>NW_028275158.1:2604889-3854889 GCF_013281855.1 Momordica charantia
AAAAATTCAGGACGCATGTATGCTTTATAACTCTTCTCTCCATCAACATTGTGGATCCCCTGCGCATGCCTGACCTGGATGTATGGTTTTGTAAGAGCCCTTGATTTGCGAGCAAAAGCCAAGAAAGAAGGCCATCTTGAATGCCCTTCAAACCAAATACAATCTGCTTCACATCTGCAATACTCATTAGATATAAAAATAAGCAGTTCTCAAATTTGATACCAACCAAGTGAATTGTTTTGCACCGATGCAGTGGATACAAACTAAGACCGGCACCATTATCCATATCTGCAATAAACATAATAATAAATCAAGCTCAGAACCAACCAAAATACTATAAACAATCAGAAGTCAAGTCCGTTAATGAAAAATAAATCAATAGAACCAGCATTTTGGTCGTATCTAACAACGAACAACGGTATAAATTTAACAACATCATTCTTAACTGAAACACTCGTTCCAGAAGAACCCAGTGTGGAACTGAATTATGATAACATAATTCTTAGCTGAAAACAGCCTTTAGATGTCATTACCACAAACATAATGGTCCCATCTCCTTCTCTGATCTCACTATCAACTATTATGACACAGCAACTCAAAATCAAGCTCAATGCGTGATCCACATCAATCAAGCCCGAGTAACCAATACAATGAAGAAAATCAACACACAAACAAGATCATGTACCACAAGAACAGCCACAACAACATGAAATCCAACAGAAACACCCAACATTTCAGCAAACCCACAAAGCATAGACAGGGGCCAGCAAAAATACAGATGCAAAAACGATAAACGAGCTGGATAATAGCCGGGAAATGGAGGGTTACCGCGGGAAGGAAGAGAGCGATGAATTGAGGTGGAAATGGAGGCGTTGGAGAGAATAGAAGAGAGGGGTTTTGGAAGAAATCGAGTTAGAGTTTGACCAGTGGGAGAGATTATCATCCGAATATCGATATTAAAGGCGATGCTGCCACTGATTGTCATGTCGCAGCGATGGGTGAATTTTTGTTTTTCGAGATTTGTTTATTTGGCTTTTCAGCCATTGGCGTATTCGCCAACTGTGTGGACTCTCTGGATCTGGAGGACCATCCCCCTTCTCCAGTTGCGCACGTGACTGTCCTTTGCTCGGCCCTCCATCTATCAACCATTAACCACTTAACCATCTCATCGATCCATTGAATTACGTTTAAAATTACTAATATAGACTAGAATTTTAAATCTTTGAAGTTTGATCCATAGACAAAGATATTGATATCGGTCGAACTATATTTGTTAGAAACATACGTCCAACAAAAATAATAATATTTGCATTACAATCGAATAAATGAGCAAATCATTTATGTCACGCTGACAATATAATCTTTTTTAGCAACCATAATCGAGAAGTAAATAAAAAATTATAGATTAACCTATATTTCCTTTAAATTTTATAAAGCTACTACAATACTTTTTTTTTTTAATACTACTGCAATACATTTTTTAAATGGAAGGAAAAAAATAAATCGTACATAATTTATTTTTTATTATTATTTCAACACATTGGGAATTGAATTTATGACCTTTGGTCAAATGTAGATGTATTAACTCATTCAGCTTTATTTAGGTAGACAAATCTATTTTATTAAAAGGCGCTTTGAACTCCTGAATCAAAATTCAAACTTAAATATGCGGAATTTCATGAATACTAAATAGAAAGATTACTTTTTGGGTAAAAGTACCTCTAAAAAATAAAATACAGATTTTGAAAACATTTGTTTATATTTTCTATTTAAAAAAGTAAAAAATAATATCTAAATAAAATGACCACAGTGGTAGCATGATTTACCCTAAAATATTGCAAAAACAATTTTTCCGTATATCATTATTTATGTCAAACTATATATTTAGATCTATAGTTGATATATATATCATTTTATTCATATTAATGGGTATGGTTCATAGTATAGTAAGATTATAGTTTACTTAATAGATTAATCAATTATTATTATTATTATCGGATAGTCACAGAGAGACACACGTCTAAGTTCCCAATCGGCCATACGGATTAGACCTAGGTTAAAGAAGTCAAGGGAGGCTAAGTGCATCGGATTGAAGTGTCGACTGCACCTAAATGTCTATACTCGAGACAGCCAAGGAAGGAGTCACTAACACCCTGTAGAAATCCTGGCACAAACAAGATATTATTTTGGAAGTAGTTACACCTCACTAGTGGATAGGAGAGGATCATCAAAGTGTCGGTGGTCCCCACACTCTCACTCCCCTTTCTTCGTTTCACTATTTATCTCTCCATATAAAAAGCAATACTCAACCCTAAACGAAAGTTAGCTAACTCTCCTAATGTAAACCCTTATGACACACTTTCAAGCAAGACTCCCACAAAGTTTTTTTTGCAATTATTCTACGTGCTTCATACCAATATGCTCCCATCTCGAATACTAACTTGCATTAGGAGATGTTGTAGTGATAAGAATATGAAGTATTGTGATATCATTTACCATGAAGTTTTGTGTTCGGATCTTACATTGATTATTCTATAATCAAACTCACACGACATTGATTCACTGGTTCAATTGTTATTGAGGTTAATAACTTAATAGTTGATTTATGAATTTTAAGAAATTGCCATATTTATGAAACGCAACCCATTAAATTTCAACTAACTTATAATTACTAGAGAAAAATGTAGAGAGAGAGAGAGAGAGAGAGAGAGAGAGAGGAGAGAGTGAAAGTAAATGGGATAAACTTTGGAAACCTTCGAATTTTGCTTCAATCGCTCGCTTCCTCTCAGCCCGATTCTCCTTACATTTTTTTTTTCTTCTTGCAAATCTTTCGAGTGAAGCATCTACAAGGAGAAATCTGTTCAAATGATTTTCGCGATTAATCTTTTTCGTCTCCCTCACGGCCGCAGTGAGATCCACAGTTTTCGATTTCAATCTCCACCGTCGCCGGCCCTTTCTCGGAACCGGCTCCCGTGCCAAATCTCCTACTGCATAAAGAAACTCAGCGACGCGGAGCTCGCCTCCGATCTCGCAACGGAAGTTGCGAAAATGAGCACCAATTTGATTCAGAGGGAGGAGGCGATGAAGAAGAGCAAAGAGTTTTTGTTCACGGAGCTCTGCGGATTTCTAGGTCTGAAATCGGAGGAGACGAAGAAGAGCTGGAAAAAGATGGACGAAGAGGCGAAATTGGCATTGGTTAAAGAGTTCGTTACGGAGTGGGGGTTCAATTTTCAGCCATTGTCGCCGAGGTCTGTGAAGGAATTGGTGGAGGAATACGTTAATGGAGAAAATATTTCTGCGATTTCTTCTGCTCCATCGTTGATTCCTTCATTGAAGAGAATTATGGGATTGTGACAAAGCTCGTGAAATGCGTTAATGGCAGAAAGTTTGCACTTGGATCGTTAATTCCCAAATCCATTGTAAGCTATTCTCTGCATTTTTATGGGATTGAGCTCTCAATTTCGGTTCAATGCATTTCTGGTTTTTCATTTTCCTTATTTCCTTCGCTTACTTTAATAATTTACACATTACAAGTGTTTCAGCTTTTATGGGCTTCAACTCTCAAATTCGGTTGAATGCATCGTTGATTCCTTTAATTATATTTTTTCTCTCTAAATTTATATGAATTGTTAACTATGGATTTACATTATAGAATTAGATAATATCATCATCATTTTCATGTCTTATTAACTTTTTGTAATATGTAATGAGGGTCACTGATGATAAACAATGCTTCATTTCTTGAAAAAGAGTAGCATTGTAGAGTAGTTATGACAAACAAAAATAAGTTTATAGTTATGAGATGATTAATTAATTTGATATACGATGGTCACCTACCAGATTTAATATTCTAAAAATTTATTTAATAACAAAATGTAACCGGATCAAATAGTTGTCCAGTGGGATTAGTCTAGGGGTGTGAAATCGATTACTCACGTTTATAAAAAAAAAGTAAATTGATAAACGTAAAAATTTAATTTGATGTGCCTCCGCAACAAAAGGACATGCCAAATCCATCAAAGCCAATGTTTCTTCAATATACCTTTTATATGTTAAGGTAGTTGCATCTTAAATGCAATGCAACTCATATGACTTCCTCGACCGCTTTCAACGGTCAAGGTACAACATGTAGAATTATCTCATCATCAGCAATACCCACGACATTAACAATAAAGTATAAACGAGATACGGATCACGACTTTTGACTCCTCAATCTACCTTTTAACATTTGGTACGATATTTAGAATATCACCTATTACCAACATAATAAATGTAGTATTTACCAACACAATAAGCGTAGTATAAGAAACACAAATTATGATGGTTAACAATTCAATCATGTTGACATATGGGAGAATGTATAGAGAAATTTTTGTTATTGTGTACCTTTTTGTGGTTCAGTAGAAAACAATTGAAATAGAACTATTTTCTTCACCCTAGTTTAAGTACTATTGTTGTTGTTTTTTTTTTTTTTTAGTTTTGTAGTAGGGACGAAACCATCGGCCTTTGAAGCGGTAAAAGTATTTTTTCTAATCATTCAGCTCTAAATTGCCTAACAAACAAGAAGGAAAGTATGTTACAAAAGTGAAACAATGTAAAGAGAAACATGGATAGAGAGTTTCAAATAATTATTTTTCTTTTTAATAAATAACATGAAGTACTAATTAAAATACTATTTATGCAATTAAAAAAAATAACGATACTATATATATTTTTTAGTAACGTCAAGCGGTGGATGTGATAATTCAAACTCATTATCTATTAATCCGACACAAGGTAATTTCAAATCATTAAGCTCTCGTTGACACGTGGTAACAAATGTAGATTTAAAAAATACCCATATATAAACACATATGCAAACAAATGTGTTGTCATTTTTTCTTTGTTCGAAGTGGAAATTTTATAAAAAAAAGAAAGCAAAAATCTACGACTAGAAAAATGTGAGTTAAATGATTTATAATTTTTATTTGATTAATTTTAAGTAGACGGTCTAAGTTATTTAAGAATATATATTTTTTATTTTTTAAGTCATTTTAATTTTTTCCATCTTCACTGTTTCGAGAAAAAAAATCAATGCTTCCCGCAGATCCAGATAAGTACGGAAATGATTTTAATTGTTATTATTATGATCTTGAACGAACTAAAAAGAAAAAGAAAAAAATCTTGAACGATATTATTCAGAGCAATCTGCTTCTTTCGCCGAGCAACTTTTATCCGGCGACGGGAACTGACACTGCGGCGCTCCGGCTATGGATCCGACTCCTTCTTGGTTCACGCCTAAGAGGTGCTTTTCTATCTCTATGCTTTGAGATTCAATTGGTTGTTTCGTCGGCGAGAAAATACGATTGAAATGGAGAAGTCAAAACTTCATGTTCTATCAAGTTGACTTCTGAATTGAGCTTACCCAATTCTGGAAAAAATACCGTTTCTAGGAGATTTATGGTTTTCTTCGACTTTAAGTCTGGTATTTGAGCAAGTTACTTTGGATATTTTATCCGTGGATGTTATTGCTTGATTTGTCGCCGAAGAAGCAATGGAGTAGAGGAGAGAAATGGCGGTTTTGTGTGCTTTAGTCGATCAATAATCTTTGTCTAGAAATAGGAGTTATTCTATAATTGAGATGCACTTGTTCAACATTGGAGGGAATAATGCTGAGCTAAAAATGTAAAAAATAAGAATAGTCGCGCTCTGATGGGGAAATAATTATGGAAATTCCGTGATTTCGGGTCGTGGCTAATTTGGTCACCTGCGAGTTAATTGGTGGGATGTAATATCGTAAAGATGCATATTGTCGCTTGCTTGCCCTTTCAGTCCATCCTTCTGGTTTTGATTTTGATTACTGGATATCTTTTGTTTGCTATGGTGCTTCCTGAACGATCGTGATTACTGATTGGGTTGTTTTCCAACTCTTTTGTGGTAATCAGTTCAAAGGCAAGGTTAAGGTCTTATGGGCCATTGCCATCAAAGCGCTTTTGAGGTAAGTGTGAATGGAGAGAAATTGAAGAATTTTAAAGACAAGCCTACGAACATAAGGGATTTGTGGATTTAACTAGATTCCTAGGGTTGAGTTAGTATTCTAATAATTTTCTCCCATCCCTGCACCTTGTTAACAGTAGCCAATTGGAGCCTTTTTGTAACCTCATTGGCTGGCTGGGAGATTGCTTTTGATTTTGTACATGCTTTATTTAACGACATTCTGGTTCTTATGAAAAAGGTTACTGAAACGATTCAGGTTTTGTTTAGTACGGTGCTCATTGAATAAGCATTACCTATTGCATATTGGTTTATCTATGAATGGTCTGAAATGGTTCTTCATTACCTCGGGGATGTATCTTGCACAGACAAGTCAGTCATAACATCATCATATCTTTTAACAAAATCATTATGCTTTCATTTCTTTTACTAGAGTCTTGGATTATTAGCAGCGTTATCCATTTATTTGGGGGCTAATAGTAGATAGGGATACATGTAATAGTTGTCGTAAGTGCTGGAAGTTTACATATTGATCATAGGGACAGTGGATTTATAATAGATTATTCAGAATGGTTTGACTACCAACCTTTTAGGACTCCCAGAACTGGTAGCAATTACCATTATTAATATGACGATATCTTTATGACCCTATGAAGCTGAAGTGGCTAAAACAGCCCAGTTCAGACCCCAGACCAGAGGATTAGCAGAATGTTTTCAACTTTTATGTGAAATTTTTGTCATGCTGCTAATTTTTTTCCAGTTTTTAGTACTTTTTGGAGATTTTTATGATCAGTTCAATTCAGTAATTTTAACTAAGGGTGCTGGCTTTTACTATTATCTTGTGGTTGTAGTTTTAGTTTCCAGTAGTGGGGATAAAAAAGAGTTGTGTACTATGAATTGATAACAGGAGCACTTCCTTCTCTTTCTTGATTTCTGCAGGCTTCTTGCTATATTTTGTGTAATCAACTTGATAAATTACATGGATCGAGGAGCAATAGCAAGCAATGGTGTGAATGGAAGTCAAGGAACTTGCACAGCAAGTGGCACATGCACATCTGGTAGTGGGATACAGTAAGATATTGGAGCCTTTCTAAACGAATGGGGTGATTAGGGAGAAAAATTTTATTAATGAATTATTTAAAAATTAAAATTTCATATGGAAACCTTGTTTGAAAAAAGAAACGCAAACGCTGTTAAATCACTGCTGTAGGAGTTTTGGGTTGGAGAGGAATTACGAAACTTAGTATCAAGGAATATAGATGGCAGGAATTAGGAAATAGTAGAGAAGGCTAGATGTGATGCTCTATAGAAAAGTTTTTCTGTAACTACATCCTTTTTGTTATTAACTCAAATTGTTAGAGCTTTCTTTTGGACTACTTGGCTTGAGATGAATCGCATAATCTTTAAAGACAAGGGGCACACTTTTCCTTCTTTTTTTGATGATATAGTATTGCTAGTTATATCATGGTGTAAATGTTCTCCCCTTTTCCATCATTATAGTTTTTCGAATGTTTTATCCAATTGGAGACTTATTTTGTAACTCCGTTGGATGAGGTCTCTGCACCTCATTTTGTAGTTTCAATACTATCAATAAAATTGTTTCTTATAAAAAAAAATGGAGGGTGTTTTATTTATTTTTTAATTTTATAAATAATAATAATAAATAGAAAACAAGTTCTATGAGTTTTGCGTTCCTACAACCTTTTCTCTAAGTCAATGAGAAGTTATATATATGTTTTTTGTTTAAAAAAACCTTCACATGCTATATTAATTTATGCATGAATATGTGGAATTTAAATATTATAATAAATAAATATATGAATTATTTCCCTGGTGTAATTTCATAGCTCCTCGCTTGCCCTCGCTTGCACATGAATTTGCATCTGAACATTTCCTAGGCTTAGGCTGTGTTGATATCCAGACGCTAGTTATTTGGCATTGAAATTTAGAGACTATTATTTTTGAGATATTTACTGTCCATGTCATAGTTAGAGACTATTATTTTTGAGATATTTACAGTCCATGTCATAGTTGCAATGCATGTCTTGTTGGTTAGTTTATCAAAACAAGATTCCACATAATCATCATGGATTGACCCAATGGTTATTAAAAACTGGTGAAAAATGTAAAAAGACCTCGGGATAATAAGTTCAAATCTCATGATCACCACCTATTTAGAATATTAAAATCTTACTAGTTTTTCCTTGACAACCTAATGCTGTAGAGTGAGATGGTTATTTCATGAGACTAGTTGAGGGGTTTAAATTGGCTTGGACACACACACATATATAAATTCCACATACTGCTATTTTATGTTAGCTGTATTGGTTGTTGGTTTTGACATCATTTTATGTTAATTTCTGTTGATGTAAAATTATCTTATGTTAATAAGATTGTTGGCGTGAGCTATTTCTGTAGCTGAATTATTTTGGGTCATATTATTTATAGAGGTGAGTTCAGCTTGAGCAATTTTGAGGATGGATTTCTTTCTTCAAGTTTCATGGTTGGACTTTTGGTTGCTTGTCCAATATTTGCTACCCTAGCAGAACGGTAAGTCAACACATGTTCTATACTGTTAGTAACTACAGATCTTTGTATGTGTTGCTTCATTTAATTTGTATGGAGTAGTGAAGGTTTTTGGCAAGCATTTAGTGACAAACTGAGACTATATTGTTCGAACACCAGTTAATTTTCATAGGAGATTGTTTTCTGAGATTAATGTGAATTGAAGTTTCTGAATGTGATAAAATTTTGTAGATGATGTCAGTGTCATTATGGTAACTA
Source organism: Momordica charantia (assembly GCF_013281855.1). NCBI lineage: Eukaryota > Viridiplantae > Streptophyta > Magnoliopsida > Cucurbitales > Cucurbitaceae > Momordica > Momordica charantia. Next base: position 2,613,647 of record NW_028275158.1, read on the forward strand.
GTAAGCAATGGAGAAAAATTCAACGTCTTTGTTTTTTCTTTTCTTTTCTTTTCTATTTTGGGATTGGATATTGCATGAAAATTAACTTGTTGAAACTCAAGTACCTTTTGTTGTTTATATATAGTAAATCCTTTTGTCTTACAAATTTCTTCTTCTTATTCTTCTATATTATTTTATTTTATTATTATCTTTTTGGCAGCATTAACCCATTTAGGCTCATTGGGGTTGGATTATCAGTTTGGACTATTGCTGTCATTGGTTGTGCTGCTTCATTTAATTTCTGGTCCATCTCAATATGCCGCATGTGAGTACTGTTCTTCTCCCGTTCCTCCTTCTCTTCACGTTTGCAGATTGGTTATTGAGTTTAACATTGTAAGGAAGCTTGTCCAATTTGAGCTTTGTGATTGAATTTGGGCTCTTGGACTCCTTTGATTGCTTTAGGTTGGTTGGTGTTGGTGAAGCATCATTTGTAAGCCTTGCTGCACCATTCATCGATGATAATGCACCTCCTTCTCAGGTTACATTCCCTTCCTGTACAAGTAGTTGTATTTGTCTGATTTGTGCCAGTTAATGTTTCCCCGTTGATAATCAAATTCCAAATTTTTGTATATTGACATCATATTTATTATACAAGATATGATCTTCCAAGTTTTATATTTATGGATAGTTCAAGTTGTATACTTCTGTTTCATGGGACATCAGTGGTCATCGTGGACTAAATTTATTAAACTGTGATATTTTAATTTTGGAGCTGAAGATTAAAATGTAAAATTAAAAAATGCTAGTGGATGTATGTCGGTGCTGCTTCTAATTGTTAGTTATTTTTACTTTTCCCTTCGTCTCTGTTTGTACGTTTGATTTGTATCTCTTCATTTTATTCCTTGTGGAGTCTGATGTTTCCCATTATTCTTCTAGTAACTATGTTCTGCAGGCACAATCACCTCCATGTTTTGTTTGTTAATTATTTGTGGTCCTTTTTTCCTTTCAGAAAACAGCTTGGCTTGGAATATTTTACATGTGTATACCTAGCGGTTATGCAATTGGCTATATCTTTGGTGGATTGGTAAATTATTTTCTCATCATTCTCCTTAAACTTTTTGAATATATTGAATGAGTATAAAAAATTCATTTCTTTAGTAGTTTCTCTTTCATGTCTCTCATTAAGTGTGCATTCTTGGTTTATATTTGATCACTCATATAATATTCTTCAATAAACATAGGTTGGAGGTAATTTTAATTGGCGTATTGCATTCATTGGAGAGGCTGTTTTGATGCTTCCATTTGCAGTTCTAGGGTTTGTTATAAAGCCTTTGCAATTGAAAGGTACGAACAGAACTGTGATCTTCAAGCAACTTAATGGTTTCTAAACAACTTTAAGTACAGGATTTTCTCCTTCTGCATCATATGGAGTGGTGAGATCTGAGGATTCGGTTGCCTCTGAAGTTCAAGGTACTCTGCTTCAGGACTCTAAGCTATATGATAAGATTTGAAAACGTTCTGTTGATGCATATGAAAAATACAAAAGAGAAATTTGGTACCCCAAAAAGCACATCATAATGGCTGCTCTGCAAAGAACTTCACAAAATGAATAATTATGGAACTGTTTGTCAAGGGTTCACCAACGGCAAGCAATTTATTGAGAACCCAAATCTCCTCCCAATCTCTAGATTGTTTACTACAACTCCCAAGTCTGTGATTCTTTTCTAACCACAGCTCTCAAAGTAGAGTCTTGACTCTTAACCAGCGACCACATTCAACTTGGTGTTCTCCTGCATGTGAACACAAATAGTTGCCATGAAGTCTTGATATTATCGGCCAAAGCCCACTGCACCAGAAAATCATTGCTAACAAGAGGAGCTAAACTTGCAGCAAAAGAAAATATGATACCGAGTTTCTCCATATTTTTTACACAAAAGAAACCAATTTGGATAGAGAGCCATATTGAGGAATCTTGTATGTATCACTTCTCCTGTGCTGATACACCCAGGAATTCCAACAGGGGGCACCTTATTTTGAGATTTATCATTCCAGATTGCCTTTGTGAGTTTGGAGACAAGATAACTTGCATACACAACCTGTAGGAAACAGAATCACGAATTCCCATATGTTGCATGGTGTCTGCCCTCTTTTGTCCTCCAAAGAAATCAGTATTTAATCCTTCTCTTTATCAGACTCTTTATCTCTTCTTTTCAGGCCTACCAGATTTCTTCTAAGATTAGGATTTCAGTCTTTATGCCATTTTCCACTTTGAATCTTGAAAAGCTCTATAATTTCTCAAAGCTTCATAATATATTCCAGAGACTCATGGTAATGACTGTTGCTTTACAAAATCTTCCGTTTTGGGCATACTTTTTAAGAGGACTTTGTTATCAGTCAGAATATGCTTGTTACTTGGACCTGGGCACGTATTGCTACTATAGAAAACCACTTGATTTTTGATGCTTTGATGGTTTCTTTGCTTAACCTTCGATTCCAATCATATAAATATCACTATCACATATTAATTAGTAAAATTGAAAATATTTCTTTTTCTGCTTCTTAATTTACATATATGAAATAATTTTTCTTTTTAGCTGCAATTATTTGGCTTACACGTTTATGAACTCAGAGACAGAAGCTTCATATGGCAAAGGTGGTGGATTCTCCATTGCTGAAGATAGCTCAGAGAAATCTTCCAGGTAAGGACGATTGCTACAGTTCCTGGTATCCTTTTCCTTTCAATTTGTTTTGGCAAGATAAATATATGAATAATGGGGTTGGATCAGAAATCTAATGCCTTAAAAAAATGATGGAAATGTTCCAGGCAAAAGGCTTTCCAATCATTTCATTTTGGAAACAAAGGTACTTTGTCAATCATCTTGTGTGAACTGTCACTAAAGCCCAAACAGAAGACATGAGATATTGAACTCCACAGTCCACACTATCGAGCAGTCTGAAGATAGATAACATGCTCTTTCGTTCTTACCATGTTTCTCAAAATAGCCATGATATAGCCAGTTTACATTCCCAAGTCCGTCCACCCTTACAGTCAGAACCTCAAATGGAATTAAAAAGTCCAAAACTTATAATCAAGTATTGAAGTAGAATGAAACCCATTGAGAAGCCTCTTCCATGTATTGGCTACAGAAGTACAATGTACAAAGTAAAAGATGATTAGTATATTCCTTTTCTTCCGGTTGAAAAAAGAATGGCATTTGACGGTAGCTCCAAAGTCCTCTTCATGGAATGCAGAATACATGGTGATCACTGATCACTGGTCTACCCTATCTTAGGCTATACTTCTAAATTGGATTCCCTTGCACCCTATCATTCTAACGTGCCGGATAACATGAATTACTGATGTAATTTCTCCTTAATAACAGTAGTGTGTCATGTAGCTGGACATCCACTTTACAAAGACTATGTACTGATTTCATGTTCTTAATTTGTAACAGTTTTGCTTCTAAGTCAAGGAATCAGCTCTCGAAACTTGTGAAAGAAGTGAAAGAGCTCTTGGTTAATAAGGTTTATGTTATTAACGTTTTAGGTATCTTGTTCCTTGCTCTCCACCCATTTCCATTTTCTGTGAATGTAATCACTAGGAGCTTGTGCTACATTTCCCCCTGTTTCCTGAGGGCCTTGAGTTTCTGTTTTAGGTTATATAGCATATAATTTTGTCATAGGCGCGTATTCATATTGGGGACCTAAAGCTGGTTATAGCATCTATAATATGGTGAGATTTTCCTATAGTTGATCAACTATTTTCTTATAAGCGATGACGGTCAAGATCTCTGAAAGAAAACTTGCAGTTGCCAAATTTGCGTAAATAAAGTTGGGATCCCTTGCAGAGCAATGCTGACTTGATCTTTGGAGGAATAACGGTTGTATCTGGAGTGGTGGGCACAGTAGGAGGAGGCTACGTTCTGGATTTTATGAGCAACACCATCTCAAATGGTTTCAAGGTTGGCTTTCGTGTGAATTGTGATTATGGGATCAAATCATTTCTGAACTGACTTCACATTACATCTTTTCCCATGATTACATAGCTATCCCGAAAGGTTTTAGAATGAACTGATCGATACTTTATACTATAGTGGCATGGGGAAGAATTTGCTATTTATTTTTCTATCATTTTTATATTTCATCCCTTTAACTATTGTGTCCTATATAGAAAAATGTGTATGGAGAGTTGTTAGTGGGGCATGCTAGTAATGGTGTCTGCTAACACTATCGACCAAGTGGAGATATCTCTGGGGATTTCTGATATTTTCTCAAATCTAACCTGCTATCAACCTACGAAATTCTTTTGCATCTCATTTTATGAACGTAGCATCAATCTTTTATAATCTAATTATCTCACTCAAATTTTGCTGCAGCTTCTCTCTGCAACAACCTTTATTGGGGCAATATTTTGCTTCAGTGCCTTCTGTTTTAAGAGCGTTTATATCTATCTAGCCCTATTTTCAATTGGTGAACTACTCGTTTTTGCTACTCAGGTAATGGATTGCTTTTTTTGTTTTTTTCCCCAATTTTTTAGGTTGATTTTGTATCACCCTTTTGTACATTTGTTTCTCTTAATGAAATTCGGCAATTTCTTATAGAAATAGTATTTGAATATCTTTTGTTACAGAGGCTTCTATGGGACTCGAAGTGATACTGTAATGTAGGAGTACTACAATTACTTGCTTTGTGGTATTAAAAAAACGGTTTTAACTTCTAGTACTCCAAATTTTGTAGCTGTCCTGTACGGAAACTCTTTTTTGAGAAGGAAACACATTTTTCATTGATGTAGTGAGTATTTGATTCATATTGGAGAAAGAAATACAACTCGCAGAATCTGAAAATAAATTATGGATATTGGATACAAAGAAAACAGCCCAGAATTCAAACTATACCCAAACGTGTATACCCACACCACGTTACTGACATAAACTCACTAAAAAGAAAACCAATTAGAACTGATAATAATAAAGGGAGTATATTTATTAAAAAAAAGAAGAAGAAAGATAAATGTAAGCACATTCTTTTACATGATGACTTAGGATATTTCACCATTTGTGTTATGAGAAATGTAAATTCTACTAAAGGGAGGACATGATGACTCTCTACTTTCTGATCCACCTATTTAGTTATTCTTTACCTGTGTTTATTTTCCAGTTCAAAGGTAAATGAAAGTTTCTTTAATCCTATGATTCGGTATATAACTTATTTGTTACAGCCCCTACATAACGATTACCCCAGTATTTGGAGTTGTCATGAATTTTTATGATTTTCAGGGTCCTGTAAATTATATTAATCTTGAGGCCGTTAAACCAAGTCTAAGGCCACTATCTATGGCTATGTCTACCGTTGCAATCCACATCTTTGGAGATGTGCCATCCTCGCCTCTTGTTGGAGTTCTTCAGGTTTGCCTTCCACTTTGAATCTTTTTTTCAGCTTCTTGTACTGCTCAGTGATAAGGACGCTTTGGCTGCATGCTTGTTTCAGTTGGACTTCAGGTTATGACAATATTTTCAATAAAATAAGGCGCATTTCTCCCTTAGTTTTCATCCTAATCAACTAATAAAATATATTTCACCTTAAGCACCTGGTAATTAGTGTGATGGGGTGAACTTCATTGAGGGTACTCGTGAGAGAATGCTCCGGTCAGCAAGGTTAGATAAATAGCCAGGAGAGTGTTGGAGGCAAAGGATTATTGTTTTTTCCCTCCTGCTCAAGTGAGAAAGTTTACAAGGTGGGTGCTTTGGGAAGACTCATTTATGGGCTACTTGAATTTCTCGGTTCTTGGTTGTCAGGTTTTCTTATAAGTTGCAAATTTAGGAATGGTGGTCTCACCTTTTTATAGGACTCCACATCCATTGACGATTAGGATCATTCTAATCCAGTTGTTGAGATCACTTTTTAGTTTTCTCACTTTATGCCTGGGAGATATTTATAAAGAAAAGATGGAATACACGTGCATAAGGGTATCCTCGTATATCACCAGAGATAGCGAAGATGTACCTTGAGAATTTTAGAGAAACAAGTCTAACAATAAGGGAAGCCTAGTATATCACTGGAGATAACGAAGATACATGCAGTGAATTGTAGAAAAATCTAGGAAAGTCTGGAAAGTTTGGAAAAGCGTAGAGATGTGCGGAGGGTTCTACAGAGTTTCAGGTCCATTTATTTAGCATGTAAACCTTTTTACAAACAATATTGCATGGGTGGCACAAGCCAGTGAAATTTTGCTGGCAATGGAGCAAGGGCTAATTGGTTTTTCCCTTTATTTTCTCCCTGTTGGGGCGGGGGGCACCTAGCCTACATTGATATCGATAACACCATGCAAAACTAAACTTTTGGTCAGAAGGTTAGCAGTCTGTTAGAACCCAAAATATATTGAAAGATAAAAGATAAATGAACTACAATAGCTACCAAGTATTCGAGGTACTAGGACCCTCCCCTCTCTTGAGTATTCTCACTCAAGCCAAAATCATACGCACTAATTGGATACCTGCATCCTTACACCCACACTCTATTTATAACCTCTCCCTAACTACTTTTCTATCTAATTACTCAGGTACCCTCAATACCCTAATAATATCCCTTTATTACCCCACGGACCAATCCTATCACAGTCTTCCATCTAACCAGATTGCTCTGTCCCTAAATCTTGGCAAACTTGGCGGCTACTTAAATAGGAACTTCAAGATTAGGTTTTAAATAGTAAGAAGTATTGATAGTTATTTAGAAGATGATTTTTGGCTACGTAATTCAAAGTGGTTCTAGAAATCCTAAAAACACTCCAAAGTATTTATTTAATGTTTTTATTTTTCAAAAAGTATTTATAGAAAAAGTGTTTCACTTTAAAGAATTCTTCCAAAAAGTCATTTTGCATTGATTTAAATAATAAATAGATAAGTAGGAGGATCAGGATCCATGATATTGCCTTTTATCTCAAGTTCTTCAAATATCTTAAAGTCTCTGATGGCTTTCTTATGATCATGCAGGACTACGTTAACAATTGGAGGGTGTCTGCTCTTGTTCTTACAGCTGTTCTGTTTCCAACAGCTCTAATATGGTTTGCAGGTAAGCTTCTAGTTCCGTTTTTAATATGAGCTGTTTGCATTAACTCTACAATGGTAAATGCAAAATTTTCGTCAGTACCCAATATATCGATTTTACTTTTCATCTATTATTTTATTATGCTCTCTCTTCTATTATATACAAACATAAAATTATCGGAAGTATCTTATAGTATTGGATATGGTTGTGTGACAAGGTTAGAGCAGCTTGTTTCTGGAGACATTGCATAAAATTGGGCGCCTCAGAGGTGTGTTTGAGAGTGATTTTGGCATTTGCTATTGTCAAAATCACTTTCTTTACATGGATCATGTTTGGCAAATTAAAAAATTGGTTTTAGGAAAGTTTAAAATCACTTTAAATTAATTTTTAAGGTATCACTTGGATAGTGATTTTGGAAAATCAATTATACTTAAAATACATTTTTCAAAATCACTCAGTCTACCATCACTCTCAAACACACCCTCAGCAATCCTGATGCTTAGGCACCATACAGAAATTTTCATATTTACCTTAAACAAACACCTTCTCTGTGGCTTCCACCCCTCACAAACAAAGGGTGGTTGCATTTCATGTAGTTCTTGGTTTTAAGTTTCAGCTCTTGTAAAACCAGATCAGCCACCATCAGAAACTCGAGTATGAACCATTATCATATTCACCTGAGAAAAGTCATAACTTCCACTTGTTATGTGCTATGACAGGTGTATTTCTTCCCAGTGTAGACTCGTCTGATGAAAACGGTCATCTCGAAGATTCTGCAACCAACCAGTTGAGCACGACACCATTGCTCGAAGGACAGTTGATAAAGATAGCTGAATCTTCTTCCCAACCATAAATGGTTTTTGTTTCTGTTTCTCACTCCATGCTCAACATGCCCTTCTCATTGCTTTCTCATGTAAGTATCGTCTTTAGTTCGGTTAGGATGTGTAACGATTGTGAACTAGACTAATCTTAATTATTGGAAAACGAAGTTTGATTAACAAACGTTGTTTTTCCTGTATTTGGAAACAGACCTCTTATCAGCTGGTTAACTCAAATGCATTTGTGTATAATGTAGATGTTGTAACCTCTCTCTTTTGTTTTGTTTTTTTTTTTTCCTGTTTTAGTTGTTAGATTTGTTAGCAGTTGAGTTTGTATTTCTTGAAGAATTTAAATGCATTCATATCGTTCCGTCAAATTTTTCTAAATAAAATTTTTCTTCCCTTTCTAAATTTTACTTATATATTTACTAATATGTATGTACATACGTGCGTGTATATATAACATCGTCGTAAATTATAAAGAAACACACACACACATTAAATTTAGGTAAATTGACCGTTTATTAATTTGTTTGTTGGTTTGGGCTTAGCTAACTTATTGGTCAGTTGTCTAACTTGGTTTTAGGGAGGGTATTCAATTTGATAAAACTAGTTCCTTTTTTTTTTTTAGTACGATAAAACTAAAGTTGACCAAATACATAGGTGGAAAATGAGTTTTAAAAAAATATATCAAATCATATAAATTAAGTTAATTAAACTTAAAAGAATACAATAGTTAATCGTGTGCTCACCAATCTTCTATCAAAATAAACCATTACCAGTCAAAATCGTCAAGTCATAGATGGAAGGGGAGAAGATTTATCAAAGAGAGCATAGTTTAGCGGTTATTAATATATATATATATATATATCTAATCAAGAGGATGTGAGTTCGATCCCCCACTTCCACGTGTTTTACTATTAAAAAAAGCTAAGATTTATATATATATTTCTAATTAAAGAAGATATTATTAGGGGAAACAAGAAAAGTCATTGGGACTATTCTAGAGGCTAAAGCGCGAGTCACTCCATTACTTTTGTCTTTATGGTATGAATAAATCAAAAAATTTTGTCAACTTGAACATAGTTCAATGAGTAATCTGTAAGACACATGTGTCCGACTACGAGGTCGTGGTTCAAATCTCCACCCCACATGTACTAAAAAGAATCCAAAAATTTTTACGTTACTTCATATTTTTGTTATTCACTTCCTCGTCCCTGTCACATCAACATCATATTAGATATGATGTGGGATCCATGAACATTAAAAAATTATTTATAAATACAAAATCATAGTGTGAACAAAAAGTATGTGATACTACATGATCTCAGGGTATAATTGTTTCAATAAACCCTTTGCATGTTAGACTCCAGGGATCTGTACCCTTAAATGTGAAAGGGGTTAAATATTTTACTAAGTGTTATTAATTAAAACAAGTGGTAATGCTTAATGGATAAGTATTTGAAACAAAAACCACGTTCGAGCTACAACACTTTGTCTTTGAACTTTGCCCACAGGATTTCCGATTTGCCGGTTTCATTCCCCATGGTTCCATCCTTCCGCCCTTTTTTTTCCTTCTTTTTATTAATTATATATAGAGAGAGAGATGGAAAATCTTCAGAAACGAACTTAATTTCCAAAATTCGAAGCACATTGAAGTCATCAATGGCGCCCACGGCAGCAATGCTCACACTGTCCCACCACCACTCCCAGCCACCAGATTCTTCCCGCCGCCCCCCGCCGCCGGCGACTTCCTCCGCCGTGGCCGCCGTGAGTTTCGTGGTGGGAGCACTGTCATCCGGCGGCAAAGGCAAGATTGGGATGCCTTCATCTGAAATGAAGAAAGTGGGCGTTTCAGAGGCGTTTGAATGTGGCAACTTCTGGGGTTGGTGATTCATTTCATTGTATTCCTTCTTGTTGGCTCCAACTTGGGAATGGGAATTGATTGCTTTTCTCTGATTTCCATCTCCAAAATGTGTAAATTAGAAGTAATTGAGTTGGTTTTTTTCTCTCTGTATATGAATGTAGAAGTTGGGTGTGTAAATAGAAGAACCCACCTTTTTCTATGGAAGATTGAAATTGAATCGTCAACTAGAGATGTTCTTCGGCCATTTCATTCTCCGAAATTTTGTGATGATCGGGGTGGGGATTCCTCGCGGATAATTCACAGGGATCGACTTCCCTTGTTTGATTTTTTCTGTGTTTATTCTTTTATTTTTTAAATTATTTTTGAAATTTGACTACGTTTGTAAAAACTTTAATATATATTCAATATACTAAAAGAAATTTGTGAGCAAACACTAGCTCTCTAGAGTTAAAAGAAATAATTTTGAATTCAAATCCAATAAATTATTTTAAATTCTTAATCTTATTGAGAATGAATTAAATTAATTTTTTTTATTTGAATATTGCTGAAAATGAAAAGAAAATAAAAATTTGTGAGCTTTTAACCAAACTTTATAAATTATAAATTAAAATATGACAAAGTTAAATAGATAATTTATTTTAAATTATGTAAAATCTTACAAAATCTGATCATTTTGGTGTGAAATTTCAAATCATTCAAAATCATGCGGTACCAAACAACGGAATTTATTTGAAATCTGTTATAATTTTGAAACCCTTCCAAATCCAAGGTACCAAACAAACAAAGTATAAAACAAAATGGTTTGGTTCCACCTAATGTTGTTTCAAATTATTATATTATTATGATATTTCGAGATGTCCATGTACCTTGTTGTTCGATGTCTCACATGTCTTATTGTCCAACGTTTCATGTGTCTTGTTACCACCTATTCTTAATGTTTTAAGTACTCACACCACTTGTTGTCCAAATTGCCTATAATTAAAAGTAGTTCGTGGTTCAAAGTAAAATATATATATATATATATATAAATAAAAAGTGGTATTCTTATTTTAATGATAAAAAATGGTGTTCTTGTATTATTTATTTCATCTCTATTTTGACATTTTCTTGTGGTCTTACTTTAAGAGTGTATTGTTTTGTTTCTCAATTTGACCATAAAAATATTATTATATGTTTTTTGTTTGTTAGATATATAGTATTGCAGTTAAACTATTAGTTTGTGGTTTTTTTTTTCCTTTCTTTAACAATAAATTATACCTTTTAAACAACAACCTGGTGTGGTGTAGTTGGTTATCACGTCAATCTAACACATTGAAGGTCTTCGATTGCTGTTTCTATTTTATTACTCGATATTCAAAATATATATATATATATATATATATATATATATATATATATTATCTATTAAATGAAATTTTAAAAAATTATTAAACAATATTATAATATATATACTTTTCCCATCTCTTTTCTATCGATTTCGTTTTATTATTCAATTCTATGTTTAAGGGTTGAACATTTTGTGTTAGAAGAATAGACATAAAGTAGATATTCTATTAGAGATGATAAGGACTTAACAATAATTTTAATACATACATATTGCTCTTCTCATATTAATTGATTTTGAGATGAAATCCTATGAATATTAATATAGTATCAGAGTTCAAAAAATTTAAACGAGTCTCCAATCCAAAATACTTGTTAAAGATCCCACATCAAAAAAATAATGAAACAAAATATGAAAAGATTAAATAAGTAATTTACCATATAATTCTGAAAGAAATAATTAATACAAATTATGTTCATTGAAATAAATCAAAAATTGGTGTTGTGGTGTAGTTGGTTATCACGTCAGTCTAACACACTGAAGGTCTCCGGTTCGAGTCCGGGCAACGCCATGTTTAACAATTTTTTTTTATTTATTTTTTTTCCCCTCCCCTAATCGACCAATATAATTTATAAATATATAAAACAAGAGAAGAGTCCGGATGACGCCATTTTTATTTTGTATTTTTTGTCTTCTTCTAATCGACTCATATACATATTATAAAGAATGAATATTAGAAAAAAATAAAAAGAGAGAGAGAATAAGCAATCTGAGCATTTGAATTTTCTTTTCTTTTATTAAAGCGTTTCTTCCTTTTGTTTTAGTACATAAATCATTACTTTTCTATTTTATTCACTAATATAAATTTTACTATTATTGTATTACATAAATAAATAAATAAATGAATAGTACTAAAAAAATATAAATACAAAATATATTTATTATTCCATATTAATTTGAATCACGTCTCGTGAATATAAATCACAAAAAAAAGAACCATCAATACACACACTGATACGTATGTGAAGTTTCAATTTTATTAACATGTTTTCTTAACTAAAAACAAAAATTATAATGTTTTAACAGATTAAACTCTGTTTAGGTCGGTAAAACTATAATATATATAGACATGCACAAACATTTTCAATGGCTGAATGTACGTTATTGGTCTATTTGAATTTGTTTTTTTCTTAGTTTTTAAATGTAGTCTTCATTTTCAAATTTTTCCTGAATATAATTTTTTTTAGTTCAACAAATCGTAAATCAATAATCAAACTATCAACCATCTAAAATAGTAATAAATATCTTATCTACTGAACTATGGTTGAATCGATCATTACAAACATCTATAATAGTTAAGACACTTATACATTTCCTTCGATGTTGAAAGTTTAAATATTCAACTCAATATTTGTTCAACTATCAATTTAATTTATTACATTTTAAAACTATTCACTATAATCTTTATATTAGTCAATATTAACCCTAACTAATGATACTTACAACTTGTGGTGAGCTGACAAAATATTAGGGTATAAGGAATTGGTGAAAGTTGTTCACTTTTTCATCTCTACTAAATGACCTAATTATTTGTCTAAATTTATATTAAATTCACTTATCTAACATAAAAACTTTATTATGAGTCAGTTTCAACCTTCACCAACAAAAATGCAAATTAAAAAATATTGCCACACGTAAATTACATTTATTTCTTACTTAATCTCACTACCCACACTGTTTAAATTAATAATATTAAAATATAATAGACTGTTAAATTTTTTATAGTATTTGTTTTTTTGGTATTATTACTAGTTTGGTAATTATACTTGGTTGGTTTTGGTATTTATACTGTTAATTTTGGTCCCTATACTTTTAACGTTAGTTCATTTTAGTCTCTATATTTTTAAAAATCCAATTTGATATTTGTATTTTTAAAAAGTGATCATTTAAATCTCATTGCTCTTGTTTTTTCGATCACAATTTTAGCATGACACTTCATTCACTAAATTTATTGAAATATAGTCATAAATTTATATCAAAGAATTTTTGCATAGATTAAAACAAATGTTTTAAAGTAAAATACAAAATTTAAAATATAAAAACTAAAATAAACGTTTTGAAAATATAATAATTAAAATGGAGGGTTTGGAATATATTGATCATACTGATTTAGAGGTTTCAAATTCAAAAATTTATGTGAGCTTAATATCAAAAATCGATGTCTCTCAACAGCTCGAATTTTGGAATGGGCGTAAGTGCCTCTGAGTATATGGGAGCAAATTTCAATTCTCAATTATTAAAAAGAAGAAAAAAAAAACTAAAAATACATGGATAAAATAATATTTAATAACAACTCTGAGTAGAGATTTAAAATTTCAATGTGGATATGATTTGAAGAGGAGGAATCACGTTCCAAAATGATAAAAACACACGAGAAGCGAATATCAATAAAGCATTTTCTAGTTTCTCAAAAAGAAGAAAATAAGAAAAGCCGAACATTTTCTAAAAGAAGTAAAAAAAAAAAAAAAAAAAAGAAAAAAAACTGAAAAAAAAGAGCAAGCTGAGCATGGGAATCCAATATTAATGGTCTACTGCTTTGTCTGGTTCGAGCTTTATAATAATGGTCGCCACCATTGACGATGAGCTTAGGCTTTTGCCCTAACATTTCCTCTTCTCATCCGTTTTCCTCCGTTTCCAATTCGCATTCTCGTCGTCACTGCATCCGCCTCTGCTCCGTCTCTCGTGTTTCCAACCATTTCTCCGTCTCAGGTATTCTTCTCCACCACCACTATATTTCTGTTTCTGGTATTTTGATTTTCAGTGATTCGTCTCTTCATTTTAACCGTATTTCTTCATAATTTACTAGTCTATTACATTGTTAAGTTCTTGTACTGGATTTGGCAGCTTGGCTTTCTATTAGTGTACTTTACTGGTTTGTTTTCCAGAATTTTGATGGATAAACTACGATATCAGTTTAAACAACATGTTTGATGCATTTTTTTGTGTTCATTTTTAACTATGTTTTAGCCTTTGTCTTCGTAAATCATTAAACTTACAAGTTGACTGATCGGAGGAGTTATTAGTTACAATTTTCATATCAGACGTTCATTTTCGGAAGTAAAGTATTATATTACTGTGGAACGAAACCTCTAAATTCTGAGAATTTGAATATGACTCCCGGTGATTTGTTCTTTCTGAAAGGGAAAAAACTGATTGAATTTTTGAATTGAAATTGCAAGATTGAATGTGCATGGAAACGGATAGTAGAATCAGATAGACTGAAATGTATGTCTCCAGAGTTCTTGTTTGATTATCTGATTTTTTTTTAATTGTTTTTTTTATTGTTTTCGGCTGAACTTGAAAGTTGAAAGTGTCTTTGAAACTATCCTTTTGGATTCAAAGTTCTCCTTGAGCTATTTTCTCCAGTAGTGAGGAGCGCGAGGGATAGGTGGGTCAGAAATTAATATTTTTGTATTTTGATACTGCAGGGGGAAAGGGCTTGGTCTTGAGTGCACATTTTGGTTATAAGAGCGATAGACTGAGTGAGTTCCAAACGGAGGATTTGATGGCTCGAGAAAAGGAATCTTCAGAAGTAAACAGAAACCCTTACCCACCAATAGAGCCTTACAGTAATGGTTTTTTGAAGGTGTCAGATATTCATACTATTTACTGGGAGCAATCGGGGAATCCCGCTGGCCATGTTAGTATATTCTACCACACAACCACGTTTGAATTTTCCCAATTTTAAAAAATAAATTTCCATTCTTTGTTCATATTTACTAGCCCTGCCAATAATTGGCTGGTTGACTGTTTCTGAATAAATTTAAATTTGGATCTTAGACAAAGATTGATGAAGCTGATGGCTGTTTTTGATGCGGGAATAATTTTCCTAAGTAGTGTTTTGGTCCTAGGATCATCCAGGGCGAGCAGATATGTTTAGGCGATTGTATAGCTGCGTTTTGTCATCTATGCTTTAAGAAAGAAAGATAATCTTTATGTTTTTGTAGTGCATTTGACTAATCTCATTTATTTTGAGTATAAGAGAGGTCACTAAAGTAATTAATCAAATAAATATAGATAGTTCATGTAGCATGGCCGGTCGTATACGTTTACTGATTTTTCCTAAATAATCCTTTTCTATTGCTATATTGTTTCTAAAATTTATATGTTATGCCCAACCCTGAATATTTTTTTTTATGTAATATTATCATGTATTTCTTTATCTATTCAATGTATATATATAAATTTTAATATAGTGCCTGTTACAACATACTTGGGCAATGCTTTTTTGTGCCTCATGCCTCCATGCAAGCAAGAAGATTGTTGCTTTATGCTGCATTGTGCATTTGTGCTTTGAGAGCCCAGTCCTACATCATTTTCTGTTGTTAAATATTCGACTTCACAACTGCCTAATTTAGAAGTATGGCATGGGCACCTCATGCAGATGAAGAAGTATGCATTCCTATTAGATTATTCCTTATTCATTTTTCCTCGGAAATTTTTGCCAACAGACTGTTGAAATTCTGATTAGGAAGAAAAAGATATTTGTCTCCAATAAATCCATTCTAATATGAGTTATGACCATCCCTCATTTCTGGTGATATACTCGAGAGCGAGTCACCAATGTTACTTTGATCTTTGGGACTGTCATGCAAACAAGTTGGAAAAGTTTTTAAATTATATTTGGTTGGAACGTGGAAGTCAAAAGAAATATATTAATGCATTTCATCCAATGCAAGCTGCTAGTAGCTAGGAGACATATTAAAAGTTGGCTGATGCAGCTAGAGGTATGGCTTAAGATTCTATTAAAATGGACGTGCTCTTGAAGAGTTGCAGTGTTTAATGGCACGTTTTACAGATATCATTGCTGTAAAACAAACCAGTTAACATTCTTATTTACTTGGCTTTATCAGATATAGTAAATTGTTGAATACGTAAAATTCAGATTCAAATTAATCATTTAATTTAACTGTTCGTGCAGCCAGTGGTGTTTCTACACGGGGGACCAGGGGGAGGAACTGCTCCAGGCAATAGAAGATTCTTTGACCCAGATTTTTATAGAATTATTTTGTTTGACCAGGTTTCTTCTCAGTCTTTATTTTGGACCATTAGTATGGTTAATCCCTAAAGTTAGAAATATCTCATTTCTTGCAGCGAGGTGCAGGGAAAAGTACCCCGCATGCTTGCTTGGAGGATAATACCACGTGGGACCTCATTGATGACATTGAGAAGCTAAGAGAACACTTGGAAATTCCAGAGTGGCAGGTCACAATTTCTTGAACAGCTCCTTCCCCCTCCCCTTCCTTATCTTGATACCACAATCACGATTAATGTCAGTCTAATCAACAAAGTTTTTTAGTGAGCGTACAACTCAGTAATATTTGTGGTTGCATAGGTCTTTGGAGGTTCCTGGGGTAGTACGCTGGCTCTTGCTTATGGTCAATCTCATCCTGAAAAGGTGCACACATTTGCCAAGTTTATCATTCTCCTCCGCGGTGGGACTCCCTATATTTGGGAAACATGGCACTATAAGAATTTCCTCAACATTTTTGCAGTTTTGATGATATGATTTTTGGTTTAATCCAAGGTTACGGGATTAGTTCTTAGAGGGATCTTTCTTCTGCGTAAAAAAGAAGTTGATTGGTTCTATGAAGGTGGTGCTGCTGCTATATATCCTGACGGTATGCTTATTCACCGATTTCGCTCTCACAGAACTGTACAATGATATGATCTATGAAATTGTTATTTAAAGAGTGTTTAATTTAACACAGTGAATCAAATTTGATGATGTTCCAAGGGTACAAAATTTTACATTATAATGCTTCTAATCTTTATGATGGATGAAACAATTATGAAAAAAATGGTTTGTAATAAAACGGACATTTACTGTTGTGTTCACTTAGTCTTTTCTTCAAATGCAGCTTGGGAGTCTTTTAGAGACCTCATTCCCGAAAGTGAGAGAGGATGTTTTGTTGATGCTTATAGTAAGAGACTAAATTCAAATGACATGGAAACCCAAGTAAGTTCTATCATCCGATTTATTAGCTGCATGGCTAGTAGGGGTGAAAGAAACCGACCCTACCCAAAAACACGACCCGACCATAACCGATTACACCCCTAATGGCTAGTATTTTTCCTCATAAGATTCCTTCATCTTTATTTTAAGTTAATATTTGGAATCAAGTTTCTTCTTTTGGACTTCTTTGTTCGTCACGCCGACTTTTTCTTATACATCTGAAAATATTAAATTTCATTCATATGAGAAGAGAATCTGTCAGCCATGCATGTAGGAAATATTTTGCTAAAAAGTGATGGCAGCACTTTCATCTTTACAATTGCTGCATGGTTAAGATTGAGTTTGATGGCTGATGGCATATGGTAAAATTTGAAAGTTAATTTTGTTTGTTGATTTAGCCATCTAACTATTCTCTGTTTTCTTTTTTACTATTTTTCATTCGATCATGAAGTTAGAAGTTGTATCAAGCATGATGAAAACAGTTTAAATATTGAGGATAGATTAATTGTCAGCCACTCTATGTGAACCTAATAAATGTTAGAATTCTTTTTTGAAATAGAATTTTTAGAAGACTGCTATCTTCCTCACTACGGTTGTTTAACCGTATCTTATGCTATTGAAGTAGTCATATATTAGCAGCTGGAAATACAGTTTTCTCCCAACTATTTCCTTCGAGTCATGAGTTAAACTTTATATATTACATCTTTGTTTGCTATAACTCTCCACTGATTTTCCAGTATGCTGCTGCAAGAGCGTGGACCAAATGGGAAATGATGACTGCTCATCTTATGCCAAACGAGGAGAATATTAAGAGAGGAGAGGATGATAATTTTTCATTGGTAAATTGTTCTTTACTTGTACATTCATATTAAATAAGCAGGTGAAAATCTCTTCAAATATTTTATTTTTATTTTTTTGATAAGAAACAAAGCTTTCATTGAGAAATCTCTTCAATGATTGGTTTCCTTGATTATTTGAAGAATTTAGGCAGGGGTAAGGTGATATCACCAATTCTAAGTGGGCTGAAAAAGAAGGAAGTCATAGGAAGATTTTCTACGGAATTACAAACGATTAAGGATGCCTTTGTAGGAACTAGGATAGGAAGCTTTTGGGAGTTCTTTTTAGTTGTTGTTTGATGGGATTTTAGTATTTCTAGGAGGTTTTTTTGAATAGTTTTGTGGGGAAGAAGACCATGTAAGTCATCGTTCAGTGAGGATTCCTTCTGATATTGTCCCAAGAGGGGCTCTACTTAGTTCTTTTTTTTATTTTTTTGAAAAAACCGTAGGGGATCTTTGCTTTGCACTATGTATAACTTTTTACTAACTCAATGAAAAGGTTTTCTCCTGTTCGAGAAAAGGGGGGAAGCCATGAAATAGCTGAGTGACAAATAAGGTGGAGGTAGATAGAATGTGTTCATAGCAAGTTGTACTCAGAGATCATGCCTTTGGGAAAGATTCTAACCAATGTGGAAAATGAGATGGTATATGAGTGTAAAAAATTAGGATATCTTTTTTGTTCTACTCAATCATTTTTCTTTAGCTATTTCGTATTCTGAATTTCTCAACTTGAGTGATGTTATTTTGCTGGTCATGTAACTGGTGATTTTTGTTTCTTTTCTTTTGCTTTGACCCAGGCGTTTGCAAGGATTGAAAACCATTACTTTATAAATAAGGGTTTTTTCCCTTCTGATTCCTTTCTGTTAGATAATGTTGACAAGATACGACATATCAATGCTATAATTGTACAGGTACATTTGCCTATCCCATCCAATATATCAATGCTATAATTGTACTGGTGCATGTGCCTATCCCATCCAACGTATTTGCCTATTTTGGTTGATTGGATGTGTTATCCTATTAAAAGAAAGAAGTTCAAGAATTTGAGGCAATCATTTTCATCTTTTGAGTTATAGTTTTATGTAGTCAGTGGAGCTACTTTTTATCTTGCAGGGAAGATATGATGTTTGCTGCCCAATGATGTCGGCTTGGGATCTTCATAAAGTGTGGCCAGAGGCTGAGTTAAAGGTAAAACGAAACTGCTGCAGTCCATTTCTTCGTCTAATATAGGTTCCTATCTCCCAACACTTCCCTTTCATTTGGCTACGCGAATGTATCAATCTGAATTTTTCAAGTTTTTGATAGAACCCAAACAACTAGAAATATATTAAAATATATAAAAAAGAAGAACTGCAATAATTTCTAGAACCCAAACAACTAGAAATATATTAAAATATATAAAAAAGAAGAACTACAATAATTTCTAAGTAATTCAAGATATTTGGACCCTCTCCTCTTGAGATCAATCAAGCCTAAACCACACTAAATAATTGCCTACCTTCATCCCTTCCCTCCTCATTCTATTTATAACAAATCCTTTTTAACAACTTTT
Source organism: Momordica charantia (assembly GCF_013281855.1). Taxonomy (NCBI): domain Eukaryota; kingdom Viridiplantae; phylum Streptophyta; class Magnoliopsida; order Cucurbitales; family Cucurbitaceae; genus Momordica; species Momordica charantia. The sequence goes on from NW_028275158.1 coordinate 2,633,083, forward strand.
CTAACTAATCACTTATGAGAAATATAGGAAACAGGAGGAAACTGAGAGATAAGTCTAGCATTTAGAAGCTTGGAAATGACTAACTAATCACTTAGATACCTTAATACCCTAATATCAACGTGGCCTATCTAAGTTATAGTGTCTTAATATCAACGTGGAACTGTTAGGCCACCAATAGTGAAGACCTACTATAGAAAGGGTGGAAGGGGAATTATACTTGGGGTAAATGAGTAAAATGAGTGGGGGAATAGAATAATGGTTTGCAGAGTGGGGCCCAGGAATGTATGAGGGCAGAAAGCAGTAGAAAAGGGAAGGTGTAAGTGAGGGGAGGATCATTCTTGTTGTGAGTGCTAAAAGGTAGCTACTCTCCCTCTTGAATAGGTGGGGTAGCTTGTATCGCCTTCGGGCTTTTCTGTTGATTAAAGTGAGAAGAATCCTCACAGGAACTAGAAATTTATGGCATGATATTTGGACTAAGGGCTATTATTCAACTTGTCCATACTTTTGATTTTAGTATTTTCACTCTGTGTCAAGGATCAAGAGCCAAATTATGGATTAGCTATTTTCATTGTGGACAACATGACTAAAACATACAACTCAAAGAAAAGTACTAAAACATAGATGCAGCTTTTGTTCTGACTGCCCTCGAACTGATTTTTTTTTACAGTACGAAAAAATTTCGTAGAATATATGAAATTAATAAGAGGGGAGGAAAACTATCGCGCCAAAGGAGGTTACAAGAAAATTATTCCAGTTTATCATAAGAGTGTTAATACTATTGTTGAAAGAAGAAGAAACTTTGTAAAGAAATCGTTGAAGATTCTATTGTTACTTTCGAGCTAGAGGATTCCAAAACAGGCTCTAACGAAGTCTATCCATAGCACCTTCTTCTTCTTGAAACTAGCACTTTGGAGCATATCTAATATATTACTGCCAAAAAATCTTTACCATTTTACCGACGCATTCCTCTATATGTATATATATCATTAAATTATTCTCAAATGCTGACGAATCTTACCTCCCTCTCTATGTAGATCATTCAAAACGCAGGCCATTCTGCCAATGAACCTGGAATAGCTGCAGAGCTCGTGGCTGCGAACGAGAAGCTGAAGAACATCCTCCAGAAGAACGAACCATAATAACACTCCAAGTATGTTCCTTACAATTCAACTCGTAAAATAAGTTTTCAAGATTTGAATAAATTGCGGTTGCTAAAGTATTTTCTGGTGGCATGTGTTTACTTACTATTGCCTTTGTTGCGTTAATGCTTGATCATTCGCTATTTCTGAAATGTAAAGGTTAGAAAACTTCCAAGGGGACTATTATAATACTTATCCCCATTTTTAATTTCCATACTTCCATATTCTTCAAAATGTTTTTTATTGGATCTTTTGTAGATGAAAGAAAGGCACTCTTGTGAACCTTACATTCTTTTTTTCTAGGTTTGATTGATTATTTTGGCTCCTTTTTGTTGGACTGTTTTTTTATGTCCTTTATTATTTCATTTTTCTCGGTGAAAGCTCGGCTTTCCATAAAAGAAAATCTTCCATTCTTTTAATTTATTTATGTATGTGGTATCAGGCACCTTACTACTATGAATATGAAGACATGAATTTAATCGATCTCAAATATCTCAAGCACTTGTCATCTAGGCGCTCAAGCACTTGTCATCTAGGCGCTCAAGCACTTGTCATCTAGGCGCTCGTTGAAGACTTTGTAAAGCCTCTATTAAGGACACCCAAGTGGGGAACTAGTTCTTTTTTTTTTTTTTTTTTTCATGAATGAAAGTACAAAAATAAGGGTCTACTGGTGTTTGAATTGAAAAAAACAAAACGATGCATGTGGAAGGGGGGTTTCCATCACTTTTTTCATCCAAAGGGAAAAACTGTCATTCTTCCGTTTGAAAGATTCAGATTTTTGTAATTGAAAAATAACTATTTTATTTTATTTTATTTAAATTTTTTAAAATTATACTTTGCTTCACCCCAATTTCTCCGGTGTGTTTTCATTATTTTTTTTTAACATATTTGGATTTTTAGCCAACTTTCGAAAATAAAAACAAGCTTTTAGAGAACTATCTATATATTTTTTAGTTTTTAAAATTTGACTTAGGTTTTGAAAACAATTTTTAGAAGTAGATAACATAACAAATTTGTACTTAAAAAAATAACATAATAAATAAATACATGGATGAAAGGAGTATTTATATGCTAAATTTTTAAAAACAAAGGGATGGAGTTTTATTTGGAATGGGATGTGGGCCATCAAAAAAACCCTAGAAACTAATACAAATATGGAGTAATAGAAGCGTAAACAATTAGGGTATTAAATTTTCGTCGATACGTTGACATTTCGACAAAAAAATCGATAAAATGTAGAAAATATCAATAAAATATTCTTAATATATAATTAATATTAACCATTTTTAACTCATTGAAAAGATGTGAAATATTAATTTAAATATTTTTTTATGATTTTTTATAACTTTATTTAATGAATTTTTGACATTTTTATAAAATTGGGATCTCGACATTTTTATTGATATCAAAATTTAAAACCTTGCTCCGATCTTCAAGAGAATGCACGGTTTTGAAAATCATTTCCAACGCTAACCAACAAGCGTAAAAAATCCTGCCAAATTGAGCAAATAAAGCATGTACTCACGTAGAAGACATCTCAGATAACAAAAAACGAAAATAACTAAAATTAAGGGAAAGATAAAATTATCCTAAACAGAAAAAGAGAGATAAAATTAATGACAACATGACTCCCTTCATACCATAAACAATATTTTTTAAACAAATTTTGAAGTTAAAATATTTTAAAAATAATAATATTAAAAAAAATCTCTAATGACTGCAAGGCTTTAAACATCAATGTGTCAATTTCACAGAAAGGGGGATAAAAATGTCGCTGGTCGGTAGTGAGAGGACTCTTAGTACCTGCATACAGAAAGGGGGATAGAAATGTCGCTGGTCGGTAGTGAGAGGACTCTTAGTACCTGCATACCCAAAAGAAAAAGAGCATTGATTAAAAAGCAATCATTGATTTTTTTTTCTTGCTCTCCCTTAATAGTGGGGAAGGAGTCCAAGAGATTTCCTCCATCGCAATCGACAAAAATTCAAAGAATCTCTTGGTGGATAAGTCCGACGACTCAGCAGCAGTGCAGAATTGAATTTCTCGTCTAGTGGATTTGATCTATAGTTAGGGGATAAAATATCAATATGGATGAATATTTCTAGGAAGGTTATAGATATAAAAAATTTGTAAACAATATTGAAATTAATAAATAAGTATTTCGCAATTTCTAAGTTAAAATAACTCTATACTAAAGTTATTTTGTTGATATTTTATTAATTTTTTTAAATATTATAAAAATATATATTTATCAAATTTATAGACGCAGGAAAATATCCAGGCCGCGGAAATTTAATTCGTTGACTAACTGTTGTGTGAAAAAAAAAAGCGCACACATTTTGTGCAGTAACCAATAAAATGATCACAAGGAAACTTTTCTTGGTCAAATAAAATGAAGCTTGGGCCTTGACCCTACGAAAATCGTCTTCCTTCAATTCAATGTCCTTCCAAAGTTAGGTTGCAACTGAAGCTCATAACTCTCACGTACGAGAAAATGCCGCAGATTTTAGGCGCGCGCACAACCTGGCAAGTTTCCTTCGGATTTTCCGATCAATTTCTCTCGTCGATGGAAAATCTGCATCGTTTTCGAAGCTTCTTTAATTGGAGGAAGAAGAAGAAGAAGAACCAGGCCGGAGCATTCGTCGAAATAATAACAAATGGCTGCGGGAAAACGTCACCGGAGAATTGCGTCTGCCGGCCGGCGGTCGGGGGAAACAGAGACATTGTCATCGTCGGTGCCGGAGTAGCTGGCGCGGCTCTTGCTTACACTCTCGGCAAGGTGCTTTTCCTTTTTCTCGTCTCCGAGGTTTTATGATTCCGAACTGAGATTCTGTTTGGTTGATGAGAAAACAGGAAACGATATCAGATGAATGAAACTAACTTTTTCATTCTTTTTTTTCTTTTCCTTTTCTATGTCTATCACGGGTTTGAGTATGAATTTTCCCGTTGATTTTCTCACCAGCCAAACAGAGTAGAAAATCAAATTAAGCTCTCTAGATCTGTGACTTGTGAGAAGGACAATCCGGGTGGAAAAATGGGCCGGAATGGTTCGAACCCATGTAGGCTTGGTTTTTTAATTTACTGGCCAGACCGCTTAATGGAATAATATATTAGTTTTACAATATTTTTAAAGCAAAAACAGCACGTATGTTTTAGTACAACATGTGCTGGTGGGAGGTCAAAATTCATGTTGGAAATATATGCCAATTATCGTGTGCTATGCTCGTTTTGGCTTTGAAAGCAAAAAAAGTAAAAATAGAATCAATACATATATATTTTTCATGTGTTTTCTTTGTAGTTTAATAACAAATTATGTCTTATATAAGTTAGCCAAAACAAAAAAAAAAGTAAAAATAGAAGTAATACATATATATTTTTCATGTGTTTTCTTTGTAGTTTGATAACAAATTATGTCTTATATAAGTTAGCCAAAGTCTAGTTATGACATTTATCTTCGATAAAAGAAAAAGAAGTTCAAATAAAATTAATATACATACGCCATGAGTTTAGTAAAATGGTAATTGACATCTTAGTATCGGTCTAAAACCAAGGTTATGAGTGAGTTCGAATCCTCTACTTCCCGTGTACATAAAAAAAATTAAAATGCATACATAAAGAATAAAATTTAACTTTTCAAACAATTTTTAGAAAGTTCAACATGGTTATGGCATTTAGCATGATCTATGTGAGGTACATTTTATTAAGATTGTAAGACCAAATATCTAAAAGAAACTGAATACAAAATCATCAAGAAGATCCTTGTGAATATGATCTTCATGTGTTCTTTCTTTCTTTCTTTTCTTTTTTCTTTTTTCCTTTTTTTATAATCTTTTTAATCTTACAGTTATTGTCGCATAGGATGGTCGAAAAGTACATATCATTGAAAGGTTCTCCAGAGAACCTGATAGAATGGTTGGAGAGTTGTTGCAACCTGGAGGCTATCTGAAGTTGATTGAATTGGGTATAGAGGGTGAGAAAGAAATTAAGACGCCTTTTTTTTTCCTTCTCAGAAACAACTTTCTGCTTTCTTCTACAAGAATTAAGTGAAATGTTCATATAACTAACTCTTTTGAAAATTTGCACTCTTATTGTCTCCTGACCTGTTTTTAGAACAATTGAAGATCGTGTTCCTCCAAAACCATGAGTTTGCGAATAGTGATTTTAGATTTACAAACCTCTAAGTTTTGTCTGTTCTACTTTATGTAACAGCTTGTATGATCCCGAAAGTTCACCATGAATGGGAAGTTGCAAAAATGTTTCTTATTCAGTTAGTCTCATGTGGCTGCAGATTGTGTCAAGGATATTGATGCACAGAAGGTGCTTGGATATGCACTTTACAAGGATGGAAAGAACACCAAATTGGCCTATCCTTTGGAAAATTTTGATTCTGATGTTTCAGGAAGAAGCTTTCATAATGGAAGGTTCATACAAAAGTTGAGGGAAAAGGCTACATCTCTACCAAAGTATTCCCCACTTCCTTCCTAGCTGTTCATTTCACTTCCAATAAAATTTTAATTTCTGTGATCTTCAAACTTATTGGGCAATGAGCATTCTGATTAATGACTTGCTGGTGATCTGTAAATGTTTGAACATTTCCTAATTTTTTCGACATTTTATGACATCTGTCCAGTGTAAAGTTGGAACAAGGAATAGTGACATCATTGCTTGAAGAAAATGGCATTATTAAAGGAGTGCAGTACAAAACTAAAGTTGGTCAAGAGCTGAAAGCTTATGCACCTCTAACTATAGTTTGCGACGGATGCTTTTCAAATTTGCGGTGCAGCCTTTGCGATCCTAAGGTAACATGCTATGCCAATCTCCACAAATCACCTAAAAGTTTTTACATAGCATCGGTGAAAGGGGAAAAGTTAAGTAATGTATTTTTTTTTTTCCTGTATGATCTAGTTTTGGTTGTTCGTTTTTGTCCCATGCTTTCGACAGGCAAATTAGCTATAATGTCACCGATTTAGCTCTCGGCTGACTTTGACATCAGTAATAAAATTTTGCAGGTTGAAATTCCTTCATGCTTTGTTGGCCTAATCTTGGAGAACTGCAATTTGCCATATGCAAATCATGGACATGTTATCTTGAAAAATCCATCTCCTATCTTGTTTTATCCTATAAGCAGCACTGAAATACGGTGCTTAGTTGATGTCCCAGGCCAAAAAGTACCTTCAGTTGCCAATGGTGAAATGGCTAACTACTTGCGGACAATTGTCGCCCCTCAGGTGTCTGCAGATTCCTTTTGATGCATACTGTAGATAATCTTCATGACGGATCCTACTAGATTCAATGGGCATATCATGTTTAGCTGAATCTTATATATGCTATAACTTGATGATTCAACGGAATCAAATTTGATATTGTCAACTCACATATTCTTTACATGACGCGTCGTGCTTGTGCAAGTGTCAAAGTGAGATTGATATATAATGTTGTTGTGTGTGATAGGTCAAATGCTTGAACTAAGCGATGTCATTTGAATTCTTGAACTTCCTCTTTGGATCCAATATTCTTTCCCCCTTTTTTTTTTCCGATACTGTTTGGCTTAACTGAATTCCTTCAACTATATCTAAAGGACTTTTCATGTGTTAGGTGCCTCCTCAGCTGTATAATTCCTTCATTGCTGCAATTGAAAAGGGAAAAATCAAAAGCATGACAAACAGAAGTATGCCTGCTGCACCCCATCCGACTGCCGGTGCCCTTCTGATGGGTGATGCATTGAATATGCGGCATCCTTTAACTGGAGGAGGAATGACTGTGGCTCTTTCTGACATTGTTATACTCCGAGACCTTCTTCGACCATTGCAGGATTTGGATGATGCTGCTGCAATATGCAAGTATCTTGAATCCTTCTACACCCTCCGAAAGGTTTCTCAAACTCTTCAATTCTTCACTAGTTAACATCAATTCTTCACTAGTTAACATCACACGTATAAATTCATCTTGGAAGAAAAATGGAGATTGGATTCCGATTAACTGCCCTGGAAACTCTAACTTCCTTGCAGCCATTGGCTTCCACAATAAACACATTGGCAGAAGCCTTGTATAAGGTCTTCTGTGCATCGCCTGATCCAGCAAGGAAGGAGATGCAACAAGCATGTTTCAACTATCTAAGCCTTGGAGGCGCATTTTCATCTGGACCAATATCTCTACTCTCTGGTCTAAATCCTTGCCCTTTCAGCTTAATTTTTCATTTCTTTGCTGTGGCCGTTTATGGCGTTGGGCGGCTGTTGCTTCCATTTCCTTCACCGAAGCGCTTATGGCTCGGAGTGCGACTTATCTATGTATGTTGTCTGATACTAAACATCTACATCACACACTTGACTGAGTCTATCTTGTTCACAAGTTTCTGATCACCAACCCCAAAATTCTTGGTTTTTTTTTTTCCTTTTCCAGGTTGCATCAAGCATTGTTTTCCCCATAATTAAGGCTGAAGGAGTTAGACAGATGTTTTTCCCCTCCACTGTGCCTGCATATTACAGGGCTCCTCCTGCCAGAAAGATGGAAGACCAAAAAGATCAGAAAAAAACCTGTTAAAAGGTGCACAATTTGCAGAAACTTCCACTTGTAAATATAATTATGAAGGATCTGAGCCTGCATATTTAGGGAAAAAAAACTATACACTTGTAATTGCAATCACATCTCCTATAGTATCAAAATAAACTATTATTCTTATATGATTACTAGTGTGCTCTAGTAAAGTTTGTAATTTAAACAAGTGAATGTAAATTTACATAGAAAATAGATGGGATCCTTTGTGTCGAACCAATGAGTTAGAAAACTTCAAAATGAAAAATATTACCTAAAATATTTAGTAGGTTTTATACTACACAGAAAAACATTAGGATTGGAAACGTAAAATAGATTGGAGAAGTTTTTAGTAACTTCCTTGGATGGGAGCTTTCTCCCTCCTTTCTAATTTCATACCATCAATGAAATTGAATAGAATAGATATGCTACTATAGTACACTTATGCAGAAAATAGATAGTCTTGTCCTCACCAGCATCACCTGCTAAAATACATGCACAGTTTATAAGTGGGTAAATATTGAAAATATTTAGTTCTGCTAATGGAGTTTTTATAAATACATAGACGTATGTGATGCAAATGTGGGTGGGGCTTAGCTTACACATCCTTCCATGAAAAACTAGTCTCTCTCACGAAAGTTGGACTCACACGTGCCAACCGACCCTGACTTATGATATGTGATCTACTGGAACTTTGACAAAGTTTCCCTTCAGCGTAGAATCAAGCAAAAGACAATCTGTTTCGATTCTTATTCTAAATTACAATATTCTTTCATGTTAATAGTGAATAAATTGAACTAATGCTTATCATGTTATAGAAATACAACATAACGAATTATTATTCGAGAAAAAGACTCTTATCTTGTGGACTCATAAATTATCCTTCAGAAGCAAGAAAACCCTAACTATATGCATTACTGAATAGTATTGTGGTCATTTTCTCAAATACTAGTTTAAAAGTAAAGAGGAAAAATATGGCCTAAGTGGATACTATGGAACAAACGATGCATCGACCTGTCTATATTTCTATGAATCTAAGTGTTCAACATCACATTTGAATGTTGAATATTGACGAGTACTAAAATATAATATTTGAAAGTTGATGGGCTAAAATAAAATATTCGAAAGTTTAGAAACAGAAACAAGATAAGAGCGAAAATTTAGGGATCAAAATATAATTTAAGCCCGTATATCAAGTATAAATATCGTAAGATAAATCCATTTTTTTAACATAAAAAATCATTTAACACACAATAAGTGTGTGCCTCCATGCATTTTGGGCTTAAGAAACAGTTCAGAGTTCTTGGCGTCTGTCTAAAACCATTTGAAAGAAGTCATTCAAATAGGCAACAAGAAACCAAAGAGACAGAACAGAGGAGTCCATAAGAAACTGATGCAAATTTGGTTCAGATTGATTGGAGAGATGATTTATTAATTAGTTTGGGTCTTGGGAATTATAACCTCACGTTTTGCACTTTTTGTTCTGAAAAAGCTAGGACAAAGGAAGAAGAGCAAAACCAGCAAGCAAAGTGGCATGAAAATGGAGATTTATGTAGCAAGAGCCATGGGAGAAGTGATGTGGTCATTGTTCGTGAAGGTGAAGGTGTTGCTGGTTCTGGTCTTGGCAAGGTTAGACATTTCATTTTGGAGGAGTGAAAAAGTAGTAGTAATGAGCGATCAGTTCGCGGGGATTTGTCTTATTCAAGAGAGAGAAAGGTCGTGGATGATTCGGTTGACATTGATGTGATGTCTTGTCTATTAAGTTATGTTGGCTGTCCAATTAGTAACCAATATCGAGAGGTGTGGACTTTAGGGAGTGCAAAAGAATAATAGTTTTTTCTTTTTTTCATTTTTTCTTCTTCTTCCCTATTTCATAGATGAATGCCATTTAATCGTCGCTCCTAAAACAGTTTTTATGTAGTATAACTAGAAAGAAAGAAAGATTGTTTTTTTTTTCTGTTGGTGTTGAAGTAATGAATATATTGAGTCTAACATGTAAGATCCAGACCCTACAACAGAAATGTTAGAACATTTACTAAATCCATAAAATTTAAACAATCATACAATACTTAAAACCGAAAACACAACCAAGGCTAAACTACAAATTGAAGAAAACATGGCAGGTTATTTAACATCAATGTACTTACTCATCATTACATATCATGGCTTGCAGGATGGGCGTCGTGTGCATATTATCGGTCAAGATTTAACAACACACAATAGAATGATCAAGGAAGTGCTTCAGCCAGGAGACCGTCTGAAATTACTTGAGTTGGGACTCGAAGGTAAGCAAGAGAATTAACTCATCAGTAGCTTTTAAATGCAAGATTTGAACATAGGTTTAAAGGTTGTTTGTTGAATCTGTGAGCAGATTGTGTGTTGGATATTGATGCTCAACAAGTTTTTGGATATGTCATACACAAGCATGGGAAATATGTTCGGCTGCCTTATCCCTTAAACAGCTAACAATTCAAATGTGACAGGAAAAAGCTTCCACAATGGCCTCTATGTACAAAGACCAAGAGAAAAGGCTGCATCTCTTCCCAAGTATTATCTCTTAACTGTCAAAATTGCACAACTTACATTGTTGCTTCATATATCTGTTGGGAGAATCGTTTTTCTTACCCTACATGATATTTTTCGTTTTAAACCCAAGTTTCATGAACTTAGTTTTAGATTCTACCTGAAATGTTTCGTACGAGTGAAGATATTGTCCTTACTTATAAATTCACGATCCTTTCCAAATTCTAATCGATAGAGGACTTTGATGGCACCCTTAATAATGTCTTCCCTCAGCATGGAATTCAAGCAGGGAACTATCCTAGGCCTACTAAAGCAGAAGGAGACAAAAAAATGATTAGGAAATGGTACCGCGTGCAGATCTCAGTCATATGCGACGGGTGCTACTCGAACATAGGGCGGTTTATGTGCAACCATAAGGTGATGTGAAAGCTCTTCTCTAAAGATGAATAAACCACCACTCAACTCAAAAGCTTAAGCTGATAGGTTGGATAAATTTGATTCATTTATAAGTATCTCAACCTTGGCATATAGGATAGTAGTTACAAAGTTTTGAAACAATTTGAGAATTTGTCCAATGAAAGAGAAAAAAAAAATGGTAACAACACGGAGTAAAATATTTTTTTAAATGTAATAGGTATAAAAGTCTATGACCAAATTATATATATATTTTTTTACTTTGTGGAATGAGAAAACTCCATGCATTCTAACATGTTTTTCTGTTTGATGTTTGTTTTCAGAGAGCTACAAATTGTATTTTTAAGACGTTGAAGATGAAGGCTGGTGGAGTAGTGAAAATGTCCCTTCCAAGAAAAAGAAAGAGAGATCAAGCCTTTTCGCTTATTGAATGAATTTTCCATCTTCTAGTTTTTGCTCTAAATTTTCTTAACAAAAAATGTAGCAATTTAGTATACAAAAATGGTATCAACTCTTGTAAGTACAAATATTTTTTTAAACTATTTCAACTCTTCTTACCAAAAAAATGATAAATTAAGAGATGTGGGGTGGGACTATTTTATCAGGTCTCAATAGAAGCATAAAGCAAAATTATATTTTTCGTCCTTGAAATTTGGTTTATGTTTCATTTTAACTATTTAAGTTTTATCGTCCTTGAAATTTGGTTTATGTTTCATTTTAACTATTTAAGTTTTAAACTCAAACATTAAAGTTTCTGTCAAGAGAAGGGACTAGAAAAAGTTGAGAGAAATCTTAGATTCATCCTATCCACATAGAAGAGGCAGAGAGGTGAAAAACTTGAGAGTTGAGAAGTGCGATGTAAGAGAACGTAGAGACTTGAAAAAAACCGAGATACAGACTCGAGAGATTTGAGTGAGGTGAGTAGCGAAATAATTAATCCGAACAAAACCCTAGACTGATATTTATATATATATAATATTTAGTCGATCGATTTTTTGTTCTTTTTCTTTTTTTTTTCAGTACAACAAAGACGAAGATAAAAGAAATCAACTTTTAATTTATAAAGGAGCCAGACTAAGCAGTTACTCTGAAGTTCTCAACCCAAACACTATTTATCTAAATTACGGAAATACCCTCGACTGAGAGCAAGCCGGGATGTATGATATGACTAAATAGACCTCAATCTTTCGCCGGAATGCCGAGGATGCGCTCTCGCCCATGGCGGCGCGATTGACTCTGTTTCTCTCTATGCCTCCATTTTCCGCTCTGTGAAGCTTCGATCTGCATCGTCCGCCTCAATTTCTAGGTCGGTATTATGTTCACAACTTTAGATATCTATTATTATACTTGCATATCGGTTCAGGCATTTGCATTGCATGTAGGTTCATCGTTTTTCTTTTTCTCCATAGAACCCTAATTTCTATATTAGAAGCTTGATTCAGATCTTAGAATCATGTCTGGAAGCTGCTTGGTTTTGTTGCACGGAAGTTCCGGTTCTTGTAGTTTTGTGGCCCTGTTGAAGAAAGGCAGATTTGGTCTTAGTTTTACTGCATTTTTCCTGATTGGGCCGTTAATTCTGATTGTTTTTTAGTAAGAAATCAATGGCACTTGAAAATTTTCATACTGTTCATTTAATGCTGAAGACTGTCAAACTTAGTTCGACTTTTCAGTGAGCTCCATATCAATTTTTTTTTTGTTTTTTTTTACTACTATAAAATAATATTAATAACAATAAAATAAAAATCACTAGGATTGAAGAAAGTATGGATGAGGGCATCAAGGCAAGTTCCGCCAAGAATAACCAGAAAACCCTCCGAGGAGAAAACTAGAAAAGATGTACATTGAATCCCCCTTACAGATACATGCCCCCAATCAGAGGAACCCATAAATAGAGATACAATCCTAAATTCAGGATTAGTAGAGGCTCACAAAGAAGAAATAAAATGAATTTCACCCAAAGTGCTATCTATTAATCTATCTTCTGGCTATTTATAGTGTATGTTCTTGGACACTAGCATTTATTTAATAGAGAACCTCTGAATCCTTCAGCCAGAATGAGTTAGAGTTATTAATATGAAGAATCAAGAATCAACTTCTTTTATATTATCAGAAAGAAAAACGATCAACTTTTTTTTTTAGTATGTCCTGAAAGAACGAACTTACTTTTACATTTGAGAACACTACTTTATTGGCTAATCTTTATGCATACATGCATGTTCATCTATGGGTGCTTCATGTTCATTTTTAACACTATACATTTTCTTTGTTTAGCTAGCTGGCTGTTTCTGTTTTCGCTCTCGCATATTTTCTTATAATTTTTTTTCCATCTAAACTATTAGTCATCTCTTTTCCCAAATTTATCAAGATTAAATAAAATCGTGTTAAAATGGCTCTTTCAGACCCTTTTCCTGCTTATGAGAGCTGATTTGTGAACATCCCAAGAGTCTAATAAACATTGCGTGGAAACAAATCCCTCAATCACTTCATTGCAATAAGGAAAGAGAAAGTTCAAAGAATTTTGTTCGTTATGTAGAGCAACTGGTTCCGAGATTGGATTGCCTCACATGGAGGATCATACATTTGTTGTAGGTCAAGAGTTTCCTGATGTCAAGGCATTTCGAAATGCAATTAAAGAAGCTGCTATTGCTCAGCACTTTGAGCTACGAATTATCAAGAGTGACTTGGTACGTTATTTTGCAAGATGTGCCGAAGAGGGTTGCCCGTGGCGCATTCGTGCCGTTAAGCTTCCTAATTCTCCAGCCTTCACAATTAGAAGCCTTGAAGGGATACATACGTGTGGGCAAAATGCACAAAATGGACATCATCAGGCCTCCATAGATTGGATTGTGAGTTTCATAGAGGAGCGATTGCGGCATGACATTCATTATAAACCAAAGGATATATTACATGACATCCATAAGCAGTATGGTATCACTATACCATATAAGCAGGCTTGGCGAGCAAAGGAACGAGGCCTTGCCACAATTTTTGGTTCTTCTGAAGAAGGTTACTGTCTGCTTCCAGCGTACTGTGAACAAATAAGAAAAGCCAATCCTGGAACTGTTGCAGAAGTGTTCACAAATGGTTCAGATAATTGCTTTCACCGACTCTTTGTTTCATTTTATGCATCCATATACGGGTTTCTAAATGGTTGCTTCCCTGTGATCGGGCTAGGCGGAATCCAGCTTAAAAGCAAATACCTTGGTACTCTGCTATCAGCTACTTCTTATGATGCTGATGGTGGGCTATTTCCACTTGCTTTTGGTGTAGTTGATGCTGAAAATGAGGAAAGTTGGATGTGGTTTTTGTCAGAGTTACACAAGGCACTCGAGATGAACACTCAGAATATACTGCACCTCACATTTTTATCAAATGGGCAAAAAGGAATTTTAGATGCTTTGAGAAGGCAATTCCGAAATTCTTCACATGCATTTTGTATGCGCTACTTAAGTGAAAGTATGGGGAAAGAGTTCAAAAACTCGAGGCTTGTTAATCTTCTGTGGAAAGCGGCATATGCTACAACTACAATTGCTTTCAAAGAGAGAATGTTAGAAATAGAAGAGGTTTCACCGGAAGCTGCTAAGTGGATACAGCAATTTCCACCCTCTCATTGGGCATTAGTTTATTTTGAGGGAACTCGGTATGGACATCTCTCTTCAAATATAGAGCAATTCACTAAATGGATTCTCGAGGCACGTGAGTTACCCATCGTCCAGGTGATTGAGCGGATTCATAGTAAACTAATGGCCGAGTTTGAAGAGCGGCGTGCGAGGAGTTCATCGTGGTATTCTTTCCTGACCCCATCAGCTGAAAAACGAATAATGGAAGCAATCAACCTTGCCTCCTCGTATCAAGTTCTTCGATCCGATGAGGTAGAGTTTGAGGTTCTATCAGCAGAGAGATCAGATATAGTCAATATCGGAAAGCGATGTTGCTCCTGTCGTGATTGGCAGCTCTATGGAATCCCTTGCTCTCATGCAGTTGCAGCCATTGCCTCATGTAGAAAAGATGTCTATGCCTTTACAGAGAAGTGCTTTACAGTTTCTGGTTACCGGGAAACATATGCAAAAGGTATATACCCCATTCCAGGTAAACTCGAATGGAAAAAACACGATGAAACTCCCATGGATGACAATGCACAAATCATTCGACCACCTAAGTTTCGTCGACCACCAGGACGGCCTGAAAAGAAGAGAATTTGTGTAGAGGACCTGAACCGTGAGAAACATACCGTGCATTGTAGTCGATGTAATCAAACCGGACACTACAAGACTACCTGCAAGGCAGAGCTCATAAAGAGCATAGAACAGTTCTAGAAGTCAAATTTTGTGTAGGACTCGTATTGTCAAGTAGACAATATTTCTTGTCTAGGTAGCAGTTGGCTCTTAGATTGTGTAAAAATAGGAGAAATCCCCATTCTCTAGTTTGCATATGCAGACTGACTGGTTTTGGTTTTGTGAGAATGGTAAAAATGATGCTATATTTAAAATCCCACATGCTTAGAACTCTTGGAAGAAAATGGTAGCCATCTATCTTTATTGCTACAGAAAGTGTTGGATTTGTGCCATTGTTCATTTTCACAAATAAATTTCCATTTTGTCAAAGTGATCTATGCTTGGTCAGCTGGCAAAGTGATTTATGGCATTATGCCATTGATCATTTTCACATGACTTTGACTTTTTTTTTTCTTTTGTTATTCAGCTACCGTCCAGACATTGATTCTAAATTTTAGAGACTAAAAATGTTTATTTTCAAACTTCAGGGACTAAAACTATATTTTATCTTAAATTAAATATGTTCAAGCGTAGATCTTTCCATTGACTAAACAGGAAATTTTGATTAAATTTTCAAATATGAAGTCAAGTACACTTCTTCGAGAAATAGCCTACTTATTTCTTGAAGAGAATGAGAAATATACGAAATATACTTGACAATGTTAAATTATTAATACCATTTGAACGTGTTATATGAAGTGGGACAAATCATAGGAGTCTACTAAAAGAATCTTTTGGACAATGGGTTCCCAAATGGCGAAATTTGTATTCCTATGGTCTGAGATTAGTACTCTTGTAATTGATTTTTTAGATTGAGGATTTAATTCTTTTATAATTCATAGGGTGATATCTGACCCATATTTTGTTGAATAAATATTTTAATATCCGTACATAAATGAGTGTATTAGTTTAGCTCAACTCAACGATAATTGATATTTGTCTCTAACTAAAAATTGATGAGTTCAAATTTTCTCACCCCCACTTGTTCCGAAGAAAAAAAAGGTTACTCTCTGTGGTATATTTTTTATTTCTAATTCACATGTTTAGAAAATGTACAAACTTAATTTTTTTTAGTATAATAGGTGCAGGTGAAAATTCGTATAGACTTGTACAATGTAATTAATGCAATAAGTATCATGTTTGAGAAGTACATTCAGAATGGATTTGAAAAACAAATTACAGTTCATTTGATGGTGTACTTCTACTTCGTTTGAGAAGAATATAACTTTTTTTTCAAACAAAAAAAATGACATTGTGGAAATCAAAGTGATATAATTTTTTATCAATAGATCTGTTAAATCCCTTTTCAAAATAAATAAATCCTATCAAATCAACAAATTCCACGAGTCTTATCTAGTCTTATCTTTATTATTGTGATCCATCTAATTGTTTCATTAAATATTTCCAATAAATATCACAAAAAATTACACTTATTAGAGGATATAAAAATAACTTCAATCCAATATAACTCAACTAGTTGAAACAACTTCGATCGAATATAACTCAACTAGTTGAGACATGTGTACCTGATAAAAAATCATGAGTTTGAATTTCCACTCCCACGTATTTAAGATAACTCCTAACAAAACTCTAAAATAAGAATAGTAAAAGATGGATAAGAGAGCAACAAATAAGATTACACGTTCGAAACCAAGATACATTTAGTATCGATCAAACTTGAGCTAATTAAGTGACATAACATAAATTTATTAATTCAAAGAGAGAAAGATACCCCAGTTACTTAATACAGATCTCAAAATGCAATTTCTTAAATGAAACCCACAGAATCTTCCCATATGCCCAGAAACGCCTCCAACGAAAACTGAAACGCTCTGTACATTTCAAATGAAAATGAAATGCCAAAGACAAATCTTAGAAACAACATAGAGTTGAATCACTCACTTCCCCCTTTTCACTTGTACAGCTGCTTGAATCTTCTGCAGGCTTCCAGAACATTTTCCCTGTGACCAAAAGCACTTACTCTGACAAATCCTTCACCTCCGGGTCCGAAACCGCTTCCAGGCGTGGTCACGACATGTGTTTTCTCCAGTATTTCAGCAAATACGTCCCACGAACTCCGGCCAGGGAAATGAACCCACACATATGGTGCATTTTTCCCTCCATACACATTGAATCCAAGCGAGTTAAATGTGTCCATTATGATGCTAGAATTTTCTTTGTAGAACCCGATAACCCCGCGCATAGCCTGCAAAGTAGAAGTCAATAAATTTCATGATTTCCGTTGTAATTTGTTGCACCGATGTCAAATATGAATTTTATTGCGTTCAATAAAGGGCTCCAAATTTGCAGACCTCAAGCCCATCCGGTGAAAGACAAGCCAGGCCCCCAGCTTGGGCAACGTTGGATGCACCGTTGAAGCAAGTAGAAACAATGCGGTTGAAATCTTTAGCAACGGGAAATCCATCAGAAAACAAGAGCTCCTTTGGAACTACTGTCCAACCAAGACGGACTCCAGTAAATCCCGCATATTTGCTAAACGATGACGTCTCGATCGCAACCTGCACTATGAAAAAATAGATTGCGGGACATACCTCAACCGTATGACATATATTGGCCATCATTCCTCAATGAAGGAAAAATAAATAATGAAAAAAAAAAATCAGCCAATTAAAGATCCAAATATCTATCATAAAGTCTAATGTAATTTAGGTAAATTGCTCAACCCACCCAACAAGTTAGCAGTTGTTACAATTATACTCCTGAACTTCTTGTTACAAAAATTAAACCATTAAACCCTCAACCTTTCATAAATTGGACCCCTGAACATTCAAATAGTAAAAATTAAACCCACAAACTTTAATAAGTGAGAAAATTGCACCGAAAATTGCACCGAAAATTTTCAATTGCAAAAAGTAAAACTCTTGAACTTTAAGAACATAGATCTAGAAAAAAATCAGCCAATTAAAAATCCAAATATCTATTACAACTAGATCTCTTCTTGCTATTTCAAGCTTCTCTAAGGGCATAATTGATTCCCTACTCAGTCATCATCTCTACTAATTCCTTTGGACATTAATTTTCCATTTGAAGAGAGATTCGAGCTAAAGTGCCTTGAGAGAAAATTCTTATGCCTGCTATTCCTAATTTTAAAGAGCTTGTTCTTCTACATGTTCTCATCTAGAATTGTGAATTTGCTCCAGCCTGCAGATATGCTAAAAACATTCGTGGATGGTCGCATCCAAACCATTTTGATTTTCAAGTTTGTACATAACAATAGGGTGGCCAAAGATACACTTTTGAACTCTGAAAGATTGAAAACTTTGAGACAAATGTATTATGGTGGTATTGGCAATCGGAATGAAAGTACCTAAAATGTAAGTCTAATACCAATAGCAGAATTGAAGTAATCTTAATGAAATTTACCTCCTTCGCTCCAGGAATTTCAAAGATAGAACTTGGATTATCCTCTGACATATACATCGCATATGCCGAATCATAAACTATAATTGACCCATTCTTTTTAGCAAACTGCACCAGTTGGGTCAACTGTTCCCTAGATGCAGCAGAGCCCGTAGGATTGTTTGGTGAACAGAAAAATATGATATCTGTCCGGGGAACCTTAGAGAAATCAGGAAAAAAGCCATTTTCTGGAGTACACCTCATGTATTCAATGTTGCTATATTTTTGAACATCTTTATTGTACAATCCAGTCTGCCCCAAGATGACGCTCGAATCCACATAAGCCTACAGTTCCACAAATAATAGATTAGAAATAAAATCCGTAGAGGGTTGGTATGAAGTTCTATAGCCTAAACAATGCACACCTTCGGATATTACTACATAACTACCTAAAAAACATAAATCAAGAAGTGAGAAGACAGACTAATAGAGTGACAAAAAATACTAATCTCACATATTTTTCTTAGTTTTAAAAACAAATTATAGTATTATCTATTGCCTGAGCTGCAATGAACTTATCCGTGAGCTAAAATTACCAAACCTACAAGTGAAGTTATCTAATTGTGCAAATGCAAATGTGAATTGCAGAGAGTAAAGATGAGTCGCAGATAAATGATTGAACAGAATAAGAACTTCATATTTTTAGCAATACGTCGCCCAATTTAAGCAAATATCTCATACATAGGTAGGACGGCAAAATATTATAAGTGTACCAGTTCAATATCTAAAATTTTCACCAATGAGAAGAGGAAATTACCGGGTATGATGGGTCTTGCACCGCCATAGACACATTGGATCCAAAAACAAGCTGCCAAAAGTGGGAAGAGATGTTAAATTGTAACAAGACGATTAGTCAAGCTACCTGCTAAGTTTGATGATCAACATTAAGATAACCTCTTGTTTAAAATATAAAGATTACACAAAAAACCAATATCCAGGAAGAAATTTGTTCCAAACTGAAACACCATACCTGAAGACGTGTTATGTCACATTTTGCACCATCAGAGACAAAGATATCATCTTCCTCTATTCCAAGGTCGCTATAAAATGTTTTGCCAATTAAAGCTCTCACTGGCTGTACAAAGAAACAACTAAATTAGAGTTTTCAATCATGAAAAAAAATTACCCGAAAGAAGTCAAATTATCAAGTCAATGCCAAAATGACAAAATAGGCACCTACCATACTTCATGAAGTGTATACCAGTTACTGTCAGCTTAATAAATTAAAACTATAAGAGCATTAAGGTGGCAGAAATTTCTGAAAGAAATCCTAGCCAGAAAGCACATGCTTGACTAGGTATGCGATATTGAGAATACATTATCTCTGATACAAACAGTCCAAAGCATTCAACCCAAAATAACAATTAACGACAAAAAGGAAAAATTCATCAAAAGTTTTAACTAAACATTATTGAGTATGATCATTTCAAGTAGAACGTTTAACATGATATTATTGAATCAAAGAAAGTGAGCAAAAGTTTATGATACGAAATAAAGAAATAAGTAATAAGAGAGAGAGCAAAATTACCAAAATTGACACAAAAAGTGATGACAAGGAGGCAAGCAACAAAATAAAGAACTTGGGAGGAAAAATCCATAATGCGTCTCACTGAAAGTGTATCATCGGTGCCACACTCAGGCACATTGCTTGACTTAAGCCAAAATAACGTGCTTAGATTGTTTAGAGGTGCAGGTGAAATGCTGAGTGCCTTTCACAATATTGGCCTGTGTTTCCTATTTGATCACGCTAACCTTTTTTCTCTAAATGGAAAGAGAGAAAGTTTTAGTTAAAGAAATAGGGAAAAACAAAACCTATCCAAAAAGGCACCAAAGCCCGCAAGCAAAAGGAGGATTACAAAAAAGATATCCAATTGGTACAAAAGAAAAGGGAGTGTAGTTATAAAAACTTTTCAAGAGAGAGGACCACACATCAAAGTTCTGTACAGAGTACATTAAATCAAAGATATCTCCAAGGTCTCTATAAGAATTGGATAAAGTTCTCCTGTAATTCACCTTCCACAGCTTCCAAAGACCAATCACAATAGCATTTTCCCACTAGACCTTAGCTCATCCTATAAAAGCATGGCCTCCAAGGCTTTGCTGGATGAAGTCTACAACTGACTAAAGTTTGCTCCAACTAGGACCAAAGTTCAAAAAGAGGCCATCATCCCATTAGTTTAGGGCAAAAGTACAGTACAGTGAACAATAAGGATGGAGCACTGCTCTACCGGTTGACCCTCCCCTTATCTTGGAAACATTTCTTGTGGGGTACCATTTTATAAAGGAAAGGAAACTTCTTTGGATGAATTTTAACAGAGGTTTTTTCTGGGTCATATGGCATGAGAGGAACCAGCAGGTCTTCAATGGAAAAGAACTCTCCTTTGAACGTTTTTTGGAAGCTATAGTCTTTTTAGTTCTTTCCCCTTTTTCACAACTATAGCTTTTCTACCCTTGTATGCAGCTGGAAAAGCTTTCTGTAATCCCTCTTATGGGCCACTTTTGTAATTTCATATTATCAATGAAATTGTTTCTTCTATATATATATATATATATATATATTTGTGTGAAACTTCAAAGATGAGAGAACCATTTCCAAATATAGAAACTTCAGCATAAGTATATCAAATATTTTCAACAACTGAATACCTTTTCGCCCTGCTCAGATCCATAGCCACTGTAACCCTCCAGTGTGGACAATGCATGTGATCTCTACCAGACAAAGAAACAGTATAGTCATAAATGAGATAAAAACAGTCTGTTTAACAACGACATCAACAACAAAACAACAAAAAAAAAATAAGTGCATTATTGCCAGGAGGCTCGTATCTTCTTGCATGAAAAAGACTCCAAGGCAACCCTCCAGCTCAGTGCAGACAATTGGAAAAAGTCGTAATGAGTAAATTGGACACCATAGAATAGTTTTATTTCATAGAAAGTAAACTTTCATAGCGGAGTTGGTTAACATCACAGTGAATTCAGTTGAATGAAACAAAACTTACATGCAAATGTTTATAAAGAAGGGACTAATTTCAATGGGAAGGATATGGCAGTACCCTTCCCACGGTAAACAGATAACAGAATAGACAAGAGTTTATCCAGAATTAAGATTACCAGACGATACGAAAAGACACGACCAATCACAGGCAAGAAGGCCCATATTTTCATAACAATAAAAGGTTAAATATTTTAAAGATTCTGACGAACCTTCCTTCTCGAACAGTGTAACAAAATTCAACTTCAACGGGTATCCTAGCCCGAAAACTACTGTTTCTCGACAAAGTTGGTTCATTATTCTTACATCTACTCAGAAATCTATATCTTCGCTGTGGCTTACACGAGTTACGAGAACCAGAAGCAGGGAATTATTCGTACCTTTGCCATGGCCGACGTAATAACCTCAGGAATAGGTTCAGTAGTGTCACCAATTCCAAGGCTAATTACTTTTGCATCAGGATACTTGAGCAAGTGTGCAGATCTTCTTCTTGCGATCTATTATTAGATATACATGTATAAAATTACTGCTAAAATTAATACAAAGTGATAACATCGAGATTCCAAGATGAAAAGAAATATAAAAGGCTCAAGCATGCCAATTCTTCAACAGCGAGAACAAGGACCTTGAGAAAAATGCACCACACACCTCGGGGAAAAGGTAGCCAGCTTGAAGTTTGGCCAAGTTCGCATTTCGAGAGACCGCTGTTTTGTAACCTTAAGAAATAACAAAAAAAAAACATCAAGAATAAGAAAGAAACTACTAAGATCACATTCTTTCCGCAAATAGCGAAGTATGGAAATCATGTTTTTCCATCAAAATGGGAGATTCATATATCTCTATATTCAAAAACAAACTGTCATTTGTGCAATACCTGTCTTGGATTCTTGGGGCGTTGCAACACACTTGCAAACGCCGGCGCTTTTTCGCGGCAATGATACCGTCGGATTCCTGCAGCAGAAACTAGTTAATTTTCTACGAAATTCTACGTAACGAAACAATACACGCACAGCAGTTCCATGACTGACAAAAACAAAACGAAATCGAAAGAAGAAATACTTGGCATTGAAACTGGAATGCGCGAACAAAGCAGAGGAAGACGATGAGAGAGCAGCGGAAGATAAGCTGTGCGTAGCTGACATTTTTTTTCCTGTATCGTATGAACTAGAAAAGAGATCAGTGAAATGAGGACCCTCCACGACTACCGAACGGCGGGAAGTTGCCGGTTTTTTAAGCGCCACTGAAACCCTAAATTTGGACAGCGTGAACGGCGTCGTTTCATGTTAAAAATAATAATTATTATTTTAAAAAAATAAAGAAGCCACGTGTTTTTCATTACCCTTTTCTTTACACGAAAACAGCGTAAACTGCCATTTAAACACTTTTAATCATTCACAAGCATTTCGAAAGCATAATATAATATAAAATCACATCATAATTATGAATTTATTAGGTAACTTAAACTTATTAAAGTTTTAAGAAATTGACAAAGCCGTCAAAATTTAATAAACTGACGGAAAAAAAGTGAGATAATATAATATTTCATGTTAAATTACATACTTACTAATAATGTCATAATTTGATTAATTTAGCTTTTAAGCTATTTCTTGAAATTCTTATGTTGCAGTAAATTTAAATTTTGATAAGTTATCTCTTGAAATTCTTATATGTTGCGGTAAATTTAAATTTTAATTCTTCTGGTCTAAAAATTTTTAATTAAATTATTTAGTTTTAATTTTGGTTTCATTAATTTAGATGAATTAAATTTTTGAATATTTTTAGGAGATTTGTAATTAAATATTAGAACTCAAAAGTTTAAATTTTTAATTTTTCCGGTTGGATTCCAAGATCAAATAACTATCTTAAATTCCCCAAATGTTTGTGGAGTTTATTTGGGTTTTAAAATTGGAAAAGAGGAAACATTACGAGAAGAAACTCTAAGAACCTCTTATTTATGAGGTCATAATATAATTTTATTAGGTCATAATTCTTCCCGTTTGAAACCCTAGCCTCCTTCCCCTTTTCTCTCTCCCTCTTCCTTTCGATCTGCACCCCTCCCCATCTCCTTCTTCTCCGGCGAGCAGCAAGCGCCGGCGACAACTCTAGCGGCGCAAGCAGATCCACGCGGCACTACTCTACTAACCCAAAATCTGCGACGGCGAGCGGCGGCAGCTTTACCCTTCGTTCGAAGTTTTGACCGGTAGATTTGCTAGGGTTACTGAGAGGGCATATCTCCGCTCTCATCGTCTTGATCGAGTTCGATTTCTCCCTCTTCAGTTCCATTTGTTCTTCCTCACCTGCATCTGCCCGTCTCCGCTCTCAGCCCTAGTTGTTGCTGCACCGCTCTTCCTCTTCGATTCCAGGAGTTTCCTTCGACGGGAGAGAATTAATCCACAAAGAAGTAAGCTGCTTGTGGTTTCTTGATTCATTCGATAGAGGATCGCGAGAAGAGAAATACCGATCAAAAGAATTTTGCAGAAGAGAGTTGCTGAGGTATAGTTTGGCTAAAACCCAAAATTTATTTGCAATTTCAAGTTCCTTTTTTGGGCATTTGGCCGACTTTTAACCATAGCATTAGAATTTGGAGGCTAGCAATAGTATTCGTACTCGTATTACTAACTGTCCGACGGATGATGCTTAATGAAAACCTGGTACAAGAATAAACATTTTCATTTTCTTACTGAAAACAATGAGATGTTCCATGTGGTTTGGCAACTGAATTAGTCATTGAAGAGCATGATGGCATTTACCTTTATTGGTCTGAAAACTGATTGTACATTTATATGTCTTGTTTGGTTTTTATGTATTTGCAGTCTCGAGAAAACTCCCCCCTACATATGGGAAATATATCTTTTGATTTGATGTTGTTGTTTCATTTGATTCATTCTTTTGCATGGTAAAGATAAAGATGACTCTAATCCATACCCACTTTGTAACAAACCTGCTCAGGTGACTAAATGGATCTCCAGACAGAAAATAGAATAGCTGCAATTCTTATGAGAGAGGCAGCGGAACTGCGTCGTCAAGCTGAGAAAGATGGCGTGGAGGCCTATCTACGGCATTCTAAAGTCAGGGGTCGTCCAAATTCTCGCTTCCTAACTGCAACTGTTCTTGGTGTACAACAAGGTTCTTTCTTCAACTGATGTCCCAATGTTTTCATTTATTTATTACATGATCTCCATGTTTTATGATATGAAGCCTCTAGGAAATTTATTGGTTTTATTCCATGATCAAAATAAAACTATGACTGGTCTTTTTTGTACCTTGTTTTTCTTGGAGTAAGATCAGGTTTGAGGAGTGATTTCAAATTGAATAGTTGGCTTCAAGCTGATATTATGTATATTTTTTAATTACAGCTAATAAAGCCGTGGAAGTGAATGAAATGTGGAGAGTTCGGCAAAAGGAAATAGAACTGGATGATAGGCTTAGAGGCAAGTCAAGAGAGGGGCACAGTGCCTCTAGGAGCCGGGGGAGCTTCAAGCCATCCAGAGATTTCGATCGTGACATTCCCAGTAGTTCAAGCCCACCTAGTAAAAGAGTTTCTGAAGATTGCCACTTAATGGAAGATGAAGGTTTAAAAGATGAAGAACTTGAGGTCTTTTTACACTCAAGGTATCTCTCTCTCTCTCTCTCTCTCTGTTTGTCTGTTTGTTTATCTTCTAATGCAAATCCAAGTCTATTCGTACCTTGGTTAGATGCTTTAATTAATGTGCCAACATAAACATAGTTCAATGGTTAAAACATATTTATTTTCATTTTTCACTAAGAGATCGTTGGTTCAAATCTCCATCGTGTTTGTGATATGATATTCTAAGATGCTTTGATTAATTTGACTGGGATAACATATCAGTGACTGTAGAAATCTTTTAGTGGTTTGACATCAGTTTTCGCATTCTCTGGCAGGGCTAAGCGTGGCAGAGGGGCAGTTGGATCACGGATGGACGAAACTGGTCCATACCTTGCCCCTTGCAACGAGACAGATTTGAGTTGGCCAACAAGCTCGAATGTTACAGATAGACATGTTGTTTATGAACCAGAGAAGCCTAGTTCACTGAAAGCATACAGCTCTTCTGAAGAGGAGTTTGACAGTGATCGACGGAAAAGGTCAAAAAAAAGTTCACACAGGCAACATATCAGGGACCACAAGTCTAAACATAAATCTGAGAAAAGGAGGAAAGAATCAAAGAAAAGCAAACGCCACAAATAAGAGACTCCACGATCATTGTAGGAAGCTTTATTCCGCTCCTTCAGGTACCGCGTACCGCAGCTATTGTATCTTAATTATAGATTATTGAGAGTAGTGAGATTAGGAAACTCTTGCTGGGTTGGATTTCTCTTATGCATTTGTTGGTTACAGGGCTCTATGATGAAGATGGTCGGAATTTTGCATAAGTTGAGCAATTTTTACATTGAAGAAGTTGCATCTCACTTTTAAACTAAATTAAAGTTGCATCCCGAGTGTTCTGTATATTCTAACTAGGAAAAGCTCTTAGATGCTCTCTCTCTCTCTCTCTCTGAATTTCTCTTTGTAAGGAAAAAAAAGTAGCTTTTTTACATTATGAATTATGACTGTTGCAGCAGCAATGGATATGTGGAAGTGTTCCTTGTGAACTTGGGGTAGATGGAATGAAAGATATTATTCTGTTTCTCTTTTGAACATGTTGGGATAATTGTACAAACACTAAATGAATTGAGATGTGAAATGTCAAGTGGTTTTCTAAAGAAATATTTTGGCCAATTTCTGTGATTATATGATTATATATGTTTGAGGATTTCTTCATATCAGGTATTTGGGTGAATTTCTGTGAGATTTGAAAGCCATGCGTTTTTTTTTTCGTTTCTGAGTTCAACGATACAAGCTTTGAACTTCTATCCTTTATCCTTTTAGTTGAGATAATATGTCCAAATGTGGGGATAGGGATCGAATCTCCAACCTAAAAAAAAAGAGTACGACCCCTTAAGAGGAGTTGAGTAATGTTCATGGCAATTTAGTTACATAAATTGAATAAGTTTATTTTCATCATATTATTTATTATTATTGTTTGTTAAAGTTAGCAGTAAATCCGAAGCTTAATAAATGTTGTTTCAAACCACTTTTAAACATGCAAATTAGAAAATTGCATTTTTAAACTATTTGTTCATAACTTTTTCAACATATCTTCTAAAAAAGGCCCTATCCAACTCGTGATTTCAACGTTGATTTAATTTTTATAACTCTACATCAAATTTTATGGAAGTCTAATAATGTTAAAACTTTATTTTTAACTCGTTTTTTAATTTATATATTAAAGTAGGGAGATATGTCCTTGTCTATTTTTAAAATTTAAATTAAAAGATTTAAACAACTCCAATTCAATCAAACTATCGCATAAATTGAAATTAGTTGTGTAGATTATCTAATCTAATTAGGTTATCTTAATTTTTTAATTTAAAATTCAAACAGTCAATGGAATTTTCATTGGGTGACTACTTTCATATAGCGTTTTTAAAGATTTACAATAATTTAAAGATTTTTTTTTAAAGAGTAGATTATTTGAACTTAATATAATGAATCTAAAATTGTAAAACAATCCACATGAATATTGCTCAATAATAATTAAATGATAACAAAAATAGAATAGTCCTTTGAAAAAAAAACAAAAAAACAGTTATCTATACGTGACTATTCAAAATCTAATACATGTAAATCTATATTTTAATATATATATATTTTAATTAAGTTACTCCATCTAGATACATTATCAACTTTTTTTTTACAAACTATTTTACATGATTCACTTCGATATATCATCGAAAACTTCATTTTATTTCATTCAATTTTGAACTCAACAAATTCGAGTGGTAGATAGCGATTTACTTAAACCAGGACCTCTAACTAACATCTTATCATTTTTAAATCTGCTCATTTAACATAGATTAGAAAGAATAAATTATATCATGGGATAAACCTTTTACAAAAACAAAACTAAATACTAACAAAAAGCTACTTTAATAAAATAAAATAAAAACAAACAAACAAACTTTTCAACTTAAAGGAAAAATGAAAACATATACAACCCACCTCACCAAAGTATTGATAATTTTAAAAAATATGATGGTCAATTATCAATACTTAGACTCTTCAAAATTTAATACATGTGAATCTATAATTTAATAGGTTTAAAAATCGAACTACTCAATTTAGATAAATTATAAACTATTTCTATGTATCTTTTTATTTACTAACTATTTAACGCGATTCTATTAAATTGATAAATCTATGGGCACTCCCATTATAATTTTGAATCAAAAACTTGATTTCATTTTATTCCGTTCAAATTTGAACTCAATAAATATTATTTTAAACCAAATCAAAATAGTCTTAACTAGAATATGAAACATAAAAAAGGTTATTTTCTAGAGTAATTTCACTTATTTATTTATTTAAACACTTTAAAATAAAATAATTTTGCTGAGATTAGTATTAGTATATATATTTTATATTTTATTTATTTGAGCACTCCTGTTTTCGGGGCGTGAGCTGCGACAAAACCGCAAGGTATAAAAAAGCCATTAATGAATTTGACATAAAACTGTGGCTCTTCTCTCTCCCTCTCTTTCTCGCGCGCTCTGTTTCTTCAAGAACCAAAAGATCAATCAATTCGGCAAAGATTTGAATCGTCCTGTAAAATCTGAATGTAAGTCCAGGATCGTAGCAATTTTCTTCGGAGTTCCTCCGCCTCAGGTAGTAAGTACTCTACCAGATTCCTCGTGATTCTGTAGTTATTTCGATTTGATGGTTCACTGTTCCTTTGCTTTCTTTGATTTAATCGTCACGAGTCGCCATTCTTCTGCTTCCGAACTGTTCAGTTTTTTTGTTTGGAGTCTTTATTGTAACTGGAAGGGAACGTGATTCTGGTTGAAATAGTGAACAGTTGATACATTGTAGCGATTGCGCTACATTTGCTCAGACTATAGTGTGATTAGATTTCTCGGCTACGACTTAACTTGGTGATTTCAGTGCTCGCTATACTTTTTTGGTTTTGTTTGAGGCATAATTAACCCCAAAAATTTATAGTTCATTTTATTTTATTCGTAAATTGGTTTACATCACATCTAATTTGTGTGGTAGTTGAAATATATCGCTCGAGCTTCATTATGTATAGAGAAAAGAGGAATAGACGAATGTTGTGGTTGTCATAAGTTTTCAAGTTTTACTGAGAATCTAAAGAGGTACTGATTTACTTGTGACTTATGAGTCAACGAGTACATGTGCACCCCCACAATCTTTTAATTAATGTTTTATTTTTGTTGCTAAAACGTACGAGTGAGACTTTTTTTATCAATAAGTGATGGACTCAATAGAAATTCGAGTTATTTTAATACTGGAAACTATTTCATACAGAGTTCTATCTCAGTCCATGGGCGGCTTCGAAGTTTCCATGCTATTAAACGTGATGTCAATAAGGAAAAGTTCAGTTCTTTGCTATGCTGCTCGTGGCGTTAGTCGATACATAAATTCAGTTCGTTATAGGTCACTACCATCACTTATACTATACACAGGTCTTCTGACAATGGTACCTTCTCTTTACGATTATACATCTCCATGCTATAAACAGCTTATAACGGGGAACTTTTTTTGTTTAATTCTGGAAAATATCTAATTCAAGATTAAAATCTTACTTACTTGTTTTCTGAAAATTTCAGGCTACAGTCCTTTCCCTAGGATATCTCTACCACGTAGCAGGTTCGTTTTTGTTACTAATCGATAAGGCATGATTCAAATTTCTTTACTTCTTAGATATCCAGTAGCTGAGTTTATTAAGTTGGTCTGATGCCTAAGGTATATTGATGGTGTCATGGTTTAATCCCATTTTGGTTCTTAAATTTTTAAAACATCTATTGTTGTCTATGTATTCTCAAAAGATAACCATTTTGATTCTTAATTTTATTTTTCTGGATGACATAACTTTGAATATTTATATGAACCTACTAATAATATGAACATGTGTATTGCAGTCACATGGGTTAACTGAGGTGGGTGTTGGATGGGGCAGATCTTGAGGTCAAAACAACGGAAATGATCAAAATGATTATTTTTTAAATGAAGCCAAAAAAGAAAAAAAACCAAACCCTTTTTCTCAGACTTTTTGTTTTGAACTTCTAATTTCAAATCGCCATCAAGGTTATTTAGTATTTTCTTTCTTAATCTGGATATATTAATTTTTCTCCTTTTTTTATTCACATGGCAGTTTGGCAGGCAAGTAACATAGAGGACGTGAATACATTTGAAGGTATTCGTCTGATTTTTTTGAAGTTAGTGAAGTTTGTACAATGACTTTCGCTAGTTAGAATAATAATATTGCAGTGTGCAGTGTTGAGAATTTTCGCATTAGTATGGTCTCTTAATGCAAAAATTCTCTAGTAGGTGGCAATTCCACAGCGACAAAGTAGCATCTTTTTATGCAATAGGGCGCCATCTATGTCGACTGAATAAAAATGACAAATTGGATTTTGACCTTGTCTGAAACTAAAAATATCTGTTTTAAGGATAGGATTAGTGATATTAAACTCTGTAATACGTCTGGAATTTCTCAGACTGATCAGTAAGTTATTGGTGACTTTTTAAAGTTCTATATGTTCATGGAGGATGAATTCAAATATATATATATATATATATATATTTCTGAATTGTTTATTTGGTGTTGTTATTGGTTGGATCATTTCTAGAGAAAGCAACATCGAGGTTGAATAAGTTAGACAGCTGAATTTTCTTCACTGATTTAGACACTTGGACTCTGTCCCTTGAGAATAACCATAAAGATTTATTAGCATGAATGTACTGTTTGTTTTTCGATCATTCTCATTTCTAAAAATTATTTATTTAGCAGGAAGAACTATAAGTACAGAAGGGGA
Source organism: Momordica charantia (assembly GCF_013281855.1). Taxonomy (NCBI): domain Eukaryota; kingdom Viridiplantae; phylum Streptophyta; class Magnoliopsida; order Cucurbitales; family Cucurbitaceae; genus Momordica; species Momordica charantia. Next base: position 2,663,269 of record NW_028275158.1, read on the forward strand.
GAACCTCATTGAGTGGAAAAAAAATTATGAATGAAGTTTTTTAAAGGAAAGATATAAAAATATTTGTGGCTCTGCAAGCGTATACAAACTGCAAACACATACAAAAACACCCGTCTTCCTTGACAAGGAATCGATCAGATATTTAATATTGCATGTGCATAATGACAGGTCATGGCTTTTGTACTCCGGAAGTTGAAATAACAATGCCCTTACTAAGGGAAGTATATGATGATATCATGAACAAAGTGTTATATGTTGGCCCTGATACTTGTTCACTAGTGTCTGGATTTCTCGATGAAGAGGATTATGAAGCTTGGGGTGTGGATCCATTTGGCTTTGATGCTAACGACTCGGACTGCAGGGATCTCGTCCAACAAGGCATTGTGCGTGTTGCTGATATTAAGTTTCCGCTGCCCTATAGAGACAGTTCTTTTTCTCATGTTGTAGTTTCAGATACTTTGGAATATTTGTCTTCACGATACCTTAACAGCACACTTGCTGAGTTGACGAGGGTATCTAGTGAAGGTGTTATCATATATGCTGGTAAATCCCTTATTTCATCATTAGAGTTCTGTTTTGCTGAGATTCAAAACGATTGAACTCAGAGTTAACTCTATCACAGTTTCTGACGTTCTTAATCTCAATTAGTGTGTTGCGGTATTATTAGCTGGATCTTCAATGTTATGCTGCTACCTCCCTCACTTTTATCATTTTATGCAGGCTATCCAGGTTTTCCAGTTTCAGAATTTACCCGATACAGCCGCCAGGTAAGACTTGTGGAACTTCAAGTTTATTCCCCTTAAATTTTTAGGCATTTTAATTTGATTCACGCAAATTAAAGTGCCGAATGAACATGTACCATGACCGTTAGACAATTTGATGTCATTCTATGTCGCACTCACATAAAATTTTTTAAAACGGTAGAGCCAAGAAACCACAAACAAATTCTATAATGTATGCTAGTTGGGAGGCAAGCGGGGGGGACTTTAAGGTTGTATTGGATTATGCAATTTCAGCATGGTTCGTGTCATACCAATATGTAGAATGTGAGGTGTTCTTGATACTCGATATTCGATCCTTGAGGCTCGAGTTAAGGAACTGGTCATTGAAATGGAAATCACTAGTTTCACACGCATTGTAAGTTTGCCTATTAATGCACCTATTAATGCAATGACCATATGTCTCCTATTTGTTGGTGAATTATGCAGGCCAAATTCCGAAGTCCTTCTTGGTGGAGAAGGTATTTGGTTCAAAGGAAGTTGGAGGAGAATGTTGCTGCAAAAAAGAGGTTGAAAAAGATTTTAAAGGATATCTCATATAAACCAGCCTGCCAAATCCTTCTTCTCAAGTCAAGTCAGGATCAAACCGTTGAAAAAATTTGAACTTTTTTTGGTTAATTTATCAGAGTCACTCGTTCATTTTAGTTTAGTAAATTGATAAAAAGTTCATTTTAGGTTTAGTCTTCTAGAAAATTCAGCCCTTCTGTTTGATAAATTTATCAGTTGAAAATGCTGGCGTGAGTTTGCTTCATGGTTTTTGGGTCCTCTGTTCTGTTAAATTTTTTCCCCTTGTAAATATGAATGCTTACAAAATGGGATCCGTATTTCAATTCTTTCTAGTGGAAATAGGGATGTGAGTAAGATATTAAAACCACTTCTAACTAGTTCTTTTTATCTTCTTTCTTCCTTTTTCCAGAAATCATTTTGTTTTTTACTATTTCAAAAAATGTCCTAAATTCCATTGTTGAAGTTATTTTTAGGTTCGAATATGAGTTTAATTCCTCCATCTCCACATATTATATTAAAAAAAAAAAATCTCACTATATAATTATAGGCCTTGCCTCCGCCCTTTTTGATCCAACGAAATTTAACAACCAATGGAATAGGTGACAATGATGAAGACAAAGAAGTCATTTCCACCCTCGCCTCAACTGGATAACAATCTTGAATAATTATTTTTATTTAAGTCTAAAACTAGTTGTTGACCTGTGTTTCAGTATGCTACTAGATATTTTTGTATCTACAGAGCCATAGCTTTACACATAAATTCTTTTGTAGTTTGTCAGTGTTTAGATTTCTTTTTTTACAACAATAATGTCCAGATTCTTTTTAGAAATAATATAATGGGTAGATTTCAACTACTATATATATTATTAATGGTCCATCGTAGATAACAATAATATGTGTTGGAGGTAGATTTCAGCATACAAGTATACACATTTCGGCTCATCCATTTGATCGAGTCGAACGCTGTTGAGATCTGCTCCTATAAATAGAACTATTCCGTTCATTTTGAGGTACGCGAACATTTTGATTCTCTCTAAATTTAAGTTCGGATTTTTGTTGACTTTGACATCGGAGTGCTAGCCTAACCGAACCGACGTTCATGGAGTTGATCAATTTCTTGATTCAACAAAATGAATACTTGCAAAATGATTATCTAGATAGATGTTGTAAAATTTTATTAACTATTTTGATGCTGGTAAAATTATATTTTCAGAGACGAGGAGATTTCAATCGGCAATGGATGAGTAAAATTTACTTGGAAAAGATAATCTCTTATCAAAAGACCAAAACAACCACAATTTTTACTTAGAAATAATAATAATAAAACATTATTTTAAAAGTATGTTTCTAAACTGTCATTAATTATGGGAAAAAAATGAAAAAGAAAAATCATCAAAGAAGAAAATATAAAAATGGCAGCGTTCTAAAGCTGGAATTCCGGATCCGGCCATGGCGGTGAGGGAGAGCCACCATCGTCATTACCAAGCGAAGCAAGTACCTCTTTTCCCCTTACTCTCTCTTATCTGCTTTGTTTCAATTTTTCTTGCTCTCTCGGTATTCCGCAAAACCTCCGTGCCTCCACAATCGCATCCGAGCTTCCAATTCAGCAATGCCGAGAGACCGAAAGCTGATAGTGGCAGTTCTTGCGATTACACGGATGGAAGTTGGTTCTACGATCCGAATTCGAGATCCTCCAGCTACGACCACACCTGCAAAGAGATATTCAAAGGCTGGAACTGCTTTGCGGCGAACAAATCCAACGCTCTCGAAATCGTCAAGTGGCATTGGAAGCCGAAGCACTGTGATCTCCCGCACTTCGATCCGGTTTCCTTCCTCGAGAAGTTTAGAAATACTAATATTGGTACTCGCTTGGTCTCCATTTTATCTGTGCTGCAACTTTTATTCGCATTGATTCGTGCTTATGTTTGCTTGTGTTTAACTGTTGAGTAACTAAAGCGATTGGCTCGTATGGAGCTCTAGTAGGCATAGAAAGAAGTTTGCACTTTCTTGGTTAAGCGCTTCTCTCGTCCCTGAGGGTAGCCTAGTTCAAATTGCCAAGTTCTCTTTTCGTTTTGTAGATAATTTCAGTCTGCAGTTAACATGAAATTGGCCGTTCATAGTTTCCGAGATGTGTCTGCCGAGAGGTTTTCACGTATGAAAATGTTGCGAATTGTAACATAATCTTGGACTTTCTTACCATTTCTATAAGTACTGATAGGTTATGATATACTCTCTTATACATATTTTTAATTCCATTTCAGCTTGAAAATTAGTATAAGATCTTATAAGCGACTATTAATATTAATTAGTGAGGAGATAATATTATGGAAATTCGAACACAGTACCTCTTACTCCTATTAGTTTTTTGTACCATTTTAAATAGCCACTGAACTCAAAAGGTTAAATTGATAGATATGTTGTATTTAATCTTTTATCCGAATTCCTGACATGTTGAATGCTTTTATCTTCGTTCAATCTATGCTTACTATCATGCTGGATATGGACTTTATGAATGTTCTGCAGTGCAGGGTTTGTTGGCGACTCCTTAAATAGGAACATGTTTGTTTCACTTTTTTGTTCTCTGAAAAGTGTGCCGGGTGAAGTGAAGAAGTGGCGTCCAGCTGGTGCTGATCGTGGATTTTCATTTTTGAAGTACAATCTTACTATTGCATATCATAGAACAAATATTGTGGCTCGATATGGTTGGTAAGTAATGTGTTATGGTGACCAATTTAATTCGTCGTTTACCATCAATTATTTTATTGTAACCATCAAAATCTTCTGTTTCTTCATCATCTTTCACTCGGTTAGAAATTTGGATATTGTTCGCCCCTAGGAATTGTTAGGTCCTTGCAGAATATGCATAATACCTAGCTTGTTTCTGTCGGGGTTACACGTAATGTTCTGTTTATCATTTTTCTTATCATTCTTGGACTAGGCATCTCATTTGTTCATGAGCGGAGAAGAAAAATTGGAGAGATGAAATGAGCCAAGAGTACAGTGAGCTCAGTGAAGGGATTGATTTGGTCTTTCGCTCATGAACAAAATGTTCTTATGAATAGGAGTTGTGAATTTGGAATTGACTGTCATCCTGTCAGGGCATCATCAAATCTTCTCCTTTGTCAGAGAAAGCGGATTTCGTAGGTTCCGTTTCAGGAAGTGAAGAAAAATCAGGAATGTCAGGTTGACTTTTTTCTTTGCTCTTTCACCCAAAAGTGATGAGAGAAGCTCTTAGTAGTTTGGTCTGAAGTGGGTTAATAACTTCCCCTCTATTTTTTGTACTTTTCATTCTTTCATGAAAAATTTGTTTATCAATAAAGACAATTATATTTCAGGAAGTTACAATCATTTGTTTGAAGAGCATCTTGCTTAACTTTATTCCAAAGATGTATTGTTTTAAAATCCAATTTAAACAATGTGTCTGTAAGCCATGTGCTACTCCCGTTGGGAAAAAGCTTTTAGACATTCTGCAATTTATTTTTCTTTCTGAAGTACATTCCATGTCGTATAAAGGTTATAGATTGATTAATTTGCTAGGTGCTCACATTTGCATCCTACTTTTCACTTTTTTCTTTTAGTAGCATTCTAGCAGTTAACAATTAACATTATTTGTTCCTGCTTCTGTTTGATTCAGGTGGTCAGCTAATGCTGACGGTGGTAAATTGGAATCTCTGGGATATAAAGAAGGATACAGAGTTGATGTTGACATTCCAGAAAATTCATGGATAGAGGCTCCAAATTTCCATAACATTTTAGTCTTTAACACAGGACACTGGTACTTATATTTGTTTTTACAATTCATTTCGGCCATCATACTACGTATGACTCCGGTGATTTATTTATCTTACATTTTTAAGTTTGACTTTGTGAACTTTGGCATGTGGAAGAAATATGATGGATATGTATGAGATCCGCATCGTGATAGCTCTAAATTCTGCCAATATCAAGAATTTTGTTATTGCTATTGTAATGTTTTATAATCTGGATGGTAGGGAATTTCAACCGTAGCAGGCAAGAGAAATAAGATATGACTAGATTAGAATGCTGTTGATATCCTATATTAGTCCAACTATACACTCACCTTTTGATTTTCTTAACAAAATATTTCCTTCGAGTTCATCGACAATCAAGTTTGCATGTATTTGATTTTGTAGATACATAATTTGGACTTCTTTGTTTGCTTCAAATAGGTGGTGGGCGCCTTCAAAATTTGACCCTGTAAAATCACCCATGCTTTTCTTCGAAAAGGATCAGCCTGTCATCCCTCCAGTACCTCCTGATGTTGGCTTTGAAATGGTTTTGAAACATATGGTACATAATTCTTCATTTCTTGGATTTCAATTCTTCGCCAACTATTCTAGACTGTGGTGAGCTAAATTGCTGAATTATTTTCAGAAAACTTTTCAACCTACAAACTTGGTACGGGATCCAGTCCTGTTCAAATAGGTGTAACTATTTTCAATTACAAACTATAAATCACCATGAGTTATTTTTAAGTTGTAATTGTGTAGTTTAAATAGTTGTCATAGTTGTTTACTCAAATTTATGACAACTCAATTTTCTGGATCACTGGATGGAGTGGCAATGAATTACACAGTCTGGCATGACTTAATATGAATTGTATTGCATCGGCGTTAAGTTATAACTACTAGCAATCAAAGGGGCAAGATACACCATTCAAGTGCCATCAATGTCTACCTTTGATCTTTGGTGGTCACCTACTTTTGGACATTGAATATTCTAAAAACTTCCCAATTGTAAGACTGGATCAGTTGAGATGTGTATAAGTTGACCGTATGTGTAGAACCTTGAGTTCATCCTGAATTAAACAATCTTTACTGAATAGAAATCTATAATCCTTGACAAGCAAGGAAATGACTGACCTTGTACAAAATACGAGGAAAGAATTGTGCTCTCTCATTTTCATGAATGATCTGTTCTTCAACGTAGATATCATACGTGGAGAAAAGAAAGCCTGGTGCAATTAAATTCTTCCGCACGCAATCGCCTAGGCATTTTGAAGGAGGTGACTGGTACCAAGGTGGTTCTTGTCAGCGGCAGCAGCCTCTATCTTCACAGCAGGTGATGGATTCAACTCTCTATATTCTAATGAAATCTTTACTTGGCATACACTTTTTATTCTGTGCCTCTTCCATGACATCTTCTGAGTGAAGTGAACCATCTCAAGATTTAGTTTTCCTTTCCAGGCCGAGGATCTGTTCTCGCTGAGCAATAACGGAACCAATGTCGAGGTGCGTCTTGTGAACCAGCACCTCTTCAAGGTCCTCAATGGAACCAGTTTCCATATTTTGAACATTACTCCCATGAGCGAGTTGAGAGCAGATGCACATCCTGCTTCAGCTGGTGGAAAGAAGCACGACGACTGCATGCACTGGTGCTTGCCGGGACTCACTGATACATGGAACGACTTGTTCATACAGCATCTATATAACATTAGAAGTTAGTATAATTCATCCCTTAACTCCCTTCGCTTGCATTCTTTTGATCTGTTAAAAGTGCTTTTGGATCATATTTATTGGAACTTGATAGGATTGAAGAGAAGGATTCTTCCCTTTTGCAAATTAGTATTCTCAACTTGGTTATCAGGTTTGAAAATCTAGTTGATTGTTTGCAATGGGAAAATTATTGAATTGATATAAGTTTGTGTTTAAATTTGGATACTGAAAGTCTTTCATTTGATAGCCATGGAGTGTATAGCGAGGGTGGCCTAGTGTCACTGTGGTGAAATCCAGCGCAAAAAATTATACTCCAAGAATTGTCTCGTGAGTTGTGACACCTAGAGATTAGGGCTTGGAACGTTTGGAGACACCCTCCACACGATACCTCAAATATAGGCTACTCAAACTCAGACTACACAACACCATAACATCAACTAGTTCAACGAATTAAGACACGAAAGGTTATTTTATCGAGTATGATTGAGATTGTCCCACTCTATCCTGGAATTACATGACTAACAAGAAAGTTTGGGCCCGTTTATTAATGTTCTCATTTTTTTTAATAAAGAAAAACATAATTGGATTTGGTAGCTATTTCTTGTTCTTTTATTTTTTACAAAAAAAAAATGGTTGGAAATGGGAACAAGAAATTTGGGTCCATTTTGGTAATGTTTCGGTAAAAAAAATAGAATTGCATCCTCTCAAGATCTATAGATCCAAGGATGATAAAATAAGATCTTTATTTATGTTGAAACAAATTAGAAACGGGAATGAGAAACCATAAACTTGTTTTTATTGTTTCTAAAGTTTCAATACAATTTTGACAATATTTATAAAAAAAAAGAAATAAAAGATATAAATAGTTGTAAGATGCTTAAATTTCATGTAAATATACAACATGTGGGGTGGTAGGTTCAACTCACAACTTTCTTTTTTTTTATAGAGATAGAGCAAAATGTTAATTGAATAATAAATATAAATGGAATAATCATAATAAGATTCTTAAATGAAAACCTTACCATATAAATGTGTATATATATATTTTTTTTCTGAAACACATAAATGTATATTTTTTTAGTACACATAAATGTATATTAAAACATACAAAAATCTACAAATAAATATTAAACTATAATTAATGATATGCATAACAAATACTATATTTAAATGAATTAATATTTAAATGCTATTTATTGACTAAAAGGCACAGCAAATATAAAGAAAAAAGAGGTAATAAATATCAAATGACTTGAACGTGCGGCTATTTTTTAAATAATATCTCAAAAAGTAGCTATTTGGGACTATTTTTCCGTCTTTTTTTTAGATAAGTTTAGAAATCTAGATTAATTATGTCATAAAAAAAATATTCATTTAATTTTACTCATTAAAAAATATCGCTCTAATATATATAAAAAAAAAGAGTAGAGATGTTTTAAATATTGAACGACCTATATACTATTATACTTTAGATCTTATTTTCTTATATGCATATTGTACGTGATAACAAGTCGGAAAGAAGAGTAAAAATAACACAAACAAATACATCAAATGAAAGTCAATAAAATAATATTTTAACCGAAAACTTGTACAATTAACATGAAAATATGATTGTTTATAAGAAAAAAATATAAAATATAATTGCCGTCACGATAATTGACGTCTATTCTTTCTATTAAAGTTAGAAGTTCGAATCTCCATATTCCCAATTTATTGTATTAGAAAAACATGAAATATGACTATGAACCCAAATATAATTAATCAGTAGGTAATTGTCAATTACCTTAGGTTGAATCGCCACCCGTGAAAAGAACAAAAGAAAAAGCATGGTATATGGCCATTTAATGCCTTAACGTTGGATTACTAATCTTGTGTTTAATAACATAATAAAACCTGAAATGGCCATTAAAAAGGAAAATCAAGACGTTTAATGTCCATTTTTCATCTTCTCCCTATCACATTCCATATTTAACTTTTCATCATTTCATCTATATAAATCATTCCATTCACCCAGCCTCATCAATCTTCACCAAAATGTGGTTTCAAAATCCTCTAATGATCACCATTCTCTTGGCCAGTTTGTTATTGTTCCTCTCCCAAACTCATGCCCAAAACTCCCCTCAAGACTACTTAGCTGCACACAACCGGGCTCGCGCCGGGGTTGGCGTCGGTCCCATGGTATGGAGCGACACCGTCGCCGCCTATGCTCAGGCCTACGCTCAGGAAAGGAGTAAAGATTGTGCCATGGTTCACTCAACGGGGCCATATGGTGAGAACATTGCGGCAGGCTACTACCCCGAGTTCTCTGGGGCCGATGCCGTGAAGTTGTGGGTGGACGAGAAGCCTAAGTACGACTACGCCTCAAACTCGTGCATCAGAGGCGATTGTGGACACTACACTCAGGTGGTTTGGCGCACCTCCGTGCGACTTGGATGCAGTCGAGTGAGCTGTCCAAAATTGTCACAGTTTGTTGTATGCAACTATGATCCTCCCGGAAACTATATAGGAGAAAGGCCTTATGCTTCTCCCCTCTAAAGACTAGTTAAAGAGTGAATATATTTGATGCAACGTTCTTGAGACTCTTTCATAATGATTAGATGCATGATGATATAATTTTTATCGATTTTCATCCAAACTATGTATTTAATGGTTGTTGAAAAGTTAGCACAGCTGTAATTGGACCACATATCCCATGTTTTTTCTAGTTGAATAAAATTAAATTATTAGATAATTTGAAAGCTACAATATTTTAAGTAGGTTAGTTTGAACTTATTTGTATTATTGGTATCTCTAAAATGATATATACTTAGTGAATATGATTAATGTGTGTATTAACTACACTAAGATGCAAAATTCTAATGACCCTTCAATTTTTTTTAGTAGTTATACAAATGGTGGATTGAACCCCGACTTCGAAAGAGAGAGTTAGATACCTTGGCCTCTGAACCAAGTTGATCAGGCATGACCCTAATCAAATTTTTTAATCATACAAAAATCTATTAATATACTAATAACTTAATGAAAGTGGCCAAACATGAGCTGTCAAACATGAGCCTGAGTTAGCTAGGTTAGTAGAAGATGATATGGACTCGCTTTCTTTTAAATTTGGAGGTTCAAATCTTTCTATTATATATTTATTCTACTAAAAAAATGATGGAAGTGAGAATGAATGTATAGCATTTAAAAAATTAATCTATATGATATTTCAATAGAAATGTCATGACAACATTAAATAATAATAATTTAATATTTGCTAACTGTAGTATAACTCAATAGATTAAGACATATATATCATCACCAAAAAGTTGGGAGTTTAAATTCTCACCCCATATTTATTAAATTTAAAATTTTTTTAATATTTAAAATATAAATGGTATTATGGTATTAATGTAACAAAACTGTAAATATAAGCACAAATATTTTTCTAAAAAATGAAACAAATTAATAATAGAATAAAATGTTGCAATTGAAACCAAGAGGAACGAGCAAATGATAGACATAAAATGAAATCTTAGTTTTTTCTCAAAAAAAAAAAAAAGAACTTAGTTTAGATTTAGATATGGAAACTTTTCAAAAAATAAAATTATATATACATATATATAGAAAAGAAATCAATTTTAAAATAACAACCAAATATGGATGGATACTCGTAATATTTAAAAATAAAAATAAAAACATAATTTGTAACTAAAGGGGGGAAATTGCAAAAATCACTTTGATGGATTATAGAGCTTATTACGATCGCATCCAATTCAATGAAATTGTTGCAATAAAAAATTTTAAGTATTGCAAAAACTACAAGTATTATTATCTTAAACTCAATTTTGCGCAACAAACTTGAAAATTACCAAAGTAATAGGGATATCAAAAAAGGTTAGAAAAAAAACAATTTGAGACTAATTTATTTACAACAAAATCATTAATTAAAAAAAATTCATTTTACCTCCACCGAAAAATGCTCAAACCTAATTGAACACATAATTAATCAAATTAATCTTCGAGTAGAAATGATAAAGATTCTATACTCATGTCAACGTTAAGATATATATCCATGATCGAAAGGTTGGAGGCTAAGTCTTTATCCTACATTGTATTAGAACTAAAAAAATCTATAATTAATTAAAAAGTTCACGACTTTTTATAAGATATCAATGAATATAATGTTGTTAAGTTAATGGAAAGAAAAGAACAATATGAAAGAACACACTCGAAGAAATCAAAGAATACAAGAAAATGTATAACAAAAGGAACTCAAAGTAATCAAGTGAAATAAAACTTAGATGCTTATCAGTAGGTAGGTATCTTTCTATTTACCACTATTAAAAATCGACAGCTACATGTATTATGTTTTCTTCCTTTTTGTCAATTTTTTTAACAGTGGATACCTACCTACGATCAAACATCCAAAATTTATCCGAAAACAAAAATGGTACGGTTTGGTTCGGTTGGATTTAGTACTTGGGAAGAGAACATTCCTTTGGGAGGTGGTTTTGGAACCTCAAGTTGTCTTGGCAATAATCATAAATCAAATGGTAGTTTCTGACCCATTTGAAGAGCCTTCTTTGTGGAGGTGAAAGGGTGTTGTATTTGGGCAAATTCCACCAATAACTATGATCATCTCCTCTGCATAACCTTGCATTTCCCCTCCAAACACAGGCATCCACCTTATAATCCCCAAAAGAAGCTACAAATGGCCCTTTTGACCAATCAATTTTGTCTTTTCCACCCCTTGTTGCCCAGCTGTCACCATCCCATAGGCTCACTTTCAAGCTCATTGGCTGCCACCTAGGATATCCCACCCCTTTGTCTGCATGGTTTCTGTACACTCTGATTGGCACCCAATCCACCATGAACCTACAACAACAACAAAACAAAAAACAAACAAGAAAATTGGAATGGTTTTATAGTGAAGAAGATTTGATTTGTTGAGTTTTCTAGAGATGTAAAGTGACTAAAGCGTTTAGATATTAGTAACTTCTCCGACTAATCTTATAAAACAATCACTTGATCTTGCAACATTTAGTGTTGGGAAATACATAAGAATTACTAATCTTTAAAGTAAGTGGCTATCGTGAGTTTGAATTCTTCCCGTCTCAATTAACCCTAGCTTCTTTTGACCAATAAGTCAACCTATGATGGTTTTATCTATTTACCTATGTTTAGGTTGATAAAAAATTATTAAGAGTTTGATGATTGGTGAACGTGTTTAAATTAATTCAATTGTGTCTAATTCAAAAACTTTTTAACTAGAAAAATCAAATTCAATAGTAAAAAGTTGTGACATTAATTTGAGAGAGACACTAGCAATAACAATAGGGGTCTCCCCTATTCAAATTAAGTTGTTTAATCAATGTAGTAATTAAATTAAAATGTAAAATCTTTTCTTAACTATCAACCTTAATGCTAATTCCTTCACATTCATCTCATCCACCATGTTCAAAGTTATGCTACTTTTGTCAACTTTTTATGGGTTTTTGTAGGCTTAAAAAGAGGAATTAAAATGCAGAATCCAAAAAGAAGCAAGAAAATTAAAGTGATTTTCTTACACAATCTGATAACGGTTCCACAAAATTGAATATGTATGGAAGTCTTTTGTTGGATCAAACCACAACTTTATCCTTTCTTCCCTGTCATCAAAACCATCAGCAAAAACATTTGTTTGAAGAATATATGGCTCCCCGTCCACATTCCCGAGGAACTCGAAGTCGATTTCGTCGCGGTTCGGTTGATCCGACGTTAGCTACACATAGTTCAAGTAATATTAGCATTGATATATATAATATAAGAAAAAAGAATCATATATTAAAAAACATGAAAGGAGAAAACGACCACTTACATAATAGGCCACAACTGTGCCTGCAGAATGGCCTGGAACTAGCTTGATTTTCATGTCCATTTGACCAAATAAGAACATCTCATTTGAAGAAAAAGCAGCTCCTATGGATGACAAAAATACTGACATTTGAATAATTGATCTAAAAATGATATATTACAGTGAACAAATAAAGGAGTAGTGAATTATAACTGTGAGTTGGAATTTTGCTCCCTTATATCTAGAGGCACCTATGTCCGACTCAAGATTCGGATTCGAGAGACATATAATGATCTTTGGTATTAAAATCACTAGAAGATTCGAACTTGAGACCTCTAAGCCAGGATGACGAAGAGGTCTCATGCCCTTTGTCAATCGGGCTGTACGTCCCTTGGAGGCAAAGGAATAGTTAATCTCATAAACATACGAACATGTGTATAAACCAATAACCTAACTAACTCATCGACTCGAACAATTTAGATTATTGGTTTAATTTGAACAAAAATTTTCAAGTGATCATCGAGTTTCTTGAACACCCGTACCTGAATCCTTATCGAGCTTCAAGGTTCTTGCTCGGCCATCCGCCGAAGTGTTAACGTGGGAAGGAGACCAAGTGATGAAGAAATCCTTGTTGAAGTCCCCAGTTGAAATGACGGAAGATGTTGCAAATTGAAGCAAGTTTGCAATGAAAACTCCAAAAAAGATGATAGTTTTAACACTTTCATACATGGCTTTTTCTTGATCTCCTCTCATGATCATTGGTGGGTTAACAAATTAAAATGTGAAAGCTGTTTATATATAAGATGTGGAAAAAAAAAAAAAAAAGCCCACAAAAGAAAATGAGAATAGAAAGCAAAGAAGTTCTGTTTAAGAAAGAATATCTTTAGGGGAAAGCAAAGAAAAATGCTGGTTGTTAGATTCTTGTAAGATGTGTTTTTATGAGTGCATTTTGGTCAAAATTATCACAAGAAATAATATTTGTTTTGTTAATTAATAGAATAACTTGATTGTTCAAGTTTCCTTTGAACTTTTTTTTTTTTTTTTGGGAAAGTTTTTTAGTTGATTCCTTCCCTCCTTTTGTAGAGCTGTATATGAGAAAATTATGGTCCATATTGCTGAAAAGATCCTTAACCTCTAGAAGGATTCTATAACAATTTTAGACTTTGTTTTTTAAATAAATTTTTTTTTTTTTTATATTTTAGGTTTAGCTGGAACCTAACTAAAATATATTTGCTGAAAAGATCCTTAACCTCGTGAGCTGTACGAACATGTGTCTTTTGCATTCATTAAAAGAAAAAAATGTTGTGTAGTTTTAGTTTTTAAATGTGACCAAGGTTCATAAAGTTGGATTTTTTGAAAGTTAGAGAAAAATGGAAAAAAATAAAATAGGTTAATTACCAAATTTAATTTGTAAAAACTAAAAATGATGGCTAAAAGTTCCTATCACAACCTATGATCCTAAAACTAAGAACTTTTTTTTAGCAGTGGGGAAAGAACATAAAAAAGAAAGAAAAGGAAAAGATATAAAGCCATTTAACTAATTAACAATATTAATTATTGTAGCAGTTAGGTGATGGTTTGAGTATCTTCAAAACCAAGCTGATCCAATTAAGAAAAAAAAAAAAAAAAAAAACCCAAAACCTAAGGCAAATGGAGTGCTTTGCTTATGCTAATCTGCTGCATTTACTCTCTGCTTTTAAGTTTTTTAAACCAACAACCAAATAATTTATCGCTCTCTAGTTAAATTAGTGCTCAACGTCTCTTTTCTTTTCTTAAAGATCGGGATTCAAACATCTAAATTTTTGATCGGGGATATATGTCTTAACAACTATGTTCAGGTTAGCTACAATATCCAGCAATTAAAATGAAGTACATGGATTATGGGGAAGATTTTTCTTAAATAAAATAATAATTCACGGAATCAAAATCGAGAGTATGAATATTTCTTCCATTCATTGCTTGCCACGTCAATATAGCATTAAAAATTTATGTGGAGTCCACTAACATTAAAAAATTATTCATAAATATAAAATCATAGCATTAACAAATAGAATATGATACTCCGGTATTATTGAAATTTTTTTGGTAATCAACCCAAGTGGGGTGAGAGAGATTGGTCTTGGAGAGTTGGGACACCAGTATGACTTAGTGGACCAATTACACTAGCTAACTAGGTAAGCCCAATACTTAAGCCCAAACATCAAGTAAGCCCAAGCCCAATACTTAAGCCCAACAGTAGTAAGCCCAATGCAGCTCACGAGGTTACCTTCCAGCTAAACCTAACTGAAACTTAGCCATCCAACAGACACCATTATACAGCTTGTAACGGTCACTTACTCCCACTTTGTTTTATATGAAGAGAACAATTAAATTATTATTTTTTTCCCTCAATGCAGCAACCTTTTACCCTCTTAACCAGTTCAAGTTCATGTCTTATCTAATTGAATTAAATTAAGGTTGATAATTAAATTAGTTGTAAATAAATAAAAAGGTAACAATGAATCTGAACCTAACTTAACTAATTAAGACACATATTCTCAATGAAAAGTCGTGGATTCAAATCTCCAAATTACACGTATTGCTATACTAAAAAAAAGTGATCATAGATAAAAATATTCTCCATCTCTAACATCCAAAATAAAATAATTAAAAAAAAAAACTCAAAAGTTTTAATTCAAGATTCTCCAAATTTAGGACAAACTTTTTTGAAAGATTTTCATAATCTTTAAAAAGTTTCTCTCTCTCCTATCGAGGTAGTATAACGATTTTTTTTTTCTAATTCAACGAATGTGGAATGAAATTTAAAAAAATAAATATATGTCTTAACTATTTAAATATAATAGAACTGGTAAAATATAGCACTATTTCAAACATCTACCCTCCACTAACTTGAAATACTTCTACTTGAGTATATCTCATCTAGTTAAGGTATTTTATCTCTAATTAAAATGTAGTAAGTTCAAATCTCTATTTTCAGAGGTTAAACACGAATGCAAACAAAATTCTACATTGATTAAGGAAGAGCATAATTCATGGTATATAGATGAGTACAATTATTTTCATTGAACGAGATCTTTTTGGTGAAATTAAAAGCAAAATCATGCCAACCATGCACAATTTTCATCCGACTCCACGAAAAGAAAGAAAAGTTTCTTTTTCATGCTTCCTTTTAAACTCTGATCAGCCAACAACTCCAATTTATGGCTTATGGATGTTAATGGGTCACAGTTGTTTTGCTTTCCAAGGCCAGGCAATTGCATCCCATCCTCACACAAATTTTATCTATTTTTTCGATTTTCTTCTTAAATTATTACAAAAAAAAAAAGAGAGAAAAAAAATTGCAGTAGTGGCAGAGTAGACGGTTTTTTCCCTTTTGTTTTTGCTCTAGCGACGTGGTCCTTCTTAGTTCTTGGTATTGGATCCGATCTCTCTCCCACTACGCGATCTTTTATACTCCTCCAGCTCCCGCCATGGCCGAAACCTTGAAGATCCTCTGATCGCCGCCACACCCATCTCGCTCGTCTTCCCGTTCGCCATTGTTGCCAGCTCGGGTTCATCCTCTTCCAGGTACTTTCAGTTTCCACCTGCCCCCTTTTCTCTCTCTATCTTTTACCGTTCTCTTCAAATTTCCGACTGGACTGTTTAGCCTTCGAGTTTTCATTTCGGTTCTTGAGCTTTGACTTTCCGCATCTACTTGGCACTATTTACCCTTCAGATTTTTCGCATTTTCCGTCTCTTTCCCTCGGTTGAAGGAAGATTGTGGGGGCTGATTTTGGTGTTTTATTATCTGTGCTCGATTAGGGTTCATGTGGGACTTATCGGGGTTTTAATAGTAACATGGGTTTGCAAGAATGGGTTTATTTGGGGTTCTGTTGGTCTTTACTTGTGCTTTAGGGCTGGTTTTGATCCTTGCAAATCTTCTGTTTGGTTTCCAAATTTGGGGGTTCCGTGTGCCTTTCGGGTTTGCCTGGTTGGAGATTGATATGGCACATGATGTGGGTCTGAATAATATGATTTTGATTGTATCTTAAGTCTCCTTTAGAAATTTCTTTGTGGTTGAAAAGGTTTATTGGGGACTTTGCATCTTATTTTTGTTACTCTCCCATCTATATGATAGGCTCAACAAAGTTATAAAATGGGCAAGTTGTAAACTCGATACCTTTCATACTATTATGTTTACCTACTTAGATGTAAATGACCTAATGATATGGGTTAGGTTGTTGTCTCGTGATTAGTTATGGTTATTATAAGCTGGTTTGGAGATTTTCAAGCCATGTTGGTCATCTACTTAGGATTTAATATCTTACGATTTACCTGGCAATAAAATGCAGTAGGGTCATATGGTTGTCGTGTGAGATATGAAAATAAGTTGCTTTGGGGGCCTAAGGATTGCTTTCCAAACGAAGTAATTTCTTCTGATTCTTGGTTAATGCCTAATGGATAGTTGTTTTGCAGTTTGACTGCATTGACTTAGCATTTAAGGGTGTACAAAACTTGAATGCTTTTTACATGTGCTATATCACGTGAATTTCTGTTCTTTTATGGATTATTGAGAATTCGAACTCTGAAAAGAGGCGAAAGTGTGTTGGGTGTATTTTTTTGAAGGGGAGATAAAGAGTAGCAAAAGATATTTTTTGTGGAAGAAAAGAGGTTCCACGGTTATGTATTGCCATTATATTTACTGAACAAAATTGAACTACTCAATCTTTTCTAGCCTTATTTAACGATCAATCAATCGACCAAACTCTTAAAGTCGGTGGATCTTGCAAAGGGGTTTCGTGGTGAGTTAATTTGGATTGCTATGGTTGTACGTTAGGATTTTATAAAATAGTAGCATTATCCAAGCTTGGGTTAAGGATTAAAGGTATTATCTCCATCCCTGGTTGCTCCAAGAAATGCATTAAGGGTTAAGCCAATGAAGTCTCATTTCATTTACAACTAATTTTAAGTAGTTCACTAATGCTTTCTTTCTTTTGGTTAAAATGGACTAACTTTTACTCCAATTGGCGTTAGTTGATCGGGCCAATTTCCTCTGGATATATAATCAGTACCACAACATTGTTTTCTTTCTCGCTTATATTACTATCCTTTTTTCTTATTTTCCTTGGCCTTGTCCCATATTTCTGCTGCCATATTCTGAAATTTCCCTGTGAGATCCCGAGTGCAATCTGGACAGCTAAAATATTAATGTAATATTTGGTTTTGTAATTTTTCAATTCATTGCTCTTGAAAGTGTATGGTGCAGTTGCATTGAAGTAGAATGTGTCTAAATTACTGACATTTGATTGTTTAATAGGAAGAAGTAAAAATATAAGGGTTTCAGCTGGGGAAATTCATCATGTTGAAGAAATCACCAAGTCGAAGCAGCAGGTCGAAAGGCATCAAGGTTAAGCATATTCTGCAGATTGTGCTGTTGGTTGGTGTTTGCTTTTGGTTAATTTATCAGGTGAAACGCTCCCATGATAAGAAGAAAGAATTTGACCAGAAAGGTGATAGAATTACTGTAAAAACTCAGGACGGTGTGGACATTGTGAAACCTGGAACAGATAGGTTACTTGGAAGGAAAGGCCTACCCCACGTTGAGGAAGTCCATCCGGGTGAGAAGCAGGAGGAAGATGAGGAAGAAGAGACTGGAGGTGAGGAAGAAGACTCGAAGCATGAAGGAGAAGAGGGACATGAAGAACAGAAAGATGAGGCAGTCAATGAGGAGGATGAAGAAAGCAAGCATGAAGAGGACACCGATGATGATGGGAAAGCAGGTGGAGATGATGACATAGATGAGAATGATCAAGAGAAGGCAGATAACGAAACCAATCATGAGGGTGATATTGTGGATGATGAGAGATTGAAAGAAGATGGTGATGAGGGAGCGGGAGGAAGCCAAGAGAGAGATAAGGAGGATCAGAGAGATAATGAGAATTCTTCTGACGAGCAGGAGAATGACAGCAGCGACCGGAGCACTCACGAGGCACGAGAGGAGAACTACAAGGGTGACGATGCTTCCAGTGCAGTGACCCATGATGCCCACTCTACCACCTCAGAGACAGAGGAAGCAAATTTAGAGAATTCAAATGATAACTCGGAACATAGTAAAGAACAGGACAGTGGATCGACTGACACCGAGGAATTTAAAGGGGTTCACAACAGTTCTCAGTTAACCGAGGAAGTGGATAAAATGGCTGACAATGCAACTTCAACCAATGAGAGTCTCAGGAATATGAAGTTGAATAACAACACTTCCACTTCTACTGATGGTTCAGTCCAAAATTCTGTCCTGACCACTCAGTCCGATGATCAACCTGAACCAAGCAATAGTACATCCTCTGCAATTACTGAGACAAATACGGTAGAGAATACTGATTCTTCCCAGCAGAATGGAACAGATATTGGTTGGAATCAAGCTCAAAATGGAACCACAGATGGTTTGACTGCTCAGAATGAAACATATCTTCAGTCATCGAATGACACAGTTTTGGAGAACATCAATTCTGAGTCTCAGCTAAACGTCGCTAAAGATGAAAATCCAAATGGGTTTGAGAGTGAGGCCTTAAATATCACTAGCAACACGGATCCAACTGTTTCAGAGAACAAAACAACCGATCCGGGGAATGATTTACCATCCACAATAACAAAGGAGAATAGTGAAACTATTCAGAACGAAAAATCAGAAGATAACAGCAAATCCAGTGGAAACAGTGATAGCTCAGACAACAAAACAACCGAACCGGGGAATGTTTTACCGTCCACAATAACGACACTGGAGAATAGTGAAGCTACTCAGAACGAAAAATCAGAAGATAACAGTGAATCCCGTATAAACAGTGATAGCTCTGACTCTGCAAATCATACCGAGGACTTGGTTCAAGATGACCCAATTGATTCCAACGATTCCCATGTAACCGAACGGGTGGATCTGGATACGTTGCCAGACATTAGAGCTGAGGTTGAAACCAGTGAAGAAACTGCAGCAGAATGATAATTTAAATTATAGAGGTGGTTTCATGGAAGTGCTTCTGGAGTTTTCTGATCTGTCTCTGTTTTTGATAAGCAGTTGGTTGCCCAAAGATTATGTGCTGAGTGTTTGTATTGTAAGGGAAAATTTGTTCATCAATGAGATCAGCCACAGGAGGAGGCAGGGCACGTGCTTAGTTAGTTAACTTTGTATAATCAAATTTCAATCTTTCTTTTGTGGACTGCTTGGTTCTTTGGATGTGATATCTGAACAAAATTATATAGTGGCTTATGGCAATTCAGAAAGGATGGTCTTTCCAATGGTTTGTATTTAGTGTAACAAACATAATTACTTTATTTTTAACTTTTTGGATTTTTTGTTATTCCTGTGGGACCTCTCTTATAAATAATGCCAAAAGTGGTTAAAAACAGGGAACTTTTACTTTATTAATAAGGATTGAAGCAAAAACTTGTACCATTTCTAAAAAAAGATAAATTTACAGAAATCAGCCCTTTTAGAAGTGGAAAAAATTAAAATACAATTTTACAAATAAATTTGGTTGAAAGCTTAATAAATAAATAGAAAAATAGATATTTTAATTAGGTTAATTGTAATTATACTTATTGTATTCTTTTTTCTCTTATTTAATCTTTTATACAACAATATGTTGGAGTGATAACGACTTTTTAGTTAGTTACATATATTTTAACTCTGACCTAATTAGTCCTATTTTTTATATATATCATTTTAGTCTTCTATGTTAATTATTCAATTAAATATTAATGAAATTGATATAACACCATGTAAAATTTGATCATATCTTATGTAGCTTTGTATAGGTATGGAATCATATAAATCACAATATATAAAGTTATTGTGGTGTCATGTCTCCTTTTTTGTTACTATTTGACTAGATAATTATGTGACGGGTCAACTTACCTTGTTGTCCAATTTTCTTTTTAGGATATATGTGTCCAATGATAATATTATCGTGAGTTCGAATTCTAACCGTCCACATATTGTACTAAAAAAATGTTTTAGCTAGACAATCATGATTACTACATTTAGGTATTTTTAGATTTTTTTTAGTAAAACAAATGTTGGGTCTAAACTCTATAACAAATTCGAAGGTACGAGAATTTAAACTTCTTAAGAAAATGGGTAGATATCATTTACTACTGACTATACTCTTCTTGGTAGGGTATAAACATTTTTAAACTTAACATTACTTATATATTCTATAAAAATTACTCAAGTCCTAACTGGTGAAGATTATCTTTCATTGACCATCATTAAATATTTGACAACTAAGAGAGATAAATGTAAAATCAATTTTTTTTAGAAAATAATAAACTGTCAATTTTTTAAATTTTCCCGATCCTCCCGTAGTAGGGAGAACTTCCATACTACTTCAACTCAAATTGTGTCATGTGTAAAAGAGTTCTATTATTATTTAAACAAAAATATTTATAGTTTCTATGTGGAGTACACAAGCAAAATTGATCAACCATAATTCAACCTTCTCTCTCCTAAATTAATTGTACATCCTCTCTCTTATTAAATATTTTAGATGTAATTATTTATTTTCACTTTTCTAATTTATTTATCTCTTTATTGTCATCTTCACTCACTTCTCTCATCTTCTACTTTTATTTTTTGAAATTCACTTACTTCTCTTATCTTCCTTTTTTTTTTTTTGAAAATTTCTCCATTCAAACTAAATTTATTGTTTTTTTTTCTTAACAATTTCCACTTCACCGTTTAAATTATGTATGACTTTTCTATTTATTTTTAATTTTTCTTGTTCTTTATTATTATTTTTTCTATTCCATTCTAATCAATTTTATATATTTTTTCATTTTTTCTTGAATTCATACAAATATTTGGATGTATTCATCCCCACCCGAAAAAGTAAATCTCTAATTTAAGAGAGAATGTGGGATTCTAGTTGATCAATTTTACTCGTGGGTCCCACATAAAAACTAAAAATATTTTTGTTTAAATAATAATAGAATTCCTTTACACATGGCACAACTAATTTGAAATCTTTTCTATATTTTATTGCAACATTAGAAACGTTAAACTTCATCGTACCTTTAGATTTCACATGAACTTATTATCAATTATTTTATTTTTTTTTCCAAACATTTTTTTTCAAACATTTAATAAATTTTACCATGCTTGGGTTGACAAAGGCCAATTAATCTCAATAACCATGGTTATAGACTTCTAGTCTCTTCATTTCCCTTTTATTTTTATAGAAAATAGTAAAATAAAAGTACCATCTTTCTTTCAATTAAATCTAAAAAGAGAGAGAGGGAAAAATAAATTGTATTTAAAAAATGAATATTTTTATATATTATTATTATAAAGATCTATTATTAATTGCCTGATTTGGTGCCACCTCATTTATGGGATATCTTTTAAACAACTCAACCTCCAACATCGGATTCTTAATCCTCCATTGCATACTCTTCCCATGGGTTTGCTTTAAAAATTACAAAAATAATATTAAATTTTAAAATGAAAGAAAAAAAAAGAGATAATAAAATACTAAAAGTTGAAAAAAGAATCGTGCCTCTATTGATCTCTCCTCTGTACAAAAGTACAACTCAACTATTAAAAATTAAAAAATAAATACAAATATAAATATGTCTGAAATGCAAAACGACAAGCCCATTCATGCGAAACGACAAGAGCCTTCACTGGCCTCTCTCTATGGCCTCAGCTCCTTCCTTAGCTTTTGAGAGAACAACCTGCAGGCGTCGACGCTCAGGTCCACCGCCGCCGCCAACGCAACGAACACCGCCGCGTCCTCCGTGCAAGTCACGTGCTGCACCGCCACCTCCACCTCCGGCTTCCTCCCCTTTTTCTTCATCCCCTCCACCGTCGACGACATCACGAATCCCCTGTACGAATACGGCGACAAGTACCCGAAGTCTCCGGATCCGGACCCGAAGTCGCAGCTCCCGTGGGGGCTGTTCGCCGGCGACGCGCTCGAGGTCATGTCGATCGTGAACTTCCCGCCGGTCTTCGAGCTGATGGTGGAGGTCGCGAGTGTCGCGGCGGCGGAGGTCGCCGGAAGGAGCTCGAACCGGTAGCCGACTGAATCGGAGCCGCCGCTCTCACGCCAGGCCTCGAGGCGGCCCCACGGCCTCCAGCTGCCGTCGACCGGCCGGAGGATGAGCCACGCGCCGGGATTTGAGCGGCTTACACGATGCGATCCCGGCGACGGAACGAACGGCGTCACCATCGACGCGGCGGCGACCGGCGATCCGGAGAGGTCGTGGATCGTAATGGACCATCCTTTTCGTTCTTTCGCGGATTGGTCCTTATCGGATCGAATCTTCGGTAACCAACTCTTTGACGTGCTATTAGGTTCAGAAATTGATGACCTGAAATTGAATTTAACGGAAGCAAGATCAGTAACAAAACTAACGAGATTTTTATCTTTTTTTTATTCTCTCTCCTCAACGATTTTCTTAGCACGTTTCTTGCATTTTCTCGAGAAACAAACAGAGGCAACGAAATTTTCGTGAAACTGACCTTGATCGGTCCCAATCGCGCTCGTTTCTGAAACCGAATTTGCAAGAGAAAACCGGCTGCCTCACGTTTCCTTGCACCTGAAAAACCTGCGGGCTACACTCCGGCTCGCCGTCGAATCGAAACACGAATCTCGGATCCGGCTCTGCGCGAACCGTCAAGTGCAATTGCGCCGACGAGTAGCCTTTCTTGCTCTCGCCGATTCTGGTCCAGCCGTTCTGGAACACCCACGGCTTGGTTTCGGCGAGGCTCGAGCCGGTCAACGGCACGACGACTCGGCCAAGCAACTTGGCGGAGCTTCCGACGTCGCAATTGGCCGGACCACGGCGGCCGGTGTAGACTTCGATTTTCACGGCCGGATCCTTCCGCTTCGAGAGAAGCTTCTCCATCTGAGATTTGTTGAGGCTGAAGCAGGCGGCGAGTGAGTGAGATTGAGCAGAAGAATTATCGCCGTTGACGACGAGAGGAACGGTGACGAACTGCGTCGGAAAATCCTTGAGTTTGATTTTGCAGAAGCACGGAGAACTCGACGGATGCACGCCGGAAAAGGACGGTTTCGCAGCGACCGGAAACTTGAGAGCCAAGTTTCCGACGAGAACCCGGACGAAAGGGCACGGATCCATGAAGAAGTTTATACAGCCGGCGGCGATCGCCGGAAAACAGGAGAACGAAGAAGAAATTGAGAGATTTTTTCCGGTGAGGAGTGAATTTGGAAGAGAGAGGGAGGAGAATTTGAAGATATTAAGAGGGAGAGAGTGAGAAATGGAGCATTGAGGATATGAAGGTGAAACAGGCTGGAAGCCATAGCTGGCTGTTTTTGGATACAGCAGAGCTACTGTGAGGTCGGTCCCACAGTCCCACTAATATCCCTTCTTTTTTTAATTTTGAATTTTATTTTAAAAAAAATACTAAATTCTATAATCTTAATTTTCTCCATATTTGGAAAATAGGTCATGCATTACCTACTATGGGTCAAAATTAAATTAGGACAAAATTAAATTAGGATTTTCCTTCTTCTAGCTTGAATATTTAATTAAGGCTGAATTTTTTTATCCAACCCCATGGAAAAGTAATGTTAGTTTCTTTTTCATTAAGAATATTCTAAGATGTAGGGTAGATGAAAGTTTATGAAAGTTAATATTAGTTGTTTTAGATGTTTGGAAATATAAATGTCCGACATTTTAAATAATCATTTTTATTTTGTAGGAAAATTTATAATGATGTTGGAGAATATTTGAATAGTTATATTATTGGATTTGTACCTGCTCAAAAATTATATATTTGTTCCAAAGAACTCTTAAGAATATTCGTGTAATTTATTTCTATTATGTTTTTATTAAATTAATAGTTCTTTTATCAAATTAATTTATATTAAATTTAAATGTTATTTTGTGGAACACATTAATTAATATTAACTATTAATTCTAATTCATCTTGAACTTTTTTCTCAAATGAAAATTATATAAATGATGGTATTTTTATTGGATTATATTTTTACATTATCAAATGAGAAAAAAAATTGATGGAATAATATTGATTTCTATGATTTTTTTTTTCATGTATAATTATATCAATTTTATGAGAATCTACCAACTAAGTAGGAGTTGTTTATTAGTGAAGGGAAAAATGTAATGAAAGAAAGCTTCAATACGAGAATTTTAAAAACTTATGTTTCGAAAGGACATAAAAAATATTTAAGACGGACATCTTAAGATATACCTAGGCATTATGAGATACTCGGTATCATATAATTTTATAAAACAAACGTTGGGATCTAGATGTTCATCTCATGTGAATCATAGATTGACACGAAACAAACAACCCTTTAAAATATGTACATCAATCTTCCTATCACGAATTATAAGTTTCAATATATTTTATCCTATTTATAATATAATCGCTAAAAGAAACTTTCTAATATAGATGTATGAAAAATAGGAATGCATGAACTAGTTACCAAAAATGTAGAGAGTAGTAACACTTTACAAACAAAAGGTTTTTAAAAGAAAGACGACTCTCAGAAGGGATTTATTCCTTTCAAAAGAGCCAAAACTTTTCTAGGACAAGTTCATCATAAAGAGTTATAACCGTTCTCAAGTAACTTCCACCTTTTCTTTTAGGGTAGGAAATGAATGAACCGATACCTTTATTTTGTTTTCAACCGAAAATACAAATAAATTCAAAATATCTATAAAACAGATAAAATAATCCATGCAGAGTCCGTTTCATCCATCCACTCAAAAAATCTAACACATTAATATAAACTCGCTCTATTAACCCATTAATAACCTCAGTATCAATCTTATGTCAAAGTTATCAAAAAAAAAAAAAAATCTCATGCCAAAGGTTTAATTTCGGCTCTTAAATGGGTAATATGTGTAATTAATGAAGCATTTTATTTATAACTTGAAAAAATAAATGGACACGTGGCGGAGGGAGGAAGCAATCCCACATAGAGAATGGAATCAGGCGATTTGACCCGGCAGGTAAGGATGAAAGAGAAAAATATATAGGGAGAGATTCTAATTCTGAAAAAGCGAATTAATATTTAAATAAAAAGAATGAGCTGGAAAAGCCGCGCACGTACGCTGCCGTCCGGCCACGTCATCTCCGACCAAAGAAATGTTGTCGTTTTGCTTGGTGACACGTGTGTGGATCGGGTTGGCGGGGCCAGGGGCTGTCAGGATCGGACGTGGCAGGGCCCCACTTCAGGGGGTGGGACTGGGATCAGATCTGACTGGACTCTTGTCCGACATATCGGCTGGGATGTGTCGTTTTCTGGAGTCGCTCGTTCTTCTCGTTCTGTTTCTCCCGTTGATTGCGTAAGGATCAGAACGACACCTCCAGGATTTCTCTGCCCACTTATTTTTCTTTTCTATTTTTCTGTACGACACGGTTTTGGACAACTCACCGCTGATTTTAAAAATGATGAACAGTTAAATGCTAAATACTTTATTTTTCCATTTATGAAATAAAGTAATGTGAATACTTACTACCTACTAATTTGTTGCTTTTTTTTTTTGTTTTGTAAATTGTAATACATAGATTAAACAACAAAATTTAATAAAGAAAAACAAAACAAAATTTTAAGCCAACTCGAGAATAGTGCACCTGATTAAGCTATTTCTCCTATTAAAATGTGTTCAAATCTCCACCTATACTAAAAATTAATCACACATAATTAGTGGTCAACTTTCTCAATTCAAAGTTAAAAATTTTGAATAATACTTAAAAAAAGAAAAAAAATATATCTACTCTCTTTTTACATGTCTCCCTTTTAATTATCAAAAACATTATTGGGTTACTAGAGAGGTAAATATTGTTAAAAAAATTTTAACCACAGAACTTCAAGTTTGATTTTAGTAAATCTATGACTACTAATCAACTTGAACAATAGTTAAGTGATTAAAACTTCTGATTTGGTAGATCATATGTTTGGATTCACTCTATGACTTTAAGCTACACAATCTAATTGAGAATAATTTTAAATTCAATCTAATACAAATTATTATAGCCGATTTATGGAAAATCCAATTAATTTAAAAGACTAGTCCATTTGATCAACTCGTACCCTCAAGTATCTCCATAATGGTATGATATTGTCCGTTTTGGGCATAGAACTCACGACTTTGCTTTTGGTTACATCCAAGATGCTTCATACCAATGGAAATAATTGTCCTCTCTTATATATCATAAATCACTTCTTTCTGTAGCCAATCCGAGATTTTGTTTGTAGTCCTCTTACAAACTCAATAATTAGAGAAGTTACTATGGATAAGATTATGTTTCAGCTGATGTGATGTATGAAATTTAATTAATTGGTCCATTAAAAAAAACTGAAAATGCTACCATTATCCTATAAATAAATTTAAAATATATATATATATATATATATATATATATATTTTGGTAACACACAAATAAAGAAATTATGATGTTTGATTGTTAAACAGATTTTAGAACGAAATGATTAATAAAATGGAAGCTTATATTTTCTATTATTTCACACCAACCTAGCAAAATTATATAAATTAAATACTCTCCATATACCTTACCCTAATTCCCCTTTTTTAATAATGAAACCAAATTTAATTAAAAGGTGATTTAATTAAAAGGTGACAATATGAGATAATATTTATAATCCTTTGATTATCGTTGATCGGAAAATCATTCAACTAATTAAAGATATCTATTGGATCTTGCTCAAATATGGTATCCATATACCTTACCCTAATTCTATCTTTTGATAACGAAACCAAATTTGATGAGATAAATTATTTTTAAAAATATATATCAATCCTATATAATATTTATAATCCTTCAATTATCGTCGATCTAAACATCAGTCAACTAATTAAAAGTATATGTTATTGACCAAAATATTTTTTTTATTATTGCCCAAAAATTTAACTGCTAGTCATGATTTGATCTCATTTTGCAGTCTTACCATTTTGAGTAGACAATCTATGTGACATTGACAACTTACATTTTGTTGGTCAAATTTTTAATGATTATAATCACATCGGATTTCTAATTTCCTATAGTATCCTTGCTTAAATTTATTCAAAAATTATTTAATGTGATGGTCACTTTTATGATCACGAAAAAAGACAGTTAAAAATACTTATATATAAACATTATAAGAATAACACAATATCTCTTTTTAATAATTTCTCAATTTTCTTTCATGATAAAAGGCTAATTTAAAAAAAAAACAACTTTATTATAATTTATATTATTATTATTACGTGAATTGGCAAAGTGGAAGTTACAAGATTATAACTAGACTTTGGGGATGAGGGGTTTAATTTTCATTAATCCATAATTGGTACACCATTGATAATCATTAATGGAGAATTGAACACTTTTGGGAAAATGAATGAGAAAAAATAAAATAAAAATAATTAATGAGTAACCAAAGCTGTGTTTGCTTTGTATGAAATTTGTTGGCATTTTTGTTTCCTAATTTTCTTTGTGTGCATTTAAAACTCATCTTCTATTTCAGTTAGTTGATAAATTTTCATAGTATTATACCCCTTTTTTTAGAAAATGCCGTAGTGTTGCACATTTGCTTTACCCGATAAAGAAAATATTTCAAATCGAGCATGATAATGTGAAAAAATTTAGAATCGAGTGTGATAACGTAAGAAAATTAAAATATATGTTTGCACCTAGTTTTACTAGAAAAATCTCTCATACGTTAATCTGATGCTATCAATTTTAAATGTGTTCAATATACTTCCTTTATTGTGGGATGATAATTATAATGATTTCAGAGAGAAATTTGGTATTGGTGTCTCAATCGATACAAACACGATCATTTGACGTGTATTGAAACAGAGGTTGATATGTATTGTTAGAAGTATTTTTTTTAGAAGAAAATTGTTAGATGTAGTTTATAAAAGACAACTAAGAATTATTATATTTCTTAATTAAAAAGTGTAGAATACGACGAATTTCCTAAAATAAACATTGATATATCTTACTTGCTCTAACAAAATTTTATCCTATCTTTTAAGTGTGGGTATGCTACAAAATACTAGACACTAATTAACAATTTCCAATTAAATTGTATTTCAAAAAAAAAAATCCAATTAAATTGAAAACCTTACCTTTTAATCCAAACTTTAGGCAAAAGAATGACCAAAATGGCATCATTAATTATAAATAAAACTGACACTAAATAACAACTTTAAAGAGTGTAAATGGACGAGTTTAATTATATAAAAAGTAAAAGATAAACATTTTTAAAAATCTATTAAAAACAAATGAAAATGTAGAAATTATTGTGGAGATGAATTCCAAATGTGTGCTAAGAAGTATTTTTAGAAAAAGTAATTTTAGTAAAAATTACTTTAATCAAATTCAAAATTTTTAATGATAAATCACTTATACCATCTGTTTGAGAATTTTTTCTTTTAATTTATGTGGCAAAAATTAAATAAGATCTTGATAAAATTTGTTCAGTTCTAGAATAAGATTTAAGGTTAAATACAAAACTATAATAACCATAAACCAAATACACAACATTTAATTTATAATGAGAAGAATTTTCATGGCAGATCTCTTGTGTTACATCACTGTGTGAAATTTGGACTAAAACTGTGGGCAAATTGGAACTAATCATTGATTTATTTTGCTTAACAAATATTCATTTCTTCTTATTCTTCAAAAGAAACCTCTTGATCCATAGGAGCCATAGTTGTAGGGAAGATGAGAGATCATGTTCTTTGGATCCACGACGAAAACGCCGCCTTGTTGGTTCGGGTTTGCAGGCGACGGAGTCGGGAAGTATTGTGGTGGTGGGTTGCCATTTGAGGTTTGAACCAAAATCCGATCAGCATGTTGTGTGACATTCTTCTTCAACTCCTCCAACGATGTCTTGAGCTGCTCGAGTTGATTCATTTCCATTTCTTCGATGGGGAGCTCCCACCAAAATTGTGCCTTAAGTTAAGAATATATATATATATATAAAAGATTAATTATAATGTAACGCATCAACTTAAACTTTTAAATTTAATAGTTAACGTATTGAATTTCATCCATTAAATTAATATTAAGAGGATATTAAGAATTATGTAAAATACCAATTTTTTTAGTTTAACAGTGATTCAATACCTGGCTTGCCTTTCGCAGCTTGTTTAACTCTTCGCCTCGTTTTCGCTCCATCTCTAGTTGATTCAGCACCTGTGTCAGCTGCGAATTTAGTTCCCGAACATTGGCATTTCGATGAGCCTCGATCAACTGGAGCGTACCAGAACTCGGCGGGGGGTTTCGAGTCACAAAGCGTTCAATCAGAGCCTCGACACAAGGGTGGCCGAAAGAGAACACCTTCTTCCCCGGCGAGAAGACGATGATGGCAATCTCGGCACCACAAAGCGTGCACAACTCACTAGCTTTCTTGAAGAGGCCAGATCGACGCTTCGAAAAGGTTACCTGAAGGTTGCTCTCATTAGGCATCTTCACCATCTCCACCTTCTGCCTGCCTCTGCTCTTCCTCATCTTTTGGAAAATCTCAAGAACTTTGGAGAGAAAAAAGTAAAAGTAGAGAAGAGAAAAAAAATTGGTGGGAAAGATGAAATATTCTTGTTGAGAATGATGTGTGTTATGTGTATATATATATGAATTGGTTGGCGTTTGTGTTGTGCAAAATAAATGATTTGGTTGTCAAAAAGTTTGACAACTTTGGAGTTATTAATAAAATGCTAGTTTTGGGATATCATATATGATCTCCATTCTTTGTAAAATTGGCAAATTAATACTTAAAATTTAATGTTATGATGGATGCAAATTCATTACAAAATTTTTACTTAGAAAAATCATGAGAAATTTAACATGAATTTATATATATAGATGAAAAAACTTATAATTCGTAAGAATGATTGCAATTTTTGTGTTCTTTTTTTTTTTTTTTTTGCTTTCTCTCTTAATTATTGTAGATTTCATTGTTAATGATTCATATATAGTAATTCTTTAGAAGTGTGTTTTCCGTTGAGATTTCATTAATTAGATTTTGGGACAAATATAGTATGACATTATCGAAAAATAAATTTTGATTCGACGAATCCACATAGTCGTTTAACATTGCTTATAAAGTTGTAAGTAATTTTTTAGCAACATATTACATCAATTTAGTATTTTGTATATGTGCAATCATATAACATATCACAGTGCCACGTCAACTTTTCATATAATATTCAACTTATAATTATATATATTATTTAAACTAAAATTTTTAATTGAATTTGAGCGAAAAAAACTAATAAAATCTCAATGAAGAAAAAACGATTATTAAAGCCAAAGGTTGAGAAAATAGCATATGGGTTAATAATTTCTTAATTAGAAGTTACAATGGATTAAGAGTTGGAAGTTGGAAGTTACTATGAATCAAGATTTGGGAGTTAAAAAATCTCATTTCACTAAATGCATGAAACTTTATTGGATTATGAAATGAAAACGAGAAAACTGAAAATGCTATCACTATGCTATAAATATGCCAACTATTGCCTAAGCATTTTTACATTATTAATCTGTTTGACTTTTAGAGGTTAATTCCTAATACTTTTTGTTTATATGAAATTAATATATTTTTTCTTTTAAAGAAATTGGTGCATTCTTCTCATTGGTGAAATACCTCATAAATTAATCGAAATTATTTCCAAATCATTAGATAAATTAGAATGGCTGTTCGCTGTTTGATTTAGTTCGAGTTTATTTGATTTTTAAATTTTCTATACACGAGGTTTTTGGAACAAAGTGGATAAATTATCTCAGTTTTAATCAATTGATAGAATTTTTAAAGAGAAAATGAATTGTATCACATGAACTAACACGTGTTTTGTTACTTTATTTTTCAAAATGTCAATTTAATCTATATACCTACAAAACATCTGTTTTGATCTAGCCATTATTATTGATAATAATGTGTCAATTGATCAATTATTTATAAAATCCTAATAAATATTTCCTCATTTTTCTTTATATTGTTTTGTTTATGTTGTTTTTAGAAAGACAACTGGATCAATTTATATACCCATTATCGCGGCCACATGTTTGTACCTCGTTTGGCAACTGAAGATCATCTGTTCGAACCAAAATCAGAAACAGCTAAAACGTCCAACCAAATTAATACAAATTAAAGAAGCAGCCAAACACACACCGGTCTGTCCACACACTTCAAATTTACACACCTGTTCATGACATAAAACTAAAACGCCCATAACCAACCATTACCAAAAAGTTAGGTCAACCTCATAGACAGAATCTCAAAATCTGATCTTTATTCGACATCGGGACGTGGAGAGTTCCGATCTGTTGTCGAAGGGATTTGATAAATTTTTGTTAAATTGTAAAAATTTTACATTTACCGTTCATCATATCTTAATTCTTTCCAAGGATTCAAAGGTTTTCTCGAGCCATAATTTTTCTAAATTAAAATTTGAACCGAACCGAACTCGTCGAGCACTTGAATGGAAACTATTGGGTCTGGTATGACAAATCTTTGAGTTGCTGGGGATCCACTTCTGAAGGAGCTTTTGTGAGGGCACATTGTGCTGTGGTTGTCTTTGGGAAAGCTATGACATCCCTAATGGAATTTGCATCTGCTAATAACATCACCAATCTGTCCAGCCCATAGGCAATGCCCCCTGCGCCAAGGAAAAAAAGTTAAGACCGAAAAAGAAAAAAATCTTATTTTTGTTTTCTGGAAAAATGTATATTCTCTCTTTTATAATTCAAACATTGTGGGATGGAGGATCAAACTATTGACATCATTTTGGCGGGTGGATTTCGATTATTAATGACTATGAGGAGTTGAGGACCATGACTAAAAGCTTTATTGGTAGAATACACCATCTATTTTAGGTTGGTCCATTTTCACAGCTATACCTGGGATAGCCAAATATCGGAGGATCAACTCGACATTATACTCATGACCCACCTCACTAATTTTCTAGGAAGTTTCACCCATGACCAACTCAGGGGACAACAGACAGTTTTAATAATTAAATTTTCCAGATGGGGTCTTGAAAGATCTCTAAACATTTCAAGCCCTTACCCCAAGGCCACCCGTTGGGGTGATTTTCCTGTCCTTGTATTAACATTTCTATAGAGATGGAATAAAACATATTTTTGACTACTTTATAATTAGTCGAATAATTTACAAATCTAACATAAACACTAGGCAGAAACTCTCCTTAATCACTTGAAGGGGAAGTTCTTCCTCATCTTGTTCTCTCACATCAGAGACGAAGGCTAAAGATCTAAAGAAAGTTTTCAAGACTCCCCTCAAAGAAATCGAAGGGAAAAAATGAACAGAAAAGAACAAGATTTAGTCAGAGAATAACCAATACACTATTGAATCACCACAATTAAAAGCTTAATTCACTAGGTTAGAATATACTTAAATCTTTTTAATATATTCTTATTCTTAACACTCCTCGCATGTCGGTCTAAATGTTAAAATTTGACACAGCCTAATATGTGAACTATTTATATCAATTAGAGAGGAAATGGCATTGCAAAGATTTGAACTCCAAACCTCCTACTTTTGATTTCATATTTAATCAACCATGCCCAAAAGTTTAAACCGAAAAGTTAGAATATTTAACCTTTTCAATATTCTTAATACTTGCGTGGTGAAAATGCATTTTCCCAACCTCTAATAGATAAATGGGCATTTAACTCGTAAGCAATAATGATGACTTTAAATTTAGCCATTGAAAGAGAGCTTTTATGGTCCATACCGTGAGGCGGGGCACCCATGTCTAATGCCTCCAATAGATATCCAAACTTTGCTTCTGCCTGCCATCCAGAAAAGAACAAAATTCATATTGTCGGCAGAGAAAAAACTTGAATCACATTGCCAGAAAACAGTGTATCGCATTCATTTTCACATCGAAATTAGGGAGAAGCCAAGTTGAAAGACCAACTGAAATCAATCCAATAACATTTCAGGAGAAAATATCTTGGCCAGGCCAGCTGAACCAATCGGTTCAATCCCATAAATTATTCGGGGTGTACCAAATCGGTCATTGAGGGAGGGCTGAACCAGACCGGCTTGGTTTATAATTGTATTGATTAATTAATTACGGAAAAAAAAAACGTAAACATTTAACTGCCACTTAAGTTAATATATAATTTTATATATTAATATAATTAAGACTAACGGAAACGATTATATGGGTTTTGTTCGAGTGTGGTCAATTAGGTCTTTTTTTTATTCGTGAGTGTCCAGGCCAGCTTATGCGCACCTCGACTAATCTCACAGGGCAGCCGTTTGACCCTACAACATTTGGTGCCGGAAAACACATAGAAATTACTTCCTAAGGTAGTCATCATGAGGTTTGAACCTATTCTCTCTCGCTTCACCCTAGTCCCTTTGGACTAATGAGCAAGTCATGATGATTGTCAATTAGGTCAATTTAGTAACCAAAAAGAACTTACTAGATTTGGTTCACCAAGATCGGTTTGTGTTTTATACCCATCATAGAGAATCATGTAAATCAACTGTGGTAAGAGTATCATACTCTTCAAATTTTAGCACTAGTCATTTCACCAAAAGATATAGTAGACAGTGCCGAAACATGACGCCACCATAAAGTACAGTAGATTAACCCTGTAACTTGAACTTACCTGTTCAGGAGAGATTCCCACAATCTTCAAAACCTTCTCTTGAACTTCACGTTTATGAATTCTCAAACTCCCTCCACCAATCTACAGCATCAAAAGTAATGAAGACTATTTTAGCTTAAGAAGAGAATACTTATCTCGGGAGTAGGGGGAGTAAGCTGTAGAGATAGTACAAACCCCTTCAAATATGCAACACAATGTATTCTTAAAAGCAAGAATTTTCACGATTACCTTTTTTATCTCTTATTCTCAACCATTTTAGAGATAGTACAAACCCTTTTAAATATGCAACACAATGTTTTTCTCTATGCAGGTGGTTTTTCCTTTTTTAATTTGCCATTGTATTCTTTCCTTTTATTTTTAAATGAAAGCTTGGTTTCTCAATTTTTTTAATTTAAAAAAATGGAGTCATAGAAGCTACCTCTACTCCGTTGTAGACCATATCATAAGCTAAAGCACGAGCAGAGGGCAGATCATCAACGTCTTCAGGGTTTGGAGCTGTAAAAGGGTGGTGCAGGGCCTGCAGGAAAAAAAGTACATCTACACAATTAAAAGTCAAAAAGAATTTAAAAAACTCCATTTTCACTGGGTGTGCAGAATTGGGGTCGAAATAATATGGAGTCAAACCTCGAGTCGTTGCTCTAGATCATTCCATTCAAACATTGGGAAATCGGTCACCCACAAAATTGAATGCCGAGACTGAGTAGCCAGAAAAAGATAAATCAGTGACAATGGAAACACTTTGCATAAAACTAATCAAAATATAGGAGCCACGAACTTACATGGTCAACCAAACCCAGTTCATTAGCTACATATAGTCGAAGCCTATCCAGAGTTTTATTTACCGATGCTCGATGACCCACGGCAAACAAGACTAGATCACCAGGTCCAGCAGAGCATCTTCTCAGAAATTCCTCTCTACCTGCAGGATCCAAACTTGATACTAGGGCAGGAATCCCTTCAATGCCACCTGACAGATGTTCATATTCCACCAAGAATGAGATCCATTCCAGACCCCATCTCAATAATCAACATTTTAATTCTGTTGAAATCTTGAAGAGAAAAAGAGGAGTACCGCCGTCCAGAACTTTCAGAAAAGGTAATCCTTTTGCTCCAGATTTGATTGCCTCTGAATAAATGTCACCCTTTTTAAGAGCTGTGTTTGAATATCTTTTAGCACCAGAGGGCACACACAGTACTTTGATGATTCCGCCACTAGACAAGGCATCTGCAAAAACCCTGAATGGAGAATCTGCAAGAATATCAGATACCTGCAGCTCCAATGAAAAATTTATCAATAGCTAATTCAGTGGAATCTTCAACTCATACACGTTACTAATTTCCCATGAACAATATCATTGCCTAATTTAAATTTAGAATGGAGCTTTAATAAACTAAAAACAGTTGAGCATAAAATTAGCGTGCAACAGTTGCCAAAATCTTTGAACATACGAGCCAGTTGATCATAGTCCAAAACTCCTTTTTTATAAAGAATAATAATAATAATAATAATAAAGAAAAAAGAAAGATCGGTACAAACTTGAGCGGGAGTATTGAAATTATAATGATATCTTAGTTATAATGGAAATTAGTCATTGTATTGCCTGTGTAGTTGACTACCTCCCCTCATAGATTTTTTTCCTTATTTTCTTACATCTACCAAAATTGTTGGAGATTAGCCTACCCATTTCTGATCATCTTTCCTCATTTCTTCATTTTATTTTATCTTTTGATAGGAATTTCTTCATTTTAATTTTTAATCCATGGATTTAGGCCTCAATGTAGCACAGAAAAATAATGAAAAGTTTTTCCTATCAAATCTGCCAGAATGCTAATAATGGTATCCAAAAAGCATATTATGAAAACACCAATCCGATTAAAATAATTGAATAAGGATATTAAGCATGAATCCTAAAGCCACCCAGACTTGTATGAACAATAAAACAAGAGGAAAATGCCGAAGTTAAGAGATTCAACAGATATGGAAGTACCGAGTATTCACTAAAGTAACGCAGTAATTAAATTTTTATATTTTCAATCAACAGGAAACTGCTTTAAGGCACAACAAAAACCAGAAGGAAATATCTTTTTTTCACTAGCTGATAACATATCTGAATTCTGATAACATAGCTCATTAGTTCAGGACGTACATAATAAAAACAAGTTCATTTGGAAACTCGGTAGTCAGAATTAGACCCAGACGTAACGAGGAGAGAAGTTTACATCTTGTAATTGAAGATCAAATCTTGTATCTGGCCTATCTGATCCATATCGACTCATGGCTTCAGCATAGGTAAGCCTCGGGAAAGGATTTGGCAGCTGAACACCTTTGACTTCCCAAAAAACCTACAAGTATAATTTTTCTTTACCTTCAGTAGCCAAAAGATAGCAAGGCAAATTATGCCTACAACAAAAGTGAAACTTTCAGGCATCAGACCTTCAGAATACCCATCGGTTCATCCTCCTCTTGATTGGAGTTACTACCTCTTATTGAAATAATTTAATAAAAATAACCTGAACCCTGATGCAGTGATGCCTCAAGGATCAATCAGAGCTGTCAACAGAGTTGACTAATCGGTGACAAAATTGGATCCCTCCAACATCTAAATCACATAAATTCAATGACCTTCAAGACTTGGTTTTACCGAAATCACAAAACCATGCAACGATGCACATAAACCTTAAATGGGTGCCAACAAAAACGTGTCAAAATAATGATGGTGTGAGCAAAAGTTTGTGGCAATTATCTTTGCTTCTTTAAAAGTATTTTTATAGACAGCCTATAATAATGAATACACGCTTATTCTGACATCCCATCATCAAGTTAATTCTAATAATCGGAGGGAAATTACCTTTCTAATCAATTCTTCATTGAGCCTAAGCATGTCTTCCAATGTTGTAAATGCTAATTCCATATCAAGTTGTGTAAACTCAGGTTGTCTGTCAGCTCTAAGGTCTTCATCTCGGAAACACCTGCAAAGAAAGCCACATTAAACTGAAGGTACAGTAGGATTTCTGTAACATACTTAAAACAACCACTTGATTCTCACAACTCAGAAAGGAAAAACAGACTGAACTCAGCTCTCCATTTTCATAGAAGAAAGAAACTATTTATCGAGTTAGATCTACCAATACAATTCTTTATATGCCATTTACGTTGTGAAGAAAAGATAATGCATAAACACCAAATGAATTTACAAGGAAAAGGCATAAATTCGAGAGAAGACCAGAAGCAAGTCATATGATCAGGATAATAAACTCATGAACATGATGGAAATCATGCTTAATGATATAATAGTTAGTACCTTGCTATTTGATAGTATTTATCAAAACCAGACACCATCAACATTTGCTTAAACAACTGTGGGCTTTGAGGCAAAGCATAAAATGTTCCTGGCTTCAAAATACACATTTAAACTGAATCAGACCTGCAAGCCATTGAAAAACGCATTCCATATAATAAACAAATGTAAATAAAACACAATTTTATTTGTTGGAAATGGAAATCACAATTATGTTATATTTAATTGCAGGAAAAGACAATTATGTTGCACGCAAACTTCATCACCACATAAAACATCAATCGAAGAGGCATACATTTCAGTAACACCAGAACTTCAAAAACCTGCACCTAAGCATACATAATTTAACTACTACCTTAACACCTTAACAATCAGTTAAGTTTAGACTTTTGCGCAAGATATCTTTAAATGTAATGAAAAGTTAGGTTCTATAAGATGTTATCACTTACCTGTCGATATAAATTAGCGAGACATACCAAATATCCAATTAAAGGAGTGATCAAGAATAGAGCTAGAAACGGAAAATGGCATCACATTCAGATTTCTCAAGAGAATTGTATCAAGTTTTCAGAAGGAAAAAAAACTAGTTAACAAAATAACCTGAGAAAGAATCATGGATAAGAAGCTGAGTCTATGAAGGTTACCTGAACTCTAGAGGGCACCAGATAATCCCGAGCACCTTCGGGAGTAGATCTAGAAAGTATTGGCGTCTCAATCTACCTTATAACCATCAAGAGGTCAGAATTGAGGTAAGGCTAGAACAAATTCAAAATCAAACCATTTATTTAGTATAAATAATGTGAAGTTCTAATGCAGACGATTCAATAAAATCTCCAAAAAGGCAAACAATCAGTTAGAAGTCGTAAACAGGAAAGTACCTCCACAAAACCATGTACATCCTCCAAATATCTTCGAAGGAGCTTCACCACTTTATGCCGAAGCATTATGTTAAAATTCATTTGCTTCCTCCGCAGATCAAGGTACCGGTACCTATTAATGCTCAAACTCCTTTGAATCTAGAATTCAATAATGTGGGTTTATAGAAAATAAAAATATGTGATACCTCAGTCGAATTTCCTCTTTAGCAGAATCCTTTGTGTCCTCAGCAGTTGTAACTAAAAAGGGCAACTTCGATCCAACAGAATTTAAGATTTGAACATGCTCTGCAGCAACCTAGAATATATCATGAAATTAATACACCATAAGCATAGTGCAATAAGCTAGAAAACCTTTTCAACCTAGTGTCCAGCTACATGAACAGTAAAATGAAATCCTTACATACCTCTATCAAGCCAGTTTTCATTTTCGCATTAATCGAATTGCCAGGCCGAGAACGTACAACTCCTTCTACAGCAACAACATACTCAAGCCTCAAGTCGTTAACGGCCGAATGAGCGTCTGGAAACTCGTTGGGGAGCGTAGTAACCTAATTTGAGCGGCAAAAAATAACTTTCAACAACAAGTCCTCTTCAATTTCAAGTCAATCCCGATAATTCAAACGAAAAGGAACCAAAAAAAAACATAAAAATAAGCACCTGAACAATACCACTGTGGTCTCTAAGATTGAGGAACGTCAGACCACCATGAACCCTGTGCAAGGCAACCCAACCACACAGCCGAACCCGCTTACCAACGTCGTCAACCGACAGTTCACCGCAGAGCGCAGTGCGATTGATCCAACGAAGAGACTCCTTGAGAGGCGACTGTGAATTCGAACAGGGAGCGAGCGTTTCGGCGACGGAGGAAGGCTGGTGAGTGGCGGAAGCAGAAAAAGAGGAAACGGCTCTGTGGTTCGTGGAAATGGATTTGGCGCGGCGGAGATGGGAAATGCGGCGGAATGTGGGAAGAAATTGAGGAGGCTTCTGGCGAAGGGTGGAGGAGAAAGGGAAAGCTCGGAGGAGGGAGCGGGACATGGCTGAGGGTTTAAGGTTTTGGGAATTGGGAATTGGGAATTGGTGGGCGCGCAGACGAAGGTCGAGTGGATGAACCCACGGTCAAGTGGGTGGCGTGGGGATGAAGATGGACGACCAACTTTGGCGCTTTATTTTTATGCTCTTTCTTCACTTTTTTTTTCTTTTTATATTTTTAAACCAGGGTAAAACACACTTTTTTTTTTCTTTTTTTTAGCCATCGAGTTTTAATATAGATTTTTATTTGGTCAGTTTTAAAAAGTGATATTTTAGTCCTTAATTTTTATAAAATAGTTCTAAAATGTCTCTAGAGTTTAATTTTCGTAGGTGGGACAAACGATGTAACATTGATTTTTATATAATATACAATATTTATTAATTTTATATTAAATTTAACTTAGGTGTAATTTTGTCCCTTTCTCTCTCTTTATATATACTCCTTCTTCTCCATTACTCATCCAACCGATGATTTCGAGATCATCGTGATGATTATGCTTAACATATGTGCTTTTTGGTTTTGACAGTTATAATCGATGAAAAACACTTAACTTTTAAATGTGACTTAA
Source organism: Momordica charantia (assembly GCF_013281855.1). Lineage (NCBI taxonomy): Eukaryota > Viridiplantae > Streptophyta > Magnoliopsida > Cucurbitales > Cucurbitaceae > Momordica > Momordica charantia. The sequence goes on from NW_028275158.1 coordinate 2,703,226, forward strand.
CCATTGTCAGAAGGATTGTCAAAACCACTTTGTGAAACTACTTGCAAATGTGTAACCACCACAGTATCAAAGTTTGGAATGATTGTAACAGACCAATCTCTCATTATACCTATAAATAAGACGTTGGCTTCGGTACTTAAAATGTAATTCTGTTTGGAACCAACTTACTTACCTTGTTTTAGATTGACTTAAGCGTCAATATGTTTTTCTTTTATTATTTGTAGGTTCTTGCTAGCTCACTCTAATTAACTTTGGGTAAGAGAAGCTTGTGACAAATTTAAGTTCTTTCAAAATACAACATCAACTAATAAATAAATAATAACTTAATGGTCAACTATGTCAAAGGCAACTATTCTTACACTTTAAACTTTAATCATTCAATTGTTAATTTTTTTTTCTATCGTGATTCTTTTTAGTACAACATGTAAGGGTGAGGGATCAAACTCACAACCTCTTAACTAGAGATATATGTCAATTACCGATGAGCTATGCTCGCTTTGACCTTTTCCTATTGTGGTCGGAGACCCAACTCTTGACAATGTTTTGAATATATTTATGAATTATGATTGTCTTCTCTCATGGAAAGCAAATGTACGAGGGGAATAAACTATGGTACCCTAAAAAATGCTATGTGCATTTACCTCTCTTATTTCATTTTCTACCATTCGTCTACTCTCACATATTTTTCTCTTTTTCATTGTTCTTTAATCTATATATGTCTTTAAAAAAAAGTTTGTTTTGGTGTGAAAATGGAACGTAAGAGAGAGAGGCGCACTGATGACCTTCTAATGCCTACACCTAATGGTTTAAGTCGATGTTCCCATTTTTTCGTTGACCCATCATGCAAAAGGTACGCCGTTAAGCGGAATGTTCATTATGATGAGTTGTAGTCGATTAGGAGAACTGCTATGTCACAAGGTGAACAATCAAGTTAGTACTATTTGAGGTGTTCTCTAGGTAAACAGTTAATCACACATATTGGATACGTAAGTTGGGTTGCCCTCGAGCATAGTTGAGGTCGTGTTGAAGTATGAGGACTAAAATCACATTTTAAAAACATGATTTTTAACCTAATTTAAATTAATAATAGATTTAGTCAATCTAAATATATTTTACTAGTCAATGCATATTTTTTAGTAGGACATGCGAAAAGTTGTGAGTTCGAATCTCCTCACCATGTTGTACTAAAATCATAATAATAATAATAAATTTAAAATTATTATACCACATTTAAACATTAGTAAATTTTCTCATGGATAATTGATTTGAATGTATTTTAAATCCATTCACAGAAGAAAAAGAAAAAGTATAAATAAAGATGGAAGGGAAATTTTCACAACGGCTACATGCTCGGATTTACTTAATCTGGAGAAATTGATCCAACGGCTCTAAACTTCTCTCTTCCCTTTCCGCATCCGCATGTTTTACTTCTTCTGCGCAACTCCAACGGTCAAATCCAAAACCCTCCGTTTTAAAGCCCTAGGAAAACTAGCCGTTACTAACCAAGAAGTTGTAGCAAAAGCCCTCTCTCTCTCTCTCTCTCCTTAAATATTTCGCCGACTTTCCATTTCTGATCCATATTTCGAATCTCTGAATTTTCTTTCCACTGTATCTGAATTTTCACTCATTTTCTCCGTCCAATTCCATGGCGGTGCCTTCTAACAAGTCGTCTTCTCCGTCGATGGTAGCCGGAAGAACGAGCCCTAATTCTCGAAATTCCGAAGTCGGCAACGCCGTCCGCCGGAGCTTCTCCGGCAACCCGTTCACGAGGCCGTCGATCGTCGCCAATCCGAGAAGCCTCAATCCCGTCACTCCGGCTAATAGTCCCTCGGGTTTGTTCCTCTTCTCTTCCTATTTAATTGCTTTATTGAGATTTTCGCATGGTTTAAGTCTGTTTGGTTCCCGAGAAAATGGCTGAGAAAATTTTAGTAGCGTTTGAACGGCTACCAAGTCAAAAATCTATACTCATCGGCATAATGTCTCTCTTCTTCGCTACGATTTTGATCGATCTTTTGATTCCTCCACCGATTGTTTCTTCCGTTCTTTGAACGATCTAGACAGCTTTAAATCTGTTTGGTTGCCAAGAAAGTGGTTGAGAAAATTTAAACGTTTTCGTTATGATTTTGATGGTTATTTCGATTCTTCCACCGATTTCTTCCCCGTTGTTTTCCTTTAAATCGTTTCTGCGATCTGCAATTGATTTTCTTATTATGTACTGATTTTTCAGATTATCCGCGAAGGAATTCTGTAAGCAGAGAAATTCTATTTACTTCTCGTGATAACGAGGAGAAAGAAAACGGGAAAGATCAGAACCCGAAACCCATCCGAGTTCGTTCACCGTCGGTCGGGAAATCGTCGAAGCACTTCATGTCTCCGACGATCTCCGCCGCCTCCAAGATTGCTGTTTCCCCGAAGAAAAAGATTTTGGGTGATCGCAACGAGTCAGTCCGGTCGTCTCTTTCATTTTCCGGCACGAAAAGCTCTTCACTCAACTCGGTGAATCCAAACCCAGAGGCAGCAGCAACAGCAGTTGAATCTGATACAAATCCTGAAATCGTTCCGATTTCAAATTCCTCCATTGCAGCGCCAACTCCCAAATCATCAAAAACCGTGAGATTCGCTGGTTTTGAGGTCATTTCTGGTTCGTATGATGATGCAGAATCCACATACAGGTACGATACGAACACAGAGGTGGTGACAGTGGCAGTTGAAACCGATTTAAAACCAGAAATCGCTCCGATTTCTAGTTCAAAAACTGTGAGATTTTCTGATGTTGAGGTAATCTCTGATTTGAAGAACAATTTTGAGTCTGCGGATAAGAATATTTTTACAGAAGAATTGGATTGTGTCAATCTCGATCCTAGTTTTAAAATCAGTCCTGTTTCTTCTCCAATGGTAGCACCTCTCGATGCAGATCCATTAATGCCTCCTTATGATCCCAAAACTAATTATTTATCACCAAGGCCACAGTTCCTCCATTACAGGCCCAACCGAAGAATTGAGCGAGGCAACAGACTTGAGGAGTTCTTTTCCTCTGTCAATGCTTCCGAGTCCGAATTCGCCGAGGAAACTGAGTCTGAGAATTCGCTGAAGGAATCTGATGAATCTTCTTCCAATGAATCAGAGCAGGGAGAGGAAGAAGTGGAAGAAAAAGATGAAGAAAGGATTCATGTTTCTGAACAGAAGGAAACTATTGAAGTTAAGAAGTCAAGTGGGATGTTCAAGATAAGTTCTCTGCTTTTTATCCTTTCAATCACTTTCTTTTCGATATGTGCTGTGGTTCGTGATCCAAATATCTCAGAAAGATCAAGCTTATTAATGGTGGAGCATCCATCTGAAATTTACGAGTTTGCGAAGATGAATTTCAATGTGTTGGTTGGAAAACTTGAGGTTTGGCATGCGGATTCCATATCTTCTATTTTTCATGTGGTTTCCAACTTCAGAGGAGGAGCGCCATCATTGATTTATCTTAACCAAACCGAGTTCCTCTACAAGGATGTGGATGGGCAATCTCTCGTAACTCATCAGACTTTGTGGGAAAAAGAAAATTTTTTGAATGTAATCGAAGAAGGCGCCACGAAGGAAAGAAGAATTGAATATGCTGAGACGGAAGATCATGGCGTGGAGGAGGAAGAAGAATCATTGCAAGAGATTGAAGCCATTAAGGAGATAGAAGCTACGAATGAAGAAGAAGAAGAACAATTGTTGCAGGAGATTGAAAGCAAAACTAGTTATCCAGAAGTTGGTGAAGAGAATGACGAGATTTCTGCAAAATCAGCTTCTGAAAACATCGATGAAGAAGATGCCCAAGAGAAAGAAACCGAAGAGAATTATGCAGTATCATCAGCTGATTTTGAAATTCTTGATCAAATTGAACCATCTGCTTCTAATAAAATCGACGAAGACGACGTCCACGAGAACGAAATTGAAGAGAATTATGAAGGATCATCAGCTGATTTTGAAATTCTTGATCAAATTGAGCTATCTGCTTCTGATGAAATCGACGAAGACGACGTCCACGAGAACGAAAGGAAAGAGAATCATGAAGCATCATCGGCTGATTTTGAAACCCTAGATCAAGTCGGACCAGAAGCTGAAACAGGGGAAACAGAGGAAGAAAACAACGATTCGCTACTGCAACAACAAAGCAACACAGCTCCAGTTTTTTCCCCTTTTGCTGAACCTCAATCTGATTTTCAGTCTTCAAATGGCAGCAACATCAAGATTTTACAGGGAATCTCAGGAGATTTTACACATAACATGATGTTCGCGTTGCTGCTATCTCTAATTATACCTGCAGGATTTATTTATGCAAAAAAATCAGGCTCAAAACCAACCATTGCGGCGGTGGAAGAGCAAAAGCAATCATTGATGAAGGAGGAGGAGAAGACGAACCACAGTCCGGAGGAAGAAGAAGAAGCGGCAGATGATGAGCATGATGATGATATGACTGGAGAATCCTGCTCTTCTGAAACGAGCAGTTTCCAGTACAGCAGCATGAGAGGAGCAGCCGGAGCAGTGAAAGAACCGAGTGAAGCTCATAGCCATAGCCATGGGAGGAAGAAGAGGAAGAATTCAAGAAGAGAATCTCTGGCTTCTTCCTCGGATGAAATTTCCATTTCTGCTTCTCCTTCTCCATCTTATGGGAGTTTCACTACCTACGAGAAAATCAAGCATCATGTGAGTATCCCAAAACTGAAATTCTTTTGGGTTTGATTTTTCTTTTTTTAATATTTTTTTCCCTATGTGTTTAGAAAAAATCTATTCTAAAAAATTATAAGTTTGTTTTGCAAGAGAAGTAACAATCGTAGAAAACTCCCCAATGTTTTGTTATTTCCATGTATTTTTCCTTAATCATATATTATTGATTTAAATTGTGTTTTTAAATATATTATCTGCTTTTATTATGGTCTAATAAAATAATTTTGTGGAGTTTTTTTGTTAAAAAAAAGGTTTTTCTAAATCAGTTTAAATAAAAATTAGGGTCATAGTTGTGAAATATGACAGAGTCCTTAAATTAAAAAATACATAAAAAAAAGTTTAAAAATTGTAATGTTTTTTATCTCTCGAGTTTAACATTTTTTTTCTTTTATTTACAGGGAAATGGAGAAGAAGAGATTATGACTCCAGTTAGACGCTCTAATAGAATTAGAAAGCAACATAATAATAGTTGATTTATGTCTGAAATGTGCTGCTATTCAATTAGAATTTAGAATATTTTTTGCGTACGTTTAAGTTTAGGTAGATGATCGGGGTAGAACTGGAAAGCAACACAATTATCGTTGCTTTCATGTGCTTGGAATGTGCATATAATTTGAGTTGCTCATTTTTCATCTATATTAAGTCCAACAAATTCCCCACTTTTATAAGACAATTAATTTTGATAAATTTAATTAATTAAAGACAAATATATATAACACTTTTTTTTATATCAGTGAGTGTTCGTGTCAACTTATGCGCACCTCGATTAATAAATAAAAAATATTTATCGAAAATGTTTAAATTTTAATCGGTTCATTTTTAGGTTTGTTGTACTTGGTAATATGAACTTTTTTATATAGATATCAATTTTAATATTGCAATTATTATGCGTTGATATTTGATGAATCACTCGTGTTAAAAACTACATTCATGCCAAAATAATATGAGAGAGTACAATAATTATTTTGTAAAAAATAAGGAACTGATTAGAAAAAACAAGCGAAGATACTAAAACAAGCCCTCCAAAATTTTAAGTACTAAAAAATTAAATTTTAATTTATAACATTTTTTATTAGATATCTAATAAATGAACTAAATTTATCAAAATCATTTAAACTTTTTGATTGAGTTGTGATTTATTCATCCTTAATAAATACTAAATATCTAATATTTTTTTTTACTTAAACAATAAAAATCCAACCTAAATGAGAAATAATAGTAATTAAAAAATTTTACAACATGACAATAATATAGACAATTTGTAAGATTTGACTGAGTTATATTGACTGGATTTATGGAGACCTAAATTCAACTCGAATCATGTGGACTAAATTGAAACTATTAAAATTATAAGAATGAAATTGAAATCATTAAAAACCTTGTAACTCTAATTTGCAATTTAACGACAACAAATTAAATTTTGGGGAAAAATCAAATTTAAAGATATTGAAAATAAATTGTCAACTCTTGCTAGGTCGTGAGAGTATTTATAAAAAAAAAATGAAGACATCTCCAGCTGGCACCAACTGGGCAGATTCAAAATGCACTTGTAGTTGTCGCCTGATGGCAGAGACTGCAGATCTTGCTAGGCCTTGTTTTTGCCATCCGTACATTTTTGTCCAATCAACTTCACGTTTTTTCTCTTTTATTTTTTCCCTTATTTTTTAATTCTCATCACGAATTTAAATAAGTTTAATGATTTGCACTATTTTGGGTCTCATAATTTATGCGTTGTTATTTTATAAATTAAATTTTCAATTTTCCATTCATTAAATGTTTTGACCATATGGTCTTATCAAAACTTTGAGAAGTTTTGAGTTTTATAACGATATCTATGCTTGAGTATCAATTTTTTTTATAAACAGACAATTACTTTTGATTTTACTATATCTATTTATCAAGAAAATTCAATTTTTGAGAGGGAAAGAAATAGAGGGAGGTTTAACCGTGTTGAATTGTTTGACCGCAAAAGTGGCTGTATCTCTTCAAATTTTATTAAACGCAATTGATTTATAATGTAAAATATATATATATATATATATATATATATATATATCAAGAAAACTAGTTGAATTTCAAATCTTAAGCACATTATTATTATGATTTGAACTAATTTATCTCCTTTCCTCCTGATTCCATTTATTTGTTTGTTAACTTAAATAACTACTAAGTTAATTTGTGATGGTTGCTTAGTTGAGATTTTTGTTCTACGATCTACTAGAACTCAAATTACTAACCGTTTATCAAATAGATATGCTACAACATCGTCTATTGTTTAGCTAAAGTTATCAACGAACAAAAATAATAATTCCAAATTTAGAGATGTAATTAAATTTTGATGGAAGTTTTTAAATGAATGTTTTGAAAATAAGTGGTTCCAACAAAAATGCTTTAAATTTTAAATTTTAAGCTATTTGATAATCAATCAATTTGAAATTTAGTTACACTATTAAAACAATATTTCTAACATACTTTTTCAACGAGTAAAGTGCTATTTTTATTATTTTTCAAGAGTACACATAAATCACTTCAAGATATACTTTTTCAACGAGTAAAGTGCTATTTTTATTATTTTTCAAGAGTACACATAAATCACTTCAAGATATGATAAATTTGAGTGAGGAATTGTTCAGTTAGATATTTTGGAAGAGTATTAGAAGAGTAAAAATCTCACATCCAAAAAATATATTGAGGTGACAGGTGTCAAAATACTTAAAGTATTAGTATGTATCCTAAATTTTTGAGATAGGACCGAATTACGTGTAATTGTAATATTTTTAAAATTTTTAAGTTTTTGGACTAAATTTGTTATTTAACGTCAAACATATTTATCATTTTCGACCAATTAAAAAAAAAAAGAAATTAGAGCGTGGGACGACACCGCAGGAAACAGTGCCCGCCACGTGACAGTTACAGGCCAACTGGACCACGTTTAAACCGAGGGAGCCAACGCCGGGAAAGTTAGTTGACCGGTAAGTTCAAATTAATATATTGCTTAACACCTAATACTGCGACAAAACTCTCCACATTCTCAAGAATTAGGGTTCTGCCCCGCAATCTTCCCATCGAATATTCTTCTTCTTCTTCTTCTTGTAAACTCCGCCATTGTTCGTTACTATTGTTCCAAACTCGGCGGACAATACCATTCGGGGCGATCCGAGACCTGTCTCGGAGAAGGCCGAAGATAGTTGCAGAGTTTCTAAAGCGGAGCTGAGTTTCATAGAGTTTTGATTACTCTTCAATGGCGGAGGTGAGTGCTATGATGATTCGTGCCCGCTGCAACTTCGTTGCCAAAAACCCGGTGTTAGATGTGAAGCATTCGAGGTTCGGTGTGCCGGTTCCATGTCGTACCATTTGGTGCAATCGGAGGAGGATGAAGGGGAAATTTGGAAATGGAGTGAAGGCGGCAATGCAGGTGGGTTTGGAGGATGAGGAGAGATTGAAGAGATTGGAGGCGACATTAGGGCTCGACGTAGTGTCGGAGAGGGAGTTGAAGGAGAAAGGGTTTTTGGGGATGAGGAAGACGAAGCTCGTATGTACGATTGGGCCCGCGTGTTCTGCGATTGAGGATTTGGAGAAATTGGCACTGGAAGGCATGAACATTGCGAGACTTAATATGTGCCACAACTCGAAGGAGTGGCACAGCGATGTGATTAGGAAGATCAAGAAGTTAAATGAGGAGAAAGGATTTTGTATTTCGGTAATGATCGATACTGAAGGAAGTCAGATTCATGTGGTTGATCATGGAGCTCCTTCCTCTGTTAAAGTAGAGGTAAATGTTATATTATATCCCTGTTCTTTTAGCCGCATTTGAAGTGGTAATCAAATGAATGCAGAAATATGATACTGGGGTCACTATTTTCCTTTGTAATTTAAGAACATTGGATTTATCATTGTTCAGGATGGCTCAATCTGGTTGTTTACTGCTGAGAAATTCGAGGGCTCTCGTCCATTCACTGTTCAGGCAAGCTATGAAGGCTTCTCTGAAGGTGAACCTTGCATCTTCTTTTTCTTCTTCATTTTCTGAATGGTGATTTGTAGAAATATTTGAATCCCACAAGTTAATTGGGATATGAATTTGAGGTTGATGAGCTCGTTGTTATGTGCTTTTATGAATTCTGTCAGGTATCGAAGTGGGTGATTCAATTGTAATTGATGGGGGAATGGCAACCTTTGAAGTCATTGAAAAGATTGGGAACGATTTGAGCTGCAGGTGCACAGACCCTGGTTTATTTCTTCCTCGAGCAAAATGCAGCGTTTGGAGAGATGGGAGGCTTGTTGCGAGAAATCACGAGTCTCCCACGCTGCCAAGTAAGGTAGAAACGTCTCTCTCTGCTTCAAATCAATGTTCCTTGTGATTAATTTTTCTTTTAATCCAACAAAACAGGATATGAGGATTTAAACTTCTAACCTTAAGAAAAGAAGTAGATTTAAGTTATCGTTGAATTATGCTTATGTTGTCTCATTTTGAGTAATTTATTTGCGATAAATATTCATCGGTGTTCTGTTTTAGTTCAAATACAACGTTGGAATGTATAAATATGATATATTCAAAGATCATAAGCCTGAGATATTGCATTGTTCATTGTGGGCATTCTTATGGAGAAAATGTTAGGTTCTTTTTTTTTTTAAGTTATCCCCTTGCTGTGGGATTACAAGTTTTTACCACTATACACTATTGTGGACATAATGTAAGTTTCACTCTTTGAAATTTTCTTTTTAACAATTGGGTTGTCAACGTGGACTAGATTTTACTGCATACAATATGGTGACAAAAATGTCAGATTCATTATTAAAACGTTGTCTTCTTATCGTGTGCTGTCAACATTACAGTTTTTGTCCCCGAATGATATTGTGGACGAAAGTTAGTATTTCATTTTCAAGTTTTCTGTGGGGGTTTTGTCAGCATTACGAGTTTTTTTTCCATGTACACTATCATCTCTGTCTACGATAAAATTTATCCTTTTTTTTCGCGCATAAATCTAATTTTATTGACAACGGGTGTTTTTCTCTTGACAAGGTTTAATTTCTCATATTAATGCATTAAAATGATAAACGAATTCAGTAAATTATGTCTTCTTGGCTGATGTCAATTCTATGCGCCTTAACACTGCTTTTTGCACGGTATGTTATTTGGTTTACCGTTTTACAGGATTGGTCCGACATTGAATTTGGCATTTCGGAAGGTGTCGACTTTATTGCTCTTTCCTTTGTGAACAGTGCAGACCCTGTCAAGCATCTAAAGAACTACCTCTCAACAAAATCACCAAAGTAAGCATGGAGTCAGAAAGTCAATATTTTACCACGAATTAGGTTAACATTGAGGAATTCTTTGCACCAAAGAATTACTGGTGAAATTTTGATACCGAAACAGATGTTGCGTAGCTTCTAAAATCTAATTTAGTAATGAAGGGAAAAAATATTTTCATGCACAGATCTGTAAGAGTACTGGCTAAGATTGAAAGCTTGGAGGCTCTGCAAAATCTGGAAGAAATTATAGAGGCTTCTGATGGAATCATGGTGGCTCGAGGGGATCTTGGGGTTGAAATTCCTCTCGAGCAGATACCAGCAGTCCAAGAGCAAATAACTAATGTCTGCAGGGAACTGAACAAACCAGTGATCATAGCTTCACAACTTCTAGAGTCGATGGTCGAATATCCTACTCCAACACGTGCTGAGGTACGAGTTACACATATTTAAAACGTAACTTTTGAGTTGAAATTACTGGTGCTCTCTGAACATTGTGTTGAGTTGACAGGGTAGAATAATGATCAGTCTTCGTGTTCATCATAGGTTGCAGATGTTTCTGAGGCAGTTAGACAGTATGCTGATGCATTGATGCTATCTGGGGAGTCTGCCATAGGATCATATGGACAGAAAGCGCTTTCGGTTCTGCAGATGGCCAGCAGCCGAATGGAGTTGTGGAGTCGTGAAGAAAACAGAAAAAATGTTCTTCCCAAGCTTCAACTTGGGGAATCATTGCACGATCGCATTGCCGAGGAAATTTGCAACGCTGCTGCTCAATTGGGTAAAATTTACTTTTCTCCGCTCCCTTTCTTTTTCTTTTTTCCCCCTTTTTCCATGACCCGGAATCGGAGTTTACTTCCCTATGTCGGGAGCATCCGTGTCCGTCTTAAAACTCGAACTTGGGAGACATCCAAAGTTTTCTTATTAAGTTTACCTGAAGATTGGAACATGCGACCTTTGGATTGAGTAAGGTGTTACTCAGACACTGCATGTATTTGTCAATCCGGTTACACATGGATGATGGAGCTCTCCACTCCCGATCATGAAAATAAAGTCGGAACTCCCTTCTCCGTCATATCATGTTTAACTTCTCCATGTTCTCTGTGGCAGCTAACAGACTTTCAGTAGACGCCATCTTCGTGCTCACCAAGCAAGGTCACATGGCATCTCTTCTTTCCCGCAACCGCCCGAGCCCGCCTGTATTTGCATTAACCGATAACGACAGCACGAGAATGGCCTTGAATCTACAATGGGGAGTGTTTCCTCTGCGCATTGACCTCTCAGACGACATCGAGGCAAACATTTCAAGAGGCATCGAGCTTGTGAAGTCGAAGGGGCTGGTCAAACAGGGGGACTCTGTGTTGGTGGTCTCAGAAATCTCTCCAGCTCGAGCTGCATCAATGGCGACACAGTCAATCCAGCTCAAAACCATCGTGTAGGAGAAGCAGAAACAGAAACAGAAGCAGAAACAGAAACAGAAACCAATCCCAATCCCAATCCAGGTAAAGCTTTATAATGGAAACTTTAGGATGCTTTTAGTGATTTATGAGTGTGTGTAGTCTGTAGTGTAGTGTAGTGTACCATATGGGTGGTTATTTGTCTATCTCAAAGACTTGAAAATGGAAGGTTTGAAGCTTGGATAGGTTGTTTGTACTAGCTGAATTACTCCATAAAATTTGGTACTGTGATTTGTTGGTATAAAATGACAAAACAAGGTGTACCACTATCTTCATCATAACTTGAGGTGAGATTTTTAGTTGGGATGCTTTTTTTAATTGGTTTCGGAATTTACTAGTATTATATTATCTTTTTTCTTCTTTTAATTGTGATTCAGTACGTCATATTTATACTGTCTTAAATCATAATCAAAAGTGAGAACTTAGCCCTCAGGTGGTAGAGAAATAGTATAGAACAGTTCAAACTCTTTTTTTTTTCTTTTTAATTAAAAATTGTATAAAATTTAAACAACTCACAAACATCCTCAATCCAAGATAGGAGAGGGACCAACCAGCGGAAAGAAATTATTAAAAAAAAAAAAAAGCTAAACACAAGGTCGAATTTATAGGCTAACACAAGTATGTGGTTCCGTCGTGGAAACATATAATTCATTTTTTAATGTTGGAAGTTTAAATTTCTGTCCCTCAAATTTATTGTACTAAAAAAATGTGGCAAGTAAGGATTCATTTAGTATCTTCTTGCTTTTTATTTCTAATTTTATTAAAAAAATTTAAGTATTTGACAACAATTTATACTTATTATTATTTTTAATATTTTTTAACTTTTTGTATATAGATATTTAAAATAAAATTCTCTTTAAATTTTTCAATTTATTCTAGAGTATGATTGAAAGGGAGGGGAGAGAGACGTTAGAAACAGAATGAGATAAAAAAAAAAAAGAAAAAAAAACCCATTTTGAGAGTTTAACTTTTACCTTCAAAGTTCATGTAAATATTTTACTTATAGTCAAAGCGAGTATAGTTAACGGTAATTGTCATATCTCTCAAATAAAGAGACTGTGAGTTCAATTTCATACCCCTACGTGTTGTATATAAAAAAAAGTAGTAAATTATTTTTAATAAAAATTGATATAAACACTATCTTTTATTTAGTTTGAAGCCACAAGGGGGAGGTTTAAGATTATTGTTAATGATTAACAAGAAATTTACAACAAAGACTAAAATTACCTTTAGGATGAAATCAAACTATTTGAAAATTTAAAGATGGAAGATAAAATAAATAAGAAAGTTTCAGAAGCAAAATAATTTGTTTTATTCATTTATTGAAAAAGAAAATTCATCTATAAATAATGAATTGCCCCTTGTGGAACTCTCCACACCAAGCGTACGCAATCATTGTTATCCCCACATATACCTCTCTCCTACAAACCGCAAGCAAAATCCCACTGTGGGCCCCCACACGCGCACGTTAGCCCTTACAGCCTGTATCCCACTAAAATGCGCTACGGCTGATGCGTCCACGCTTTAATCGCCGCCTCCGATTGCTTTTCATTATTTCGTTTCGTTTTCTTTTTTTTTTAAGAAAATAAAATGAAACTATTTCTGCCATTGAAGAATTCCCAGGGAGGGAGCAAGCTCTAGCCTCTAGCTATGGCTGCCTTGCAAGTTCTGAAATCGGCCGTCTCTCCACTTTCGATCTCCCAGCCGAATTTTGGCTGCCGATCAAGCCGCTTTCTCTCTCAGTCGGATTCCACGAGGAGGTTTGTGCGGTTCCATGGCCGTCGGAGGAGTTTGAGATATGGTTGCGTTTGTAGAAGGTTGAGTTTCCGCTGCGCTGCTCAGGATGCTGATAAGGAAAGCAATGGCAAGTTTTAACTGCTCTTCTTCTTCTGCTTCTTGCTCTGCCTTCTTTTGTTCTATGTTTTTTCATTCTCAGTGCATTCGCCTTGCTTGGATCTTGCTGAATTGATGTTCGTTATCGTGAACTTTGTCTTGCTTAATTTCAAAGCGAAACTAACTTGCTTAGACGAGGCAATAGTTCCTGATGTGGTGTTGTTCGTCGGATGGTTCGTCACTCTCACTCCTCAATTATCTTGTTCTATAGACAATCGTGCGAGCATCCGTCCGTCAATTCGTCCGTCATTTCTGGATTGTCTCTCTCAATGCATTTGCCTCGCCCGGATGTCTTGATGAATTGATGTTTGTTATCATTGACTTCCGCGAGACATAGTGAGGCAACTTAAGTAGCTTAGATGAGGCAGGAGTTGCACGGTGTAGTTTGTACTTTGTTGTTCAGATGGTCTGTCACTTCTGAGTTATCTTTATTTTGTCGACAGTGGCAGAATCGTTCGAGATCGATACAACTATTCGTCCATCGTTCCTTAATTCTCATTCTCAGTGCATTTGCCTCACTCTGATGTCTGATGAATTGATGTTCGTTATCGTAGACTTTGTCATGCTTATTTTCAAAGTGAGACATAGATTGGAAAATGCACATAGAAAGATAGTTCAGGAATGGACGAGTAGCTGGACGGATCTCGCATGATTTTGCTAGATGATTGTGTTACAATCTACGGAGCAAGATAATGGATGTTCGTTATTGTAGCATTCGTCTTGCTTATTATTTTCAAAGAGAGAGGTCACGAATTAGTTTAGAAGAGGCAGAAGTTTCGTAGTGTAGTTTGTTGTTCAGATGGTCCGTCATTCCTGAGTTATCTTGCTCTGTTTAGTTGGCACTCCAATTCTTTAGAGCTTGAGTCAATATAGGCAGCAGCAAAGATTAAATTTAAACCCGGAATCTGAAATTTTAAGCTGGGAATTTTGATGATATTTAACATTTTTTTTAGTCGTAGAGGAAGATTTTCACATCAAGCTGTTAACCAAAAAACTTTTTTTGTTCAGCCAGCAAACACTTGGCAGTGCACAGTTAGATTATATTGGTCCAATTTTTATAGTTGAAGCTTTTAGGAAGCGACATTCTGTGCCAAGCCAACAGTTGTAATGCCCGTACCTGTACTGAAACTACCTGTATTAGGAGTGCTCGCTGGCTATGCTCCTTTAGATTGTCTGAACAGCTTTTACAATAGGCCATTGCTCCTCCTAGAAGAGTTTTCATTTCGGGCATTGAGTTTTATTCAGCTGGTGCGACAGTGCACAGTTTGCTCTGGCCCTCCTAAAAATAGTGGCTGAGAAGGCTTAAGCTCGTTTCCTATGAAGTTCCTGACAAGTCTGTTTTGTGTCTTCCTACCATGTCGCACCTGGCCTCTCCTTTCTGGGTTCATTATAGAAATAATTTTTACTTATTATAGCAGAGCTTTTAGAGTTCACCTGATTAGATGTTCCAAGCAAGTTGTATCAACCGTACATTCCCAGAATCCCAATAATTTGTTTCCTATAAATCAAGTTACACGTGCACCGTACCAGAAGACCGTAATGTTGAGTTGTAATATTGAGTCAGGATCTGTTGAAGCTAACTAGAACACTTTCAATTTTGAAGGACTCCTAATGTTTTCCAAGGTTAGAGGAAGTTTTTTGGTCGCTCTCATTTGTCATCGTGTGAACCAATCATGATATGACATGACCATATTATTCCCTGCTTCCCATTTTTCATAGTTTGAATAACTCAAGCATTCTTAGTAGTTTTTCCATTTAGTTTGTGACTAGTAATGGAATATTCAACACATTATATTATTTGAATTGAATGTATTAAAGAGAGTGTTTCTCTTGGGAGCTCCGATTATGTCTTTTTAAGGTGCTTTACATTATCTTTTGCAGGAGAAGAACCTCCGGAATCATTATTCATGAAGGAACTGAAGAAGAGAGGTTTAACTCCCACTTCCTTGCTTGAGGATAGTAACAGCAATGACTTCGGACTTGGTGGTGAGATGACGGGAGAAGGAAGAGATTTCTCCAGTAGAAGTGCTGTTTCAACTGAAGTTAACAAGAGCCTGTCCAATCAAAGGGAGCGTTCCATGCAATTGAACAGTGAAGGCCTTGAGGTTAATTTCCTTATGGTTTTATTGGAGTTTATTGAATATGCTGTTCAAATGGCTAAATCTATTTTGTCTGATCTATTTTGTTTTCAATTATTCCCTTGCTCGACGAGTTATGACCAAAATAACCAGACAGGGTGACCAGTTAATGAAATCAATATTCCTGTTCGCCAAGAATTATGAAAACCTGAGCCATCCAAAACCGAAAGCCTAGACAAATAAGGAATCTACAAAAAATGGTTCCAATCGTTTAGGATCATCCACAACAAAGGGACCACCAAAAACTCTTTGAAGCAAAAGTCTAAAGGTAAGCATTGTAGTGAGCCAAGCTTCAAACATCCCCTCATGTCTCCGTCCCCATAAAAATCATCAGGTTTCTTTCTAACCAACTTCAATGAAAACGAAATAATCCGCCTGCCAAAGAACCTTCCCTTTGTTGCAAAAGAGGATGAAAAACAACCTCCTCCATCAGATCATGAAATGTCTAATTCCCCATAGGCCCAAAATTTTATTCCAAATCTTCTCGGCAAACATGCACTTCAGTGGATTATGATCAAGCTCTTCATACCGTACCATCTAAGTTTAACCACTGAGGACTTCTCAAAAATCCAAAATAGAAGAACTTAGCCAAGAAAAGAGTCGACAGCAAGACCTTCCCAAGTTTAGTGAAAGAAAAAGGGTAAGTGGTTGAGACTGGACGGAAGTATGATTCAGATGCGTAAAAAAGGATTTGCAGTAAACACACTAGAAGATTCACGGGCAAGGAAACCTGGTCGATGTAAAGCACAGAAACCAACTCCCTAGCTTCTCTGTCAAAAAAGTTATCTTGGAAGGGAAGTTAATTTGAACCAAACCCAAAAGAAGAAAAGAAAGAAACTACAAAAAGTTTCTTCATTGAAGAGAGAGATTATAAAGCAGGGAAATAGAGAGTTAAAAATCCAATGCCAATTGAATGGCTAGCCCTCCCGAAAATAAATAATGGAGTCGTTCGGGACTGAAAGATTAGACAATATATAGAATGAGGAATAATAGAACGATCCTTCCCAATAGAAGTTGAAAATAAGTTTATGAACAGTGGTTGGAGGTTTGAAGATTGAAGGTGCTTTTCCTCTTTCTAATACCTCTAGCCCAAATTTCACCCATCTAATCAGTAGAGAAACACCGACGAATCTGGTAAATATGCTCTTATTGTCTTGCTTAAAATAGAAATCTGGGGTACAAAGCAAAATTTGAGTCTCCTACACATCTCTGGAACCCTATTCTGTTTCCTAACTAAAACCAGGAAATATAACCGAAAACTTCATTTCCAAATTTATGCTCGGTCAAACACAATAAATTCAAACTAGTTAAGATTCATTAATGGTTATACCTTTAAAAGAGAAAGAGAGAAAAGTCTGGCTGTCTCATTGATTTTCCATCTTGAAATCAATTTCTGCTGTTGCTTTTGTACTCTTCCAATTGCAAGTGACTATTATCTCTGCTGCTCCATACTCGAATGATCGGCATTGGTACGCTGGTGTTTAATCGCGTATTTTGGTTTCAGGGGTTGATCCCTCGTGCCAAACTTTTGCTAACAATTGGGGGAACATTCTTCTTAGGATTCTGGCCGTTGATCGTCATCACTGTTTCATTCTTTTTTGCTTTATACTTCGTAAGATTTCTCTCTTACTGCTACGATTTCAGTTTAACATTGAAGCTGGACTTTGTGCTTGATTTTAAGATGAAAACTAACAGGGTTGCAATTGGTATCTATCTCTTGATGCAGTTTTTTGGACCGTCTTTTGTTCATAATGGCGAAACGCCAATATCTCCTCCACCATATGTTGATCCATATGCTCTGTTAGAAGACGAGAGAATTTCGCAAACAGCTCCTCGTGTAAATTGACTGCCTCATTCTCATTGGTTGGTTTTCCTGCTACTTTGTTTTCCTTTTACAATATGTAAATGATTATTAGCTAGAATTTACTTGTTTAATTTACTATTTTCACCCATGATCCTGTTCTTGTTTCCTTTTTAAAAGATTAAGAAAAAAAAATAACAGAAATATGTTTGGGGCTGTTTCTTGTTCCCGTGGATACAATTTTCGGGACAACTGTCTGACCCTACAACGTGGCCATCATGGGATTTGAATATATTTTTATTTATGTTTTGAAAATGGGAAACAAGATATGATTTTATTTTCCAAAATCTCTACTCAAATTAAAAAACTTTTCATAAAAATGAATCCGAAAAACAAAAATAGTTATAGAAATAGTGTTTTTCAAATTTAAAGTCAAAATATTACCCAAATGGCCTCTTAATTACTCAAACCTATGGGTGTTGTGATTTCTGATTTACAGTTTTTATAAGCTCTAGTTTTGTTTTTGTAAACCTAGGAAAGTTTTGGAAATTTGGGTTATATATAAAAATTTGGGTTAAAGATAAATGAATTATAAAAATTTGAGTAGTAGGTGTAATTTGTAAAAGTGGTAATCAAAGATAAAATTGAGCATCTTTAAATTTTTCTTGACTTCAAAGTAACGTTCTACCTTTTAGGTGTGCGTTTGAGTTTTTTTCAGAAGTCAGTACACCACACAACAAAGCAAGTCTTTTCAGTTCAAACATCATCCTCATCAAAATTTTTAAAAATTAATAATATCAAGTTGTTTTCAGCATCAGCCATTTTATATTGATGATTCAATGAAAGGAAAAAACAACTTTCTCAAACCCCACAAAGATATAAAGAATTGACATATAGAAATACAACTGGCCATTTAAAATGAAATGGCAATTTGATTGTTGATTAGACATAGATTGTTCACAAAAGCCTTTGGAAACAAGAAGTATCACAGGATAACATTTTCATATAAAGAAAAACACATAACAACAGACACAAACAAGTGAAGGTGTACCCCCCCTCCTAATAAAGGTGAGATCTGGAAACATTGTCTAATAATCCTCACCTTCATCATCTTCACCCTCGGCTGACTCAGCACCGACTTCTTCGTAATCCTTCTCGAGGGCAGCAAGATCCTCCCGAGCCTCGGAGAACTCTCCTTCCTCCATACCCTCACCGACATACCAGTGCACAAAGGCACGTTTGGCATACATGAGATCGAACTTGTGGTCGATGCGAGAGAAGACCTCAGCAACACTGGTGGAGTTCGAGATCTTGCAAACAGCCCTCTGCACACGGGCCAGATCGCCTCCGGGGACAACAGTTGGTGGTTGGTAGTTGATACCACACTTGAACCCAGTGGGGCACCAGTCAACAAACTGGATGGTGCGCTTGGTCTTGATGGTGGCAACAGCAGCATTCACGTCCTTGGGCACAACATCACCTCGGTACATAAGGCAGCATGCCATGTACTTGCCGTGTCGGGGGTCGCACTTAACCATCATGGACGACGGCTCGAAGGCACTGTTGGTGATTTCGGCCACTGAGAGTTGCTCGTGGTAGGCCTTCTCGGCTGAGATCACTGGTGCATAGGAGGAAAGCATAAAGTGGATTCTGGGGTAGGGGACCAAGTTGGTCTGGAATTCGTTCACATCCACGTTCAGGGCACCATCGAACCTCAGACTGGCGGTTAAAGATGATATAACCTGAATTATACAAAATCATGTGAGCCTCCCAGAAGTTCATAGTTTTATTGGTATCAGATCTGATCCAAAAACTCTTAAATGGTTACCTGGGACACGAGACGGTTGAGGTTGGAGTAGTTGGGTCGCTCGATGTCAAGGGAGCGCCTGCAGATATCATAGATGGCTTCATTGTCGAGGAGCACAGCAACATCGGTGTGTTCCAAGAGAGAGTGGGTTGAAAGGACACTGTTGTAGGGCTCAACAACAGAAGTTGAGACTTGTGGGGATGGGTAAACAGTGAACCCGAGCTTGGATTTCTTTCCATAGTCAACCGACAAGCGCTCCAAAAGGAGGGAGCCAAGACCAGAGCCAGTACCACCACCAACAGCATTAAACACAAGAAATCCTTGAAGACCAGTGCAGTTGTCTGCCAGCTTACGGATTCGGTCCAAGCAAAGATCAACAATTTCCTTCCCAACTGAAATTAAACAGAGAAAACATTATGAATAAAGGAATATTGGATCTAATTCATTGGAGAAATCTAGATCAAGTAATTACCGGTGTAGTGACCACGGGCGAAATTATTGGCGGCATCTTCTTTGCCACTGATGAGCTGTTCAGGGTGGAAGAGCTGGCGGTATGTTCCAGTCCTCACCTCATCGATGACAGTAGGCTCAAGATCAACAAACACTGCACGAGGAACATGCTTTCCTGCACCTGTTTCACTGAAAAAGGTGTTGAAAGCATCGTCGCCTCCACCAAGAGTGGTGTCACCGGGCATTTGGCCATCGGGCTGCACAGATTTACAAACAAGATTTAGATCACTTTGTTCGCTTCACCTGGGTGGCATTTTCCTAACAGCATTCGATTGGTTCTAAATCAAATATAAATAGGCCAATTATTCAGAGATAAGGCAAAATGCAGATAACGAGGAGAATGTAATAACAGAGATTTCAAATAAACAGCGACTTTAACCACGCACATTACAAATCGAAGATCCAAAGGTATTCAACTAGAAATTCAACACACGCCTGAGATTCAACAGATCGCAGCTAGATACGTTCTCTATTTCCAGATCTCGATGGACAGAAGGACAAATATTCCATATCTCGAAGACAAGGTGGACTAACGATGGAATACAACACAGATTCAACAATTTACGATTTTCCAACACAGATTGATGATGTAGATCTAACGAGACACAGCGTGTAACCTCAATAACACATCATGCAATATGGGAAAAACGTGGAGTTAATCAAACAAGTCGTACTGATCCACATAAAAACACTCGATGCGTGCGGTAAAGCTTCTAAATCTAACAAGAACAACAAAACCTATGCGACAAAATCGCTGGATTCAGAAATGATGATAATTCCTTACAGATCGGGCAAACGAGAGCCAGAACAAAGACAATGAAACCTATGCCACAACAACGCAAGATGCAGAAATGCCAATAATTCCATACAGATCGAGCAAATGAAAGGCAGACGACAAATCTCTTACAAATCTAACAAAAACAACAGAACGGAAGCCAAAACATCACTAGATGCACAAATGACGACAATTCCTTACAGATCGAGAGAAAGAAAGGCAAAGAAACGAGCGTAGAATACCTGAATGCCGTGCTCGAGGCAGTAGAGCTCCCAGCAAGCATTTCCGACCTGGATACCGGCCTGACCGATGTGGATGGAGATGCACTCTCTCATTTTGGGTTAGAAATGGGAGAAGAAGAAGAGATCTGAGAAGGAAATGGAGAAACGAAAAATGCTCGCAAGAGGAAGAAAGACGTTTGTGAAGACGCCTTCCCCTTTGAAACCCTTTGTGAGGGGAAGCGATTGGAGAGGCGTATTTATAGTGGGAGCCGAAGAGAGCGTTGTTTTTTACCGTTGGGGGCAATTGGACGGCAGCTAAGCCTGAGTTGGATTTGGATTGGTTGAGCATTAACCATGGTTAGGAACTTAGGGTTTCGCTTTTTTCTCGTTGGTCCTATTTTCAAATTTTGAATTCGAGTTCTTGGCGGGTAATGGGCCGATGTTATGGGCTGGGCCTTGGGCTTCGAAACGGTTCTTCCAGCTGGATCCGGTTGGCATTGTCCACCCTTCGTTCTTTTTGTGAAATTACGAATTTGGTCCGGCTATTCTAATTTTGCTCTTTATGACGTCGGGGGATTAAGACTTTTTTTAAAATTTTTAATTTAGTTTCTACGGGATGGAAGTTTCCATTTGATTCTTATAATTTCACAAAATCATATGTAGGCTCACTCGAAATACCATTCATTTTTTTTCTATTTTTCACATACGCCTAAAACTCTAATATAATCATACATTTCTTGTATATTAATACAATAAATACCAAATTGAAACTATGTTTAACCTATTGGTATTTAACATTTCTAGAGGGAGGGCCACAACTACAAGGCTAATTTATTTGTGAGCAAGCAAGTCCAATATATAGTTAAAATTAATTAAATAAACTTCTCCATTAATCAATTAATTAAAATGTTGAAACTTGAAAGTTGTAATTCTTCGTTGAAAGAAAAACGTAGTACTTTCGGTATTTATTTTACTTAATGAAAATTTTATCTCATAAGAATGCACAATCGAATCATTTTTTTTTTTAAGAAAAAACAATACTAAATTAGTACAGAGAATCCAAACATTTAGAAGCAAGAAATCCTCTCTTTGTTGTTGAAATAATCAACCCCGAATTTGCTCCTACTTAAATGTTGGATCTATTGAATTTACAGGTTTTCAACAAAAGAATAATCGAATTAACGATATATCGTGTAACAACCATAAAAGTTTAGAGGATATTTCTCACTTTAGCCTGTTCATAATGGAAATGATTTTAAATTGGTGTGGCCCCACGAAAGAAAAATACAAAAAGATACTAAAAAAATTAGTGACACCCACCCACCAAAATAAAATAGGAATAAATTGATGAAAATAATTGCCCATTTTAATGTCAAGATCATGAACAAGAACTGGAAATCATTCACAAGATAAAGCAACTGAATGCTCCCAATGATTCTCATCCTACTTGTTGAACTCAAAAAAACAAACAAATACATATATATTCTGATCAGCAAATGTCTCCCACCTTAGCCACTTTGGAACTTGTGCAAGGCCATATTATTTTAACATAATCACAGCATCATCTTGTCAGTTATAAGGAAAAAAATTACAGAATATTCCACTTGACAGTTGAACCCAACAAACTTCTTAAATCCTTCCATGACAAGCAATGAAAATGAATAACAAAACTTTCAGAAAGCAAAGGCAATATTTAATTTAACACAATCACATAATCACCGTCTCAGCTTAGACAGAAACATGACAATATTCCACTTTACAGTTGAACCCAACTTATTAAAAGCCTTTAAATAACAAAACGGTGAATGACAAAAACTTCAAAAAGCAATGTCTCTAAGTCATTTCACTT
Organism: Momordica charantia; assembly: GCF_013281855.1. NCBI lineage: Eukaryota > Viridiplantae > Streptophyta > Magnoliopsida > Cucurbitales > Cucurbitaceae > Momordica > Momordica charantia. The sequence continues at coordinate 2,725,625 of NW_028275158.1, forward strand.
ATGCAAAAACAAGAGCTTTGAGGCTAGCTATATAGACAAAGATCCATGGCCTAACCTGAGATGATCTCCATTATGGCAAAGATTTCTAACAGCTTATTCCTTTGCATAAAACACCAAAAACTAGAGCCAAAAAGTGCCTAGATGGAGCTCAGATTCCATACTCATCTTCCTCTCAAATCACAATTTGGCATGAAAGCGTATCGCCGTGGAACCCGACCTAATGTTTGTCCAGGACGTCCATATGTAGGGAGCCTGATACCAGGCACAATGTCATAATCTCCCCCAATTACATGAGGAGCTGGAAAAGGAAAAGGGCCTCGTCTGAAAGCGGGTTGGTACTGTCGCCTGAAACCAACAAGATCCCTCAATTGGGTAGTCCTCCTGTTTCTCAGCTTTTCATTTTCCAGATATGAAACATATTTTGGCTTCCAAAGCCTGATTCCTCGAACATCGTCCTCGCAACCAAACTCTTGATTGAACTTCAGCTTCCACAACTCATTACTGGAGGCCAAGTAGCGCAATTCAGTACACACACATTCAACTCTTCCAATGTCTACAGCAGGGAGAGCCTCCAAAATCTTCAGTTTCACATCAGCTGGAAGTAGCATAAAGCTTGCAGGAGGAGGTAGACCAGTTTTTTCACACAGATCAATCAAGAGTGGCAATGCAAGAGCATCCTTCACTACCTTCCAAAATTCAAAAACTTGTCTCTCTGGGTTCCCTTCGTTTTCGTCCATTATGTGGCTGGCCACTGAATCCACCCAAATCAGATCAAGACTCGGTGCAAATTTTCTTTCATCTAAAGATACACGATACACACTTGATCCTCTACTGCAGCTAAGAGACCCATAAACATTAACAAAGTGCCCCAAACTCTGAAACTTCAATAAAACTATTTCAGTCATGGCAGAGTTCTTGCCCCCCTCGGCCAAAAGTTCGGGTAGAGTGTACCAAAGAGACATCGAAAACGATGGGGAAGGCCAATCTTCCGGCATATGGAAATGATTATCCTCAGCACCTAAATTAGGATCAATCAGCACAAATCCAGACTCCAAAAGGACCGCGTGGACGGCAGTGACCAACAGCTTGTGAGCATTACGATCATAACCTAACTCCTCCTTCAGCACTCTCCTCAAAAAAATCGGCCTCGAACATTTCTTTTCAACGACTCCGATTGGTTCGTCCTCGACGTCCATTTCTTCACAATCCGAATCCAAAATTTTCTCCCCTTCCTCGACCGTGCTGCCTGTAGTCATTTCTTCACCCAATGACTCGGGTCCCATGGATAAAGGAGGGTGCTCCACTACATGACAGTTCTCCAATCTAGGTTTTTTAAGATCGCAGTCGATGCCCTGAATTTGCTTTCCTTGAACCTGCGGTCGCGATGAAGACGCACCAGGAACAGGAGCTTGAGGAGATTGAATCGACGTACCTCCCTGAGAGGAAAATCCCGAAGGATTAAAAGCGAAGAAAAGAAGGTCACCTGAAGTAATACCCATGAAGTGCAGCGTATCCTCCGGCGACGATCCTCGGAGTTCATCCTTCCGATTGAGAGAGAGACGAAGAGAATCGGCGGAAAATGAAGAGGAGAGTGTTTGGAGGAGCGTCTCTTTCAAGTGCTGGAGAGTAGATTGATCGGGGACTTCAATTCTGACGGTCTCTTTGGATTCTAGGGATCTCAATCTCAACTTCATGGTTGAATTTGGGCGTATCCACTCAGAAATTCTTCCGATTCAGTTAAGATTAGGGTTCGAAGAGACTGTGGATTTCAATTCTGTTCTTGCGGATGAAGAAAATAGGCGAACCGTTGATCTGGTTGGGATTATATTCTGCCGCTGAGACCGTCTTTGGCGTTATTTCCGTTCAGTTTCGCGGCGTTTGATAACTGATATGTAAATATAACTAAAAAAAATCTCAGCCCAAACCCACTTAAAAAACAAAAATAAATACAAATAAATAAGTAATACTAAAATAGTTTTTAAGTTTTGTTAGGTAGAATAACTACTACTAATCTATACTCACTTTAGAAAAAATAGTTTTAAATTAAAATATCTATCGATATTCAATGATACATGACCTAATCCAACAGTTTAAAAGTACAAGTCCAAGATTAACAGAAATTAAAGTATAAGGATCAAAACAAACATTTAAAAAATACAATAGAGAAGAATAAGATAAAGTCTTCATCTTCCATCAATATAACATTTCTAATTTATACGTACAAAAACACCCTATATTCTCCTTACCATTGGTCCCGTGTTTTCTCATCTATAATTGTTAGTTAGCTAGATACAATGATATAGTACAAACTACATCTACTTTATATATCACCCCTAAAAAATGGTGCACTAAAGAACGAACTCGAGAACGTGCCTCCACCATTAGGGAACAGGGTGAGGAAGCAAATGAGGCCGAGGACGACGCCCCAAGCATACCGATCCTCTCCCAATGGAGTGATCTCGTCGGTTGCAGGGACTTCTTCGCCACCTCGAAAGAAGGTTGCAAACAAACCCCATGCCAAACAGAGGACACTCCCGCTCAACCCTCCAATACCGAGCACAAGCGACGTGGCAAACGAAAGCAGAGCTGCAGTGCTTCTCCCGAACATGGCTTGCGCAATGCGGCCTCCTTCGAGCCTCCCGCACGGCAACAAGTTCAAAGATGTCACTACCATGCCTGTAGAAAGAACATTGAAAAGTAAGTCCAAGAGAGTTGTAATCATAAATAAGGAGTTGGGTTTATGTGTTCATAAAGGGAAGATGGGAAGAACCTAAAAGGCCAGCAAAAGCAAGAGGATCCACAGGAACTCCAACACCTTCCACTGCATATGGGAGTACATTGCCAAGGTCATCTGTGTAAGGTCCAATAACAAACTGGATAAAAGAAAGCAAGGGGTTGTTGTAAAAGAATTGGGGTCTGATGTACCTGAAAATTAAGAAAGTAGTCATTTTCGAGTGCGAATCCAACTGCTAAACGAAGTAGAAACTGCAAAAATCGCTTCTAAGCGATAGTGCTTACAATCAAACCTTCAAACTTCTTGAATTAAGTCATGTCATTATAACTCAATTAGTTGGATTGCGGAAAATACACCAACCGAGTCCGAATCTGATTGTTACAATTAAATCCTCGAACGATAAAGAGCGAAAAAATGGCTCAAGTTCAAACTTCGGAGTGAGATTGTAAAGTTTCTGCAATTCTCCCAGAGTTCAAAGACAAATTCGTGAAGTACTGATATACTTCTTTGTTCCCATAGTTTGTCCAGGTTATTTGAATTTGACATTCACCAAATTCAAGCTTGAGTTTTCTGATGTTACTTAAATCTTTAAGTATGCGGTTTGCATTTTAGAAAGATGGAAACCAACTCTCACAGAGAAAGGCTATAAAGTCTAGAGAGAAGGCACTTACAATGCATTGTCGCCACCATTAAAGCCACCATCAATCACAAAAGCAGCGATTGCAAGCGTCAATGACGTTAAATATGCAGCAGCAGTTCGTGCTACTGGGATATCGAAAAGCGCTTTCTTGTTTGGAAGTAGTGATTCATAGTTATTCATCACTCCTAAGCATCCCGTCCAATTGGAAGGCACGAGAAAAGAAGGGCTTAGCTTCACGCCATAACGAGCAGCTGTTACCCTCGTTGCTATCTGCAAATCACAAGCGAGCATTTCAAAATCTGAGTTTTCAGTTTGAAAAACAAATACATAACAAGAAGCACTGGCAAACTTCATAGGAGAAAAGTAAGAAAAAGATGCAGTTTAGAAACTCAAGAAGAGTAATCTCCCTTTGTCCCATCTTTAATGGCAATGTAGATATAGAATAGACAATAACTCAATACACAGTAGGATGTGTTTGGGAGTAATTTTGACATGACAATATCACTTTTGTCTTTGCCAAAATCATTTCCATTATCATTGATCATGTTTGGCAAATTAAAAAATTGATTTAAGGAAAACATAAAATCACTTAAAATCAATTTTAAGGTATCACTTGAGTGGTGATTTTGGAAAATCAATTATTCTTAAATCTCTTTTTTCGAAATCACTCATACTATCATCACTCCCAAACAAACCCTAAGATCTGAGGCCGTCTCCTAATTCTAGGTTCTCTAACTAGCTCCCACTTATCCCTACTAATTGCAGAACCATTAACTAAAACGTAAACTTATAAGAGATAGCTTTAGGAAAGACGAGATTTCACGCAATGAATTAAACTTTTGAGAACGGCGAAAATTACATTTCGAGAATGGTGAAGAAAAACAAATAAAGTTGGTTTACATACCTCAGAAACTCCCAAGATAGAGATAAAGCCACCAAAGAGGGGAACAACATTAGCTATATAGTCATCAAAGGTAGCACCAGGTTTTAGGAAGAAGCCACTCGTCAAAGCAATGGTCCCAAAAGTTGAAACACATAAAGTTATTGCACTGAAATACCCCAATGGAGTACTCAGCTTTGTAGACTCAAATTGGAGATCTATTTCTGCCTTGGGTTGCACCATGCAGACCTAAATCATAATCAAACATACAAGTGAAAGATTTCAATATCGACCACAATAAAAATGTTAAGATCTCAACTCAATAGAAATCAATATATGAAATCCTAATTATTAGTATCCATGTTCATATAAGTGATATTTTATTCCTGCGTATTTTTACGATATAATTGAAATGTTCATCAACCCCTCGTATTTGTGTTGAACATAAGATTTACATAAATATCGACATTGCTTTATCGAACTATATTGGTAGAGTTGGATTCTACCTGTTTTGTGATGTCATCTGTTTTCTCTTCCATGAACCATAGGACAACCTCCCTTCCTGCTGCCTCCGACAGCTTTTTCTCCAACTGGGGAATCACTTCTTCAATGGGTCTCCTCAAGTTCCCGATGAAAATACCTCCATCTCCAAATCTACGTACATCAGTAGCAAAAAATGTATTGAACCCAAAGCAACTCTTTAACTGCCAAATCAAAGTCAGTTCGTTAATTTCCAGCATTAGTTTCCATCATTCATAATCTAGGGAGCACAGGCATTTCATTTTGGGTAACGTATCCATGTCAAACACTCCGAAACTTATTGGACAACATTTGTTAGCTCAATAAATGTGTGTCACACACGAGTGGTACGAAGTGAATATGAATTTGACACTTGTTAGGCACAATCGATCGCCTGTTAAGCATAAAAAATAGACATAAATAGTAACATAGGACAAAATAATAAATTTTGAGAGCAAAATACATCAAAACTCATTTTTGAAGCATAAAAATATATTAACATTATTGATTTTAAATTTCATTATTGCGTAAAAATGATATATACTTGAAAGAATTGTATAATTTAATAAATGTATCATTACCTTGTCAGCGTCGTGTCCTAAATTTTTTTAAAATGATGTGTCATCGTGTCCGTGTTGTATTATATCAGTGTTTCGAGTCCGTGTATGTGCTTCTTAGTTCATAATCGATAAGACGCGAGTGTGTGGATTATGGTTTAGACTACCTTTAGAAAGCAACTCTTGATGCAAACTGTTCACTGATAGTGAAATTTTGGAAATTTTTTACTTGGTAGTTTACTTTTTGAAATGTTTGTAAGTACATATTTTTATAAAAATAATTATAAATATGATTTTTTTTTAAATAAATAATAAATTTAATATATATATATAACAACTCAAACATAGATTATACAACCCTACTGCCAATAAAATTAAATTTTCTAATGCACCTGACTATTTTAGCAAACAATACTTTTCTTACCAACTCACTGGCCAACTGCCCAAAACTAATTTTTTACCATCAACTTCCATATTATTAAATGATGATAATTTTACCTTTAACAAGAGGAAACTACAATTGTGTATATATATATATTTTTTTTTGTAATATTTACTAATACCTATATTTATAGTTTATACACAGCAAGAAATTGAGAAAAAGAACGAAGAAATAAAACTAGAAAAGTACCTTGTTGAGATCGAGAGCCTTGAAAGTCTCTTCAGCCTTCTCTAATCTTTCTTTCTCTTTTGTCAAATTATCGCGAGCAATTTTAGTGAAGAATCCTACGATCGGACTATCGCCGCCTTCACGATCAAGTTCCTTCAGCTTCCTATCCGCCCTCTTCTTCTCCAGCTTTATGGCTGCTTCGATCGAAGGATTTCCCATGAACTTCTTGAACTCCTCGTCCGTCTTCCAATCCATTTCCTGCCGTTTCTCTCTCTCTTCAACCTCGTCTTCTCCGCCAGACGATTCCGCCTTCTCGCCGTCGTCTCCGCCGCGCGGCTCGCCGGAAACCACCGCGATGGAGGAAGACGAAGTCTCGTTTTCGGAACTATCGCTGGCAGAGAGTCGTGGTCGATTTCTTGTAATCGGTCTGGAAATAGTGAAGAAATAGCCGTCGGTTTTACGGCCGAGTGGAATCTTACCGAAAGGCTTGGCGATTGTGCGGCTTGGATAGGGCTTCTCATTGCGACTGAGGAGCCATGAATTCGAGGCGATTGATAGAGCGGCGGCCATGTGAGAACTGGTTCGGAATTGGAAGTTTCGAGTTCGAGATTGAAGATGGAGAATCCATGGCGTCACAGAGGAAAATAAAGAGAGCTCGGATTTGGAAGAGGATGAGGAATCGGACAGGTCTAGAACCTTGGAGAATAATGGGGAAGACTGTGATTCGGAAGAAATCGATCGGGACACGAGATTGAAATTTGTGCGGCTGATATGAAATTTAGAGGATTTTCAATGGCGAATTTCTTCGCGCGTTTTTCCCTGTTGATCCAAATTGATGTTGATTGACTCGGATTTCTTGTAGGAACTGATGAACAATTTAAGGACAAATTAAAAATATTTATATGTGGAAATTAAAATGTTTTCTTATGAGCAGAATAAACGGGTGAAAGAGTAGAATGTACTGGATTGGACCAAACTTCTCTCTCGAAGGGGAGGCTGGGATTTTTTAATTTTGTATAATTCATAGATATACCATTGAATCACGAACTTAATTCAGGAGGGAAGTTTTTTCCGACTGGATTTTAACAAAAATTTGAAATTATTCAGGGATTTTTTTTAATATTACAATTTTTTTAATTTATTCTAAAAATATTTCAGATATCAATTTTTTTAAATGCATCTGAAATTACTCGAACAATATTTCTGAAATACTTTTGAAATAAGTTTAATCTTTGAAATATTATAAATTTCAAAATTGGTCGAATTTTTTTTAAATCCAAATTTCAATATTTAGACGTTAGACTGTTTTATTCTCACCTGCTAAAATTTTGTACAACAAATTTTGTGGGTCATTTATGGTCGTGAAGTGTGACGATGGTTATAAGAAGTATATGGTATAGGCAATGCAAATTTCAATTTAATTTGCACCCATTCACAGAAGAAGTCGGATTTGTCTATGTAACACGACTTCTAAGAAATTTGAGCATGCACCTTCTAAAAAAAAATAAATAAAATTGAGGATGCATAGAAAGATTGCTTCAATTCGCATGGCTCATGTCCTAGCACGCTATGCATTGGAGGAACAAATAAAACGGATTTGGATGTATCCTGTAACCGAGTGGCTTAATGCCCTCAAATTTTGTGGTTATTTAATTGATTTATTGTTATTCTTAAAAAACAACAATAATTTGAAGAAATAATCTCATATAAATGGGAAGAGAATAAGATAAATTATTGAACGAGAGAATAATAAGTATTTTGGAAAATGGTAAAATGTTTAATTTTATGCGTTAGTGAAACTATTTAGTAATTTAAATTATCTGTTTTCATATTCACTTAATCAAATAGATTTAATAAATATATCTGAAATAATTATTTTTTTTACAACTATTTTCAGGTGGTGCGATCTAAAGTAAAAATTCTGAAAACTTTGATGGTTTTTTCAAAATTTTAACTCGAAACTCTCCCATGCATGATCACGTTTAGAAGTACCATTATATATCATATCATGATTTTATTTTTAATAAAAAAATGTCAAATATAATATATTATAAATTATATAGTATTTTTACAATAATTATTCTATACAATTTATAACATATGTATTACTAAATGATTTAGTTGGTAGATATATTAGTTTACAAATATATTACCATGAGCATCTTTTAAAGCTATCATACATATATTTGAAAGCACTAAAAATATATATTTTAATTGAATTTATTGTTTTCATGTGCATTAAAAATGCATAAGTTGTACCAAAAAATGAAAAAAAAAATTCAAAATTCAAAATGCATAAATGGAACGAGATATGCAAAACTTGTATATATAATCCAAAAAAAAAAAGTAACCATATTTCCTCGTACTAGAAAACAAAAAAACATTTATGTCAAATTATCTGAGAAATGAGAAAATTTATGGTAAGCATCAACTAAAAAACCACATGGACGACGGGAATTGAACCCGCGCATGGTGGATTCACAATCCACTGCCTTGATCCACTTGGCTACATCCGCCCTCCTATCCTATACTATGATAAGTAGAAATAAAAAAAAAACTTATGTAAACTTTATTCTATCATAAAGGAGCAATACCAATCCTCTTGAGCTAATAAAAATTATATAAATTTTTTTTAAAGAAAAATGATTAGCAGTAAAAATAAATAAATTAAAAAAATTATGAGTCTCGTTAATACATAATAGAAAAATGAAAAAGTTGCAAAGTATTTATCCTTGGTTCGTGTCTAAAGAATTTGAGTAAGATTGATGAAATTACAAAATTCGAAATAAATGAATTTTTTTAGTACAATATATAATAGTAAGGATCAAATTTACAACTTCTTTACGTGACATATATATCAATCACGGTTAAGTTATCTGTCAAATAAAAGAAATAAAAAAAATTGATTATGATTCATTATGTTTCTTGTTAAATAAAACGTGACATAACTTCGTGGCCCACCAGAAGTCCCCCATTCCTAAAATAAGTAAAAAAGGTTTTCAATAGGGCGCCTACAGCTTCCCATTCCATAGCAGCCCAGCAACTGGGCAGCTCCAGCGAACTTGTCATTTTAGGAAACTCCACTCTCCACCCCATTCACCTTCCTCCGTCGCTCCATAATTTTCTAGCGGCAGCCTCAAGCTCTCATTTCTCCCGCACTTTCTCAAGATCTTGGTTTCGCGGCGCCTCATCGTTCCCCATTACTGCTTTCATCACTGGGTAATTTTGTTTTGCTTGTTAAATCCCTATTCGTCAACTAATTGTTCACTTCTATTTTTCTTGTTCGCATCATGGCGGAGCATTGCTCCTGGTCTCTTAATGGGTTTGTTGTATTGTCTGTCTATTGGACGATGGACTGACGTTAGGGCATGATTTTTACTTTTCCCCTCCGGGTTACCTGATTGCTGTTTCTATGGGTTGTTTCCTTTATGAACTGTTGGGTGTACATTAGGGGACATTTGTGAAATTGGTTGCGAAACCGTTTCATTCAGGTGCAAGAAAGTGGTTTTTGGTGATTTTAGAAGGGAAAGAACCAAGGGTGACTTGGTGGGTGTAACTGGTGAGTACTCAGGGGTGTCTTTTGGATGTTTGGAGGTACCTCCCATTCTATCCCAGCTAGAACCCTAGCCACTGAAATCCTGGTTCTCTCAAATTGTGCGCCTTGGGATGGGCGGAGCTCCGGGGATTAGTAGGGATTAGTAAGGAGAGCCATGAGCATAATGCAAAGAGTGAGTCCTTGATACTCTGTCTATACAAAAATTCATGGTAAGGAAACAGGTACTCGTGTTTTCTGCTTAATCAAGTAAGCTAAATTTGGTTTGCTGCATGTCTCGGGATTGGTGACAGAATAAGACTAGTGGTGTAGGTAAATAGAAGCTACCGTGACTAAATCTTCGTGTCGGACTAGATAATTCATTTTGACTAAGGCAGCAATTTATGAAATATATGTATATATTTTTTTTGGAGTATGAAACACTGTACTAAAAGAAAACATGTACACGTGGGGATTGCTGGAAATAAGATATCCTCCCTGCTTAAACTATCAGAAAGAGATTAATTCACGAGTTAGTGTTTCTCCTAGAGAGTTTATTGATCTTTTGAAGCTGCTGGATAATATTCAGTTGGGGAAGATTGTGACGAGAGGACTTAGGCTCTTCATCCTTCGGGCTTCTTTACTGTCAATTAACTGTTACAGCATAAAACTTTGGTCGGAAGATGCGTGGCTTCAGATTTTCTAAGGCAATTTGCTTGGGAGCTCTTGAAGCTTTGGATCATTTATTTTTTCATTGCCTTACAGTAAGGTGCTGTGGTGCTCTCTTCTACAAATCTTTGGTATGTCTTGGAACTTTCAATATGCATCGAAAGGCATTGTGTTTCATCAAGTGTCTGGTCATCTGTTCAAGAGGAAAGTAAAGAAGCTTTGAAATTGTATCATGAAATCAATTCTTTGGTGCGGGAAAGGAACAAGAACAACAAAATTTTTAATGGGCAAGCAAAGATTGGAGGAAAGTATTTGATTTGGCTAAATTTTAGTTTTACCTGTGGATGTCTTTAGAATATGAGTTGAGAAATTATACTCCATCTGTAATTATAGTTGGGTTGGATTTCTTTGACGGCTACATTGGAAATATGTTTGGTAGATTTGTTTTTGGGATTTGCTACTTGGTGTGTGGTTATTAGGTTGTACTTTGTAAAGTATTACTTTCCAGGTTCCACTAATCAGTGAAGGTATAAGGATCTTGGTCCTATTTTTTTGGCAATGTTCTTCTGTATGGTACGGATATGGTGGAGATTTTTGTAGGTTTTTAGGTACCCTAGGTTCTGAAGAGACTTGTCATGCTACGTTGGAAGAAGTTATTCATCACTCCCATTTTTGTTAAAATGAAAAGTTTCTGTGATAGGCGAAGTTCTTGTCTGTCCTATGATACATTTTGGAGGGTTTTTACGGGATTAGAGGGATCTTGCGAGGATGTTTCGATTTTGATGGACTTTATACTTTGCTTTGGGTTTTTGCGTCCGACATTTTAAAAAAATGATCTTAGACTGTTTTTGATTCTTAATAGTTGGAACTTCTTATAATTTCTTTTTGGAGGTTCCCTTGTTTGCCCTGGCCTGTGTTATTGTTTGGCTTAGTTCTGTAATATTTTATTCCTCTTAATGAAATCAGTTTCTTATCCATGGAAAAATAATTGATTGTTGGTTTTGCAGTTCTTTTGGAGGCTTGCATCTTCGTCAGAGAATGGCCAATAATCCTCAATATTCAGGTTTACAGGTAAAATATCTACAAATCCTATGTTTGATTTGTTTTATTTCTCAACTTTTGCCCAACATTTTGCTTTTCGTAAAAAGTATATTAATTAGATATGTCGAATTCTCCTAGGCATTGATTTAAATTTTTTCAAAGATGTAAACATCAGTATTAAGCTGGTATATAAAAAAAATCAGGAACAAAATTTCAGTATTAACTTTTAGGAAACACTGGAAAATTGTCCGTGTGTGTAATTTTATTAATTTTTTTTTTCTAAAATAGTGATACAGCCCTCTGAACTTTAATTTTTGGAACCTCGTTGTTTTTGTTTCCTTGTCTTAGAGCTCAATCTAGAAAGTATTGTTAACTATGATCTTTTTATTCCTCAAGCCAAATGAAGATTTTATTTTATAGCACCTTTGACTTTTTGTAAGCCATGCACCTTTGTGTATTTCCTTCTTCAATAAAATATTGTTTGCATAAAGAACAGACGTTTATTTGGTACAAGGATTTTAAAGTCAATCAAATATAGTTATCTTTTATTCATCAGTTCTGAAACTGGATAATTTGCATTTTGTTCCAAATTCTAATTCCTAATTGCACATTTTCTACCTGTGAAGCCTCTCCGGCCTCCTATTGTTAGTCCTATGGAGCAAGCTAGAGCCTTTGTTCCACCAATGTCTACTCAGGTAAAGCTACTTATGGTTAGGTGAACTTAGGTCTTTTATATCTTGGGTACATTATGACTACAAAATCTTAAGGAATTGATGTAACTCAAGTATTTCAGCAGTTTCGACCTGCAGTCCCAGCACCTCATTCGCAGCAGTTTGTTCCCTTGCCTTCTCAGCATTTTCAGCCTCTTGGCCAAGTTGTTCCAATGATGAATGTTGGCATGCCCCCTCCTCCTCAAGCTCAACAATCCCAATTTTCTCAGCCATTGGCTCACTTGCCTCCTCCTCCAAGACCTTGTGAGCCAGGTCATGGGACATTACCCCCACAATCAATTCCACTGCCAGTTGCTCAGCCAAATAGGCAATTTACACCTGAATTGCAACAAGCGCAGCCTCTCATTCAACCTGCTGCTATTGGCATGCCTGGTCCTGGTGGCTCTGGAACACCTTTATCTTCATCATACAGTGTAAATTTCGTTAATTATTGGTGAACTTTCAATTTATTCATTATACTGCACTGATAAGATGTTGGTAACATTAGAATGGACATTTTGTTGTAATATAAAATTAAGTTATTTTGCATCCTAAAAGGTTTTCTCCAAGTTTTTGTGGACATTGATGTTTGTCAACAATTTTGTTGAATCCCATTAATGATATATCCATTGGTATCTGTTTTACATCCTTCAACTCATCTGGGATTTTTTCTGTGCAGTATGGACCACCTCAAAATTACAATACCACTATGATTCATCCTTTACCCCAATCACATGCACCAATTGTATCTTCTGGAGGACAGCTTACCTTACCAGAAGGAATGGGCAGTTCTGTTTCAGTCACACCTCTGAATCACACAAGAGAACAACCTTATGCTACCTCTTCTGTACCTTCAGTATGTATCATTTTTATTATCTTTAATCTCTTTTCCTGCTAATGTCTTAGACTAGTTTCATAAATTTACTTTGCATTCGCCTTTTTGTTAATTTTAGGCAGCCAATGTTCAGCCTATGCCTGCTGGAGCAGCCTCATCAGAATGGATAGAACATACATCTGCTGATGGTAGAAGGTATTCCCCAACACAAACACATTGTTATGTTTTATTTTTGTTACTCTTATATTACCTGAACTTCATGCCTAAGTCTTTGGTAACACCGTTAAGGCCCTTCATGCAAGTGCCAATAATTTTGATTTAGCATTTTTTGAATAGGAACTTAAGTTTTGTGATATTGTGATTGTGGATCATGAGAGAGAGGATGTGTTCTGTGTTTAATGGCGGGCTAGCCACTATGTGAAATTGTTGCATAAGATGGTTGATGGCAATCTGATTTTTTTATTATTTACTGATTGCATTTGTCATTGTTCTAATATCATACTTTTGTTTTTTTGATCTGTTTAGATACTATTACAACAAGAAGGCGAAAATATCTAGCTGGGAGAAGCCTTTTGAATTGATGACTCCAATAGAGGTGAGTTAAACAACATACATCGCTATCTTTTATTGTCCCATGTTCCTAGTAGATTTTGATTTTCTGAAGGTTCCCTTTTTCGTGCATTTGATAAGATTTATTCTAAAATATTAACGTCCTTTTTCCAGGCATGTTATTCTAATTGCAATAATGCTACTAGTTAATTGCAAGTTATTACCTTCTTCTTTTGCCCTTTTGCCCTCTTTCCTATCATGATTTGGAAATGATTGCTCTAATTTTGATGCTCTATCTGGGTCTGGTAATAATTTGATTGGCACGTGCCTTGCAATATATCAAATGAAAATACTGAATAACTAGCATAATGTTGTTAATTTTTTTTTCCTAACTTCCAAGTTAAAATGGGTTAACTTCTTTTGAGCGAGCAATAGGAAACCTATCTTCTTCTAGAAAAACTCAGTTTGTTATTGAAAAAAAGAACTTTATGAAATCCTTCGTCTTCTTTTTCACTGTTACTGATTTGAATAAGGTTGTTAATTAGTTTAGGAGTGGTGTCTGGTCCTCTTTCATACGTTATTAAGGTAGTCCCTCTCTGTGAGAATTCTTGAGATATACTGGCATATATCATATGTTGTACGCCTTTCATTTTTTAAATATAACTTTTTTTGCTATTTTTTCGTGCTGCTCATATCTTACTGTAAATGAGTTGTGTAACTTCGGTAGCTTTAAAGATGCTTACAGGTACATGCTGTGCTACTCTGTTGAGAGGTAGGATAAGCTGTCAGTCTTTGCTGCTTGCTCTCCCTATCTGTCTTGAATGTTAGTAAATTTCTGTTATTTGTGTTACTTTTTTGACCTGTAGTATGATAGCCTCAATTAGCCTTCTGTTAATTTATTCTGCTGAATGCTTCTTCAACATTGTTATGGTGTTGTTATACCGTTGTTGATATTTGTGGTATATGCTTTTAGATAATTGTCATATCTGCACAAAGACATCTGAATTATTTGATGCTAAAAATCTCAGAGTCTTATTCTTACTTTTTCCCATTTTTGTTTCAGTTGCGAGTACATTTTTTCTTCCAAATCATTATTTGTTTGTTGGCCTTAGAATTCTACTCTTGGAGTCTAGTTATACTACCATGTGGATCAGATTAACTGCTGTGAAATGGAACATAAATGATACTTATAAGAATGGATTGTCTTTTGTTTCTAATTAGTAAGTTTTGCTCTTGATATAGTCACATAAAAGCTGGTTTTTCCTTCGTAAGGTTTCTGGCCTTTTGGCTTGTTCCGATTACTTTGATGTTTCTGATGGGCATTTGAGAAGAAACCTTGTGAATGTTAGTATCGAAATTGTACTTGGAGGGTAGAAGAAACCTTTTTGAGATAGAGGCTGAGAATTGGAAGACTAAGATAAAAGCTTGGGGTGGTTACTATTTGGCTCAAACAAAGATAGGTTGATTTGGACTCTAGACAAATTTGACTCATTCAATAGCAAGTTACCTTTTTTGAAGCTTACTTTTATAGTCCGAAGTTGAAGATTCCCCTTTGAACTGTGTTTTGGCAGGCAAAGTCCCAAAGAAGGTAAAATTCTTTCTTGATTCCTTGCCTATAGAGCCTAAATACTCAAGACAGACTCCAAAAGAATAGGTGAACTCTAGACGGAGAAACTTTCGATCATCTCCTCCTCCCTTGCCTTTTTGCATCCACAGGGTGGTCTTTCTTACCGAATATTTTTGGATAAAAGTATTGAAGATTGGTTGCCTGAAGTCCTTTCTGAATGTTGGTTGAAAGGCAAAGCTAAAATCCTTGGAGTTGTTCAGCTAGAGCTTTATTGGGGCTTATTCGGATGAAAAGTAACCAAATAACTTCTTGAGTTAGAAAGACTTTTATAGATATTTGTGATCACATATAGTTTATGACCTCATGGTGGAGTGTGTCTTACACAAGAAATTCTTTTGTAATCACAATATTTTTTTGATTAACCTTGATTGGAAGTCTTTATTCTTTTGACAAGAGACTGGAAGGATTTATTATAATAGCTTTTTTAGTTGGGGTTTCCCTTACCCCAATCCTAGCTTGTAGCCTTTTTTGTTCCTTTACCCAACTTTATAATATTCTCTTATAAAAAAAAAGAAAAAGAAAAAGAAAAAAAAAATTAAATGATAAAATTTAGTTTTAAGTTTTTGAGTCTCATGGCGATATTACTAGGGTAGTAATCGTCTACATGTAGGGTCTTGTGAATCAAAGATAATATCCAAGCCCACACATTAGTGAAGTGTTAAAAGAATATATTAAATGATTTGCCTTATTCAGCAACTTAAGTTATTAAGTCTAGTGGTTTAACAAATTTTGATCCTCATTCAATATAAAGCTAAAAAAAATTGGTTATATCAAGCTTGTGGTTTCACCAATCTATACCTTGAACTCTTTCCAGTTTTTGACGCTTGTAAATATTGAAGAAAAAATAAGAATTTTGTATGTGAAGGGGTTTGCAATATGGTTCAAATGTCAACCGTTATCAATATGACTTGGCTGAGTCATACGCATCTCAATTTGCGACTAATACAATATTGGGACATAGGGTTGTGGACAGAGTTTTGAAGGAAAAGATAAAGTTCTCTTGTGAAATATGGCTTTTATTTCGAGGGATCTGAGTAGAGAGAGATTAAAGAAACTTTGTAGTGACTTAGTGGATGTTTGAGAGCTGGTTATGTTTTTCCCTCTAATTGCCAATGACTCTCTTTTGCTGATTCCTTTCAATTTTTTAAGGTAGACATTTTTTGAGTACTTCTTCCCTTTTAACTATTTTTAAGTGGGGAATATCTTGACCTATACTCTCTCACACAAAAGTGGATACACACAAAACAATGGTCACTGTTTCTTAGAAAATACATTTTACTATAGTTTTGACTTGTAAAGTTCTCATTTTTGTGACAGAGGGCAGATGCATCAACCAACTGGAAGGAGTTCACAAGTCCTGAAGGAAGGAAGTAAGCAATCTTTTGCAGGAAGTCTAGTTAATTGCAAGCGTTGTGGTTTTTGAATGCATTTTCGACTCATTAACTTTATTTGATTTGTGAATGTGGTACAGATATTATTACAACAAGGTCTCCAAGGAATCTAAGTGGATAATTCCTGTGGAACTGAAGGTTTATTTGATATCTTACTTGACTCGTATTTGTACCTTTTCAACTTCTTTCTTGGGTTTTATATTTGTTTTCCATGTCATTTAAGTTTGGTGCATTGACTATGTGAAGTTGGCTCGAGAGAGAGTAGAGAAGCCATCCACTCTTGGAACAGAGAAGGAACCTATTCCTCCGGAACTCCCATCTGCTTCTTTCCTGGAAGCGTCATCTATTGCCGATACAACATCTACTGCCAAAGGACTAACATCTAGTACATTGTCAGTAGCAGCTGTTGATGTACAATCTGAGAAGGATGCCTCATCCGTTGTTATTTCAAGTACAGAAACAAATGGTGGGGTTCAATCACCCGTCAATATAGTTCCTACTGGTTGTGCTATTTCAGAGAATGAAGGTACTGCTGTTGTGGAGGATACTGCGGTAGAACCCAGGTATGGGCAGTTATCTAACTGAGCGCTCTGTTTTATTGGTATGTAATTTGGTTTGTGTCCCTCGGAAATAAAATTGTAGGGAACATGTATTTCTTTGAAGTAGGGTGCACAAAAATTGAATGGGAGCATGGAATTGAAGGCCCAACTCCAAAAGTTATCCTAAACCCTAAATTAAAAGAAAGCACCAGAATTCTTAAGGGAAAAAAAGAAAAGAAAAAGAAAAAGAAAAGAAGCAATAAAATATGCAATCTTAACTTGATTGGAACTTTCTATTGAATGCTTGACGTTCTACGCAACTTAAAATTTTGTGTAAAAATTATGCAGGAATAATTTGAACCAGTCTTCTGCTCAGGATACTGATAGTTTGACAGATGGTGTTCCTGCACAAGAACTTGAGGTAGCACTTGATTCTTTTTATTATGGTTAGATTTATTCTTCTGTTTTCCCCTTATTCATCTGTGTTCTTTATCATTATTAAGGAAACTAAGAAAGATATATTGGAGGAGAAAGCTGAATTTACATTGGAAGAGAGGGCTATTGATCAGGATACTTCGGCTTATCCAAATAAGCAGGTAAGGATTCTTCTAACCCCCATTGTCCTTTTTCTCCACTTTCGGGCTAAACCTTATATTTTTCTGACATTTTTTTTTTGTTTTTGTTTGTTTTGTTGTTGTTATTGTAGGAAGCTAAAAATGCATTTAAAGCCCTCTTGGAGTCTGCTAATGTTGGTTCTGACTGGACTTGGGATCGGGTAATTGAACTATATATATCCAAGTTTATGCTTGTATTTTAGCCACTGTCCTTAACTTGTATTTTGACATATCAGGCCATGAGAATTATAATTAATGACAAGAGGTATGGTGCTCTAAAAACACTTGGAGAACGGAAGCAGGTGTTCAACGAGGTATTGGTTGCTTGATCTAGTCCCTTTTTATTACTAGGTCTTGTCTGCTTAATCTCTCAATCTTATAATCCCATGAAATGTCTGAAAGATGCTCCCGTGGTGCTGGTAGTGATTTTTTAAAGTAATCTGTACTTTGTTGTATGTTGAAGTTCCTTGGTCAAAGGAAAAAACAGGAAGTGGAGGAGAGGCGGATTAAACAGAAAAAATCACGGGAAGAATTCAGAAAGATGTTGGAAGTATGTTTTTTCTCTAAAAAATTGCTTGACATCTATTCACGTCCTATTTTCTTATCTTTTACCTATATCTGATTCTGTGCAGGAGTCAACTGAGCTTTCCTCATCCATGAGATGGAGGTTGGTCTTCTACAATACAATTTATGTTCCTTTTCCATTTTCTCGTTAGTAATTGCTGGTTGTTTATTCTTTGGGATTTGTGTTTGCTTATGAAAACTTCAATTAGCAGCAAAGCTGAGTCAATATTTGAAGACGATGAACGCTTCCAAGCAGTTGAAAGAGATAGGGACCGGCGTGATCTTTTCGAGAGCTTCTTGGAGGAACTAAAAAATAAGGTACGCATGGCCTCCACTTTCTACCTTTCTATTTCTACCCCCTTTTGCTTTGATGGATAAGTCCATTAATTTTTTCTCTTCTTTCTTATCACTTTCAGTTTTCTTTTAATCAGTTAAATAACTTGATGAAAACATAGAAATGGATTAAATATGTCAATTTGCTAATGCATGTAACTCTAGTAAAGATCCTGAGCGAAGTTAATTCCAAGATGGTGATTGGATTGATAAACTAACTTGCTAATGCTTGAAATACGTTTGGCACTTAATCCAACGTCACTACTTCTTGTATTTGGCATT
This sequence comes from Momordica charantia, assembly GCF_013281855.1. NCBI lineage: Eukaryota > Viridiplantae > Streptophyta > Magnoliopsida > Cucurbitales > Cucurbitaceae > Momordica > Momordica charantia. The sequence goes on from NW_028275158.1 coordinate 2,744,251, forward strand.
CACCACTCCTAGCTAGAAACCTAAAATGATGTGACGCTAATTAGGTTGTTATTTCAGCACAGTTACAGTATGTGACTGGTAAGAAAATTCAACTGTTTGCACCGCTTTTTAAAGGCTAGACAAGCTACCTTTAGCTAGGAGCCTCTTTCCTTCTGCCTAGCTGAGTAAGATATCCTTTTGTTAGAAAAACTATTGTGTTAAATCTTCTAACGGCGTGCTATAAGTTAAAATGGAGTAACGTAGCTCAACTCAAAGTCTCAAACATCTTTTGGGGATTAATCTCCTATAAACTTTTAGTAAAGTGGGTAAGAATGTACAAGTCATACAAAGTGTGTAATTGCAAACTTCCATCCCTTATTCTCTTCCCCTTTTCTCTACATGATTTTTGTGCTTCCAATAGATCTTATTTCTTGGTTGAGTTGACAAAAGTAAGCTGTGTTGAGGACATCAACAAGTTTTATTTTTCATTAATATGATGGTTGTTGTTGGTTAGGAGCGTGCAAAAGCACAGGAGGAGCGTAATCGAAATATTCTGGAATACAGAAAATTTTTGGAATCTTGTGACTTTATTAAGGTACTCTTTTAGCTTTGTTGCAATGCCTAAAAAATTTATAAGTTATTGTTCTACTTTGCTGTATAAGCTCAATTGAAGTGTTATGCAATGGTTTTACTTCAAGGCTAGTAGCCAGTGGCGAAAAGTACAAGACCGCTTGGAGGTTGATGAAAGATGTTCACGCCTTGAAAAAATTGATCGCTTGGAAATTTTCCAGGTAACCTTATACATTCTAATAACGATACTATTGTTTCTAACGACCGACAATATCAATAATTGCAATAGAATGACCTAAGAGTCTAAGAGGACAATTAGTTAGTCCAAATGCCTTTAGGGAATGTCTGTTTCATAGAAATACCATCACATTCCTACATTAAATCTTATTAAGCTCTCCTCTCTCTCACTACATCTCTCCAACTCCATACACATATTTTCTCTTATTATCTTATCTCTACACACTTTTTTCTCGTTAAAGGGAGAGAGTACGGGGAATACTTGTTTGGTGTATAAATATGGTTGGAAAATGTTGCTTTTGAACTAAAAGATGATGGGATTTGTTTTATTCCAGTTGGGCGTTACCTCTTTTTTTTTTTTTTTGGGTCAGAATGCATCTTTTCTGGCGAGGTTTGTGGTTGGAAACTGGGTAAAGGGATCTTGTTTTTCATTCAGGTTTCTACTTCTTCGATAGATGTTGTTGTCAAGGAAGAAGATCATATATAATCTTGTTTAGACTTTGTATAGGGAGCTAGATGAAAAGTGAAAGACATGGTTCTATTTTTGGTAATTTTTTAAAATTAAGATAGGGATCATGAATGTCTTAGTGGGCTTGTACTTGCAAAGGCTTTGATCTCTTTGCTTCTCCACCATCGCTGTTGGAGTTTGTGGTGGAAGTGGTGAATGGATCTTTAGAGCTCAAAGTTATGTACATTGGTGGGCCATTTCATAATAGATGTAGGGGGAAACCTTGTTTTGGAGGCTGCCATTGGTGTAGAGTGGAGGGTTTAAATTTGGGTTTGATTTTTTTTTTTTTGGAGGGAATAATTAATGTTAATTGGCCAGAATGGATCAAAAAGCCTCATCCTATTGTGGGCTTATTTGATTGTCCAAAATAAGGAAAATCCTCATGGACATGGATGGAGGTAGATGACTCAGTATGGTGGGCCATTGTGCGAGAGGGGAATAATCCCAAGGGAGAGGCAAAAGCATCCACTACAGTCCCACACCTCGTTTTAATTAAAAAAAACATTTCGAAAGAGTACAGTACCTGTTGCGTGAGCCGAACTCTTACGAATGTATATTACAGGAATACCTACGTGATTTAGAGAAGGAAGAGGAGGAACAGAGAAAAATACAGAAGGTACTTTTGTTTGCTTTTCTTGTTTAGTATTGTACTTTTCCTTCTTCAAATAGTGTTCTTTTCTGAAATTTTGTGCACAATAGGAAGAACTGAGAAAAGCTGAACGCAAGAACCGTGATGAGTTCCGCAAGATGATGGAAGAACACATTGCTGTAGGGATTCTTACACCTAAAATTCATTGGCGTGACTACTGCATGAAGGTTGACACTTGGCATCTCCTTTATTCTATTTTTTAAATTATGATTTAAACTATTTCGCAAGCATTCAATTAGTGGGTCAGACATGGTATTCATTATTCTTTAATGGTTTTTCATAAGGCAATATCTTTTGTTTTTAGGTTGTGTTTCTTGTTCTGTGATATCTTGATTCTGTAAGCTGAAGACATGCAACTTACATGCCAACCTATTTGTCTCCTTAGGTTAAAGAGTTACCTGCATATTTGGCGGTTGCTGCAAATACATCTGGTTCAACTCCAAAAGATTTGTTTGAAGATGTTGCTGAGGAGCTACAAAAACAAGTTAATCAACTACATCTCTTGATCTCTTCCTGGCAGACATTTTTTGTTTTTAAAAATGCTGTAATTTTGTGATGCTTTCTTGATTTGGTAAAGGTGCTTGTGATAGAGCTAGATAGTAAGAGGTAATATAGTAATTAGTCGGGTAGTTCGGTAAAAGACTATTTGTTATAAATTGGGGGATGGAACATTAGGGGAGGTAGGCAATATTGTGGGTGTTTACTGGTCAGTCTTGAACGTGTCCAGGAGGGGATAGTCTAACTACCTTGAATTGCTTAGGAGATTTGTACTTTATCTTTTATCTTTCAATACATCTGCCTGCACTAATTTCTATTCTTAGTTATATTATCTGCGATCCCATTCCCATTCCCATATACGTTTCCATGTTACCATACTCTCCTGATATAACTTGCTTGCTTATTGTTAAGTAGCATGCCTTTGTTCTCACTGTTCTTCTCTACTCTCGTACGCTCGCATTGCTGAAATTCTGTGATATTAAGTGCTGGTATATTAAGGCTGATTCAATATTTCTGTTTGGGGTGGGTATTTTTGCAGTATCGTGATGACAAAACTAGAATAAAAGATGCTGTGAAGTTGAGAAAGGTATTGTCCTATAGCAGAAACGATGCTTTTCCTGTTCTGTCGCTAGTAGTTTGTGCGTCTAATCTTTTGGGATTGTCAGATTGCAATTTCATTGACATGGACACTTGACGACTTTAAAGCTGCTATTTCGAAAGATATCAGCAATTCTCCAATATCAGATGCCAACTTAAAGGTACTTTCCCGGGCTTACTTTTCTTTATTCTTGATGGAGTCTAGCACCCTTAGGGATCAAGCCATTTTAAGAATGTGGTCTGAGTTATCAGTTGCTTTAAACTTTTACCTGGAAATCTGTGATGTACATTATTGCAATTCATATGATATCACTTTGGAGTCAGAATCTTGAGTGCTTTTCTTGAAGTTTGTTTGGTTGAATAAGTGATTGCTTCAAGTGCGTTCAATATGCTTTAGTTCAATCTTCTTTAATCTTGAACTAGAAAATAGTTTTGGAAGGTAAATGATTGGGTTCATTGATATTATTAACCACATGCTGGAAAAGAGGTCCTAGGCGGAAATCAGCCAGCCTGTCAAAACCAAAATATCCTCCATATTTCCACATTTTTATGTATTGGAATTCATATCGTATCTATATAAAGTAATAGAGCTTATATAAGCTTGTTTTTAATCTTTCACGGGATAAATTATTTGTATTAATTAACCTTGTTCTATCATTGACAAAAATTGCTGACTAGAAGTACTTTCTTAATTTTTCACGTGTTCTTTCTTATATACTCCCTTGTTAATCATGATCTATGCTGTGCAGCTAGTTTTTGATGATTTGATGGAACGGGCTAGGGAGAAGGAGGAGAAGGAAGCTAAGAAGCGTAAACGTCTTGGAGATGAATTTTTTAATCTTTTATGTTCGCTTAAGGTTTGTTACATCATTTGCTCAGTGTGAGTTGATATGTAATATTAACCGAGTAAATGAGTGGATCTTTTTGCATGATCTCTCTCCCCACCCCCAGAAAAAAAAAAAGATGGATGAAAATCTCAAACCCATATTCACTTTTTGCATTGTTGTAGGAAATATCTATACATTCAACTTGGGAAGACTGCAAACCCCTTTTTGACGGGAGCCAAGAATACAGGTATTCATTGTTTTCAATATGGTTTATTGCACATCTTATAAACCATCATGGGTGGTTCATTGGTCCAAATGGGCTAAGGTAATCAAGAGGGAATGGATTCAAACCCCATGATGGCCACCTACCTTACGAATTAGTAATTCCTATGTGTTTTCCGGCACCAAATGTTGTAGGATCAGACGGTTGTCCCGTGAGATTAGTTGAGGTGCACTTGAGGTGCACGTATGTTAGTCCAAACACTTATGGATATAAAAAGAAAATTTATTGCACATCTTATGCTTTGTTTTAAAGCTTAAACCTCTCGAGTAGAAACAAAAATCTGGTTCTTGTGGGTATTTGATGAAGCCAGACAAGACAGCACACTATTTTAGTTAAAAATAGGAATTATTTAAAAAAAATAATGAAGTACTTATTTTTACCCGGTATATGTTGGATAGTACCTTTTGCCCTCACAGATTGTTTCTTACTTCAGTGTGTTCGAATTTAATTTTGTAGTTCCATCGAGGACGAGAGTCTCTGTAAGGAAATATTTGAGGAGTACATAGCACAACTGAAAGAACATGCGAAAGAAAATGACAATAAGCGGAAGGAAGAAAAGGTATTCAGCTACTTTCTATTAATACATTTGAATTTTTGCACAATGCCATTGAGTTTAATATGTCGTCTATTAGGCATTAAAAATGTAAGCAGCAGAAACATGATCGTTTTTCCATAATATAAGCACATCTTTCCTTTTGGTTTCATATGCGAACTAAAATTTGTCTCTGATAATCACCTTCACATATCAATTGTGTGAAGTTCCACGTATGACTTCACTTCTTGCAGGAAGATTTCAATCTAGAATGAATTTCAAGTACTTCCATACAAATACTTGTCGTGAATCTTTAGATTTATTCACATTGAAGATCCTTTTACTGACATGAAAGAAAGTGGGAAAGATTAGAGTTAATTGTTTGGTTAGTTTGTCAGTATTGGTGGTCGTGCTTGTTTAAATTTTTTCCTGATGAGCTTGAAATCGTCCATAAAAACTAAAGTTTCTGCAAACCTATATGGATTATCATTTAATTCAACCTTTGTTATGTTCTTTTCTCCAAATTGATAGGCAAGAAAGGAAAAAGATAGAGAAGAAAGAGAGAGAAGGAAGGAGAAACACAGAAAAGGTGAAAGGGAAAAGGAGGAGCACTTCAAGAAGGATGGAGTAGACACTGAAAATGCTGATGCTTCTGATATCCATGAATCAAAAGAGAACAAGAGAGAGAAAGAACGTAGTAAGAAACAGAGGAAGAGACGGTACAGTGATGAGGAGTATTCGGATGACGATGAAGCTGATCACGATCGGTCTAAGAAATCCCAATCGCATAAAGACCGAAAGAAATCTAGGCGGGTATGTTGTCTTTTTTTTTCCCCATCCAAAATGATTGATTCCCCTCCCCCCTACATTACACTAATTTCTCTCCAAATACCAATGGCATTTAATTCAATGCTCCCCTCCTGTCTTGTCGTGGCCTTGCGTTCGATTTTATAGCACGCATCTGCTCAGGAGTCAGATGGTGAAAGCAGACATAGACGACACAAGAGAGATCATCGAAATGGTTCGTACAAGAATTTTGATCATGAGGAGCTTGAAGATGGAGAGTGTGGCGACGACGGGGCAAGTAGGTAGTTTTTTTCTCCTATACTGACTGTTTAGCGGGATTCTTGTTAACCTAAAATTAAAATATTTGATGATGTTCAAATCATTTATTCGCTTTGTGCATATACAGATTAATTTATTGTTAATAAGCTGTCTCTGTTGGTCATAGACTTTTATTCCTGAGTTCTCTTTTTAAAGATAGTAGACACTTTGTATTGAACTCAAAAGTTGGGACTAGAACAGGATGTTAGAATTACGATGAACAAAAGAGGACAATTGCTTCCCTCCTTCCTTCTCGGCTCTATCCGCGGGATGTCCCCCCAGAATTTGCATTGTTCAGTACCACTACCCTCTCAACCTTGGATTTATTTTCTTCCTCCATGTAACTTGTAGGTTCTACAAACTCCTTAGAATCTCACTTGTCCAGTAAAAAAGCTGGAGGTGGAAGTCAAACAAAAAATTTTCATGACAGAAGAAAAAATAAGGCAAATTAGTGGCTGTGCATTTTAAGTTAGGTAGGAGCAGTTGAATTAAGTTTGATATTTTAGAAATATCAGCCACAAAATCTTGTGTGGTATATACAGTGTAGAAATCCAACTGTATTTGCAACTATGAGAAATGAAAAGAGGAGCCCGTGAAGAGTAAGGAAAGGGCTGAGTTTTGCATATTGATAAGAGGCAAATATCAGAAGAGAGTTGACCACATATTCTCCTTTCACCTTCTCTCTAATTTCTCTCTCTCTCTCTTTTTTGCCCCACAATTTTTTATTAGCCATAGAAAAACTAAAAGTAATGGTCCATAGCTTTCTTTCTCTCATACATATTTATCATGAAAACATAAACTAATTGAAATCTTTTTCCTTTCAGTTGCTATTGGATAGGTATATATTTTTAAAATTTTATTTTTGCATTACAAATGTGATAATGAGGTGGCAAGAGTTTATTGAAATTCTAGCAGGAGAATTTTATTCAATGGAGAGATAAAATGAGTGGCTCTTTATATTGTGCAACTCATCATAGTTATGCTGAAAAAGTACTTGAAGAATTAGTCTCTAATCTTTTTTGTTTTGTTTTCCTATGAAAATGTATTTATAGCTAGGAGCCTAGGACCAGATATAAAATCAGGTTATTGTTGAAGGGATTCGAACCTTTGATCTTTTGATTGAGGATATATTATTTTAATCGGTTGAACTATTCTCAAGCGGATAAATTTATTTAGTTATATGATCAACTCAACATTATTTAGCTTGGAACGTAAAATCAACTAGATTTGGGAAGTTTGATGGGTTGAAATTTCATTAAAGGTATAACTTTTTCCAAAAGTAAATGAGATTTATTTATATATTTTTAGAAATTGGTGGCTATGGTCTAAAAGCTGACCTTTTCCACTATATCTCCAAGAAGAAAGGTAATTATTAGGGAAACCCAAATGATATTTGGAGGACCTAGCCACACAAGTATCATTGAATCCCCACTATGTTTTGCAATTTTTTGAATGCCTAGCAATAGCATGCCTATTTGTCATCATTTTCATTGTTTCCTTTGGTGCATCTTGTTATAATAGATTCCCTCCCCACCCAAAAATAATATTAAATAAAATAAACAATAATAATATTAAAGCAAAATTTATACCAAAGAGATCGAAAGCGGAGTAAATTTGGTGGAATTAAAACCAAACCTAATTAAGTTGATGGGTTAACATAAATTTAATCTTTTAAATATAGTAGTTGACTTTGATACTAGATTGTGTAGGCTTGTTTATCAAGGGTTTGAAACCCTCTCTTTTCGTACTAATTCAACATGTGAATAACATTACAGGGATTTGAACTTAAAGGATATTTAGCTCTAATATCAGATTGTTGGTTGGACTCGCTCAAAAGGTCAGATTGATGGATTGTTACAAATTCTTTTCAATATACTCTTGACATGTCATTTGGTGAGTTGTGATATTGGCACGAGTCCCAACAAAACTTGCCAACAAAATTGAGAAAATAGCGTCACAAGGAATAAAATTCAAGATCTCGACTTAATACCATGTTAAATTCAGGGTATTAAATTTTTATCGAAGCAACATTCCATAAAATTGAGACTTCATCGATGATATTTAAAACTTAGGTTAAATCATTACTGGGCTCCTTTGATATTTTATAACAAATTTAATCTTGTAAATATATTTTTAACCGTTGATAGTATATAGTTCTGTGGTTAATGAAAAAAAAAGGTAGTAATAAAACAAAATTGTGTGAGAGAGCCCTAATTATGTAAAATCCACCTTAAAGAACCAAGCGTGGCCATGCTTGGTCACGAGAACAGCGGTTGACAAACGCGTCATATATTGTGGCTTTTAAACCTGTCCTAATTATTTGTTTCGACAACTTTATATTAAACTTTAATTGTAACAAATGATTAATTAAATACTACATTAATTAACAAAATCCATGCTGTTTCCTTTTGCCTTGAAGTTCCAAATTTACCCTTTCATTATTGTCTATAAATTCATTTCCACAGTCCCTCCTCTCTAACAGAAAACAGCATCAATGGCTTCCAAACTTCTGACCACCTTCTTCACATTTCTCTCCCTTTTCTTCTTCTTCTTCTTCTCCTCCTTGGCGATCACTGTTGCCGCCCGGCCCGTGCCCGACTTTCCGAACGCTTTTCCAGCCACGACTCGACATGGGGTATGTAAATTCATCAGAAATTTCGCAGCTTGATTTGGAAAACAAAAAAATAAGTAGTAAATTTTGTGCCTTTTTTGTTGTTGTGGTGAAGTTGAAGGTTGTGGATGATGTTTTGGAGGAGGAGAGCTGTGGAGGGATTGGAGAAGAATATTGCTTGATGAGAAAAACTCTTGCAGCCCATCTTGATTATATCTACACAGATAACCAGGAGCCATGATGATTACTATTATTTTCATTCTGAGAATATAATTGAGGGAAAAATGAAAATGTGACCAGAGGGAGAGATTCTTCATTTTGGAGAATTTGGATATAGTCGGAGGTCGAAGAAATCAGAAGTTTTTTTAGTAGCAAGAGTGGAGATTCAAACTTACGATCTCTTAATCGGAGATAGGTGCCTTACCCAGTTGAGCTATGCTCAATATTTTAACCATAAATATACTTTATCTTATTATCCTTTCATTTTACTAAGGATAAAACTTGAAATTGTTAAAAATATTCATATGGGTGAGTAAAATGTATATGCATAGCATTTGGAAAATGGGCATGGGTGAGGGGTTGCACTCTTCATTCATTTGTTTACCTCTTTTTAGTGCAATAAATAAATTGGTAGTTTGGAAGTTGTCTTTAAAACCTATTTTCTATTTTACAAAAAGTTGTTTCCTTTTGTTATCTCTTTGTTTGATTTTGTGGGTTAGCTAAGACTTGAATGTTTAAATACTATATATATTCATGTACTCAGTTTATTATTTCTTTTATTTGTAATTTTAACATTATACTTCATTCACTAAAATTTTTGAGATATAGCTATGTATTAGGGTTTTAATTGCATCTAAATTTGTATTAACATTTTGTAAATAAGAAGAAAAAATTGGTCACTTTATAAAATTTATGTTAAAATTTTGTAAATAAAAAGAAAAATTGATCAGCACGTGTTTTGTTCATATTCCTGCGCAGTTAAGAGAAAAATTGTCCCCAAGGCCACCGCTTGTTTCTTTCTTGGATATGCTCAGTCCGGGTATAGATGCTATGACGTGAAATCCAAGAGATGAAGATTATCCTTGAATGTTCTCTTTAATGAGGTCGCCTCATATTTTCTTTAACCTAATTAATCAGCCCCGGGGGAGAATGGTGATGGAGATGTATTGCGGCCTTCTCCTGTTCATCAACTCGAACCTCATTCTTCTGCAGTTGATGTTACGGATCAGCCCCACTCTTCAGGCCAGCAGAGTGGAGAGACTAAAATACACATTTGGAGCATATAAATACTAAAATGAACGGGAGTATAATAATCAAAATGAATATTTTGAAAGGATATAGAATAAACTAAAATAATATTTAAACCACAAAAATAAAACAAATTGTATAGCATATTATTGTTAGCAAAAGTATATTAAGGATGCCTCAAAACCTCTCAATTCACTCGCGACTTTTTAGTAATAGCTAAGTGTCTTGACCCGAAATTGAACTATCCTCGAGTTAACCTTTTAATTAGTTTCTTAAATCATAATTTTTATAATTTTGGCAAAAATATCATTATTTTTTAAATGTTACATGTGAGAACTTGGAATTACTATTTCTGGGAGAAAGTAGGCATGCCCTTTAAAATAACCACTTAACTGTATTTAAGTTGGCCCAAAATATTATTTTCACTGATTGTGAGTCAATTTTAACATTTAATTTTCAATCAAATTGAATTGTAAAACTTGAACAAATTGCAAAATAATATTTCCTCCTTTTCAAATATAATACTTAAAATAAAATTAGAAAGTTACCTACACCAAGTTCAATCGACAATATCAAAACTCAATTATAAAATGTCGGAACTTAAACCATAAAAAAAAAAAAAATCAAGGTTTTAATCTTAGTTAAGATAACTCAAGTCGATCAAAAAAAAAAAAAAAAACTACGTTACCGCAGTAATTTCACCATTTATTCAAATTTGAGAATTCAATTTATGGGACGAAATAAAAATTTAAAGTTGAAATTCACTCGATAAAAAGATATATATTTCTAAATCTTATTATGTTATATTCCCAATCAGATTCAGAGCCATAAAATTTAGGCGCCAACGGAGGCACGATTTTCCCGCCGTAAAATCAATCACCGACGTCACTTTCTCCGCTGAAACCCTAAATCCAAAGGTCAAAAACCACCGCTAAACAAGTACACAGATAATCGGAGAAGATAATGGGCGCCGCCGCCGGAGGGAAACACTACTGGCTTCTAAAGACAGAACCGGCGGACTGGTCATGGGCCGATCAAGCCGCAAACGGCGGACGAACAAAGTGGGACGGCGTCAAGAACAAGCAAGCCCAGAAGCATCTCAAATCCATGAAACTCGGCGACCTCTGCTTCTTCTACCACTCCGGCGCCAAGGCCCGCCGCGTGGTCGGCGTGGTCGCCATCGCGCGGGAGTGGTACTCGGAGACCGACGACGGCGAGGTCGCCGTCGACGTCGAGGCGGTTGGGGAGATGAGGGAACCGGTGGATCTGAAGGAGATGAAGAAGGGGATCGAAGGGTCGAAGAATTTCGCGCTCTTTCGGCAACCGCGGCTCTCAGTTGTGCCGATTGCGAAGGAGATCTGGGAGAAGATCTGCGAGTTGGGGAGTGGATTTGAAGGGGATGGAACCCAGAGCGGCCATGGGAGTGAGGGCTAGACCTTGAATGTGAATGCAGGGAAGGTGTTTGTGAAAATGCCCAAGAGGATTTTGTTTCGCCTCTTTTGATTGAACTTGGTGGACGAAGAATTGGGATGAATTTCTGGGTGTCATGTTGATGGATTTTGTTTGAGAGGCAAGAAAAAAAAAATGCAAATATGTTTTGTACTGTGGGAAGATTGAAGAAGACGATCCAGAAAATGAAAGCTCAGGTATTTTGTTTATTGTGTGGATTTTTGGGTAATCAAATTAAATTAAAGTGCTATTAGATAAACATTAAATTAATTTTTGCACTTTGTTTTAGTGGTTGAACTTTGAAGTGTGTGAACGAAGGCTTAGGATTTTATTACTTATTTTAGTCATTCAAGCACATTAAATTTGAAGTTAAGCTCCTTCGTTTTTCAAAAATTGACTCCATATTTTAAAAATTTTGAGAAATCAAACTTTTATGCCTTTATTTCTTTATTTATTTCCCAATAAATACTATACATATACACGTACCAAACATATGTATAGGCTAAATAATTGTTTTTGCCCTATATGAATTAACAATTTTGCCCTTAATGTATATATGAGATTGCTATTTTGTCCTTGAACTATACATGTGGTTTCACTTGGTTGGACTATATATATTTAAGTAGGATGGGAGATTGAACCTCCGACTTTATGAAATGAGTAAGATGTCTTAACCACTATCATATTGGCGAACTATATATATTTTAGTTGGATAAAGTTACAATAAAGTGATTTTGAGATAAAAAAAATTGAAGGGTATATTTCAAAATTTCAAATGATTAAAGGTCTAAGTGAGAAAATAAATTAAAGATAAGATGCAATTTATCATGCTATAGACGAAGTTATAGGTTGACTCAAACATAACTCAAGTGGTAAAATATTTTTATCTTATTTTTATTGGTCATTGGATGATGAATCTACTAATATTTGGGTTCTACTCACACGTGAATGTAACAAATATTAAATTACTTTTTCACTTGAAACTTCCCAAAAAGAAAACGATATATTTAATAACAATAGTTCTGTCTCTCTCAAGGTATCCATAATTTGACTTTCTATAAAATTATAAATTACCTAATTTGATTTTTAATTTAATAACTATTAAGCTGATCCACGTTGGTTCTAAATTCATCGTTTCCTATAAATTAGGAATCCGAGCAACCAACCGGCAACCGGCGCAATGCCCGTTGGGCGGTGGGCGGTGGGGGGCAAACCTGTAATTTACTCGAAAACGAGGCTAATTAATTTTGAGTAATATGGCACACTGCATGCGTGCGTGGCTTCTTCTGCTATATATGGAAGCTCTCTCTATAGTGCTCTTTGCCACTGACAGATTCCCCAAACCAATCCAATTTCAGCGATCCTTCAACTGAATTAAATCCTCTTCTTCCCTCTTTGAAGCCCTAATTCTTCAAGTTTTCTGTTTCGATTCGGAGATTTTGAGCGTTTTCAATGGCGAATCAGCTCGGCAATCTGGTGGAATCCATAAAATCCAAGGTGAAGGCACTGAAGAAGTCCAAGAAGCCATATGTTAAGATGGATAAAAGCTCCAGCGTCAAGGTTGAGATCCGTAGCCGCAAAGCTCGCCTGTTGATCGACAAGACCTTGAAGGTCGCCGATCGCCCTGGCAAGCGTACCATTTCTTAGTCTCTGTATGATCTCAACTCTCTCTTTTCAGCACAGCGCACTCAGGTTTTTAACGCTCTCTCTGTAATTTACGCGTAGTTGCAATTGCGGAAACTTCTGCTTTGTGATTTGTTTTGTTTTGGATTGATCGTGTAGGCTTGCCGATTCTGAGTTTCTCGTGGATTTATTCTAATATGGAACCGTTTCGGATAAATAGGTCTGGAACTAAACTTGTAATTATGGATTGATTGACGAATATGAATTCCGAGTTTCTTCTTCTCTTCCTTCTAACTCTCTCATTATCCTCTACAAATCTCGGCCTCAATCTCGATCTACTGCTCTGTTTGCGATTAATTTCAACTCCTCGAGATGGAAGACTTCGATTCGAATCTTTTGATTCTGAATCGAACAGAAACAGTAGAGGTTGTTTTGACTTTGATCGAATACATCGATTCATTTAATGAAGTGGGAGAGTTTTCTGAAGCGAGCGATTAAATTTCTCTGTTCGAACTATTTGAAAACTGTGAAAGGAATCAAATCAATTTGAATAGTTTGGGGGAAAACAAATCTGTGACGGTTCCGAGAGAAAATGGCCCACATAATTGAAGTGCAATTAACGACTGGCATGAAACTGCGTGCCCGATCGTATAGGACGGCAAAGGATTGGGATCATTGGACGGCCCACACAATTACGTCAATCAATTCTTCATTTCAAATGTCAATAACAGATTGTGCATTCTTATATATTATAAAAGTCAATCGTGTCCCATTCAATTTTTACAAAATAATAAGGCTTCTTTGTTTTTTTATATTGTATTTTGAATTATTAGGTTATATTATATATGATTCTCTAGCATTTTTTCATGTTACAGTTGAAATTTTGTGATATATCTATCTATCATGTGTATAAAGGACAGGAGTGTATTTAAAAATATAGCCCATAATTTGACCATTTTTTGTGTGTTATGTTTTATGAAGTTGTTGGCTAATTGTTCAATCTGCTCTCAGTTCTTTTGGTTGCTAGGATAGTTTTGGAGATGGAGTGAAAAAGGAAGGAAAAAAGAAAGAAAGAAAGAAGAGTATGTTGTATAACAATTGAGGGAAAGTGAAACCTCTCCATCGAGCTGATTAAGGTTGTTAACGGTGGGCTAAGGCTATGTGCATCTACTAAGTTAAAATGATTAACGAAAGGTAGAAGAGACCCTCCATGTGCAGATGGGATGAAGTGTCTTAATCTAGACATAGTAAGAAAGAGGTATGCTAGATCGGATAATCGATCTCATATATCTCGTTTGATATTGTTCACTTTTAGTTCAAATCTTTGATTTAATTTGTTCGAGCCCCATTAATAGCAAAGATATGATGCCTAAGTTTTATGTTCAAACCTTTGATGTCTTTCGGGTTGAGTTTTAGGGAGAGTGTGAGTGCCTCTCAATCTCTAGGGGGAAACCAGATGCCTTAACTACTGAGCTATATTTGATTTTGGATGTTGGAGGTGTGTTTATATATATATATATATATATATATTATTTATTTGTTAAAAAAATGAAAAACAAATTAAATGCAACTTTTAGTTTGAACCGCAACCTTGGTTATTTAAGGAGAAGAAAGACTTTGGGAAATTTCGCAAGCATGGCCTTCCCCATAAAGGCATTTGAACAATTAAATTTTAATTTTATTAGTTGAAAGCTTACTTTGGTACTTCGTATATTTAATTTGTCAATGGTCTCCATGCATATAAAATCTTTCAACTTTATGGGTTTCTTTTATTTATTTTTAAAATAAAAACAAAAGGAATTTGATTTGGTTAGCTTTGACTTAGCATTTGGGCCCTTTGGCATTTAGTGTTGTGAATAAATGAATAAAAATATATATAAAAGAAAAGTGAGATAAAGAAAAATATAAAGTCAAAGTTGACCAAGAACACGTAGGCCTTAGACTTGGAGAGTCCACCACACCATAGCGCATTGGGCCGAGACAGACACTTGGTGAGGTCTGGGCTGAACTCCAAATCCACCAAATTTTTACCCAAAAAAATAATAATAATAAAATAATTCAAAATAAAAGTATTACAATAAAATGTTTAACAATAATCCCAAATTTAAAAAAAAAATAAAAAGTAAAAGAAAAAATCCTTACCCAAATATTATCAAATACAAAATTCAAAGTATGTTTTTCATTCCCAGTTAATAAAGGAAGATAATTCTTCAAAGTCCTTGGAGTAAAACATTTCACAAAACAAAATACGGCATAGAGATACCAACGGATCCTTAAAGTTATTAGCATTTTCATTACAATTTTAATAAAATTTTAAACAAAAATTTAAATTACTCAAATCAACTCGATTCCAATGGATATATTGGCTAATTAGAGTCATTTGATTTAAACAAATTTAATTGGATTGGATTCAAAAAGTATTTCAACTCAACCCAACTAATTACCCATTAGAATTATTTGTCTCGAGATAGCTTCCAACTTCATCAAAAGACAGAATAATTTGTCTCAAAGATTAGAGAGTGACAAAAGAATTTTCAATTATGAAAGTTGCAAAGGCAGACCCACACAAAAAATTCAAACATATTGAAAGTTCAGAAAAATACAAAGTTTTTTTTTTTTTTTTTTGAGCACAGGAGGACTCGAAGTTGGATCTTGGGTGTTGACACCCAAGTCCCTTGCCAGTATGCCAACACCCGAAGGTGCTAGAAAATGCAAAGTTGAGTGAATCTGTTGAAGCAAAGTTTGAGATAAAGAGACACATGGCATGAGAAAATGCATAGGGGTTTAATTTTGTCACAAGAAATGGGAACAGTTGAAGCAAAAGAGGCAATGGGAGATGGAAAAAGAGAAAGGGAAAAATTCATCTTCTCCTCCCAATAAGTTTACAAAGGGAATTGAAGCCTTTTGTCTTGGCTGTGGTTGGGAAGGCAGGGCCTGGTTTTCCCATACCTCTTTAAAAGCACTTCTATCCATTTTGAGGGAATGCTGTGAGGCAAAGCACTTTTTGTTTTTTTGCATATTATTCATTTGCTGTGTGTGTGTGTGTCTCTCTACAAGGAAGAGATGAATCTGCAATAAAATATTTGAGAAGGGACATGTGGGCAGCATTAGAATTTTGACATCCTAAATTCCCAAATTGCTGTTTCTTTATTGATATCTTTTGTCAATTTTTCTGTTCTGCTGAATCAATTAAACAAATCTGAAGGGAAATTCAGTACAATTTTTTGGGGATGACATAATAAAAGCAAATCATGGCAGACAGTTTTGGGTGAAGCAAAGGTTTCAATTCTTTTTTTTTATATGTAAATAATTTAATCAATGAAACAGGGAGAGGATCCTTGAAAATGAGACAATTGTTTAACAAAATAGGCATGTTCTTCAGGAAGATTTCAACCAGAAGATTCTTCAAAGTTTTCTCACAGTTCTTTTTCTTTTTCTTTTTTTTTTATTTATCAGAATGGCCATTACCCATTTCAGGATTTGATTTGAATTTTATGTTGGAATGAGAATTTAGGATAATCAAGGTTAGTGAAGCTATGGAGGGTCTGGTTTTTGTCCTTTTTTGGGACCAAAATTTTCTTTTGAGTTTTGTTGCGGACTTGATCAAATCCCACCTAATCAAATCCTAATCAAATCTCAACTTTTAGGCATCATTTGGATGAAAGTTTGTGGGTCTTTTCCATTTTTGTCCTGTTTTGTTCAGAAAAACTAATCTGATTTGTTGTTTCCTATTGAAAATCTCTCACAAAGTTCGTTCATAAAACTGCCTAGTTGCTGCTCTGCTGGTTTCCATTTCCTCTGCTCTGCTCTTTCTTTGAAGGTAGGCCATTTCCAAAGCCCTTTCTGTGGACATCATTTTCCATGAATTTTGGGCACAAAAATTCTAAAACCAGCCTGATTCAAAAAAAAAATAGCTTGGCTTTGCTTGGATTGTGAAAGAAAATGAGCTATAGTGAATTAGTAGGTTTATAATTTGTAAAGTTATGGGTTTCAAATGTCTTGATTTATGCTATGTCAAGGTAAAGTTCTCCCGCTGAGTTATGTCCCTTCCTTTGCCGCCATCGATGTAACTCGTAGAATCAACTAACTCGTGGTCTAATAAGCAAGCCTACGTACCAAACATCGTGTAATAATTGTATATTCTTATCTGCCAATTATATACTAATCTTTTTTCCTTTAAAGAATGAGAATTTTGTTTAAGTTTGGCAGCTACAGCAAAGGTCAAAATGGATGGGGATGGTTGAGGGAGTAGCCAATGTTGAAGGAGTTGAGCAAATAATCAGAGACACTGTTCATTGACCAAGAAATTGAATTTCCAAAAGAATAAAATCCCATTTCCAACTTTTTGCACTGAGGTTGTTTCCCATTGCATTGACAGTTAAAAAAAGGAAAGAAAGAAAGAGAAAGCAGGGAAAACAAAACCCATATCTTCAGATCCATTTCCCTCTACATTGGACAATCTCCCACACATTTTTGAGAGCAGCAAAACTACATTAGCAGCTTCAGAAAAAAGTGTTCCAAAATAAAGCCAACTATCTCATCTCATCTCATCTCATCCCCATTCCTTTCCCTTCAAACCACCTGTTTAAGAAGCAGAATAATAACAATCAGTTTTAAAATCCCAAGGAATTCATTGTGATTCATTAGTGCCTAAAATTCAGGCAAGAACTTAACTGGTTCTTTTGCATTCTGTTTCCTGATAGAGAAGATTGGAGGAAACCAAAGTGGTCTGTAAATGCTGATCTTTCCTGCATCAACAGCAACCAACAATGTCAATTAATATGCATTAGTCATGAGAGAGAGAGAGAGAGAGAGAGAGAGAGAGAGAGAGAGAGAGAGAGAGAGAGAGAGAGAGAGAGAAGCGAGAGTTCCAGTAAAACCAAAGAGGAAGGGACTAAGTACCTCAAAATGACTAGTTTGAGAGAGGTCCATGAAGCTGTCCATTGAGGCTTGATTGGTGAAATTATTCTGATGATTTGAAAGAAGCAACTTTAGTGAGTTCCCAATTGGGTCAGAATAATCATTGTAGATAAAGCTAAAAAGGGTCTAAAAGAGATTGTTCCGCAAACTTACAGGAGTGAAGTTGAGAGCAGGAGAACTAGCAGTGTCATCTAGGAAGGAAGAAGAAGGCTCATGGAACTGATATTCTTTAATCTTCTGCTTCTTCCCCTTCCTCTTCCCCAATGTGGCAGACTTAGAAGCACGAGAAAAATGGCCATCTTCTTCATGGGAGCAAGCGTCGTCTTCTATGAAATGTGGAGGCCCAGAAGAAGCATCAGAAACCATAGAAAGGTCCTCAACCTCCTCTTCTTCTTCTTCACTAGCTTTAGCCTTCCAATATCCATCACAGAAACCACCCTCTCCCCCAACCATGCGATCAGAACCGCCATGTGAAAGAAAAGACTGCTCCAAATACAGAGTCCAACCAGACTCACACCCACTACTACACTCAGAACCCAACAAATCCATAATCCCCAAATACTTCTCCCTCTCAGGAAAATTATCAAACAGGTGGTGTGCAACAGGCCAAATTAAACAAACCAGAGGCAGGGGGTTCAGGATGGAACCAAAAAAACCCAGAGCGATGAACCTTTCCACAACCTTTCCACTATCTATATATATCTCAGGTTTTTCACCAAAGCCGAGTAAAATTGAACCGAAATCCCAAAAGAAAAAACAGGGTTTTGTCCTGACTCTTGGGGTTGAATGGGTGTGGGGGTGGGGGAGTGAAATGAATGAATGAATGAATCAAAATTATAAAAGAAGTGCCAGTTGGGTGTGGTGGGTTTATAGTGTTGATGATGCAAATAACAGAGAAAGAGAGAGAAAGCCACAACCTCTTCACATGCAAGACAGCGAGGCATTAGTACCCTCCTAAACCAAAACCAGGTACACGTCCATATCTCCTTCCACAGTACATTTGGAAACCTATCCCTTCTCTCTCTTCTTCTTCTTCTTTTTTCTCTTCAGTAGGTGATACTGTTTGGTCTAATCAAGTTGGTTTGGTTAAAAAGATATCTGGAAACGTGCGGTACTCGTCTGAGAATTCAATGGGGGAGGAACTGGAAAGGGGATTATTTTGGTTTTTAGTGTACTGAAATGGAAAGGATTTGGAATTTGGCTGGCTTTCTTTACTGTACGAGACAAATCAAATCTCCCCCACTTTTAATTCTTTTTTCTTTTCTCATTGGAATCCAAATTTCGCAGTGGGAAATGCCGAATTCTTCGTCGGGTCCGGGTTGGAATTGGGATTGGAATTCGGGATGGGAATTGATTCGATCCGGTTAAATTCATTCCAATTTTGATCTAACGCCGGATCCATACAAAACTAATCATCCTTTTACCAATGTATTTAGTTAAAATTAACGGATTTCAACCCAATTTAATTGGTTGGATATTGTCTCCAAAGTATAATTGTGCTCTTGATTTGATTTGAAGTATATGTCATTTATTGTTGAATTCACTTTGACGTCTTTCAATCGAAACTAATGTATTAGTTCAAATCTTTGTACTTCATATTTGTTATAAGGATATTCAATCTAATACAATTAAGAAAGAGAATGAGATGTAAGAACGATATAAAAAGTGATTAAGATATTTGTACCTTCCTTCGTGTTAACTTCCACATTTTTTTTGGTTGAAATTTGTGATGTATGGGAGAGAACGTTAATTAGTTAAGTGGAGGATAATGGTTCAACCAAGTCTGAACATTCATGTGGGTTAGTCACAAAAATCAATGCTCACAAGAGTAGTCTCATCCATTTAAAAGAACATCCACAAAATAGAGAAAATGTGTGTGAAGTGAGAGGTTAGTGAAAAGAAGTGTGTGCATAAAGAAATTAGCGAGAGGAAGTGTTTTTGCATAATTAAGAAATGCAAGGAGATAATGTATTGTAGGTGAGATTACCATTTCACCTGAAGTGAGGTCAAGAAGCAACGTGAATCGAACCATCCAAGTTGAACCACTCGAGTAAACCAGATCGCGATCAAACCATCAGAGCAAACAAGACCTGACTCGACCAAGTTGAGCCAAGACCTAGTTGAGTCGATTCAATCGAATCAACTTGAAGAAAGGCATAGAGCATGAAGTACATCTTGCAACTCTATTTTTCACAAATATTCTAAACCCTCCACTTGACCGGACCAGACCATGGTCAAACCATTAGATCGTACAAGACCCGACCCGACCGAGGCCAACCAGACCCAATCAAGTTGATTCACTCGAACCAACTTACGAAGAGGCGTGAGGTGCGAAGTAAATTTTGCAACTCATTTTTTGCTTTTCTAATCATTTTCTTTATACATCAAAGTGTGTTGTACTTAGTAGATATAGATCTTTTGTGTGTGCAGACATTCATCAGAGCATTTGACGTAGGAGCTTACATCATCAGATAATATGTTCAACTTAAAAGTACTTCT
Source organism: Momordica charantia (assembly GCF_013281855.1). Taxonomy (NCBI): domain Eukaryota; kingdom Viridiplantae; phylum Streptophyta; class Magnoliopsida; order Cucurbitales; family Cucurbitaceae; genus Momordica; species Momordica charantia. Next base: position 2,764,385 of record NW_028275158.1, read on the forward strand.
TCGAAAATCAATACTGTCTAACTATCTAAAAAATACTTCAAAGTTATAGTTAGACACATAAACATTTTAAGACCGTAAATGTTTTTACTAACCCATCAAAAACATAAACTTCATAACTAAAAGCACTCCCGAACATACCCGAAAGCAAAATATGGTATGGTAGGATATAGAGAGGATCAAGCATAGAATTATTTTATGTTGGGGCTAAGTGAAGTTGACTAGGTGTGTGTTCCATTCCTAAGAATCTCACATGCAGTCACATTCTCAAATCTCTCCCTAAATATATATAAAACCATGAAAGAAGAGAGAGAAGACACGTGTACAGTACAGTCGTTTCTACCCTTTTCAAGAAATACGCTCTCGCTTCACCTCACACACATACACGTGGGCACGTGTGCATATTTTTTTTTTCATTTCTGAATTCCCCAAATATTCACACACATGCTCCCACGTGCACACGATTTTCAACCTCATTTTCCCTTCTTCCTATTTTCTTCCATTCTCTTATTTTAATTAATTCTCACTTGTGAAACATGGGTCCTAATTCCAATGTTTTTCTTTTCCTACGTCATTGTCTATATGCCATACTATTCTTTTTGTCATACCCAAATTTGGATTTCCTTTTTTCTAATAAAAATTATTTATTTTTTTTATCACTGAACGAGTAAAGAGAGATTTAGATTTCACGGTTAAACCATTAATTTTTTTTCATGACCACTAAATAGACATCAAGTTGAGTGGTCATGTCAAATGTAAGGGAAAAACACAAGTAAAACTTTAATACGTGCATGTGAAGAGTGTGTATCTCGCTCAATTCTCAATACTAGCTAGCGGATGAAGTTAGGCTCATATTCATAGGGTGACGAGTGAAGTAACTGCGATGATCGTGACAAAACTTTAAAAGAAGAACAACGAAAGAATCAAGACATGTGAAAACTAGTCTCCCTAGCTAGCTAAGATGAAGTCTTTGTAGAGCAAGAATAATATGTCTAGCCTAACATAAACATTTTGTTCCAACTTCAAATGCTAGTTTGAAATGATGGTCACTGGAGTGAAATAGTGCTATCGTGTTTGTGTTCGCACATATTCGATTTAAGCATATAGAATGTGAAAGTTTTTCTCAAATCTCTCCAAACAAAATAAAGACAATATTGTCATTTAATTATCATGCGATCCCGTCGTCTAACCATAAAAAATTGTGACGAATAAGAAATCAACAATACTTATATAGACTAACCATTTAAGCCTTTAACATCGCTATTCATATATTTTCATCATCCCATAAGAGAAAGTTGCATTACATTAGATCAAGGGTCTTTTTTTTTTTTTGTGTGTCAAATGATTGATTTACAAGAAGGCACATGAACATTAACTTGATAAAAAATCAAACAATATCTGAGGGAAATAAATTGCATGTGATATGGTCAAAAAGTGGCCAACTACCCTCACCAAACTTATCCATATATGAATTCATTAGAATAGTAATGTGAAAAACAAAGCCTTTTAAAAGGCAATTTGGCATAAAAGAATTCAAGAGGCCTTAGCCATAGATTAGACCATATTGCTATAAATTAGAAAGTGGGCTTAAATAAATAAAAACTTTGGCATAAACAACTTTAATAGAGGCCATGTGCAATTTTCTCTCTTGGATCCCTCATTATTGATACAAGCTCATGCAATTGCAAGAGGGGTTGAATTTAAACCTTTCATTTAAATCTTGTGGGACATGTCACTCATCTTATTTGAATTGTCTTGAGATATTATTGGGTTGGAGGCATAAATTTAATGCACATAATTCATCAATTTTTGACTGCAATATCATCATTCTCTTTTTCATTTTCTTCTATTCTTCTTCTTTTCTTAATCAATGTCCAATTATCATTAGTCAATCATTTGATGAGCCGGTAGTTGTACTATCTTCAACAACAAAAGGTAGTTTTTGGAAAAACATAAGGTATATTTCAATAGCTGTTTTTAGGGGTGATGACGGGTTGGGTTGGACCCGGCTATAAGGGGTTTTGGGACCAACCCTAACTTTCGAGTTGGCCATATATAGAATCGTCGGGTTTGAATTAGATGACCAACCCAACCCAATCCAATATCTTCAGGTTGGAATGGGTTTTGTTTGTTTTTAATTATCATGGTGGCGACGATAAGTTAGGATTAAAACTAAATATACATATGAGATATATTAAGATATAAAATGAGAGAATATAATATGAAAACCTACTAGGATTAGAATTAAATGGATTCTTGACATTAAAGATAAAAGATACTATTATATATATACATATATATATGTAATTAAAAAAAATACACATATATGCATAAATTCGGGTTTGGTTGGGTTGACCCAACTTTTTAACGGGTTGGGTTTGGGTTCGTCGAATTGTCAGATTTTTTGAACACCCGGCCCTTAGCTATTTCTAAATCTTATTTTCTCGCCAATATAAGCATAGGTCAGCAGTATTCATTTTCTTGTTGAAGGTTCAAATTCTTATACCCCAATTTATTATACTAAAAAAATATTATTTTCTCTGGTTTTCATTTTCAAGAAAGTTGTGATAGAATCTTACGTTACAAATTTGAGTTTTTTATACCCAAATATACCATAGATTGAATTTTTAAAAATTACAATATAGTTGTTCCAAAATTGAAAAATCAGGTGATATATGAAAAGAAAGGAGAATAATTGAAAATTTTCAAAGTTGGAGCAAAGTTCAGTTTAAAGAGGGGGAGAGAGTCATGTATCAGCGTATATGGTTTACAAAATAAGGTTTCTCGAGATTTAAAAAAATTATAGAAATTTCCTATTTATTCGACGCAATTTTTATCTTATTTTTATGTTTCTTTTAAGTATATTACCAGTAAAAAAAAAATTAATACTACATGAGTTTAACTTAACGATAAATAACGTCTAAAAATGGGATTGGAGGTTCAAACTTCCATATCTCCAATTTATCTTACCAAATAAAACTAAAAAAATTTAACTTTTTCTCCTAAATTTACATAAAATTCATTAAAATAAAAAAGAAGAAACATATAATAAATAATTAATAAACAAACATTTCTCTAAAAAAGTAGGAAAAAAAACGAAATAACTAGAGAAATGCCTCACCAACAAAGTCTTTTTATAGTCTTTTAGGTTAATTATACCTCTATGCTTTTAAAAGTTTTAATTGTCTCTATATTTCATTGATTAATTTCGATATACTTGAATTAAAAGAGTATTAAAAAAAAAGGTTAACAACGAGCTCACAACTCAGATTTTAATTGTTTCAATAAACAATAGTTAGAAAAAAAAACTCATATATAATTTTGATTTAAACACTATTTTAGTTGATATATTTTTAATTTTTTTCTATCTTAATTTCTATATTTTTAAAATATTTATTTTTAATCTCTATATTTTTAAAAAGGGATTATTTTATGATCTTTTGATTTTCTTTTTAACTCAGTTTTAGATTACAATTCAACGGGAAACTATACTCAATCAATTTCTTACCATATAGTCCTAGCTTTGTATTAAAGGATTTCGCTGTGTTTATATTCAATTCTGATTTTCAAGAGAGCACATGCAAAATATGAATCGATCTATGTGAGGAGAGACATACAAAAAGATTACAAACACTCGAATTCTTAAATTAGTAAGAATCCGACTTGAAGCTCTCGAAACAAGGAATCAGATTGCATACATGCGTATAGAAATGATTGGCTATATAGAAATTGAATAATAGGTCTCACGACTCTGATCTGTTACATAGTTGCCAGAATATTTAGTCGATTACAAACAGTTTTCTCGAGATACTTCGACATAGGCCTAAACACAAGTCATTGGTGCAGTTCTAAGTTATATAGATGCATTTGGTCGAGTTGTTTAATTGTTCAAGTAGGACTACTTATTTCCAAGGTAAGAAGACATATCACATGAGATGATCATCCACAACGTTCTAGGTGGTAGGTCATATTTTACCCCGTTATAGAATTTGTGTTAACAAATAATTTTAAATAGAGATTAAAATTATGGCCAAAACAATATTTAAAATTTTAAATATAAAATTTAGGTTTTGTTAAATTGTAATATTGAAGGGAAAAAAAAGGGCAGAAAGGCGGTTAAATTTTTGAACGAGGGATATGGGGGACGGGGACCAGGTTGTAAAATAATGCCAGCAGGATATGGGTGGTGGACACCTGTCACAAAAGCAAATGGTCGATCTGTGGGGACCACTGCAAATTGGCGAAAAGAAATCATCCTAGTCAATTTTTGTCGTGTAGCGTAACTCGCTGTAGGTGTACGTTGTACGGACGGTCGTACTAGGGCGTCGTTGCACCGACGGTTCACGGTTCTTCGTCAGCCACAAACCAAATCACCGCATCTTTAGACCCGACCCGACCCGCCATCTTTAGGTTCTGCACGTGCACGTTAGTGGCGCGTGTGAGAATTCAGGATGGAATTTTTTTCTTTTTCTTTTTTTTTTTAAATCTCTTCTCGGATTTTCTGTGAGTTTATAATAGTTTTGAGTAGAAAAAAGGTTAGAATTTTTAAACCAAACTTGAGATTTAACGTTAAATTATTTAGTTCGTGAATTTTATAAAATTTTGATTACGTTGTTGAACTTTATATTATATTGTTGACATGAGATGCTAAAAATCACTCGAGATTATTTTTACTCTCTGTTTACTTACATAATTAAAATTTAAAATTACTAATCTGAACAAATCTTAGTGTTTAATTGTTGAAAAATAAAGACCAAGTACAAAGTGAAGAAACCAATATGGTATTTGTAGGCTGTCGCAAAGGCCTTGTAACTCTTGGGCTTAAGCCTCTTTTCTTTACAGACTTTAAAAAAAAATTGATTAGACTCCAGAATTCTATTATAATAAAATAATATTCTTTAACATTCAATTTATACATCTTTTTGGAAAATCACAAATCAATATTAATTTTTAAAGAGTATTTTTTTTCTCTCTTTTTATATACTTTCTAAAATTAGGCTCCAGTTTTGAATTGGACCGTACAATCCATAGTCCAAATGACTGGCCCATGCTTAACTAAATGCAAAGTTTGGGCCCAATTCATAAGTTGGGCCATACATTGGACCATACATTAAGATTATGGCCCAAATTCTAAAAGCTGACCTTGGGAAGATGGAGAATGGGCCCAGCCCATGAAGTGTCCGAAAAATTGTAATAAATATGGTGGACAGTTTTTCCAATTTTCATCACTAGACTGCCCAACAGCCAACCTAACCTATTACTGTACATTTATTCCTCCCCAATAATTAGACAATGAGAATTACCAATTTTCTTTGAGTTTCAATTATTTGCTCTTTTATTTTTAAATAACATAATAAAAGTTTTTTTTTTCTTTGGCAACAATTCCATTGATTTGAAAGTTTTTTTTGGTATAACAATTGATTATGAAAGTATTAATTGAAGACCAGTTTCAAACTTTCTATTCTAATTGTATAAACCAATCCGAACCTAACTCGATAGATAAAGTACTAATTACCTTACTTAGGTTAGAGTTCAATTTTCTATGTAATTACTCAATTTGGTAATAATATTGTTCTTAAAAACAAAGTTGTCACTAATGATTTTTTTTAAGTAACAATTTTTTCTTTTTTTTAGTTAAAAACATGTCAGGAATTCAAACTTATCCTACCCAATAAGTCATGGTTTAACTGCCTAAATATTCTAGATTGAGATTCTATTTGATAATTTTCTTAATTGCACTTTTTAGTCTCTAAAGTTTAAACTAAGATTTCATTCCATCTCGTTCTCAAAAATTAAGGGAAAAAATGATCTCTAAGCTTCTTTTTTTTAACCAAAATTTAAGAGTCAACTATCTCCAAGTTTCAAAATCTAGTCATTCAACTCATAATTTTGAGAAGATATTATAATTGATTACTCATATTACATTGTCCACTCACTGAAAAATTACAATAACGAAAAGTTTTTTTCAAACATGAATATAACTCAATCAATTAAGGTTATATCTTCAATATATTGGAAATTTAAATCTTTATTCCAGGTATTGTTTAACTAAAAAAGAAAAAGTTTCTTTGAAAAAGAGAAATTTATTGTACAAAAGAAAATTTAATTCTTGGTTGGATATGTTGGAGGTCAAAATATTGGTTTGAATTTGTACTCCTTTCCCTTAATGCAAGGGCGTCTCAAATGTGTGACAAATTGGCCATTAAAACGTTGTACCTTTTTCATATGACCCTGTCGGCAATTGACTTTTTTTCAAACCATTATTTTAGAATTTGCCATTATAAAATAATCGAATAATTGATATTTTATACATTAAATAATGTTTAGATGGGCAAAAATAATGTCTTTATTTGGTAGAATTCAAAAACAAACTCGTGCACACTAATGTTAAAGACAAATGATGTAATAACGTGTTTCAATAGATGTAATCCTAACACTAGCTATTCTACTAACGTTTGAAACTCTCTTTGAATTGATTGTAATAATAATGGTATAGTTGGAGTTAGTACCGATTATTACATTTCACACTTGAATTTCCTACATTGTTGCTTGTTAAGAGAATCTATGTCCAATCTTAAGATGTAACGTCCGACTTAAGAGGAGGGGTACATTTGAATGAGAGGAATCTTGAGACTATGGAAGTGATAATCACTACCTAGACCAACAAGGTGCTGGAAGGATTCGTGTTGGTCTTTAGGGATAGTCTACGCTCTTCCAAGTAGTTTAGAACAAAATGGTGCCATGACCAGGTCGCATGAGAATGTCGGGATAAAGAGGTGTCAAACTGGATTTTGAATCCGATAATACGTGGGATAAGAAATTTGATCTCACGACCTTTTGGTTGAGATAAATTGCTTAGCATGTTGACAAGATAGCAAGATCAGTTACATTTATTAACAATAAACCAATTCATTTAATATTTTGAATTTAAAAAAATTAGATTCAAAATCAAGTTTTCATTGGAATTCTAGTCCCCGCATGATTTCAGGACCTTTTTTTTATATTTTTTAAGCTTATTTTTGAAATATATTTATTTTGAACTTTTTTAATATGGCAGTTTTTATTTGTTAAACTAAAAATAACTTCACTACGTGGCAATGAAATAAGTTTAAAATAAAATATATTTTTAAAATAATTTTAAAAAATAATAATATTGGAAAATAGTCCCATGATTTTAAGATGGAAAATATTAATCTAACAACAAATAGTTTGTATACTTCACCAATATATACAACGAGGTATTTGATGTGAAGTTTTTGTTCGAATAGTTCAAATTTTTAATACAATTCAATAATTGTTGGAACATTATTTCAATCGTATAGAATTCAATAATAATTGGGTGTTTATACTTGTAAAAGTAATTTGCAGCTATTTATGAAAATATTCAATTATTTACTATTATTTCTACAACATAACTTAGGCTTGATTTATTTTACTTTTTTAAAAGCAGACTTACCTTGAAAGTCAATTTCTTTTAATGAAAATTTTACACCAAAAAACTACTAACTATGAATTTATTATTATTTTTTTAAATGCAACCAAATTGTTCCTTAGAATTTCTATGGTTTTAGTTAATCGATTGTTTAACACAATTAACACATTCAATAGATGTCAACCTGACCATAACTCAATTGGTTAATACACCTGTTTTTAATAGACACATTTTTATGTCTTGATGTTTTTCTTTTCTTTTTTCGAAATTTGTTTGTCAAATGAGTCGGGTCTTTGAATTTTTTTTTTAGTACATTAGTATAAGGAGTGAGAATTCAAACTTTGATCGAAAATATACACCTTCGCCGAATTAAAAATAGCATAGTTTGATAATATACTTATATAAATTCTAGCTTGTTTCGTTGTTTTATAAATATAGTATTCAATAATCATTAAACTTCCTTCCACTGATGATAATCTTAAAAAAAAAACATTTCAATAATTTTTCAATCTTATTAAAAAGAGAAGGATTCATATTATATATAAAGATTACAAAAGACAAAAGGAGAGAGAAGTTTGTTTTCTTTTTCTTTTTTGAAGAAAAAAAGAAGTTCCTCTTATAGACAAGTTTGGCCTTTTCTATTTTTCAGTTTGTTTATTAGTATTGAAAATAAATAATTGTGTTTTCCAATTTAGCTGTCCTTCTTTTCTTTTCTTTTCCCAACTTTTTTTAAACACCCAATAATATATAGTTGCTATGCTAATTCAAATAGGTAAATCGAAGTCAAAAATACAAACTTAGTATATAAATTTATTCTATTTTAGACTATATTCGCTTATTCAACAGAGTTGCATAAAGTTAAGTTGGCCTATGCATTTTCATATTATAATCTAAATTTTACCCGAATATAACACTTACCAACTAAAAATATTACATTAAGTTTCAATTAACTCATCTTTTTTAGTTTTTAACACGATTAAAAATTTTATAATAAATCCAAATTTCTTACGATCATGACTTAACCATCTCCAAATTGATATTACATATATATTTTTTGAAAAACCTACTACTTTTTCAGTTTTTAATGAAATAAATATTGTTCCTTTATCAAATAATGTATATATAAAAAGAAAAAAAATGCCTAATATGGGTTTAATATATTTATACCCTTGTCAATTTGAGTTATTACTCGTCCCTCTCAAACTCTCCCCATCAAATTATTGCAATTAAATCCAACTATTAATGGATTTTACAACACTTGAGTTTTACTTTAGCAATCCATATAGTAATTTTCGTAGATGGGTGGATTTTGTAGTGGCCATGGCCACCGCTACAAATTCCTAATTTATGATTAAACTAGTTCAATAAATTATCATATACTATAAATATATCCAATTGAAGAATTTATATTCAAAACTCATATATATTACACCCATATATGTGTGTCTATGACCTCTTCCATTGATATATAATATTGGGTATAAATTCTCTCGTGATTTTGCTTTCGTATCACCCATGTTAAGGATGAATAAATCACCACTCAACCTATAAGGATTAATTTAATTCTTATATTGGATATCTAATAATCAATGTTCAATTTATAAAGAGATATTGTCCCTAACTTATACACTCAAAATCTTTTCCATTTTTTTAAGTGGAGAATCGAACTCAAAACCTCTCGGTTTGCCACTAAACAATGTTCGCTTTGATTCCATTTCCTTAATCAATATAGAACTTTTGATTGTCTTTCGAACAATCCTCGCACCGATCGAGAGACATAGCTTTAATATCTAGTGGGGAGAGAGAGGCATGTGGGAAGGAAGTGGGAGATTTGGTGAGTTTAAAGAAAGAAAGAAAGATGATTGATGGAAGGGAGATATGGTGGGTGGGTAGGTGGTTGGTGCTTCTTAATGCTGCTTTGTCTTATCCTTTGTTTTGCATATTCAAACTGTAAGCTTTCTCCTCGAGGCCTAAAAATAAAGCCAAAATAAAAAAATTTAGTTTTCTCTTCTTCTTTTTTTTTTCCTTTTTCCTTTCTTGAGCGTGTTCGGATTATATTTATGAGTACGTAAGATATTCGAGTGTTTCAAGATGATCAAATATTTAAGTGGGGTTGGAGAGATTCGAACTGATGAACTAATAATCAAAGACAGATACCAATTAATTTTGAGCTAAACTTTAGCTTAGTTGACATTTTAAATATTCTTCTAATACATTGATTTCCAATAATTAATGTCTCGGGCATCACCAACTTAGTATAAATTTTGTTTTCCTTAGTTATTGTTTTATTAATTTTTTCCCTTTTGGTATTCAATATGTTTTGATTAAGTTTTCCAACAATATATTTATTTAATTTGATTGTTCGGTTAACAAATAAATTTTATTTTTATGGTAATCAAATTGATCTAGGATCATTTTTTTCTAATCATCTCAAAGTTTATTGTCCTAAAATTGATCGACCAAAAATCACTTTAGAATAATTTAGGGTATGCTTGAGAGTGATTTTGGCCAAAATCATTTTTCTTTCTATTGACCATGTTTGATAAATTATAAAATTGATTTTAAGAAAGTTTAAAATCATTTTAAATTGATTTTTAAGATATCACTTGGATAATAATTTTGAAAAATCAATTATATTTAAATTTTTTTTTTCAAAATCACTTATTCTACCATCACTCTCAAACACAATATGAACATATATATATATATAGTCCAAATAAATTGTTTCAATAGAAAAAGTATAAGCAAACAAGTATAGATCGTCTAAATTAGAAATCGTGCAAACTTTGTACCCTAAATTATGATGATATGATTTGAATTTTGTTTGGTTGAATTTTTATTTTATTTTTATTTATTAAGGTGTAGGCTATATATATATATATATATATATAAAAGTTAGTTTGATTGGATGACAATATGAGAAAAATGCGGTGCTAAACCATGAGCCTCACGCACTTTTTTTTTTTTTTTTCCTTTTTTCCTTCTTCTTCTAGGTTCAAAGTTCAAACCACTTCTAAAATGGTTAAAAATAAAAAATAAAAAATTAAAGTGATGTGATGTCGCGTGTACCATGTTTATAGAAAAATGTCTTTTTTTTTTTCAAGAGGGAAGAACAAATAACAGAACATTTTTCAAAGGTAAAATTCTACTTTTGTCTTTTTGCTAAAAATTTACTTTTTAAATCCTTTTAATAATCTTAATTTCAAATTTTGATCTCGATACTTTTATAAAATTTTATTGTCGGTATTTTATTTTTTTTATTGAAGCATAATAAGTATAGCAAAAATTAAATATTGTATGTTATTTGGAGATACAATCGATGAAATTTTAATGATGTGAATTTTTTTAGTGAGCTAAAAATTGGACACTCACGTTAGGATATTGATTTTTATTAAATAGTAACACGAAGTGTGGAGACCAATCATATTTCAAAATGAGATTAGCACTACAAGAAATATCACTTTTTATAGCTTTTTATTATAGTCTTTTAGAAAACAAGCTGTGAAATAATAAATAAAAAAGAAAATTTAGCCGTCATCCCAAATTTTTGAAAGCATCCGCATGAAAATTCATATGTCACCCTCTTTATCTTGGTGAAAGTCGTAGCCATCTTTTCTCTCGCTATGTAGCAGTGAAACCCTAACTTTTCTTTTCCTTGATCGTTTTTCTTCTTCTCTCCAATTGCTTACCATCGCTTCATCTTTAAACCAAATGCTATGAAACCCTTCTTTCTTTCTTAAAAAAAACTTTGTTGTTTTCGTTTCGATGGGAGTTGTTGAATTTTTTACTTGATTAACAATATCATCATCAGATCCAATATGTTTGATTCTCCCTTGGTTTGATGGGATTCTAACCAGTCATATCTATTACTATCACTAATTTTGAAGAAATCAGATAAAACTTTTATCCAATTATAATAATGAGATCAGTAATGGAACTTTTTAAAATATAAGAAATCTAAATAAAATCATACTAGTAGTTAAAAATGTAACTTAACAAATAAGATCTCTAACATTTTTAATCTAATCATGAACTTTTACGGGTCGATACTATAGTCGAATTAACTTTTTCTTTTTTGGGAATCGATGCCTGTGACTTACGTTTTGGATCGCTATAACTAGACTTGTTGTTTGAGCTAAGCAACATTGTAAGCGCAATCCGAGACATCATGGTAGGTTATACCACAAGGCTCAAGATCCTCGTTACCACATCATCTTAGGGACTAATTAACTTTGAAATTGTGAAGGTATGAGATCGAATCATCAACTTTTAAAATTACACAGTAGATATCTTATCTACTAAACTATGTTTGGATTCGCGTCGAAATATTTTTTTTTTTTACGCGTTTTTTTAGGGATATTTAATTTTGGAATGGTGTTTTCAATATGCATAGCATTAATGATTCTCAGAAGTTAAAAATCTCATCACAAGTCACAAGGAAACAAATGCAAGCTGTTGTGTCCCTCACACAGTCCCTGCAGTGAAACCCTTTTTTTCCATACAGGCTGGAAAGTGGGGCCCATGTTGACCTGATCAAATGAATCCCAGCCGTCGATTGTTTGGACCATGGGGATCAGAAAGGAGACTATCATGGGGGTTTCCTGGGCATTTCCTATTCTCTCTCTTTCTCCCAAATTTAATCCAACATAATTCCCTAATTTTTTCTATTCAAAGAAATTTGCATCACAATTGGAATTAGACCGTTAAAAAAAACACTTTCATATATTATTTTCAACTTTGATTTATTTTGACTCTTGTAATTTCAAACGGTTTATTTTAGACAATTTATTTTCAATTTTAATTTATTTTCGTTAATTTAACTAATATGAATTAATAATTGATATACATTTTGTATATCAGTCATACTAAATATATCAATAATATACCTCATTAATATAATTGATATACTTGCCAACATGAATAACATAGCTTTGAATCTTGCTCCTTTTCTAGAGGTTAGAAGTTCAATTACTCCTTGCACTAAAAAACAATTGATACAGTATATTAGTGTGTTTTTCTTTTTCATTTTCAGAAGACCACTATTTTCCATTAATTTGGTTTTGATGGGTCTCTTTTTGTTATATCTACCATTAACTACATCTGCAACTGATCCTAAAAATGCTGATACACAAATTTAAAATCATGTCACCAATCTAGTAAGCAATTGACAAAATAATAATGATAATAACAAAGTGTTTATTTAAAAACATCTCAAAAACTAAAATAGATATTTGACCAAGATACAAACATATTTTAAACTTATTTAAAAGGTAAAAAGGAGTAACATTTAAAATAAGATGAAATTATAAAGTTGGTCATTGTGTTTTTCCCACCCACGAGACTAATAAAACTTTATCTATTTTTATTCCATCCTAAGTTTAAATGTAATTAACTAATACAATCAGTTAGATATTAAATAGAAGCGTAAACGATTCGATATTAGATCCAAAATTGAATCCGAACCAATAAGAATAACATATTAATAAGAAACTAAACAAAATCGAACCAACAATCGGTCCAAACTCTAAAACCAACATCAACGTCCTGCCACATACATTTTAAAATAATATATCATGTATTTGATACGTTAATTTCGTGATATTTTGTGATACAATCAGCAATTTTGTGAAATTACAACGTAGTGTCAACGTGAACTTAATTCAACTATATTGAAATCAATCTCTAACTACGAAGGTGCGAGTTCGTACTAACAAAAAGTGAAGTGGTATAGAAATTAAATCGGAAGTTACAAAATTATGGAGATGAAAATTGAAAATAGGTGTAAATTGCAAGTACTAGTGTTGGCGTAAAGGGATGGAACGACAGAAACAGAGGGGTCTTTTTAGGTTTTCTTGTTGTCGTTCCAGTACGAAAGCCCAATTGATGTGACATGTCGTGCCTCCGACCCCATCAAATCAAATCTTTGCCTCAAAAGCCCGCCCGCTCCCCCCCTTTTTAAATTTTTATTTTCCTTTTTATATTTTCTTTTCCCCGTATCTGCTGACACCTGGACGCTTCTGATTCGACAATCCGCTCTGTCTCCCACGCTCCCTCCAAAATCCTCCAACTTTCCGCTTACGTGGCTCCTCACGCAACTCCTACGTCATCCCATCGTTTTATTTGGCTTAAAATATTATTTTCGTCATCATTTCATTTTAATTCTTGTGTGCAAACGTTTGTTATGATGCTTGTATTTTAAATTTTGGTTTATTTTAGTTTTCGTAATTTGAAAATGTTCATTTTCATCCATGTATTTTTAGAAATTGATAAATGTCATTCCTTCTAAAATTTTAACAAAAAATTTACATTTTATATTTTACATTTTAAGAAATGTATTGATTTTGTATTGTGATAAAATTATGATTGAGAAAATATGATTAAAAATAAAATTAATGGATCAAAATAAATATTTTAAAAATACAGCGATTAAAATGAACCAATAGCATGTGTAAAATTTCATTTCCTAACACATGTTAAAGACTATTGATTTATATAGTAATTGTATTTCGTTCCCCAATTTTACACCGAATTTAATGATCAATTTATACTTGATTGCTAAATGAGACTTTTTAAAATAGTTGTTAGAGAGTGTCCTACGTAGGTGAGTAAGAATTTTAGATTCGAATCAAAAGGGTAAAATTATTGACCATTTTGACCAGGCTCTTATATTTTGAGTAACATGCTTTTGCATTGAGAGTCAATTCCCTTCACATTTTTCTTCAAATTAAACTTGTATTGGCGTTTATTAAAATGGTGAGATTTCAAACCCTTGATAAATTATAAATCTAAAATGTAGTAATAAACTTTAATGTTGTAATAGCATAGATTGTCAAATATAATCATTATTTCTTTTGATTATGTCAATTCAATAGATTTGATAATAAATACAATTTTATTCAATTCATGCGAAGGCAAGTTCGGGAAAATGTCTGTTTCTAGTACCCTCAAATTATTTGTTTAAATCCATACCTTTAATTATCAAAATTCCATCAAATATCTCATCAATATCAAAGATCCCCCACCTTATAGCTTCAAAAAAAAAAAAAAATCTCCACATTACTCTTCAAAAATAAAAAATAAAAAAGGACCTCCACATTATTATTGAATACCATTACAAAAATTTGTCGGCATTAAAAAAAACAATTTTTTTTATGTAATTGTAAAAGTCGGGAATTATGAATGAAACCAAAATAAATAATTTTAGAGGAAAAAAATGAAAATGACCATTCTCATTGATTGAATCCACACCCCTCCACGTGGACCAATAAAAAAGTGAAGGGTAAAATAGTCATTTCATAAAGTGAAGATGGCTCATGAAGAGCCTCTTCATAAATATACAATCCAGTGGTTCTTCATGCATGGGGATGATACTCTCACTCACAGCTTCGAATAATTGATAAATTATTGACTTTTTTTCCCCATCATTACTTAAACCTCATTATTTCCCCATTTACCCCCCGAAAGACCCAAAATTTATAAATATGGTATTTTTTATAATTTTTTTGGATAAATAAATAACCAAATAAAAAAGACAGCAAAAATTTCCCCTCTTGTTTTCTTGAGATCATCCTCCATGCAATCCCAACCGTTCATTTTAATGGTCAACGACAAAGAGAATGGCGACCAAAGAAAAAGAGAGAAACAGAGAACCACCGCTGATTTGGGAAAATAAAAAAAGCTCTTTTTCTCTCTTCCTCTAACAAAATGACACGAAGTAGGTCTTATCTACTGCTCCTGTACATCCGGCGCAGAGGACCGCAGCCGCTTCGTAGGAGGCTCGGCGGCGGCTTCGTGGCTCGTAGAGCCGGTGTTGTCACAGCTACCGCATGCAGCCGCGTCGAGAACGCCGACTGGACTCGGCGGCGCCGGCTGCTCGGCTTCACCACTCCGCTGTTTTCGGAGCGCTGCCGGACACGTGTCGATCACATACTCCTCCATTAGTTGGTGACAGCTTCTCACCATTTCCTATTCCCAAAAAAAAGTTTTTATTTAACTTTTGACAGCAGAAATATTTTAACCCAACGTTTCTTGCACCAAGAGAAATGAATGGTTTGAATTTACGAATTTGAGGTTTTTATTTTTTATAGTTTACATTTAATTACAATTTTATTTCCATAATTTTAAAAATTTCAATTTAGTTCCTATATTTCGATAAATCTCACATATCATCTTTAATTACTAATTTATTTTGTTACGTACCTCTGTTGTAACTTAAAACTGAGTATAAAAAATAAGAGAAATTTAATAAGTTTTTTAGTATGTAAAAGGTGACTTAAGGAGAATGCGTGAGATCTAAATTAAAATTTTTAAAATTATAGACTGAAAAATAGTTAAATTTAAACTTTCAAAATCATTTAAGGTTAAATTAGAATTAACATGGTACCAAGTATTATAATCAACTTGGTTGCCAATATAAATAAAGTTCAAATTGTTAAAGCATTTTAACACAATTCCAAAGGTGGATTCAAATGGAATAGAATAATCAACCAATCCAATTTCCTATATGAAGTTTTATAGTTAACCAAAAATAACATTATAAAAAAAGACTTCATATTTATATATTTGACCGCTATAGAATTATGAATTATTTTTTAAACACACGGAGTTATTGAATTAATACTTACGACTCTGTTCGCTGCCAGGAAATGGCTACAAACCGCCGGAGAATCGAACCTCTCGCCAGCAGCGCAGAGAACGGCGGCGGCAGCGATGGCGGATGGCGGAAGCCCCAAGAAATCGATCACTGAAAATCATTTTAAATTAAGAAAAATAAAGCGATTTATGGTAACAGTATCGATTCGGGATTAATCGAAGGTACCTCGGGTGGTGCTGAGAATTAGATCGGAAGAAGCAGAGAAGAGGCGATGAGAGTCTTCCCCGTCTCCATCGCCGGTGGCGGTGGCGGAAGAAGAAAGAAGGTTGGAGATGAAGTGGTGGAGGAAATCGAACGGCGTGACGGCGCGTAATCTCCAATTGAGATTAGACATGATCCAAAGCTCCATTCTCTGAACCGTTTTGGGCTCGAAAACGTATTTCGGTTCGAAAATTTGGAGGTCCAAAAGCAGTGGGACCTGAGGTTCTTCCATTTTTGCCGCTAATGACAAGCACGCCACCGATAGAAGCTGAAACGGCCATCCATTCGGTCGCTGCGAAAAAAAGCCCTAAAATCGTCAGCAACAGAATTCCGATTAATTGATTGGAGAATCGACGAAATCAACGAGGGGAAAATCGAGAGAAAGCCATTACCGGAAGAAAATTCGAGGAGAGAAAGCGATCGAAGTAATTGACGGAGAGGACAGCAGTAATCGGTTTAAAATTGTAGTGCTCGTGCACCTGCAAAACCATAAACGCTCATAACAGAGAACAATGCCAAGAGCGCCGAGGCGCTAAATCGGACGCCGCCGATGTAAAACGGCAGCGACCTACCTTCAAGATCCAGTTGATGGAGTCTTGGCGAGCGGTGACGTCGATCGACCGGTCCCGGCACCGGCGAACATAGTCACGGCGAGGCATGTGGTCGGACTCCGATTGAAGAAGCCTGGAAATGGCGGACTCATCGGAGATCGGCGAGACGGTAGCGGAGGAACAGAAGAAATCGGCGGCGGAGGAGGAAGTAGAAGCGGCGGAATGATCAGGAGAGGGAGACATTGATGACGGGAGAGATCACCGGAGAGGAAACGGCGGCGGCGGCATTGGAAAGTAGGAGGAAGATGTATCGGCAATGGGAGATGGCCATAGCTTTATGGGTTCGGATGGAACATAGTCAATAATCTGCACTCACCGCTCTCTCACAGTGACTGAGTTTCTCTCTCTACAAATTTTTCTCTCTCTTATTTTATTTATTTTTTATTATTTTGTGAAGTGGTGAGTGAGTGTGAGAGTGAGACAGTGAGAGTGAGACAGTGAGAGTATTTGTGGGGAAGCTTTTTGGTAAGGGTCAAGAAGTTTAGAGTAGCTGAGTTGTCAATTTATTATTCGTGGATTCTAACTAGCCCCATACTACATCACCACACTGGATTGTGCCCTTTTTAAATTTTAAAAAAAATTTAATTTCCCTGCTTAATTAATTAAAGTGTAAAAAAATAAAATTAAAGGCCTCATTTATTTACTAAAAATCGGAATAAAAACCAATTTGAGTAAAATTAAGGTGAATAAAAATGTTATTTTTCATGTTGTTTATAGAAATTTTCTATAATCATAATCACCAACTTTGTCATAGCAAAATTGTATATAATACCACTTTCTTATTTCTAATTAATTTAAATATATTACAAAGTTTAATTTTTAGCCCTTACCTCTGTTTTTTAATGTATTTTTAACAGAAATTGTGTATTGTTACTTGTTAGATGAACTTGTGTTTTAAATTGCATGTATCCAGATTGATATTAAATTTTAAAATAAATGTTGTTTAGGACTTCTAAATGCATGACAACATTCTTTTAATGATAAGGACCAAAACGAGTATTTATGCAAGTTTGTATATCAAAATAGAATATTTGAAAGTATAAAGATGAAAATAAAACTAGCTTAGAAGTTTAGAAAGGACCGAGAAATAAGCCCCTATATTTTTTTATTTTTTTTATTTTGTGAATCGATATGGTTCATGAGTGGTTAAGAGATTTTCAAAGAAAAAGGTATATAGGTTTTCAATGCTCCTATCCAATCCAATTTTGGCTATAAAATAAAAGTTAAGGAAATTTTGTTGGGGGATAAAATTAAAATAAGATTAGACATGGGATTTCCATCATTCATAAAGTCCAACATCCAAAACCCACATTCTTTATGTTAGTTTAAAATTTAATTTCTTTTTGGTGGACTAATTAGTCTAATAGACAATCACACTCTTTCTTACCTTGATCACAATGCATGATTTATATGCTTTTAAGTAATTAGGCGTATTCTAATGTGAGAGAAAAAGTTAAGAGAGGTTTGGAGGACGAGATATATTCTACCATCTTATTTATGACTTATACATCAAAATTTGTTGGTTTTAGTACTACATCAGTGTGCAGACCTCTTGTGTGTGCACATGTCCGTCGAAGCTTAATTCAAATTAACAATACCATATATATATCTTTTCAAAGAATTTTATTAATTTTATTTTATTTTCTTAGGGAAGTTCCTTTTAGAACCCCCTCTTGAGTGTGGGTTCAGAGAAAAATAAAAGTTAAAACTTAATAACAACATGAAATTATTTTGAAATATTGAATTATTTTGTGGGTTTTGTCCAACAATCAATCATCATTTTTTTTTAAATTATCACCAAATTTTCAATCTACAAAATAATAATAATAATAATAATACCAATATTAAAAAGCATATTTATTTATTAAGATACTCCTAAAACCTTATTTAATTTAGAATCTCACATCATAAAAAAGAGTTCAAATTTTAGGAACTTATCTAAAACGAGAGAAAAAAAAGGGTTAAAACGAATAAACTAATTTTAACATGTACGTTTTTTACGGAAAAAAAAGGCAAAGAAATTGGTATCCAGCACGTTCATAATCCTAACTTTTTTTTTTAAAAAAAATGAAAGTGCATAATTAGACTTAATCCTATTATATTTGCATTTTTTAAAAAAAGGTTTCATATAGTAATGAAGTAACAACACACATAAAAATTAGTAATGCTATTATTATTTTGAGTCACATTAAAATTAATCAAACATACTACTTTCTTATATCATAATAAGTATTTGGCTTTATATATCTTATTATTTATTGTGTGGAAAAACTGATAATTAAAACGAGATTATATCCACTAAAAATCCAATTCGCAAACTTTTTCAATAACATATTAATTATATAAAACAAAGTAGTTAACTCCATGGGTCAAACTCAACAATTGGGAGAGGACATATATGATTCAAACTCACAAACCAATAAAAGAAATTGAATATTTCAAAAAATAATAATAAAATGAAATTGAATAACTTTGGCCCTTTATTATGCATCATTTTTTAATTAATTAAAGCATATGTAGAAAGACGATTTTTTAAGATTAATTTCTACGAGGATCTTTGAATTTCCTTTAAAAAAAAAAACTATTTCGGTTATTCATGTCGAATTTATTGCATTTAAGACTTTAGATCACCGATTTTCTAAATTCATTATTATATTTCAAGTATATGTGTTTAAAAGCCAAAGCGAGCATAGCTTAGCGGTAATTGACATATATTTATAACCAAGAGTTTGTGAGTTTGATCCCTCACCCCCACATGTTGTACTAAAAAAAAAGTATGTCCTTGAAAACGAGTTTGGTTAGAAAAGACTTGCATAAAAAAAGCAAATACTTCAACATTCAAGTTAGTAAAAGATCAATCTATGGTCTCAAGTCGAGGTTGGGTTGCCAACCTAGAGTCCTAATTATGCTTCTCTTCATAGGGAGTCAGGTGACAGCAACATCGACTGTTCAATGCACATCGTGTCTCCGAAATTTTGGATGTGTAGCAACCACATTTTTACCGAGACATTGAAAATGTCTTTTTTTTTTTCCTTTTATTATTATTATTTTTTTCCAATGGGCAAGTTTCAATGTTAGATGACTTTTGGCATTTTGGCTGACACAATGTTTTTGGAGACATTACGTTGTGAGGCAAAATAGGAAAATTCCAATGTGATATTAACAATCAGTAGTTTTATGTTTCAGCAAAATTAATGGCTCTCACTTCCTTTTTCATTTCCAATTCAAAGGGGAAAAAGATAGCCACTAATAATGGGCATCAAATTTGTAAACTTTTCCAAAGTTTTGGAGAATCAATTCTTTTTTCTCAATTTAGCATGATGGAATTTAATTTTCATTTTTTTTTGTTGAGATATTTGCTCATCCTATAGATTTTAATTTCACTCTTTGATTTGAAACTCGCTTTAGAATTCACTACAAATTAAATGTTTGTTTTTTACTATATTAATTGCAGTGTCCTAATCGGACAACGTTGTTCAATTTGACTTTAGTTTTGAGGTTATTTTTTTACTTTTAAAATTAAATAAAAAAAGTAAGTTAAAATAGAAGCAAAAAACTTATATATAGGTTGAGTGAAGTTTAAGTTTAAACTTTAAAGTACTTTTTGAAAAGCAACTTTTTTAAAAAATTGTTATTTTCAGGATGAGTCAAAAAAAATTGTTTAATTTTTATCATTATTAACCAATTAATCAATCTCCAAAAACTTACAAATTTCAACAGAAAAAAAAGACCAGTTTTATTTTGTTTTTTATTTTTTTAAAGTCTCACTAATTTGTACTACAAATGTTTAATAATTAATTGAACATGTGTGAAAATATATAACTATTTTAATGATTCTTCAAAAGAAGATGTATAAAAGAAGGAAAAATTGCAAGGCATGTTCAAATTTAATGTTAAAATTGTACTATGTATTAAACTGAAGGTAAAAATCGGTACCCCTTTCGAAGTTCATGTGTAAAACTTTTTTATATTTTTTTAAAAATAAAATTAAAAAAATATCACAAATCAATCTTGACCGTTCATCCTCTTCCTAACATTAATTGAAAGAAAAAAAAAGGATATGGTAGCATGGCTCAAACGTCCGGATCTGTCAGATGAGATTAATTCAACTTTGACTTCGGACATAATATTAATTATAATTATTTGACCACAATTTTTCATTCTATTACTTTGTTTTTTTTTTTTTAATTCTCATTTGCCTAAATTCAAAACCAAATTTAAAGTAAATGCAAAGGAAAATTAAAAAAATTTTAACTTATTTTTTAAAGTCCTTTTTTGGGTGAAGAATTTAAAGTACTTTTTTTAATTTTCTTATCACAATGTTTTCCAACGACGTAAATAAAAATATCATTTTACCATTTTCTTAGGATAATTTTGAATATTTTATATTAAAAACTACTCCCCAAATAAAAGAGTAGAAACATTAGCAAGCATATGTTCATTTGTTTTCCCAATTAAAGAAAAAAATTGAGAAATACATTTTGGCTTTTCTTTCTTAAAAATGAAATATTACCAAACTGCCGTCAGTTAACTTCACAATTTCCTGTTCAGGCCATAGAACAGCATAAACAAAAATGAAGATTCAACTCTGTAACGACTTTTAATTTACTGGTATAATAATAGTGTAGGGACAGCCTTAACAAGATATTCAAATAGCAAGCTAATTTCAGTGTTTTTCTCCTATGCATATGCTTTAAACATTCTCTCTTTAAGGATAAAAAGTGTCCAAATAACTTGTTTTCACTCAAAACAAGATCAAACATTTCCTGTACTTTATCCTTCTCTATCCCTTTGATTCTGTTCAGTGATGATTAGTAATTCAAAGTTAGGCTGATGGGAAGAACCTGTTGAGGTTCCAAGGAAGGGAGTAGAACTCTTCGCTCCTTGTATCGAGACTGAAGGACCAGAACTTCTCCCACCAGTGGCGACCGCTGTCTCGGCGGGTCGAGCCATGATTCCTTGACAATGTGATGTCCAAGAAGAAGGCAACCATAGCTGCCACTGTTGCTGGGGAAGTAAAGATCACTTGGACAATGTTGTTAAACTGCAAATGACAGAACATTTGGAACTTTTCATGTTAGAATTCAGACAGCATAGTCTATCTGCTAATCAGAATTAAACAAGTTTATGGGAGTAAATTTGAGCTCACCCATGTGGCTTTAGTGTGAACAGGACCATGCCCAGAAATGAGAAGATACTCATTGAAGTACTGGGGCACAGAGAGGCCCAAGAACAGAGAAAATCCGAGTACGAATTTTGACCGAAAGCTGTTTAGATTGCAGAACTGAAGGAACCCGAGACCGGCAGAAGCTGTTTGTCCAATGAAGTATCACATTAAAAGCCTAGAGTTTAATTCTGTGTAGGAGAAGATGAACTGGAACTGACATGCTAATCAAACACTTTCCGTACACCAGCAAATTGGAAAAAATTAGCCCCCACCACACTGACGTTCATTTATAGCATTCATGGGGTAAGGTCTGTTTCCAGTTTTTTAAGATTATTGGGCCAAAAAGGTTTTAGCACAAAAGTTGATGTCAGGAGTTCACAGAAATGTTCAAATCAAGTGGCAAAGTTTGTGGATAAAATAGTGTAGATGATTAAAGACCTGGTTGAGACATGAAGTGATGCATAAAAAGCTTAAGTCCTCCCCTTTGGTAGATGATCAAAAAAGAAAAGTAAACAAGTTTCTTTTGGAGTAGTCACTGGGTCAGACATGTTATTGGAAATTGGTATTCTGAATTATTTTGTCTTCCCTCTGTTCGGTTGTCTTGTTAAGGAGCTCTTTATAAAGTTGTGATGGCTAAGTTTGTCGATAGAACAGTGTAAAATTCAAGGCCTGGTGGAGACAAGTTATGAATAAAAAGCTCAAGTCGTCCCCTTAGCTACATAATCAAAAAAGAAAAGTCAATAAGTTTCTTTTGGAATTGTCATTTAGGACAGACATGTTATTGGGATTTGTTTCATATTCTTAAATAGTCTGGTCTGTGTTCTGTTTGATTGTTTTGTTAGGTAGTGCTTTACACAAAGTGAATCTTGAAGCCACTGCAGATTTCGGTTTCGAAGGTTAAGGTTTTAAGTTAAGGATCTCTCTAATAAGTTATGAGGCTAAACTAGAGATGATACAGCTCGGATGGCCTTTATTCCCATGTAATTATTTGCACTTTTGTGGTAGCTCACACTCTACAGTTGGTGGTTATCACAACATGAAGTTAAATAGTAGCTGAGAATTTATAGTCAACTGTAATACATAATTTGCAATAAACATTAACAGCAGTGTGCAGTATAAAGTTATTGACACCATTCTATCTTAGCAGTCTTATAGGTCTGCTTTAATTATTTCCAGCAGGTGGCTTTTGTTTTGGCTATAAGTGGTTTCATGATTAGAGTATGAGTTTAAGATTATTTCAATTCCATTATTAATTTTGGGTACTTTTGATCACCACTTTGTTGTTAAATTTTTGTTTTTGAAAAATGAGTTTACTGACACGTAGTTTCTATGTTTTGTGATCTACTTCATAAAAATCCTATGCAAATTAAAGTAGTTTTCAAGGTTTTGTTTTGTTTGTTACGAAATCTGGATAAGAAATCAAACTACTTTTAAAAAGGTGAAAAACAAAAGAGTAAACGAACATAGTTTCCAAAAAAACAGAAAATTAAAGACGAAATTCACTCAAATCTTTTCAAATCTTTAGCGGCCAGTCTACTATGGTAACATTTTGATTCCTTTTGGGTTTTTCTGGACAAGTTTGATCACAGAGCATACAAAACAAAGTAACTTACCTATATAGGCAAAGAGGACACAGTACAGGGCTGCCATTATAGGTAAGGGTATAGAAGCAAGGACAGCACCAAACTTGCCTGTTATCATGGATAAGATAAACTTGAAAAGCTGTTAATTAAATAAAATAAAATAAAAAGTAATACCAAAGGCCATGTTGAACAATCATTTAACTGGTAGTTTAAGATCTTGCAAAGCATAATTGCATAGTCGTGGACATTAAATATGTTATATGTCGTGTATTCACTGAGTTAAATAACTTTTAACTGAGAGTACCTAGCACGGAGAAGAAAAGCATAAACCCAGCAGAAATTTGAATGGCTCTCCGGCTTCCAACTCGTGTCAAACCCAAAAGACCTGCGTTTTCACTGTAGAGGTGGATTGAATTCAATTTTGCATTTATATCCAACTGTTACTACAGAAAAAGAACAATGATATGATAGCAACATCTAGGCATTCAAGATGGAACGGGTTATTTTGCTTCTTCCTTTTCAGGATAACGTAAGATTTTGTGTATCAAGCTTGTTTCTTTTCTATTTTTTAGGGATATGGATCGAGAAAAATAGTAGAATCTTTAGGGGTGGAGATTATTAGATTTAAGACTTCCTGTTGGGGTCAATATCTGAGTTAATTGGGATCCACTAGTCAGATTTCTATGATATCCTAACTCAATTTAGTATTTTTGTCGGTTCTATGTTATTCAATCACCAAGGTCAATTGATCATTGATCCTCATGTATCCTTTTGGATTGGATCCCCTTGGTCAAATTTGTATGATATCCGAACTCAATTTTACGAAAAGAATAGTTTTTTTGCCTGCTCTATGTCATCCAATTGATCCCCATGATATTATCCTTTTGGATTTGAGCCCCTTAGTCAGATTTCTATGATATTCTAACTCAATTTTACGAAAAGAGTAGTATTTTCGCTGGTTCCATGTTATCCAACACCAATATCAGATGATCATTGATCGCCATCGTATCATATAATTATTCGGGGGACTTTAGTGCCTACATTTTTACTATTTTATGGAATCTTTGGCTCTAGAGAAATACAAGAGCTTTAGAGAGGCTGAGAACCCTCGGGGAAGTGTGTTCTACAAAGAGTTTCAACAATTCTCTCAGTGTTTGTGACCCAAAAGTTGTATAGACGTCCTCTTATCTCTTATCCTCAACAATTTGAACTATCTTTTGTAATGTTCTATTGTATTTTAGTTACTCTCCTTTGAACAGGCTCTTGTTGTTTCCTCTTTTTTTGAATTGTCCAGTTGCATCCCTTCGTTTATCCTAATAAAATTTGGTTTCAGTTGGTCACAGTATTCAGTACTTTGAGCGCGGTGGGATTGCTTTCGAGACTAAATTGTGCAATAGAGAAGGCTTAATATTTTTTAAGTTTTGTCCAAAATAGCTACAAGCGAAGTCAATAAGCTTTGTTCTTACACTGATGCAGTGGATCCAACGCCAGTGCCAAATGCACCATTCAGTAAAGTCCCTACCCCCTGTATATACATGGAACAAACAGTAGTTCATTCCCTTCCTGGCGATTTATCAGAAAATATGTGCAACAAAAGAGGCAAACTAATATAAGTATTGGAGGATTGCTAAACTACCAGCCAACCGACGCCACGGCTTAGTACAGAAGGAGGTATATGTGTGGCACTCCCATATCTTGCAGCTGCAATGAATGTTCCTGTAGACTGCCAAAACAGCGGAAAGGTAGAGAGACAACATTAATATGGTAACTTGTTCTTTAAGAATATAGCTGGTGTTCTATAATTTACAAATTGCAAGAAACAAAGAAATGTGTTGGAAATTCATTCACCTCAACGAGAGCAACAAAGGCAGAAGCCATCATAGAAAAAGCATCTCCAGCATCAAATCTAGGAGCCCCCCAGCGAAATGGATAAGGAACCTTTATCCTGTAGTTAAACGAGTACTGTTGAATGTAGATGACAAGATTCTATAAGCTCTTAAACTAGCAAGATTTGAGTGTTATACAAATTTAATCTTTCTAAAGTAGAACTGATAGAAATTTTCACACTCAGAAGACCACTATTCAGGAGTGAATTTGGAATGCTCAGAAGCCATGAAGCAACCAGAGATGAAGTTAGTGCATGAACTTCTGTATCTTTAGTCTAAAACCCTCAACATTGTCAAGAAAATGGTTCAGAAATTATACTCCGCACGTCTATGGTCTCGATGCTCGATAAAGGATAGCTATTTGGTGATTGAGAGTTCTCCAGATAAAAAGTCTCAGCCATTATTAGTTATAATGATTCAGAGTTTAGAAGGTAAACTAAAGCATACCAGGAGGCAGCACTAATGAGCCCAGAACGATCTGTGCGGCAACTGAATTGAGTACTTGGAGATTTGTTTTTATATGCACCAGCTGCAGTCAATATCTCTGCATATGCCCACACAATAGCTACTGAGAAAATAACTGCAAATCGATCAAATACGGCTCGTCTGCCTTTCAACAGGGGTGGAACGTACTGCAGTAAAATGACTATAATATCAGGTTTCCTGACTTAAGAACAGCTTAAATAAAGATGAGCAAGAGCAAGGGGAAGTTAAACTAGCTCACCTGGGATAATAAAACCACTATGACCAACTCTGGGAGTCCAAGTTCAACACAATTAGCTAGCTGCAACCATCAAGAGAAATAAGATTTATCTACTTATTTCCAAAGGAAAGTTGTTCATTTATAGCATCTAAAGATTAATAACGTAGCAAACGAAATTCAATTCTGATCCCCGGAACTATCCAATCTTGATTTGGACTCTCTTGTTTTATCATCCAACTTTTTGCTTTCCTTTTTCTTCCAATGAAAAATCAGAATGTTTAAGGGGGCGTTATCATGGGGGCAGAGAAGTGTCAATCTCTCTTACTTGAGGAAAACCGAGTGCGAATAGACCGAGTCCAGTGAGAGTTACAAGAGGAACTGCAGATAAAGGGCTAAAATACCTGCATTACACAAATAAGATGTAAAATTGAAATCTTACAGAAATCCCATATTAATTAATTTCTGTGCCACCAACTCAGTATCTTACATACCTTGCAACAATCCTCCAGAATCCCAAAAAACCGACTATCATTTGCAGGAAAGACGCAACAATCAGTGCTCCTTGTAGAGCCTTCATTGATTCTCTAAACCTCTAGAGAGAGAACGAAAAGAAAAGCACAAAATTGAAGATAACAACGAAACAAAAGCAATCTCAGGGCATTTTTCTTTCTCCCAAGTGATTTTTGTCTAAAAACAAAGTGGGGAATACTCAAAATATCGGCCAGACCTGGTGAGGATCAACATAGAAATTAAATCTCCGAGACAAAACCACCGAAATGGCCGGGATGATGAAGGCATACGACCCACCAATCACCACCGGCAACCGGGTGCCGAACCAGGTTTGTAATAAAGTATTGATACCCGCAACAAACAACAGAGTGTTTATCATTTCAGCCTTCTCCACCTATCATATATACAAACACTGTTTGGTTGGAGAGAAAATGAAGGAAAAAAAAGGTGGGGAGAAACTGAAAAGTTTTCTTGGAAAATATTCTTACATTTCCGCCACCCATGAGAGGAACGAGTATAGTGGAGAGTGCAACAGTAGTTCCAAGCATCACCAAGTAGTGTTGAAATCCCAGAAGTATGACTTCGGCTGCAATCATTTCGTTCAAAACTTAAATCAGCTCCCATTTTCGTTTAAATTAAATTTCAATGGTTTTATGTGAACAATCAACAATGTAAACAAGATTACAATCTGGGTTAAAGGGGAAACGAAGAAAAACAGAGAGAGAATTACAGGGGAAAACAGATCCCCGTTGCTTGGAATCCAAGAAAATAAGAAACCCATAGTATCCGGGAAGCGATTGCGCTGTCTCGCTTCCACGAAACTACTTCATAACACACTAATCGATTTCGAAGAATTTTAGCCCACTTTCCTCCCCTGAAACTCTTTGTTCCTTTTCCGACTTGTTCTTCGATACCCAACAAAATAAGAAAACGGCTAAAACTTTTCCCTCATTTCCCTCCCAGATGTAACGTTCCTCCACAGCCAAACAGCACAGTTACCAAATAAAACAATGCTCGAGTTACAAAAATCGATGAAGACGATCGAATAGCAGATTTTCCATCAAAAGAACGAATGTAGAGAGAAATTGGTCGAGCGATCAGGAGAAAAGAAAGGAAGAGAGAAACTAAAACAAACTGGGTTAGAGGAGGGGGAAGTTAACGAAAAAGAAGAACCAATAAAAACAGAGAGAAAGAGAGAGAGGGGGAGAATACGCCATGGGGGGGAGCTGGAAATGCAGAAATCGATGCCGGGAAGTTGCTCCTTGATCGGATGAGGCTGAAACTCGTCCACTTTGAGGGTTCCTCCAGCGCCGCCGCCTCCCATTTCACTCTGTGAAACTGAAACTACAGAATGCTCTGCTTTTCTTTTTCTGGGTAACGGGTATTGAGGGTAAATTCAGAGGGGGAAATGGGGAAAATGGACAAAAGGGGAAGAAAAGGGAGTGGTTCGGGTATGGTTGTTTGTTTCTTCGTTTTCGTTTTTGGTTGGGTTTCTGTTGGTACGGATTTTCAGCTTCCTTGAAAAGATGCCATTGATGTGAAGGAAAGAAGACTGCGCATGAAACTGACGGCGGCATTGCTTTTTTTTTTTAATTACTTTATTTTATAAGAAAAATATATATTTCTTTAACATCGTTAGTTTTTTTTTGTTTTTTTTTTAATTTAATTTTTTTAGTTGAATGAGTATCATATTTATTAAATTATGTTTGGATTGGGATGATAATATTTATATCAAAACTACTTCAACTGTATTCAAATTTGAATATTCCATTTGAACAACAAAAAAATAATAATAATAATTTGAAAATTCGATAATTACATGTAAAAAATTTTCGGGTTAAGTATTAGTAACTTTTATAGCGAAAAAAAAAACATAATTCTAAACATAATTTCTATTGATGTATAATATTTACTGGACGTTCATATATGATATATGTACTGATGACAGTTAAAAAAAAATTAAGATCAAAATCATGGCTTATTTAAGATTAATACATTTGTCTCCCATCTTTTAGTGGGGTTGATATTCTCTTTGTATGGCTTTATGATGTCGATGGTGATTTCTCACACACCACATGTCAACAAACTATAGATTAGAAAGTATCAAATCGTCGCAATGACACAATCTCAAGGCCAAACTCTTCAGAAGAGAAAGAACAACACCACCATATTCGTTGACAAAGTCGATTTATATATTAGTCGTCTAGAACTTCATATAGATCGAGTCAACTAGTGTAGATTTCAATGTCCAACCCTTGTAAGGGAGGAGCCAAGGATCCCGACACTGCATGTCGATGTCCTTAATTGGTTTTCTGACAACATGTCACAATTTTCAGGACGAGTGTGATCGCTCCCCAAGGTGATATCAGAAACTCAAACCCTATAAATATATAGAAGTTTATTTTTTAGGTATGCGAAACTATTCTCTCAAAATATAGATCAAACTTTAGATTGATTTGAACTTCTAAGCATTTTCTCTCTCTGTGCAAGTTTTGTTCGTTTGTCGATCATCAGAGTCCGAACTTTGCAGAGTTTGTCAATTTTCTGAACAAACATACCAACCTTGAAAATATATATTTTTTAAATATTGTTAAATGAAAAAAAAAACAATATATTAAAATATCAACCATTGAATATAACTATTAAGAATGATAATTTATAACTTATTTAAAATGTAATAAAAACTTTTTTTTTTTTTTGAGGGAAAATGTTATAAAACTTATCTATTCATCCAAGCAATTTTTATAAGTTTTTACGTCTCATTTTCTTGTTTCTTAGCTATAATTGGCATTGATTATTTGCTTGTTTGGAAGAGTGTAAAAAGAGGAAGGGAAGGGGGATTACTTTGTATTAAAGAAATTTTATTATTCTCGATCAAACATTTTAATTCACTTAATTTTTTTTTGAGAAATAATTCACTTAATCTTTGATTTCAATTTAATTATTAGAAATAATTATAAAGCAAAGTGATAACATGTCGGTTTTTAATTTGGCTAACTGTGAATATAGCATCATAAGTTAATTATTAATTATATGTTTAGATATTTGTTTGTCATTGTATTTTCAAAATATCTATTTTGATGATGTATTTTGTACTTTAATCTCTGTAGTTTCAAAATGTATGTTTTCCTTTCGGTACTTTTTAAAATTTTAATCACCATCGGTAAAATTTTAATATAAATTTTATACGCAATGAGAAATAATCTCTTACAAATTTTTACTACATTTCAAGAAAATTAACGAGTAAATTGTACTAAAATTTTGATAGAAATAAATGAGATAAATAAGAAAACGAGACGACTATTAAAATATAAATATAAATATAAATATAAATATATATATATATATATTTTAAAGGACCATTCAAATAATCGAATGCATTTAAGAAAAAAACCTTTCGAAATAAAATAAAAACTAAACTTTTTAATTTATGTTATTTTGGAGAAAAATGAAATATTTGTATGGCATCAGGCATGAAATTCCAAATTTGGAGAATCTGAACACAGTAATGATTGCTAGGTGGGATTTGGTAAGGTAGGGGTGTTTATGTCTTTTCAGAAGTTATTTGTTTTGGAAAAGACATAATAAATAAAAATAAATCTTCCTTTTGCAAGGAATATCCTTCCGTACAAATTTACAAACCAGAGTGACAGATAGAATTGCAGGGCACAGGTCATTCACTTCAACCCAAATTGATTTTTTTTTTACCATTTAAAAAATATATACACATATATTTTTTTCCTTTTTAAGAATTAAAAATACATTTCGATCGTTGTTATATTTCTTAATTAAAATTTTATGATCAGCAGAGAGATCGTGATTTTCAGTATGAGATCATAATTCTTATATCATGCGGAAATGGTATGGTATTATGTTATAAAGAAATTTTTTTCATATTTCCTTTTTTTATTATTTGCAATATCATCAACATTAAAAAAAAAAGTGTCATTTATGAAAAATATATATAATTTAATGAAATGTCAAACCGTGGGTAGAAAAAGTAGCTTGGCCTTTTAAGTGAAACCAAAACAAAGTCATTAAAAAATATGAAGATGTCAGTTGTCCATAAAAATAGATATCAAATCGTACCCCAAACTTAGTCGTATCGACAGAAGGCTTGTATACACCAAACAAAGGTGGTGAGTCTTGAAGACATAGTCATGTAAAATTATGGATGATTACACATGTTGAACAAGTGTGGTTGGAGGGGAGGAATAATAATTAGTACCATAATTAAAATTTTCTCATCCAAAACTACTGTCTAATCCAAATTTATTTAAGTCTAAATATACAAAATTGTCATTTTTAGGTAATAATAATTTCATCTTTAATTTCAAAAAATTCTCAATGTATTAAAAATCTCGATAAGATTTGACTAAATTTAAACGATTTAAATTTCTTTTTTCTAAAGAAGTCAAAATCATGAATTTGAATATAATATTGTATTTAGAATCGTAAAGAGACTAAACTATATTATTTTAAAATATGTGACAAAAATATAAACTTACATTTAATCTATGAATTGTTGTTGATTAGGGAGTACTAAAAAGTATTATTTTTACTTTTAGCAAGAGAGGTTGGAGATTGTTGATGGAAGTTGCACCAACCATGGTTCATTTCATTTTTAAGGCAAGTGGGTTTACCTTTATTTATCAAATTTCAACATTTTCCTTCCAAATATACAAAGAATTATCTTGTTATGGGCAATGTTTTTTGAGATAATATCTTGGGAGGGCTATTTTGAAATTTTAATTACATGTTTCAACATTTACACTTTTAGATTATTGCATTTAGGATTTTATTTTAATATCGTTTCTACCCTTATTTATTGCTTTTTATTTTATTATAATTTTTAAATTTTTAAAGATTTGAATCATTAATGTGTAATTTTATTCATTTAATTCTTGTGGGTCCCATTCAAAATTTCAACCTCAAATCTCTCTTTCAAAAAAGATTTTTTTTCTCTCACCAATTAACATCTTCCAATTTTGTTAAATGAATATTTTGGCTGCCGATTCTCTTTCCCCCTTTTGTTGCCGATTTTCTCCAGCCACCGTGCAAAGCCATCTTTCTTCACGTCTTCATTTCCAAGGTGCAAAGACATGGCTGCCAAACCTTAATTTTCCATCTTCAGACCTTCATTTTCCATTTTCCAATGTGCAAAGAAAGGTATTCCATCTTCGTCTTCACGTCTTCGTTTCTTTTGGACATTTATTCCCGTTCATTCCCTTTGTCGTTCATTCCCGTTTTTCATCTTTGCAGGTATTGATTTCTTCTTCCCCAGACACGTCCAAACCTTCAATTTTCGTTGCTGAATAAACTTTCTGTCCACGTCTTTGGACGTTTCCGACGTCGTGTAGCGTGTTCCTCGTCTCCTGTTTTTACCATGGGTAATTAATAGTCTTCCGTTCAGTTTGGTATATATTGGGATATATTTTATGTTGGTGTATAGAAAGTTGAAGTTCTTAGAATTAACATATAAGTATTCATGATTATATTCGTATATATTGGTATATACGGTATCTGTGTATATAACTTATATGTGTATATATCTTTTAGTTATATATAAGATATATACACATATATCTTATAGTATTGTAGAATGGGTCCTACAAAATTGAAGTTCTAAACATCTCATGGTTTGGACGGTTATTATTATTTCAGATTATTAACAATTAAGTATTTATTTGTATATTTCTAGGATGTAGTGTATACACCATGAACGATTTTTAAATTAACTATTATTATTGATATAGTGAAAAATAATATATATTTATATTAATATTGTTTTATAAATGTCACATAGGTAGCAATTTTATTCCCGTGCGCATTCTTCATAGTGGATTTTGGAACGACAGAGATAATTACGTGGAATATAAGATTTCCGAACTAAGTATACATCAGGACATGTCATACGCCAATTTGATGGAAGAAATAATGAAAATTTTGGGATTGGTAGGTAGTTCTGATTATCCTGATGTATTTGCATGCGTTGGAACCATTCAGTTTATTAAGAAGGATATGAAAATATCAGATGACAAAGATGTGCATTGGTTGTACAATATCATTTCTAATGGTGCTATCCAATGCTGTAGTTTAGTTGTCGATTGTAGAAATTGTCTTTCTAACATATTAGACCACATGCCTATTAATACTTCAAGTTCTATGGACAATGGTATACAGTCATTTGGTCAATTTTATCGGTTCATTGATGTTGCCAATATTTCGGCTACTTTCCACATTAAAGTGAATGACAAGTTTTGTGGAAAGCGTAATTTACAGAATGCATTGAGGTCTGTTGCTATAAGAGATAATTTTTAATTTAGGACTGTGAAATCCAATCGTGAAGTACTTATTGTTTGTTGCTTGACTAACAACTGCCAGTGGTTTCTTCATGCTTCAAAGTTTGGAGATAAAGGAAGCGAGATTTGGATAGTAAAGAAATTTGTACACGAACATACATGTTCTCTTGAAATAGTACTTAACGATCATCGGCAAGCAACTTTTTCTGTTATCAAGGAGTTTATTAAGGGTAGGATTAACATGTCTGGCACTGATTTGCCTAGTGTTAAAGATATTATATCCCATGTGCATAGAGAACTCGGTATTAGTATCAACTATCAAAAAGCATGACATGCAAGAGAATATGCCATAAAAGAAATTAGGGGATCACCTGAGGATTCTTATGCATTGATCCCTTCTTTTTGTCATATGATTAAATTGAAGAATCCAGGTATGTTTTTATTCCTTTATTTACACTATATAAGTTTATTATAGCAATATATTATATAATCTAATATATACGTAATGTTACAGGTTCAGTTTGTGATTTTAAAGTTGACAATAATGGAAGGTTCCAATATCTTTTCATGGCTTTGTCGTCTTCTATATCTGGTTGGAAATATTGTGACCTATTATTTCAGTTGATGGAACATCAATGAAGAATAAGTATGATGGCACCTTGATATCAGCTTGCACTTTAGACGCGAATCATCAGATATTCCCTTTGGCATTTTCTGTTGTGGATTCTGAGAATGATGCTTCATGGGTTTGGTTTTTTGAACAGCTAAAACGATGTATTGGTGTTCGTCAAGACCTTGTAATTGTCTCAGATAGGCACAAGAGTATAGGCAAATCAGCTGAGAAGGTTTTCACTACTGCTTGCCATTGCATATGCGCGTACCACCTCTTCAAAAACTTGAAGTTGAAGTACAAGGATAAGGTTTCGGATAATTTATTCTTCCCATGTGCCAAAGCATACAATGTTGAGGATTTTGAAGATAACATGCGTCTTTTAGATTCTACTGTACGAGGCATACGTGAAGAATTATCGGTCATAGGTTTCTCTAAATGGTCGTGTGCTTTTTCTAGTTCGTCCAGATACAATTTTATGACAACCAACATTTCAGAGAGTCTAAATGCTGCCATGAAAGATGCAAGAGAATTACCAATTACTTCCATGTTAGAAGTTGTGCGGATGATGTTGCAGAGGTGGTTCTATGAGCGTAAGAACGATGCCGATTTTCAAATTACTGAATTCACAAAAAGTGTTGAGAAAAAGTTAAGAGAACAAATTTCAGATGGTCGTACAATGCAAGTAAGTTTTCCTAAGCAGTTGTACCTTTAATATATGTTTGTACTCTTAAATAATTAAAAGCTGACTTTTTGGTATTTTTTTAAAATTCTTTTAGGTTTATGCTGTCAACAACGATATTTATCAAGTAATTGATAACCATAGACAGGTTGAGGTAATACTTTCAAAAAGAAGTTGTTCGTGTCGTAAGTGGGATATCGTTAAAATACCTTGTTCCCATGCCTGCGCTGTACTGACTCAGAAGCATTTACCTACAAAAGGTTACGTCTCCTTGTACTATTCGAACAACTATTTACGTTCCACGTACAGTGGAAGTATACACCCATTAGGTCATCAGTCAAGTTGGAATATCCCTGAACATGTGAAGATTATAAAGATGCTGTCTCCCAATGTGAAACGTCCTGCTGGTAGACCAAAGAAGTTGAGGATTCCATCAGCATTAGAATTTAAACGACGTGTTAAATGCAGTCGTTGTGGTAGATATGGTCACAATAGGAAGTCGTGCAGATTTTCTCTTACGCAATAGTTAAACATTGATTCGTATGTTTTTTCATGTTTTTTTTTTCATCATAAAACAATTTGATATGATTGTTTTTAATTTCAGTTATATTTTATTCAACTGAAAAATTCCTTTCATATATTAAGTCTACAACTGCGTGTTTTATATTTCCCCATATCAACACTGTAAGTTATATCCACACATATATACCCAATGCACACATATGTCACATATCTCACTGTAAGTTATACACATATATCACATATATATATCCATATACCCACAGATATCCACAGATATATCAACTATAATATTAATTTAATAAAACAGACTATAAAATATATCCCCTTGAAAACAGCCATTTCAGATATGCGATTAATATCCATTCGAATCAGTCTACTAGATTAGCCAAGTAAGACAACTTACTAATTGTCAATAGTTCAGTGTCTAGTCTGATATAGTCAAGTAATTCCATACATTTATATGTCACAGTATTTAACACTAAAAAAAGTATTGGATCCAATGGTTTATAATTTAGTAGTTACCATAAAAAAAGTTTCAATATATCCAATATAGCTAGTTCTCAATTAAGAAGTCATAGTATTCCAGTACATAAAGTTAATAATGAACACTATAATTAACTAACACAACAAAATTCGGTCATGTACTTCATTACATAAAGTCAATCAAAGTTGTGATAACAGGTTGAAAGTTGGAGCATCAAAATCTTCAATGCTTGATAGCTTTGATTTATGATCTTCAGCTGAACCAAACTTTGTAGTGTATGGTGATCTATTAACCTTAGAAGGCATCACCACTCTACGTTTTGTTCGTCTCAATGGTTCAACTTCCTGATCTTTCAATATTGGAATCATTTTTCCGTTCTCCCCTTTCTTGAACGGACCTGTTCCTCTCAACTGCACATCAAAATATTTGTATATACATATAACATAACTTTATATGCAGCAATGATAGAACCAGAGTAAGCATTATGCATCAGCAACTTGGTTGACACTATTTAAGAATATTCTATATATATTATACAACAATATCCCTATACATTGAACAGACCAATACATCCAACGACATATTCATTGGCATCTAATAGCATAATAGTTATCAACGATCTTAATTCGAATACTTACAGCATGGATGTACATGTCTCCATTCTCCGATATAATATCATTTTTAGAGATGTTCTCCTTGTCCTGCACGATTCAATTTATAACAAATAAGATCACATATTTCTACTCCTTGACAATATACTGAATCATAGCATAAAATGACATTTACCACAGAAAACCAGCAAACCTTTTTTTTGCAAGCAGCATACTCTATTCTATCAACCTCATTTAAAAAATTATAAATCATTTTATAATAACAACTTGATAAATTTATAAATCATATGAAAAGAAGCACCATTGACACACCTTCAAGAAATTACCAAAACAACAAATCATTTTAGAAGTTCCAGAAAACCAGAAATTTGAAATCGATTCAGTTATATACACATATATACAATATTGGAATGTCGCCTTATATACTAGTAACTATAACATAATTACAAATATAAGCTATATACACATATATACAATATATACGCGTATATACGAAATCGATTCAGAATGCATCACCTTACTATTGGAATGTCGCCTGAAATGTCACCTGGAAAATTTCGTTCTCCGACGGTAAATGAAGGTCTGAAACCTACGAATACGGCAAATGGGATATAACTGAAGCATTTCAACAATGACGGAAGTACACAGACGAATTGTGCAGACGGAAATTGAAGCAGACAAAGCAAAGACGACGGCTGGAAACTTACCGATACAGCGTCCGACGAACGCGGCGAAGTCAGACCGGAACCGGACAAGGAAGACGATGGCCGACGAACGGTTACACAGCCCATAGACTACCGCAGACGGAGGAAGCGTAAAATGGGAAGAAAAAAAATCGTTGGACGTTTTAGACGAGATTTGGGGATTTTTGGAGGGTTTTCAAATTTGGTTAATTTAGGGTTTTCTTTTTAATTTTTTTGATTTTTAATCTATTTTGGAAAGTATCATTAACCTTAAATTATGGGATCCAAATTATAACCTTCCAATTAATCAATTTTGCATCTTTAAATGAATTACAATCACAAATGATAAAATAGCCCACCACTGTACAAATCCCAGGGATCAAATTACAATCACAAATGATAAAAGTTTTGATATTGTAGTTGCGAAACATGTCTTTTCACTCTCTCCACAAAGTTTATTTATTGTGGAGAGTTAGTTAAGAATTTCTTATGTTTCACGTTATACTAAATTAGACTATGGTCAATGATGAAGGGTGAGTTTCGAAACTGCACATATCAGCCTTACAATGACCAAAGTATCCTTTCAACTTAAAGTATAAGACTATGTTGTTGAACTAAATTTTAAGTAGCTAAACTTGTACCACAAATCATACTTGCATATATGAAAGTATACGTCAGATATCTTGAATAGTTCTTATAGACAAACAGTGGGTAGAGGCGTTTAGATATATGAAAGTCAACCTAGACAAACTAAGATTTGAGATCAAATAAAATTGTCGAAGTTTGGTTTGCTCTCATTTACTAGTCAAATGTAAATGTAAGCTAAAAATAAGAGAAATGATGGGTATGGATAACCAACCTCAACCTAAATCAAAGAAAGCAAGCATTGTTTTCTTCAACAAAACATGCACTAATTCTTCTTAATCAGTTAAGCCACTCAACTTAACATAATGAAAATATTCCAACATACATTATATTTCAATTTTTACCCATACATTCGAGAAAAAAATAATGTTATTAAAAAAAAATTCGTTTTCATTTCTGTAATATTTCATAAAAAGCCACGATAAATAGAATTTTCTTATTCTACATTATCAAGAAAAATGAAAGACTTAATCTAGTCATGGAAAAAGATGTTATGGAGATAACTCACTTAAAAAAAAATAAATTAAAAACCATTCTATTGCTAGATTGTGAAGCCCAATTGTTCTTTCCCAATTAAGATTCACTCAATAAAAGATCGAGATCCAATCCGAAAGCCCAGCCCCTTTGACCCAAAGGCCCATTTTGATTGCAACATCAAGCATCCAAATCTTTCTTTATTTTTTAAAATGTTATTATTATAATTATTTTTAGTTTAACAACACGAGAGGTTGAGATTCCAACCTTTGACATTTTGGTGAAGGATATATACCTTAAATAGTCAAGTTATATATTCATGTTGGCAGGTTCACACATTTTTTGAATTTAGAGTAGCAATGAAATTTTGTTCAAAATATAATGGGACGATGTTGAGGGCAAAAATATGACCTACCATGTGGCAAGATAAAAATATACTATATTGAATAGTTGAACGACCGAACTATTAAGCTCATCCATAGGTCAGCCGAGCTATTAAGCTCATCCTTAGTGATCGACCTATTAAGCTTGACTAGAGTGATACCAAATAGGTCAAGCAAGCTGAAGAA
This sequence comes from Momordica charantia, assembly GCF_013281855.1. NCBI lineage: Eukaryota > Viridiplantae > Streptophyta > Magnoliopsida > Cucurbitales > Cucurbitaceae > Momordica > Momordica charantia. The sequence goes on from NW_028275158.1 coordinate 2,802,710, forward strand.
TAGCCTCGAAAAAGTTAGACATCCAACTTATGCTTGAAAAACTACGATTATATTCGAAAGGATATGTTCCAAGCTTAGCTATTGTCAACCTATGGCCTGATAGCCCGTAATCGCGTAGCCACCTGTCGAAATGGTCATAACGGTGTTGTCTCTCACCATTTACCTATAAAAAGGAACCAACTCTTTCATATCAAGTATGTAATTCCTATTTGACGCTGACCTACTCAGCTCGAACTTGGACTGATTTAAATCTCGAAGCGTTTGTCCATTCTTTATAGGTCTTCTCTTGCATAGTTTGTTCGAGTGAAGACATAGTCGCCTTCAATACTCCGACACGACTCAACAACAACAAATGTGATTTTAAAATACACGTGAATTTAAGACTTTATTGGGAAAGGTAAGACCTATTATCTTATCAACAACATAGCTCATTGTTTGCCATACGAGCAACGATGAACCGTCTCTTGTCAAAATCTTCATCTTGACCTTCTTTAAATTTTTATTTTAAAAAATCCATAGATACACAATTGAAAATGGACTAATTTCCATGGAATTATGAATATGTGTTGTGTTTTGTTGGGCATCATGATCCATCTATGAAAGGGAAAAAGTTTGGTTCCTATTTCCTTTATTCTTTACGTAAGCAAAGCTTAGTGGGAAGCTTGGCTGTCACATTGTCACCTAGCTCAAACTTATATTCATTCTCTTCCATTAAAAAATATAAATATAAATAAATAAATAAATATATATATATATATATATATATTTTGATGATGCTTATTTTTTAATTTTTCACTCCATCTTCCATTGTGGGTCATTTTAATATCAACATTATTGGCGTTTTCTTTAATAGTCCCTTTACAAAAGATATTGAAAAATTGTCCCTCTAATTAATAAACAAAATATCGATCTAGAGATACCTATTATCATCTAAAAGTCTATGGTTCAATCGTCCACCCTGTAATTATTGAACTCAAAAAAGAAAAAAAAGGCTAAATATATATCATTATTGAAGTTTTGAGAACTAAATTTATGATTTACTTTTTTTTTGTTAATTCAATAATGATGAGAATTGAATATCGAAACATTAAGGATGAGAATTTATAATTTAACTATGATAAAATGGGACCAATCTGATCATCGTCACTCAACTGATTAAAATATATATTTATGACAAAAAGGTATAGGTTTAAATTTCCATCCGAGACGTTATCCTCGAAAATATAAAACTAGGATGAGATGGGAGGAGCATTAAGTGGTTGGAGTGGGTTTACTTTTCCAATATCAAATTTGTTGTATATAAAAAAATAAAAATAAATAAATAAGACAAAAGGAAAAAGCGTACGCACGTGAGCGTCGGCACGTGCTGTCTGGCTGTCTCGGAGAAACTTCTTGGCAATGGCCAGAACAGCAGCCTCTTCTGAATGTTATCAAGGAATTTGTCTACAAGGAAGTACCCAATTTGGAATAACATTTTTTCGGGTTTTTTATTCGAAAAATCTTTTATATTATAATTTATTTTACCTTTTCCGAAATATCTTCGTATTAATATTATATATAATGCACCAGCCAATTAAATGAGAAATCGCTTTGAAATTTTTATATTTTTTAATTTATTTATAAGGAACAGAGTGGAATATTTATAAATATTCCTCAATTATTCTCTAAATTATATATAAGTAATACTTTCTCTCCTTTTTTTAGCCATTTTAAGTTGATGGTCGTTATCTGAAAGTCAAGAAACATGTGCAAGTACATAATTTATTCTGTTTTTTAAACAGACATAAAAATATTAAATATATATCTCAATACAACAATTTTAATTTCAATTTTTAATATATTTTCAATCAAGTTCCATTTCGATCAAAAAAAAAAAAAGGGAAAGATATAATGTGATTGAGAGTAAATCATTTGTGAAAATTTATTATTTAATAAATGGTACGTTTGTTTCTTTAGGAGAAATATTATATTTTAACCGTGAGTTAGTCAAATAACTTTGGATTAGTGTGTTCGTTTTTCTTTCACATGATTGAGAATCTTGTTTAGGCCATGAGGATGAGGGACAATCCGTCACCTAAATAGGGATGCAGATAGAGCATACATTACCTGTCTCTATCCCCACCTTGCCCATTTTATATATATAAACCCTAACCTATTCTACCCACTCATTATTTTTATTAGATGACTAAAATTTTGTGTTTTAAACAAATATTCTCTATAGAGATTTAAGAGAAATTCATTATTAGGAATTAATCTTTTTATTATAGACTTATTTTAACAATTATCTAAAACAACAAGAATGAGCGGAAAGTAACTTTTCCAGATATAATGAAAACTTTTTAATAAAAACTATGTTGGTAAGGCAGCGAACTACAAATATTCATCTTTAGTATGCAAACTTTTGAAATGTCTTAATCACCACCTTTATTAAATTCAAAATCATCAACAAATTTGTCTTAGTAACGGTGTTTCTAAGTTTCACAACCGTATGTCTCAAATGTCAAGAAATGACCTTTCTAAGGATAAGAAACTAATTGTCAATTTTTAATTGCTAGTTTACTTATTTTCTTTTTAATACAACAAGTGGCAGAAATTTGAACTCACGATATTTTGATCAGAAATATATATATTATTCAGTTGCAAAAGTCTCGGTGAGAGTGTTTTAAAAAACAAAAGCAAAGGACTTTAAAATATTTTCAAAGTTTTTTTAGTTCAAAATGGGAGAGTTAGGATTAAACCTCTCAATTTTAATAGGATAAATGACGTTTAGAATGGTTCAAAATTTGAAGTTTAAACAACTCATTGGCTTGAGATTTCTTCTTAAAAAAAAAATACAAACTTTACCTACCAATTAATTGTTTAAATTCTCTAAAATTATCCACTAAATTCGTCCAACGTTTCAAACTGGTTCAAAAATTCCAATTTTCAAATAGAGTCTATAAATAATTTTACATTATTTATCTTGTTTGAATTGAATGTAATTTTTTTTTGTTAGTTTGAATATTGGAAGAAATTGAAAAGTTTACTTTTACAAACATTTGATCTTGATTTGTTAATTAAAAAAATCAAGTTTTTTAGATGGTGTTTTTTTTTGGATTAAAAATTAAAAAAAATATTGATTTGTTAATTATAAAATATAGTTATCTTTAACATTCTATAAAATGTTACAAAATTCAATAATTTTAGTCTCAGAGTTTGTAATATAAAACCAATATTTTAAATAAGCATTTCAAATTATTATACTCCATGGAATCCGAAATTTGAAATCTACTAAAATTTTAATAGGTATATTTTCAACCCCAATAAGTCATTTTGAATTGGTTAAGTTAATATGAATTTTCTTTATTTTTTTCTAAGTATAAAACATGCTGAGTTTTTTTTTTTATTAATTTCACAGATGAGTATACAATTCGAAATTGGATTTTTTTTCTAATTAAAAATATACATTGAATTTAACCTGGAATATAATAAATAATAATGTTTCGATAAAACGGAAAAATGTGAGCGAATAATAAGTTGGTCAAAACATCCCAGTGAAGCCCACTGGGCAGATCCTACATCCTTGTACGCGTTGCGCACACGGCTGACTGAAAATTTAATTTCCTTAATATTTAAGGAAAAAATCTCAACCGTCCATCGCCAACAATCCCAAATCTCTGATGTCATTACGTGTCAAAATCGCAGACCCTCGCAGCCTCCTTTTATTAATTAAATTAAATTAAAATATAAGAAAACGGATTCTGGAGATGAGCCTTCCCGGATTAGCAGCAAACAAACACAACGTTCTCTCTCGGTAATCTCAACTCTCCTTTATTCTCCTTTTTGCTTGTATAAATCTCTCAGATCCGACTTCTCCTCTGTTCTTCGTAGAACTCCGCTGGCTTCTCCATTGACTGTTCTTCAGTTTTCGATTTCTGCGTTGTGGTTTCTGTTCTGGGAATTGTTCCAGCCATTGTCGTCGACGAAGAAGCGGATTGGTGATCTGTGGTTGATTTGAAGAGGAATCCGAGAATCGCGAGATGAGTTATTATAATCAGGGACAGCCTCCGATTGGAGTTCCTCCGCCTCAAGGTATTGGTGACTTGTTGGTGGATTGGTGGATTTTGTTGTGCGTGATTGTAGATCTGTGCTGATTTAGGGTTTTGGTGGTTGTTTTTGTTGTAGGTTATCCGCCGGAAGGTTATCCGAAGGATGCTTATCCGCCGCAAGGCTATCCGCCGGCCGGATACCCGCCGCAGGGCTATCCTCCTCCCGGCGCGTACCCGCAGCAGGGATATCCTCCGCCTTACGCTCCTCAGTACGGCCAGCCTCCTCCTCAACAGCAAAGTAGCGGCCCTGGTTGCTTGGAAGGCTGGTAAGTTACACACACTCTCTCACCTCTCTCGATCGAAATCGGATCTGAATCGGGACGATCTGGTCCGAGTTCAGAGCGAGCCAATGGCGGGGGAGGCTCGTCTTGTAAAGCGCGCAGCCTCGTTTTCATCGGAGGTGTTCTTGGAAATATCGCCCGATGAAATCCCCGAATTGACCCCCGATTTGCCTCTATATTACATTGCAGCCATTTTTATTTACTTTATTTAGTTTAATTTTGGAGAATATTATTGAACTGAATTTGAGTTTCCGTTTGCATGAAAAACTCTGCAGTTTGGCTGCGCTGTGCTGTTGCTGCTTGCTTGACGCCTGCTTCTGAAGAAAATCATTCGCAATGTGCTGTTGTTCAAATTTAAGAGCTACGTCTCAGAAAATCTCCCTAAAGGAAAAGAAAAACAGAAACAATTGAATTGATGATTTGGGCGTTGATTGTGAAGTTTAATTTCTTGCGTTTATTATCAATATTAGTCTAGTGTTTGTTCTTCATCTCCTCCTCCGTCCTCCTCTCCATTTTCTCTTTTTTCTTACATAAAATAACACCATTATCGCTCTCTCTGGCTCTTTGATTTGCTTGAAAATTCACATTTTCCCGTCCTTATGATTTTCCGGTTTCTGTGTTCTTGAGGTATGATTCTGAACGTACTGATTTTCTTTTGGCCCCAAAAACAAAAACAAAAACCAAAACCAAAACCAAAACAACTCCTCTGATTTGTACATTTTGAAGTAGAAATTAAGAATATATAAATTGATAGTTCATACCATTGATATGTGTTGATTAAGTTGAGCAGGTAGTGTAATATACTGTGCTGCACAGTATGCCCCATTTTCTCTGGTTCTATCCACAGATTTCACAATTTCCATTTTTCTTATTTGTTCTTCTAGTTCTATTGTCAACCATTTAATTAATTATATCCGACTAATTAAAATACCCACCCAGAGATTTAATTGTGTTTGTTTAAAAAATAAATAAATTTCAATAAATTATACAACATTGTAACATAATAATTTTCAAGATCATAGAACTGAAAACAGGTTTCAAATAGAGTCTTATTTTGTTGAATTTCAATTTTTTTGATCTTGTATTTGAAAGAATATTACTTACTCCCTCCACCAACATGTTTGGGTAAGTTTAACGAGTAAAGTGAAATAAAAATATAAAATAATGATTTTTTAAATTAAAAAAAAGGGTCCATAACTTTCGAAATATCTATAGTTTAGCTACAAAGTCACCAAAAAAAAATCAAGAACAATAAAGCTTTACTGTTTATTGTTGATTATTTTTTGTTTAATACTTTTAGAGAACCATAATGGATTGGCAGAAATTAGAAACGTTTTCAAAATTGTATAGAAATTTTAGAAATAACATCTTTTTTACTTTTATTCCCATTTATAGTATTTTCCAATATATAATAAAAACATTATTGTATCATTATTAACTTGTAAAATGCATACTAAATATTAAAAAGTAAATGTATCATACAAATTTTGGATATTTAATTTTAAAAAATTTAAAATTTCATATAAAAATTTTACTTTTTTATTTTTACCAAACATGTTTTTATTTATTAGAAAAGAAAAAAATGAGAAACAGGAAAAAAAATTAAAAGTTTTATTATATACTTAAGAAAACATAAATATCAATAAGAGCAGCATAGTTCAGGAGTAATTAGTATGTATTCTTTTCGGATGTCAAAGTTGGATTTTCCATATTTTTAAATTGTTATACTAAAAACAACACAATCAAGAAAAACATTATTTTTAATACAAAAGAACAACTTTTTTAAACAAAATTTATTTTAAAGATAATATAATAAATGTGGAACAAAATTAGCAGCCGTGTCTGGGGGTGGCAGCTGAATCTGTGCGTCGCCAAAGTGGCTTTCCCGAAAAAATTACAACTACAAGGACAAGGAGGCTGAGGCTGAGGCTGAGCAAAATCTATAAATACGAATCTCCACGAGCGATTCAGAGAATTAGAGAACTTTCGCTGCAAATTTTCAACAAAAATTTGAATGTTCGAGGCTGCAGAAACCTAACCGACCTTTATTGTCTTCTGTAATCGAGGTATTTCATCATTCTCCTTCGAATTTGAATCCTTTTTGTTCTAATTTTATGGTTTTCGTAACTGTTGGAAGCACGATGAGATTGAAATAATTGGGTTCTGCCAATTTAACGTTACCCGCTTCGCTCACCCTTTATTTTGGAGAATAGGGTTTGCCCTAACTTTTTGTTCGAACTCAATTTGATTCGTTGAATATGGGAATTATATTCATTGAAGACGAAGGGTAAAACTTGATATTCGAAATTATCAAATGGATTGAAGCAGAAGATTTGGGTCTGGCCGGGTTGAGCGATCCGGACTGCAAATGGAGTTGTCTTTGTTTTCGCGATTTACCATAGTAGCGTCGCCATCGATTAAGAGATTTGACCTTATGAACTACGGGACGTACTCTACTTTCTTCTGATTTGGCCTAATTGTAGATAGACTTCGTATCTCAGTAGTTCTCTTTTTTAACTCATTTGTATTGTCCTTTAAGATTTTGCCTTGGTTTTGGATGCTTTCTTTTCCAGCACAACATGGTTGATGTTCTATTCAACTTTGATGGGAAGTGATTAGTTAAACTTCACGTTGGATCTTAGATGAAAGTTTAAACCTTCTCCCTTTGTTCTGTTTGGAGGTTCTGAATATGATAACAAATCTGTTCTTTTTTTTTTCTTTTGATAAATATTTTATGATGTGAAAAAAAATAAAATAGTTGGCCCTGGGCGTGAGAATTCTATCTGCTGCTATTGATGGGTGCTCCGAAGCAGAAATGGACTAGCCAAGAAGAAGCAGCCCTGAAGGCTGGAGTTGTCAAGCACGGAGCAGGAAAGTGGCGCACAATACTGAAAGATCCTGAATTTAGCAATGTTCTGTATCTTCGTTCAAATGTTGATCTCAAGGTAAATAGTGATGTTTTAGTTTTTCTGGTATTTCTTATTATGTGTTGCAAGGGGAATTGTTTTGCCAAGAAATTTATATTGAAAGAAAAGACTGATATATGCTTTCAATATTCAAAAAGGACAAGTGGAGAAATATGAGTGTCATGGCTAATGGCTGCGGTTCCCGAGAGAAGACCAGGTTGGCTCTTAAGAGGCAACATACTACTAAAAAGGATGAGATTATTGTGGCTCAAAGTACTGCTGTCCAAAGTGAAGATGAATTAGCAGATGCTAAGTCTGTTTCTCTTTCCTCGGATATCAAGCAGTTTTCTGGCCCAAACCGATCAAATGTAAGGTTGGTCAAATCTTTCATGGGTTTTCCTTCTTCTTTCTTCTCTCTTTTTCAGTTCTTGTTTCTGTGGGCAGGTGCTTTTTGTTTTCCCACTTAACTTATGAGATACTAGAGTCCTAACTTTGGTATTCTGAACAGTGGGATTGGTTATTTGGTTTATTCTGTTGAATGATTCAGTCTAAGTGATGGATTGCCCATGAACTCAGTCCTATTTCTTGCTAGACGGGAATTATGATGTGCTTTATTTTACAAGGCCTGTCCTGATTTCTTATTGGTAGCTATGACCTTAGACATATGTGATTCTACAACTTGTTCCTCAGACCATTGGTTCAACCGTGGTCTATCCCAATTTTGAGATTTTAGCTGTATAAAGAAGAAACTATGATTGTGATAGATGTGAAAGATGCAATATGACTGTGATATGTGTGAAAAAAAAAGTGAAGTATAAAGAAGAAGATAATATGATTCTTATAGATGTGAAAGAGAAGTGAATGCAGATAAAGAAGAACAAAGGGATAAAATCCTATAACATATTAGTTCGAAGTACCCAAAACCTAGAATATAGGCAAAAGAAACATACGATAACCAACAATTTACAAGTAGAAAATGCAATTATTCACTATCTTAACTTTTGAAACATGCATTGATGTGATATGTGTTTGGTAACAAAAGAAGGTTTAATTTGTTTTCCATTTTTCATTTTGTAGGTTTGACAATCTTATAATTGAGGCAATTACTACCTTGAGGGAACCTGGTGGTTCTAATAAGACAGCTATTGCTTCGTATATAGAGGTAATCTTTCTTTTGCCTAATAAAGAAATGCAACTCGTGTTGAAACTCTTCCTTCAATTTCTCACCAGTTCGAGGAGAAAATGAAGGCAAATGGTTGTATGGTGAAAATTAATGATTCCACTCTCTTAAGTCTTACATATTTAGATTTTTCTCTTTATTTCATTTTTTTATATGCTAAAGTAGGTACAAGCTTTCTTTATTTCAAGCCCTTTTTATCTATTCATTGATTCAAGTGACATCCAACATTTTTCAGAAAGATTGGTACGATTTCCAGTAATGTTTCGATTTCAAAACACTCGTGGGAGTGGATATTATAGGATTTGTTTCCTTCTCTTCAATCCCTTCACCCTCTTCTTTCTGTAATTACACTCTTTATATCATTTATGCAAATTTGAAAAGTTTGTTGTAACTCCTCTGCTTTTCTTGAGGGGCTTCCCTTGGTAACTTTCCCTTTTATCAGTGAAATAGTTTTGTTTCTTATGTGTAAGAAGAGTTTGAAATTGGGTACTTCTAAAACTAGAATGACTATTGGGTTCCGGTTTGATGTGAAAATCTTAATTTTATTTTATTTCTCCGAAATTGAACTGTGTTATGCTGCAGCAAGGTTTTATACATGTTATCTTCGTCAGTTGTAATTGCTGCAATTTCTTAGTTCTTTTTCTTTCCTTCCATCAATAGGATCAATATTGGGCCCCTCCAGACTTCAAGAGGTCATTGTCAACGCAATTGAAGTATTTAATAGCTAGTGGTAAACTGGTTAAGGTAAGTAAATCTGACATTTCATGGTTTAACTCTTAAGTTACTTTGACCCACTCGAGCAATTTTTTTTTTAATCGTGGATTCTTAAATAATAATAATAACGTGTTGCTCGTTGTTGAATGCTGTAGTTTCTACATTATGCTCCTATATTTTTGTGATGGTATATGTGGATCTCAATGCTTTAGATTTGGTTTTCACTTCTGAACATTTTCATGATCACGCCTGTTATTTTATTTTTGGTTATTGAGGTTTTTATTTGAAACTGCTTAGTATGGAAGTTTTTTTTGGTATGCCCTTTTCTGGTTGCCTTTGGTTTATGGCAGTAACTTTTGTATTTTCACTTACATTTGGTCCTGACGGCATGCATAATGTGGTTGGGAAATGGTGGTTCGACCTTTCAAGGATTCAGTTCTTTGCATAGTGTACTCTTTGCTAAGCTAAAAATATCACACCTCCTTCAAGGTTTTGAGGGTTAAGTCGAGTTCCTTTTCGTCCAGGTTAAACGGAAATATAGGCTTGCTCCAACGGTGCCTTTATCAGAGAGGAGAAACTCTATGTTATTGTTGGAGGACCAGCAAAGAGCTTCTATTAGAGCTGACAAGGATGAAATGTGTACACTTGCAAAAGCTCAAATCGATTTAGAATTAGCCAAGATGAGAACCATGAGTTCCCAAGAGGCAGCAGCAGCTGCTGCTCGAGCGGTTGCAGAAGCTGAAGCAGCAATAGCAGAAGCTGAAGAGGCAGCAAGGGAGGCCGAGGCAGCTGAAGCCGACGCAGAAGCAGCACAATCATTTGCAGAAGCGGCAATGAAGACACTGAAAGGAAGAAATCTCCCAAAGATGGTAAAACTGTATTGTATTCATACTGTTGAACATGCTGCATTAATGTCTATCATCTCCCAATTAGACTGGGATTCTTTTAACCAGCATTGTTCTCATTTAAGCTTCACTCATGATCCATCATTCTTATGTGACCGTTTGACTTCGCGGTTAACAAATGTCTCAGAAACTCTAACCTTAACGCGCATTTCTTTTGGTAAACACTAGCAGATGATCCGGGTTTGATGGAAAGAAGAAACTGCTTTGGAGGAGTAATGGAGCTGTTCTTTCATGGATCGAGATACTGTTCTGCATTCTCTGTCCAGTAGCATTATAAGCAACCTCTTCCACACCATTTTCAGTTGCTTCTGGGCAACTCGAGCAAGCGAATCATGTCTGACTACAAGAACTCTAATTTCACGCAGGAGGAAACATTGTATGGGTTTAGTTAGTTGCATGTAAAAATGTCTATTGCTTGTAGCGTAGGAGATCTGTGGGCTTAGAGCTTTGTTCTCTGATGCTAATGAATTATTGCCATTGTTTATTTACATTTGGTCTGAACCTATACTGGAAACTTTGGAGTCGTACTAATGTAAACAAAGAAAAAGATAGGTAAATAAATGAATTTTTACCAAAGAAAAGACGGACTTCATTTTATTTCAAATTCTGCAGGATTATCTCAGAAATTTCCCCTTTTCCTGTTAGCAGCTTCAATCCTTATTTATTATTATTATTTTTTTGGGAAAATACTTGGACTCTTCAAGAGAAAATCATGTAAAAACAAACCTAAAAAAAAAAAAAAAAATAGAATGAGTTGTTCAATTTTTTAAAAATTTGACAACAAAAAAGGAAAATGTAAAAATAAACTTTTTTTTTTCCCCGAATAGAATGAGTTGTTCAATTTTTTAAAGGGTGGTGACGAAATTCATCCTCGGGGTTAAAGTATTATCTTTCTTTAAAAAATACTTTGGTAGTTGCTTTTTATAAACACCCTCTATTTTTGCACAAAAAGAAACGTTATTTATTAGTTAAGTTTCAATATTTTAACAAAATGGGCATTTGGTTTAGTGGTATAATTCTCGCTTAGGGTGCGAGAGGTCCCGAGTTCAGTTCTCAGAATGCCTCTTCTTTTCTATTTATTTTGTATCGATTTTATTTTTCTAAAGATTCTAACAATAGTGCAAGTACCATATCCAAGAACTTTGTTCTTTTGCATTCCTCGCCGTCGCCAATGAAATCTGCACAGTTCAAACGAAAAAATTAAGAGTATTGTATCAAAAGAAAGCAAATGAAAAGAAAAAGTACGGTACATATCAATACATAACCGGGTTAACTCTTACAAAATGGGCATTTGGTCTACTGGTATGATTCTTGCTTTGCGTGCGAGAGGTCCCAAGTTCGATTCTCGGAATGCCCCTTCTTATTATACTTTTAAACATTTCCAAATTAAAACCACTGAATTTAATTCAATTATTCATACACTATCTTAACATTTTTATATTTCAAGAGAGAAATGATTGAGTGTGCGTGCACTACAACTAATACAATCGAAGAGAAACTTGATTAAAAATGAAAAATCAAGATCATGACATATATGAGACAGATCCATCAAATATATTAACAACAAACAGCTGGCAAGCTTCCCACCAAACAAAGTTGCAAAGTTTGACCCATTTTTCATATTTCCAATGTATAAAATAAAATAAAAAGAGACCTATTCATCACGTGAAACTCTAATTTCTCAACAGATTTGTCAGTGGAGTTGCAGAAGGACAGGCTATAGAATCATAGATAATAATATATTGAAGTGAATTGCTGGCATCTTCCATGGAAAAAACTACTCATGCAGGATCTTCTTTTGACTATTTTCAATTACAATTAAAAAAGAATAAAATCAATCAAAAGCGGGCATTTGGTCTAGTGGTATGATTCTCGCTTCGGGTGCGAGAGGTCCTGAGTTCGATTCTCGGAATGCCCCATTTTTTTTTCTAAAACATTTCCAAATTTAAGATACTGAATTCTATTAAATTATTCATACTATCTTCATATTTTTCAGTTGAAGAGAAAAATGATCAAGGAGTATGTGTGCAAAGGTACCAAGTATTCGGGCGACGAATTCTTGAGTAATCCAAAGCGGGCATTTGGTCTAGTGGTATGATTCTCGCTTCGGGTGCGAGAGGTCCCGAGTTCGATTCTCGGAATGCCCCATTTTTTTTTCTAAAACATTTCCAAATTTAAGATACTGAATTCTATTAAATTATTCATACTATCTTCATATTTTACAGTTGAAGAGAAAAATGATCAAGGAGTATGTATGCAAAGGTACCAAGTATTCGGGCGACGAATTCTTGAGTAATCAAAAGCGGGCATTTGGTCTAGTGGTATGATTCTCGCTTCGGGTGCGAGAGGTCCCGAGTTCGATTCTTGGAATGCCCCATTTTTTTTTCTAAAACATTTCCAAATTTAAGATACTGAATTCTATTAAATTATTCATACTATCTTCATATTTTACAGTTGAAGAGAAAAATGATCAAGGAGTATGTATGCAAAGGTACCAAGTATTCGGGCGACGAATTCTTGAGTAATCTGGATGCTCGTCTGTCATGTAGACTTCATAATTCTGGTAAGAAAATTTGACAAAAAATTTTCAGAGAGGCAACCACAATAGAGTTATTTAATAAAGGGACGTAGCTACTCTCCACCCCATTTCCATCAACCATTCAAAAGTAACTTTGCTAAGGACAGCCATTGATGTGTCTACAACATAAGATCGGATCTACATCTTAATATATTAATCAAAATTTGAAATCTTGTTTCTGGGCATTAGATCTAGTGGTAGATTCTCAAATTTGTGGCATTTGTGCTCGTTTAATTTCTAACTGTAATTTTCATATCAACCAAAAACTTAATTCTTGTATTCTGCTCACAATATATCCAACATTTTTGAGGGATATGTAAACATTTATATCTTACTTGTTACAAAGACAACGAAATAAATGGTATAGGCCAACTATTATTCAACTTGTAAGCTTACCAACTACCGTTGAAAAAGCAGCTCCACCAGCCACACATCCGCCAACTGCACATTAGTTGTCAACTGCACCACGGATCCAACATCAAGAAGATATTATTAGAATTGGAATTAAAAAGGTTAAATAAACTTGAAATATTCAAACAGGGCATTTGGTCTAGTGGTATGATTCTCACTTTGGGTGCGAGGAGGTCCCGAGTTTGATTCTTGGAATACCACACATTAGTTTTTTGTCTCTTACCAGATTCAAATTCAAACTTCCGAATTTTAGTACATAAGATCATTTTATAAGTCAAGAGAAGAATGCAAGGAAACAACCTAGATAAAAGACTAGGAGTATATAGACACCATTACCAAATGATGGAGGATGAATTTGTTTAAAAAAAAAAAATGATGGAGGATGAATGCTTGAATAAGCAGCCTGCCAGAATCGCACCGGTAAACTCATCCATATTTTGTCATGCATACTTATATTTCTGGAAAAAAAAAGGTGCAGATGATAGAGACAGGCACAAGATAGTTCATAAAACATGCTACCTCATTTCATCAACTATTCAAAAGCAATTTTACCAAGTCATTGACGTGTATACTACACAAGATCAGATATACATCTTCCATGCAGATTATATATATATATATATATATATATATATATATATATTTGACAGGTAATGCAAGATCAGATGTACATCTTAATGTGTCTTAATTAAAAATCGAAACCTTGCATTTGATAGAGGCAATAACAGCACATTTCATCAAGAGGTAAATTCTCAATTTTTGGTATGGGAGGTTCTAAATTCAATTCTTAGAATGCCTCATGAGCCATGTGCTCATTGACTTTCTATTCACAACTTTCAACAAAAAACTACACACAAGTCAGTTGTATCACGGATCCAACATCAAGAAGATATTATTATGGTTACAATAAAGTATTAAACGATCTAATAATATTCAAACAGGGCATTTGGTCTAGTGGTATGATTCTTGCTTTGGGTGCAAGAGGTCCCGAGTTCGATTCTCGGAATGCCCCATTATTTTTTTCTTTTACTAGATTCAAATTTAACTCTTTAATTATTCATAAGATTCTTATATTATATTCTTCAAGAGAAGAATGTATGTAAACAACCTAAATAAAAGACCAGGAGTGTATATGTATGGATACAAAATGGTGGAGGATGAATTGCCTGAATAAACAGCCAACCAGAATCCCACCTGGAAACTCATATTTCATGTGAATTTGTAATTCTGATGAGAAAATTTGATGATGAGTTTCAGATAGATGGGCACAAGATAATTACACCAAGCCAGGTTACTTTGCTAAGTACACCAAGTCATTGATGTGTATACAACAGAAGGATGAGATCTACGACTTAATATGTCATAATTTAAAATAAAATCTTGTATGCAAAAACAAGGGATTGGATCTAGTGGCAGATGCTCAATTTGGTGTGGGAAGGTTCTGAGTTCAATTCTTAGGATGCCTCTCGTCTGGTATGTGCTCGTTGACTCTCCATAATTTTCATTTCAACCAGACACTTCTTTCTTGTATGTTCACAAAATTCTCAACATTTTTTAGGGATAAGTAAAATATGAAATTTTGTTCATATATTTATACTCCTCAATAATGGCTGGTTAATAGACTATGAAATAAACGGTATAAACTAATTATAATTCCACCTATAAGCTTACCAACCGCCATTGAAAAGGCAGCTTCACCAACTACCCATTAGTCAATTGTATCACAGATCCAACATCAAGAAGCTATATTATCTGAAATTCAATGAACAAAATATGAAATGAATTTGATATTTTCAAATAGGGCATTTGGTCTAGTGGTATGATTCTTGCTTAGGGTGCAAGAGGTCCCGAGTTCAATTCTCGGAATGCCCCATCTATTTTTTATCATTTCAAAATTTAAACTTCAAATCTCATTCAATTATCCATATGATCTTTATGTTTTATAGTTCAATAGAAAAATGTAAGTAAACAACCTAAATAAGACACTATGAAAGATAGGAGTTTATGTTTATAGATACCAAATGATGGAGGATGAATGCTTCAATGAGTAGCCCAGCTAGAATCCCACCTGGATGCCCATCCATCATGATACGTGCATATTTCTGATAAAAACATTTGATAATGAGTTTCATAGAAACAAGTACAAGATAATTCATAAATCAAGGGAGGTAGATACGTATCCTACCTTATTTCCTCAACCGTTAAAAAGCATCTTTGCTAAGTACACGGTCATTAATGTGTATATAACACAAGATAGATCTGTACTAAAAAAAAAGAGAGAGATCTACATCATAATAAGTCTTAATTAAAAATTGAAATCTTGTATTTCATAAATGAAAAAATAAGGCATTAGATCTAGGGGTAGATTTTCAATTTGGTACGGGAGGTTTTGAGTTAAATTCTTAGAATGCCTCATGTGGCATGAGCTCATTCACTTTCTATTCACATTTTTGGTTAGGAACAAAAGCTACATATTAGTTGATGGTACCACGAATCCAGAATCAAGATTATTTGAACTGCGATAAATAATATTAAATGAATTCACTAAAATTAGTCAGGACATTTGGTCTAGTGGTATGATTCTCGTTTCAGGTGCGAGAGGTCCCAAGTTAAATTTGGAAATTTTATAGGGGCATTCCAAGAATTGAAGCTACCGAATTCTATTAAATCTATTAAATCATTCATATTCTCTCTATATTTTATAGTTCAAGAGGAAAATGATTGAGGTGTGTATATGCAAAGATACCAAATATTCGTTGTGAATTCCTGAATAAGCAGCCAGCCTGAGTCCCACCTGGATGCCCATCTGTCATGTATACTTCATAATTCTGGTAAGAAAAATTTACAAAAAATTTCAGAAAGCCAACCACAATAGAGTTCTTAAATAAAGGGAGGTAGCTACCCTCCACCTCATTTCCATCAACTATTCAAAAGTAACTTTGCTAAGGACAGCCATTGATGTGTCTACAACATAAGATCGGATCTACATCTTAATATATCAATCAAAAAATTGAAATCTTGATTCTGGGCATTGGATCTAGTGCTAACTGCTAGATTCTCAAAGAAATTGTGTGGCATTTGTGCTCGTTGAATTTCTAACCGTAATTTTCATATCAACCAAAAACTTAATTCTTGTATACTGCTCACAATATATCCAACATTCTTGAGGGATATGTATCATATGGAAATTTATTTTGAAACAACAAAAAAAAAGTAACATATGAAAAATTATTCATACATTAAATGGTATAGGCCAACTATTATTCAACCTATAAGCTTACCAACTACCGTTGAAAAAGCAGCTCCACCAGCTACACATCCACCAACTGCACATTAGTCATCAATTGCACCATGGAACCAACATCAAGAAGGTATTATTGGAATTACAGTAAAGCATGTTAAATAAACTTGATATGTTGAAACAGGGCATTTGGTCCAGTGGTATGATTCTCGCTTTGGGTGCGAGAGGCCCCGAGTTTGATTCTCGGAATGCCCCTATTTTTCTTTTATCATCTTCAAATTTAACTATTTAATTATTCATAAGATTATTATATTTTATTGTCCAAGAGAAGAATGTAAGTAAACAACCTAAATAAAAGACTAGGAGTGTATATGTATGGATACAAAATGGTGGAGGATGAATTGCCTGAATAAGCAGCCAATCAGAATACCACCTGGAAACTCATATTTCATGTGAACTTGTAATTCAAATAAGAAAATTTGATATTGAATTTCAGAGAGAGAAGCACAACATGACTACACCAAGCCAACCAAGCCAGGTTACTTTGCTAAGTACACAAGTCATTGATGTGTATACAACACAAGGATGAGATCTAGATCTTAATATATTTAATTAAAAATTAAAATCTTGCATTTGATAAATGCAAAAACAGGGGATTTGATCTTGTGGCAGATGCTCAATTTGGTGGGGGAGGTTCTGAGTTCAGATGTCACCGAAGGGATGGGGACGTTTTGAGTTCAATTCTTAGGATGCCTCATCTGTCATGTGCTCATTTACTCTCTATTCATAATTTTCATTTCAACCAGGAACTTCTTTCTTGTATTCTGTTCACAGTATTCTCAACATTTTTTAGGGATGAGTAAAATATGAAAAT
This sequence comes from Momordica charantia, assembly GCF_013281855.1. Lineage (NCBI taxonomy): Eukaryota > Viridiplantae > Streptophyta > Magnoliopsida > Cucurbitales > Cucurbitaceae > Momordica > Momordica charantia. The sequence goes on from NW_028275158.1 coordinate 2,819,888, forward strand.
TTGTTCATGTATTTATACTCCTCAATAATTACTGGTTACAAGATGATGAAATAAACAATATAAACAAATTATAATTCTACCTATAAGCTTACCAACCACCATTGAAAAAGCAGCTCCACCAACTATACATTAGTCAATTGTACCACGGATCCAACAAGAAGCTGTATGATCTGAACTATAATAAACAAAATATTAAATGAATTTTATATATTTAAACAGGGCATTTGGTCTAGTGGTATGATTCTCGCTTAGGGTGTGAGAGGTCTTGAGTTCAATTCTTAGAATGCCCCATCTTATTCTTATCATTTCCAATTTTAACTTCCAAATCTCATTCAAAAAAAAAAAAATGTAAGTAAACAACCTAAATAAGACACTATAAAATATAGGAGTTTATGACTCTCCAAAAAAAAAAAAGATAGGAGTTTATGTTTATAGATACCAAATGATGGAGGATGAATGCTTGAATAAGTAGCCCAGCTAGAATTCCACCTGGATGCTCATCCATCATGATACGTGCATATTTCTGATAAAAATATTTGATAATGAGTTTCATAGAGACAAGTACAAGATAATTCATAAATCAAGGAAGGTAGATACGTATCCTACCTTATTTCCTCAACCGTTAAAAAGCAACTTTGCTAGGTACACGTTCATTAATGTGTATATAACACAAGATAGATCTGTACCTAAAAAAAAAAGATAGATCTACATCATAATAAGTCTTAATTTTGAAATCTTGTATTTCTTAAGGGAAAAAATAGGGCATTAGATCTAGTGGTAGATTTTCAATTTGGTAGGGGAGGTTTTGAGTTAAATTCTTAGAATGACTCATGTGGCATGTGCTCATTCATTTTCTATTCATATTTTTCGTTAGGAACAAAAGCTACATATTAGTTTATGGTACCATGAATCTAGCATCTAGATATTAACTAAACTGCGATAAACAATATTAAATGAATTCATTACAATCAGACAGGGCATTTGGTCTAGTGGTATGATTCTCGCTTTGGGTGCGAGAGGTCCCGAGTTCGATTCTCGGAATGCCCCTATGAATTTCTTTTTGTAACATTTCCAAATTTAAGCTACTGAACTATATTAAATCTATTAAATCTAAATCATTCATACTCTCTGTATTTTATAGTTCAAGAGGAAAATGATTGAGGTGTGTATATGCAAAGATACCAATTATTTGGAGATGAATTCCTGAATAAGAAGCCAGCCTGAGTCCCATCTGGATGCTCATCTGTCATGTATACTTCATAATTCTGGTAAGAAAAATTTACAAAAAAAATTCAGAGAGGCAACCACAATAGAGTTCTTAAATAAAGGGAGGTAGATACTCTCCACCTCATTTCCATCAACTATTCAAAAGTAACTTTGCTAAGGACAGCCATTGATGTGTCTACAACATAAGATCGGATCTACATCTTAATATATCAATCAAAAATTGAAATCTTGTTTCTGGGCATTGAATCTAGTGCTAGATTCTCAAAGAAATTGTGTGGCATTGTGCTTGTTGAATTTCTAACCGTAATTTTCATATCAACCAAAAACTTAATTCTTGTATACTGCTCACAATATATCCAACATTCTTGAGGGATATGTATCATATGAAAATTTATTTTGAAACAAAAAAAAAAAAAGTAACATATGAAAAATTATTCATTCATTAAATGGTATAGGCTGACTATTATTCAACCTATAAGCTTACCAACTACCGTTGAAAAAGCAGCCAGCTACACATCAACCAACTGCACATTAGCCATCAATTGCACCATGGATCCAACATCAAGAAGATATTATTGGAATTACAATAAAGCATGTTCAATAAACTTGATATATATCAATATTCATGGGATCCATCTCAAAACTCATTGACAATGAGAGTAGTAATCCAGGTCTATTATAAACCATTGTAAAATTTTATTTTTTTTTTAACGTGGGATCCTTAAAATGCCCCTTCAAGATTGTGGCTCTTTTGGCTCATTGATCTTGGTCGGATCCAATTTTAGGACCGGTTGCTCGCTTGAGCATTTTGTATCAACGTTCATGAGAGTTCCATCTCAAAACCAATTGGCAAGGAGAGAAATAGTCTATGTCTATTATAAACTATTGTAAGATTTCTTTTCTTTTCGATATGAAATTCTTAACAATATTTTCAAACAAGGCATTTGGTCGAGTGGTATGATTTTTGCTTTGGGTGCAAGAGGTTTTGAGTTCGATTCTTGGAATGCCGCCCTTATTTTTTTCTTTTACCAGATTCAAATTTAAACTTTCGAATTTTAGTACATAAGATCATTTTATAAGTCAAGAGAAGAATGTAAGGAAACAACCTAGATAAAAGACTAGGAGTAATAGACATCAAATGATGGAGGACGAATGCTTCACTAAGCAGCCAGCCAGAATCTCACCCGTAAGTTCATCTATATTTTGTCATGCATACTTTATAGTTCGATGATAGAGACAGGCACAAGATAGTTCATAAACCATGCTACCTCATTTCATCAACTATTCAAGAGCAGTTTTACTAAGTCATTGATGTGTATAGTACACAAGACCAGATATACATCTTAATTTGTCTTAATTAAAAATTGAAACCTTAAATTTGATAAAGGCGATAGTAGGACATTTGACCAAGAGGTAAATTCTCAATTTGGTATGGGGGTTCTAAATTCAATTTTTAGAATGAGGCATGTGCTCGTTGACTTTCTATTCATAATTTTCAACCAAAAACTACACATAAGTCGATTGTATCACAGATCCAACATCAAGAAGATATTATCATAGTTACAATATAAATATATTATGTGGTCTTAAAATATTGGAATAGGGCATTTGGTCTAGTGGTATGATTCTCGCTTTGGGTGCGAGAGGTCCCGAGTTCGATTCTCGGAATGCCCCTATTTTTCTTTTACCATCTTCAAATTTAACTATTTAACTATTTAATTATTCATAAGATTATTATATTTTATTGTTCTAGAGAAGAATGTAAGTAAACAACCTAAATAAAAGACTAGGAGTGTATATGTATGGATACAAAATGGTGGAGGATGAATTACCACCTGGAAACTCATATTTCGTGAACTTGTAATTCAAATGAGAGATTTTGATATTGAATTTCAGAGACAAGCACAAGATGATTACACCAAGCCAGGCTACTTTGCTAGGTACACCAAGTCATTGATGTGTATACAACACAAGGATGAGATCTACATCTTAATATGTTTAATTAAAAATTAAAATCTTGCATTTGATAAATGTAAAAACAGGGGATTTGATCTAGTGGCAGATGCTCAATTTGGTGGGGGAGGTTCTGAGTTCAGATGTCCCCGAAGAGACAGGGAGGTTCTGAGTTCAATTCTTAGGATGCCTCATCTGGCATGTCCTATTTACTTTCTATTCATAATTTCCATTTCAACCAGGAACTTCTTTCTTGTATTCTGTTCACAGTATTCTCAACATTTTTTAGGGATGAGTAAAATATGAAAATTTGTTCATGTATTTATACTCCTCAATAATTACTGGTTACAAGATGATGAAATAAACAATATAAACAAATTATAATTCTACCTATAAGCTTACCAACCACCATTGAAAAAGCAGCTCCACCAACTATACATTAGTCAATTGTACCACGGATCCAACATCAAGAAGCTGTGATCTGACTTACAATAAACAAAATATTAATTGAACTCAATATGTTCAAACAGGGCATTTGGTCTAGTGGTATGATTCTCACTTAGGGTGCGAGAGGTCCCGAGTTCAATTCTCGGAATGCCGCATCTAATTTTTATCACTTCCAAATTTAATTAAATTATTTATAAGATCTCTATGTTTTATAGTTCAAGAGAAAAAAGATCGGTGTTTATGTTTATAGATACCAAATGATGGAGGATGAATGCTTGAAAAAGCAGCCCAGCTAGAATCCCACCTGGGTGCTCGTCTATCATGGTACATGCATATTTCTGATGATTTATGAATTATCTTGTACTTGTCTCTATCCTACCTTAATTCCTCAATTAAAAAGCAACTTTGCTAAGTACACAGTCATTAATGTGTATATAACACATTATAGATCAGGCATTAGATCTAGTGGTAGATTCTCCATTTGGTACAGGGGGTTCTGAGTTAAATTCTTAGAATGACTCATGTGGCATGTGCTCATTCACTTTCTATTCATATTTTTCGTTAGGAACAAAAGCTACATATTAGTAAATGGTACCACGAATCCAGCATCAAAATATTATCTGAACTGCGATAAAAAAAATATTAAAGTAATCTAATACAATCACACAGGGCATTTGGTCTAGTGGTATGATTCTCGCTTTGGGTGCAAGAGGTCCCGAGTTCGATTCTCGGAATGCCCCTATGTAATTTTATTTTATCATTTCCAAATTTTAACTTCTGATTTCCAGTCGATTTTCATTGGATCTTTATATTTGAAATTTAAGAGAAGAATGTAAGAAAGCAACCTAAACAAAGGACCAGGGAATGTTTATGTACATACCCAATAATGGAGTATGAGGGATTGAATAAGCAGCCAGCCAGAATCCCACCTGGAAGCTCCTCTACTATGTATGCTTTATATTTCTGATAAGAAAATTTGATAATGAGTTTCATAATTACAAGCACAAGATAATAATAAATCAAGGGAGGTAGCTAAACCTACCTCATCTAATCAACCATTCAAAAGCAACTTTGCTATGTACACTTACTTAGTCATTGATGTGTATACAACTCAAGATTGACCAACCACTAAGGAAAAAGCAGATCCACCAACTACACATCAGTCAATTGAACCACAGATCCACCATCGAGATGATATAACTTAGATTACAAAAAAGAATATGAGCTAGTCTAATGATTGTCACTTTGGGTGTGGGAAGTCATAAGTTCGATTTTAAAAATGCTCCAATTTCTTGGCATCCAATTATTGATACTTTTTATGGTTTAAAAAAAATGTGAGTAGACAACCTCAATACAACTAATAGTATTCGTATTCCACATGCAAGCTCATCTGTCATGCAGATATGTATTTATGATTAACTTCCTTAATGTATTAGTGCTCCAGAGTCCAGACTACTTCAGGGGAGGTGAATCAGAAAGGCACACATTCCTAAAGTGATCAATGGGGGAAAGATCACTTGTAAGTATACCAACATCAATAAGAACTTTTTTTCAGGTAATGGGTGTACTTGATGGTCTTCATGCGTAGTGCATAAACATTCTAACAAAAATACTTATGCAGCAAAAATCCCAGGTTTTGAAATATATACAAAAAATATTTCTGAATTATACCTCAAACCACCATTTTAGGATCCATCTAACATCAAAATTCGCTACCACACACAGGGCAAGCACTAGATAATAATAAATCAGAGGCAGCTATAATCCTACTTATTCCCAAGCAAAAGCAACTCATCCGAGTACACTAGCCATTTGGTCTAATAGTATAATTCTGGCTTTGGGTGAGTATTATTGATTTCTGTAAGATAACATTCGAGCATGAAAGATGGATCTACCAGCTAGAATCCTACCTAGCTCACCCACCATGCATAATTTTATATCTCACGAATCTTCAGAAAAATGTTGCAAAGAAACAAGTAATAGGTAGTAAAATTAAGGTTTCGGCTGATAAGTTTGCCTATCATAGAAAAACAACACTTTTGGGTACGTCGCCCATAGATGCAGCACTAGGAAAGAATCTTCCCTTTGTCAAATGCTAATTAACATTCTAAAATAACAAATTTCTTGAAGTCAGGTTGCGCATTTTATCTACTGGTATGAGTCTGCTTTGAGTCAAGGAGATCTCAAGTTCCATTCTTGAAGTGTCCCTTTTCTAGCTTCAGTACCAACCAGTTATTGGTACTACTTTTATAGTTAAACAGAGTGATTTAACTTACCAAACTAAATAAGCATTCTAAAATATCAAATTTCTTGAAGTCAGGTTGTGCATTTTATCTACTGGTATGAGTCTGCTTTGAGTCAAGGAGATCCCAAGTTCCATTCTTGAAATGTCCCTTTTCTAGCTTCAGTACCACCCAGTTATTGGTACTACTTTTATAGTTAAAGAGAATGATTTAACTTACCAAACTAAATACAAGATTTGGTATATTCATGCATTTATATCAAATCATCACAAGTGAAACGCACAAACTAGCAGCTATATCCGACCAGTAAGCTAGAAGACCACATATAGAGTTTGTATATCACAATATTCTTCAAAATTCAAAGCAAAATGCCCTAATTTTTAATCCCAGAATTTAGATTTTCGAGTTCAAGAAGCATGTCTGTTGATGTACTTATTGAGAGAGAAATAAGAAAGTGGGGGAATTAATAATTTCATTCATTAGTGCTCCATATAAATACATACTATGATGCTAAAAATAAACATAACTATCTCCACATAATTAGCTACTCAACTAACCCATAAGAATAGCAACTTAGACTTGACTACAACCAAAAGAGGAATATCAACAACTTCCTAAAAACTAGGTCTTTGACCAAACGAATTCAAAACTAACATTCAAACTTTGTATTTGTAGCTTTGAGTTAACTAACATTCTCCTTCTGACTCAAATGCTACAAACACCTTCAAATTGGCCAGCTTTGGTTTCGTATCAAACCAAACTTCATAGGTTGTCTTCTTCTCCAAGACCCTTGTAGGTTGTCTACTCAATAGAGAGACGATTGTGTTTGCTGTTTCAGCCCAAAACTCCTTTGGCAAATTCTTCTCATGCAAGAAGCATCTTGTCATCTCCATAATATCCTATTCTTCCTCTCACTAACTCCATTTTGCTGTGGAGAATATGGAGCAGTGAGTTGATGCTCTATCCCATCTTCGTCACAGAAAGAATTGAATCTTTGCGACGTATATTCTGTCCCATTATCAATCCTCACCACCTGGACATTACAACCATTTTGATTTTCAATCCATCGGCTACTATTCAGTGAGAGAGTTGGTTGAGGTCTAAATAATTCAGTGTGGCTGAGCTGCAGTTTCTCAGCTTCTTTCTAGATTGACTTCTGCAAACAAACTCCGCAGTTTGTTTTAAGCTCCTCCAGAATTGGTACTCCTATTGTCATCTCGCTCCTCCAGAATTGGTACTCCTATTGTCATCTCATTTTCCTGCCGATACTGCAACCCCTTTTGATGAAAATGTCCCAATCTTTTGTGCCTTAACTCAGTGTCATTCACTTGACACTTGAAAGCTATCTGCTCCTTCTCTAGTGGATCTAATGAGAAGCTCTTGTGTTGCATCTTTATTTTGAACCACTCATTCCCATTAGAATCAGAAATGAGACACTTCTCATATTCAAACAACACGTTAAATCCCTTCTCTACTAGTTGACCAACACTTAACAAGTTTTGAGCAATCCCAGGGACAAACAATACTTCAGTAATCAACTTGGTTCCAACACAGCTTTCTATTGACACTGTGCCCTTCCCCTTTACTTCAAGATACTCACCATTCCCTATCTTCACCCTTGACTTAAATGACTTGTCAAGGTCCTTAAACAACTCTTTGTCACTTGTCATGTGATTGGTACACCCACTATCAACCAACCAACTGTCACATTGAGTGACTGATGAGAAACAAGTAGCCACAAAGAGTTGATCTTCCTCTTGTTGTACTGCAGCATGCGCTCCTTGCTGTTGAGTTTTTGCTTCTTTACAGAAGCTCTCAATGTGCCCCAATAAATCTTCACATCTGGCCTTCTCCAACATCTAAAGTATGGATGATTATGCTTTCCACAATGCTTGCATGCACTACTAGCATCCTTTACAACAGACTCTGAGCTATTGCTGCCACTTCCCTTATTCCACTTCTTCTCTCTTTCATATTCTCCCTGCTGCATTCTAGCTTTCAGTGCCCCTTCAATGCTTCCTTCTTGTCGCATCAACCTCCTCTGCTCCTGTGCTTGTAAAGCACTCACTACTTCTATCACTTTGAGCTTAGTGAGGTCTTTAGAATTTTCTAAGGAAGCAATGGTTGCTTCATATCTCTCAGGTACTGAAACCAGAATCTTCTTACGCCAATCTATTGTCAGATAAATCAGTTCCTAATACTCTTGCCTTGTTAGCAATCCCGATCAACTTGTCTGAGTACTCTTTGATGGACTCAGAATCCTTCATCTGGATTCTCTCAAATTCCCTCACCAAGTTCAACACCTTCATGCCTTTAATCCTCTCATCACCTTCATACTCACTTTTGAGGAACTCCCAGATCTCCTTTGCTGACTTCAATGCCATAATTTTGTTGAATATGGCGGGAGACACAGCTGCATATAGGCAAGCTCGAGCCTTTGCCTTCCTGGTGACCCTCTCCTTGTGAGTCTTGATCTGATGCATTGTTGGATTATCAGGAAGTGGAGCAATTTCATAATCTTACTCAATTGCTTCCCAATAATCACAACCCTCCATGTAGGCTTGTATTATGATTGCCCATGTTTGATAGTTTTCACCATCACCTCCATTGGACAAACTCTCACAGGTGTATCACTTAGTTTCTCTCGAAAATATCTCACTAGTCCTTACTCACAGATCCCTTAAGAATTTAAGGCTCTGATACCACTGTTGATGTACTTATTGAGAGAGAAATAAGAAAGTGGGGGAAGTAATAATTTCATTCATTAGTGCTCCATATAAATACATACTATGATGCTAAAAATAAACATAACTATCTCCACATAATTAGCTACTCAACTAACCCATAAGAATAGCAACTTAGACTTGACTACAACCAAAAGAGGAATATCAACAACTTCCTAAAAACTAGTTCTTTGACCAAACTAATTCAAAACTAACATTCAAACTTTGTATTTGTAGCTTTGAGTTAACTAACAATGTCCATACTCATATAGATAAAAAGAAATAGTCAACTGCAGTTTACTTACAAGAATAGGATCAAAGAAGCAGCTGCCACCTTGTATCTTGCTTGAAGCTTGAGCCACCATGTGCACATTTTATTTGTAAATTGGACACATCTTGTTCACCAAGTAAGACTCCCACGAACTAGCATTGGTACCATTCCTTGACAATTCTTTCACCAAGCTGTATGGACATGCATCACATCTGTCAGAACATATTTATTTACAGTTAATGAAATGTAAGCAATCCAGCTTTGACGTTAAACTTTTCCAAGCAAAAACCAATTGAGGAAGAAAACTGATAAAACCATATTCTTGAAAGAGGAAGAGAAAACTTGAAACCACAACCATTAAAATATTAAATAATTTTGATAAGAGACTCAACATTTAAATGCTTTTTTAACTATGAAAAACCACTATTTCATTGAAAGAATACAAACAAGCAATTAAAAAGAATCACTACAGAGAGGAGCCTGCACAAAGACATCCAAAACTAGATGCTACAGAAAGGCTCTGATTGTTAATAGACAAAAGGGTAATTACAAAATCATGTTGCTTAGTCTCTAATGGTATAACTCTTACACAAGAGGTGCAGAATCTGAGTTTAATGCTTGGAAAACCTCTATGAAAGTTTTGCAACTATTAATTCTTCTCGAATTACATCTTGAAGGTTTCCAATTCTTAGTGCACAATATAGTCTTGTTCTGCAACTATGATTTCTTCTTGAATCAAAGGTTTTGAATCTTAGTACACAATATGAATGTAAGACTTTGATTCTGTACATCTTGAAAGATTCCTCTCGTGGTACAAAATCCATTGTAAGTTGTACTAGAAAATCAAATACCATAACCAGTGTAGGTAGACCTCTGCAAGAACTAAAAGCATAGACACTTATAAAAAATATTAAATATACCACAGATACCACTGTACTGTAAAACTGAAGGGTATATTGAAATCATACACAATCTTGTGATTTTGCGGTAAAAAACCAAAAGGCCAGAGACATGGCTAAAATTCAAGAATACCAACAAACGGTTTAACTAAACTTTCTAGTGAAAATACAGGATTAATTACTTTGTAAAATCACCTAACAAAGGTTCAGTAAGCATTCACTTGTCTAGTTAGTGTAGCATCACTCTTCATCCATACACACACGCACGAAAACTCCATTTAAATCGTTCGTTCTTTGACACTTAATCCATCCTACAGCTACAAAATGAAACTATCGGATACGGAAATTAACTCACAAACTACAACCTTAAAGAAACGGAGTATATAAACAACCGACTGCCACTGTTGTCCTGACGCTGAATTCAGTGACAATTCAAGTGAAGTTTCATGCGAAGTAAATAGAAGCAACTAAACATATCGACATAAACACAGAGATTAAGCAACTTCACCTGATCATTCTGATTAGCAACCTTCATAAATCATACATCACTGGTACTGCCTCCTGCCAGCCTCGAGCTTGCATGCTAGAAATAATTTTCTACATTTTCCCGGCAACCAAACAGCCAGGAGAAAATTGTGGCGTACGGAACCATGGCTTCAATAAATACGGAGCAATGTCTTGATTCAGGTGCTATATGAGTGGGCTTACCAATATTTAGGGCCCAATTTTATGCCCCCGTGGCCCGTTTTTAGGCCCAACTATGATCGTTCGCGAGAAAAATTCGTAGCAGATAACAAAGGATAAAAATTATAACATAAAATAAAATATCATGTCTATTGGTCATTACTACAATAATCCAACTAATATCTAAGTTAATTAATAATTTATGTAAAGTAGACTATTGCACAAAAATTGTTTTTTTTTGTAATGAGGATTGTAATTATTAAATCAATGTATTGATTTGTTAATTTTAATGCTAGATTCATAATTATTTTGATTAGAAGGAAAAAAAAAACTGAACTTGTTATCAACGGAGCCCCAACTATTGTTGCTACCGAATGGGAAAATCAAGTTTCCTCCAGAGATTATGCTCAGGTAAGGTTTTTGATGTCGATGTGGTGTAAATGTCAAAAGTATCCATCAGATGAAATGTCTTTGATAAAATATTAGAACATGGAACATCCCTGTGTTTCCTTCAGAAAAACTAAAAATAAAAAAGGTTTCTTGTGTTATTTATTATACTCGTAATTATTGAAAGGGATTGGTTTGCTACTACAACTTCAATCACGGAGTTGGATGTTGAAAGTCTGATGGGCGGCATCTTCCGCCACCCTAATACTAACAGAAATGGAGGAATTGGTTCCTGGGTGTTGCACTGTGACATCGTAATCTCCATGGAAGAGCGAAGCATCGACAAGACCTCCACCGTCGGCTGTAATTTCAAGTCCGGTTGATTTCCATTCCGCCAAAAGCTTATCGACGACATCTCCCGCTGCGGTGTTCTTGAAGTTGGTATCCACAAGCGGCAGAGTAGTGAAACCGGCCGATTCCGGGCCTGCAAATGTGATTATCCCCTTCACTGCAGGATGTGAGTATCCTTCTCTTAGAACTTCTTCGTAGTATTGTGCCTGCCAGTAGAAAATGCATAGTTTTTAGAGTCATGGCTATAAGGTGTTTGATGAAATGTCTGAATGGAAATGCATTGTACCTGATTTGGGCTTTGGCGATAAAATATTTCTGTGATCCATATGGGATACCCTGTTGAGCCTAGAAGGTCCAAAGCAGATCTCATGTAAGCCAGGTTTGGTGCGGCAGGCCCGAAGTTGCCCTGCAAGCCGATTCCTGCTGGGATGTTTTCGTTCCCGGGATACGATAGGATTTCGAAGAGTTTCTTTCTGAAGTTAGCTGGGGTTGCTGTCTTTTCGTAGTCGTGTTCCATGGTGTTGTATTCATTCATGAAAAGAATTGTGTTCTTATCAAGTTCGTGCGTTGTCTTGAAGTACTCTGCAGTGGCATTTTCACCAAGTTTTTCCTCGAAGAATCTGAAGTGCACGTTTTCGTTCATGACATCCCAATGGATGAATTTTCCTGAATATCTTCTAACCATGGAGTTGATTCTTCTTTCGGCTGCTTTCTTAAAATCTTCAGGGGAGAGTGACTTGACCCATTGTGGCTGAAACTTGGCTTTTGCCCAGAAAATGTTGTGTCCTCTTACTGAAATATTATGTTGTTGGGCAAACTCAAGCATGGCATCAGGGATAGTGTAGTTCTCTTGGCCTGGTACTATCTCAGTGCTATACCACTTGAGTTCATTGGTGAAAGTAGCATAAGAAAATCTTGATGCAAACCACTGTTGGTATTCTTTGCTTTGGAGGATGTGGTAGTTCATTCCAGCTCCAAATGGGAAGGATGGTTTTTTTTGCTTGATAAGGACTTTTGCACCTGCTAGTTTACTGTTGTCTGCCTGAGTTATTTGCAGCCTCACCTTGCTTTTCCTCACCTACAAAACTTGATTCCATCATTCCAAAAATATGCGTTGATAATGGGACAAGAGTCTTGCATTGGTTGGAGATGAGGATGATACTGGGTTTATAAGTAAATGAAAGGTATGACTATTTGGAGAAAGATTCGATGGTCTTTTATACGAGAGAAGGATCCTTAAGAGTGTAACGAAGATCCCACATGAATTTAAAACGAGGAAAATCACGAGTTTATAAGCTCAACATATCCATTTTGTGACATGTGCAAAGCCGTTGAGATGAATCTATGTGGAGGATCGAAATAGATGAAATCATATCGAGGTAGAAGGTTGAAAAAATGAACTAAGCTCATTATCCTAACAACATTTATCCTTGTACTAATCATATGCTTTTTCTTTTGCTTTATATATATTACCTTGTTAATGCTTTCTTCTTCGTGGGCTCGCCATTGCTCCTTTGTAAATGGTTGTAATGAGACGTTATCAACCCAAATTTCTGCTGCTATATTTGTACTCTTATAGGAACAAAACCAAAAGAAACCAGTTACATTTAATACATTGAATAGTGAAACAACTGCAAATGGTGCTTGAATTCAAAAGAATGAAAAAGATTTGCTCATATGTACAACCATGTAAACAAGTTAGTAAAAGCAAGAGTTATTCACCTCAAAGAAAACCTCAGCATGGCCTGTAAAATTAGAGACAATACCACCTTTGAGCAAACTCCAGCAGCCCTGCTTGGCTATGGTTTCACCACAATGAAGAATCTCACCCGTTTTCTTATTTCTGAATAGAACAGCCACAGTTGCATTTCCTTCATTTACTTGAACCCAAGCTAGAGATTTTCAAACATTTTGCCAATTAGATCGTTATATGATGAAGAGTCTTAGATTCAACCATTATAGTAAATTTAACATTTTCAATATATTCTCAACCATCTCCACTCATGGCTCGAATATTCGTAGGAGCTCACCATTAAGTAAAAGAAAACAGGTGTAAAAGAGAGATCATGACATAAATTCTAATCACGATATTCTCGATGATGAAAAACGAGAGAGAGAAGGGAAACAGGTGATGTATACCGGAAAAACTATAGAGTTTTCCATGTTGGAGGTGGACCAACTGATAGAAAGTATCCGTTGGTTGAGTCCTGTTGTAAGCTACAATGAAGGTGTTGATGTTGTTTCCTTGTTTCAGCAGCCCTTGCTTGATTTCTCCTCCTCCAAACACTTTCCATCCTTCAGTTCCATACTTGAATTCTGGATTCACTATCATCCCTCCTCCATATTGAACCCTCCCTGGCTCCCCCAAGCACTGTTTCAATTCATACAATAATATTATTTCTCTAAGATTTCATTTGATATATAGTTTCGTTTTGGTTGAAAAAAAGTAACCCTAATTCATCTAAAAACACCGAGTCAATATAATTGTCATCTTAAACTTTCGACTTCTATTGAGCCCATAATAGCTACTGAAATTATTAACTTAAACTTGGCAAAAAGTGAATTATATTTTTCCATTTTTGTAAAGGTTTATTTGGTATAATGCTACACATGCAAAACTACTTTAGATCCCAACTTTTAAAGCTATTACTTCTTAGTTCTTATGATCTAGTTAAAATTTTGAAAACAACTATAAGAATGTATTATAAAATAAAGAAAATATATGGCTAGTGAAAAGAAATACCATATTTTTGTTCATGTTCGTAAACATAAAACTCTTATCAAGGCAAATGTTTAATAATCACACAGTTAGAAAAGGAAATAGCGAGTTATCTTAAGAAAAAAATACCATAACAAGTTGTATAAAAAAATTTAGTCCTAAGTTATACTAGCCTCAGTTGTCGCATAATAATCATAGGATGTAGCTTGAATGGTAATGGACTTTCCTGCATTGTTTACGAGACAACTTTGTTAGTCTTATTTTTGTGTAATAATAGACAGAGCAGCGAAACCAAGAGCTGAGAGAGACCTGAAAATAACAAAATGAAGGGAAGCAAAAGAATGCTGAAAGGTCTGGAAATGTTCATCTCTTTGAGAAATCAAAGAGAAGAAAAAAAATGAGAACTAATAATAAGGCTTGTTTTAGTCACTGGAAATGACCAATTCCTAAGTTATATACAACAAATCTTGACTCACTTTTTTGGATATTATCAACATTTTATGGGAAGTAGTTTACTTTTTAGGAAACATTTGTCTTTTCTTGATCACATTTTTCAGAACTTTTGTAAAGGTTACCATTTAAAGTTTCTCTCAATTTATCACCTCTTGATTTCTTACTTGAATAAATATATATTGTTTATATTGTTCTATCAGCGTAATTCATCGAGAAGTCTTGAATTATATGAAAATATTTTCGGTGCAATTTTTAACAAATATAGTTCCTTACGGTATATTGATGGTGTGCTATTGAAATATTTCAACTAATCAAAGATCAAACCCATTTTGAGTTGGAGAGTTTTTCTTCCACCTTAATGGCTGAGTGACATTTGTTAAGAAAAGGTGGAAGAAAATAAAATGAGATTAAAAGCATTAAGCACGTATAAATACATGAATAGATTAAGGGAAAACTAATTCATCTAATTCATCTATAGGTAGATGTTACATTAGTCATTGACAAGGACAAAAACTCTATAAATATTATAAACGAGATCTCTACCTTGAAATTTGCACTTAAAGATTTAGAACTCTTGTTCTTCTTGAGAATTGAAGTTAACAGAAAAAGGACACAATCACCAACTTCAGCGTTTGCTAGCAAGCAAAAAAAGAGTCATGTGGTATTTAAAATGATCTCTTCTCATTGTATTTTCTAGATCTGACTGCTTAGATATTGTGGCTTACTCATATATGCTCATTGAGCTTGCAATTTGGATGATAGGAAGTCCTATAGCGGCCAACTCATTGTGTCTTTCCTTGGACAGTCTCTAATTCAATCGTCTTACCAACACGTGGTTACTAGATCAAGTACTGAATTTCATGAGTATAGGTCACTTGCTCACGCCCTTGCTGAAATTAGTTGGGTTCAAACTCTTCTTGGAGAAGTTAATGGTTGTAGCGGCCGAACTCCTATAATTTGGTGTGACAATGTCAGTGCATTGTCCTTAATAGCCAATCCAATATTCCATTCTCGGAGTAAACAAGTTGTGTTACATGTAGATTTTGTTAGAGACAAATTCTAGCTAAACCGGACGTGTATTATCTACTTACCGTTAGTAGAGATGGTTCTACCATGCAAAAGCAACTCATTTGAGTACACTCCCCATTTGGTCCAAATGGTATAATTCTTGCTTTGGGTGCATGAGATATTGATTCAAGAAACCTTCGAATTGAAACACTATTTATTATTTCTTTAAGATAAAGATTCAAGCATGAAAGATGGAGCTACCGGCTAGAATCCTACCTAGCTCACCCACCATGCATAATTTTGTCAAGATACTGATTTAAGATTGTAAAATTTTATTTGGTTCTTAAATTTTAAAATTGGTGGTGTTGGCTTTCAAATTTTGAAAATAATTCTTCAAACAAGTGGTTTGATAATGATTTTGTTTTCTATTTTCTTAATGGTAGATTATAAGTAAATCATATATTTTTAGAAATTTTTTATAAATTTAAAAATGGAAAAAAAAAATTCATGTGTTAATTTATTTTGCTCGTAATTATAAAATGGGATTGATTCAACGTCAATCACGCTGTTGGACATTGAAGGTCTGATGGGCGGCATCTTCCGCCACCCTAATACTAACAGAAATGGAGGAATTGGTTACAGGGTGTTGCACTGTGATATCGTAATCTCCATGGAAGAGCGAAGCATCGACTAAACCTCTATCGTCGGCTGTAATTTCAAGTCCGGTCGATTTCCATTCCGCCAGAAGCTTATCCACGACATCTCCCGCTGCGGTGTTCTTGAAGTTGGTATCCACAAGCGGCAGAGTAGTGAAACCGGCCGATTCCGGGCCTGCAAATGTGATTATCCCCTTCACTGCAGGATGTGAGTAAGCTTCTCTTAGAACTTCCTCATAGTAATGTGCCTGCCAGAGGAGAATGCATAGTTTTTAGAGTTATGACTGTACGGTATTTGATGAAATGTCTGAACGGAAATGTATTGTACCTGATTTGGGCCTTTGTGATAAAATATTTCTGTGATCCATATGGGATACCCTGTTGAGCCTAGAAGGTCCAAAGCAGATCTCATGTAAGGCAGGTTTGGTGGGGCAGGGCCGAAGGTTCCCTGCAAGCCGATTCCTGCTGGAATTTTTTTGTTCCCGGGATACGATAGGATTTTGAGGAGTTTCTTTCTGAAGTTAGCTGGGGTTGCTGTCTTTTCGTAAACGTTTTCCATGGTGTTGTATTCATTCATGAAAAGAATTGTGTTCTTATCAAGTTTGTGTGTTCTCTTGAAGTACTTTGCAGTGGCATTTTCACCAAGTTTGTCCTCGAAGAATCTGAAGTGCACGTTTTCGTTCATGACGTCCCAATGGATAAACTTTCCGGAATATCTTTTAACCACGGAGTTGATTCTTCTTTTGGCTGCTTTCTTAAGATCTTTAGGGCTGAGTGACTTGACCCATTGTGGCTGATACTTCGGATCTGCCCAGAAAATGTTGTGTCCTCTGACTGAAATACCATATTGTTGGGCAAACTCAAGCATGGCATCAGGGATAGTGTAGTTCTCTTGGCCTTGTACTATCTCAGTGCTGTACCACTTGAGTGCATTGGTGAAAGTAGCATAAGAAAATCTTGATGCAAACCACTGTTGGTATTTTTTGCTCTCGAGGATGTGGTAGTTCATTCCAGCCCCAAATGGGAAGTGTGGTTTTTTCTGCTTGATAAGGACTTTTGCACCTGCTAGTTTACTGTTGTCTGCCTTAGTTATTTGCAGCCTCACCTTGCTTTTCCTCACCTACAAAACTTGATTCCATCATTCAAAATACATGCCGGAATAACGGGACCAGAGTTCCACATTGGTTAGATGAGGAGGATATTGGGTGTATAAGTAAACGTGAAAGATATGACTATTTGGAGAAGGATTCGATGATCTTTTATATGAGAGAAGGATTCTTAAGAGTGAAACCAAGATCCCACATCAATTTAAAATGAGGAAAATCATGAGTTTATAAGGTCAGTATCTCCATTTTGTGACATGTGTAAAGCCGTTGAGATAAATCTATTTGGAGAATTGAAAGATATGAAATCATATCTAGGTAGAAGGTTGAAAAAATGAACTAAGCCCATTATCCTAATAACATTTATCCTTGTACTAACCATATGCTTTTTCTTTTGCTTTATATATATTACCTTGTTAATGCTTTCTTCTTGGTGGGCTCGCCATTGCCCCTTTGTAAATGGTTGTAATGAGATGTTATCAACCCAAATTTCTGCTGCTATATTTGTACTCTACATAAACAAAATCGAAAGAAACTAGCTAGTACCATTTAATACATCAAATTGTGATACAACTTAGAATGGAGTATGAATTCAAAAGAAAAATGAGGATGATTTGCTCGTATTTACGACCATGTAATCTACTATGTCGAAACAGGTTAGTAAAAACAAGAGGGTTATTCACCTCAAAGAAAACCTCAGCATTGCCTGTAAAATTAGAGACTACACCACCTTTGAGCAAACTCCAGCAGCCGTGCTTAGCTATGGTTTCACCACCATGAAGAATCTCACTCCCTTTCTTATTTCTGAATAGAACAGCCACAGGTGCATCTCCTTCACTTACTTGAACCCAAGCTAGAGATTTTCAAACATTTTGCCAATTAGTAAATGATAAATATGTTAATTGGAGAGAGGAAATCTGTGCTTAGTTACATAAAATAAAGAGAGACTAGTAAAAGAGAGATCGTGAGAATAAAATTTAATCATGATATTATCGATGATGAAAAACGAGAGAGAGAAGGAAAACAGGTGATGTGTACCAGAGAAACTATAGAGTTTTCCACGTTGGAGGTGGACCAACTGATGGAAAGTATCCGTTGGTCGAGTCCTTTTGTGAGCTACAATGAAGGTGTTGATGTTGTTTCCTTGTTTCAACAGCCCTTGCTTGATTTCTCCTCCTCCAAACACTTTCCATCCTTCAGTTCCATACTTGAATTCTGGATTCACTATCATCCCTCCTCCATGTTGAACTCTCCCTGGCTCCCCCAAGCACTGTTTCAATTCATACAATAATATCATCTCTCTAAGATTCATTTGATATATAGTTTCCTTTTCGTTGAAAAAAATTAACGCTTCATCCAAAAATACCGAGTCAATATAATTGTCATCTTAAACTTTCCACTTCATCTATTGAACCCAAGAGTAACTAGTTAAATTATTAACTTAAAATTGACAAGTGAGAATAAAAAGAATTTCCTTTTTTAAAAGTTAGTTATTTGGTATAATTCTATACCTGAAAACTATTTTAGATCTCAACTTTGGATGCTATTGCTTTTTAGTTTTTAATATTAGTTAGGATCATAGTTAAAAATAAATAAATAAATAACACCGTGTTTTATTTTGTTCATGTGCATAAACATAAAACTCTTATGAAGCAAACATTTAATCACAGAGTTCGGAAATGAAATAACGCTTTATCGTAAGAACAAAATACCATAACAAATTGTATAAAAACTTTAGCCTTAAGTTATATACTTGCCTCAGTTGTTGCATAATAATCATAGGAGAAAGCTTGGATTGTAATGGACTTCCCTGCATTGTTTACAACACAACTTTATGTTAGTTTTATTTTTGTATAACAGTATAGAGAGTGAAAGAGAGAGACCTGAAAATAACACAATGAAGGAAAGCAAGAGAATGCTGAAAGCTCTGAAAATGTTCATCTCTTTGAGAAATCAAAGAGAAGAAAAAATGAGAAGTAACAATAATGCTTTGTTTTTGTCACTGTAAATTAAATGACCAATTCCTTTGTTATATACAACAAAACCATGACTCACTTTTTGGATATTATCAAAATTTTATAGGAAGTAGTTTACATTTTTGGAAAACATTCTCACAACTTTTTGTTAAGGTTACCTTTAAAGTTTCTCTCAATTTATCTCCTCATTATTTCTTAACTTGGATAAATATACCGTAATCTATCGGGAAGTCTTGAATTATATGGAAATATTTTCAGTGTAATTTTTAATAAATATAGTTCATTTTCAACTATCTGTTCCGAAATTTCTAATCTCGTTAGTGAGGAGTTAAATGTGTTGAAGTTGATAGAAAAAAAAAAAAAGAAGTTTGTCTATTGATCTATTATTCATAATGTTTTGAATTGCACCAAGATATGCATGCGAGAATCTTTTATACCCACCATATGGGAAAAAATCATTCTATATAAAGCACTATAGGCTAATCTTTTTCTCATGCGGAGTACTTTTTTCTTTTTCATTTTATTTTCTTACATAATTAAAATAAAAATACGAACTTAGAAATGAGGAATTTTGTTAATCTTGAGGTAATTAATAAAGTGCAGATGGGAACTATTTGGAATTAGTTTTATCATAAAAATTATTAACTATTTTTTTTTAACATAAGATCTCTCTTAATTGATTTTAATTATCCTCTCCCTAATTTCTTGCTTTTTTTAAAAAATTAATTATAGCCTCAATCACAAAATATGTTAAAATAGAAAAATCTCATAGCTTAACAGAAATGCTATTTCCTACCATAGCCCTTCTTAATATGGATTGAGAATTTATACAAAAACCATAACTCCACAACTAAGCATACCATATAAAAATGAAAAGGAAGAAAAATAGTGGATTTATTTATGTGTTGTCTGGATAACATTCTCACTATCCATTTTATATTTTCTATTTTTTTAAAACTTATATATATGTATATATATATATCTTCAATTGTTATTTATTTCCCATTTCTTGATTTTAAAATTTCCAACATTGTGTATGAAGTATCTGATTTTTCTTTTGGGTTTCTAATTTTTCAAAACATAAATAAGCATTGTTTTTAATTCTTTTACGCATTAAAATGTGTAATAAATATTACAAACTAAATACAACAGAACAAATCTGAAAAGAAATTGATTTTCGAGTAAATTTATGATATTCTAAATTTAAAATTTAAGAGAGGAAGAAAATGAGAAATAATTTCTAGATGCATTTCTAAAAATTTTTTCTACTTTGTTTTTTCGGAAAACAAGAAACAAAAACTATATTTAATTTGTGACATGGTAAAGTCATTAAGAGGGATGAAAAAGGAAAAAAGAATTTATTAGGTACTCTTAACGATGATTTTATTGCTATAAATAATTCTAATTCTCTTGGTGAGTCTCACACCATTTTTAATTTGACGATGACGTGATAGGACGGGAACGAAATGAGTATCCATATTTCTGTAGTACCTGAAATTTCATCGCATCATCCGAATGATTTAGAGTGGGGTTGGTTATATTGGCAACGGGGAGAGTGACATGCATTAGCATTATAAGATTGGTGACTTCCAACTAAGGGCACTATCCCCAACCTCTACTCAAAACCAAACTCAATAACTCATTTTAGATGGAAAAGTTAATCCAAGGTTGAGACTTGAGAGTGAGTGGTGAAGGAATCACTTTTATTTCCAATTCTTTTTGGTCCTCTTTTATTTGTTTCTTCACAAATTTATTTCAATGGGTGATGTATATTATTACATGGGCATGACACATAAATGCATTTAAATAATTATAGATATGAATGTCTTGAAGAATAAGAATGAATTTAGGATGCTAATCTGAACATAGCTCAATTAGCTAAGACACAAGTGGTAGGTTCGAATTCTTACTCCCACATGTTTGTTACTCAAAAAAAAAAAAGTGAGAGAGAGAGAGATCGCCCTTCCCAGATACAATGCTGAATTTAACTTTAAATAAATCGTTGAATTCATAATGTAGATTAATAGAGGTAATATTAAATGAAGCAACTATTTAACATCGTATAAATAAGAACAATTTAATTTGTGGTGATCTTATTTTTGTGGGTTTGAGAGTGCTTTCAGTTATTTAAGCATAAGTATTTTTTTTTAGTATAACATGTAGAGTGGAGATCGAACTCACAACCTTTTAGTTAGAGATATATGTCAATTATCACTGAAGATATATGTCAATTACCGGTAAGCTATGCTGGCTTTGGTACAAGTAATTCTAATCTTTAAAAGCACTTTACTGTCACATATGAAATATAATAAGGTCAATTTATGATGTCTCCGAAAAACTTAATCAAATACTTGATACTCATTTGTATTATAGAACATTCAACTCTATTCCAAACAACTCTACATTACACAGATTCAAGAAAGAAAGACAAATTAATAACAAATTAATCTATCATCACATACAGCCTTTTCAAACCCAAATGGATTTGCTCAAAGATAAAATGAAATTTTTTAGCCAAAACTTCAGTAGTTAAATGAAGCCTTCATATAGTTTGAGTTAAGCCTGCAGAAAGCCATTCTCCTCAAGGTAACTCATTACTTTCTCTGCCATTTCACATGGGGAACCTCCATTCAGTACTATCTGAAACCCAAACAGTTCAACAAAAATATATCATTATTTATTCTTAATCTTCATTCTCTAACTAAACCTCAGCATATGTTGCAAAACATTAGAAGCATTGATCTTTTGCAACTTAGTTTGAAAAAGGTGTTCCATTTTCCTCCAGAAACTGGAATTACCTCACAATTCAATGGTAGTTCGTATGGATCATCAATGCCGGTAAAGCCTGCAGAAACAGCAAGATTTTGCATAGTTAAAGCGCATTCGATAACAACTTCGAGCCAAAAGTTTAGAGACCAAAACAAGATTATATCTTATCAGTATTTGAATTTTGAGAATTGACGAGTTACAATAACCTTTGATCTTCCCAGCCCGTGCAAGCTTATACAGTCCTTTCGAATCTCTTGCTTCACAAACTTCAAGAGAAATATCCATGAACACCTACATATTTTCAGCACTTTTTGTCAGGTAGGGAGATAGAAGGCTGCTGAAATTCTATGGCATCCATAAACGAAGAACAACCTCAATAAAATATCCATCAGGCAAAATGGCACGGCAGGCATCTCGATCCCTTCGATATGGCGATATCAGACTGGCAATGCAGATAACTCCAGCATCTGCGAACAGTTTTGCAACCTCGCCTAATTTACAGGAAAGGTATAGTTAGAAATCATGAACATGAACAGCCCTATTCAAAGTGTTGTATCTGAACTGAACTACCAAAGCGAGACTTACCGATCCTCCTTATGTTCTCAGCACGATCTTCTGCTTTAAAACCGAGGTCGCGGTTCAAGCCATGCCTGACATTGTCCCCATCAAGAATATAAGCCAGCTTTCCCATTCTGTGTAAGCTCTGACTCAAGGCACAGGCCACAGAGCTCTTCCCTGCAAGTTAGCTAAGCAAACTTAGGAAAATTGGGTAGGATCCAAAAAGTCACTGACCCAACTCTAGGCTAGCAATTTCGCTATTTTGTTCACAAAATTCTGAACAAATGACCTAAGTACCCGAACTAACCCAACTCACTAATTTTATTCTAACAATTTCACCTTTTCTTGGGTCTATCATCTAACAAGGGTTGTTTGGGTGGAGATTTTTGGGTTGAGCAAATCTCCAACTTAACATTCGATTGGGTCCAAAAGATCCCCAACCCAACCCGTGAACACCTCTTACTCCAAAACTAATTTCGTCCGGATACAATCAAAACTCTAGGTTCTTTCAGTTACGATTATCATATATTCATATATATATAGCAACTTGATTATTAAGGTGTCGTTTGATAACCATTTCGTTTGATCAAGCTATAATGACAAACCTGAGCCACTAAGACCTGTAATCCATACAACACATCCTTTCTGTTTGAGAAGGCTTTGTCTTTCAAGCTTTCCAACTGAACAGTCATGCCACTTGATATTTGTAGAATTACCTACTGTGGACAACACCCCAAGATTTGGCCCTGATTGAAAAAAGGCATATCAGTAACCTGGAAACCTTCATCTAAAGAACAGAACTGATACCATGAAGAACACACATTATAAGCCAATTTCAACATGAAAATTATTTGAATCTTCTGCAACCAAATCATATACATCAACACTAAAAAGAAACATATCAAACCTATTTACACAGTCTTATAAAACCAATCAAAACAGACAGAACACCTACAATTTCAAGGATATGATTGACAGAGAAGATCACATCCAATTCCATACCTTATAATATACTAAGAATCTTAAGAACCAAAGCACAGGTCCATGAATCAAGAACAGATTAAAATAGACATCAGAATCGATGCAATACCAGAGTTCACTGCATGTCCATTTCCCAAGGTCGCATCGAATTCAGTCTCACAATCACACTCACGCTTGCCCAAACCATTCACAATCACCGCCCTCGAATCCTTATTCTCCACCTCAGCCCGCAAAATCACCCTCGACCCGAAGCTAATCACAGCCGGAAACCTCGCGGATCCAAACGCCGGCGCCGACAACGAATGCTGGTGGAGCGACGGCCGCACAAATCCCGGCAACGAATTTCCCCCAATCGCAACCATGTTTCACACACATCTCAAAAGGGAAACCCCATAAGCGAAAACATAAATAGGAGAACAATTCAGTGAGGAAATCAAGGGGAAACGGGACGCCATGATTGGTCGAATGGCGTCCAGTGGAGTGGAGAGGCTCTCCTGTAACTGTCCGCCATAATAATGACCGGTGGAGAAAACACGACCCCCTTTGGCGGCGACCCTCTTTGGAAATCTCTTCTTCTCTTTCTTCCCCGGAAATTTATGAGCTCCACAGGAAGAATGCGGTGCCGGAGCGTGTGGCGCGGCGAGCCGACCGGAGGAGGGAGGAGCAACCAACGACGTCGTTTCAAAGTCCGACGGGAGACGATTGCTGCAATAACGCAATAAATATGTGCGGATTGTCGTTTGGACGAGCCCGACACGTCGACGGAAATTATAAAAATATCGTCTGACCTGACTGACCTAAAAACTTTATTCATTTTTTTAATATTTAGGAATATACCGATTTGCTATTTAATTTAGATTTTTTTTCCTCCATATGGTCTGTGCTCTATCGCTTTCAATTAAAACTATAGGATTTTTTTAATGGCCAATTTGGATCCCACGTATCTTGTGAGTGCACATATAGCTTATTTTGTTACTCATTATAAAACTTTATTCGGACCAACCTTAAAAAATATATTTTATTTAAGCGAAGCATGGTAATTTAAACTTCTTTTTTCAAAAAAATAATAATAATAATAATAAAATTAAACTTCTAATATGAAATATATATATATATATATCTTAACTACTGCATTATATTCATGTTGGTAATGTTTGATATTATGATTTATAAATTATTAACAGATGGATAACATGACTTCGAATATGTATATTAACGTATTGATATTAGTATACATTGGAACCACGTAGATTTGTTGAAGGTAAGTATTGAGTAGGTTATGGATGGATATTAGGAGTAAAATAATAGAAAGATAAATTTTGTATTTTCTTAAAAAAAGTTTGTATATTAAAATAAATATTTTGAAATTTTATGGACAAAAATAAAAGAGGTCTAAAAGTTTGTGGCCAAGAAGAGATTTAAACATAAACATTAAATGTTTGCTTGGGAGTTAAAATTTTAAATGCTTTTAAAAGGGTAAATAAATACAAAATTGAATTTTTTTGTCTAATAGAACCATTACATCTCAAGTTTGTTTGTTAATAGGATCCGTAAACTGAAAAGAAAAGAAAAAGTCTAATAGGCGAGTGACCTATATTACCTAATATGTATTATGCTAAATTAGTAAACACATTGTTATATATAACTTCTAGTTTTCAAATTTATGCATTTATATCACCAACTAAATACACCCTAAACTATCGATTTCACTCTCCATGGAAAAAATGATTTTATTTTTGTAGACAGTTCACACCACCTTTGCCCTACGTAAAAAAAAAAAAAGAAACCTTTATAAGAGAAGGTTTCACCTTTGTCCCTTTGATGGAAGAAATTATAGGAGGAATACTATACTCTCTTTATTTATATTGTAATTTTAAAAATTAGGAAATGTTCTTCTCATTGATTTAATAATAATGGAAGCTAACATATATATACATATTACAATAACCAATTAATTGTACTAATAACAACGTAGTAACAGACTTAATATCTATCTTTAATAGACTCCAAGTCATTTCTAATACAATGTTGTTGGGAAGGTAGTAAATAAAAGGAGTACTCATATGCAAAAATTTATTAAAAATAATGTACAATTCTCAATTTTAGAAAAGTATTTATAGAAACAACGTTATAGTGTAAATAAGGTCTAGGATTCATACTCACTTATTCCAGAAATTTGCCACGTTGGAGTGTGTGACAACGTCCCAATTTTTCTTTATTTTTATATTATTTTATTATTTTTTGAGAAATAACGGCCAGATGTCTTGTAAAAACTCCCACGTGTTGAAAACTTGAAATAGCCAACACTTGTAAATCTCGTCTCTGTCATGGTTTTGACAATATGTCGCCTTATCTTATTTTATTCAGTCCGCCTATGTTTTTTTCGTATTAAATGATTATTTAGATTTACATAATATAAAATAGCTTTGATTTATTTTGCTTCCAATATTTTTAAAACGGGTTTTTGTACATTAATTTTTGTTGTAATATAATTTTTATAATTTCGAAATATTCATTAGCCAAATTGAGCATAGCTTAAGTGGTTAAGATATCTATCTCTGATAAGAGGTCGTGTGTTTGAATCTCACCCTCATTATATCAAACAAAAAAAATTTAGGTCAATTTCTCACCCCCTTTTTCTCTCTTCTTTGTATCAGTACTGTTATTTGATAATCTCATGCTAAAGTTGAGGGAAAAAAAATTTAGCAACTTTAATCCAATGTCTCAAACCTTCTTTAATTACATTCCATTGCAAAAATGGCTATGAACAAAAAACCTGCCGAAGCCTACATCTAAAATGATAAGGCAATATAATACCACTATATCATGTTACGTAGCTTCTTGACAATCATTTAAAACTGTGAAAAATAAAAATCAAACAAAAAATATATGTTCCTTCAAATTGTGGATAGATATTTGTGGAGATGAAGAAGAGAGAAAAAGAATGTGGAGATGAAGAAGAGAGAAAAAGAAGAGGTGAAAACATGTAGGGAGAGAGAAAAAATGGAGAAAAAAATCATCCAACTGATTAAAAAAATAAAATTAAAAGAGATTTTGGCGAAATTTTGACGAGATTATGAGTTTTAATAAAATAACTAAAATAACAATAACCAACACTTCTTCTTACTATAAGGCCTCCCAAGGGTAAGAAGCATAATACTCTAGATAAGGAGTGGAGTTTTTTTCTTATAATTTTAGCAAGACATTTTGCTCACTAAAATTTTTAAAATGTAGTTATAAATTTGTATTAAAATGTTTATATTATACATAAATTTTGTGTTAAAATTTTACTAATAAGAACTAAATTAGTCACTTTTTAAAATATAGGTAACAAAACAAAATGTTTTGAAAATAAAAAAAAATTAAGATAAACAAAATTTGAAAGCATATGAACTAAAATTAATGTTATGAAAGCATATGATAAAAAATGAACTAAAGCAAAAAAAAAAAAAGACCAAAATAGTATTTAAACCTATTAATAGATTAAAAGACGCATTGGTCCTTGTATTTTCAACTTTAAAAAATAAAGATTTAATTCCTGTACTTTAAAATTGGTTACAATTTTACCTTTACCCTTAAAAATTAACGAAAATTTAATGTGTGCTGCCAACTAAGATCTTTGTGGACAAATTAATTTAATTGAATTGCACATTTGGATAATTAATTTGTCCTCAGAGATCCTGGTTGGCAGCCACATCAATTTTCTATTAATTCTTAACCTAATTAAATTGTAATCAATTTCAAAATACAAGGACTAAACCGTTATTTTTGAAAATTCAAAGACTAAATCAATTTTCTATTAATTCTTAACCTAATTAAATTGTAATCAATTTCAAAATATAAGGACTAAATCGTTATTTTTGAAAATTCAATGACTAAATTAGTACTTTAATTAAACTTCAAAAGACTAAATATGTTTTTTAACCTAAGATTAAGTAGAAATGTTAATTCTATAAAAAAAATAATAATAAAAGTAAAAATGCTAATAAAAGATATATATATATATATATATATATTTTGAAGGAAAACACAAAACACGATTACATCAGAAAATCCATGTATTCCGTAGTTAGTACATCCGAAGCTTCTGTCGGCCATTCCTCTAGCCAAATCGTATGTTCTTAATGCAGAGAAACTCTTCACGTAACATACAAGCTTCCTGAGTAAGAAGATTTTGCAAAATGAATTATAGATCCTGTTTCTTACAAGTCTTCAAACTCTCGATCTAACAGGTTAAAGACGTGCAAAGAATCCATTTTAACCTGAATCGGAGAAATCCCAGCATCCATCGCCAACCGCAGCCCTTCAAGCACAACCAACGCCTCGACTTCATCCACAGATGCGACATTTTGTCTCTCTTGCCATCACTTGACCTCAATGATTCCTAATGACAATACACAAACCAGAAGAATTGCATGATGAGAATGATGCATATGTATTAACTTTGAACACTCCCTCAGCTTAGGGTTACCAAATTGTGACATTTGTTTGTTAATAAAAGAGAAATGGTTAAAACTAAAATTGAAAGTTCACTAGAGTTATGATTGGTAAGGGTATGATTTGTCAAATAATAACAACATAAGCATGCTTAATTAACTTGTAATAAAACTCTTTTTAAAAATGACTAGAATTTGTCAAAGATAATATGAGTATAACTCAACCGCAACTTAAAAAAAAATTAGTGAGGTTGAGTCTCACATTGTACTTGGAAAAAGAGAATTTCATCGAAACCCTTTGTTTCCTTTTTTTCAAACCATTGCTCCCCAATTATCCTCGAAATTACTTTTGCAAAAAAAAAAAGAAATTGCGAATTGAAAAAAAAAATTATTTCAAAAAACAAAAAACCCTTGAAGTTAAAAAATCTTCATACAGATACAGAGAACTTGGAAACACCATCTTCTCCCATTTTGCATTTCTTCGTCTCTCTCACTCGATTCGAACTCCCGCCATTAATGGAGTTCACTCAAACAATTTCCCGAATCCCCCAAAATTTCTCGCCAATTCCAAGATTCCTTAGTAAAATCCACGCCTCCTCCTCTTCCTCATCCAAATGCCCTAATTCCCAATTACCAGCCCCTTCAAAATCGCCAAAACCACTGAAATCCAGAGAAGATAACATACCGACGATGCGTGAGATTTTGGCGGCCGGCGCGGCCCAGAATCTGGACCTCCGGCTCCAAACCTTGGGGCCGTTCTTCAGAATCACGGCGAAAAGCACGGAATCGCAGCGGGAAATCGGGAAGGCGGAGGGATTGATAAGAGTGTGGTTTGGAGGGAGGATTCTGCATCTGGATTCGATCCGATTGAACAGAGAGAGCTTGGGAATGGAGAAATCGATCTTCGGACTCGGATTGTTCATCGGCGCTGTCGCGATCCGATATGGATTTGATTGTGGATGCAAAACGGCTGAGTTGTTGGCGATCAACGACTCGGATCTTTATCATTCTAAGGTTGTTTTGTCATCTCTTTCTTTTGGATAGAATTATTTTTTAGGTTGATTTTTTTTTGGATAAAAATAACTTTTTGGTACTTACATTTTTTTTTAAAATAAAGTAAATGAAGTGACCATTTTTTTTAATAATTCAAGGCATGGTCATTCTTCCATTGTACTCACGAGTCATGAACCATCCCATTCATCTTTTACTTATGTTTAGTAGGTTATATGTCAATTACCACTCAGTTATTTTCGCTTTGACTTCAATACTATATTTTAAGAGGTCGTACTTTCAATTTTATGACACATTTTAAAATCCACTTCCTTATTAGACAGTGGACACAATCATAAATTTATTATACACTTGTTTAAGGTTTAGAGACATAGTAATACTTTTGATAGATGATGGATGAAACTTGTACGAAAATGAACATAAAATTAAATATAATGTCACGCTATGATTTTGTCGATAAATTTTAACACAGGTCACATGTTTGCAGCTGGTTAGATTCTACACAAGGATTGGGTTCAAGAGTATGTATGAAGTGAGTGGCTCAAAGATGGGAGATTTTGGGGACATGTTGGTGTGGGGAGGGGTTGGGACTAGAATGGATGCAGACATTGAAGAGCTTCTTCTTAAATGGTGCACTAGATTCAAATCCCCCATTATCTAACACACAAAATTCCCATCTCAACGTGCCTTTCCCTTTGCCTTCTATGTATATATTCTTTTGGAAATTCCGACCGTAAATGTATACATTTTGTGTCAGTATAAACATAGTTCAACAGTAATTAATATCTACTCATTTTTGAAGAGGTTCGAACTCCTATGCTCCTAATTTGATGTATTAAAAAAAATGTACACATTTTGTTAAATTGTAACTGACAGTATAAAGTAGTTATAGTTTACACTTCAAAGGAAAAGAAAGTGTTTAAAAGTGAGGTGTTTTGTAGTTATCTTATTTTGAATGGTTTATTTTTTTTAAGTTCAAACGATATGTGAGGATGAAGATTCAAATCTCCAACTTTTAGGTCGATAATATATACTTTAACCAATATAACTAATCTTACACTGACATTTTGAATGTCGGTTTATCTTCATTTATATAAAAAAAAAAATTTATTAAAAAATAAAATTTAGGTTAAATTACTATTTTGGTCATCGTATATTGAATTTTGATTCATTTTAGTTATGTACTTTCAAAAGATTTGTTTTGGTTCTTGTACTTTAAAAGATTGGTCATTTTATTTTATTTTATCACAATTTTAACATGACACTGTACTTATATATTTATTGAAATGTAATTAACCATGAATTTATATTAAAGGGTTTTAGTTATGTGTAGAATTGGTTTAAAATTTTTGTAAATATGGATTAAAATATTCACTTCTTAAAAGATAAGAGGACCAAAATGAATATTTAACTTGAAAGTATAAGGACGAAAATAAATATTTTAAAAGTATAGGGACTAAAATGAACAAAAACTCAAAGTACATAGATCAAAAGTATAAATTTATTAAAGAAGAAGAAAAACAACAAACATAACCATGTATTTTCAAATGCTATCATAAAGTTTGAAAATTTTCAAAAAAATAATATAATTCGATTCATTTTTTTTAATGAAAATCAAAGACATGTATATATTGTCATCAAAATCAAAATGAAGACAAAATGTAATTAGTGTTATATTTAAAAAAAAACAAAAAAGGATGATATTTGAAAAAATATAAATTAGTTTTATGTTGTAGAGTGAAAATTTTGAGGCAATTTTATGTGCACCTAAGTATAGCTCGACTCTCCAATCTTATCTTAGAAGAAGAAAAGAAGGAAGAAAAATTATTTTTATTATTTTTTTTAAGGAAAAGAGAATTTACTATAAAAGATTAATAACTGGAATTAAATTAAGTTATTATTTAGATATTAAAGCCATAACAAAAAAAAAAAAAACGAAGGAAAAAAAAAGAATAGAAATGCAGCGATAGAGGCAATCAACGGGATTGCGGTATCACTTGACCTTCCCGCGAGACGAAGCCCTAACTTCCCACTCTCTGTTTTTTTCTTGCTCTTTTTCTTCGACCAGCAACAGCACGAAGCAAATGTCACGTCGGGAAGCTCGTGAATCGGACTCCAAGCGCTACCGTTCCAGATTTGATAGAGAACCCAGGTACCCTGCTCTCTTTTTCCCACCAATCTAACTGTCTCTCTGTTTATTGATCGATGAAGAAAACGTTCTGTCTAAATGAATCGTCGATGCGCTAGCTTTCTTGGAGAAGCCGATAATTTGTGGATGATGTTTGTTTTCACGTTATCGTTATGGGAAGGAACACTGTGCATTCAGCTTTCAATTTCGTATTAGATTATGGTCTTTCATTTTTTTCCAAAGTGAATTTGTTAAATTGGATTGTCTTTTGTACACACTTGATTGCTATGATTAAATGGGTGTCAAGGAATTACCATTTTTGAGCACTTTTGTGTGTTGGGACGAAGTAGTTCATTAGTTCTGGAGTTTTTTTGAAGATGGAAGTATCATCTTAAAGTTCCCACCTTTTTTTTTTTGTTTTTGACTGGACTCTCTTTAAGGCCTTGCTCCATTATTATCTCACTGATGATGTGAGAGAAATTTGAGATATTAAATAGTAGTAATTCGTTAGTGTTAAATGTGCAAACAAAGTCCCACATTTGCTATGGAATGGGAGATCTATGGTGGTATACAGACAAGAACAATTGTCTCCATTGGTATAAGATCTTTTGGATGAAACCAAAAATAAAACTATGGGGGTTATACCAAAGTGGACAATATCTTAACCGTTAGTTCTTTTGTACGGTGGGACGAACTAGTTCATTTTTCCTTTTTTTTTTTTTTTTGATATCTGTGAGTGTTTAAGTCAACTTGCTCAATTTCTTCTAAATTCTTAGGTATGAACAGAAATGTTTGTAAGTAGCCACTTTGGTGGTGACTGGTGTAAGGTTCCTTATATATTGTTTTCTATATCACTTTGTTTTAATTGAAATCCTGTTTATTATTTTTGGTTGACACGTGCTTGACCACTATACATGTATTTTGAAGTGCTTAGACTCTGAAGTGTATGCTTATGTGTAGTTGAAGTTTAGAGTTAGTTGTCTACTTGTCTTAACTCTTACCTGCGGTTGATTGTTGAATGTATGAATAAAAATGGTACTGTGGCCATCTAATTTAGAATACACGTTACTCTAGTAGTTTCTTTTATTACCGCAATGAACGAGCATCCAGTGGAGAGAAAACCTGTTTACTCTGAGAAATAGATTCTTGCATGGATGTACAATATATTTGTAGCTCCGAACTAGAAGAACATGTATTTTGCTTGTGACCAAAGAAGTGGCTGAACAATTCTTTTCAATGCTTAGTCTCGTAGTTGCATATGTGTATCAGTACTTTTGAAATTACTTCATGGTTTTTGATGGCTACTTGGTGACACATCTCATCGTTATCAGCTCCATAATGTCAGTTAAATTTCCCTTAAAAATGGCCAAAAAAAATATTATGTTTCACTTTCTTGCTTAGTCAAAAGCTGGGGCTCTGAAGTGAAATACATGACCTTATTTGGATATTGTGGTGGCAATAAGATGGCTCCATTATTTTGATTCCAATTGAATTCAAAATAGTTCTTCATATAGAATTAGTGATTAATGGATTTAAGTATCAAGTGACTCTTAATCATGGAACTCTAATGTGAGTTAAATATGTGACTTGTTGTTATTAGTCCTAAGAGGTCTAGGAGGGACAGGAAACCATTAGAGGAGAAGTTATCCAGAAACTCTAGTTCTCACGTTGATGATAATAAAGATCGGGATCAGAAGCATGAGCTTCGTCGCAGAGGGCAAAATGTGATACCCCATGAGTCTTCATTAGCACTTGATTCTAAGCCAGAAGGTGGGGTTGTTAGCAAAGAGGCAAACAAGAACAGTGATGGGGGGAGGGATGGAGGGACTAAACATTCATTGAATCCCACTGAAGTATCTCGAGTGCGATCTTATTTTCAGGTTTGTGCTATATGTTAAAGCATTTTTTTCCCGATTAATTTTGATTTTTTTTTTTCTAATTTCAGGTTTTGAAAATTAACATGACTCTAGTTTGGTTTTGTCCTTGTCCACTATCTAACCAATTTTCATTATTTGATCTGAAGAATTATTGACAGCAACTTAAAGATCATTATTGGTATGCTTTTACCATTCTTTAATCTGTCATCCTAATCCCAAACCTTTTTGGTTTAGAATCAGATTGTTTGTTACTATGTATGAGGTTGGAAGCTTCAAAAGTTTTGTATTTTTATGTTTGAATTTAACTATAATTACTACTTATCCGTTGCTACTTTATGTCGGTGTCGAAGTGGGACTGCTGCAAGATATGGGCATAACAATTATTTGACTTGATCTACATAGAGCTATTGCTGTACCTTCTCTGATATAAATAAATTCGTGTTGAGGTTTTCCTTTGAATTTCATGAAATTCATAACCTGCATCGTATTTCATTTGAATATGTACGATGCAAAATAGTTTAGCTCAGTAATAATTGTCTCTGCCCCTTCTCCTCCTGCCCTTTTCATTATTTGGTGCAATTTAGATTATGCAACCTTTTTGCTGGGCTGATGTAGTTGGAATCTTGTTCAGCCCTGTGCCTTCAAGTGCATCCGTGTATATAACTTCTTAGGCTTGCCTGTGCATGTCTTATAACAGCACGAGGAACGTGGTAATGCCGGGCAAGTTGGTCGAAGCTTTGGTCGGAGTGCAACTAGTGGTAGGTTTCCTTCCTTTTAAGCCCTGATTCCAACTTCTTTTTTTTGAGTTCTCTTCCTCGTTTATTTCTTACTGTGCAACGTCATGAGTATATAGCAGTGCACAAAGAAGACACTTTCTAGGTTATTCCTTATAACATTTTACTCTAAGCATGCCTATTAAGCATGTATTATTATTACTACTACTTTGATTCTCATGAAGACTACTCCAGATAATTGGAGCAGTTAACAAATACTGTTTTCCTCTTGTAGTAAATTCATGTACCCTTGTCGAAATGTTATGGAGACGGAGAAACTAGTGAAGTTTTGTTGTGGTGTAGTTCTGCCTTTCTCTTAAATGATCATATGGTCTTGGGAGGAAGTCATTCTACAAATAATCTCTCTGCCGGTGCCAAAAGGCAGAAATATAATTTTGTGGATAATGCACTTCTTATCTTTCTACTGTCCCGAAAATGTTACATATAAAATCCTTGTAGAGGTCAAATTTTTATCTAGACTTATATAGTGACAGTCTTGTACAGGAAAATTTAGAATCTCTCTTCAACCTTCTCGTTCCTGCTTCTCCACTTCTCTTGATGTAGTATTTTGTTTTTGTTTTTTTAATTTTTAGAGCGTGGTTGGTGGAAGGATTCGAAGGATGAGGATAACGATAGGGCACCTGGAAAGACAGCAACTTATAATTCACAGCAAAGAGATGAGATGCCACAAAGGGAGGATAATCACACGAGGCATCATGATGGATCCTCGAAAGTGGAGGTTGATGCACCCACTCCTGCTCGGAAAAGGCCTGCATTTAGGGAAAAGAAGATTGCAGTAGACAGTGAAAATGTTGACAAAGCGGCTGTGGCATCAGAGACTAAGAAATCGAGTGATCCACACCATCCTGAGGACGGAAGGGAACGGAGAGAGGAAAGAGGCCGCGACACACGTTATTCTGAGAAACTTAATAAGCATGTCACTGGAGACATGGGTGCCAAAAGGGATGAGATAAAGAGAGGTGGCTACCCAGTGAGAGAAAGGTATGGGAATGGAGGTGGTGGGAACTACAGGGGAAGAGACAGATTCGGCGGGAGGCAAGGATATCGAGCGGGAGCGGGTGGTACTCGTGTAGAGAAATGGAAGCACGACCTGTTTCACGAGGCTAACCGGAGTCCAACTCCGAAGAATGAAGAGGACCAAATTGCCAAGGTTGAAGCTCTCCTCGCTTCTTAGGATGGAATTAGCCAATGATGATGATGATGCACTCTGATTTTGTTGAGTCTAGTGAATATGAATTGACAGAAGCATTTGAAATGATGTAGCTTGTGTTTTTCTGAAACTCCTCTTCTCCTTTTGCTTCTTTTTGTTTGTTACAACTCAATGTAATTGAATTGCCCAATTCTATCAATCCAAACTAATGTATTTTCATGAGACTACCACTGTTATTATATGCTAAATCTCATTTCTAAATTTGTATCTTTTAAGATTTCACACAAATGAATTCTAGTGCTGATCAAATTATGGTTATTTCATTTGTCAAGGTTCCAAATAATCAAGTTAGTAGCTTGAGATATGTAAACACTTTTATTGTTATTATCACAAAACGAAACTAGGATGAGTGTACTCAATGTTCCAAATGGGCCAAGGTAAATAAAATGATTTAGAGGGGAATTCTACGAAGATCACCTACTAAGAATTAATTTCTTATGTGTTACTTGGCTAAATATAATAGGGTAAGGTGGTTCTTACGTGAAAAGGGAGGGTTTGGTTTAGAATCCATGATATTTTTGATATACTATATTATTATTAACAAAATGTTAAAAGCATAATAAGAACTTAGAATGGAAAGAAATTTTTTGTTAGTAAAACGAATATAGTTTCTAGAAACAAAAAACGTTATCAAACTAAGTATTAAGTTATTTGAGCTACAAAATATATGCAAATAAACTAAAACATGTAGGATCCTCAAATTTTTATCTCAAGGATTTTTGTTTAGTATTTTAAGGAGAAATTCTCAACGATAGGAAGCTATTTGAGATAAGGAATAGATATTTATCATTTTCATTTATTTTCTAAAATTATAAATGATAGGTTTGTGAGATTTTATGAGACCTTTTCAGCACTTTCTTGGGAGAGTGTCTCGGCTCGTCCCATAAGAATAAAGTTGCATCACTTAGTTAAAAGACATGTTTGATAGTAATTTTAGAATAAGTTGTATTCTTTCACAAAAACAATCCAATTATACTTGGATAAAAAGTAATAACAAGTCATTTTGATGTACTTGTGTGATTTGAAAAGTGATTAGAATGCAATTAAATATGCTTTTGAAGGATTAATTAATGTTTTGTTGTCGAAAGTGACGATTGAACAATCAAGTTACTAAAAATGACATTACATTCGATAGGAAAAGACAATTTAGAAAGTGAGAGACAAAAATTACTGAGGCAATGATATCTATAAACAGTTAAATTTATCCTAATGAAACATAATAGGACCAATTCTTTATTCTAAGACAGAAATCAATGTTTGAAACAACTCTCAAGCAGCCTTATAGAACAGAATTTGTAATCTTTAAACATACATTATTATTTTAAAGCATCCCTCCCCTGAATGAATGTACATGTTTTTTTTTAATTAAATTAATTTATTTTTAGTACAAGAAAAAGCAACAGAGATACAAGAAAATAAATAAAAGTAGTTTAGTAAAGTTAATCTTCGTGGGGAAGAAGATCGTTAGCGAAAGCTTTGAAGAGTCTTGAAGAGGGATGTCCTCTAACTCCAACAAAAATTTGAAGTGATTTATTTTTGCCTGTACTGCTAAAGTGTTTGCAACTTCATTATAACCTCGCACGGTAAAATTAAATCCTTCTCGATTGCCTTCTGCTTTCATTTTTCATTTTATTTCATCGATTGTCAACTGAATTTCATTTTTCGAAAATTCCTTTTGCAAATCAATTTTCCAAACTATTTTAGAGTCGATTTCTATGTGCATAAAGGTCGAATATACTTGCTTCCAAAACAATGGTTATGTCCTCATTCAGAGAATGACTTCTGCTAGCTTTATCGATCCTGTCAACTGCATGAATTTTTCAACGGATGTCATCACGGCTCCTTTGGAATCACAAATTACTACTCCTGCCTCAACACAAGTGTACATATTATAAAATAAAACTTCTGTCATCAAAATACAATAATATTTTATGAAGCAGCCATGATTTAATTATACAACATGATAGCATAAACTTTATTAAATAATAAGTATAGTATATTAAAGCAGCCATGCCTTTATATATATATATATATATATATATATATATACACACATATATAGAATAGACTTGTACCATTAAACTCATTTTTTAAACTACAAATTCCCACAAAATCCAATAGATATGCCATACCCAAGTTGGACAAGATCTAGTTTAGATAATTTATAAAAGAGAGTGGTTGATACAAATCA
The DNA here is from genome assembly GCF_013281855.1 of Momordica charantia. NCBI lineage: Eukaryota > Viridiplantae > Streptophyta > Magnoliopsida > Cucurbitales > Cucurbitaceae > Momordica > Momordica charantia. The sequence goes on from NW_028275158.1 coordinate 2,856,943, forward strand.
TTAACGAATATCAATTAAAAATTAATTGATTTACTATTAGTGTAAATTTATAAATTGGAGTGGTGTTGATACAATTATTGATGAATATTATTAAAATATCTATAAACCGTTAAATTTATCCTAAGCTTTCACCTTAAACTTTTGAATTGATGGATGATTTAACGTAATATCAAAGCAGCAAGTCCTATATTATTCTTTCCTCTCATTTAATATTGATGAAAATGTAAGTTTATACTTCCTCTTGATCTCTTCAAAATGTTTTGGACTATTTTTTGCAAATACATTTGAATTTTTAACGAATTTTTGAAGATAAAAAATCAGCTTTAAAATCAGAGTTTGAAAGAAACCAACTTTAATATTAAATCTAAGCTCGTCTTTCCTTACTTCAACTTTAAAAAAATTACAAGCTAGTATATAAACATGACTACTGAACACACAACCATCCAGGTCAAAAGTTTCACCCCAACACAATTATGAAAAACATTAAAAAAAAAACCCTAAAATGTACTGATTATATCCATGCACCAAATTCTTATATTGGATTATAGTGAGGGGTTTTTTTTTCTATAAATACAAAGGCCCTCGAGAGAGCCATTGATAAGAAAAGATAGATTAAACTAGGGAGGTAAAAGAGAGGAAATATAAATGGAGTGGAAGAAAGTTGGGTTAGTGGCCATTGTGGGGATGTTGATGGTGGCTGCTGTGGCTGAGTCTGCCGGCGTCAGCGCCGGCGAAGGGATTGAACTGCCGTCTGACGGAGTGAACAAAATGAATTTGGTGAAGGAGGGTAAAAATCAGGGAGGAGATTGCCCTAGAATCCTTGAGGAGTGCACCACTGATGCCGAGTGCTGGGAGGTGTGCATTGATTGGAATTGCCTTTCAAATGGTTTTTGTGGTTGAAATATTATTTAAATGACGTGTGTGTGTTTTTTTTTCCTCTATTTCTATGCAAATAAAGTATGTCTCCTGTTCATCACTCTCATCTAGGGTTTAGAGGAGTGTGGGATTAGTTTGTGTGAAAAACCATATGAAGCATTTTATTAGTGTAACCTTTAATTTCTCTAGTGTATGAAGCATATTCTTCTATGATGGTTTTACAATTACTAATATGTTATAGTTTGAATCGAGGGATCTTCAGTTCCGAGAACTCTGGGACCATGCTGCTTCTCGTATTTTTAAGGTTATATTATATGTTTAGATTAGTGTAGTGTTTGAGAAACTTAAAAAGCATTTAAAAGGCCGTGATAAGGTAAACTTTCACTTTGGTATCCAAATTATAGATTTGTCCTTGATTTAATTATTTAAATTTTAAAACTTTTCAAAATTCGTGGAGAGTTTGCATTGCAAATATTTGTGTTTATGTGTAGTATTAAGAGTGTTCAAGTCTGCCTGCCTGATCTTTTTGGATTTTGGTACCATATCAATATTCAAATGATCTTACAAACCCCGAGCAATAATAAGAGTAACCCACTTATATGATAAGGCGCCCTTGATAGGTACTTTATCTTTTTTATTGACGTGTGATCCTTAACGTGTAGTGTATTAAAACTCACTTGAAATCAATAAATCAAAAGTTGTAAACATATATGATGTATACCCATCATAAGCTAAAATTTACTGAATCAGATCATACAAATTAATCCTAGGAGAGAGAAAAGAGTCTGAATTTTTTTTTTTAAAACTTTCTTGGATAACATGGTTACAAATAATGGTAATATACAATCACTTTAAACATGAGAATTAAGCACAGTCATAGACGGTTTATCATATTTGGACGATAAAAATGCATAAAACATTTGGGACAGTGAAGGGCATAGATACAAGGTACCAAACTACATGTAGATATAGTTAAGACATTTTTTGAAAGTATAAAGACTAAAACAACAAAAAGTATCAAAGACTCAAATGAACCAAAATTAAAAATATTGGAACTAAAATTGTATTTTAATCTTTATTTTATTATTATTATTTTATTTTTAAGTTTTTTTTTTGAGATATATTTTATTTTTAAGTTGTACATTAATGGAAAGTGGACTATTTGTGATGAATTATGAGTATGCTTTAACTTTTTGTGAGAAGAGAGGGGCCACTTTTCCTTTTTCTCTTTGCCAAATGTTAATAATAATAATAATAACAACAAATAGTGGTGTTTTGTCGTGACTAGACTAGTAATACAATTGTTCCATAAAATTAATCAAGATATACGTAAACTAGCATAAATATACGGGCAGATTACATCGACCACCCCTAAAGTATGATGATTGTTGCAATTTCATCCTTAAACTTTTAATTGTTGTAATTTCACTCCCTTAAACTTGTATAAGTGTAAAAATTAAACCAGGTGGAAAAATTGTACTCATAAACTTTTAATTACAAAAATTAAACCCCTAAACTTTGGTAATTGAAAAAATTCGTACAAAAATTTTCCATCTTAAAAAAAAAAAAATCTATTTTTACCATTCACCCTGTCTTCCCACCGGCGATAAAGTTTTAGAAACGATTCCTTTCATTTCAATTTTTTCCCGGCTGTTCCAAAGCGTGTATAAATCAAAATTCAGATTCATAATGGCCAACACCAATCGCATACTCTTTATTGCTCCTTCTATAAATTCTTGAGAATCCAATTAATTTGAACCCAAAAAATTGTTTTGATTAGAGTAGAAACTTGAAAGCTACAGAGGCGAAAATCGCTACACCAATACAAGGGATGTGGCTGTGCGATTGAAGAAAGTGACGAAGTTGAAATTCAGAATCAGGCTATAAGCCATAAAAAATACTCTTTGAGGAAAATGGAGAGAGATGGTAAAACTAGATTTTTTTTGTTTGTTTAGGATTTAATTTTTGAAATAGAAAGTTTAGAGGTGAAAGTCAGGGGTTTAATTTTTACATTCATACAAGTTTAAGGGTGAAATTGTAACAATAAAAAATTTAAGAGTGAAATTGCCTCCATCAACATATTTTAAGGATGGTTCGTATAATTTATCCAAATATTTCAGAAAAAAAGATATACTAAGCTAGCTTTGTAGCGTAGAATAATTTTGAAAATAGCCACCGAAAATTTTTAGATCTAATTTTCAAATTTAAGTAACGGTATGACGCAGATGTACCAAGGCCAGCTCTAAAATAAAAATAAAAAAATGAACGTGAAGGTGACAAAAGAAATTAAAAGAAAATGAGATACAACAATTAATTTAGAGAGATAAAAAAATTAGAAAGATAAGTAATGACAAACTTGTGGGAAAAAAAAGTTTGAGAGGAAGGGACAAAAATCACCAAGAGAGAAAAAACAAAGAAGAATCAACTTTGTGTCATAGTCCATAGTCCAAGTTTTTACTATTATATTTAAAATAATTTTAAATAATCAAAATCATATTATATATATATATGATTATGATGTAAAGTCAATAAAAATATACAACTAACGTCTAAACAGCTCAGAGGGTTGAGACCATGCATTAGCCACCAAACCAAGAGTAAATTTGGTAACAAATAATAGAGTTTTTATATACTAATTAATTATGTATTGGATCCAACCTACATTCGCCTTGATATATAATGTTTGAGTGGGGAAAAACCATCGTACCTTTACCAATATCTCTATATCATGTGTTCATCTTCGAGATTGATATCAAAATCTGAATTTTTTCACGGTCTTCAAAATCTCACCTCTTTTATAATTACAATATTGCATTAATTTTTCATAGTATTTTTATATAAGTCTCTCTTTTGTACGTTCCTCACATACTTTCATATTAATCCCTTAATTAAATATCACTTCACTGCTTATTCAAATTTACTTCAATCATTTATGATTGATTTTAGATTTTCCAAAAACACTTATATACCGTTGCAAATCAATCATTATTTTAGAGTGAAAGTGATTTAGTAATGACTAAAGTGAGCAAACAATGTCCTATTATTCGAATAAAAATTTAAATATATCATAATCTATTTTTTTTTTAAAATGTAAAGAGTAATCGACAATATCCATTATTTTTAAATGGACCTAAATGAGGGCTCACAAAATATTGTATAAATAGGTTGATAATTCTTTCTAATATGCTAAACATATATTTAAGTTCTTCTCATTTTTGAGATCTTCTTTTGTACATTTATGGATCCAAATTAATTATAGGTCATCCTCTATGGTCTTAAATTTAATTTGATTTTAGAATATCGATTTTAAAATATTTTTAGTATTAACCGGTGAGAATGAAAATTTAAACTTACGAGAACTATAGGATTATTATTTAGCATTTTAAGGAAAAATTCTCAATGATAGGAAGCTAGCCATTTGAGACAAGGGATGAATATTTATCCTTTTAATTTCTTTTCGAAAATTATGAAGGATAGGTTGTGAGATCTAATGAGACGAATATGTATTGTGAGGATATTTATCTTTCATTTTTCAGTATTTTCTTGGAGGAGCGTACATGACTCGACTCGCCCCATCACCTAGTCAAGGGGCATGTTTAGCAGTATTTTTTGAATAAGTTGTATTCTTCAACTAATCTAATTAAAATTATTTTAATAAAACATAATAATAAATCATTTTAATGTTTAGTTCTATGATTTTAAAAGTGATCAGAATACGTCAATATGAGTTTAACTTATCGTTATTGACATCTATCTCCAACCATGAAGTCGAATGAATGTATATGCTTTATTTTTTAATTAGGGACAGTTACAAATATGACAAAAAATATTTAGTAAAATAATCAAAATAGCAACCACATTTAGTTTTTTAAAATATAGCATTTTTTTCAACAAGAAACGGATGTCCAATTTAAAAATTACAACTTTACCCTGCAATATATCTAATATGTATCTGTAATATATCTGACTACTGATATGTCTCAGGTATACCAATGATATCATAATAATATACAATTGATTTACTTATCATATAACTATATGACTTACCACTGATATATATGATAACCATTGATTTACCACACCGATACAATATTTATATATATGTGATATATACTTGATATGTCTCTCATTTACTATTGATATACAAATGATATACCACTGATATAACTATGATATCTTCTAATATAACTTCTTATATATGATTATATGATTGACCACTAATGTAACACTGATATATTTGATATATACTTAATATGCTTGTAATTTATAACTGATATACCTCTGATATAACCATGATATCTACTAATATAACTATGATACATGTGTGTTGATATAATACTATTATATCAACTATTTTTTCATATGAAAACAATGATGCAAAAAAAAAAAAAAATTGAAATATAAAGTTATTTGTATAAAAGGTTTATGTGGATCATGTACGTCCAAAAAATAAAATTTAAAAATCTAATATACTTTATAAATTTAAATAGCTAATATCCCTTATATTTAGTATCTAATTAATTAATATAGAATAAATGGTAGTGATATAGTAATCAACATTTTTAATAATATTAGTATATCAATCAACAAATTGCAATGATAAACTATCACTGAAAATTAAACATTTGATATACCTTATATTTAGTATATCAGTTACAAATATATTTAGCATATCATAATTTAGAGGTACATCAATTATACATCTGATAATGTATATCATGGGTACATCTGATGTATATCGAAACTATATAAGAGATAATCAGATGTATATCAGATACAAATATACATTGGATATATATCAGATACAGATATACATTGGATGTATATAAGATATCATAAGGATAAAATCGGAATAATAAAAAAATCCTAAAATAAAAATTCAAGTATTTTGCTATATTTGAAATTTTGAAAAGTTGATGACATTTTTTGAAATACATAAATTATTTTTGCTACCCACTACAATTACCCTTTGAATTAATTACATTGTTTTTAGTACAAGTAAAAGCAAAATAGATACCAGAAATAAAAGTACTTTAGTAAAGTTACTCTTCATGGGGAAGAGATCATTAGCTAAAGGCTTTGAAGAGCCTAGCTAGGGTTCGTAGAAGTGATTTATTTTTGCATGTCACACGTTAAAAAGTAAACCCTTCTCGATTGCCTTCTGCTTCCATTTTCTTTTATTTCATCGATTGCAATCAGCTGTGTTTCATTTTTCGAAAATTCCTTCTCTACAAATTAATTTTCCAAACTACTTTAGAGTTAATTTCTATGCATAAAGGTCGAATACTTGCTTCCAAGAAAATGGTGATGCCGTCAAAGCGAACATTAATCAGCGGTAATTGACATATATTTCCAACCAACTCCACATGCCATTACTGTACCTTTAAAATCATGAATTATTACTCCTATCTCAACACAACCTACATGCTATAAAATATAAAAGCTCTGTCATCCAAATATAATATTTTATGAAGCAGCCATGCCTTCGAATATATAAATGTGATATAAATATATATAGAATAGACTTGTACCATTAAACTCATTTTAAACTTCAAATTCGCACAAAATCCAATAGATGCCACACCCAAGTTGGACAAGATCTTGTTTAGATAATTTATTATAAAAGAGAGTGGTTGATACAATCATTGACGAATATCAATTAAAAATTGATTGATTTATTATTATTCTAAATTTATAAATTAGAGTTGTTGATACAATTATTGATGAATATTATTAAAATATCTATAAACAGCTAAACAGCTAAATTTATCCTATCCCGTTCCCCTTAAAACTTTTAGATTGATAAGCAGTGTAACATAATATCAAAGCAGCAAGTCCTTACTATTATTTCCTCCCATTTTAAATGGATCAAAATATAAGTTTTATACTTCCTCTCAATTTCTTCAAAATGTTTTTGACCATTTTTACAAATACATTTCAATTTTCAACCAAATTTTTAGATAAAAAACAAACTTTACAATTTGTCTTTTGAAAACAGTAGATTACAAAGCAAAAGAATGAAAATAATATTTATAAGTTAAATTTAAAAATTAAGAAAAGAAAAATGAAATAACTATTAAACGGAGCCTAAATTTCACAAGTCAAGTATTCGAGGAATAATCTTGAGATCTTGGATTCAAATCACATGAGACACAACTTCCACCAAATGATGCACATATCCCAAGTATAGGAGCATAAAGATTGAAGGATCGCCGACCCAAGATAATAATAAAAAAAAAATTCACAAGTCAGAATTTATGCGATGGTAGTAAAATTAATGTTTCCCCACCCAAACTTTAAAATATACAAAAGTCTAATTATCCATGCACCAAACCTTATCTCTTAGTCTAAAATAATGACGGTTTTTTTTTGTCTATAAATACAGACCTAAGCAAGCAACTGGCAAGAAAGACGAGAAGGAAGATCAGTGATAAGAGAAAAAAGAGAGAATGGAGTGGAAGAAAGTTGGTTTGGTGGCAATGGTGGGGATGTTGCTGTTGGCCACTTTGGCCGAGTCTGCCGGCGCCGATCAGAGGATTAAGTTAGTTTCCGATGGAAGGAATGATTATTACTCTAGAAAGATGATGAAGGACAATCTTCAGCAAAGATTGTGTCCTAGAATTCTTATGGAGTGCACTACTGACTTTGATTGTTTGGCTGAATGCATATGTCTTCCGAATGGCTTTTGTGGTTAAAACTCTTGTTTGCATCTTAAATGGTTATTAGGGGTCGGTCATATTGAATAATTTTTTGATCTCCTAAACCATCTTCTACCAAATGACGTGTTGCTTTCTTCTTCTTGTATGTGTGTTTTTCTCTATTTTGATGGAACTTTGAATAAATTATGTCTCTTTGATCACTCGCTCGTATGTATGATCAATTTGTGTAACATGTTCCATCAAATTTAATGTAACCTTTTTCACTTGTATCAACTTATCTTATCTTCCTTTAATGATTTTTAAAAATTACTCTTACATGCGTATAGGTAAATCATCTATGGTTGTGGAAGAATACTTAGATACTCATCCATGAAGAAAAATATTGTCTCCCTCATTATCAAATATTTAAATATTTGACAATTCACCAATTTTTAAAAAAAACTTATATTTTTATATTCCACCTCTTCACTCACGAGGAACCAAATATTTTCTCATTGTTATGGCTATTGGATGTACCTGGAAATATATTGAAAAAAATTATATTTTGACATTTGATAGATTGCTTTTTTCCTTTTCCTGTTTTTAAAATTTTGGGGAAGACGCCATGGAAAAGACACCTTGTGGGCCAAAGGTAGAAATTCCATACAATTATAAGATACGAGAATTGTTTTAAGAAATACTTTTTAAAAAAAATAAATTCTAAAGACGATATATTGTTATTTTTGGATAAAATATACTTTTAGTTGTCTCTAAACTCTCATTGAACTCATTTGACCGTTTGTTTTACAAAATTAGATTGGGATGAATTTAAGTTTCCTGAAGTAAAACTAAAAATATTTGTGTTTCCGATTGAGATTGTCATACATAATATGACGTGTTTTCGTGGCAATGGAAATAGAGGGTGTAACTTCGTTAATGATGAACATGCTCGTCTTTCCTAACTTTAACCTTATGTTGAGATATCTATATATGAATTAAATTTATCAAATTTTTGGATTAAGTGGTGGTACCCCAAGTCCTTTTATCTTTTCGAGGTAGATTCTTAACATGTCTGCAAACCAATTACCAATGAGAGGAGTAGCCCTACTTATATTATAAACAATCTTTGATAGGTTTATTTATCTTTTCAATGTGGAATATTTAACAACCTCTCTTAAAATTAGTAAATCTAAGGTTGTAAACATATATCCTATATACCAAGCAAAAGCTAAAATTTATTGAATCAGATCATACAAATTAACCCAGAGGAGTCCGTTTTTAATTTTCTTGGATAACTTGTTACAGTAATGCATGGTAATATACAATCACCATAAATAAGAGAATTAAGCGTATAATCGTAAGCCAAACATGAATGTAACTTAACGGTAATCAACATATACCTTTGATCAAGGAGGATGGTGATGAATATAAAGGGAGAGAGATACAACCATTCTAGGGAGAGAAATAAAATTAAAACTAGAAAGAGACAATGAAAAAAAATCGTGGAAAGAAAAAATAAGTTAGAGAGGAAGGGACAAAAATCACCGAAAGGGCAAAAAAAAGTTTTTAACTTTTATCAAAATTCCAAGGACTAGTTGTTGGTGCATTCTTTGAAAACTGTATAAAGAATCATTTCTCATACACATTTCTCTGGTATCTTCTTTCGACAATTTCAAGATATCGAATGATATTAATTCAATTTTATCGTGGTCTTCGAAATCCAACCTCCTCTATTTTAATTTGTACGTTCTTCACGTAATTGCTAAAATGAACATAGTTCAACCTCTGCTCTCTACTAATACGATAACATCATGTATTATGGAGCAATGCTATTGACACTATTTTATGGAATATTTAGCTAGAACGCAACAATAGAATATTTGTTGATTCATCAAACCAAAAGAAATTTTGGCAATTATGTCAAAATTACCCCAAACAAACTCTAAATAATTTACTTCAATCACTCGAGAGCGATTTTAGTTTTTTCTAAAAGTACTTCTATGACATTGCAAATCAATCACTATTTCAAGGTAGAAATGGTTTAGTAATGATAAAAGTGACCAAACATATCGTACCAATACAAATAACAATTTAAATATGTCATAATTTATATGTTTAAATTACAAAGACTAAATTGATAAATCTAGCATGTATCAAGATCATAAATTAATTTATGATTTAACCTAAAATATTTAAAAACTCCAAAAGTGAACACACACACCACATACAATCATTGGAACAATGTTGCAATCTAATCCAAAATAATAGTTAATTTAGCAAATCTAAAAAGATCGGTAAGAATGACAGAAACGCCCCATCGATCAATCTCGCTTTAGCCTTATCATCGGGCTTGAAGTCCAAAAGTCGATTCTATCAAGCCCGACCTAAATAATAGTGAGGTTGACACAACTTAGGTCTCTACTTCTTTGGGTTAACCAAATGACAAGAGTAAATCCCAACCATCTATACTATTTGTTTTTAGTACAACATGTGGAGGCATGAGATCGAACTCACAACCTCTCGATTAGAGATATATGTCAATTATCGTTGAGTTATACACGCTTTGACCGCCATCTATATTATTGATAAAGTCTATCACACATATATTAATCCATAATTCATGTCTATCAATGATAACCACCAGTAAACTTGTATCAGCGACAAAAATTGACAGGTATCCACTCTCATACAAAAGTTATTTGCCACCTATCCACTAAATTCTAACCCATTAACCAAAAGCAACGGTTGTTGCTGCAATAAATACAGAGGCTTGAGAAGGCTGATGGTAAGACAAAGGGAGAGCGAGAAAAATGGAGTGGAAGAAATTTGCTTTGGTGGCGATTGTGGGGATGTTGCTGATGGGCGCCTCGGCGCAGGCTGGTGGCGCCGAAACGGTGGCGACCGAAATCCAAGGACGGCCAAGAAGGATGATGAGAGGAGGAATATGCCCAAGAATCCTTATGAAGTGCAAAAAGACCTCCGACTGTATGGCTCAGTGCAAGTGCCTCTCCAACGGCTTTTGTGGCTCTGCGCCTAATTAATTAATTTCCCTTCTTCCTTTTCTTCTTCTTTCTATGTCACTTGCTATTACAATAAACGCGCTGTCTCAGCTATGCTCAAGTCATTGGAGTCGAATTATGTTGTTTTATTACAACCACAATCTATATCAAAGTATTAATATAATCCTTTAAAATTACTCGATCCACATGAATATTTAGTTCAATCTAAATTATTATTAATTAATTTATTAACATATATGTCATACAATATTTATTGATTGTAAATATTTTATTGACATACACGTATTAAAGATTAACTTGTCAAAGTATCAAATGGATTGTTTTATTAAATTGTTGTTTTATTGATATACTTGAACATGGAGTCGAATTCTTCCCTCATAAAATTCAACTTATCCATAAGTAGAATTTGATATTTCTTTTAAGTTGCATATGCTCAAACACAATCATTTAATTGACAAATCAACTCTATACTAAAAAATTTAACTACATTTTTTTGGAGGAATTTAATCGAGAATTTACATGTGCCACTTTATTTTTTGTCCATCTATTCTCTTTTATGGCTACGTGTCCACCACATTAAAACAAATGGCCAACAATTGAAAGATTGAACAGGAAGGAAAAGTAATAAGACAGCAAAATATTTTCCAAAATTAAAGAACAACACGTTTATTTGTTGTGATTTTCTAAATAAGCTAAATAATGAAATTGGACCAGCCTGGTTTCGGGGAACAAGACACTCTAATACCATTAAATATTAAAAGTTGATGGTTAAATCTCAAATAAATTTTATATCACAGAAAACAAAAGGACTAGTCATATAAAAGAGGTTTGCAACAGCTGTGATAAGACATTTTCATGAATTGTTGTTGGAGTGTTTCACACATGGTGTCAAATTAGTCAAATATTTGTTCAATAAAACATACAATATCATTATTTAGTTAAGAGTATTAACAAAGAATTGCATAAAATTATGTTTTAAAGTTCAAGAATGTAATTAAACCTTTTAGAAATTTATAAACTAAATTGTACCGCCCTAGACCAATGAAATGTATGCATGTCTTCATGTTATTATTCAACATAGTCGATTGTGAGCTACCATTGTTTTTTTCAATAATCATTTTTTACGGTTATTAAAGGTCATATTTGTTGTAGTCGTTCCAAATTACGTCACGTTAATTTTTCATTCAAAATATTAGTGAATTTTTATTTAAAATTATTTATGAAAAATAAAAAGCAATACTGAAACTTTTGAAATGATAGACGACTCCTTTGAAAAAACTGTTAAAGTGGAGGGGTATATTATGCCATTTAGAAAACTTTTTATTTTTTCTTCTACGCACTCCTCACTTCTACTTCTCTCTCATTTTCCTTCAGTCTAATCATCCACCTTTCTCTTTTACTCGGGAATTTGACCAAAGTAATCTAAAATATTTTTTGTCTTCGGACCTAACCTAAAAATTGAAAACATGTTTTTCTAATTATCTAAAAATACTTCATGTCAACAATGTGAAAATACCATACTACATTATATTCTTAATTTGATAAAAAGGTGTGAGGTATAAAGTAGAGAAATATGTAAAACCGTTGAGATATTTATATATGAATTAGATTTATCTTATTTCATCAACTTAGATCAGAAGTTTTGTATTCGAACCCCAGTAAGATATTAGAGTAGGAGGCCTTGTGCTCGAACCCTTACATTGTTGTTTAATTATCCATGCTTTTGAAAAGTAAAATCTCAATGTATATATTAATTTGTATTATCTAAAAAATAATCTATTTATTTGGTTTATAGTTGAAGCGTGTTGTTTCTCTCTTTGACCTGAGTTTGGTTCTATAGTTATGGAATTTTCAGTGATTTTGTTTTCACAGTGTGTAAATAAAAAATAAAAGAATAAAAAGAATTTGGCCAGAGGTAGAATATAATATGTTAAAGCCACAAAACCAAAAATACTTTTATTTAACAAACATAGCAAATACTATATAATACAATAAACTGGGACTTATTTGCGCATAGCTAATTTTAAATTTCTTACCAAGAATATCAAGAATAACCTCAATTGTTCCCAAAAAAAAAAAAGATATAATATATCATTTTTAGATTTTTTTTTGAAACTTTTGTTTAAAACAATTCTCATTTTTTATATTTGTATGGAATTTTGACCTTTGTCCCAGAAGGTGTCTTTTCCAAGGCAGCTTCCCAACATTTGAAAAAGAAAAAAAGAAGCAACCTATCAAATGTCGCTCTTTGTAAAAGAAAAGAAAAGAAAAGAAATTATTGAAAAGAGATAATCACAATTATCACTCCAATATAACTTTTTTTTTAATACATTGCTTGGTGCATCCAATAGCCAAGCAATAGCCACAACACAAACATGTAAGAGAAATTTTTAAGATCATGATTAAAGGAAGATAAAGATAAGTTGAAACACATGAAAAAGGTTACATGAAGTTACACAAATTGATCACTCTCCTAAACAATATGATTAAAATATAACCTTTTTTAATACATCAGCTTGGTGCATCAAATAGCAACAACAAAGAGATGATTTTAACGATGCATGTAAGAGTAATTTATAAAACGATTAAAGGAAGATATAAGTTGATACACACCAATAAAGTTTCATTAAGTTACACAAATGGATCACACAGACGAGAGCGATGAAAGAGACATAATAATTTATTAAAATTTCCATCGAAATAGAAAAACACACATAGACGAAGAAGAAGAAAGCAACACACGTTATTTGACCGAAGATGGTTTAAGAAATGAAAAAATCATTCAATAACCACACAAGCCTGCCTCCAGATTGCATCTGCAATCATCCACGCAGTCCAAGTCATTAACACACTGAGTCATAGGACAAAACCTTTGCTGAAGATCTCCCTTGACCTTCATCATCTTTCTAAAGTAATAATCATTCATTCCATCGGAAACTAGTTTAATCTTCTCATCCATGTCGGCAGACTCGGCCAAAGCAGCCAACAGCAACATCCCCACCATGCCCACCAAACCAACTTTCTTCCACTCCATTTTCTCTCTTTATCACTTATCTTCCTTCTCCTCTTTCTTGCCAATTGCTTGCTTGGGTCTTTGTATTTATAGAGAAAAAAATAACCTTCATTATTTTAACCTTAGATAAAAGGTGGGGGATTCATTGTTTTCAAATTATCGAGGGTAAAAGCAAGTTGGGGCTAATCCGAGCGTAGCTCAAGTGCATGTGGAAGTAATTTAATCGAGAATTTACATCTGCCACTTTATTTTTTGTCCATCCATTCTCTTTTACGGCTGTGTCCACCACATTAAAACAAATGGTCAACAATCGAAAGAAATTGAATAAATTTCTTGACACTTGATTTTTATTGTAAGGATCATACATGGATGATTTATACAGGAAGGAAAAGAAATAAGACACCAAATAATTTCCAAAATTAAATAACAACACGTTTATTTGGTGTGATTTCTTAAATAAGCTTAAATAAAGATATTTGACGGTCAATGTGGTTTCGGTGAACCAGACAATTTAATGTCATCTCAAAAGTTGATGATTCAATCTTTCACTGTAATAATTATTTATTGAATCACAAAAAACAAAAAACTAATTATTAAAAAGAGGTGTGTGACAACTGCGATAAAACATTTTATGAAATATTTCTCGGTTGTTTTTCACCTATGGGGTCAAATTAGTCAAATATTTATTCAGTAAGATATGCAATATCATAATTTAGTTAATAGTATTAACAAAGAAATTACATAAAATCACATTTTAAAGTTCAAGAATGTAATTAAACTTGTTAGAAGTTTATAAACTAAATTGTAACGTCTTAGGCCAATGAAATATTTGGGATCATGTCTTCATATTCAACATGGTCGATTGTGAGTCATCATTTGTTTTATTCGTGAATATTTTTGACGGTTATTACAGGTCAAAACAAGCTTTCACGTTAGTTGCTTGATCGTTCCAAACTATTTCATGCCCCATTTTTATTCAAAATATTAGTAAATATTTGCTTAAAAGATACTTTTAAAACGCATATAAAAAGTCAAAGACAAAATTAAAATTTGGAAATGATAGACCTATGTTAAAGTTGAGAGGTATAATATGTAATTTAGAAAAGAAAAAAAAAAGAGAAACTAATAAAACAAAAGGACATTAGCTTTAGTTAATTGTGTCGGAGTCTTTCAACACATTATTAAAATAATTGAGTGCTTTTTTTTCTTCCTTCTAAGAAAGGACATTAGCTTTATTGAGTCATTCAACCCCTTAGTTTGGATGAATTTTAAAATAAAATTTAAATATTGATAGCGATAGAAATATTGATATTTTAATTTTATAAAAATATCGATTGAAATATTAATAAAATATTGATATTCGTTGATATTTTAAAAATATATATAATAATAAAAAATTCGTACAAAATATTTAAATTAACAAATAAACATTTTAATATTTCTAAAAAGTGATTAACATTATTATTATTATGTGTATATTGTTGATATTTTGTTGATATTTTTCATATTTAGTAAAATTTTTTGTAATACTACAAAAATGTCGATTTACCTCTTATATTGATATCAAATTTATGATACATGAAAATGTCGACATGTTGACGGATATTTAATACCTTGTTTTAAACACGTGATTTTTCGATTTCTTTTAATATTATAAAGATTATAACTAATATGAGATGTTTGGCGTTGGTATGCAATTATGACTTATATATTTTAGGATGTGATTTAGGCTTTCAATTCCTTGATTTAGATATCTAAAAAATTTATTTGATTTAGATATTACTTTTAATTGTAGATGGATAGGGTTGTATCCCATTTAAAGAATTGAATTGAATATCAAATTTTATTTTATAATTATCTCTATCTTCTGTCCTCCCTAAAGATCTCGTAAATTTAGCAAAAACATTTTAATAAATTGAAAAAAAAAGCAATTGAAAAGAAAAAAAAAAGAATGAAGAATGGTAATAGAGACTAGAGTCACCCGAGTAAGTTTAAGAGAGAGTGCCAAAAAAGAAAAAATATCAATTTTGGAGATTCACGTGAATTCATATATTATCCCTTTTTCTTTTCTTTTTCTTTTTTCTTTTACGCATTTTTTCCTCCTCACTTGTCACTTCTACTTCTCTTTCCCTTTTCTTTTGTCTAATCATTCACCTCTATCTTTTTCTTGGGGATTTGACCAAAGTAATCTAAAATATTTTGGTTTTCAGAACTAACCTCAAAATTGAAAACATTTTTTTATAATCTAAAAATACTTTTTCAAACATGTCAACCATGTGAAAATACCAAATTACACTCTAAGATTGATAAAAAAAGAAAGTGCCGTGTCGAAGTAAAGAAATATGTCAAACTCGTTGAGACATTAGTATATGAATTAGATTTTAAATTGAAGGTTTTTTTGTTCGAGTCTCGACATGGTATTAGAGTAGAAGGTCTCGTGTTCCAACTCAATATTATTGTTTAATTATCTATCTATGCCCACAAGTGAAGGAAAGTATTGGATATTTATCCGCTTATTTAAAAAGTAAAATCTCAGATGAGGTTGCAAATTGTAATATACTTAAAAGCGACTTGTTTCTCCCTCAGAATTTTCAATGTTTTTTGTTTACTACTTTTGCAAGTTCCTGTTTTCAATTGTTGGAAGAAAAGATATAATCTAATCATTTTTAGATTTTTTTTTTTTTGAAACTATTGTTTAAAATAATTCTCTCTTTTTTTTTTTAAATATTTGTATGGAATTTTGACCTTTTGCCCACAAGATCTCTTTTCCATGGCAGCTTCTCCAACAGTTTAACAAAGAAAAACAAAAAAAGCAACCTTTCAAATGTCACTCTTTGTAAAAGAAAAGGAAAGGAAATTATTGAAAAGAGATAATCACGATTATCACTCTGATATAACCTTTTTTTTTTTAATACATTGCTGGGTGCTTCCAATAGCCACAACAAATATGCAAGAGTAATTTATAAAATCATTAAAGGATGATAAGTTGATACACATGAAAAAGATTACATAAAGTTTGATGGAACATGTTACACAAATTGATCACGTTGGAGAAAGTGATCAAAAGATCATAATTTATTAAAATTTCCATGGAAATAGAAAACACACATAGACGAAGAAGAAAGCGAAGATGGTTTAAGAAATGGAAAAATCATTCAATTACTACACATGAATACCTCATCATCACATCTGCAATCGCCCACGCAGTCAGAGTCATAAAAACACTCGTTTACAGGACAAAGTCGATTGTCCTTATCATCTTTCTAGGGTAATAATCATTCATTCCATTGGAAACTAGTTTAATCCTCTCATCGGTGTCGGCAGACTCGGCCAAAGCAGCCAACAGCAACATCCCCACCATGCCCACCAAACCAACTTTCTTCCACTCCATTTTCTCTCTTTATCACTTATCTTCCTTCCCCTCTTTCTTGCCAATTGCTTGCTTGGGTCTTTATATTTATAGAGAAAAAAACAACCTTCATTATTTTAACCTAAGATAAAAGGCGGGGATTCATTGTTTTCAAATTATCGAGTGTAAAAGCAAGTTGGGGCTAATTCGAACGTAGCTCAAGTTCATGTGGAATTAATTTTAGAATGAGTTGTATTCACTAAAGTGATTTAATTATAACTACTTCTGTAAAAAGTATTTAATAATAAATTATTTTGATGTTTGTTCTGATGTGGTTGTTAGAATAGGGTTAAATATATTGTTGAATTATTCATTTCTTTTTTGTTCTCATAAGTAGTTTTAGAATAGTCAGGTTGCTAAAAATGACATTACATTTCATAGGAAAAAGTTACAAGAGTGAGAGAGCCTAGGTAGTGATACAAATTTAAGAGAGGGAAAAAAATTGAGTTAGAGGAGAATTTTAGAAAACAAAAATTAGAAAATATAATATTAAAATGTATAACATAAACTAGAGCTCTACATAATCTATATTCATTTTCACCCAACGAACCCTCAATTAAACGGTTTACGTTGTATTACAGCTCGTATGAAAAAAAAAAAGAAAGGAATAATACTCTTATACATAATTTTTCCCCCCACTAATTTATGATTCATATTGTAAGAATAAGAATAAGGATAAGGATAAGGATTGAATTTGAACGAGAACTACTAAATTAGAGTAAACTACGAAAATCAGAAGTGAAGTGTAGGTAACATTATTGTACCTGATGCATTATTGTACATGATAATAATTATCATAATAATAATGCATACCAAACAATGTACTACTATAATAAATGATGGATGAATTTTTCAAAATCTTATTTTCCTTTATCAACTTACCATATTAAAATTAATATTTTTGCAAAAAAATAAAAATAAAAATAAAGAATAGCATCTCAATGCCTTGAACAATCAATGGTTTTCCTATTTTATTTATTTTTTCACCGGGACCTTTTTTTCTTTTACTAAAGTAAGATATGTTAAACAAGAAAAAACAAAAGGAGGATCTAACAGTCCGAGATTAAGACACCAAAAACTACAAGGGCAAACAGAACAACGTAAAACACGAAAATCACCAAAATAAGTCCCATGTAGAGATAAGCATGACTTCAGAGCTCCTACAACAGCTCCCAGGCCAAGTAGTGCAATGAAAATACACCTTAGCCTGAACGGCCTTGAGAAGCACAGACGATGAGCGACCCCTACCACCATGAATCCTCAGATTCCGCTCCCTCCAAAGAAGAGAGTTGATGTCCAAGCTAACCGCCACACATGACGACGAGCACAAGGACTGCTTTGATTTGATTGCATATTTTAAGAGAGGGAGATACCACAACAAGATAAATAACAATAAATGATACCTTTGTTAATTGTATAAAAAGAATGATACCTTTGTTAACATTTTCATTTTTTGTTTCGCTCTTATTTAGGTATTTGGTAACTATTTTTATTTCTTGTTTATCAATTTTTTAGAAAATGAAGGATCTATTTGGTAGCGTTTTCGTTTCTTGATTCTCATTTCCAATTTTCTTAAAAAATCTAAAATATTTTGCATTTGACTATGTTTTTTGTTTCTTGGGGAACATTCTCAAAATTATATAGAAATTTTTTAAACAACCAAAACAATTTATTCTTTCTGGTTCTCATTTCCAATTTCTGTCAACATAAATAAAGATATTGTTTTATCATTCTTGAATTCATGGGTATTAAGAGCCAGACAATTCTATTTTTCTTTATTAAAAAAGACAAAACAAAAATAAGAAATGGGAACGTTTTCAAACGAGTCTCAAGTTTCTTGTTTCTTGCTCCTATTTTAATTTTTTTTTCAAAACAAAAAACAAAAATATTATTTTACCATTTTTAACTTATAAAATACATAATAAATACATAATAAGAATGAAGAGATAATCCACCGACAGAGAGCGAGGTATATTTTCTTATTTTCAAATTGTTCATGATTTTGATAGGAAAAAATCGAGAAAGGAGTGAGAGAAAAGAATGAATGACAAGATCTCTCACTCCAATATTATCAGAAAGATGAATAAACCACCACTCACACAACAACTTAAGTTGATTGATTAAGTAAATTTAATTTATTTATTGGATATCTAACAAAAATCCCTTATTACTCACATTGTCCTCGAACCATCTTTTTCTTGAGTTTCTCTTTATTATTCTGCCCAACAATCCCTTCTCTCTTTTTCTTTCTTTTTTTCTT
This sequence comes from Momordica charantia, assembly GCF_013281855.1. Classification (NCBI taxonomy): domain Eukaryota; kingdom Viridiplantae; phylum Streptophyta; class Magnoliopsida; order Cucurbitales; family Cucurbitaceae; genus Momordica; species Momordica charantia. The sequence continues at coordinate 2,876,159 of NW_028275158.1, forward strand.
TCTTCTCTTTCCATTGTTTACCAAACATATATTTAAATTTGATATCTAGCCTCAATGTCTCCATATCTTAGTGCTTTAAAAAAGTAATATATTTTTTAAAATATGTTTTTGTTCTTTAAAATAGGTAATTTTAACTTTTATGTTTAATTAAGTTATACCTTGGATTTCCTAAAAAAAAAAAAAAGTTTATACAGTGGACTATATTTCTTTTAATAAATTTAAATTTATAATCATAAAGTGTTGTAATTTTTATTTTCTATTCAATATATGTTAATTAACCCATCAACTTAAAAAAAAACGGCTAACATAAACATAGCTTAACGATTAAGACATTTTGCTCATTCTTGAGAGATCGAATGTTCAATCAATTTTAGATTTGTTGTACTCATAAAACAAAAGCAAATATTTAAACCAAAAAAATACACAAAAAACTCACTAATTTAAGGTACAAATTTTGTTAGTACAACAAAAGTATGATGGTAGAGATTAATTCAAAATCTTTTGATGATTGGAGATAGAGCTGAGATATGTCAACAGTAATTTACCTTTCTGTTCTAATAGGATGAGATTATATTTTTAAATAATAATAAAACTTGATAGACATCAAAGTTGGTTTGTTCGAGTTCCTCACTGTTGTGGGCTGCTTTAAGACTTAATTTTCATTGCATCTTCTTTAAGTGGTTTTTCAAGAGTACATCATCGGATTGGTGATCTGAAAATATAGATTTAAAAACAAAAGATTCAATGAAAAAATTGTTTTTTTGTGTTTTCAACCTGTATTTGGTAGAATATTTGAAAATTAAATCTGAATTTAAAAAATTGATCGAGATGTTTAGTAGTATATTTGTAAACTAAACTAGCTTCTCAAAATTTAGATTTATCATCTTCGTCCACACATGTCATTATCAAATTGATAATATTTCTTCACGTAGTAATTTGTAATTTGGATAACTATGTCGTTAATTAGTCAAGAATATTTGTAATTTGCAACCGCCCGAGCATTTCTCTCCATTTTTCACCATCTTCTCCACAAGTTGTCCTTTATCCGAGGGAGTTCGATCACCTGGGTAAAGACATGTTCGGAAGTAATTTTAACCAAAGTAATTTTAAGGATGTTAATGCGTATTTTCAAAATATTAATAACTCTCGATGTGTTTGGGAGTGATGATAAGATGCCACAGAGATAAGCAAGCTGGTGCAATATTAGCATAACTCGGTAGTTGACATCTGCTCATTTCTTTGAGGCTGGAGGTTCAAACCGACGTACTCCTAATCTTTTGTTTTAAAAAAATTAATAATAATAAGCAAGTCGGCAATTGAGGGGTCAATATTTTTTTTAGTACAACAAGTAGAAACAGAGATTCGAAGACACGGTCTTTTCTTTATTTCAATTTTTTATTTCACACCGGAGAAGTAGAAGTCGATTCTCTTAATGCCGACGAGAAAGAACCATCATGAAGACTACGTGACATGACATTCACCTTTGTCAACCACCAAAACCACTAATCGATTATAAATTTCTTTTATTTCTAATATTTACCTCCCAACAATTCAGAAATAAACTAAGGGTATCTATACATTATACATGGTCAATATATGCTATATATAAAAACTTATCCATAATTATATCACACTTTTCTTTGTGTCTTTCAAAATAAAGAAACATATTTAAATAATTATATGTGTGGCCTTATATTATTGAAAATTTCAACATTAGATACTTCGGTGGTTAGATTTTGGAAAGAGTATGATATTTATAGAAGATAAAGGAGGGAGAGAGATATGAATTAAATATTTGTAAAGTTTATGCATACTAATTTTATAATTTAACAAATCATTTAATAGTTAATACCCATTAATAGCCTAAAAAAAGGACCGCACGTTGTCCCCTTTCTTTTATTTCAATTTACTTTTTTCATACTATTATTGGTATCTCATCTTTTCTTTATAATAAATTCCAGCCGCCATATTATTTGGGATTTGAAAATTTGAAGATTAAAGAAGAAATTGTAATTTATAGTTTATTTCATAACATTATAATATCTACATAACCCACCACCCTCTACTGATTTATTATTTATTTTGATCGAATGATGTTCATTCAAATTCAATCTTTTATGATTAGAGTTCAATTCAAATCACAAATTAATGAAAAAAAATGACCTGACCCTATTTTTCTTTAAGATATTTCTAGAAAGTATCTCTAGATGAATTAAAAAGATGAGAATGGCCAAAACGAGCATAGCTCAGCATAATTGATACATATATCCAATTAAGAAGTTATGAGTTCGAATCCATTATCTCTATATGTTGTACTAAAAAAAATTTAAAGATGAGAGTGATGCTACGCCGAATTTAATTTCTATCTGATTTTCATCTCCAAATTTGATGTAAAATTTAATTAAATTATAAATTTGATAGTGGTGTACATTGTCCCAAATATCTTTTTTTTAAGTGCATTTAAAATTAGGTACTTACCCCCATGAGGCTACAAGATGATAAGCCCGGAAGGAAATTGAATCCAAAGTTTCAGTCATACATCGGTTCCATCTCAAAATTAATTACGAAAATTTTTTTTTTTTTATAAACCTTTGTTAAATTTTTAGTGTGAGATTCTCAACGAACACTTATATCCTATGCTTAGGATGCAAGCCTCATTTAATTCATTTGATTCACGAGTAATTAGTGGAATAGTTAGTCCCTAAATTTTAAAAGATAATTAAATCCAGAAATTATAAATAAGAGTGGGAGAGTATTAATTAGGTTCGGTGTATTGTAGACTACATTTATTGAGCCTACAAAAGTTAAATATTAATTGAATTTATTTCTGTAACAGGTGGCATTTTATAAGGCCTCAAGAATCAGTTTTGTCAGTGGAATAATTTTTCTTATGCCATATATATATTCATATATATATATATATTTGTTTTCTGGAAGAATCATGCCTTACTAAATTTGTTGTTTTTAGGTCAAAACGAATATAACTTAGTGGTAATTGACATATATCTCTAATTGAGAGGTTGTGAGTTCGATCCTCACTCCCACATGTTGTACTACAAAAAGAATAAAAAAAACATGTTGAAAATGTTATCTTTATATCCTTAAGGATAAGGATTGAATTTGAATAGAGGCCACCCAATGAAGATAATGAACATATACCTAACATTGTACAAGGAGGACAAAAGTAATTGTGAAAACATATCCTTTTGGGAAAAAAAAAAAAAAAAAAAACTCTGCAAACATAGATCCGAATTTTTCTTCTTTCTTAAAAACATTTGAAGACCTTTATCGTCAACGTACTTTGCACAATTCAACGATTTTTCTATTATATTTTTCTTATTAGGTGTGTATGCATACGTGTACATGTGGCGTTAATAAATTACAAATGGCACAAACCACCCGAAAGTATAACAATTGATACAATATGATCAAACGCTTAAACTATAGAATTATTACAATTTAACTCAGGTATAAAATTTGAAAGTTAGAGTATTAACCTTAAGAATATTATATAATAGTTTTAATATTAAGAGCCGCCCTCGAGCGTGGAATCAAAATGGAAGAAAAATAGAAAGTGTAAAAGAGAAAGGGAAAGTGTAAAAGAAAGAAAAAAAAGTGTAAAACCAATATATGAATTCACGTGAATCTCCCAAACTGATATTTTTCATTTTCTTTACTTTCTCCGTTTTTTTTTTCTTTTACAATTTCTCCTGAACTCACTCGTGACTCAATTATTATTTTTCTTGAGTCCTAGACTGGTCCAAATTTGACTCGACCTGAAATTGAAACAACCCACACAGTTGGCGATTTAATTTGCATACTCATAAATAAGCGTCGTAAATCACTAGGTAGCTAGTCTTTACGTCATAGTTCAATTAAATAGAACCAAATTTTTAATAATAGAGACAACATTGTAACAAATTTTAAAGTACAGAGATCGAATCGTTACTTTTAAATTTTAGAGACTAAATCATTAATGTTGGAGGACTAAATGTGTTTTCTAACCTGATTTTTAACTTATTTAAAAAAATAAAGTGATTATTTTTTTAATTTAAATAGTATTTTGTGAATTTCTTGATTTTCATCGATTTTCTAGAAATATTCATCAATATCTACATTTTATTGACATTTTTCTCGACATTCTATAAATTCTTATTTCTTGTTCGTATCACATGTCTGGTCACTTTTGTCATTATCAAAATCAGTCTCACTTGAGTGAGGTTCCGCAATAATATATAAGTAATTTTTAAAAATTCAAAAATAATTTTGAGTAATTTCCAGTGAATTACTTGGAAGGTAGTTCCTATACAAGTGACATTTGGTTAGCTGATTGATATGAAATTTAATTTTTAAGATGGCTATTATAATTTTAAACATTTTAGTTTTCACTCTCTCTCTCTGTTTATTAAGGATATCCATATATTAATTCAATTTAATCAACTTATCAATTTAAAATTTTAAGTTAGAACGGTAGTTTATTCATGTTTAACCCTTTTTCTGTTTCTTTCACCTCTTTAGTTTTCTTCTCTCACTTTTTGCGTTCATTTCAGCCAAAACCAACCGATCATGGGTTTAGTAGATCGATCGGTATTGCAGAGCCTTCTAAAATCATCGTGCTCGAATCGACAGAAAATCGTCTTGTTGATCATTGGCGTCGGCTTGAGCTCAAAACCAACATCGATTGACCGATGCACACCCGAGGTCTTTTAATATTTTTTAAAAGGATCTTTATCTAAACCTATATATAATTTAACCTTAAGGATTTTTTTTTATTTTTAAATTTCAATATGTCCAGATTTGTACATCCAAATACTAAAATCATTGAAGAAGAAGATGCTTCATACCCACATATAAATTAAAGCTTACATTAATAATATAATATGCTTGATAATGGGTGTCACACAAGGTGAGTCCTAGACAGACTTTATTTCCATAGAGAAAGGAAGAAAGAAGAAGAAGAAGAAACGACACACATAATTTGCAGAATAAGGTGATACGATTAATTAACCACAAAAGCCATGTGAACGGCAGGTCCAGCTTTTGCACCACTTCACGCATTCGACGTCAGCGGTGCACCACACAAGGACTGCGGGGCAGATATCTATATTCACTCCATCGGACACAAGTTGAATCCCCATCCCCTCGCCGGGGCCAGCTCTGGCACAATCGGCTGCACCAGCTAACAGCAACATCCCCACCATCGCCACCAACCCAACTTGCTTCCACTTCCACTCCATTGTATTTCCTCTCTTTAATCTCTTATCAATTGCTTGCTAGTTTCTTGGGCCCTTTCTATTTATACACAACCCTCCCTCTAAATAATTACCCATCATCCAACCTAAATCAAACCTAATCTATACACTCTCGGGTTGGATGTCTGCTATATCTCATTTTTCGTTTGAGCGTTTTGAACTCTGATACCATATTAATATTCATGAGATTCCATTTCAAAATCAATTGACTATGACAGAAATGACTCATGTCTATTATAAATCTTGTTAGATCGTTTATCTGTAGGATCTTGACAATTTTTACTGAACTGAGAGTTTAAGAGTTTAATTTTAAAATACTTTCTTTTACTTACTATAAAATTACCTATAGATAAATTTTATCTTCATTTTGCTTCTATAAATTATTTATTCTATACCAAAGGATATTCCTTTGATTGTAAGCGGAATGGAGAGATTTGTTGGGTTTGTAAGGGGGTAAATAAAGTCTCACATTGGTTAGGGAAGGAAGTGATCCATAGTATAAAAGGAAGGACAATTATGTTTATTGGTATGAGACCTTCCGGGTGAAACCAAAAACAAAGCGGCACAACTTTGCTTCTGATTTCACTCCAAATATCTCTCTTATTATTAATTTTAAAAAAGTTTCCACAACATTATATGTAAATATATTTATTTTAAGTTTATTTCATTCAATAATTTTTTATGGCTTATTTATTTTTTTACAACTTTTATAAATAATTTTAAAGTTTTTATTAGTGTAACTTTTCACGGTAGGAATAAATATTGACTTACTGAATCTTTATTTAAAGTTAAAAAGTATGTAAATAAATATTTAAAATATTAATATTTATTTATTTTTTCTGGTTATACAGTCTTTTGAATGAGTGGCCAAATTAACCTAACTAAAATACTTTATGAATTCGATTGGGTTGGGAAAGTTTGGTATATAAAGAAGGGAGTAGAGAATTGAAAAATAAACAAACAAATAAAATAGGGAGCTTTCATTCTCAACATGGTTGGACCATTGCTTCTTTCATCAGAACCATTGGTGTCTGATATTTTCCTTTTCTCCTTTTTTTTTTAAATAAATCTCAGCCATCCAATCTGTTTTGGTTTTAACTTTTGGAGATTCAACATACAAAAAAACGTGCTGAATCAAGCTGGGTCCTTTACTTCATCATTGATTAGCTTTTATTTTGATGGAAGCTCTCTATTCAAATTTAATTCTTATGGTTAAAATTTAAAACAGTAATTAACAAAATAAATATATATATAATCTATTTTTAAAATGTTTTTTAGTAATATTTTAGGATGGGTTATATCATGAAGCACTTAGGGAATTCGATATTTTTCTTTATTCAAATCTAATTTTTTCCATTAAAGTTTCCAATCACAAATTAATGAAGAAAAAAATGATCTGGCCTATTTTTCTTTAAGTTATTTTTAGAAATATCTTGAGATAGGTTAAAAAAGTAGATATATTATTGGTGATCAGCAACTTATATATTTTTTTACCTTTGTACAAACTGACCGATCAATTGAAAATTTGATCGGTCGTTTTGGTCAATTTTTGGTAGATATGTTAGAGGACGAGTGAATCTGCCATGGCTATGGCTAAAAATGCAAGGTATAATCAAAGAGGAGGAATAAGGGAGGGAGATGAAGAAATTAGAGCTAGAGAGAAAAACTAATACCAAAGAAAAACGAGAGAGAGAGAGGAAGTAGAAGGAAAAAAAGGAGGGAGAGAGAAGTCGAAAAGATAGAGGGTTGAAAGAAAAAAAATAATTGAACACAATGAATTAGTTTTAAAACGAGGATAAATATGTGTCAATTATTCATATATATTCTCTTTTCCTTTTCCTTTTTCTTTTTATTTTTGTTTTCTTCTAGATATACAGTCCATAAATATCTATTTTTGAAACTCTAATGCATTTAAAAATTAGCTACGTACACGTAGGCTACAAGATGATAATTGTCCCAACTAACTAAAAAATTATAGAAACGTGGGTAGCTAGAGCGTCATAATTGTCCATCCCATCGAAAATAAAAAATAACATACAAATGTGAACATGAGTATAGTCTAACGGTAATTGGCACTTATTTATTCCTGTGAAGGCGGAGGTTCCATCCTCATATTCCTAAATTATTTTACTAAAAAAAAGTTCATAGGTACTAAATTTATAATTTAACAAATTATTTAATAGCCATTAATATCCTACCAAGGACCACATGGTGTCCTTGTTCATGCAAGTGGGACCAAACCTTTAAACAAATAAATGAGCTTTCATTTTACTTCTTTCGTACTATCATTGGTGTCCCATATTTTCTTTGTAACAAATTTCAGCCGCCTAAATAGTTTGAATTTGAATTTTTTGAGGAACTAGAAAAACAAAAACAAAAACGTAAACGTGCTCATCCAAGATGGTACTTTATTATTTTTTAGGTTCATACTTTTATCTACAAACGAAGTTTTGTATTATTGTTTATATCGCTACGGCTCTAAACACTTTCTTGTTCCTATTAACAAAACATCCCCTTTTTCTTCGCTCTCGCAAGAATAGGTTCCTTCGATGGCAGGAAAGGAAGTTGGCCACTTCTTGGCAAGTTCGGAAGCTTTGGTGAGAGGGGAACTAATGCTAATGGTGTCAAATATGACAACCTCGTTAAATGTCAATATCGATATAAATGTCAAGAAGTCATGAGTTTGAATCTCTCATCCCACAAAATGTTATATTAAAAAAAAATACTAAAAATAAAAACAAGAAACAATTGCCAAACATATTTTTGTTTCTATTTCTTTTTTTCAAGAAACAAGAAACAGAAATGGTGACCAAACGTATTTCTCTTTCTAGTTATAGAAAAGATTAGAAACAAGAAACAGGTAACACGAAATAGAAAACGAAAATAGGAAACGACAACGTTACCAAACGGACCCTAATATTCTTTTCTCTTGTCTCCAGCTTTATTAAAAAAGTCTAAGCATTTTAGAACTATTTATGTTTCTTGTTTAAACATTACTAAAATTGTACAGAAATTTTAGAAACAACAAAAACAAGTTTTTTGTAATTTCTTATTTCCGTTTCTAAAATCATAAATAAAAATATTGTTTTATCATTCTTATGAATCCATAGATGTTGGGACATGCAATTCTATTTTTCTTTAGAAACAAGAAAAATTAGAATATTACCAGACGAACTATTATTTGCCCATTTGTTCTATTCAATACAAAAAATCAATGAATCGATCGATCAGTAGAGTCTGACAAATAAAAAAACCGACAATCGACATATAAGGTTTTTTTTGGTTTGTTTGTTTGTTTAAATGCACTGACATTATATTTGTAGTCCCCGGAATTGCTTATAGAAAACTAAGGATATCACTCGTTTTCTCAACGGTACATTATTATTATTATTATTTTTTAAGTTTTGATTTATTATTAATTTTTTTTAAGTTTACGTACATCTTCTCCCCTTTCCTCTCCTCCCCTTCTCCGCCTCTGCTCTCCTCTCCTCTCCCCTTCTCTGTTCTTAATTCTTCCTTTCTATTCTTCTCCCACCTCTTTAAATCTCATTTTGTATCGGTTTTCATCAAAATCGACGATCGATATAGATATTGCAGAGCCTTCTAAAACTGTTGAGAAAAATGACTTGTTAGAACTCGGCATCAGTTTTAGCTCAAAACCAACACCGACCGATGCGCACTCATACCTATCAATAGGCACCTCTTAATTTTCAGATCTAAATTTTATTGGGTTGGTAAGAAAACAAAGTCCCACATTTGGAAAGGATGGTCCATAGTATGTAGGAAAGGACAATTATCTCCATTGAAACGAGACTTTTAAAAGTAGAACCGTGACTATGTCCAAAATAGACAATATCATACCAATACTTCAATATGTCTGGTTTGTACAACCAACGAGTACTCAATTTTGTACCAAACTCATTGAAGAAGAAGATGCTTCATATACACATAGAAAAGATTACATTAATAATGCTGCCACACAAACTGATTACATACTCCTCTCAGGAGTAGACAAGAGGTGTCAATACAAGACACGACAAACTTTATTCCATAGAACATAGAGAAAAAAAGAAAAACACAGAACAATTTGCAGAAGAAGATGATACATTATTATTATGAAGAAGCACCGAACCAAGAGAGAGCTTCAATCAGAATAACCACAATAGCCTGAAAGGCAATTCCAGTAAATGCATACTTTCTTGCATTCTGCATCAGTGGAGCACGGCAGAAGAATTTTAGGGCATGGCCCTATTGGATTATTGTTCACACCGTCGGACACTAGTTGAATCTCCTCGCCGGCGTCGGCGCCAGCAGACTCGGCTACAGCGGCCACCAGCAACATCCCCACAATCGCCACCAACCCAAATTTCTTCCACTCCATTATATTTCTTCCCTCTTATCTCCCTAATTTAATTTCTTTTTGTATTTACAGTGAACAACTCTTACTGTAAACACTACAAAATTTAAGGCTTTCAACCACGAAAATTTTTCCTCGCTGAAGCCTACATTCTTCAGCGACGAAATCCGTTACGTCGTCAGTTTTGTCGCTGATTACGTGTTGCTGAATTGTTTCAGCGACAAAAACAAGGTTTCGTGCAAATTTCATGATCGCCACATAAGTTACCATTAATTTCTTATATTTTCCTTGGCAACTAAATCTAGTAGAGTTAGACGGTTGTCCTATGTTGTCCTATGAGATTACTCTTGAGTTTTTAAGGAGTGTAAATAAAGTCTCATAGTATATAAGGAAGAACAATTATATATCTTCATTGGTATGAAGCTTTTTGAGTGAAAGCAAAAGTAAGTCGTGAGGGCTATGTCCAAAGCGGACAATATCATACGTGGGGTAGTACCGTTGTCCTTAACAATTACTAGGTGTGCACAAACTAAACCGAGGCAATTTGGAAAAGAAAATGAAAAATGAACATTTATAAAATATCATGTGCAATATGATTTTTTTTTGTTTTTTTTATTACTGAATGAGTTCCAAATAACTCAATCAAACCTATCTCAAATTGGGTAGATAATAATTGTTTGGATAACTATAATTAAATAATTGGATTGAGTCTAAACAGTACTTCAACTCAAAATAACTCAGAAACAACTGCTATAAACGAAAATAAGTCTTTGGTGCATTATAAATTTTTACATTTTAAGGGCTTTTTTTTTTGTTCTTTTTTTTTTTCCTTTTTAAAAGGGGATTAAAACAATAAATTGTTGACATTTTGGATATTTCGACGACATGCTAAAATCTTGATGATTTATTGACGTGTCTTACAATTAGAGGAAGATCGAAATTTCTCCGTGATGAAATGTGGAGCCAGTGTTTCTAGTGAGCTATGAGTATGAATGGCGAAACATTATTTGCCCATTTGGTTCTTTTCATTTATTATTCCTTTATTTTAATTTTTATCTCAAAAACTTTATAATTTAATATCATTTTTGCCTTTTTGTTTCTCTTCCTTCATTTCCCATCTCCTTATCCGAATATAAGTTTGCTTCGACACATTGGGCATCATAATTATCATTGATCGGAAAATTAAATTCCATCAACTTAAAAGTCAAATATCAATTTTCCATATCAAATTTAAGAGAATTAAACTGAATCCATTATTAAAAATTGAACTAACGGTATTTATACATAATCTAAGATGGTTAAATGATATATAATTACTATTTTATACAAAAAAGATATACATAATTAGATATCTTCTATTTATTTATTTAAAAATAGCAAAAATATATTACGTTAATTATATTACACATAACTTCCTATTATTAAAAATTATATCATTAACTACTCCATTGGTTAGATTTGTAAAGAATTTCATATTTGTAGAATATTATAAAGAAAGGAGATGTGTAGAGTGAATTAAATCAATTAGAGACATAAATTAAATATTTTTATACTCTTTTGAAGGTAGTGTTGCAGTGGCAAACACATGGAGCTTTGTGTTATCACCTACCCAAGTCATTTGAGATCGATTTCGAAAAATAAAAATAAAAAATAATTATTGTTAGTTTATATGTACTAAATTTATAATTAAAAAAATTATTTATTACCCATTAATAGCCTACCAACGACCACGTGGTGTGTCCTTGTTCATCCATTAATAACCTTTCAAATAAATAAATGAGCTTTCAATTTACTTCTTTCATCCTACCATTATTGGTGTCCCATTTTTTCTTTATAATAAATTTCAGCCACCAAACACTTAACTTAATCATTGGTGTCCTCCTTCACTTAACTTAATTATTGGTGTCTTCCTTTACGAACGATAATCCTACGTAACCTACGTATCTCCACAATAGTATGATATTATCCATTTTGGACATAGCCTTCATGGCTTTGTTTTTTGTTTCACCCAAAATGCCTCATACAAATAGAGATAATTGTTCTCTCTCATTTACCCTTGCTGATGCGAAGCCCGACTCCGGATCATTCCCTTCCTTAGCCAATGTGGGACTTTGTTTGTAATTATATTACAAACCCAACAATTCTCCCCTCGAACAAAGTACCATCAAGTCTCCCTTCAAGTAGTCACCCATCCGTCTATTCTCCGAGATCAGAACGAGAGCTTGCTCTTATCTAAAGCTCCAGACACACTTTGATAGAGCACACCTACAGATTATACCATAACCACACCTTCCGAGGCTGACTTCTTTGTTCGGCACTCGAGGATTCATCGACGCAGTTAGATTTAGATCGTGACTCTGATACCATAGCTTGTTAAAGACAACGATACTCCAAGGATCAAAAGTGTATTTTATTGTGAAGAAAACTCCCCGAGGATCAAAAGTATATTATCTAGGAAAACGTGCATTTATAGTGAGAGTTGCTTCTCTATGTTTGTCAAAAAATAACAAAAATATATTAAATAGTTACACGTGATATGTCATATTATTAAAAATTCTAACATTATTTATTAGATTTGGAAAGAGTTTCATACCTATAGAAGATAAAGGAGGGAGGGGAAGTGTGAATTAAAAGAATTAGAGGCACAAATTAAGTATTTTTAAAGACTAGCTAACATGAATATATTCCTGATTCTCGTTATAAAAAAAATTTGAAGCAAAAAACAGGAAGCAATAAACGAGAACATTACCAAACGGACTTCAATAGTATTGTTTCTTGTTTCTCGTTTTCAATTTCATTAAGAAATTTAAGCATTTGACAACTATTCATGTTTATTGTTTAAACATCCTTAAGAATGTATATAAATTTTAGAAACAACAAAAACAAGTTTCTTGTAATCTATTGTTTTACTTTTTCAAAACAAAAATATTGTTCCATAATTATTGAATAATGGATGTTGAAGGAACGCAATTCTATTTTTCTTTGTAACAAATGACGAAATTGAAACAAGAAATTGAAACATTACCCGACAAACTATTATTTGCCCACTTCATTCTTTTCAATATAAGAAATCGATGAATCGATCGGTTACTCTAGTCAACAAATAAAAAAACCGATAATCGACGTATAAGTTTTTTTTTCCTTTTTTTTTGTTTAATGCACTGACATTATATTTGTAGTCTCCCAAATTGCTTAGAGAAAACTAACGGTACTACTGGCTTTCTCAACGGTACATTAGTTTGTTTCTTAAAGTTTTAATTTATTCTTATTATCTTTTGAAGTTTACGTATATCTTCTCCCCCTTATTTTTCTTAATTCTCCCTTTCCATTCTTCTCCCACCTCTTAATCTCTTTCATATCGGTTTTGGTCAAAATAACTGCCAATATAGTCAATCGGTAGATATATGGCATAGCCTTCTAAAATCGTTGAGTTTCGACCCACGAAAAAATGACTTGTTAGTATTCGCCATCGATTTTAGCTCAAAATCGACACCGATCAATGTGCAGCCATACCTATTATACATCTCTTAATTTTCAGACGTGGTTTTAGACACAACCCTGGTCTAAACCTATACATAATTTAACGGTAACTCAGTTTTGTACCAAAACCATTGAAGAAGAAGATGCTTCGTACACATAGAAAAGATTACATTAATAATGCTTGATATGAGAGACCACAGACTTTATTTCCATAGAAAAGAGAGGAAGAAGAGAAGAAGAAAGAACACACAGAACAATTTGGCAGAACAAGACGATACAATATTATTATTGTGAAGAAGCATCAAAGCCAGAGAGAGCTTCAAGAAGAATAACCACAAGTGCCATGTGAAAGGCAATTCCAGTAAATGCATGTTTTCCAGCATTCTTCATCAGTGGAGCATCTCACAAGAATTCTAGGGCATGGCCCTATCGGATTATTGTTCGCACCGTCGGACACTAGTTGAATCTCTTCGCCGGCGCCGGCGCCGGCAGACTCGGCCACAGCGGCCACCAGCAACATCCCCACAATAATCGCCACCAACCCAACTTTCTTCCACTCCATTATTATTATATTTCTTCCTCTCTTATCTCCCTAATTTAATTTCTTATCTTTTTCTTATCGATTGCTTTGTTGGGTCTTTTGTATTTATAGAGAACAACACTGACTATAAATGATGGGTTTTCAGAAAATTCGATGATCCAAAAAAATCCCTAAATGCTTACCGTTGAGTTACCGATTTGTTTCGATTGGATTGAGTTCAAATAAATAAAAACTCTACGAGTTGGTGTGGTTAGTTCATCCAAAATAAATATGAGTTTGACTAAACCAACTCAAGGTTATTATCAATTTTAAAATAATTTCTAAAATTATATATATATATATATATATTTATTTTAATTTAACGTTGACTCATTGGTTGAAATAAGTCAAGGTAAATAAAAAAAGGTAAATAAAAAAGAATTTGGAGGTAATTAGTGCAAACTCGAAGATGGTCACATACCTTACAATTAAGTTCTTATATTTTCCTTGACAATTAAATCTAGTAGAATTAGACCGTTGTTTTATGAGATTAGTAGATGTGCTCAAGCTAGATCCGGGGCAATTTGGAAATTAAAAAAAAAAAAACTCTTTTCAATCTTGGAAATCTAGATTGAAAAAAAAAGGAAGATTTGTGAAATATCAGGTGTAATATGACTTTTTTTTCTTGTTACACTATCCCTTAAATGAGTGGTCGAAATAACTCCATCAAACCTAACTCAAACAATAACTCAAACAAATTGGGTCGGGTCTAAAAAGTATTTCAACTCAAAGAAACTCAAGACCGTAAACAAAAATAAGTGTTTGGTGCATGATAATTTTTTACATTTTAACGGTTTTTTTTTCATTTTAAAGGGAGATTTAAGATAAAATTGGGTATAATTTATCTTGAAGCTAAGGCCTACGCAACAACAATAAAGATATTTCGACAACATGCTAAAATCTTGATGATATATCCACGGGTCGTGGACATTAGAGGAAGAACGAAATTTCTGTGCGATGAAATGTTATGAGCCACTATTTTTATTGAGCTATGGGCATGAACTGTTGAGTTTGTAAGGTGATTGCAAACAAAGTCCACATTGGCTAGGGAAGGGAATGATCCATGGTATATAAGGGAGGACAATTATCTCCATTAGTATGAGGTCTTTGGGTGAAACCAAAAGTAAAGCCGTGCAGGCCATTGTGGAGATACTCAGGATACGAAGGGTACCGTTGTCCTTAACATGAATGGCGAAACATTATTTACCCATTTGGTTCTTTTCATTTATTTTTCCTTTATTTTAATTGTTATCTCAAAAACTTTATATAATTTAATATCATTTTTGCCTTTCTCTCTTCCTTCATTTCCCATCTCCTTATCCGATTATAAGTTTGCTTCAACACATTGAGCATCATAACTGTCATTGATGGGAAAATTAAATTCCATCAACTTAAAAGTCAAATTTCAATTTTCCAGATCAAATTTAAGAGAATTAAACTTAAAAAAACAAGGAAGCTTCTAATCAAATTAGAAATCAACTAACGGTATTTATACATATAATCTATGGTTAAATTATATATAATTACTGTTTTATACAAAAAAAAAATTATACATAATTAGATGTCTTCTCTTTGTTTATTTAAAAATAACAAAAATATATTAGGTAATTATATTACACATAACTTCCTATTATTAAAATTACATCATTAACTACTGGTTTGTTAGATTTATAAAGAATTTCATATTTATAGAACATTATAAAGAAGGGAAAGGCAAAGTGAATTAAAAGAATTAGAGACACAAATTAAATATTTTTAAAGTCTTTTGAAGATGGCGGGGTAGTGTGGCAAAGACGTGGAGCCTGGTGTTATCGCCTACCTAAGTCATTTGAGATCGATTTTGAAAAAAAAAATTAAATATTTTTAGCTTGTATGTACTAAATTTATAATTTAAAAAATTATTTAATACCCATTAATAGCCTACCAAGGGCCACATGGTGTCCTTGTTCATTCCATTAATAACCTTAAAATAAATGAGCTTTCAATTTACTTCTTTCATCCTACTATTATTGGTGTCCCATTTTTTCTTTAGTCACCTAACTTAACTAGTTCAAACATATGGTTGGAACAATCTCATTCTTTCAAAGGTTATTACATCTCATCTTTTTGTAATTATGATATAGCTATCATTTTTCTCCGTTAAATTGCCTTCATCTAAGGATTTCTCACCCTTTAATAAAATAGAATATTGGAAACAAATAAGAATTACTAATTTGTAAGGTTAGTAGTCATGGTACTTTTATTTCATAATATTATTTACAATCCAACCTCTATTATTTATTTTGATTGAGTTATCTTTATTTAAATCTATTTTTTATCATTACACTTCAAATCACAAATTAATGAAAAAAATGATCGCGACTTGTTTGAAATAAGCCATTTCAAGAAATATCTTGAGATGAGTTAATAAGATGAGAGTGATGCTACCAAATTTGATATCTATCTGATTTTTATCCCCACATTTGATTAAAAAATGAAATTTAAATTATAAATTTATTCCATTAAATTTGGTTAGTTGTGCCCTATTTAATCCCTAAAAAAATCATTTTTTTGAAACTTTAATGCATTTAAAAATTAGGTACATGGGCTATAAGATGATAATTGTCCCAACTAAACTGAAAAATTTAACAAAAGTGGTAGTTGGAGCGCCATCAAGTCGAAGAAAAAGAAGCAGCAGCTTCCTTAGCAAAATTATGCACCATCATGTTGCAATTCCTCCGAACATCCAACATATCCAAATTTACGCCTTCGAGTCGTTAGATTGATTTGAACAAATAATAGATTTAAAGGTTCAGACTTAGTACTCCAAAATTTGATAACACACAAAAAGATGAAAAGTTGAGAGAGTGGGAGAGAGGAAGTTAATTAAAATTAGTCTAACTTATACAAACATATTTATGATATAAAAATTTTAGAGAATTTTAAAGGGTTTAATTGAGGGAAAAAAATGGAAGGTCTCCCAACGTAAACTTAAGAGAATCAAGGGGTTATATTACCTTTTAAAGAAATTTAAAAGATTTAAATAGGGAATAAAAATATAAAGTTAACCGAGATGAATTTTTAGGTTGATTATGAATTTTTTTCTTTAGAGGTTTGTATTTAATTTAAGGTTATTTTTTCTTTCAAGAGAATTATATATTTTATTAGTTTGTATTCTCAATATTATAAGAAAAAATTAATACAAATTTATATTTTTCGATCTCAATATATTCAAATGTGATTCAGTAGTAGAATGAGTTTGAGAAAACTATTTCAGAGTAATATTTCTATGTAAAACATTTTTTTTTAACAAGCATTGAAAAAAGGAAAAACACTGATTATAAGTGTTTTTAGATACTCTTAAAAAATTTTAGAGCACCTGTGACTTGATAAGATCGATAACCAATCACCATAAAGAGAGTTCTTAAAAAAAATATTTTTAATTAGCTAAAAGTTGTATTATTACTATTTTAGAGGCAGATCAATCTTACCCTTTTAACATGTTTGATTCACTAGATTTGTGATCGAGTAAAAGTTAATGAGCCAATTAGCTAATTAGTAATGATTTTGTTTTTAATTTTTAAAAATTATGTCGGGGATGGCGATGAAATTTCATTCGAGGGACGCATCACCGTTGAGTTGACCGTTAGTCACACGTACTAACTTCACGGAGTAATTAAGTCCGGAAGCAAGTTCGGTAAAGTCAAACTACAAATTACCGAACTAAGCGAATTTTACAATAGAGATCTCCAAACTTGACTGTAACGTTTAAATAACTAACCGTACAACCGCGTTTCAACCTCAACGCGTATTTCACGTCTAGAATTACGGAAGTAACTGTGAATTTGAATTCATGATGCCAACAGTTATCTAGCCTCTATATAAATACACTAAAATTGAGTAAGTGAGGTATGCAAACTAGAATATTTGAAATTTTTGCATATTTGATTCATGTACTGACAATAACCTTTTGTAGGATCAATTTTCATCTTCGAATGTTCTTGAAAATTTTAATGCTTTAATCGAATTTTTGGGTTAAAACATGTCTATTTTCTCTCAATTTCTTCGATACATTTTTCTCTAGTTTTTTATGCATCAAATCCACTTTTTCCTCCCTTTTTTCCCACATTAAAAAGATAAAAGACCTAACAAGCGTTGGGTTTGTAAGGAATGCAAACAAACTCTCATATTGGTTAGGGATCATAGATCTATAAGAGATGACAATTACCTCCATTGATATTAAGTGTTTTGAGTGAAACCAAAAGTAAAGCTAAGGGCTATGTCCAAAACGGACAATATCATACTATTATACAACAAGAGTCGGAGCATCCAGATTTTTTTTTTTTTTTTTTTTTTACAGTTCTTCCTTGTTTTTGGGGGAAAATTCTCCAATTCTTTTCTTATTTTTGGAGTATTCTACTCCAAAGACCATTAATTAGTGGAGAAACATTGGTTACCCCCACTTTGCTCAATCTTTTCAATTTACCTACCTTTATTTGAACTGTTTTATATATCTCAAAAACTTTTCCTATCATTTTTTCTTATCTAATTCTCTTGATCATAATCTCCATCCCTCTCTGGCTATTTGGCCAATAGCAGTGCTACCATAACAACCTTCTTCATCATCTCTATCTTTGGTTCGTTTGCTTTGAAAATGGTTGTGTATTTAAAGACTCAAGGAGACTCATTTTTTAAATAAATTAAAATTTGCTTTTATTCTCTACTTGGTTGGACCATTTTTCTTTCCTCCTAACCGTTGGTGTCTGATATTTTTCCTTTTAATTGAGCAGATATGACGCTGAAAATGGGTGCCAGAATAGGGTCCATGAGTTGTTATATCAGTGGTCCATTGGCCACAATTGCTGAGCTGATGAGTTGGTACAGTCCCTCGGTGAGCTGTTATATTAGAATTGACGAGTCGATCACGTGGGCGGTTGTGAATAGATAAAGATGGAAGGATCGTGTGGATTTAAAAGACTACTGACATAAAAATGGACGGTCGAAAAAATAGCACGAGATAAAATGTATTGTTCCTTATATCTAGTATGAACATCCTACATTGGACTGGTGGGAAACTACAAAAGATACGTTCGAGAAATATGCATAGAAAAACTTAAAGGAAATACAAAATTAAAAATCCGAACCCAACGTAGCATTTTTCCTTAAGACAATTTTGTTCCATCTACAGTATGGATATACCAATCTGTGAATGCATCACTTCACACGCAAGACTCAACGAACTCACCGTATTTAAGTGCTCGTATAGAGGAAAAAAGAGAATTTTGAGGGATAATTTTCTGTGTTGCAAAAAACCACGTATTTATAGACTATATGTGGCTATTCAAATAGTCATATCTTTTCATCAAAGTTATGTCTTTTGATAAAAAGACATAAGCTTTTTAAAAGACGCACTAGTTCATGAAAAATTATGATTCTTCATTTTTAACAAAAATAATTTTATTCAAAAATTTCAACAATCCCCCACATGAATAAAATTTATTTTTAAAAACGTGTACGATTACTCATGAAGAATAACTACATCAGGATAAGTAGTCCAAGACTTTAAACTTTCCTTAGTAAAACTATGGAATTTACATAGCCGATCAGTAGTTAAAGAACTTTGAACTGTCAATTTTTTAAGAGTAAATCAAGTCCATAATAATTACATATAGATATTCTTCGAAATACTAATGGTTCTCATGTTTGTATTCATTTTGGCCTTGAATACCGTCTGGTTTCATGAGTGTTTTTAGAGAATTCAGCCGCAAAAGTTCTCATAGAAGCGGCCCCTTCACACCCACATAGGTGACTTCTTTAAAGAGTATCCCGGTAATACCCCATTTTTATAAAAGAGCTAAAGAGTCATTAAAAGCATATCTTAACCTCATCTATTTCCAGGTTAGCACTAACTTTTATAATAGGAATGGTTAGGAATTTATAATTCCTTCTTAGTGCTCCTCTGAGTTGTATACATAAATTTGTTTTCCCTTTTGAACCTAGATCTTGGGATCTCCAGTCAGCTAGGTTGGGTTACCATTATGTTAATTCTTATATTATATGCTTCAAACCCATTCCTATTGAAGACAATTTCACTCGTTCTCTTGCCAAAGCTTTCGTAAGCAGATCCCCAATATTATCTTTTGATTTCACATAATCAATTGATAGAATTCTATCAGAGAGTAATTGTCTCATAGTTTTATGTCGAGACTTAACATTATACATTAAAAATGGCACTTGAATTCATATTATACATTAAATATGATCCACCTTTGGATTTTGAATCATTAATATCAAAGATCCAATCTTCATTACTTTATCCTCCCAGTACAAGTGCAACCTGTCATTTCAAATACTTTTTAATATTCATATTATCGTCACTTTCCAATAATCTTTTCCAAGACTATTTACAAATCTTCTAAATTTACTCACTACATATGCTAAGTCCGAACGTGAGCAATTTGTAAGATTCATTAGACTGCCAACCACACACAATACTTGAATTGTGAAATACTACTACATCCAATATCTTTTTAGATAAATGGAAGTTTACATCAATGACAACCTGTTAGACTTAGTTAAGAGTATTTTTTTGCTTTTGTAAAGCGCCCCACGATTTCAAATATTTATATGAAGACCTTTCCACAACTTCTTATCCATACTTTAAAGTACATTATTCATAACAAGGATGTACTAATTACAAAAGCAATTTGGATATTTAACTATATATCCAGTTCAAGCATTTAACCATGCCGCTAAACTTAATTTCATATAAATATGAAACTATCATAGAGTAATTACTCAACACATAATTACATCCACACTCATTCACAAGAATGAAACCACAACTCTCATGAATCAATAAACTCGAGATGTATAGATAATATATCCAATATCGAACCATGCGATATATACCAATACCATCAAAGTATATATATTTACATATTGTCAACACAAAATATGTAATAACCCACTAAATCACAATATTTACAAATCTCAATTTTAAGACACTAGATTCAAGATACAAATTTGAGTGGCTTTTAGACAAACACACTTGTGTTATGTGATTCATACTCAATATAGTATTAAACATAACCTACACACAAGAACCGATGCATAAAATTGATCAATTGAATGACATTATTGGGTACAAATGTTGGTTAAGAAGCACATATCAATAAAAAAAAAACTTGCAATAAACTCATGCCACATGACAAATCAATGAATGCATTTCAAAGCATGAGTATAAAATTGCAAAATATCAATAAAATGTGATTAACAAAATTGAGATCACAACCTTTCATAACAGAGAACGAAATTGTGACAACTAAATAAAAAATGCAATTTGTTTCAAACCACAAAAAATAATAATGCATAAACCGTAGCCAAGATTGAAAACAAAATAAAATATAAAACCAAAATTGTCTTAAGATTGTTGGAGAAATATACATAGAAAAACTTAAGGAAATACAAAAATTAAAAATCTGAACCCAACGTAGCGTTGTTTCCTTAAGACAATTTTGTTCCGTCAACGGTACTTAAGGTTTTCATGAACAATTGTCTTCCAGGATAGGACAGATATACCAACCTGTGAATGTAGGACTTCACATGGAGGACTCAATGAACTCACAGTATTTAAGTACTCGTATAGAGAAAAAAGAGAGAATTTTGAGGGATAATTTTTGTGTTACAAAACTGAGAATAACCACGTACTTATAGAATATTTATGGCCACTCAAATAGTCATATATTTTCATGTAAGGTTACATCTTTTAATAAAAGAACATAAGCTTTTCAAAGACGCACCAGTTCAGGAAAAATTGTGATTCTACGTTTTTAACCAAAATAATTTTATTAATACCCAACTTTTAGACGGGGCAGAGGAATTTTTTTTTTCTTTCTTTCTTTTTAATTATTATTTGTTTTTATATGTTGGTTTCGAGGATAAGGACGATGAATGCTACGCCAAAATGATATAATAAAATAGGATTTATAAACCTTAGAAATTTTGTGTTTTAATATATATATTTTTTTACACAAAATAAAAGAAGTTTAGGAATAAGGTTGAATAACTAAACTTCTAATTGCATTTTAATTAAACACAACCCATTTTTCTCAATAAATAGAAGGTCAACACAAAAGCATAGAATAGGAGGAAGAAAGAGGAGAGGAAAGGGAAAAAAACATGGAGAGCAAGAAGAAGATTGGTTTGGTAGCGATGATGGTGGTGATGATGCTTATGATCGCTACTGTGGTCGACTCCGCCTCTCCTCCGACCGAGAATATCGTGGTCGAACTCGAACTCGTCACCGACCGTCGGGGCGTCAATGCTTTCCCAAGAAAAGTACTGAAAAATGGAGGATCTGGTGTGTGCCATGCAACAGGTTGGCCGTGCAACCCTATGTACGGTTGCCCTTTCCCCAACTGTGCTTGCTACACTGCCGGCCATTGTGGAGATTTCGTGTAAAATTATATGTTTCTTTGTTCGTCTCCTTCCATAAAATAAGTCTCTCGTTCTGCAGTATCATCTCTTTTTCGTGAGATCTCTTTCTTATGAGACTGATGATTGATTTGTGTAACAAAGTTTTTAAACGGGGAAGTTTATAAATAGTATATAAATGGGAGGAGGTTATGTTTATATATTGTGTCTTTTAAATTCAGAGTAATCTATCCGCTTAAGTTTTTCTATTTTCTTTAAAATATTAAAGAAAATGTATTAATAAAATATGGATGAGAAAATTTAAATATACAACTCGTAAATATGATATGTTATGTTTTGGTTAATTAATTAAACTATGTTCAAATTTGTTAATAAATTTAAACAATTAAGAACAGTTTTACAACATAGATATTTCGTGGTTGTTCTCTTAATTAATAATGTGACTGCTGAAAATTCTAATGTGAGGGTGATTCATGTGAGGAAGACGAGCAAAATTAAAGTCATTTTATTCAACCAGCAATTAACTTATTAAATTAAATTTCAATTAGCTAAATCAGTTCTGCGATATTATTCTGAATTTTATCCATAATTTAAGCTGAATGCTCTTGGAACCAAAAGGTCGAGTGAACCAATTGAGCGATTTGTATGGGCGATTGCCTCGACACAGTATATGAAACTTGATATATTCTCTAGAGAATCGTCCAAGACGCCATCACGCCTCCATGTTGTGCACAGAGGGAGTGAAAGTGTCAATGGTTCTCACGTCCTTTCAAAAGTTTCATTTTGATATCAGAGCTCAAAATTCTCAAACGAGCATCTTATCCAAAATGAAATTTGACTAAGATCGATAAGTCAAAAGAGTCACGATTTTGAGGAGGCATGTTAAGGATCCCACATTGAAAATATAACGGACCTAACAAAGATTTATAATATAAGTGGACTTCTTGTCTATTGATTTTGTGATGAAACCCATGATATTAATACTTACGTATGTCCCTCACTCTCTCTATCAACATAAATCGACATGAAATTCTAACAAAAGTCGGCAAGAATTTTTACGCGAATTTGACAATCAATCTAAAGCAAACTCTCACTAAGATTCTTGTCATTGTTCTGTATTCGGCGGAGTAACACACCGATACTAGACTGGGTGTAGATCATCTTGAACCAGAAGACAAGGATACGTACGTGAGGCACCGGTCCGAACATTTGACATCAATAATACCAACCACTCTTGGACAAAATTGACGGCTGAAAGTTATTATTATTATTAATTATATTGAATAATTTTATATTCAAAGGAAAACGTGTCATGTGTGTTTTTATTCGCAATATTTTAAACATTACGGATATGGCTAGTTAGTTTAAACGTAATGATCATCTTAAAAAAATATAATAATAATAAAATAAATAATCAGATAATTTTAAAATACCTAATATTCATAATATGATATTACAATTTATTACAAATATGATGTAAAGAAAATAATAATAATAAAAAAGAGATTTCATAAATCATTCAAAGATTACTCTTAAAAAATAAGTTCGGAACAAATAACAAAAATTCATTTTTGATAACAACGTTTACCTAACATCATCTTCAATTTTGAAAAACGGAAAAGAAAAAAATTGGTTTATGGAGACAAATTGTCAAACTAGACACTATTTTCAAATCGATATTTAAAGTCACTTATTTAGATTTACACTCAACCTCTCCTTATCCTATCCTATTCAAACCTAACCCGTGAACTAAATATTCTCTTATTTTGTTAAATTATATATTTGTATATAGTACTATCATTTATCAAAATAATATATGAAAAAATTCATTTTTTATTTTGTTGGATGTGAGTTAAGTTTGCTATAATGTTATATTGAATCACAAATTTTTACTAAGTGATGCAAATTTCAAAGGTTTACTCCTGTAGCATTTTTTACTGGAACAAGACAATTTTCATAACTTTTTGTCAAAGAAGTGTAAATTACCGTTCAACCAAACTGACTTTCTTTAATTATTATAGTTTGGTTTTGAGAATGAATTAAATTTAAGTCACTACACCATATAAAAGGATGAAATTTATCTAAAAAATACTTATAACCTAGCATTTCCTCTCTATAAATAGAAAAACAAAAAAGCTAAGAGCAAGAGCAAAAGAAATCATAGAATTGGAGAAATAAGTGCATATAAGAAAATGGAGAGCAAGAAGAATATTGGCTTCGTAGTGATGGTGGTGGTGATGTTTATGATCGCTACTATGGCAGACTCCGCAGCCTCCGTCGAGAATTTGGCGGTGGAGCTCTTGGTAGACGGCGGCGTTCAAGCTTTCCCGAGAAAAATTATACTGAAAAATGGAGGAAATGGTGTGTGTGAGGCAATAGGTCAGCCATGCAAATCTCAAGACGATTGCCCTTTTGACTGTGCATGCTACACCGCCGGCCACTGTGGAGATTTTGTCTAAAATTCTGTGCTTTTTTTTCTTTTGTGTCTTATCTCTGTCTTTTCCTCTTTGGATTTCTCTAATTTACCAAAATAAATCTCTCTATATGCATCATCTATCTCTTTACGAGACTTCTGAATTGTGATGATAGATCTATTTATGTAACAAAGCTTGTATTGGTGAAAGAATGGGAGGAGGGTTATGTTTTAATTATATCTTTCTTAGTTCATTGACTTTTAATAAGAAATACATATTCAAAATATAAAATTTTGTCTACTCCTATGAACTTAAGTGAATTTTTTTTTATTACCCAAAGTCGGCCTTTTGCCCCATTACCCAGGTGGTTTGCGCACTGTGAACTCAAGATCTCAACACCCAAGGTATCTCTTAGAGACTAAGTGAAAAAATAATTATTGTATTGTAAATAACAAAAGAAGATTTGAACCTACGACCACGTAGACACTCATGTTTAACTACTTAATTATACTCATATCTACCTATAAAATTTAAGTATATTTGGATCAGGTAGTAAATGAAATATCAAGAGAATACTAATGTTTAACTACCAGGATAAACTCATATCTACCTCTAAAGGTTAAATATATTTAGATCAAATAGTAATTAAGGTTAATAAAATAGAATCTATGTTAAGTTTTATATATATCAAATTTGATTTATTGGATATGATTGTGGTTGAGATATAAGTAGTAGTATTGTAAAAAAAAAAAAAAATAGAGGAGTTTATATAATATTTTACCCACTAACAAAATGTTCAAAATATATATTGAAAACAAAATTTCAATGTTTTATCTTTATTTATTTTTAACTAATAATCTTAGAATCGCCAAACTAATAATCTTAGAATCAGTTGACGGGGGAGAGGTAGTCGTAGTCATGTATCTTATAAACCTTATTAACTTAGAACAACTTAGAAGTGGCTTTCAAGATGGTGTTTCAAGATGGTGGCTCTCTCTTAGGTTCACCAAAGAGTAATATTTTTTATGTTAAGACTCTCAATGCTTTCGATGTGAGATCTTTTAAGTAACATGCCTTCTCAAGATGACAATTCTTTTTTTTATACCCACCAATCTTGATTGGATGATCTTTTTGGATCGGATGCTAGTCCTTGAAACGTGTTGGACTCCAATTCCATCTTAATACGTATAGGATAATTTCATTTCAAAATCAATTGGGTGATTGTTAATGTTTACCAAATTAAAAAAGGGGTTCCAAATCCAAACATATATCCAAAACATTAGATTTATTTTTATTTATGCACACTCTTAAAATGATATTGATCATCACATAGAGAGAGTGATGACATCATTGAAAGAAATTTCAGAAACAGCATAGTTTTCCAGTTTTTAGAGCTTCATCTTCAGTCTTCAGTTTTCAGATTTGATTATTAACCGCAGAACCCATGCGCCATGCAAATACACTCACCGGGGCAATCCGAGTCCTGTTTGCATTGCTTCAAGATTCTCGGACACCCTCTTTGATTCTCGTAATACACAACTTTCACAAACATTTTTCTTGGATAATCATTCATGCCTTGACCAACTACAGCTCCATCGTCGGAGACGAGAGGTCTCGTGGGTCTCGTGTCGCCCTCGTCGAAGGCGGCCGATGTTGCGACCAGCATCATCGCCACCAGCGCCACCACAACAACAATCTTCTTGCTCTCCATTTCAACTCCCTCTTTCGAATGATATGTTTTAATTTCTTCCTTCTTTTTCACCTTTGTTGTTTAAAGTTGCTTTGCTTGAGTCCCTTTTATAGAAGAACATAGGTGTGGTGAATATTACGTGGTGTTTCAAATAACCGTTTGATGCATATTCAAAATTCTATTTGTTTTTTTTAGAGTTTTGAAATTCTATGGCCTCGAAACTATGGACTAAGGGAATCTTTCTTGCATCTGGCTGGCCATGGCCATGTGTCTCAGCCATCATCTCTAGCTTCGTTTTCGTTTTGCCAACTGAGAGATGTGCATGGAAGCTTATTACCAAGTGGCGGAAGAAATTAAATTTTGTCCTTTTTAACTTCTAAGATCTAAAACTATACTATTTTTGTCCTTTTAGAAATGTCTAATTGGGTCCTTAGGTCTTAGGTTAATCTAATCTAATTTTCAACATTATATTAATATTCACAAAGTTTTATTCAAAATAAATTGACAATAAGAGGAGTTGTCTACCTATATTATAAACTCTTATTTGTTTAATGTGGAATCCTTAACATGCCATTTGGGTTCACCGATCGGTTAGATTTTATTTATTAACCGGACGTTTAAGCTTTTATACCATATCAAATATGTGTGTTAGAGTGCTTAAAAGCTATTTAGGTTGGTTGAGATAAGTAATGATTAAGTAGGTATTGGATAGCAAAATAATAGTAAGATCTAGTTTGTTTTATAAGTTCAAGGACTAAAATAAATATTTCGAAGGTTTATGAACCCTAGGAGAATAATTTAATAACCTCTACATAACTATTTTTATTTTTGGTTTCTTGTTTTTAATACTACTCCCACCTACTTGTTTTTTTGTGTTTCTTTTATACTTTTTGAAAATGTTTAATTATCTCAGAAAATTTTGGAAAGTACAAAAAAAAAAGGTTTTGTTTTTAAAATTCGACTAATAATAATATATGTTTATAAGAAAGGTGAAAATGTACTTAAAAAAATGGTTAAAAATTTAACATAAACTAAAAATAAATCGTTATTAAACAAGACATTAATTATTCATTTGTATTTTGATTTTTGTTTTTAAAGAAAAAAGAACAGCACAAAACTAAGGTTCATAATCAACTAAAACAGATAACCAAGTGGGAATTTGAATTTTAATTTAGTAATGATTCAACACTAGATTCGATTAGATGGACCCAATAAATGGGACATGACATGGATATTCTAATATTATATGACATTTTGTTACAAATGATTTAAGGAAACTAAAGAAAGAATATTTCATAAATCATTCCAAGATTATTTTTAAAAAAATTAAGAACAAACAACAAAAAGTTATCTTTGATAATAACATTTACCACATCGTCTACAATTTTGAGGAAAGAAAAGAAAAAATGGTTTATGGAAACAAAAAGTGTCAAAGCATATCTTTGGAAACGATTTATTTAAATCGGTGAGGATATTTAAATTTAGACTTACAGCTCATAACCTAATACTCTCTTATTTTTCTAAATTACTTATATGGAAAAATTAATTTTTTTATTTTTTATTTTTGCTTTTTGTATGTAGGTTAAATCTGCTCTAATGTTTTAGCTTAATTACATTGAACCAAAAACTCTTATAAGGGATGAAATTAAAACACTTGTTATCTAAAAACAAGTTTGCAAGTCAATTTAAGTATAGTTATATATAAAAGTTAGAAAATTTCTAATTTTCACTCTCAAATGTTATTCAACTAAGAAAATATATCACTTTTTCTCTCTGTGGGGCAACTCTATGATTTTCCAAGGTAGAAGAGCCCTGGACCAATTCGAAACAAAAATTTGGAGCGTGAAATGCAATTAGATAAATTTTTTTTTTTTGGTATTCAGATTAAATTATTAATTAGAATAATTTATAGTTTTCTTGGTTGTACTAAAAAAAATAAGGTATCCAAGCTCCACTTAGAAAAAACTTAATTTATAATCTATCTATTCTTCAATGTGAGATCTAAAAACATATTTTTCTCTGGTACTTAGGTAAGTACTATATGGTTCGGGTCTTTAGTCTAGAGATCAATCAAGTTTGGATTTTTTGGGCCTCAATTTTAGGTATTTAAAACCAATTTAAAGGAGATAGTCAAGTTTAATCCCCGTTTAAGAAAAAAAAAACAGCAACACTCATATTTATCACTTTATTAAAAACGGTTCGAAATTCAAACACATTGCACACAACATTAGACATATTTTTTATTTATGCACTCTTAAAATGATATTGATCATCACATACAGAGAGAGAGAGTGATGATATCATTGAAAGACAGATTTTATTTTTCCAGAAACAGCATCATTTTCCACTTTTCAGAGCTTCGTTATCTTGATGGCATGAGAATATTAACCGCAATGCCCGTCCACGCAAATACACTGAGCCATGCAATCGGAGTCGCGTTTGCATTCCATCCAGATTCGGGGACAGATTCTTTCCTCCTCATTGTACACCCCAATTTTTATAAACATTTTTCTTGGATAATAATTAACTTCACCAGTTTCAGCTCCACCGTCGTCGAAAGCGGCCGACGACATTGCCACCAGCATCATCACCACCATTGCCACAACAACAACGACCTTCTTGCTCTCCATTCCGACTCCCTTTCTTCCTTCTTTGTTATCTTTGTTGTTTAAAGTTGCTTCGCTTGAGTCGCATTTATACAAGAATAAATGTGCATGCATGTGGTGTGTGTCGAATAATCGTTGCATGCATATTTAAAATCTGTGCGTGTTTTAATAGTCGTTTGATATACACACAGTTTTTAGATTCCGTGGTCTTGAAACTAGGGGAATATGAGAATATTTCTTGCATCTGGCTGGCCATGGCCATTTGTCGCATCCATGCCCTCTGGCTTTGCCAACCAGAGTAATGTGCATGGAAGCTTAGAACCAAGTGGCCCCTTTGAAGAAGATTAAATATGTTCATTTCTTTTAACTTTTTAAGAGTTAAACTAGCTAGTAGTTAAAACATCAATTTTTAACTCAAGTTCAACTGATTAGATATATATATTCAATTAAAAGATTTGAAGTTTTAATTTTCATAAAAACAGGAATCGCTTCTCAGAGGTGTACCCGTAGATACCAGCATTCCTGCAGTAGAACAAGGCAATTTTTAGATTTTTTTTTACTGCATTTTCTTGGATGTTATTTGATTATTTGATAAGATTCAAGTATTCTCGTTTCTAATTTTATTAAAAATTTAAGTATTTAACAACTAATGATTCTTGTTTTTCATTTTATAGAAACATTCTCAAACGTATAGAAATTTTGAAAAAAATAAAAACAAGTTTATTGTTTATTTTTTCTAATACCAAACAGGCCATTCTTCGGACTTGGAAATACACTCTATGATGAAAATGTCAATAAAGCGGGAAAAGCCAAGTGAAATTTGGAAAATGTACAGCAAACAATGTCAAAGAGAAGCCAAAAAGGGGCCGTGCAAAAATAGATGATCCAAAGTTTCACGGGAACGATTGCATAAAACACACCGGTTTGGATTAATATGCATCAAAGGATATCGAACATGTAGCTTGTCCTGGGTGTTTAAGAATTCACACTTCTTAGGAAAGAGGAGGCCCCATAAACAAAGCAGGTGGACTATAAGATTGTTGTGCCGAGAGCCAACTTTTCAAAGAATTAACTATAAAGACCATTTGAACTATGGAGCCAACATAACCTGTCAGTCCCTTTATCCTCTGACGGATGCATAAGTATTAAGGATCCCACAATGATAAAAGAATGGACCTTACACAGTTTATAATAGACATGTACTATTCCTTTTATTGCCAGAATTGAGATGAAACCCCATAAATATTAATATGGTATCAAAATCCAAAGACTCTTAACAAGAAAGTGAGAATTTTGATGAATCCTTTACAAGACTGCTCAATAATTCCCCAAAACCCAACGGTACAGAGAGGTAATGACAACTGTGTAAAAATTAAAAAAACCAGAAGGATTCCAAATCCAAACATACAAAACATTAGATTTATTTTTATTTATGCACACTCTTAAAGTGATATTGATCATCACATATAGAGGGAGAGTGGTGATATCATTGAAAGACATTTTAGAAACTGCATAGTTTTCCAGTTTTCAGCGCTTCATCTTCAGTCTTCAGTTTTCAGATTTGATTGTTAACCGCAGAACCCGTGCGCCATGCAAATACACTCACCGGGGCAATCCGAGTCCCGTTTGCATTGCTTCAAGATTCTTGGACACCTTCTTTGATTCTCGTAATACACAACCTTCACAAACATTTTTCTTGGAAAATCATTCATGTCTTGACCAGCTACAGCTCCATCGTCGGAGACGAGAGGTCTCATGTCGCCCTCCTCGAAGGTGGCCGACGACGCGACCAGCATCATCGCCACCAGCGCCACCACAATGAAAATCTTCTTGCTCTCCATTTCAGCTCCCTCTTTTCAATGGTATGTTTTCTTACGACTTTGTTACCTTTGTTGTTTAAAGTTGCTTTTCTCCAATCCCTTTTATAGAAGAACCAAGGTGTGTCGAATATTACGTGGTGCTTCAAACAACCGTTGGATGCATATTCAAAAATCTGTAACAGATTTCATACCTAGAGTTTCGAAATTCTATGGCCTCGAAACTATGGACTATGGGAATCTTTATTGCATCTGGCTGGCCATGGCCATGTGTCTCAGCCAACATCTCTAACTTCGTTTTCGTTTTGCCAACTGAGAGATGTGCATGTGGAAGCTTATTACCAAGTGGCTGAAGAAATTAAATTTTGTCCTTTTTTATCTTCTTTGATCTAAAATTATACTATTTTTGTCCTCGATTTTTAGAAATTTCTAACTGGATCATTAGATCTTAGGTTGATTTAATTTAATTTTCAACACTATATTAATATTCGCGAAGTTTTATTTCAAAATAAATTGACAATAAGAGAAGTTGTCTACCTATATTATAACTAGAATTCTTTTTTTTTTAATGTGAATCCTTAACAGTCTTTTAGGTTCACCAATCTTTGTTAGATTTGTTAAGGATCCCACATTGATAAAATAAGGGACCTGACATAGATTTATAATAGATATAGACTACTCCTTTCATTCTCAATTGGATTTGAGATGGAACCTTATAAATATTAATAACGTTCACCAATCTTGGTTGGATTTTTATTTGTTAACGGGATCGTTTATCATTCTTGTAGTTGGTTTTAAGTTCAAAGACAAAAGTAAATATTCCAAAAAGTTTCTGAACCATACCATAAGGGAATAATTTAATTTAATAACCTCCCTAACTATTTTGTTTTTAAACACCACAAAATATTTCTTCTATAGTTACTGGACTTGGAAATACACTTTATGATGAAAGTGTTAATAAAGCGGGAAAAGCCAAGTGAAATTTGGAAAATGTACAACAAACAATGTCAAAGAGAAGCCAAAAAGAGGACGTGCAAAAATAGATGATCCAAAGTTTCACTGGAACGATTGCATAAAACACACCAGTTTGGATAAATATGCATCAAAGGATATCGAACATGTAGCTTGTTCTGGGTGTTTAAGCCTCTGTGTAAGATGCATCATATAAAGAATTCACACTTCTTAGGAAAGAGGAGGCCCCATAAACAGTCAATCAAAGTAGGTGGACTATCAGATTGTTGTGTCGAGAGCCAACTTTTCAAAGAATTAACTATGAAAAGGCCATTTGAACTGTGGAGCCAATATAACCTGTCAGCCTCTTTACCCTCTAAAGGATGCGGAAATATTAAGGATCCCACATTGATAAAAGAAGGGACCTTACATAGGTTTATAATAGACATGTACTACTCCTCTCATTGCCAATTGATTTAGAGATGGAACCCCATGAATATTAATATGGTATCAAAGTCCAACAAGCTCAAACGATTCAAACTGTAACTCGAGGTAGGGATGCTCCAAACGCCAGTTCTGTGAACGATGTCTGGTCTTGTGAGAGTGAGATGTTGTAGGATCTATTAATTCCTCATCATTATGAGATTTGGTCATTGAGGTTGCCATGGGAGTGGCAATATGAAAAGCTTCCAACATTTGAGCCTTGTGTAGTACTTCTCTAGTGTATTAGTTTGAGTAAGATGTATACCTTGAGTGGTAGGTTGTACTTCAATGCCTAGAAAGAACTTGAGATTTCCTAGATCCTTTAAAGTAAATTCATTGCTAAGTTGTAGGATTAGTTTAGATAAAAACTCAGTGTTTGTTCCTGTAAGTATGATATCATCCACATATAAGATAGACGATCAAACCAAGCTCGAGGAGCTTGTTTGAGGCCATAAAGGGATCTCTTTAATTTACAAACATGATTAGGGAGTTCGGGGTGTACATAACCTGGAGGTTGAGCCATGTAGACATCTTCTTTTAAGAATCCATGAAGGAAAGAGTTTTTGACGTCTAATTGTCTGAACGACCAATGTTGTGATATAGCAAGGGCAAGAACTAACTTGATAGTAGTGTGTTTGATAACCAAGCTAAATGTTTCATTGTAGTCTATGCTTTCCACTTGTGAGTATCCTTGGGCCACTAACCTTGCTTTATGTCATTCCACTGTCCCATCTTCCCTTAATTTAGTCTTGAATATCAACTTACATCCTACTATATTTGTGTTTGTTAGTCTTTGTGTGAATTTCCAGATGTGATTTTCATAGAGAGCTTTGATCTCATCATCCATAGCTAGCTTCCAATGAGGAATTTTCAATGTTGTCTTATACCCTTTGGGTTCTTCTACTTGTTGTACTGTTATAAAACAATTAGGATTTACTGATCTAGCATTTACTTTGCTTCTGGTGGTCATTGGATGACAACTACCAATAGTTATTTGAGGTATTTGTTGAGTCTGCACAACATTAGAACCAATATTTTGATTGTTAGTAACAAATTCAATTGGCAATTCAATGTATAACTCACCATGACTACTTAGAGCTGGAGGTAGTTGGAATTGAGATATGTTTTCATCATGCACATTATGATATGCATCAGCAGATGATTTAGTAGATGGTTCATTATGGATTTCATCAATCCTTGTTGTAATAGCAGGTAACTCAGTTTCTGACATCTCAAGATCCCTTGGTGTCTCTATTTCTGCGTTCCCGCTTATGGAAGTTGCTCTGCTACTAGTGTCCGGTATATCATCGAATTTGATCCTTGCATTTCTTCCAAGTTCTTCTTCTGCCATGATTGATTTTTGCAATCTTGTCCCTTGTATTTTGTCAACTGTTTGGAGTTCAGGGGAATGCTAAACTTTTTCATCTACATAGATACTTTCGCCCAGGCTTTGGGAGCTTTTAGCTTGGTTTTTGTCAGTTTGATTAAAAGGGAACACTTGTTCATCAAAGACAACATGTCGAGATATATAAACTCTATTGGTTGTTGGATCTAAACATCTATACCCTTTATGTATTGGACTATATCCTATAAAAACACAGGGATATGTTTGCTTAGAGAACTTATCTTTGGTATAGTTCCTCAAATAGGGAAAACATCTACAACCGACTATTTTAAGGCTATTATAGATAGGTTTCTTTTTGTACAATCTTTCAAAAGGGGTGCTCATTTTTAAAACCTTCGAAAGGCATTCTATTTACTAAGAAAGTTGTTGTAATAAAGGCATCAACCCAATACTTCATAGGCACATTAGATTGAGAAAGAATGGACAAGCCAGTTTCAACAATATGTCTGTGCTTCCTCTCAGCAACTCCATTTTGTTGTGGTGTGTGAGGACATGACATTTGATGCTTAATCCCACTTTGATCTAGGATGTTTTTTATGTTTGAGGATATAAACTCTCCTCCACCATCAGTTTGCAGGACCTTTATCCTCCTATTAAATTGATTCTCAACAAGTTTTTGAAATTTAGAGAAGCATAAATATACATCTGATTTCTTTTTTAATGGGTATATCCAAGTGAACCTAGAATAGTCATCCACAAAACTTATATAATACTTGAAACCTTGACATGAAGTAATAGGAGCGGGTCCCCATAAATCACAATGGACTTTATCAAGAGGAAACAAACTTAGTTCATTACTAGAATTAAAAGGTAGTTTGCAACTTTTACTTAATTGACAACTAGAACAAATAGACTCCTCCTTTTTCCAGTTTGACACATGAATCATGTGTTTATTGCAAAGAGATTTAAGTGCAGCATCATTTATGTGACCTATTCTTCTATGCCATTTTTTATGATCAGCTTTGTTTGATGTTGAATAAGCTGTAGTAGAAGTAGTAGTGTAGTAGGCATGTTGGGTTGGTTCTTCAAGAGCATAAAGACCTCCTTTCTTAACTCCTTTTGCTATGATTTTCCCCTGTTTGTTCTTTATAACAAAATCATCCGTAGAGAATGTTATTAAACAATCATTATCTTAAGTTAATTTACTCACAGATAAGAGGATTTTCTTCATATTTGGTACCACAAGAACTTTCTCAAGCCATAATGATCCATTTTGAGTAGAGATTTTACCATTTCCAATTTCAGTTATATCTAAAGCTTCACAATTTCCCACATACATTTGTTCATTGCCTATGTATTTTTTTTATAAGACATCTTACCTGAGTTGTTAACTACATGTGCTGTAGCTCTAGAATCTGCATATAAAGTTGGATCGGTTTTTTCCTCTAAAGCAAGAGTAGCAAGTGCCTCCGGGATGTCATCCGTTTGATAGGTATGATCAAACCTGTTCCAACACTTAATGGCAGTGTGATTAGTTCTACCATATATCTGACAAGGACTGATTTTACCTTGATTTGAAGAGAAGTTTATGTGAGCTGATTGTGGACTGAAGCTATTTTGCAGGGGCTTTTCTTGTGTATTGTGACTTCTACTGGGTTGAAAACCTCTTCCCCTAGATGAGAATTGTCTCCCTCTGCCACGACTTCTTCCTTTGTGGCTGTAAAAGGCATGATTGTGAATGATGTTTATTGATTTTTCTTCTTCTAACATCAAGTATATTCATCTGCTCATGAGCTTTTAAAGCAAGTATGAATTGGTTGAAGGTTGGATATGGTGCTTTTGAAAGCATTGCTGGTTTGAAATCTTTGTAGTTGGTGCCCAATCCTCTAGCCAATGTAAAAACCTTTCTTAAATCATCAAGAGGCTTCTTTATTGCAGCCAATTTGTCACTTAGGGTCTTGAATCCTTTGATATAATCTTCAAGTAAAAGATTTTCCTTCTTCAAACAATGAAGAGATTCGTTGATGTGGATCTCATTCTCCTTGGTGATAGATACTAATGTTTATTCTAGTGATTTCCACACTTGATATGCGCTTTCCATACCTTCAATCACAGTAAGCACTTCCTCAGTAATGATTCCTAATAACCATGAGGTTAAAAGACCATCATTGTTGAGCCAAACGGCATACAGTGGATTAGAGGTTGATTCACCATCTTTATTGATGATTTCTTCTTCTGAGCCTCACTGCTTGTCAGATGCTGATCTATTCCAAGATTTCTTACCAATGGTGAGACTTGTGACTTCCATAGAAGATAATTTGAGGAACTTAACTTCAGAGAAATCAAACTAGAACACTGGTGGAAAGACTAAATAGTAACTGTTGCTTCTGATTTGGCCATGAGATTGAATATAGCAGAATAATACCAAGAATTTCAGTAGTTTTCCTTCGTGTAAAGCTCTGATACCATGAGAATTTTGATAAATCCTTTACAAGACTGCTCAATAATTCTCCAAAAAGATATCTTTACTAAGAGGATTCATCCTCAATATAACATACATGAAGGAATATACAAGGAAAGAAAAAAAAACTCAAACTATTTCCCCTATTTACAGACTTGCTGCTATTCCTAACTAAAGAAATAAAGAGACTAAAAAGATAGAAACTATATACTTTCCTAATTTGAGAGGGAGAATATTAAGGAACAAAACCCAATGGTACATAGGGGTAATTACACAAGATTGACCAACAAAAAGACAACATAAATGCTTATGGATTTACTAAGGACAGTAAGTGATTTTAGGAGTTGCAGTGGCTAAAATCCTCATGTCTGAAGAAGGATTATTCTTTGGACTTTATGCCTCCATGATAGTGCACACATTGAATTGATTCTACACATCATTTAGGAGAGATTTTCTAATACTATATTAGCATCCTTTGACAGTATTTCAAGATTAACAGTGCACACGTTCAACTGGTAATGAGTGGGAATTTCAGTTGAAGGTTGGATAACTGTAGTATTTTGTCAAAAAGTAATATGTATAGGATAATTTCGTCTCAAAATTAATTGGTAACGAGAGGAATTGTCCATGTATATAATCAAAAGAAAAAAAAACAGAAGAATTCCAAATCCAAACATACAAAACATTCGATTTATTTTTATTTATGCGCACTCTTAAAGTGATATTGATCATCACATACAGAGGGAGAGTGGTGATATCATTGAAAGACATTTTAGAAACTGCATAGTTTTCCAGTTTTCAGCGCTTCATCTTCAGTCTTCAGTTTTCAGATTTGATTGTTAACCGCAGAACCCGTGCGCCATGCAAATACACTCACCGGGGCAATCCGAGTCCCGTTTGCATTGCTTCAAGATTCTTGGACACCTTCTTTGATTCTCGTAATACACAACCTTCACAAACATTTTTCTTGGAAAATCATTCATGTCTTGACCAGCTACAGCTCCATCGTCGGAGACGAGAGGTCTCATGTCGCCCTCCTCGAAGGTGGCCGACGACGCGACCAGCATCATCGCCACCAGCGCCACCACAATGAAAATCTTCTTGCTCTCCATTTCAGCTCCCTCTTTTCAATGGTATGTTTTCTTACGACTTTGTTACCTTTGTTGTTTAAAGTTGCTTTTCTCCAATCCCTTTTATAGAAGAACCAAGGTGTGTCGAATATTACGTGGTGCTTCAAACAACCGTTGGATGCATATTCAAAAATCTGTAACAGATTTCATACCTAGAGTTTCGAAATTCTATGGCCTCGAAACTATGGACTATGGGAATCTTTATTGCATCTGGCTGGCCATGGCCATGTGTCTCAGCCAACATCTCTAACTTCGTTTTCGTTTTGCCAACTGAGAGATGTGCATGTGGAAGCTTATTACCAAGTGGCTGAAGAAATTAAATTTTGTCCTTTTTTATCTTCTTTGATCTAAAATTATACTATTTTTGTCCTCGATTTTTAGAAATTTCTAACTGGATCATTAGATCTTAGGTTGATTTAATTTAATTTTCAACACTATATTAATATTCGCGAAGTTTTATTTCAAAATAAATTGACAATAAGAGAAGTTGTCTACCTATATTATAACTAGAATTCTTTTTTTTTAATGTGAATCCTTAACAGTCTTTTAGGTTCACCAATCTTTGTTAGATTTGTTAAGGATCCCACATTGATAAAATAAAGGACCTTACATGGATTTATAATAGATATAGACTACTCCTTTCATTGTCAATTATATTTGAGATGGAACCTTATAAATATTAATAAAGTTCACCAATCTTGGTTGGATTTTATTTCTTAATGGGATCGTTTATCATTCTTGTAGTTGGTTTTAAGTTCAAAGACAAGTAAATATTCCAAAAAGTTAACCGTACCACAAGGGAATAATTTAATTTAATAACCTCCCTAACTTTTTTTTTTTTTGGTTTCTTGTTTTTAATACCCTCTTATTTTCTGAAATTAGATATGTGCACTACTACTTAAATCATGAAATTATATGGAAAAAAATTAATTTATTTTCATTTTCTTTACTTTTTTGGATGTAAGTTAAATCAGCTCTAATGTTTTAACTTAATTCCATTAAATCACAAATTCTTATAAGGGATGAAATTAAAACACTTGTTAGCTAAAAACAACTTTGCAAGTGATCAATTTAAGCATAGTTGTATATAAAAGTTGGAAAAATTCTAATTTCCACCCTCAAATGTTATTCAACTAAAAAATACATCATTTTTCTCTTCGTGAGGCAACTCTATGATTTTCCAAGGTAAAAGAGTCTTTGACCAATTCAAAACAAAAATTTGGAGCGTGAAATGCAATTGGATATTTTTTTCATTTTCTTTTTCGGTATCCAGATTAAATTATCAATTAGAATAATTTATAGTTTTCTTGGTTGTACTAAAGAAATAAAGTATCCACACTCCGGTTAGAAAGAACTTAAATTGTAATCTATCTATTCTTAAATGCGAGATCTAAAAATATATGTTTTCGTGGCACCTGGGTAAGTACTATATGGTTCTAGTCTTTAGTGAGTCTATTAATAGAGATCGATCAAGTTTGGGCTTTTTGGACCTCGATTTTAGGTATTTAAGGGTTAACCTTCTCATTTCTTGTCTATCATTTTCAATAGGATTAGTACATATATTGTCTATTTAGGAGACCTAATTACATAAAAGGATTGAAAGTTAAAGAATTTACACTTTTGTCTAACATAATTTCTAAAATAGATGGTACCCATAATAGAAATTACTAATATATCCATCTCAATATTAAATCATTAATAAAATATGAAATTGGTTAATATTTATTAAAATATACCAAATCCCTAAAATTAAGCTAATTGAGATTTTTACAACCCACCAATTTGGTAACCCACGATTTTTAGAAACCCAATTTTCGTAACCACTTCATCTCCCTCTTCATCACTTCGACTGAAACCCAAGGTTCGCATCTCGTGCGGTTGCTTCAGAAAACTTCTCATCTTCAAGCTTCTCATCCCCGTTCTTTCAAAAGATTACTTCGGCGTCATCCGTCGCATTTATAGGGCAACATCGTCACCAGCTACGTCTCCGTCGCATTTATAGGGCAACATCTTCCTTTTTTATTGTCACTGGCTACTTCTCTGTCATCAGCTACGTACCCAAGCTTCTCATCTCCGGCGGCCTCCGTCGCATTTATAGGGCAACATCGTTTCAATTTTGCACAGAATTGAGGTATATATTTCTCAATTTAGGTTTCTTTTTTTGACAGAATCTGCTACTTTTTGGTTCCCATTATCTCTTCCTATCTGCTATTATCCTTTATAACAGTGTATATTTCAGTATATATAATATAGTCATACTGATTAGGATATATAATATATATCTAGATTAAAATATTTCCATATATAACAGTGAAACAATTTCCATGAAAAATGTATTAGGATATATAATATATCTCAAGTTTACATAGGACTTTCGGTATTACATTGGTATATACGAGTATATTTTTCTTTATTCGTTTGTTATGAGTAACGTATGTGTGGTGATATAGTGTTTAGATAAGGATATATATTATATCTCAAGATTTATGTATGTCGATATATACTGATGGTGATTCAAAGTTAAAAATCTATTGGATATATACTGTTAAGGATTTACATCAATACAAACGGATAAATTTTATATCTCATAAGGTTTAGTCTATGTTATATCAGATATATTATATATTCAATATGTTATACTTTATATCATGTCTTATAGAACTTCGTTTTGGCCTTCAACTAGGATTGTTTGCCCTGTAATGAGCCTTTAATATTTTACATGTTTTAGGTAGATATATATTAGTTGAATTACGTTAACATGGTCGAGTGCAAAGGACTACCAAAATATATAGTTTCAAGCATGAAAAATAGGAAATATCATTGCTAAATAGCAACTAGCAAGCTACAACCTGAATATCACACAAGCCTTTTTTAGCGGTTCAAAAGCACACTACACACTAATAATCATTTCTTTCACTGTTTTAGGTTAAAGTTTTGATATCAACTCTGATTACCTTTAATTCTGTCTACTGACGAGGACTTGGGTTGGATCACTATATTTGATAGATATTTAGCATCTTAATCCTTAATCACATGGCTTCCATTTAAATTTTGCTGCAGTTTCTTGGTATTGTAGCATTACGAGAATGACTATTTATTGTAGCACCGTAGCGTAGCAGACGACAAGGATGTTGTGTTGGGCAGTGAACGAAGAAGAAAAAATGGAAGAAAAAACGGAAGAAAAAACGAGAAAACTTGGAAGTGAACGAAGAAGAAAATCAGAAACAATAGAGGAGAGATGAAATAAATCTTTTTTGAGGGATTTGGAGGACACAATTAAGGAATTTGAATTCAGATAATATCTATGGGGCCCACATTTATTAAAGTATTGTGATATTAATTTATGGAAATAATAATTTTATATTTCAAAAAATCCAAATTCATTAATAAATGAAAATGCAATGGTAAATACGGAATTAAATTAAAATCCTAATTGCATAAATTTAAAAGTGTAAATTTTTAGAAATTTAGACATTTATGTAAATAAGTTTCTAAAACAGCCCTATCTCTATTAACAAATCTAAGCATTTGACAACTATTTAGGTTTCTTCTTTCTCACTTTTTAGAAACATTCTAAAGATTGTATCGAAATTTTAGAGTAACAAATACAAGTTTCTTGTTTCTTGTTCCCATTTTCAATTTGTTCTAACGTAAATAAAAATTTTGTTTTATCATTCTTAAATCTAACGAGAGAGATAGTCAATTTAATCCGGTTTAAAAAAAGAAACAACAACACTCATATTTATAACTTTATTAAAAGCGGTTCCTAAGACACATTTTTTATTTATGCACTCTTAAAATGATATTGATCACCACATATAGAGAGAGAGAGTGATGATATCATTGAAAGACAGATTTTATTTTTTCCAGAAACAGCATCATTTTCCACTTTTCAGAGCTTCGTTATCTTGATGGGACGAGAATATTAACCGCAATGCCCATCCACGCAAATACACTGAGCCAGGCAATCGGAGTCGCGTTTGCATTCCATCCAGATTAGGGGACAGATTCTTTCATCCTCATTATACACCCCAATTTTTATAAACATTTTTCTTGGATAATTAACTTCACCCGTTTCAGCTCGACCGTCGTTGAAGGCGGCTGACGACGTTGCCACCAGCATCATCACCACCATTGCCACAACAACAACAACCTTCTTGCTCTCCATTTCGACTCCCTTTCTTCTTTCTTTGTTATCTTTGTTGTTTAAAGTTGCTTTGCTTGAGTCGCATTTATACAAGAATAAAGGTGCATGCATGTGGTGTGTGTCGATAATCGTTGCATGCATATTTAAAATCTGTGCATGTTTTAATAGTCGTTTGATACAGGTTTGATATACACACAGTTTTTAGATTCTGTGGTCTTGAAACTAGGGGAATATG
Organism: Momordica charantia; assembly: GCF_013281855.1. Classification (NCBI taxonomy): domain Eukaryota; kingdom Viridiplantae; phylum Streptophyta; class Magnoliopsida; order Cucurbitales; family Cucurbitaceae; genus Momordica; species Momordica charantia. The sequence continues at coordinate 2,917,522 of NW_028275158.1, forward strand.
AGAATATTTCTTGCATCTGGCTGGCCATGGCCATTTGTCTCATCCATGCCCTCTGGCTTTGCCAACCAGAGTAATGTGCATGGAAGCTTAGAACCAAGTGGCCCCCTTGAAGAAGATTAAATATGTTCATTTCTTTTAATTTTTTAAGATTTAAAATTATACTATTTTAAAAAATCTTCTCCCCTAGACCTCGGTTTTTAATTCAATTTGAGTATAGTTCAATTAGTTAGAGATATATATATGCGATTCTTTTTGAAGTTTTAATTGCTATTGAATTAAAAAACAGGCATCGCTCCTCAGGGGCATACTCCTGGATACAAGCATTCGTGTAGTAAAAAAACAGGCATGATTTCTCAGATGTGTACTCGTATATTTTAGTTTTTTACTGCATTTTCTTAGATATTATTTAATTATTTGATTAGATTCGAGTATTCTTGTTTCTAATTTTATTTGACAACGATTATTATTCTTGTTTCTCATTTTGTAGAAACATTCTCAAAATTGTATAGAAATTTTGAAAACAATAAAAACAAATTTCTTTGTTTATATATTTTTCATGTTTCCATTTTGTTTAAACATAAATAAAAATCTTGATTTATTATTCTTGAATTTGGAACATTGAGGTCTTGCAATTCTATTTTTCTTTATTAAAAATGAAGAAACCAAAATAAGAAAATGGTTGGGTCAATCACGTTTATTAGAAGTGGACAATAGAGTGGTTCTACCAGCCAAAACTCATCTACGTATTATTGTAACACCTGCTGATGTACCTCATAGTTGGGCTGTACCTTCCTCAGGCGTGAAATTACGTCTTACGGCTTGAACCTAAAACCTCAAGAATATTCCTTTGTATTTTGTGGAAACAAATTTTCAACCCATCTAACAGCACCATTTATTCAAATCGGTCGTCGGTGAGGATATTATTTTAAGTATCCTATTTTAATTTAGACTCATAACAACTCATAAGCTAATACTCTCTTCTTTTGTGAAATTATATTTTCACTACGACTTACTAAATAATCATAAAATAATATTTAAAAATTCAATTTGTTTTAAACTTTTTTTTGGATGTGAGTGAAATCTGATCTAATGTGTTTTAGTTTTTTTTTTTTTTTTTGAGAAATAATGTGTTTTAGTTTAATTATATTGAATCACAAATTTTCATAGTGATGAAATGAAAAAACTTGTTAGCTAAAACGTCACTTTTTAAGCCAATTTAAATATAGTTCAATTGGTTAAAGATATCTTCGATCAAAAGATTGGAACATCCACCCTCGTAGACCTTTGCTTGAAAGAGAGACTTCTTCTTGGTATAACCATTCTTTATCTCTTCCGCATCTGTTGAGGAAAAAGGGGTTGGTTGAAAGGAATGGAAGAACCAAAACAGATGAAAATTGTTCAATATAATTCAAGATGATATTTTTACAAAGTCTTACATGGTTAGGTTAAATACAGAGAGTTGGTAGGGATACATAAGGAAATAAAGGAAAGCTGATAAATTGATTTTACATTAGCCAAATTACCGAAATTCATATAGGAAAGAACCAATATATTAAGAGAGATGATTGCAAGAATAATTCTAAATCACAGCTGGTATACAACTCACATATTGAAAACATGAGTTGTCATGATTTGCCAATTACTCGTTGCTTTACCTATTACTGCTATCTGTCACCTTCCTTTTTCTTATTCTTATGTACTAAAGGTTCTTGTTTACTCTTATGTGATGGACTGTTATCATTGTTTACACTTACCGTTTGTATTGGCTCCACAATTTAAAGAGATAATGTCTTGGATAAGCTATTTTACATAACTTATTTTCACAAATGGTCCAATGTTATAAATTTTACAGTTTTAGATTTCTAGATTTAAAACTTTTTTCAAATGTCAAATTTACCCATGACATTTATATTTATTATAATTTATATTTTATTTAAATGCAAAAGATTAATATTACAAATTTGATTTTGTAAACATTAAATTATGGTGTGACATAAATCAATCATTCTCATAATTCCCTAATTTACCCCTTAATATATTCTACTAAATAATGAAATTTATTACAAATATTTTTTCATTTTATTATATTTTTTGGCCAAATTTCAATAATATAGCCATTATAACATACACTTATATTGAAATATATATAAGCTATATCCAACTACCTTTTCAGTTATATAGAAATATAAACTATATCCGACTATAAACTTAAGCAACATATACTTAACAATTGTGATATAAACTATAGTCATTATAACATACACTTATATGGAGATATAACTTATATCTGGCTATAAAGTATATACAACTATATCCCTCTACAATTAACAAACCAAGCAAATAACCTACAAACTTTTCGGTTGGCGACTAGACAATGGCCGGGATAAACGGAGGGCTGGATTGATCGACGGGTGGCCGACGACAAAAAAGAAACCTCTGGATAAACGGACGGAAACAATGGACGAGCGGCTGAAGACGAAGGAGAAGCTAGACGGATTGTTCCGACGAAGAAGAAGAACGCAAACGGCGGCCGGATACGAAGGAATGGACGAAAACAGAACCATAGAAGAAGAAGAAGAAAAGTCAGAGGAATGAGGTTTTTGAATTTTTTTCAATAATGGAGGATTTTGGGGATTTGATATTTTTCACTTTTGGAAAGTCTAATTAGGCAAAATCTAAGGGATTTAAAATGTAACCTCCCAAGTAGTCCATTTTGGATTTTTAAAATTAATTAATATTGAGGTGAGATAATATATTAGTAAATTGAGTGATTGGTACCATAGAGGTTGTTTCATGACAAAAGTGTAAATTTTATACCATTCGATCCTTTTATGTAATTATAGTCTCTAAATAGTCTGTACTAATCCCCAATTTAAATCATAAAGATCAAATTTAAATTAAGCTCAAAACATAAGTTACCTTGGCATCAACGTTTTCTTCCGGTTGTCAGTAACCATCCGAACTATTTAGAATCACTCTGGCCGAGCTTAATAGCTCGGCCACTACACGTCTAAAGTTGTTATTAGGAAAATATCACATGAAATGGTCTATTATTCTCGTCCATCGTATTTTGCCCTCCAAAACATAATAAATCTGAGCTCACATCCACTAAATCACGTCATACAAATTAAGAGTGGGAGGGAGGAGATCGAAGAATGAATTAATTAAGCTAATCCTCCACTTTTATTTCTTGAAAAACATGGTTACAGAAATGGTAATATAGCATCCATCACCCTAAACTTGAGAAGTATAATTATATTTTGAGGATAAAAACACATAAAAAGGAAATGGATGGGAGGGCACAGATCGATAGATCTTGTTCTTCAAACATCCACTAAACTAGCAACTACACCATCCAGGAATGTACATGGAGCGATCGCAGTAGCACCCATCACCGCATTCGTCATCTCTGTAGCATTCACTGCTCAGTGCTCCATTTTTCAGCATTTTCTCGGGGAAATCTCCGTCGCTTTCAATCATCTGGTTAAGGACATGTTTGGAAGTAATGAGTAATGATCATTGGCAAAGTTATTTCGCTATAAATATTTTGGTAATAAGTGTTTAATAAATAAATTATTTAATTAATATTATTTTAAATGCTTCTGAACGATGTTAATGTTTGAATTTAAAAGTGATTTTGAAATATTGAACTGATATTGAATTGGATGAAAAATTCTTGGAGAGGGAGTGATAAAACTTTAAGAGATAGGAGAAAGTTGAGTTAGAGAAAAAGAAAAGGACCTTAACATGTCGTACAAATAAAAGTAAAAGTTTAAATTTATCCTAATCTATCGATTTAAGCAAACACACCTCGCTAATTGTAGCTTGATTTGAAGTGGCGAAGAGTAGCACGAGAGTCATTATTGCTGCCATAACAACCTTCTTCGTCATTTCCATCTCTTTCTTTTGCTTCTCTGGTTTGTTTGGTTTGAAAATGGTCTTGTATTTGTAGATCGAAGGAGGCTCATTTTAAAAATAAATAAAAATAGGTGGCTTTCATTCTCTACTTGGTAATCTTTTGATACATGTTCCATACATAGAGTTTTGAAAATTTGTGGCCTCGAAAATAGGGGCTGTGGAATCTCTCTTGCATCTGGCTGCGCATGGCCATTTGTCTCAGCCATCATCTCTAGCTTCGCTTTCGTTTTGCCAACTGAGTAATGTTCATGGAACCTTAGTACCAAGTGGCTGCTCTTGAATAATATTAAATATGGTCATTTTTTAACTTTTAAGATTTAAAATTAAACTATTTTAAAAAATCTGGTTAGCTAACACCTCACTTTTTACGTCAATTTGAATATAGTATTCAACTGGTTAAAAATATATATATATATATATATATATTCGATCCAAATATCTGAAGTTTTAATTTTTGTTGTTATTGAACTAAAAAAGAGGCGTTGCTTTGAGAGTTTTACTTGTAGATAGAATCATTCTTGTAGTAGAACATGGCAATTTTTTAGATTTTTTTTACTGCATTTTCTTGAATATTATTTGATTATTTGATTACATTGGAGTCTTCTTGTTTCCAATTTTATCAAGAAATCTAAACATAAGTCTTTGGCAACTATTATGATTTTTGTTTCTCATTCAAAATTGTACAGAAATTTGGAAACAATAAAAACAAGTTTCTTGTTTATTTTTCCGTTTCATTTTATTTCAACATAAATAAAAATCTTGTTTTATCATTCTTGAATCTCAGAGTGATGGAGGCTATGCAATTCTATTTTTCTTTATTTAAAAGGAGGAAACAGAAATAAGAAACAGAAACGTCACTAAATGGACCTAATTCGCTAGTTTATGTGAAAATTTAATGACGGATTAGATAGTTTTTGGCTTTTTTTTTCTTTATTAGTTTGATTTTGAGATAATGATATTAATTTCGGGAAAGCAGGAAAAAAATAAAATTAAACTAAAGTCACTAGACTAAAATGCTAAATACAAAATACATAAAAAGATGAATATTTATCTAAAACATACTAACAACCTAGAATTTCCTCTATAAATAGAAAAAAAATATACAAGGGCAAAACAATTAAGAAAATGGAGAGAGAGAAAAATATTAGGTTGGTGGTGTTGGATTTGTAAAGTGTGCAAACAGGTTAGAGAAGAGAGTGATCCAGATATATAATAGATGACAATTATGTATGAGACCTTTTGGGTAAAACTAAAATAAAGTCGTGAAGCTTAATTATATGTGTTTTTCTCTCACATGTTCAAGCTTAATTATATGTGTTTTTCTCTCCCATGTTCGGGCAAATAAATCTCAATCTCCCTCCCTCCCTTTAGTGAATAAATGGGAGGAGGGTTATGTTTAATACCTTTTACTACGGATGTATATTATAGTTAGTACATAAGAATGTTTTAATCTACAAACGGCCTACAAAGAGAGACACTTGAGCTATACTCGTATACGCTCATAAAGTGTAAATATTTAGATCATGGAGTAATTTAAGAAGATTGAGAAAAGAAAATCAAGTTTTTTGTACAACATGTAGAAAATAAATGGGGGGATCGAACTTACAACCTCTTAGTTAGAGATATATTCTAATTACTATTGAACTATGCCCGCTTTGACATTAAACTATAGGTAAGTTAACATAAATAGTATCGTAGATAATATTTAAAAATTTAAGCATTAGAATAAGATTTAAACCGGTTAATATTATAACATTAATAGAAGTTGAGAGAATAATTTATTTTTACTCGTGTTATGTACTGAACTTATTTAGGTAATTAATTATTTCATTAAATTAAACTCTTAAATATAAATAAGCGATTAAATTAATACAAATTTTATAATTAAACTAAAAACTGCACAGCAATCTGGTAGTACTCCACCTGCTTTGTTTGACTGTTTATGGGGGTATCCTCCTTTGTAAAAAGTGTAAATTCTTTATTTGGTGCATTTTACGCAGAGACATAAACACCCACTATAAAATACAGGTTTGATATCCTTTGATCCAGATTAATCCAAATTTGTGTGTTTTATGTAATGGATCAAGTGAAACTTTGGATCATCTATTTTTGCGTTGCCCCTTTTCGCCATCTCTTTGACATCGTCTAAAAACAATCATAATTATATGATACGTGATAATATTTTTTTCAACAATTTTTCAAATGAAAATCTATCGAATTGTAAAATTTGGTGTCTAGGTGAAAATTACAACACTCGTAAGTGTAAGGTGCAAATTGATACACATTGTTAAGTTCGAGATTAAAATGGATTTTTTTTCATTATGTTTATATGCATTTGTGCCCCCAACATAAAACCCTGGATCCGCCACTATTGTTTTAAAGAAATTATCAATATGATAAACGACAGGGACGATTTAAGAAGTTTGACGAAACTCATAGAGATCAAATCAATACTTTTAAAACCATAAGAACTAAATTTGATCTAAATTCAAACCATAAGGATTAAATTTAAACTGAGCGCAAAACATAAGTTCCTCAGCATCAACTTTCTTCCGATCGTGAGAAACCATCCAAACTATTTAGAAACACTCTGATCAAGCTTAATAACCAGGTCACTCCACATGTTTAAAGTTATTATTAGGAAATACCTCATGAAAGGATCTATTCTTATCCGTTCACGTAGTAGGTCGTATTTTGCCCTCCAAAACGTACTCAACCTTAGCTCACATCCACTAAATCACATCATACAAATTAAGAGTAGGAGAGAGGAGATCGAAGAATGAATTAATTAAGCTAATCCTCCACTTTTATTTCTTGAAAACATGGTTACAGAAATGGTAATATAGTATCCATAATTATATTTCGAGGATAAAAACACATGAAAAGGAAATGGATCGACAGATCTTGTTTTTCAAACATTCACCAAACTAGCAACTACAACATCCACGATGCAGGATAGAAAATGGATTCATCGCATGAGCACCCAGCACCGCATCCGTCATCTCTGAAGCAATCACCGCTCACTGCTCCATTTTTCACCATTTTCTCTGGGAAATTTCCATCGTTCAACGGGACTCCCATCGTCTGATTAAGGACATGTTTGAAAATGATTTTTCAAGATGAATATTCTTCACTAAAATTATTTTGCTATAATATTCTGATAACATGTCTTTAATAAATAAATTATTTAATTAATATATTATTTTAAATGCTTTTGACGAAAAGTGATTTTGGAATATTCAAATTATATTGAATTGGGTGAAAAATAGAATTGAAGATGTACGGGACAAAACTAGAAAGGAGCTCGAGGGAGGGACAAAAATGTTAAGGAGAGAAAAATTGAAAGATAGTGAAATTTTAGAGAAAGAAAAAAGTGAGAGACAAGGGAAAAAAAATAAAAATGGAGATATAAATGAAACTATAAAGGAGAATGACAAAAATTTTAAAGAGAAAAAATAAGTTAGTTCGAGAGAAATCGAAAACATAGAAATAAACAAAGCTAGAGAGACGAATAAAAGTTATATAGTTAGAGGAAAATAATTAAAAGAGAGAAAATAATTAACTTTTACTTGAATTCTCGAAAGGAAAAAATAGTGAAAAAGGACTTTTTTTTTATGTTTAAAACAATAGTCATTTAAAAAAAAATTGCACATCAATTGCTCAACCAAATATCATTTGTGAATCAACTCTCAATTAATCTAAGGTGGAGTAATTTTGATAACAATAAAAGTGACCTAATATGTGTAGGTTACGAATAAAAGTAAGAATTTAAATTTATCATAATCTATCAACTTAAACTAATTTGTGTTGTAGTTGATATTTAGCGAACACACCTCGCTAATTCTAGCTCGAGTTGAAGTGGCGAACAGCAGCAGGAGCGCCATTATTGGTACCATAACAATCTTCTTCGCCATCTCCATCTCTTTCTTTTGCTTCTCTGATTTGTTTGGTTTGAAAATGGTTTTGTATTTATAGATCGAAGGAGGCTCATTTTAAAAATAAATAAAAATAGGTGGCTTTCATTCTCTACTTGGTAATCTTTTGATACATGTTTCATACATGGAGTTCTGAAATTTTGTGGCCTCAAAAATAGGGGCTGTGGGAATCTCTCTTGCATCTGGGTGGGCATGGCCATTTGTCTCAGCCATCATCTCTAAGCTTCGCTTTCGTTTTGCCAACTAAGTAATGTTCATGGAAGCTTATTACCAAGTGGCCGCTCTTGAAGAATATTAAATATGGTCATTTTTTAACTTTTAAGATTTAAAATTATGCTTTTTTTGTCCTCAATTTTTAGAAATGCCTAATCGGGTCATTAAATTTTAGGTTAATTTAATTTAACTATTATTATTATTTAAAAAAAATCAATTCATTGAAGTATGTGAGAATCGTTTACAAAAGGATGAGGCCTAAATAAAAACACTTCAATTAAGAGGAATGTAGAAGCACCGTACCTACAAAAAAAAAGAAGAAGAAGAAGAATATTTGGATAACCAAAGGATGCAAAAATTATACATCTTCCCAAAGGTTTGTGAAGGATTATTGAACATTCAACCCTCAGAGTTTCTTCTATTTTGGACAGATGGATAATACTCTTTCAAATATGTGTTAAAGTGCTTACAAGGCCATGCGTACTATTTTATAATTTGACAACGAGTTGAAATATGTTTATAAGAAATGTCAAAATGTATCAAAAAAGAATTGTTTTGGAGTACAACACTTCTTTGTTGGAGATATATGTCAATTACCGCTGAGCTATGCTCGATTTAGCTACCATAAAAGAATTTTTGAAAATCAAACATGTAAACTAAAAATATAATCTTACTAAACCGGACATTAATTATTCAATTGTATTGTATGTGGCATTGCTCAGTGTTAATAAGTAACGCCAAGGAGTCCGCTACAGAAGCTGACGAAGAATTCTTTGTGGAAGAATCAGTAGGAGCTGAAACTGATTTAGAGTGAAAAGAATTCTGTGAGCGATAGTCCGGAGGATAACCATGAAGCTTGTAGCATCTATCGATAGTATGGCCTTGCAAGCCACAATGCGTACAAAATGGGCATTCACGTCTTTTCCCCTTGCAAATTGGAAGAAGAAGAGCGTGATTCTCCCGAAGTTGAAATTGAAGACGATTTAGCCAATAAAGCAATTGGCGAAGCAATTGGCGGTGTAGAAATCACGTGTTGTCGAGATTATTGAGCAACTAGGGCAAAAGCGCAATTGATGGAAGGTTCTGGCTCCATAAGAAGCAATTGAGCACGGATCTGGCTGAAGGAGTCATTCAAACCCATCAAGAATGACATTACATGCTCTGTTTGGAAATAGTCGGAAATAGCTTATACGCTGCCACAAGAACTTCGGCCACAGGTGCATGAAGGTCGATAGGAGGCCAATTCGGTCCACAATGTCTTCGATCGAGTGAAATACGTACTGATAGTCATCTGATCTTAAACTAACGTGGATAAATCATAGTGCAACTGAAAAATGCAAGGTCGATTCTGACGATGAAAACGTTCCTTGAGATCAAGCCACATTTCACGAGCCAAATCGGTGAATAATAAACTATCAGAGATCTCTTTCAATAAAGATTCAGAATCCAGGCGATGACCACGTTGTTACAGATTATCCAGGAATTAAGCAAATCTCCGGTAGGCCGAGGAATAGAACCATCTACAAACCCGATTTTGTTTTCTTAATAGTGAGAGCAATTGTCATAGAACGGCCCAGGAAGTGTAGTTTTCCTCAGTGAGAAGATCGGAGACGAGAAACAAGACTTGTATTGTCCGAGTGATGAATGAAGTAAGGATTAGCATACTGTTCAACGGGAGAATGATTCACCATAGTTGAAGCAACTGGAATCGCCGTTGGTGGAATCAGACGAAAGAACCGCAGTGGAATCGATTGGACCGATTGGATCGTTAGGCACCATAGCGAAGAAGAAGCAAGAATCAAGAATACCAAGAATGGTATATGGGCCCACAAGCGTACTCTCAGAAAATATAATTTTCATGTCATACCATATTAACATATGAGAGTAATTTAACTCTTGGTCAAGTGAGATATGCGCCTTATATATAGACCACAATACAAAAGAGTACATACTGTAATAACAGTTATTACAGTAATAAGTTACAGCTCGTACACATCCTAATATACGGAAACAAAATTGTCAAACCATCTACAAAAACCATTTATTCAAATCCCAAGGATATTATTTGTGAAATTATATATTTGCACTACTGCTTACTAATAATCATAAAATTATACACCAAGATGAACTTAACTGAGTTTAGCTCAATAGTAATTCACCTCACTTGTTGTACTAAAAAAAGTCATAAAATTATGTTGACAAATTCAATTTGTTTTAAACTTTTTTGGATGTGAGTTAAATATGCTTTAATGTGTTTTAGTTTAATTACCTTGAATCACAATCTTTTATAAACTAAGCGATGAAATTAAAAAAATTGTTAGATAAATCATTACTTTTAAGCCAACTTGAGCATAATTCAACAACGTTAAAAATATATGTCTTCAATCAATTAAAAAGCTGAAGTTCGGATTTTCATTCTCAAATGCTATTAGACTAAAAAAGACATCAATTTTTGGAGGTTTACTCATACGATACAAGCAATCTTGCATACAATTTGATTATTTGATTAGATTCAAGTAGTTTTGACCGCATTTTCTTGGACATAATTTGATTATTTGATTAGATTCGAGTAAGTTTAATATTAATTGAAAAAAAAAACTAAACTAATCTTGTCCAACCAAAAGAATACTAATAACCAAACATAAATAGTTTTTGATAAAAAAATAGTAATATGATTATTTATTAAAATTTATAATTCAATAGGAAAAAATTAAAAGTTAAAGTTGAATTTGGCTAAAAAAAAAAAAAAGAAGAAGTTAAAATTGAATTCTATTAGAAAAGTGAATTTGGGAGTGTTGTTGATTAGGAGCTAAGGCCTATTTGAGAATGATTTTAGGACGAGTGATTTTAGCAAAAATAGATTTAATGATAATTGGTTTTGTGAAATTCATTTTTATATAATTAATTTAACGTTTGGTTATATACTCAACTTTTTAGATAGAAAAAAGTTAAATATAAGAGTGAGACAAAAATTAAAAAAAAAAAAAACTAAACTTTGAAAAGAGATCTAGAGAGAGATTATAAAAATTTTTGAGAAAAAAATTAGAGATAAAAAATAAAATTAAAAATAAATAAAGTTAGAGAGTAACAAAATTTTAGAAGAGAAAAAAAACCTTGAAAATTAAGGTGAAAATAAGGTGAATATAAAGTCAATTTTTGAAAATTAAAATTACAAATAATCATTTTAAAGAGTTATCAAAGGACATGGACGATTTATGAAGTTTGATTAAACCTATAGAGACCAAATCAATACTTTTAAAACAATAAAAACTAAACTCAATCTAAATTCAAATCATAAGAATCAAATTTAAACTAAGCGCAAAACATAAGATGCCTCGGTGTCAACCTTCTTAAGGTCGTCGGTAGCCATACAATTTATTTAGAATCACTCTAGTCAAGCTTAATAACTCGGCCACCCCGCATATCTGAAGTTATTATCAAGAAAATATCACATGTGATGATCTATTTTCATTCATCCACTTATAGTAGGTCGTATTTTACCCTCCAAAACGTAACAAAACCTTAGCTCACATCCACTGAATCAAATCATACAAATTGCGTTGGAATGAATTAATAAAGCTGATCCTCCCCTTTTATTTATTGAAAAACATGGTTACAGAAATGGTAATATAGTATCCATCGCCCTAAACTTGAGAAGCATGGTGAGTGATAGTTTACCACAACATTTTGAGGATAAAAACACAAAAAAAAGGAAAAATGATAGATATTGTTTTTCAAACATCCATCGAAGTACACCATCCAGGACGGATCGTGGAGTGATCACAGAAGCACCCACGACCAGTACCGCATTGTTCATCTCTAACGCATGCACCCGTCCGGCATCTCCCAACTCCTCCATTTTTCACCATTTTCTCGACACGCCGTCCATCCTCCAATGGAAGTTTGACCATCTGGTTAAAGACATGTTTGGAAGTAATTTTAAGATGGGTATTCTTCGCAAAACTTATTTTGTTGGGATTACTTTGGTAAAAAATATTTGAAAATATTTTTGGAGGTTAATCTTTGTGTGTAAAAGTGATTTTGGAATATTTAAATTACATTGAACTGGATGAAAAGTGGTTGGAGAGGGAGTGATAAAAATTTAAGAGACGGAGTTGAGTTAGAGGAAACAAAATGAGAAGATGGAGGGGACAAAAACTTTTAAGGAGAGAAAAAAATTGAAAGAGAGTAATAAATGAAACTACAAAGAGAAATAATGACAAAAATTTTAGAGAAAAGAAATAAGTTAGAGAGAAACCAATAGGGAGGAATAAAAGTTATATAGATAGAGGAAAATAAATTTATTGTAATCTATCCGCTTAAACTCATTTGTATTTTAGTGAAAGTTTAGCAGACATACCTTGCTAATTGTAGCTCGAGTTGAAGTGGCAAAGAGGAGCATGAGTACTACCATTGCTACCATAACAACCTTCTTCATCATCTCCATCTCTTTCTTTTGTTTCTCTAGTCTGTTATTTGCTTCGAAAAGAGTTTTGTATTTAAAGAAGAGGTGACTAGCTAGACTTCATTTTAAAAATAAACTAAAAAGAAAAATGAACTTTGAATTTCAACTTATTGGTTGGATCATTTTCTTCTTTCATCTTAATCATTGGTGCCTAATATTTAAAAATATTGTGGCTCACATTTACATGATATTGTCCCTTTTTTAAAATAACCTTTCCAGCTTTGATTTTAATTTCACTCCAAATATCTCATACCAACAAAGATATTGTCTCTCACATGTATATCCATAATCTTCTCTTTCTCTAATCAACGTGGGAATTTATTTACACTCCTTTACAAACCTAACACTCTAAAATCAATTAGCTGCCCCAAGTGGATTATTAGTATTTTTAAGGGAAATACTCCAATTTAGTACTTGAATTTCTTCACAATTGTGTAATCTTGTCTATTTTGGACATAACCTTCACGACTTTGTTTTTTGTTTCGCTCAATCATACCAATGAAGATAATTGTCTTTTTTTATATGCCAATGAAGATAATTGTCTTCTTTTATACACCAATGAATAATCACTCACTTCCCTAGTCAACATGGGACTTTACTTACACACGTTTATGAACCTAACAAGTTTCATATATAAGTTTTGAAATTCTTCTTTCTTTTTTTTTTTCTTTGAGGCAATAGAGTTTTGAAATTCTATGGCCTCGAAACTATGGACTATGGGAATCTTTCTTGCATCTGGCATGGCCATGGCCATGTGTCACAGCCATGACCTCTAGCTTCGCTTTCCTTTTGCCAACTGAGTGACATGCATGGAACGCTTACTGCCAAGTGGCCGCTCTTGAAGAAGATTAAATATTGTCCTATTTTAACTTTTAAGGTTTAAAATTATTCTATTTTTGTCCTAATTTTTAGAAATATCTAATTGGATCATTAGAGATTTAGATATTAGGTAGGAAAATAATAATAATGTTAGATCTCGCTATTTGTTTACCGTTCAATGACTGAAGTAGATATTTCAAAAGTTTAAAAAGCAAAATGAAACAACTTTAAAATTTAGGAGCGTGGAATAATTTAAACTAAATAACTATTTGAATATCCGGTTTGTTGTTTTTGTCTACTTTTTGAAAATGTCTTCCAAATTGTGGAAAGTAAGAAAAAAATAATTTTACTTTTATTTTTAAAATTGGACGAAGAGTTGAAATATGTTTATAAGATCAAAATATGAAAACCTAAAAAAAAAAATTGTGAAAAAATAAACACGTAGACTAAAAATAGAATCTTCATTTGTATTTTATGGAAAAAATTTGTCAGACCATCTACGGACACAGTTTATTCAAACCGGCGAGGATATTATTTAAAGTACCCTATTTAAATTTAGACTCATAACTCATAAGCTCTTATTTTGTGAAATTATATATTTGCACTACTACTTAATAATCATAAAATTATATGGAAAAATTCAATTTGTTTTAAACTTTTTTGGATGAGATTTGCTCTAATGTGTTTTACTTTAATTATATTACATCATAAAATTTGATAAGCGAAGCGATGAAATTAAAAACCTTGTTAACTAAAACCTCACTTTTTAAGCTCATTTGAAGATAGTTCATTTTGTTTGTTAGAGATATATACCTTCGCTAAATGTTGGAATTAAGTTTTAATTTTTAGAGATTCTTTTTTAGAGATTTACTCATAGGATAGAAGCAATATTGTAGTAGAACAAGGCAATTTTTTTCTTTTTAGTCGTACATATTTTTCTTGTTTTCCTCTGTAAATAGAAAGAAAAAAAGGCTTTAAGGGCAAAACAAATAAGAAAATGGAGAAGAAGAAAAATATTGGGTTGGTGGCGATGGTGGTGATATTGGCGATGATGTTTATGTTCGCCATTGTGGTGGATTCCGACTGCCTCCACCAAGGATGTGAAGGTGGTGGCGGCGGCGCTAGCGGCGGCCGGCGGCATCCAAGCTTTCCCGAGAAAATTTATACTAAAAAATGGAGGAAGCCGATTCCGTGAAGGCAATGGGTCAGGCATGCACAAAATCTCCGTGTTTTTGTGTTTTCCTCTCTCATGTTCTGCCAAAGAAATCTCTCCCCCTCCCTAACCAAGCTTGTATTAGTGAATAAATGGGACGAGGTTTATGTTTAACACCTTTTACTAAGAATATATATTAGCCTTAGAGGAGTAGCCTTAACATGTTCCCTCAAGATCGGGATCCCATTTTTTGACCGCATGCTCTTTGAATTTGTTGGGCTCTGATACCATATTAATATTCATGAATTTCATCTCAAAACCAATTGATAATGAGAGGAGTAGTTCATATCCATTATAAATCATTATAAGGTTCCTTTTTCTTTTCAATGTGGGATCCTTAACATAGGACAAACTACAATGATATGAACTTAGTTCAACGATAATTGACACCTGCCTATAGTCAAGACAAGAGATCATGAGTTCGAATTCTCACCCTATTTGTTGTACTAATGTTTTACTTTGAAGTGTATTCATATCTACCTCAATTAAGAAGATTGAGAAAAGAAAATACATTGTTATTTATATATAAATGTTAATTCTTTAAAAAAATTCTTCCACTACAAAGAATTATATATATTTTGACTCTAGGGTAGAATATATTATTTTTATAATTATAATATTATAATTATATGAGAGGGAAAATTTTAAGGAATCGAATCAAAGTTATGAATGTGTTAACGGCTTAGCTAAATAGTATTGTAGGTAATATTTAAAAATACCATAAATTTATGCGATGACCTAATTGACAAATTTTAATAAATTTAAAAACACCATGGTAGTAGGTAGGATTTTTCGATTGCATTCTCTACTATTCTGCTTTGAACAAAGTATCATCAAGCGTCTTATAAAATGGTCATTCTATTTGCATTCACTTATTATTTAAAAATAATAATAAACTATTATTCCATACAAATTAGGATATTTTAGGATGGAAGATTTTTTTAGTCAAAATTTGAATTTATTATATATATTTTGAAAGAATTACATTTTCAATTTGTTCTTGTTTGAAATGTTGTAAACTATGTACTCATGTAGGACACATTTTATTTTCAAAAAAATATTTAATTTTGAAAGCACAAATATCCAGGCCGCGAGTGTGGAAATTGATCTATTTTTTCTTATGTTGATACTCGAGATGAGGAAGAGGAATAATTCTCTTTATATATATCCTGCTATTTCCCAACCTTGGAATTTCATTACATTCAAAGTTGAATGTGGAAAAAAACTTCAAAATTAAAATTAAGCCACTCAACTACTAAATAAAAATATTTTAGAAAAATACGAATATTTATCTAGAAAATACTTAACACCCAATAACGTTTCCTCTCTATAAATAGAAAAACAAAAATGCAAAACAAATCATAGAGCCAAGAGAGGAAAGCAGATAAGAAAATGGAGAGAGCTCGGAAGAATATGAGCTTGGTGGCGGTGGTGGTGGTGATGTTTATGACTGCTACTCCGGCGACCGCATACCTCGAGAATGTGGCGGCCGAGCTGGTGGCCGGAGGCGGCGCCGACGCTTTTCCGAGAAAAGTTATGCTGAAAAATGGAGGGAATGGAGTGTGTCTTGTTAGAGGTAAGCCTTGCAGATCTCACAAGGATTGCCCTTCCAACTGTGCTTGCTACACCGCCGGCCACTGCGGAGATTGGGTCTAAAATTCTATGTTCTTTTGGTTCTCTCTGCCATACAATAAAATCTCTCTCTCATGAGAATAATGACCAATTTCTGTAACAAAGCTTGTGTTGGTGCATAAATGAGAGGAGGGTTGTGTTTAATTTAGTTGTATTTTATTCATTAAGTTATATCAAAAATATTTATCAGAACATCAAATTTAGTCTTCTAGTCTATGGAAAATAAATTAGTTAAACTACGTTGATGTTGGCAATAAAACGAGACTAAAATTTCTAAGTGCGATAAAGATTTAACCTATAATATACTGACATGGAAGCTGATGCATGCCAGCCAAATGCCTCTCCCTTGGCTCGCCACTTCATTAGTTGGTGGGACACGTGTCTCCTTTTCCGTCGATCATGGCTGTTTTTCTTTTTTTTTTTTCTTTTTCAATTTGATAACGGCAGAGAATATAATTCATATCATATTACAACCTAACCTATGGAGGAGGGTTTCGAACTTACCATCACAATTTCAACTCTCGAAGAAATTTTTAATTTTACTTTAAAGTTTATTGGTTCATTGGTCTAAATGGACTATAATTAATTAAGAGGAAATGAATTCAAATTCCATGACAGTTGTCCCGTGAGATTAGTAACCTGACCCGAACACTTATAGATATAAAAAGAAAAAATTGATATCTTAACAAATATATTAATTGAATTTGTAAGGAGAATGATATGGGACAAAGCCTTTTGATGAAACAAAAAACAAAGGTACGAGGATTATATCTAAAGCGGACAATATTATACGGTTGTAGAGATATTTAAGGTACCGTTGTCAATTTTTTTCTTTTTTAAACTTTTTCACGCTTGAAATGGTCCTTTTTTCTCCTTATCTTGTCATTCTCCAAAATTTCTCGGTAACTTCTCTCTTTCTTAATTTTCTCTCTCTTTCCCTATCATTTCTCTCTCCCACTTTTATTTCTATCTCTAGAAATATAATTTTTCTTTTCTCCATTTATACATATTTCAACATATATTTAATTATATCTTCTCTAAATTTTCACATTTTCTCTCTCTAAATTTTTAAAACACCTTACGCATAAACTAAAATTTAGTCATCAAAACGTGCTTGTGTTTATCATATTCAAGACCCTTAATAATTTATATTAAGAAATTCGCCTCTCACATTATACACAATTAGTTCAACAAATAGAAATTTTAAGCTATCATAGATAATTCCTACAATTTATTTATCAATATAATCTAAACCAAAGACTTACAATTACGCCAAGATATTCCAACGCATAGTTATACAAATTTAGACTTCATTATTATTAAAACTATATGAAAGAAAAAGAATATTCCTACAATAATTCAATGTACAACTTTCAAAGTCTAAAAAGATGGCCGCCCACCAATTAATTTCTTGGAGACCCACCTCTTTACACATTAATATCTTCACCCCAAAATACAATCAAACAAATTTGAAGAAAAGAAAAAAAAAATCTCACAAATCAGTAAACTTTTTCACTTGAAACTTATGAATAATCCTTCCCACTTTGCCCGTTTTCTCAGCGAGGAGGATTACCATAATAAGTAGCCTTACTTGAAACCTTGCCAGGATAGGAAGATAAGCCAGATTCAAACCCATAGCTAGGTCTGGAAGATGATCCAAAGCCCTTGCTAACGCTGCGGGAATGCGTCAACTCGTTCGCCGATCGCTGCTCCGGGAACTCGAACGTTGGAGGCTGAAAATCCGATCGAGTTCGCCGGTGAGACGACTCGGCATTCAGGAGATGGTAGCTCCTACTTGAACCTATGGACTGGCTTCTATAGTTGTGTTGTGGCTTTTGCTTCTTAAGGGCATGGAGAAGATATGGAATTAAGCCCTCCATCATAAATTTTCAGCTTCTTCTTTCAAGATCTGTACAAAAGCTTGTTTGTTTTAGAGAGAAAATGAAAGCATATACACAAATTCATAATCAATGGTTGGTTTTATAGTAGAATTATGGAAGTGGGTTGGAAGATATTGATGGTGGAAATGAATGTGAAATCTCGTTTATATCCTTTGTATTTTGTGAAGGAAATGTCTTTCGGGTGAAATTGATTGGGGGCTTTTGTGTAAATTTAAATGTAATTGGATTGGCTTTTGGCTAATGCTGTGCCCTGATGGTGGAGGCATCAACTCTTGGGGGCGGCCACTAATTCAACGCAAAGACTAAGTAATACACAAAATTGTATACATCACTACAAAAATTGTGGCCAAAAAGTCAATATAAGCTTATCTAGGGCTCATTGAAAAATAGTAAACAGCAATAATACACACAAGTTGGTTTGAACGCTCACAGATATGTATACGCAGTTTCTATAAAAAAGAAGAAAAAAAATCAACTTTTCTACCATCTTAAAATAATCTCTTTCATTTTATGATGTAAAGTGTTTTAAACGATGTGTTTCATTGTCTAGAAGCTGACTACCAAAAGCCTCTTCTTGGCTGGCTGTGATTGCAAGTATTTATAATCCTCTTTTCATAATCATCTCGAACTTTGCAATCTCATTCTTGCATTATTTATAGATTTGGGTCAAGGGTTTTGCAAGCTGTTTGGCACAAACATCAAAAAGGAAAAGGATAGTTTGCTACTCCAACTTTAATTTACTCAAATAGAAGACACCACATTTGATTTTCTTTCTCCCATCTTTTTTTCCATTTGCCATGGAGATAATGTTTGACTCTTTGTGTCACCTACTCTTCTCAAACAAATCTTTGGGATTAAATGGAGGGAAAGGGGTCAATTTTGGAATGGAATAAATTAGAAGTTTCTTCTTTCTTATATTAATTTAAATTCTTGGTGTATTCATATATTTCTGCACTTTATTTTTTGCCAAAAGAAAGAAGTGAGAAAAAAAATAAAGTAAAAATTTTATTTTCAAATGCTAGAGACCCAACGCAATGACATAGGATATATGTTTTAAGTCGAGAGGAAAATCTTCCTCCCAAAAAAAAAGAATTAATTTAATAAAATTAGAGAGTAAGATCTATCAGGAGTGCACCGATGTGGGTGAGAAGACGAACCGACAGCAGTCGATCGATTTTTACACAAAATAGATGGTCGGTGGGTTTGGTCTTTACAAAGTCAACCAATCATCAGTTGGTTACTAAAAATATGTCTAAAATCAACCGATATATATGCAAAAAAAAAAACATTTTTTACAGTTGATTCCATCTCTTTTATTTTTTATTAATTAATTTATGATACATTTCTCTCCTTCCTTTTCTCTCCCTTTCGATCTCATTAATTACTCCTAGATTTTCGTCTATTTCTCCCTCTTCGTTTCCCTCCATTTCATTTTTTTCTTTAATTTTCCTTGATTGATTCAGATTCTCTCTTTTTAACTTTAATTTAGGGTTTCATGATTCCATCTCTATCTCTCAGCTTCCATCTTCTCACTCCCATCTCCATCTCCCCTCCTCTCCCACTCTTTCTCCCTCACTCTCTCACTCCCTCTCCGAATTGCACCCAACCTCCATTGCTCGATTTACGCTACAACCCAACCCCTCCGTTCAACATCGTTGAGTCCCACTCGTTATTGTCGCAACCCAGCCCTTCACAGTTTGTGAGAAAAAAAAAGTCGGTTTCTCGAAAACTGATCGACCAAACCAACAAAAATTTGGTCAGCGGAAAATTATCTATTCGGTCGATCGATTTCCATTTTTGCAAACCGACCATATATCAGTTAGCAGGAATTTCAGCCTGAAAACCAATCCGACTGACCAGTGTACACCCCTAAGACCTATTACTAAGCATATAATAGAGGTAAAGAAAAAATTAATAGAAACAATTAATTAAAAAAATAATTTATAAATGTGAAAGCTGGAATAGCTCAATTGGTTAGAGCGTGTGAGCCCTTAACCACAAGGTCGAACGTTCAAACCCTTCTTCTAGTGGAAACTATAGAGTAAGTTATTAATATTTTTAACCTCCCCAAACTAAAAACAAATTGAATGGAACCTAAAAAAAATTGAATGAATTTCACCTAAAAAACTCTAAAAATTTGACTTTTGTTTACCCTATTACAAAACTTTTATTCAACTATTATTAAGATTATATCAATTTGGCGTGTAGATCAAGGTTCTGAATTTATAAACTAAATTTTCGCCGTTGACAGCAAGGTTTTTAACATTATCTTCTCCCGTGGAGAAAACATAGAAAAATTCAACCACGTATGTGTGTGAAGTCTGAACAAGCCCTTTAGTTCGTATTATAAGCTAAGACACGTAAAGGCATTAATAATATGGATAAATCCATTGGTTCAAAATTTCATGCATTGGCTCCTATAAATACAAGCCTTGAGAAAAGCAAAAAAAACCATAAAAAAGAAAGAGATCAGAGAAATAATGGAGATGAGAAAGAAGGTTGCTTTGTTGGCTATGGTGGTTGTGGTGGTGGTTATGGGTCAATCGGCCACCGCGGCCGCCGCCGTAGAGGAAGGGATTCAGCTGCCGGCGTCGGATTACAACACGCCACCGCCTGAAAGAATCTGCCCTGTTATGATATTGCCATGCAAAACTGACTCCGAATGCTCTCCATGCTATTGTGTCAATGGGTCCTGTGTTTGAACCCAAAAAGTTTGTCATCTCTATCAACAAATTATATGTGTTCCCAATGGCTTCTGTCTTGTCTTTTTACCCCTTTTCTACGTTTACTGCAGAATAAAAACTTCCCTTTTGATCACTCTGTCATGTTTAATTTGAGCGATCATGATTCTGTACTGTTGCAATTGTGTTATTGAACTGCAAAATCAATTGGAGGTTGTTCCCATTAGTTTCCTCATATTGTTTCTCTCTCTTCATCTCTCTAATTTTCAATACTTTCTCCTTTCCACTCTCTACTTTAATTATTTCATTTAACAACCGTTTACTTTCGGGGACAAGAATCAATGAACACGAATCAAAATTTCACTGGAATTAATTGGTGAGATCTTCTTCAAATTTTGTAACCACCACATTTTAATTTGTCTTTCAACGTGGAATGCTTAACATGCTCCGATCCCATTTTTTTGATCGGATGGTCCTTTGAACTTGTTGAACTTCGATACCATATCGATATCTATGGGATTCCATCTCAAAATTATTTAACTATGAGAGAAGTAACTCATGTCTATTATAAACCTTTGTTAGTTCTCTTCCTTAACACAGTCGAGCTATCAATTGAGGTCGAGGTACTTCGTAGCTAAGCTACCAATTAAGGCCGAGATATTTCTCTTCGAAAAATGAGTTTGAAGCTTTATACCTCAGTTTATAGCCAGCAATTTTTATTGGTCCACGTGTCACATCGTTTTTCATCACCTAACACCAAACATTATCTTTTGAAATTAGTAAACGAACAAGAAACAAATATTAAAAAGAATAAAATCAGGACTGTCTACCAACTCTTAAAAAGCTTGTAGTAATTTAAAAGAAATCCTATAAAAGATTGTTATATTACAATATTAAGTGAAACCTTAATCATAAATTGAATTAGTTAGGTTATCAAATCGGTAGCTTCTTTACTCATTTGGTATTTACTTATTTGGATGATTAGTGTCACAGTCAAGCCTTAGCCAAAAATTTACAAGTTGAACGTACCTGCAACTTTAGCATCTAACCAGGAGGGCATGAGCTCACACCACGTGTCACTAAGGAACTTTAATTTTATCTAATGAAATTATTTCCAACGAAATTCAGAAGCATTAGCAGAAATAATTTATAGTAACAAAATTCAAATTTTGTCACCAAGCAAGTGAATGAATTTGAATCTAAAACCTCAAGGATATTTTTTGGGGCGGTCCAAGTTTAACTTGAGACTATATACATATACATATATATATATAACATTTTGTTTAATGATAAGGAAAGCTAACTTACGTTTCCGTTAGAAAAATCAAATTTATTGTAGTATGTAATAGGAATATACTTTTAATAAAACGAATGTGGTGTAATATCATCACTTAAACTATCACATAATGTTTTTCTTGGTTGTACTAAATCATTAGGCCCAAGAGAGTCCATATTGCAACAAAAATCTTTTGATGTATTTCTACATCAATATCAGAAGCCAGCAGAAAGTAAATATTATTGGTTTTTTTCTTTTTTAAACATAGAAAGTCAATATTGGTTGGTAGAACATTTGAAGACTTTTCCATTAAGAACCAATTGGCAGACATTATTGACTATATATATATATGGAGATTTTTTCTAAGATGAGATCTTTCTACAAAATTCATCTTTATCAATTAAGTTATTATGGATATTGAATTATTGAACTTTGGACATGGAATATATTAAAATGGTTATCATTTCCAAGACCTAATTTTCCATCCATCATCAAAGTGAGCATAGCTCAACGGTAATTGGCATATACCTTCAACCATGAGGTTGTGAGTTCGATCCCCCATCTCTACATGTTGTACTCGAAAGAAAAAAAATCCCAAAATTAAATATGTATCATCCAAACACCAGAATAGTTTTTTTTTTAAAGGAGAAATCATTTCATTAAAAGGGTACGTGAGAGACATACAAAAGAAGGAGGCTATATAAAAACGTTCCAATTAAGTAAAATGGTAGATAAATTATAATTACAAACAAAGGATGGGATTTTGAGGACCAAGTTGATGCCAAGACTATATTATATTTATCTTGTTTTTAGTTTTACTAATCTAAACTCATAAGGATGGTCCTCTTGTTTCTGTATATTCAATTTCATTTTCATATTAAGTCACTGTTAGTAGCAATGAGCAAACCCATTAAAAGTTAAAACAAACTTTATTTCAAGTATCCAAACACCAAAATTTCCATAAATTAATGTTCATAAAATATTTTGTTCAATTCATCAAATTATCGAATTTAGATGTAGCCGGTGAGATTTCAACTATAGAATATATATTTATGAGTCTGTGGGGAACTCAAAGGCTTTGGAACACCACAATGTTAATGTTAACATTCATTAAGTCACTCTTTATAGATATTTATTAATTTCTATAAATTATTTTATTCCTTTAATTAAATTATGAAATTTAAGTCAAGTATACGACATTGAAGTAATGTAAAATTAATTAAAATGTAGGACTATGACGATAAAAAAAAAACAAAAAGAAAAACATAATTGATAAGGAGCTAAAAGAAGGAATAAAATATAAATTTAGAAAGTACTAAAGAAATAGAAGTCTCGGATAGAAGACCATTAGATATCCAATATATATGATAGAGGTGTAATTTCATCGGGTCGGGTCGGCTTCGGACAAAATCGAATCAATCCGAAAAATTTCGGTTTCATTCGGGTCGGGTCCTGATTGAGTCGGGTCTTTTTTTTTTTTTTTTTGTGAGAGGGAGTGTGCCAATTTATTTGTTGTTTTCCAGATATTTCCTTTAAAATTGGAGAAATTATTGGAGGGGAGAGATTTGAAATTGAAAAGAGACCCACAAAATTTTGAATTGAGAGGAAAATTGAGAATTCCTTATTCAGATCGGGGAGATAATTGAAATTTCCTTTTTCAAATGGGGAGAAAAAATTGAAATTTCCTTTGTGAGAGTGAATACGTTATCGTCGTGCCGCCAGTGTCAATTACTGAACTTTAAGGTTGCTGTCGCACTGTCGGTTGCTACCGTTTGGGGTCACCCCCGCGTGTTGCCGTTGTGGCGGTGCCGCCTGCTGCCGTTTGGGGCCACCGCTTGGGATTCTGCTACTGTTTGCTTAATTTCTGCCGCCCGCCGCTTTTCTGCTATTCGGGTCGCTGTCACCGGCTGCTGTGGAGGTTGTCGTTGCCTGCGGCTGTGGAGGTCGTTGTCGTCTGCAGCCGTGGAGGTCGCCGCCGCATGATGCCGTCTCGTGTCGCCTAAATCGTCATTCCTTCGTTCCTTCGTTTCTTCGTTCCTTCCTTCCTTCGGGTTGCGGCGGCTTATCAAGGGAGAGCAGAGAGCAAGAGAGAATATAAGATTTAGGTTTATTGGTTGTCGGGTCAAAACCGACCCGAACCGAACCGAACTGACGTGGTTCGGTTCGATTTGTCGATTCGGTTCATTTGTTACACCCCTAATATATTAATTAAATATATCCAACTCATGAGCTTAAATTTTTAGGTTACGTGGTGATTTATTCATCATTAAGATTGTATTAGAACGGATGTAGCATTCATCATTAACATGGTATCAAAGAGGTGTCAATATGTTCAAACCCTACATTTAGGAATCACGTAGGGCACTCTACCATACCCTCAAAGTTTGTTACACGAAAGAGAGGTGAGAGGAATAGAAAAAGAGTCCCTTTTAAAAAATGTTAACAATAAATTTGATTCCTCATCGTGCGTTTTATTTTACATTTGACTTTTAAGTTTTATTTAGACTAACTTACTTTTGTAAAATTTCAAACTCTATACTATATTTAAAAATATGCACCTTCGATGAGACATGACTTTGTTTCATTACCTTTACTCATCCCGCATCCTGTGTCTCTTTTTTGGAATCTTTCAACTTATTATCCTTGCCCTTTACAAGGTGCATTGATGATTTCATAAAATAAATAAAAGTTTCTATACTTCTAAAATAAATGACGGGAACATCTTCTAGTATAATGTATTCGATTCAATTATTTAGAATTTTTAACTAGAGAGAACAATCAAACTTTTATGGATACTTTTAATTAGGTTCAACATGTAGTTTTAGGAGGATATCAAAATAGTTACTTCTTTCTGCTGGTCTAATTACGATATCTCTACATTTCTCTTAGTCGCTATGTATTTTTATATCATACGTTTGAATGATTTGGACACCGAACACACATAAGTTGGACTTGAATAAGGATATGTCATTCCTGTCACCAAACAAGTTTGTTTTATTGCATTATATATGTCCATTCATTGTTCTTGTTTTAGGAACAGACACTCAATTAGGCTGTGATCAAATGGTATTTAACCCATCGAATGGTATTTAACATCCAGAAAACTGCCAAATAAAAGGCGTCCGTTTGGTAACGTTTTTGTTTTCTATTTTTTATTTCTGTTTCTTATTTTTTTTAGAAACGATATATTTGGTAACCAATCTAAAAAGAAACAAGAAATAGGAACCGATAACGTTACCAAATGAGTCTTTAATAACCCATTTTGAATGGTCACTATATTTATCTGATTTTATTAATTGACAATTTAATTTTAAATCCAAACTTCTTTTTCTTCTTTCCATCACTCTCTGCTACCAACCCTGATTTTTTTTTATTTTACTATCCATTATTATCGTTTCTTGTAACACAAGGTTTTAAATATCGATATCGATGGAAATGTCGAGGTCTCAATTTTATGGAAATATCTAGTGAAATATCAATAAAATGTCGATGTCGATAGATATTTTTGTAAAAGTTAGAGAAATTAAAAAATTGTAAAAAGTATTTAAATTGACAAATAAACATTTTTCTATTTCTAAATATGTTAAAAATAATTAATATTAATATTATGTATATATTAGTAATATTTTGTTGATATTTTTCATATTTTGTCGATTTTTTTGTATTATGATGAAAATGTCGATTTATCCCTCTCTATCGATGTCGAATCATGGAAACATGGATATGTGGATCGAATCAAGAAACATGGATATGTGGATAGATCAAACATCGACGTGTCGACGGATATTTAGAATCACACCCTAAAAAAGTATATTCCAATCAATATTTCTCCAAAAAAATCCGTCAGAGGAAGAAACATTATTATTTGTATTAGATATTTGTGGGTTCAATTTTCTATATTTTAGTTAGATTATGGTTAGTTCAAGATATACGTATCTCACAAACCTATATTCCTTGATTTCTTAACCTAATTAAAGTATTCTTCTTAATATTTGATATACGTTACGTTTTCCTTTATTTTTAATTTTTAATTTGGCCCATCAAAATAATAGTAATATTTTTTTGATATGATCTATTTTAGTCTTTATTAAATATATGTTTAGCTTATTATTTCTGTAGCAGACGACGACATCACATTTCTATGATATGATTCTATCTACTTTTGGTTTTTTTTTTTATTTCAAAGACTTCATATCTCAAGATATTGATCTCCTCGTTGGCCAACAGTTTTTCTATTTTTCTACCGTAAATTGCACAAATCACAAAATGCTTTCATTTAAAGTTGTGTTAATTGGGAGTGATGATAGAATGAATAATTTTGAAAAATAGATTTAAGTATAATTGATTTTAAAAATCATCCAATAATAATTTGAAAATAAATTTAAAGTGGTTTTAAAATTAGAATTAATTTCTTAATGAGTCAAATTTGATTAATAAAAAAGGGAGTGACCTGTCAAAATCACTAAGCAGGAATAAGAAATTTGGCTTTCTTGAGTGGACACATCAGCGGATCAAATGTCCAATTAACTATCAAAGATTATCCATAAATCTTCTTTCCTTCCTTTCTCTTTATAGTTCACTCTCATTAATTAACTTATCTGCCATACCATACATGCAAACAAAATTTTTGCCTTCCAACGTATTTTTTACAAAAAGAATTCAAATGTTGATAGTTCTCTTCCTGTATTTATGCCCTGTAATTCGTGAAATTAGCATACATAGAAGTACTATTTAACTTGGGTCAAGGATCCACCTTAAAAAGAAAAAAGAATCTAATTAACAATGGTTTATAATATATTTGAATTATTGTTTTCCTTATCAATTAATTTTGAGATGAAACATCTATTAGTATAAGAGTTCAAAAGCTCAAACGAGCATCCGATCCAAAAATAAGATCCGATCAAAGATCGATTTGTCAAATAAGCCACGATCTTGAGGGACATGTTAAGGATCCAACATTGAAAAGAAAATGGATCTAGCAAGGATTTATAATGACATGGGCTACTCGTCTGATTTTCCATAATCACCATATAAGTGATCAATCCTTAAAAATCAATTTAAACTTATTTTAAGGAACTTTTCTAAATTCAATTTTCTAATTTGTCAAACATGATAATGAAAAGGAAAGTAATTTTGACCGTTTCAACTCGAAAGATTTGATAGAGAACAACAACAACATGACTTGTAATTTATTAATTATTGTAGCTCGAAGATTACAAGACAACTGTTAACAAAACTTACCCACAAAAGTTTCGTTAAGCACACATAAAACACCATAAAATTAACAAAACAAACCATCAACAAGAATGATCATAGATTGTTAATTCTTATAATCATATGCATGCACCAATGCCCACACATGTCCCAGGTTCAGAGCTTGGTTTCAGGCCATCGCCTAAAGATTTTCTTGAGAACAACTACTTGTTGGCATTCGTTGCAGCAGCTTCAGAGGGAAGTTCAAGCAGATGGCCGTCGCCGGTGGCAGCCTCTGCCTTAATTACAAAAAGTGGCCATAAGCAGAATCGTCGCCACCGCCAGCATGGATGCAATCTGTTTCTTCTCCATCTCTCTGATCCCTCTATGCACTTATTTGCTTTGCGTTTGAGAGTTGTGTGTTGTTTCCATGGCCTCTTGGGACTATTTTATAGCACCCGGATGCAACATTATTTTACTTCAAATGTTTGCTAAAATATTATAATATTGCTCGAAAATGTGTAGGGACACATTAAAAAACTAATTCTAGAGTAGACTGATGTTTGTGAAAAAAAAAGAAAGATGGACATATAACAATACTTATTTCTCTAAAGATTCGAATAATTTTTCCTATCTTAAAAGGAGAAAGAAAGAAAAAGTAATATTAATTATATTTCAAAACTTCACATTACAAAGTGGATAAAAGTTCCATAAAATCGAATACTTATGATAATTTAAGGACAAAGAATAAATGAATAAAAATGACCGTTAAAATCATGGTATTAAATATTATTCGAGATGTCTATATTTCTATCAACATTTTCTTGTATCCATGGATTCGACATCGACACAAAGGATAAATCGATATTTCCATGGGATTACTACATACATGGTCTATTTAGAAATCATAATTAGGTAAAAGTATAGAATTTACCATTTTGTCATGAAACAACCCTAATTAGATGGTAGTCATCACACAAATTACTAGTATATCCTTTTAAGTATCCATCTCAATATTAAATAATTATTAAAATCTAGAATTGGTAAATTGGGAGGTCAAATCCCTCAAAATGTACTAATGATACTTTTCAACCGGCTTCGACCCTCCCTTTTCTTATCCAACCGTCCGTCGCTGTCTGCCTTTCTCTCCAACCGGCTCCGTTTTTCTCTATCGCAAGAGCATTTCGTTTGCGTTTATCCCCTTCAAAAGGAGATTTCTGTCGGTTCTTCACGTCGTTTCTGCCTGCCTTCATCTTTGGACAGCGTCTGCCTGCCTTCATCTCTGGCCGCCTCCATTTTTTCTAGTGGCCAGAGCAGTTCATCTCCCGATTGAAAGGTTTGCATTCCAACAGTTGTTTTCAATTTCTGATTTCGTGTGAAATATTGTATATATGAGGATATATATTATAGTGATTTGATTAGGATATATTTTATAACTCAACTTTTATATATGCGAATATGCGGATATATACTATAGTGATTTTTAATATACATATGCCGATATATAAGTGGATATATACTGTAATTTTGAATATATTTTTTAAATATGTGGATATATGTTTATTGAGACTTCAAAAGATGTTTCCGTGATTTTGAATTGTCTTTGAAGATTGAGTGGGAGTGAATTAACGGAAAATTAATTTTTTGAAGGAGTAAATTAAGATTTTGAAGGAGTGAATTAAAGGATTTGTGTTGAAAATTAGTATGGGGCCACAATAATTAAAGGATTATGATAATAATTTATGAAATTAAATCTTTTATATTTCCAAACAAAAAACAAATAACTATAATAAATGTAAATGAGGTAAAATCAGAATTAAAATAAAATCCTAGAAATCTAAAAGTGTAAAATTAGAAAAATTTAGACATTTGTGTAAATAAATTTCTAAAACAGTCATTCGAAGACATTATCTCTATTTCCATAATATTAAAAAAATATCAACAACGTCTCACTAATATAGACATAATATTTATATTAATTATTTTCAACTTATTTAGAAAAGATGAAATGTTTAAATAATAATGATGGGTTTCAACCCAAAACTCATCGACAATGAGAGGAGTGATATAAAACCCTTTGTTAGGTCTTTACTATCTTAGTAAGATGGGATTATTAACACTAGATTTTTTATTATTAGAACTTTTACATCGACATTTTATCGATATTTCCATGAAAGTGAGGTTTCGACATTTTTATCGATATCGCATAGTGTAAGACTCGAACCAATAACAAGAGAGACGACATTTCCATCGATATCGATAATTAAAATCTTGCTTAAAACCACCCTACGATCCGTACCCTTTTAAATTGCTCGTTACCCTAGAAAAATTGAAGTTCATAGGACAGTAGAATAAAATTTATCTTAGAAGACAGAGTTAGGATGAGTTTTCGATGACTTTTAAAATAGCTATTTCTTTATAAGTGAAAAATGCTTCTTTCATGAGGTAGTTTTTGGAAGAATCATTAATTAAGTACTTTTTTAAGTTTACTTAAAATTTTTTAAATTACTTTAATGATTTAACCAAATACTATTGAAAAAATCTAAGGGCCTTTTTATTAAACTAATTTTCTTTTTTTTTTTTTATCTATCTCTAGTTCCAATCTAACCTATGTTTAAATTGGGACTCTCTCTTTTCTTTAAAATTTGTTTGCTTGAGTATAAACTTTTTTATTTTCAATTAATCATATCAACCACATTTAAAAATAATATATAGAGTCAATAAATAAAATAACTATGTGAACCAAGTATTCTTCAGTTTTACAATACCGTAAACAATTACTAGGTATTTGATAGTTTTTACTAAGATTCTATTCTAATTTAGATAATTTAACCTAAATGTTTTCAAATAATTAATTAGTTGCAACAAGCTTGTCATATAATGTATATATAACGTAAATTCCATCTCCTTTTTCAAAATAACAAATGTGATGTAATATTTATATGTAGACATTTATACTTAAGCGACATTTCAAGGAGATTTAAGTTTTGTATTTTGTAAGAATTTAATTCTTTATTCATCATCATATTTTCTATAGTTTTTAATTTTTATGCATTTTATCTCAATTATAATTGATTCTTAAAAAATAATTGCAACCATTCTGTTAATGATCTACTCATGTAGCATAAGTATTTTCACAATGATATGATATTGTCTATTTTTTGCGGTGGTGACAATGGTTGCCTAAACCAAAGTAACCAGAAGCAATATCATGGCCATCACCAACGCGGAGACAATATTTTTCTTCTCCTTTCGCTCTCTCTATGCCCTTATTTGCTTTGTTTTAGGGTTATGTTTTTTCCATTGCCTCTTGGGACTATTTTATAGCACCGGCCATGCACAATTATACTACAAAGTTTATTCCATGAGTGTTATAATATTGCTCCAATTGTTTTTTGTTTGTCTTTTTGTTTGAGTTTAAATATGTTGATTATTCTAACCATATATTTAATCCAATAGAAAGGACCGCGTAAAAGAAACTAATTCTTTCGATAAACTAAAATTAAATTACAAATTTAGCATATAAACTTTTAGCATGGTGTCTAATAGATTTCTTGACTTTAGAAAAGTGTATATTAAGTTATTGCACTTCAAATTTATGTCTTTTTAAGTCTCATGACATATTAGATACTAGAAAGTTTAGAGACTAAGTTTGTAATTTAACCATAAATTAATATTCTCTTTTATTTTATTTTTATCTCATATTAAGTGAAAAAAAATTTGAAAGCTCAATTGATCAAGACATTACTTACCTCCCTAAAAACTAAAGGTTGGAATTCTTCCCATCCTTTTTGCTTTTTCACAAAAAAAAAATAATAATAATAATTATGTCCTAATTCTTTATTTCAATATTTTTTAGTAATCCTCAAAAAATGCAAATTCCCTCTCCTTTTTTCCGTGATTTATGTCCTAATTTTTGAAATTAGCCTAAATAAAGAGATTTAACTTGGTTGGTACAAATTCTCAGCATTAGACAAAGAAATGTAACCCATATATATATAAATAAAGTAAAACTAACAACAACAACATGACTCGTAATTTATTAAATGTAGGTGGAAGATTAAAAAGTTAAGACACAAATTAGCTTTAAATAGAAAAAAAAAGAAGTAGATTAGAAGAGAGGCTAATTACCGATCGACACAAGCATAAAAGGTCATATAATGAAAGCTCATGTGATCCATTTTACGACATCTACAACCTTGGGGACAATGGGATGTTAAAAAGTTGCCGCATGCCTGTCCCCTACATTTATCATCTGATTTGTATTTCGGGCCACCACCTAAAGATTTTCGTGGAAACAAGTACTTGTTTTCATTCATGGTCACATCTTCTTTCTCAGCATCGGATGGAAGTTCGAGTTCGAGTTCGAGTTCGACCAGATCATCTTCATCCCTAGAAGATGGAAGTTCGAGTTGAAGGAGATCGTCTTCTTCCTCTGCCTTGCCCAAAAACGCCATAATCATTATCGTCACCACCACCAACGTAGGTACAATCTGTTTCTTCTCCATCTCTCTCTGATCTCTCTATGCTGTGCTCTTATTTGCTTTGTTCTTTGTTCGATTGTGTTTTGTTATATTGAGGCTATTTTATACGACGTGGCTTGGATATATTTTAAGGTTTCCATATTTTTACTCTTTTAATTAGTCAATTCACTCTTCCTCATCAATTGGAAGGAGTCGTTGCATACCTGTTAAATTGAGACTCCTTAATAATAGAGGTGTACCGTGTGCATCCTTCCAGCAATCGGGGATTCAAGGTCTTGTTGGCTCCTAATAGTTCAGTGAAAGAGATCCTAATGGAGAAATTGGTGATTTTTTTAACGTATTTAGTATATGATTAATTGTTTATTGTAATAACTATGGTTGGCAATGTATATATTGTTTTAATTTGGTCAATTTTTGTTATAAAACATAGTTGGAGAGTTTGTTTCACAAATATTAGGCAACTCGTTCAGCCTCTCTCTTACAATTTTGCTTTCTATTTATTTAATTTTATACACGCTAAATTTCTCTATATTCTTAATTTAGAAAGTTTTTTTAAAATGATTTGACAATTTTCACTTCATAATATAATTGTCATATTTAGAGCATGATATATATATGTATTTTGTATATATGAGCTAATAGCAAAGTAAGTTATTTCTTGTTAATAGGATGAGATGGTTTAATTATATATATACAAATTTCCCTATCGAGACAAGAGAAAGTCTCAACGGATCCTTCGCGCGCTGGGCATACCTCTTCTGTGCGTCTTTCTCGTGGCGGGAACAGAACAACAGGGAAAGACCCGGCCGACCCGCCCCTGACTATTAAAAGCTCGAGGGCGAGCTTTATTTAAGAGAGAATGGGGAGTGAATCGAATCCGTTTTCGTTCTTGGTTTGGTTCGGGCTCCTCTCGATCTTATTCGTAGTTAGGAAGGGGAAGGAGTCTAAATCAATGGACATTAATGAACCATCATTGATGGACGTTGCACATGACACACGATCAATTCGACTCAAGGTCCGGCGCTAATAGAAGTAGCAGAGTGAATATTTTTATTAACTACCGACACAGTGGGTCTTTAGCTTGTCCCCCTACATAATACAATAATCTAAATGAAATATTGTAGAGCTTGAACCACTCTACATCTAGAGATTTAGATCAAAGTTTCACAACAAACAACACTTCTTTTTTTGACGATTGTTCTTAAAAGAGCCAAATAAAGAATATATAGAAAGTAGAGAATATAGCTTCTTTCTCTCGATTTTTTTTTATTTTTTATATTTTTGAGATTTGAACACCAGCATCTATTGTGGTGAGAGGTAAATCTTTTTTTTTTTTAACTATGCAAACACTAATTTTTTACTTTCTTATTATCATCCTTTAACACTGTTATATTATAGTATATTAAAAGATATCGAATCTAAACAATTTTGCAACATCTTTCTTTCTTAGAACTTATAAATTATTTTCTTCCAATCATTTCGAACAACAATTTGAAGTTTATTTATTTCTTTCTTCTTCTACTACTTTTTTTTTTTACTTTTCTCTTTCACGACTTTTTATTTTTAAGGTTTCTTACTTAGCGTAATAGATCACATTTCAATTTTTCAGAGCAATGTAATGTTTAGCCACCTTTGAACATTGATGAAAGGTAAATATATACACACATGATTCATTATTAAATAAAATTCAGGAAATCGGGTCAAAATTCTGGAATCGGGAACTTAACAATCGACTGCCATTTTAGGGAATCCAAAGAGGTCAGTGAGGGACCTCGAGAAGAGTTATCAAATTTGGCTTATAACTTATACTTGTTTTTTTTATGTACACATGACAAGTAAATAAAACCGTTGGATTAAAACAATTATTTTTCAATATTTTTGAAGAAATCTTTTTTTTTTTAAATCTCCGAAAGGTCAAAAGTTGCTCTCAAACCTATTTTTAATATTTTCTCTTTTTGACCGGTTCAAATGGCAATAGCCCCTAAAACGAAGAAGACTAAACAGAGTTAAGGATCCCACATTGAAAAGAAAATGGACCTAATGATAGTTTATAATAGATATGGACTACTCATGTCATTGCCAATTGATTTTGGAGTAATGCAAGCACCGAGCCGATGGAGATGTCATAGCAAACACATAGCGGGCGGGTCACAAGGATTGCAAATATATGCACCGCAATATTTAATATCTAAAGATTTTCTTGAAAACAGGCTCTTCTTATTAGTATTATCATCCGTGGTTTGCAAACATGGGAGGGAAGTTCAATGAGATGATCTTCGCCTGTGGCTGCCTCTGCCTCACCCAAATTGGCCATAACCAATATCATGGCTACCACCAACGCCCATACAATCTGTTTCTTCTCATCTCTTTGTGCTCTTATTTGCTTTCTTCTTTGTTCTTAGTGTGGCCTACACTTTTACTTTTTTAACTAGTCAATTCACTCTTCTTAATGGATAGGATCAAGGAAGTGGTTTGGCAGACTTGTTAAACTGAGACTGATTCATACGCATTTTTTAATGTCGATATCTGGATGCAGATTTTAATACTTGTAAGTTGATTGGGCACTTGTTTGTCTTGGAAAAATGAAACCAAAATAAACAAAAGTGGCTGTCAAGAGTTTCCCATTGGGCACTTATTTGACTTGAAGAACATGCCGTAATCCTTTCGCACCTTCGTCCAGTCAAGGACAATGCTTGCTGGGCTTTTGGCCCAAGATACAAGGCCCAACTCCAATCTCTAAATGGGCGAGCCAGAAGACATCTCCCGGAAGCCCAGCCCAAAGAAAGGTCCAACTTTCAACCACTTTATGGCCCCCACTTGGGTCACAAGCCTGCATTACCAACCTCGGCGTGGGTCCCATCTCCCGCTTCATTACATAAAAAAGGTTAGGTTGTAGCTTTAATTTCTTTCAATGTGGGACGAAGAATGAGGTTGGAACTTTCTTCTGTTTTTTTTTAAAACGACTGGAGCGTGAGATTTGAACTCATGACCTTTTGATCAGAAATAAGTGTCAATTACCACTAAGTTAAACTCATGTTAGCGAGATTGGAACTTTAGAGAGAGTCTCCTCATCCACATGTCAAAATTTGAAAAAGTGAAAACACAAAAACCTCACTTTAATTTTCATATATAAAAATATAACTAATGTTAGAGATAATCTCATCATCTTAATGTTTAAAGAAAAGAAACTAATGTTTAGAAAACAGTTTAGCAAAAGCCTTTAGAGATATGAACATATGAACATACCTATCCTGGGTCCAAATTTCACCATTGAGCACAAATTTGCTTGAATGTAAGTAATGATACGAGTATGGGAAGAACAAGTATAATTTCATATTAACAATTTGACATGTGGAAAAATTTGAAGACGATAAAGTAAGGGAAAATATCTATGTTTGGAAACAAATGCTTATGCAAACTAAGATCCAAAATGGGTATATATGTAATTATGTAGATACATATGGAAAGATTTATTTCTCATCATATGGGATACTAGTTAGAGTCATGTACCTCAACTTAATTGTGTACATAAATTGAATCCTTTAGCTCCTTGAATTAAAAGCGGTATGAGGCGGCCTTATTTATCTAAACAATTTGTTTCGATGTAGAATTCTATTTTATAGATGGTGGATTTGGTCGATGGAAAGATTGATGAAGGAGACAATTGTGACGGATGCAATAAAATAGCAGCTGTCATAATATCACACAAATATCACTATAATTGAGTTGTACTAAAACAAACAAAAAGTCTTAAAAAAAAGGTGTCGGAGGCTTCAAACTCATCCGGGATCTAACTAAGTTGATGATGGACATTTTTCTTTTGAGATATAGGTCTGTATGCAGGCACAAGCACCTGAACAACAAGAGCCTGATATTGTTGTAATTGGTTTGACCGCTCTCTCGATTCTCCTTTCTGCAGTTTCTCTGTTGTCCGACTATGCTTCACACTAGCTACTTAGCTACTAGACTCGGAAACAAACTCATAATGTGCTATTTCACTTCTTCTAAGGTATCAAACATTTTTAAGCAAGCCCCTATTTCAATGATGTTGCTTTTCTTTTTTTCTTTTTTTTACAATTTTACATGTTAAACAGAGAAATAAGGATTCAGCCCTATTAACTTTGAAACAAAATTATTAATGTCTTAATTAGTTAATAAATCACATTGTAATGTCACAATTGGATAAAAGGAATAATGGTGTGATATTTGGAAATAATATTATTTCTTTTTTACAGAGCAAACCAGGGAATGAGGGAATTTTAACATACAAATCTAATTTACTAATTGTCTGGACTTATTGAACTAGCTTAAAATCCATATATATCAACTTTATTCTACAATAAAAAATTCAACCAACCCTATCTAATTATTCTAATCTAATCCTATATTAAATCGGGTAGGATATTTAACCTTAAAAACAGAACAATATTTTTACATATACCATGCCATCTGAAATTTTGATCACTACATTAATAATACAGATACCCTCTATAGTTATTGGAGATATATTTGGAATATCTGTCTCCTAATAACCTTTAAATATATCCACTTATTCGAAATATATTTTATAGTTATTTCTATTAATAGTCATGGGGTTCCATCTCAAAACCAATGGAGAGGAGTAGCCCATGTCTATTATAAACTCATGTAAGGTCCCTTATTTTATCATCCTTAACAATTTATCTCTTATACATTTTGTCTTAAAAAATATTATCATCTCCCTAATAATATTTTAGCAAATGCCTAAGAAGTACATTTTGTGTAACAGTACTTTATCTAATAGAAAAAGATCTCATGATCCTAAACCGATCTTACTTGAGATCACAAATTCCAAATTTATCTATGAAGAGCAGATCTAATTATACTAGTGTTTATGATTGCTTTCTTCTACGTAATACTAATCGATAGGATCTACTTCTTTCTTCTTCTTTTTTTTTTTTGTACAATATGTGGGGTGAGAGATCGAATGCACAACCTCTTGGTTGAAGGTATATGTTAATTATAATCACTTGTATAATCGATAAAATCTCACCGTTACAAGATCTCGTACATTAAAACTTAATGAACCGAAAACTTCTTTGGAGATATTATTGGGCAGGGATGTTAAGATTTATATCACGAAGTCAATGAGCTTAATTAATTAAGCAGTGTCGTTTAGGGAAAAAGTAATTAATGAAGAGGTGTTTAGTCAAAGAACACTGCGTTTGGATCTCATTGTTGTCTGACTCCAAAGGATAAGATTTTCAGGCATATCACGAGAGCCAAACCAAACAAGTTTTCAATCAAATCCTTTGGTTATAAAAACAAGAGATGGTCAATATATTGATATAAAGCTGGAAAAAATAATGGAGAGGAAGCACATAATTCTGATATTATTGGTGGTGGCGATGGTGGCTGCCGGAGACTTGGCTGCCGCCGCCGTCTACGGTGCTGATGCCGGTGGGGTGGTCGGAAAAAATAGTTGTGATCGGAGGAGTTGTGATCAAAAGAACCCTTGCAATGATGCGTGTCGCTGCCTTGCTTTTGGTCCTGGTCCAGGGAACTGCGTCTAGCTAATGGCGTCCCCGCCGCTGCCGCCGCCGCCGGCGGTGTTTGTGATTATTAATTCTGATGCTTTTACCTTAAATAATGGTGTTCACTGTCCATGAGTGGAACCAATTTCTGTTTACTTTTTTTTGTTTTTTTTTTTCCTTTTTTGCAACCCTTTCTTGGGTTTAATGTTGTTTGTATTGGTTACTATATGAATCTAAAGAATAATGTGTTGTTTTATTTTGATCGTTTCATTACGGGGATGTTTGGTACTGAGTGCTTTAATAGGATAGGGGCCGAGAACAAAATGTCTCCGCTTAGGTGATCGAGACAAAATGATATCCCATTTTGAAGAAGCTGACAAATCCTCTCATTCATCCTTCCGGTAGAAAAAAGTTATAGTATCTTTAATTTAGATGTTGTTAAAGGATTTTAAAGTGTTTAGAGTAGTTGGGCTTGGAGGATTTCTTATTTTTCTTCCGAACAACAAGCTGGCACACCGGGAGAGCATAGTGCAATGGAGAGTTGTATGTTGTGTTCGGGAAGGATGAATTTTCTCTCGAAAAGGAATTAATCTATTAATTTTCTCCCTAATTTTATGATTTCTTTTTATAAAAATGTAGAGCTACCGAGTATGTATATATATATATATTTTATTATTATTATTATTATTATTATTATTATTTTGTTAATTATCTAAAGTTCGTGCAATTTATTTCGCATAATCATATTAAAAAATAGCTAGGTTTCAAAGGTATAAAATTTAAGGTGTATAAACCATATTATTGATGTTTTTTCCTTTTTTTTCTTTTTAAATGCATATTATTAAGATGTTGTTAATATTAGATAATAGAATGTATTGCAAATTAAAATTTTACCTATCATGTGGGTCACATTGTATTCGTTTATATATTTTGGAAGTGATATAACAACATATTTTTGGTTTGCAATTCTACTCTCCTATTTAATTAGCGTTCATATTACTTATAACTTTGGTTTATGATTATTGTGTGTATGCATAAATTATAGCTTATGGTAATTTGCACTTGTAGTTCTAGTTTATGTTTTTGGTTGAAGTTATGATCTAGGTTGGTGGCTTGTATTTATGGTTCTAAATTTTTGTTGCGGTAATTGCTCAATAATTTGCTTTTTAGATTATAAATTTACAGCTATTCTAGCGGTAAATTTAGTTTGTGGTCCTGAGTATTTTTTCCCGCTGTTAAAGTTATAAGTTTAAATACTTGTTTTACTTTTTAGCCGGGTTATAATTCATAATTTTTCGTTATCTTTAAAGAAATTTCTATTGTATTTCTACATCGTGGTTCTAATTTTTATCATACTATTGGAGAAGTGAACTGATTTGATGTAGAATTGAAAGTTAAAAGACAATATTACACCTCTCTTACCAACTTTGCTCTACTAAGAAATCTTTGTTAGAGATATTAGGCAGAGAAATTAAGGGTTTGTTGGTAATATTTTCGTTTCTTGTTTCTCATTTTCAATTTTTTTTTTAAGAAATCTAAATATTTTTCAACTAACTTTGTTTCTTGTTTCTCCTTTTTTGGGAACAGTATAGAAATTTTGGAAACAACTAAAACTAGTTTGTTCTTTCTTGTTTTCATTTCTAATTTATTCCAAAACATAAATAAAAAAATTGTTTTATCCTACTTGAATTTTTAGAGGTTGAAACCATACAATACATTTTTCTTCATTAAAAATAAAGAAACAGAAACGTTACCAAATGAACCTTAAGGAAACACAAAATAACCAATCTGACCGCAATAGCGTTATTTCCTTAAGACAATTTTGTTCCCTCTATGGTGCTTAAGGTTTCACGAACAATTATTTCTCAGGATAAGGCGGATTTACCAACTTGTGAGTGCAGCACTTCATGCACAGAACTCAACGAATAACTTTAGTATTTAAATACCCGTATAGAGAGAAAAGAGAGAAATTTGAGGGATGAGTTTTTCTCTTTTTCAAAATTGAAAGAACCCACAATTTATAGATTATTTGTAGTCATTTAAATAGTCACTTAAATAGTCACATCTTATCTTCTGGTATAAGGTTATGTCTTTTGATAAATGACATATCATTTCACATAAGTTTGTATCTTTTAAAAGAAACACGTCTTATTATGAATAGTTGTGTTTCTTTATTTTATTCAAAAATTTCAACAATTTTTACAATATCTTCCTACTCGATTAACTTTGTCAAAAAGAAAAAATCAATATTTATATTGTATCATCAATTAATCATTAGGGATCGAACTCAAAATCTTTTAGTATGTGATATATATCCATTACTGCTAAGCTATATTCGCTTTTCATTAACATGGATAAGTTTGTACAATTTTTTCCTTTGAATATATATAATTAGAGAAAAAAAAGGAACTTTCACATTTTTCTTACAATTAACTTTTTTTTTTTGATAACTGACAATTAACAATTAAAATGCCCGTGAAGTTGAACATCTTGACTTTTTGTACTGTGAAAAAGACATACATATAATTCTGAATTATTTTTTTTTTAGCATTAAAGTCTCTTGACAATTGAGAGTACCAATCAAAGAAGTTGAATTACAACTTTACTTCCTAAATTTTCTTTCTAATAAGTCCTTAAAAAAAACATCCTGATCATTTAAAAAAATTTATGCTTTTATTAAATATTCTAGATTAAATTTATATATAATATATATGCTTCTTTATTTTTAACCAAATTTAATATATAATGGAGATATAAATCTTTAATGAATTCGGGATCGATTAAACATTTTAAAGTTCAATAACATATTAGACACAAAATTGAAAGTTTAGAGATCTAGAGACACAAAATTGAAATCGAAACCTATCAAATATTTTTTAAAATTAAAAAATTTATTAGACACGACTACGACTATAATTTAACGAAAAGAAAATTTGAAATTAAATATATATAATTATATGGTGGTTAAGCAATGGTCCATATTGAATCTCTCATTGTCTCTAATGTTAAGGGAACGTTTTTCTCGTGGGTGACCCAAATGTAGGACAATGCCATGGTTATAGATGATGTGGATGGTACCTTCATCTTTATGGTAGACCCTATTGCATTAATTCACTTTAATACTTTATCAATGACGTCGATATTTACTAATATATATATATTTTTTCCAAACTCCCGTCTATTTAATTTACTCACTCTATTTATTCTTTATCATCAATTGTTCTAATATAGTCAACTGAAATATACATCAACTCATTAAAATTACATATCCCCAACTAAAATGTTGTTAGTAATTTGAATCTCTATCCCTGCATGTTGTATTAAAAAAATATTTAAATTTTAATCTATTGGCCTATGATATATAACGAAACTAGCCGATGTTTGAGGTGGTAGTTCGGATTGATAATGATAAGTAATACAAGTATTGGGTTTTAAAGATGACTGGATTATTATTCGAAAAGTAACTATTACACTAATTAGGATTTTTTTAGTTTTTTAATTTAATATGTTGGGTGAAGGTTGGATCTTCCAATATTTTTGTTTGATAATATAAATCTTAATTAGATCCGTTGGTAATTAAAATTGATTTTATGCAAATCAGAAAAGATAAATGACAAAAGCATTAAAATAATTAATTTTAAAAAATATAGGAATTACGAGTAGAGAGATAAAAATAAAATAAAAAAAACAAAATGTTTAAAATAATAATTTCACAACCTTATCTTTTCGTTTTATTAAAAAGAAAAAAAAATTAATTCAAATACAGAGGAAAAAACAAATTAAAGAAAAGACAAATTGACATGCTTAATCGCCACGTTTCATTGCAGCTCAAAAAATCTAGCTTTCTCTAATAAATACATTTATTTATTTCTATGGCTAATAAAAAAAGATTTGTAACTTTTCATGTGACAAATAATTTTTTAATTCTGGATTTAGAAAGAAAAAAAAAAGGCTGTTCCTTTTTCTTTTTTAATTAAGCTACTCCCAAGTTCCAATCCAACCGTCCCGCTCTTAATCTCCAGTTTTTCCAGTTAAATGAAAAATAATTGCAAACTGTAAAGATTACAGTATTAAAGATGAAATTATGGTGAAATTATTGAACCAAAGAAAAGGACGATGAAAATGGATATCATCTTCATCTCAGCTTCCTTCTAGTTCCTCAGCAGAAACCCACTGAAGCATTTTCACCAAGTCAAAGCCTAGCGCCATGGAATTCTTTCACCACTGAGCTTTTTTGGGAAGATTGAAGCTCAGATGTACTGAAAATTGGGGGAAAAAAGGGAAGTAGAAAGCTTTCAGCTGTGTGTTTCCCCATTTCTTGCCAGATTTAGAAGCCGAATCTAGGAACTGGGCAAAAACCCTCTGTTTTTTAATTTAATGGGGCACCAACAAAGCTTGGGTTTCTTTCTATTTCTATGGATTCTTTTGCTATCTCCGGTTCCTCTTTCCATGGCGAGGTTTGTGGTGGAAAAGAACAGCTTGCGGGTGACTTCTCCTGAGAGAGTAAGAGGGACGTACGATTCCGCCATTGGAAACTTTGGGGTTCCTCAGTATGGAGGTAGCTTGGCGGGTGTGGTAGTTTATCCAAAGGAGAATCAGAAAGGTTGTAAAGAGTTCAGTGATTTCCAAATCTCGTTCCAGTCCAAGCCTGGGTCTCTCCCTACTTTCGTCATGGTTGATCGTGGAGGTAACTTCTGTGGTTCTTGTAATTGTTGTTCCTTTGCATGTATTGAGGTGAAATTGATGTGGTATTGGTGATTTTGAGTTACCCTTTTGATGATATGGAAAATAATTCGTGAATGGGTTTGATTTAGCTTACTTTTGTCAACGCCTGAGCACCCTTTTGGTAGATTTAGTTACTTTCCGGGTTTAAGGTCCTTTCTCGTCCGTTACTCATTGTTTTCATACTTGTAGTTGAACTGGGTTTTTAACTTCCATGTAACTTCATACTTAGTTTGCTATCTTTTGAAATGTGTATGGTTAACTTTTGGCGGTTCTGCTTTGCTAAGTTTTTTGTACAAATTTCTCAACTTGTAATTTTTCAAACATTAATGATAATAACTTCGTGTTTCTTGACAAAAGAAACTCAGTTTAAGCCCTGCTGGCTTCTCATGGCTGATAGGTGGGGTATTGTTCTAAGAATTTTGCTCAACTTCCCCTTTTCATCACTCTTAGAAACCTGGGCTATAGTTGTAATTTCATTGCTCTTGCGATTTGGGCATTTTTTAGGGTGATATGCTAAAGGTTTTTGCGACTTCGATCTGAAATGATACATTAAGTGGCAAATTGTAAGTTCGTAACTCATATCTTTCTTTGCTAAAAATTCTGGGTTCTGGATTCTTTTGAGTAGTAGAGTGATTTTCTTGGATATACCATGGAAGTAACTGATCAGTTCAGAACCTTTTTCAATGTATGATGTAGATTGGCTGGATTATTTCTCAAACGTTGCTCTTCTTTTATCTTTTGAACTTGTAGATTTTCTTGTGAGTGACAATCCTTCTTAATGACTTTTGCAATTTATCTGATATCTTATTCTGTTGCCTTTTTCCAGATTGTTTATTTGCTCTTAAGGTTTGGAATGCCCAAAAGGTCGGTGCTTCTGCAGTTCTCGTCGCAGACCACCTGGATGAGCCATTAATAACTATGGACTCACCTGAAGAGGATGGTTCAACTGCAACATATGTAGAGAATATAACAATACCATCTGCACTTATAAGAAAGAGTTTCAGTGAACAATTAAAGAAAGAAATCAGTGGTGGGGAAATGGTCAGCCTGAGTCTTGATTGGAGAGAAGCTGTTCCACATCCCGATGATCGTGTGGAATATGAGCTTTGGACTAATAGTAATGATGAATGTGGATTTAAGTGTGACATGTTGATCGAATTTTTGAAAGATTTCAAGGGTGCTGCACAGATACTTGAGAGGCGTCGCTATACTCAGTTTACGCCACATTATATAACTTGGTTCTGTCCACAGGCATTCACCTTAAGCAGACAATGCAAATCACAATGCATCAATCATGGAAGATATTGTGCTCCTGATCCAGAGCAGGATTTTAGTTCAGGGTACGATGGGAAAGATGTAGTTATTGAAAACCTGAGACAGCTTTGTGTTTTCAGAGCTGCAAATGCAACTGGAAGGCCCTGGGTTTGGTGGGACTATGTGACTGATTTTCAAATTCGATGTCCCATGAAGGAGAAAAGATACAACAAGGAGTGTGCTCACTCCGTAATTAAATCACTTGGTTGGTGAATTGTGTTTGTATTTTTTATGTTGTGAAGGACAGTGATTTGTCACTTATCATGATGAATGTTCATTTTGCACAGGGCTTGATGTAGACGTGATAGAAAAGTGCATGGGAGACCCAGAGGCTGATTCTGAAAATCCTGTCCTCAAAGAAGAGCAACAAGCACAAGTACGTATTCCTTTTCAAGGACAGTAGCATTCAAATTTTCAAAACAATGGTTTCAACTTCTTTGTTTGCAACTATTAATTTAATACTAACAACAAAATCGTGCTTGAAAATTTATTCACTTTAGATTGGAAAGGGATCAAGGGGTGATGTAACCATATTGCCAACTCTTGTGGTCAATAATCGACAGTACCGAGGTTTGTTCTCATGCTTCTTTCCCTTGGATAAAAATTTGTTCAGTTTCTTTACATGCCTCTGTCTGTGCAGGAAAGCTGGCAAAGGGTGCTGTCCTGAAA
This sequence comes from Momordica charantia, assembly GCF_013281855.1. Taxonomy (NCBI): domain Eukaryota; kingdom Viridiplantae; phylum Streptophyta; class Magnoliopsida; order Cucurbitales; family Cucurbitaceae; genus Momordica; species Momordica charantia. The sequence goes on from NW_028275158.1 coordinate 2,961,473, forward strand.
GCCCTATGTGCAGGTTTTGAGGAATCCACTGAACCATCTATTTGTTTGAGTAGTGGTAAGTTGTCTTCTCTTCTCACAGGGATAAGTTTCTTCGGTTCATATGTCAGTATAGAAACAACTTTCAAGCGGGCTAACATTCATTGCAGAAATGGAGACAAATGAATGCTTGGAGAACAATGGTGGTTGTTGGCAGGATAAAGCAGCCAACCTCACAGCCTGTAAGGTAGGAAGCAAATTGTTCGACAGTATATCGAGCTTCTATATAGCTATTTGACTGTTTTAGTTGCCAGTGATTATTTTTAGCATTTATGCAGGATACTTTCCGTGGGAGGATTTGTGAGTGCCCACTGGTAGATGGGGTGCAGCTTAAAGGAGATGGTTACACCATCTGTGAAGGTAGGCAATTAGGCACGATCAGCTTCTTCATTTCTTTTTTGGTAAGAAAGGCGATAGAACATTGCACCACAATGGGAGCAGATGCGGCCTAAGTAATAGCATATTTGTTACATGATAAAAAAGTTGTACACAAATGACACAAATACAAAAACTAATATATCAGTGATATACGTATATTAATGATTTACTTCACATTACATATATCGTTGATATACTTTATCGATAATATAGAAATGGTATATTAATGATATACTATATCATATAAATGGTATTTTGGTCATATACTTTATCTTAAGTATATTAGTAATATTTGAGGGAAAAAATTGCAATTTTTGCAAATTATTTTTCCATATAACAAATTAGCAAATATGACAATCAATTTTGTTTCCAATTATAATTTTTTGGGGTCTTTTTGTGCTTATGGTAAGGAGTCGTTACTTTACAAGCCTACTATAGTTGCAAAGACCACCACTTAAATCACTTTACAAGAAAAGATCATGTTGTGCAACAATTTGATTGCCACTCTGTTGGGGATGGGCTTTAAGCTGTTAAGTTTGTCACAACACAACAGCTATTATGATTAGAAAGTGAAAGCGGTGAAGGTTTTCTCACCAGTACAAATAAATTCTTCACTTTTAACACGGGTTTATATTTTTCGACTACTATGCTCTATTCATGAACTTCAGCTTCCATTTAAGCTTGTAAGTTTTTTCTTTTCCCCTTAATTTTAAATATGTGTACAAGCTAATAGATCTTCTCTCTTCTTTTTTCTTAGCTAGAGGGCCTGGAAGGTGCAACGTAAATAATGGCGGTTGTTGGCAAGATAGTCGTAATGGACTTTCTTTCTCAGCTTGTTTGGTTAGTTATTTTAAGGCTTTTTGTCTTTACCTTTCCTCATTAGATTTGTTGGTTATAAGTTACTTCTTGTTGTAACAGGATAATGGGGAAGTTAAATGTAAATGTCCTCCAGGATTTAAAGGTGATGGTGTCAGAAATTGTGAAGGTAAACAAACTTTGATTGTTGGCGTGCTCCATCCAGGTTTTCTAAATTTTGGCTATTTTTTCAATGCTGAAGAAAGTATGTTTATGTTAATGAAATAAACATTTCTACTCCAGAAAGTATGTTTATGTTAATGAAATAAACATTTCTACTCCATGTGCTTAAGAGGTCATCACCTTGAGTATTTAATTTCATTTCTGTTGATGATAAAGGCTAACTCATGCGTTTATTGGAATTGTTTGTACCTTTATATATAGATAATCCTATAGTAAGTTGGATACAGAAAGTCTAGAATCCTTGTTCTGATGAATTACTCTTTACAATTTTGTTTGATATTCCTTAATCTCAAAATGATTCTGCATTTAAAGTGGTGATTTAAAAAATATTAAAATAAAAGGAAAAAGAAAATCTGATGGTTACTAATTTCTGCTTGAGCTGCGAGATGCCTCGAGGTCTAGGATAATGATCAGGTTGATTTTCTGAACTTCTTTACAACAATGATTCCTGAGAAAGCTTGTCCACTCTCTATGTCGTTTTCATTAAACAGATATCAATGAGTGCAAAGAGAGGAAGGCTTGTCAATGTCCCGAGTGTAGCTGCAAGAATACGTGGGGAAGCTACGACTGCAGTTGCAGTGGAGATCTTATATATATAAGGGACCATGATACCTGCATAAGTGAGTTTTAATTTCAGCAAGATTCAATTACAGTCGTCTAAATTCTATACTTGCTCATGTTCCATCATTTAGAGGTTGGAATAAAGGTGCCGTGTAGCTATGAGCCTATGACCTTTCTCCAGCCGAATGAGTGATGAAAGTCCTATCATTCCATCGATATTTTGTTTCATGAATATGTGAATTGCGATACTTCATTTAGAATGGCACATCATTTTGACACATAGTTCATATGAATGCAATAAGTTCTGTAAAATTGTATATTTGAGTAATTAATGAAAATATAGCCAACAACACCAGAAGGATGTAACGGTTTTCTCGTCTCTCTGTCATCTTGTGCAGGTAAGCATGCTAGTGCAGCAAGATCATCTTGGAGTTTCTTCTGGATTATTTTGATAGGCCTGGCTCTGGCTGCTGGTGGGGCATATGCGGTGTACAAATACAGATTACGGGTAAGTTGTTTTTTGCTTGGCAGCTTTTATACTGTCCATGTTCGAGTATAACCGATCTCTAAAATAATAATACTAGTCCTCTTTAATAGTTTGTTTTTTCGAGTCTCACGATGTGTTCATTCTGTTTGGAAACTGTTATTAGTTCAATCCATCAGTCTATTCTGATTTAGTGTGATTCCCTTGTGGTTTTTTTCATTAGTAGCAAAATGAAAATAACCAAACATATGAAAATAGCACACTTGATAAAATGCTTCTAATAGACGGGACGGAGACTATGTTTACGACATCCTCTCTAATGCCAGAAAAACTAGGCAGACCCGGCTTCCAAAATCGGGATATCCATATATAACAGGACCCATCTTCACTGCTGGACTAAAAATGTCTATGATTTTGTTTGCGCAGGCATATATGGATTCTGAGATAAGAGCTATTATGGCACAGTATATGCCCCTGGACAGCCAAGCAGAAGTCCCGAATCACGTCAATGGGGACCGTATGTGAAAGCGACTAACATCGTTTCATTTCAAGGATTCGGATGCCTCTGCAAACGAAATGGTTCGTCGTGCTTTCTAATCGTGGTCACCGAATTTTTGGACAAATCTTATGTTGTGTTATGTAATGTACATGGTCAGACAATAAACATGGAAAAGTGAAAGCCCTCTTTGATTTGAGGCTGTAGACTTGTTAACAGATAGAAGAAATTTACTAGACTCTTTAGGTTGAAGCATCTGAGAAATCTGCCAAAATCCCAAATTGCTTCAGTTTCCATCATCAGATTTAGCTTTCATGACATTGATATTTCTTCATGTGATAAGAAATAAGCATTTTTCTTATATTTGTACCAATAAAGAGGATTGTGCTAGGTGTAAAATAACTTCGAGCCACGGTCTCGAAGCAAAATGAGAATAAAGTAGGTCTCGGGGGAATTCGAAACGGTGAAGCGTTATTTTGAAGTCTTGATATCGCTCTGTTGCTAGCGGTTACATATCGAAAGGATAGTTGCAAAGTTGCAAATTAGTCTAGGACATTCATATGGGAAATTATACTTAATTATATGGAACATTTGATGTCTCTTTACTAACTTGATTAATTTTCATGATCTTGAAAAAAAATATTCAAAAACTTTGTATTTGTATGTATATATATAAATATAGATATTTATGTCGACCAAATTTAGGACGGTTGGGAATGCTCAATCACTAGCTGACTTTACATGAGGTTTGACATAATTTTAATTTGCTTGTCAATTTATTATAAAAATATATAGATTGGTTTAAATAATATTTGACATTGACCTGAAAAAAAAAAGAAAAATATTTGACATTCAAATCCATCCACCAATAAAAAAAAGTCAAATTCAAATATAAAAATAAAATATCAAATGGGTGATCACTTAAATGGAGCTTATATTTAAAGTTTGGGTTTAATTATAATTTTCATTTTTAAATAGAAGAATGAGAGTTTTATTGTCATTATTTAATCAATGACTTATTTGATATTGATAACGGAAATAAAGCCTTTGCAAATTTTAAGTAAGTGAATTTATTTTATTGATTTAATAAAGTTTTTTTTTTTTTTTAACAAACCTTACAAAACGAAGATTTCAATTATTAAGTTTAATCAATTTCGATCGAAATTAAATTGATGGCTACATCTTGAATCTTTTACGATATTTTTGGTCCAAAGTCAAAGCATTTTATTAATTGTAACAAAAAAAAGAGAGAACAAAACAATTAAGAAAGTACAAAATTAAGAAGTCAAGAGACGAAAATGGGACCTCAAAATTTTATTTTTTATTTTTTCTTATCACAAGGAGCATATGATGATGAAGCAAAATAAATCCAAACTTTATATAATATAAATTTCTTCTAGATGCCAAAAACAAAAAAAAAAAAGAAAGAACATATGTGAAAATCCCCTGAAATATTTGACAATATTAGGGTCGTGTCCAATTCTTGTTTCTCATTCTCGTTTTTTAGAATGATAGGCGCTTTGTTATTATTCATGTTTCTCATTTCTCATTTTTAAGAAAATTTTCCAAAATTGTGTATAAATTTTGAAAACAACAAAATCAAACTTCTGGTTTCAATTTCCATTTTTTTCAAAATATAAATAGAAGTATTGTTTTTTTCATTCTTGACTCGTAAGATTTGTGTTGTATTTTTCTTTTCTTTTTTTAATTTTTGTATTCAGTGTCGTTATCTGGTATTTTTTTTTTCAAAATAGGTATGTTATGAAACTTCAAAAAACCTTTATTATATATATAATTTTAAGACTAACTTATTATGATAATAATCATAGAGCTCTAGGGGCAACTAATGAATATATGGTAGAATATTATTTTGAGTCAAATGCTAATGCCTTTGTGTGTGAACTGACTTTTTTAAAGAGTAGTTTGACATAACCTTCTTGTCAATTTTTCAATTGGTTGACTGTTCAAATTATTTATTGGTTGATATATATTATCTTGACATTCTCATTTGATGTCACAAAGAAGAAACAAAAGGTCAAAATTCAAATATAAAAATGGAATTGATTGCTTAATGAGAAGAAATTGGCTCTTCAATTATTGTATGATTAATATGTAACTGGATGATTGACGAACTTGGAAATTCATATTGAGTTTTGTCATATAATTATCGATGTGCGATACAATGCAAGTTTGTATTAGAGAAATCGAACCAGTATAGAGAGTATGTGCTATGTAAATAAGATATTGAAAATTTTAGATGATGAAAATAATCTTATAATAAAATTTGTGTACTATTCTATCTTGTATTCAATTTTCTCATTCAAAATATTCGTAAATGTGAAGGAAAAGATAGAGACCTATCATACCATTGTGAAGATACGTGGGGTAAATGCAGAATTTGGTTCTGATTTTCGATATCAATAGCTCTTACAAACACCTGTAAAGATATCGGCTTGATCGGATTTAGTTGATTCGGGTCTAGTATGGTTGGGTGGTCCAACCCAAATGATTTGACTTGGGTGGCTTGACTCATGTCGCTTCCTTAGCTTTGATCCATTAAACCTGGTAGGATAGTTTTACCCATAACAACAAGAGTCTAATTTTGTACTTTATTTTCCAATAATAATAGTGTCAAATCATGTTATGGATGCCAACTAAAGCATAACTCGCCTCGTGAAAATATTATAACTATGACTAAAAGTTCTTGGTTTGCAATTCCCACCCCATGTTGCTATACTAAAATGTTAGGAATGAAATAGTAGGATATTGGACAAAAGTGGTGAACTAATTGATTTAAGAGGATACTTATTTTGTAACATTTATTTTGCATTTTATAAGATAAAATGATAAAATAATACTGCGTTTTGAAAAAATTTGGGAAGGATGACAAAAAAAAAACAACAACAACAACCACAAACTTGATTTGTTAAGAGTGTAATTGCCACTACAAGAAAAAAGAACAGTGATCTATTTGAATCGTTTTCTCATACTAGGTTGGGATTGGTGGAGCCAAAACGACGTTCGAACGAGCTAAGGAAGAGTCGGGATCAAGACGGGACATGTCGAGATGAAGCAGGGATGAAAACAGGTGAAGCGGGTGTTGCAAGCCAGAAGGGCCGAGGAAGCAGCGCCGTGGTGCTGTCCTGATGGGCACGGGCGGAGTTCGTTTCCGTTCGTAGCGGCATGGCGATTATAAATACAGTAGCTTCCGTTTTAAGATTTCTTGAGCTGTCACAATGTAGCAGTTGAGGGGTTTTTTGTAGCAGCCGACTTTGGGGTGTTTGGTAGCCGACTTCTGGTGGTGGGCTCGAGTATTGGCAGCACAGATTGGGAGATCAAGATCATTATGTTATGGGTATTGTATCTTGATTATCATGTGAATGTTTTCATTTCTGTACCTAAGTATAGTGTTTATAATACTTAGAAACTAGGGGCTTTTGTTAGGACCTCTAGAGGGACAAATACTGGGGTGAGATATTTGAGTGTTTTGTATTCAATCTCAATGATAGTGGAACCCGTATCTGAGCTGAAGACTGGACGTAGCCCATAAACTGTTGGGGTGAACCAGTATAAATCTTGTGTCGTTTATTGCTTTCCGTTTTTTTCTCTTGCGGTGTGTAATTTGTTCAGGTAACTGGATATAACTGTGGAAGGGAAAATTATTTAGAGCCATCAATTTCCCAACATACTATAGCAATGGTTTTTAATAGACTATACTATTATTAGTTAATAGTTTATAATGAAGTGTACAACATTTTATTGGTATAGAATATTTTGAGTAAATGAACCTAGTCTTAAAAAGTGGAGAATACTTTATAAATAGATTGCATGTTTAACAAAATTGAAGTTCAATATATCACCAAAAATATATCAACTCTTTTCAATTTAGATCATTAGCATTAGAAGTTACATTAATGATTAATGTATGGCAATTTTACATCAATCTCCAATCCCAAGATCAAACCAAATCAGTTGAGCTTCCCAAATATAACTTAAAAAGAAGCAAAATTACACATATTCCTTCTTAAAATCATACCCTCTTGAGCCCAAGATGAATGAGAGTCAAGAGAGTTATATTTCAAAAGCTGGTAAAATGGTATCTCTATATATATATTGCTTTGTTTTGTTTCTACAACAAGAAATTGTGACTATCTATTGTGATGCATTGTCTTGCTTCATGAGCTTCGAGTTAAGTCCGATATCCATTCCGTTGTAAGCGATTGGTGCATACATCCATAGATCATCAGAGCTCAACAGCTGCATATTCGATTCGATTTCAGACGGAATAAACTTAGATCAGAAAATGTACTCTCCCTTTAATGATAATACATCTCAAACTTAGTTGTTCAAAAATTTACATACCTTGATTTGAAGCTGCAAAAACTTCACATATTGAACAGCTTCTTCTAGCATTGTACTGATATCAACCTGCAGGCCAAGATATAGATGCAAATGAGACTCGGGCCAACGATTAGATCATTCGATACATGATCATAAGAAATTGACTTACCTTCGTGCCGTTCGGAACGAGGCTTTGTAAGATTCTCAACCTTTCATTGATTCTTTCTCTCCTTTTCTAAAGGGGCAAATGGAAAGAGTAGCAAAATTTAGTTCAAATTTTGGTTTCAATGTGTAGGAAAGTGAAGGCATGGGAGTGGTTTGAGAGGCTTACTCTTGCATAGAGGCTTTGAGGGTCTGTGGCTGAGCCTCTGCTGGCTCTTGGCTTTCCATTTGAGGTCAGAGAAGCTGATCCTTTTGAGTTTGTACTGGAAGTGACTCCACAATTGATTTCTTGAGGCTCGTTACAGTCATCCTCAGAGCTGAAACTGCTTGTGCTCTGCCCATTAGGACTAACAATGTGATCCTCTTCATTGCAGCTAGATCCCGAAGCGAGCTTCGGGCTCTTCCGAGATCTCACACTCCTCTTCGTCTTCTCCACCTTCGTTATCGAATCACAAAGCACAATGCTGTTAGAACCAAAGATAGAACAGAACAAACAAGCATAATTATTCTTAAGATGAATGAGCGCAGGCTTTATCAATCTCACATCAGGCAAACTCGGGGAACGCTTCTTGGGGTTGTCGTCGATCGAAATCGTCGGCGCAACCTCATCGTCTCTCATAGCTTCTTCTGCTGTCACCTCGGTTCTCCTTTTCGGTTGAGAGCTCTTCCCATTGATAGCAGCAGCAACAGCAGAGTTAGTAGGGGACTGTTGGAGTCTGCATTGCCTCGTTTTTTGGCTCGAACCGTTGTCGTCGTCCAAGCGAGCGGAGTCGTCATTCCCGACATCCTCCATGGAGAAATCCAAGGACAAAGAGGCACCATTGGGGAACCAAAGAGGGTGAGAATCATTCAAGCTATAAGGATTGTTGTTGCCTTGTGGAAGCCCATAGATATTGGAAGAATCAGAAGCATCTGAGGAGTAATAAGAAGGTTCTTCCATGGCTGCCATGGCCAATGCTGGTGATGGCTCATTGGCAGCCCAATAAGAAGGTGGGATTTCCAAGCTTAAACCTGAATTTAGCTCATTTGGAAGACAATAGTTACTGAGCAAATTGACCATGAAATCAGACTCCTCAGCTGTGTATGTTCCACTGAGAGAGATCCATTCTCTTTCTGAAATGGCTCCTATGGACTCCATTCTTGGATAAAAAGAAAGAGATTTTTTTTGGAAGTTTGATGCTTGAGAAGATGGGATTATGAACTGATGAATCTCATATTTATAATCTGTTACAACAAATATTTGTTGACTTCACTTGAATTTTTTTTTTAAAAAAAAAAACATCCCAAGTTTATTGTATTCTGTTTCTAGTTTAATCCCCTGAAGAGAGAGAGATAGAGGGAAACTCTACCAAATGGGCCCAAAGCCAACTCAAATGCTAAACCAACTGTAATGGATGGATTAAAAAAATGCAGATTAGTTTTCAGTTTATCCAAAGTTAAAACTAATACTTAACACCCAAAATTTTTGTTTTTTAGTTCAAGAGCTATCAGATCAGCTTAAATATGTTACGATTAGGCAGTATAAAAATGGAGATTAAGACAAAAAGAAATAGAAAAAGAAGAACTTGGTTGGTGGGTCTCTAAGAGAATGAGTCTAGGATTTTATATGTTCAAAAAATAGGTTTAAGTGGAATAATGAACTAATGAAGGTTGTTGTTGACAAAATGACATCTGATATCTAGAAGGGACTTAGATTCCAAAAAGAACTGCCTCAGATTACCCTATGACATCTCTTCTTTTTCCTTCTTTTTCTCTGTGTAGCCCAGGTTCTTGGCCAGAGGCGAAAAGGCTACACCTCGAGTCGTTAGAGTGAGAAAATAACGATTCGGTTCGAGTTTTTACCGCGTTCTTGGATTGATGTCTTTGTATCATGAGAAGTAAGGTCAATTTGGGTGCTAGCCATAGACTTTGGGAAGACTAAAAAACTACAATAATTTTGATGGGCTGTGGTGATAATGACCCTTTAGAGCCACATTCTCAAGAGTGGAATTTTGAGTTGAAACTTCAAGATGCCCTTTGGAGGTTCCCTTTGGCCTCATTGTCCCAAAAATTATCAACAGGGTATCTCCCATTTGTAGGAAAAAATTTAACTCAGCTGATCTTAAACTCAATAGATCATAAGGTAGTTCTCGTGTTGGATCTCGTATTAATATATCGATGTCTAGTGTAGCCAAACGAAGCATATAGATTTGCAAAGCATTTTTGCATACCAAGTTAAGATTCTCTCTTAGGAGAAAATCAGCCTATAGTTGGAGAAAGTTGAATAGAAACAAATTGTAATGAATTTTTGTTTCCTGGCATTATTCGAAAGTTGATTGAAATATGGACAACTTTTTATATATCTGAACTCACACATCAAAGGAAGTACTATAGAAGAATATAACGAAAGCTGACTTTATCCTAACTTATAACTTAAGTTTTTCGGTATAATAATTCGTTCTAACTCGTTAGATATATAATTGGAAGAAATTTTGGGTTTGTTTACTGAGAAAACTCTCATAACTTAAACAGATATATATTACATTTTAAATCACTCCACTGGATTTGAATCTAAACTTGGTTAAATTAACTTCTCTTTATTTTTATTTTTTTCTCCTCCTTATTTTATATAAATTTTGTGACAACTATCCCGGCATTATTGGTTATTAAATATAATTTCAAAGTCTTGCCTCGTGTTTGGCTTCCAAGAAAATGATGAAGAACTAAAAGGAAGACAGGAAGATTTCATCACTTATTAAATATTAAAGAAACTGAGATTTGCTTGCTTGGAAATATATGCTGCCTTTAAAGATCTTCACAATACTTAAAACAAAAAAGCCATAAGTTGGAATAATGAGGTGACAAATATCAAAACATTCGCTTGGTATTCTGTCACGGTTTAACTTTGTATAACTTGAAGTTATGAAGTCGAGTTGATGTTATACAATAGCTTTTCTTATCTTAAATTACGAATTCCATTAACACATCCACCTCTTACTCTAAATACCGATTTTTATAAACATAAATTCACGAACCAAATACCAATCATATATATTTTGAGTAACTAGTTTTAAAAATTTTTTGGTGGCGAAAAACAAGAACGTTTTAGTAATGATTTTTCCGCTGCATGATAACTTTAATTTTTACTAATCATGTAATTGCAACTTTTAAAAACAGGTTTGAAAAGATACTAATATATCAAATCAAATAAACCAAATATATATTTTTGTGTATGTTGTCAAGTTGAACTCATAGAACAAGTCCTGCAGATCAGAACTCTTGTAATGAAGAGAGAGAGAGAAGAAAATTAGTTTGCTTGGAATATTCTCAAAGCCTCCCACCAAATATTCTTGAGTTATTTTCTTCTTTAAAATGTTTCCCAAGAAAAATAAACAGCAAAAAGAAAAAAAAAATATATCAATTTAAGTAGAATATTTCCATCTACGTATTACAATTATATAAATAGAGTGAATATTTAAACTTACCACCAATGAGAGAAGACATTAATCAATGCATAACTATTTTAGCTAAAATTTAATTTGACGAAGATAAAAGTTTAAAGTTTAAAATTTGCTTACTCAACAAATTACAAACCTAAGAAAATATATGAGACTCTTCCGAGAACAATAATAATTAATAAATAAATAGACTCATTTTCATGAGTTTTCCATACCATATATGTTTTTTTTATTATAAAGAAATAGAAAAAGATATAGGTACATCATTTATTTATCAATGATATAAAAATGGTATATTAATTACATAAAAAGGGGAATATGCATATTTACAAATTATTTTTCCTACATTTTCAACTTCGGTTCATTTTAATCTTTGTGCCTTCAAGATGTTCGTTTTGCTCCTTTCATTTTATTTTTTATCTCATTTTTTTCAATCACAGTTTAAACGTAACTCGACACCATACTCAAATATATTTTTCAAACTATTTTCATATAACTTCATATTAAAAAAAATTCATTGGTATGGAATTTGTGTTAAAATACTCATTCAAATTCCCTTACCTAAAAAAAAAACTTCAGTGTCACCACATTTCTCCATTTTTTAACATTGTGGATTTTTTTTCTTTTTATTTATCGAAATTCTTATATTTGTTTTTTCCCAAAAAAAAATAAAAAAAAGGTTTGTACGTGCATGCCTTCACGATGGTTTCAACTGCCTTCTTGGAAAGAGCTGGCAGCTCCATCACCCGACCAAGTATGAAAACGCGTTATTTTCCAAATTAATTACTTTTTTTTCTTCTTCCCCATTTTAAATATATCTTTTTTATATAATCTAGAAATTAAATACTTAACTTGTATGTCTTTAAATTAATTTTAAAATACCAAAAAAATATGTTGTCTTTATTAAAGAAATCGTTTGTAAATTCTTTTCATCGAATATGCATGTTGTTTATATTTTAGTTAATAAATTGTGTACTAACAAAATTTTGTGGAGAACACAATCTCAATAGATAATTGGAGTAGAAATCTCCACCAGGATGGTGATGGAAATAAAAAATGAAATAAAATAAAATAAAAACTTTGTAGCAAGTTGCAAAAGATAAATATGCTTTATTATTCAAGAGAGTGAACTGAAAAAAAAAAAAAAGTTTAAATTACATCTCTATTTTATTCTATATACTTTGATTAATAGCTATAAAAACGAGATGTGAAAAATTCTTGTAACTTTGAATCTGTACAGGATCTTGTTCTAAATGAGCAAATGGGATGACACACGTCAAGGTGGGAGATTAGATCAATTTTCTGTCAAACGATATGGATGAGAAATAAATCTCTCACCATTTCTCGAGAGTGGATTTGAAATTATGTTAAATTACAAATTTGATCTTTAAACTTTTAAATTTGTGTCTAATAGATATGTTTGAACTTTAAAATGTGTCTAATTAAAAGTAGATCATTAAACTATTCGACATTTTTTAGAATTCACGAACTTATTAGACATAAAATTGAAAGTTTAGGATTCTATTAAACACAAAATTGAAAGTTGATGATAGTTTTTATAATTCAAATATCTATTAATTTAACCTTATAATTATTAATTTTATTAAAAAAACTAATAATTTGAATTAGTAAATTGTATAAATAGTGATATTTTAATATTAAAAAAATAAGTTTAATATAATTATTAATGTTTAATTATTTAAAGTATATATAAGACGAATATTGGACTTCGGACCCCGCTCCTGCGCTACCCTTATCCCTTGGTTAGGTGGTACTACGATAATCTTTTTTTTTTCCTTCAAAATATATAATATAATCAATTTTATGACAAAAATAATTTATTAAAAATAATTTTCTATATTTTGTACTCAAGAAAAAAAAATTATTCTTTATACGAAATGACAAGGGGATGTTACGCTCTTTGCTAATATGTTATTTTATATAATAAAAATTTTGTAAGTAATAAACATTGGAGAAATAAAAGATCACTATATATGTTTGGAAATGATAATTGTTATTTTTCGTATTATAAATGTTTACTCGTTTAATATTAAAACATCATATTATCTTTTATATGTTTCTATTTCAAAATTATTTATTTTGGAATGAAGAAGGGATTAATTAGATAATATTTCTAATTAATTATGTGATAAAAAAAAGAACCATTGCTAGAGCATATAAAATAATGGATCTTACTTTTGCAACCAAAATTCTTATTAAATCATAGTTTTTTGTATTATTGAATTGCAATATTATACAAATAATTAGAAATTTGAGTACTTTTGCTGACGCCATAATAAAATAGCAAGGAAATTTATTTATTTGTTCTTTTATGGAAACTCATCTAAAGGAAAGTTTTAAATTCTTAATGTAATTTGTAAATCGTATGTTTATTTTTTCGGTTAAAAAAATATGTGAGAGTGACATTCGAACCTCTAACTTATTGGTCTAAGATATATACTCTAATAAGTTAGTTTGTAAACATTATATTCATCTCTAACCATTATTTCATATTTTAATTTAATTATATTGTTATTGAGGGTTAAAAAATCATTATTGTCATTAGATTTTCTCTTACATTTAATACTGCTTATTAATAATAATAAATAGGTTAAAAATTATTTTTGAGTACGAGAGTCTAACAAATATTATTGCAAGGTATATATCAACTACTACTGAATTATGTTCACTTTGACTTCAAATTTGAAGTCTTTGAAAGCCTATGGAACAAAAATGTAAAAATCAGAAATAATTTAATAATCATTTTAGAAATTCGACTTTATTTTTATAAATATTTTCTTACCAGTCCCACTCTTACTCCCAGGCCATAATTTTTGGAATTATTTCATCAGGCCCAAAGCCCATCAAACAATAGTCTGAGAGAGGTCATTTATAGCCCAAACCCAAAGGTTGCAGATCTATTTTTAATAGATAAATATAGTTTTAGTTTATGAGATTTAATCTCGTCAAAAAAAAAAAAAAGAAAGAAGAGTTTATGATATTTCATAAATAAATAAACTTATTTCTCTAGTTTTCATAAAATTTGAAGTTTATCGAATGTCTCACTCTTTATGCTTATACTAACAAGTTTATTAAACTCAATATCGAAAACTATTTTTTTTCGAGTGGAGAACAAACTTTGAATTTTAGAACATACACCTACTAATTTTCAATTTTAGAACATACACATATTAATAATTAAAAAATCATTTGACAGCAGAATCATCCTTCAGTCGAATGTTAATCAAAATCTTATCTAAGTTGGAGCACATGTATCCTAATGTGAGAGGACTACATGTTACGTTTGATTTTAACTTATAACAATAAGGGTCTTATCTAGTGAGCTAAAATTAATATTCGACAGTATAATTAAAATTTAAAGTCAGGGAAGAAATTTATTATTCTTTTTAAAAAATCTAGGACTAAACAAAAACCATCATAAAGACAAAATTAAAATTAAAATAGTAATTTAACTAAATATTGGATGGAATTTTAAAACGATGTATTATGTATATTTTAATTAAAAAGAAAAGAAAGAAGAATACATATACAATACACCCATTTTGAAATTTAAATTCTAAGCGTATGAAATAAAAAAAGAAGAGATCGTAAAACGAAACCCTTTTTCGCATCACTTCTCTCTTCTTCTCAGCGAAACACCAAATTCAAATTCAATTTTCGAAAACTGCTTCCCTCTTCAAGCTCTCTCTCTCACAGTAAATCTCGAATCCACAAGAGAGAAACCCTAATTCTCCATATCTCTTTTGGCGGCAACAAATTGCGCCATGGCAGCTGTTCCTCCGCCGGCTGCTGGCCGGGAGCTCTCGAATCCTCCCTCCGACGGCATTTCCAACCTCCGATTTTCCAACCACAGTGATCACCTACTTGTTTCTTCTTGGGACAAGGTAACACACTTAACTCTCTATCTCTCCTTCTAGCCAATTTCGAGCTCATCTACTCTTCCTCCTTCTCAGACTGTGCGCTTGTACGACGCCAGCGCCAACGTCCTCCGCGGCGAGTTTGTGCACGGTGGTCCTGTGCTGGATTGTTGTTTCCATGACGATTCTTCCGGATTCAGTGCAAGTGTCGACAATACCGTCAGACGGTGAGTCATTCTCTAGTTTATCTTGCGGATTCGAGTATGCTGAGGTTGAGAGTTTCTCTTATTTGTTATTTCTCCGGTTAGGAGCTTATGAGCTTCGGAAACTAGTTTAATTCTCTTTTTGGAACGTTTCAGGCTTGTTTTCAACCATAATAAGGAGGACATCTTGGGGAAGCATGATGCACCTGTTCGGTGCGTTGAGTATTCTTACGCGGCAGGTATACTTTTTTTTTTTTATGACGATTTGATTTTTAATCGAGTGCTCTGAGTTTTTGCTTTCTAGTGGAAGAGAACGGTTCTACATAATTTGTCATCTGGAGAGTTAATTATAGAATTGTTTTTGTAAGATTTGGTATTGTTCCAAAATAGTAAACGGTGGTCGAATGTCTATCTTTATCATTTTACGTTCAGAATTGGCACCTGTCATAAACAAGAACGAAACAATATTAGAGATGACACCACATACTTAACTCACTATAACCTTATTTATTGCCAAGTCATTGTAAATCTTGAGTTAGAAGATGGAATAAAAATTTGAAGAAGGACGAATTGAAAAATCTCGAACAAGGTTGAACGCTTAGCATCTTTTTTTCTTCCCTCGTGAAACTTTGTTATTCTTAAATTATTGCACAAACTAGCTTTTTGATAAGTGTGTGTTTAGTTGAAAACGCGGGAGGAAGGGATTTGTGATGCCAATTGCTGTTTCTGGATGAGAGAATTAGAATTATATACCCTCAGAGTCTACAATTGGAATATATTAGCCTCCGCATCATATGAGTTGAACTATTATTTATGCTTTTTCTATTTGAACGTGGTGAATAATAATGCTCCGTCATGCACTGGAATCTCTATGGTGCTACTCTTTAAATAAAATTCATACGATGCACTGCAGTTTAGATATCTGCTCTATTATTCTTATCTTAATGCGGGAAATTTGACAACGTAGGTCAATGGTTTTCCAGGGCAATTAATTACTGGCAGTTGGGATAAAACACTGAAGTGTTGGGATCCTAGAGGTGCAAGTGGGCAGGAACATACTCTCGTTGGGACATATCCTCAGCCTGAACGCGTTTACTCACTTTCTCTTGTGGGGAATCGTTTAGTTGTAGCAACTGCTGGAAGGCATGTTAATGTTTACGACTTGAGAAATATGTCTCAACCCGAGCAAAGGAGGGAATCCTCGTTGAAATATCAGACTCGTTGCGTGCGATGTTATCCTAATGGAACAGGTACTGATCCAACCTTTAAAATGAACATGCTGATTCATGGACTGTATTTCTTCTTGATAACGTAATTCTCCGTGTTGTCCATGTGTATGAAATTTTGGTTGATTCCCTGCTAGTCCATACTTTCCCTTTCTATAAATTTTGAGGGTATCTAACATCTTTATGGAAATGCTTTAATCATATTGCCTCTTTCTACCATGCTTTCTGTAAAGTAAGTTTAAACTAAACTGCAAGTAATCACTATCGTGGCTTTGGTACTGTAATTATTTATGGATTTATAAATTTTCTTTTCTAATTGCAGGTTATGCTCTTAGTTCAGTTGAAGGACGAGTTGCTATGGAGTTTTTTGATCCGTCAGAGGCTAGTCAAACCAAAAAGTAGGTGTTCTTGTTAGTTAAATGATAACAAGAAATGTTAAACATTGTACCTTCCATACATTTGTTTTTCATTGTGTTCTCTGCTATATGTTGAATTCCTTAATATCATATATATGCTTGAGTGGAATGAACATCTAAAGATGAAGAGCTTTTGATATATGTTTAGTCCATCTTATTACTCTGCTCAGAGTCTTGACACTATCCTCTGTTGCTTAAACTGTCATGTTTTTTTAATTCTTTCTTCGGATGGAAAATAAATGTTCATTAAGGAATATGAACTGTATAAAGGAGGCCAGCTCAGAAGCTATTAAAGTGTGAAAGCTAGGAAAAAGGGGTTCACCCCCGCAAATATTATCTTGATGGTTAAGATTCTGTATGTCATGAGAAGGTTATTCAGTTTCTAAAGCATCGTGTGATGATGATATGCTTTCTTTTAAGGCATACAAACCGGATGATATTTGTTTTTTATTGATAGTCTTTGAGCTGTAATTCCCTGTACATGATTTTGTCTTTTTATAGGTACGCATTCAAATGTCACAGAAAATCAGAGGCTGGAAGGGACATAGTCTATCCAGTTAACGCCATTGCATTCCATCCCATGTGAGTTTATGGTTTCATTTGAGTAATTGACTTAGCTTGTGTGAGAACATAAAGAGGCACCACATTACACTCTTTCAAAGTAAAATAGAGGGCCTGAACATAATAATCAGATAATTGAAGATAGTGTAGTTTTATAAGAGTGCATCTCTTCTTTTAAATCATTGGATGGGTTTAAATAATTTTCAGGTCACCATCATGTTGTGTGGTTAAAATTTCAGATAGAAATTTTTTATGGAAGGAAAGAGCCAAAACCATTTGGCAAACACTGTCACATATACGTTACACACAGAAGTTGGAAAAATGATTTACGTTGCTACATAGTTTGACTGGGTAATGATTTTACCATGTTAATCTTGGGCTGGAAATTAATAAATTATATTCTAAAGAAGTTATAATGCAAACAACCCTTTACCCTGCCTCCATATTGATCTGTTTGGCATTTGTTATTTCCATGCTGCAGTTATGGTACTTTTGCAACTGGAGGTTGTGATGGATACGTGAACGTTTGGGATGGGAACAACAAGAAGAGGCTATATCAGGTAAGACTTTTCCGCCAGTGGGCTAATAATTTTGCTTCAGTCCATGACAAGTACGATTTTTAAATCTCACCATTTTATTACTCCATCTTTCAGTATTCAAAATACCCAACCAGTATTGCGGCATTATCATTTAGTAGAGATGGGCGCCTGTTAGCTGTAGCTTCAAGTTACACATTTGAAGAGGGAGATAAACCGTATGTTCTCTCTCACTCTCTCTCGACACTCTCTCACACTAATGCCTCGATGCGTTTCTCATCGCCTTTTCTTTGTCTTGTTTTATTTTGTAGTCATGAGCCAGATGCCATATATGTCCGCAGTGTAAATGAGATAGAAGTTAAGCCAAAGCCTAAAGTGTATCCCAATCCACCTACATGATTACATTGACATCACAGAAATCTCTCCTGTGATATCCATGCTTGTCGTTCTGTAGCCCTCCATTGTTTTTCTTGCTAAGTTACTTGATGGTGGTTTAGAGCCAAGGTCCCGAGCGACTTGTGGAGTGCGCCCTTAGCATACGAAAGAGTCCACGAGACAGGCTTAACATATTTTTGTATTTTCTTTCTCTTTCAAAACTTGTGTTGTGTTCTTGGCGAGGTGAGAGAGAGACAACCTTGGATTTTGGGATGGACCCATCAGTGATATGTAGTATGTGTACAGATGCTGTGCTTCTGTAAACTTTCTCTGTTATTTAGGATATGGATAACACTTAGATTTTTCATATGTTTTATCCTTCCAACAAATTGTGTTCTTGATGTCTTTGAATTATCCAACTTGAGGTTGCTTAAGACCCAAACATGTTAGTTAAA
This sequence comes from Momordica charantia, assembly GCF_013281855.1. NCBI lineage: Eukaryota > Viridiplantae > Streptophyta > Magnoliopsida > Cucurbitales > Cucurbitaceae > Momordica > Momordica charantia. The sequence continues at coordinate 2,980,056 of NW_028275158.1, forward strand.
CTTCAGACCACAGACAGCCAAAAAGTAAAGCAAAATTTCGTTGTGGTTCAAACGATTGGTTCATGCCATATCACTTTAAAATAAACCAAATATAATACATTACAAACCTTTGGTTCTTAATTATCCATTATACTTTATTTTTTTGGCTCAAATTCTATTTCATCCTTAAGTTTTTATGTTAATTTGAATTCTATCTTGGTTGATAAATTTTCGTATTTGGTTGATTTTGATACATTAATTAATTTTGAAGATAAAGTATTTGAAGGGTTAGAAGGTAGGACTTTATTATCATCTTTTGTAAAATTTAGAAGTTTAGAGATGACCAAATATAGGATAAGCATAATAGTTCATTAACCGAAGGGTAAACTTTTGTTTAAAACGAGTAAATGTGTAAAAGTAGTTCGATTCTAATTTCACTTTCATGGCTAATAATTCCGATCTAATGATACTATAATATGGCTTTGGCTTTCTTTTCCATTGATTCAAAGTTGAAAAATTCTATTCCACCACTAAATTTAAAGAGAATATGAAGAAAGTTTTGGGTACCCCATGAATGATTCAGCTTTGTAATTGTTCAGTCTTGTTATCATTATTTGCTTTTTCTGTAGAGATATAAAGAGAGAGTGGAGAGAGGTGTGAAGTGGGTGAAGATCCTCCAAGCACCAATGGAGCCAGAAGCTTTTAAGGCATGCAAAAACATCATACTATGGCAATTATTGGGCAGCACCCAAAAAGGTCAGCTTAGATTTTTTGCATGGTGTCCTATAATAGCTCCTCATTTCTATGGTTTAAGCCATTGTTGGGCTGCCCTACCCTAAAAAACAATCACATTCCTTTTTCTCTTTGTATCCTGTACCAAAATTGGCTTATCTCATCCCAACAGATTTCTGTCAAGGAACCCACATTGAAAAGATAAGAAATCTTATAAAGGTTTATAATATATAGACATGAACTATTTCTCTTATCGTTAATTGATTTTGATATGAAACCCATGAATATTGATATGATATCATAACCCAAAAACTCAAATGAGCATCTGGTCCCAAAAAAAAAAAAGATCCGACTAAGATTGGTGAACCCAAAAGAGGCGAGCACCATCTTATGGGCACGTTAAACACATTGAAAATATAAACGACCTAACAAGAATTTATAATATAAATGGACTACTCTTCTCATAGCCAATTGATTTTGTGTCCATGAATATTAATATAGTATCAGTGCTCAAAAGCTCAATCGAGCATTTGGTTCAAAAGCGGTCAAAAAATGGGATATGATAATCATCGATCTTGATCCAACATTGAAAAGGCAGGGACAATATTGAAAAGGCAGGGACCTTATAAAGGTTTATAATAAGTTGAACCAAACATCTGTTGCCAAGAAGCTCCCTCCCTTTTCCTTTCCTTTCCCTTTCACTTTCCCAGGAAACAAACAAACACATGAGACAACATAATCTAATTCAACCTTGATCACAATGATCATTAGAGGTTTAATTTTTCTTGCATCATAGAGGCTAGAGCCCTTGAAAAGTTGAAAATTAAACACCCCCAACCTTAGGCACACCCAAAAGCCAAACAAGCTTCAATATATGTTTTAAACTTCTTGGATCTTATCTGATCTTTTGTAACATTCATCCCTCTAATTAAGCTTCAGTATGGTATAATGTAGTATGAATTTAATTAGAGCACACCCATTTGATGGCTTTGCTTAAATATTATTGATTAGGTCATGTGATTCTTCTGGATTATGTAGTGAACATACCACACAGCCAATGGCTGTCATGATTCACAATAAAAAAGAATTGTGGGTTCAGAAATTTGTGTTTAATATGTAAGCAAATGCATTATTAGTAGTACTGTAAATTGTTAAAATGTCAATATTTTGTTGCAGCCTTAGGAATTAGTGGCCATGTGCTTTGTGTTATGAAATCGAAGAACTTGCATTGCAAATATATAATAATTAATAATGTATGGAAATTAAGAGTACTGACTTTGATGAAAACTTAATAAAGAAGAATATTTTGGATTTCAGGCTCCCAATTGATCTGAGATGGTTACTTTTTGTCTCCCATGAATTTGCCTCATTTTGCAGTGCCAGCCAATGAGCAATTACTAGAAGATGTGATTCCCCCTTGAAATAAGGGGGATTCATTATTTGGTGGAGTTAGATATTTGTTCAACTTTTTCTCAAAAAATAAAATTATCATCTTTTGGATTAAGCTTTGCGATACTAAATCACAAAATCAGGTTTAAAAAGTTCCAATTTTGTAAAATTATTTAAAATGTCAAAGGAAACAAAATAGTGTCACGAGAAATAATGTCATCTTAATATAACAATCATATATTTTCATCGACATGACATTGTTTCATTAATGTGTTCTTTTAATATGGAAGTTGGCAAAACATACATTCAGTACATTTTATGAGTTGTTTTATAACTTTTACTCTTAACTCTGCAAGTGCTTGCATTAGTACAAAGTTAATAGTCCAACTTAATTAAGGTTAGTCACAAACTTTGAAAAATACAGGTAATATATCTAAAATAAAATAGAGATGACGTAAAATGTATAATTTAACTATAAACGAAAACCATACGATAAAACCCAACTAGTTTAAACTCTAAAATTCCTTACACTTTTGTCAATTTTCATGGAAACCCACAAAATTTTGAAATCAAAATAACTTTGAATATTGAGAGCAAAATTAAACATGAGTTTAGGAAACAAAAGTGGGCTTCCAACTTCATTCCAAAAGAGGGATCAAGAGCCTAATTAGCTTCTTTTAATTTGGGGATGAGCTTAATTATAATATTGAGATATTCTTGAGAATATACCATGCAGCTTTGATATTATTATAATATATGTAACATATGTCCTTTTGCTAACCCTAATTAAGCCGTTGACCCTCTCTCTCATGAATGAATGAGTGACTTTTGGCAACAGAAGTTCAACAAAAATCTCATCTTTTTTGAGTTTGAACATAGAGAAGTTCATAAATCTGCAGGAATCTTTTAGGGTTTTACATATAATTATATTATTAGTTTGAGATTAGTTGGTACAGTCAGCACCATGTGCTCAAGCTTTTGAATGAGCTAGCTTTGTACTGAGTGACGTCTTCCCTTTCAATTTTTTCAAAAAAATATATTTGAATAAGAGTTCTATATCCACCCGTTGCTTTCTCTCCTTCGTGAGGATTTAAACACACGACATTTTGATTGAATATATCCAAACGGGGGTAATTATAATGATATTATGCTATAATTGAAACTCTATGTATGATGTTAAGCTATAGTCTGAATTAATACACGAGGAGTTCCACTAAATACTACATTAATAAAGGTTCGGATGTAATATGTCAAACTTTTGGATTACGAATAAAGAATGAAAGTTTAATTTGGAAAAAGTGAAGAGAGATTTTTGAATTCTTGATGTACAAGTTCAACACATTGGTTCATTTGCTTACGGTTAAGTGTTTAAACGTCTATCTTCATGCTTACGACAAACAAAAAATTTGACACTTTTTCTTAATTTTTTGAAAAATAGAAAAAAATATATCTGTTATTTTTCTGTATTATTTCTCTCACTCTTATTTGTCAGTAATAGAACGATGGTGACCTTACCATCTCTTTGCATAATTATGTTAATTTTATGATATTTGAAAATACATATAAACCAAAGTTAGATAAACATATGTGTTTACTATTTTCTAATGTAGGGGGAAGAAATCATCCTATCTTATGCTAACTGCAATTAAATGTTTTAGAAATAAATAAGAGAACTGTAAAATCAGATAATTTTTTTTAAATAATAAAACCTAAATTTTTTTAATAACGATTAATATAGAGATAAGTATTCACCCGTCAGCACCTTATTAGGTTAAATACAAGAAAATATTAACCTCTTGTGTCTACCATGTGTTCCATTATCATAGTGCAAAATGGATTGAATGTTTCTTTTTCCTCATTTTTACTTTTCATTTCTTGGGAAAGTTACTAAAGGAAAACCAAATCCTCGCTAGAAAAAATCTGAACTTCCGATATTTTTTAACCCTCTTCATTCTTAATAGTCGAAATAATCTCATTCATATCTTCAAAACTTCACCTTTTTTCTGGCGAGAGAGAGGATATTTAGTGGGAACTTTGACAAGTATTGTAGCAAAAGGACATTGAATTTAGCAATTCCAAGCAAATGGGGGGAAACAAAATTGTGAAAATCCCCCATTTTACCTCAAAAACTGAATGATATGTAATTTCAAGAACTTTCTCGGGAAAATTGCAGAGAAAAACAATGTAACCTTGAGACAAACAACAGAACATGTACTTGTGGCACTGGTACAAATACAATACAACGTAATTTATTACATATAACAGCTTCGTTCAAGCAACATTGGTGTCCTTTCTTCTGTTGGGTTCCAAAATTGAAAACTTTTCATTCAAGTTCAATTAATCTTCCTCTTTTCTCTGGTCCCTCTGAAAGATTTTTGACCTTTTCAACAACCCTCTGTTCTCCAGACTTCAACAATTTAACAGTTGTCATATTAGATTTCGAGGTTTTGATATTACATACACATTATTGAAAACCCATCAAAATGGTTATTTTAGGAAAGTTGTTGCTTGAAAATTCTTACACGTGTTGAGTTTTTAATTGCTTGCTTCTCCTGAAAGGTTTCATCTTTTTCTAAGGCTTTGGTCTTGTGGGTATGAGAAATTCTAACTGTTCATATTGGCATTTGTAAATCACAAATTGCCATTTCTGTAGGTTTTCTTTATCTTGGGTTTTGTTGGGATTTACACGGAGAGTGGCTTGTGGGGAAGTTGTCTTTCTGTTTCCCATTTGATTAGGAGCCAATTTTATTCATGTGGGTTTATTGAGTACAGACTATACATAATTAAAAAGAAGGGAGAAGAAAAGATTGATCTTGATTCTTGACCCCAAATATTTTACTAGATTTTCCATGATATATTCTGGTAGATTCCTTAGATTTTCAGTCCAATTTTTAAACAGATTTTGTTGTTCGGTAGTTGATGTTTTGATTCATTCAATACTGTTATTAAATGACTTCTTTTCTTTTTTGTGATCTTGCTCATATTCTCACACTTGGCCAAATAAAAGAGAAGATACTTGTTGTCTACCGTTTTGGTGGTTCAATTAAACTGATACCAAGATGCTGTTTTTGGGTTTTAAAAAACTTGAAATAAGCTGAAACCCCATTGGAAGAGATTAATATTTATTATCATGTGAAACATAGCAATAACCAATAAGCAGGCATATGTTGGGTTTTGCAAATTGAAAGCTTTAAAAAAAGGGCTTTAAAAAGAGGAGAAAACGCACAGAGACAGAGTAATCAGAATTCAGAAATGAAAGAAGGCAGTGAAGATTAAAGAAAAGGAGAAAAAGGGGTGAGAGAGAGAGAGAGATGGAGAGTCAGATTTGCAAATTTTTTAGTGTTTAGAAGTCTGTTGGCTGTGTCTCCAGGGCTGACCCGGGCTCCGTGGGCTTTGCCGCCGACCAAGGAAACAGCCACTTTCTTAGCCCTCTTCCCATTTAAGAGAACCATTTTCTTTTAGAAAAAAATTCCACAAGTCCCATCTCCCAAGTCCCGAGTCCTATTTCCCCCTTCCCCCTCTCTCTTTTATCTAAGCCTTTGCCTCGGTTCCTGTCAAGATTCCATTACACCCCACAAGCATATATCCATTCCCCTCTTCAGAAATTTGGTCATATTCACAAAAACTTGGTCCCCACTCTGTCTTTTCCTTCCCATTACAGGAAGTATTTCTCTCTATCTCAGAGTTTTATGCATGTTTTCTCATTGGGGTCGTGCTGAAATTGAAGCTCTGAGCTCTTCTTTGCTGTAAGGGTTTTTTTTTTTTTGGGAGTTTGAGAAACTTCAAGCTTCTGCTCGGTCGCCGAGATGAAGTTCATGAAACTTGGATCAAAACCTGATTCTTTTCAGACTGATGGGACCAATGTTAGGTGAGAGATCTCTTCTCCCTTCTTCATTTACTTTTCTTTAATTCTAATTTCTCCACTTTTTGGTTTCATGCATTTCATTTTTTACTCCACTGTAAACTCACTCCCACCTCTCAGGTTTTTGCATTTTTTGGATGAGTTGGGGGTTCATCAACTCAACTGTATTGATTTGGTTTTCTTTTTTTCTTTTTCAAAGAAATGGCCTATTTGAAAAAGTGGGGGAAGGGTAACCGTTTGAAGCTTTGGTTATTGTTCACTTTTTGTTTTTTTTTTTCAGGATAACTGGCAAAAGCTTTCCAATTCATTTCTTTTTACTGCTTTCTATGATGGTATATTGGTTTAAATTTCTTACTTTGGGTCTCCACTGACTAAGTTCATAATTGGGGTCCTGATACTTTTTAATGGATTGATTTGAGTTCTCCTTTGTGTTGATTGTGTGTGTGACAAGCCCAAGTGCTCCTTGCTTTTCTAATCTGTCACTGTCATCAAGTCCAAATTAGTCTTATGCATCTCTGCTTGTATTGGCTTCCATTTAGATGTAAACAATTTCTTGATTTATAATTTGTTAGGTGGGTCCAGAAGAAATGGAAGTTATTTGATATTGTTTCCATTTTTTCTAACTAAATAAAAATGAATTAAAAATTTTAAAGTAACCATCATTGGAGCAGGTTTGGAGGCAATATGAGCATGAAAAATATTGTTTTTTTTTTTTTTGGATAAGTGGTGTTATCAAACATGTTTCGATGTTGCAGAGTAAAGTACAAAATCGTGGGGTCTAGGAAAAGCAAAAAATATCAATTTCTCTTTTTATCATCTTTGTGGGTGTCTAGCCCCCTCAATTGATCTCACAAGATAACCATCTGACTTTACTACCTTTGGTCGCCAATAAAGCTCATAGAGTATTTAAATCCTAGGTAGTTGGTGGTCACTATAGTTTGAACCCATTACCTCTAAGTTCATTTATTCTTTTCATTGGCCCCATTAATCACTAGCCCAACCATTTAAAAGAAAAGAACAATATAGTAAGCTAAAATGATTGATGTTTTATAAGAAAAGGCTAATACATTAAACACAATCCAAATTACCAAATACCAAGTAGCGTTGATATAATAAGAGGTTACTCTAACTTACAGCCAACTCTATCAACTCAACGATATGATCTTGTTGACTTGGTCTACTCAGCTGAGTCATATTTGGAATGAACAAACATATATCACAAATCGGAATCTGGCAAGATGGATATGACTCAGTAGTTGCTACTCAATTGTTTGTTACTCTGGAGCCTGATATCAAAAAATGATTATTATTTGAGATAGCTCTAGTTCAAGGATGTTACTCTTTTGTTAATCTAATTTAACCTCTACACATGATTGATATGTTGGTGTCCAAAATATTTGTTCCCACAAACTTGGAAACTGATTATAGATCGTTTGACGGTTAAATATATGTCTAGTGCTTATTTCAAGAAGAATACATTTACTTAAAGGTCGTCGTTATGTAGCTTAGAATGTGTAAAAATCTAAGGAGAGGCTAGATGCTATAGGAACGTAGCAACTCTCTAATATACATTTACTTAAAGGTTGTCGTTACACCTCTATGCCTACCATCCTTTAGGAAAAGAATCGCATCATATGCGATTGAATTAAGTTCACAACGCTTCTAACTAGTTCGAGCGACCACACGCTAGAAAGACATTTTGAAAAAGAAGTGGAATCCTGAGAAAAATGGCATATTCCCTTGCTGTGCGTCAAAACAGTCGAGAACACAATTATATAGTTGAGAGATTCCACATTTCATACAAGCTGTGGTATTGAATGATCTTTTAACTCAAGAATCACCTTTTTATCTCTGTTTTGTTATGGCAACAGTAAGAATCTTGTCACAATGGAATGCTGAATGGTTGTCTAGTTACAGCTCTCACTTCTTTTTTAAGCTTCAATTCATGAGAATTTTCTGTAGTGGATGGCTTAATCTGATGTATAGTAAGTTACTTGCTAATGCTTTGGATGGAATTTACTGCTATCTGTAGTATGCTTTTAAAGCTTAAACAAAATGCCTTCATGGTACTGAGATTCTAGAATTACCATTGAATAACATACGGTTAGATTGAAACAATCAGAACCAGGAAACTTTCTCATCATTTTAATAGAAGTCATATTTATTTTGCAGGTATCTTGTAAGTGAATTAGCCACAGATATCACTCTTATTGTTGGGGATGTCAAGTTTTATCTCCATAAGGTTTGCTATTTCTTAACTGTTACCGATATTCTTAGATTGTAACAAATTCTGTTTGGAATGGAACTAGGTAGTTGAACGAAGAATTTTTGCAAAATAGGCGTTCTGTCACCATTCTTATTGTGTGAAATTTCATTATTCTGTCACCATTCTTATTGTGTGAAATTTCATATTGCAATACAGTATTAAGTAAAAAAAGGGTAGTTCTGACTTGTATGGGGTACTGAAGAAGAACTCTTTCTGCTTACCCCAACACGAAAACGAAGCAACCCCTAAAAGTTTTGGCAGGCTAACATCTAATACACAACAAATTATCATGCTAATGATTCTCTTGATGTGCAAACCAGAACTGGCATGTGTAGAATGTTCAGTGAATTTCTATCTCAGGCTAAAGAATTCAGACAAAAAAAGAAGTTTGTACATACAGAGAGGGATAAAGAACTCTTTGTACAACCACTTTCATACCATATAAACATCAATAGTAAAATGTAATAACATATTATAGATGTTATCTTACTTGCAGTTTACTTACTTTAACTGCACGCTCTTTTGAAAATTAGCTTTTTATGCATCTAGACAGCCATAATACTGCATATCAATCTGTTATTCCTTGCACATAGCTTGTTGTGCTGATTACTTGTCTATATCGGTTTTTCTTTTTTTTTTGGCAGTTTCCCCTTCTGTCAAAGAGTGCTCACTTGCAAAAGCTGGTCACAGCTGCCACTGAGGAGCACAGTGATGAAATATACATTCCAAATATCCCGGGTGGTACTGCAGCATTCGAGATATGTGCCAAATTCTGCTACGGTATGACAGTTACTCTCAATGCATACAATGTAGTTGCAGCCCGTTGTGCTGCTGAATACCTAGGAATGAATGAGACAATTGAAAAAGGAAACCTCACCTACAAGATCGACATTTTCCTTAGTTCGAGCATCTTCCGGAGCTGGAAGGATTCGATCATTGTTCTTCAGACAACAAAGGCATTAATGCCATTATCTGAGGAACTGAAATTAGTAAGCAATTGCTTAGAATCTATTGCTGCAAAGGCCTCTGCTGATGTTTCTAAAGTTGATTGGTCTTACACGTATAACCGTAAGAAACTTCCCGAGGAGAACGGGAACAATCCCAATTGGAATGGTGTTAGGAATCGCAGTGTGCCGAAGGACTGGTGGGTTGAGGACTTGTGTGAGCTTGAAATTGATCTATATAAGCGTGTTATAGTGAGTATAAAAAACAGAGGAATAATTCCTAATGATGTGATTGGAGAAGCCTTGAAAGCGTATGCTTACCGACACCTTCCAGGCTTTAGCAAAGGCATGCTTCAATGTGGGGATCTAGTGAAGTATCAATCAGCAGTGGCAACAATTGTCTGGCTGTTACCTGCCGAGAAAGGCAGCGTCTCGAGTAGTTTCTTGTCCAAATTGTTGAAGGCATCCATTTTCCTAGCTTCCGAAGATGGGACCAAAGAAGAGCTTGTTCGGCGAATGGGACAGCAGCTGGAGGAGGCATCAGTGACTGATATTTTGCTGCGAGCACCGGACGGCGAAGCTACTATTTATGATGTTAATGCTGTGCAGAAAATGGTAGAAGTGTTTCTTCTGCAAGATCATAATACAGAAATCGAATCACTTGAGGAAGAGGGAAATGAGCTTCAAGAGCCAAGAGGGCCAGGAATTTTATCGGATGCTGCTAAATTGATGGTGGCAAAGTTGATCGACAGTTACCTTGCTGAAATTGCAAAGGATCCCAAACTACCATCTGTAAATTTCGTCAATCTTGCAGAAATGGTGTCTGGCATCACTCGGCCTTCCCATGACGGGCTCTATCGAGGCATCGACATGTATCTGAAGGTACTAGTTCCCAAGACTTAAAGCCTGAAATTATTCTGAAAATTTTGATTATCTATTCATTTGATGCGGTTATGCTAATACACTATAAATATTTGTTTTTCCAACCAAATTTCAAATAAAAGCTCGTTTTGATTTTGGACTTAATTTACAGGAGCATCCGGGGATCAGCAAGAGTGAAAGGAAGAGAATATGCAAACTGATAGACTGCAAGAAACTATCTGCTGAGGCATGCATTCATGCAGTACAAAATGAACGTCTCCCTCTACGAATGGTTGTGCAGGTACTATTTTTCGAGCAAGTCAGGGCCTCGGCATCGTCAGGCAGCAGCACTCCTGACCTATCAAAGGGCATCAAGGATCTAACAAGTGGGTCTCACGGAAGCTCAAGATCAGCCACAACGAACCCTGATGAAGAGTGGGATGCTGTTGCCATGGCTGAGGAGCTGAAGGCCCTCAAGGGGGAGCTAGCTTCCTTGAGGCTTGCAAATGGTGCAGGAGGAGGCAGTGAGAGAAATGGTGATGTTAAAAATGGAATCGACAAAGCAGCTCTAAGTAAAATGAAAGGCTTGCTCAAGTCAAAGAAGCTTTTCACAAAACTATGGTCAAGCAAAGGAGGATACGGTGAAAACAGCGGCTCGGATTCGTCGGAGAGCCTTGGCTCTGCTAACCAGGAGGAAGCTAAGTCAACACCTTCCAGGAACAGAAGGCATTCAGTTTCTTAGAAGTTCCATTTTGGGAATTCAGATCAGAAGAATTTTGTTTCCAGATGGGTGACCATTAGTGGCTAAAATGGGCAAGAATGAAGTATATATAGGTTCAAGAGTCTGTAGATTATATCAAATTAACATTACTATTTGAGGCCAGTGGCCACCCCCCAACAAAGAAAAAAGGGAAAAAAAGAATTGAAAAATCAAATTTCTTTCATGAATGGGGTTATTAAGAAGTAGACAGAGGCTTGTTTACACAGTAAAATCCCATCAAAGATGGATGAAATCATTCTCTAATATTATTCAGATGAATCAAATAAAGATCGTCTTTGCTTTTGAGAGCATTTTGAATTAGTCTATTGCCCTATTGTCTCCTAAAGAAGGTCCTACGCTTATTGGGTGCAAAGAATTTGTTTCAGAATTCAAGTCTCTTCATTCTCTTAAAAGAAAAAAGGAAAAGGAAGGCTTCCATTGGAGGAATCACAAAAATGTTCATTGAGATGCCAAATGTTCCCTCATGGCATTTTAACCAACCCCCTCGAAATAATCTTTAAGATTGCATAAATTGAAAATACAATTCTTTTATCTACTAAACTAAATCATGTCAATATATTCTTTTTGAAAATCAAACTATATGATTTAGAAATTATGGAATTCTTTGAGATAATACAAAATAAAAAGACGATTACAAGATGCATCTCGTATTTCGTTTACTATATAAATCAATATAGTACCTATATATTTAATAATTCAAACACCCATATAATTTAAAATTTTGCAACCCATGTGCTTTTTACATGTACCAACACCATCAGAATTAATTGGAATGGTTGCAGACTATAGGAGTGTTTGAAACGATTTCTAAAACACAAACATGATTTGACAAACAGTAAATCACAAGAATGACATTGTTATTATCTCGAGAATAGATCTAATGCTCAAAAACTGAAAAACAATAGAAAAAATATTAGTCAATAATATCAAAGGGGAAGCTCAATTAAGAAGCGTTAAATAAAGTAGTTCTGAACAAAAGAGTCACAATTGTCTTTCTAACAGTCATTTCATATTCAATGTAAACAAGCGCAAAAACATTGCAAAACATGGGAAAATCTTCATCAAATTCAACCCATCTTCTCTTCTAGGGGTAATTAGCCTCTTAGCGGTACTGCACAAATGAGAAAGTTGAAAATTTAGAAAATGGAGGACGAATCTGTGGCGCTGCAAATAATCAACAGTGGATACCACAAAAATAACTTGCCTTAATGAAGCCAATTTCCTTGGCATTGCTACGGAAGCATTGTCTGCAACACATTAGTCCATACTTCCTGATCAACCCATGGGGATTTCCGCACACACGACTGAGAAGAGAATTCAGAAGAAAGGAATTATTGAAATTCAACTTTCTCAAAATTCAATGATACTAAATAAAAACATTAATCACTAAGACATCCGTGAAAGATAATAATGTGTTCCATTTGCCAAATAACTTATGGGTGATTGACAAAAATGATCTAATCTTAATGGGGTTATAGCCTTTCAGGTTTTAACCCACCCTTCAATAGAATAAGAGTATTAGGCTTTTTTTTCATGTAAAGGTATAAATTTACTATTATGGCAAGCATTTAGGAGGAACGGTTCTTCATCCAGATAGACGTGAACATTCAAAATGACTCAACCAAGCAAAGAACAATCATTTTAGTTGGTAGAATAGATAAAATGCTAAAAATCCCAGCTGCTTATAATGAAGTAAAGAAACTTTGTCTAAGAACATAGAAAACAAAATCCCAGGTCGGACTGCGGGTCAATGAAAAATTTAAGGCAGAATAGATTAAGACCATGATCACTCCCTAGATTTAATATCCTACAAGTTTCCTCCGCGACCAAATAGAGTGACCAAAGATTAGTCAAGAAAGTAAAAAAATCCCATAATCAAATAATTATTATTATAACTTTTCACCCGAAACTATAGCTTAAATAATCTCTGATAAAGTCACTCCATGTAAACTCAGGTTCATACTAAAAAATTCGCGAGCAATTGTAATGAATATTATAAGCAGTAACAGAAGCCCCATAAACATGTACACAATTTAAGCGTCTCGAAATATAATTCAAATTGGGAAAACCTCAAGGACGATAGCTTAAATTTGTGTTAAAATAAAGAAATCAAAAAAAAAAAAGGTATCTGATTTTCTGTTTGATCCTAATAAAACACGAAAAGTAATACGTAATACATAATACATTCTCAACCGCACCATATTCTTCAGGTCCCATTACATGTTGCGCAAGAACTCACTTTAGCAAGGGAAATATACTTAAATATCGGTTACTCAGTAGATGAACTCCCAATTCATAAAAAAAAAAAAAAACTGACAAAAACAGATAATAGTAGTGTTTCAGTTCCTTCCTTCATGAATCAATTTCCTTGGGGAGCAGACGAGTGAGAAGATATTTGCTTACCAGGTGCGGGATCCAGGGCCGTAGTTCTTGGGGTGAGAATTCCACACGTTGGAGTGCCCCATAATTGTGAGCTATTGAAACGCTTCGAAATCCCAAAATGAAGCAGAAATTTTGCAAGGAAGAACAAGTCGGCTAAATGGGTTGATTTTATATGAGAATAAACCCTAATTCTGGCTATTTGAAAAAATATAAAAATACCCGACCTTGTTGGGCCGGGTTTTCACAGTTCGGCCCATTCTGATTTTCACCCACTTTAAAGAAAAAATGAGAGCAAACAATTTCTTTTTTAGTTCAGATAACAATTTTTTTAAATATATTACGTCACAAATATAATATAATGGTAGATTCGAACTTTTTTTTTTGTTTTGTTTTTAAAGGGAATTCGAATCTATCACCCTTTCAAAATTAAAATAATAATAATAGTTTGATTTGCTTCGAAAAAATATTATTATTATTAATATTATTCTTATTATGAGCGATAAATTGAACGTAGACATGGACAAATCACCACAGAACTAACCCTATTGACGAAAATCGGCCGATCCAGAAGTCCGCACGTGTCTGGCATGGAGCATGGTAGAGAACCCACGTTTTTTTACAAGAGCATAATCGCGAGGGACATGCTGGCAAATGGCGGAGCACGATCCCGCGCTTGAAATGTTCCCTAATGACCTGTCAAGGGATGTACAGAAGAGAGGTCCACCACGTCCAGCATAGATCATCTTATTTGAATACCTTCACCACCTATAAAATGGAGGAGACATCCATTCTACTGGTAAGAGGAACACACTACTAGAATATACTAAAGCTCTCTATATCGTCTTCTATCTCAACTACTAATTTGAGCGTTTGAGGATATTTGACAAGGCACTCCTTGCATGAGAATTTCTTCTGATGTCGTATTTTGTTGGATACGTCAGCAGACTATATTTCGGCATCGATAACAATAATAAATTTTGGTTATATTAACTATATATAATGTCCCCAAATATGGCTTGGCTAATTAGAGTATGAGTATATTTCACGAGTAACCTATGGAGTAACTCAAATTTTTGTCTTAAAAAAATAAAATTTTGAATGTTTATTTCTATATTTGCGTTGTTGAATTTTATAAAAACAATTTTAAAAAATTAGATTTTTTTTAGGATGATAGGATGTTAAAATTATTTTGAAATAGAAAATAAAATAAATTTATTTGAGCAACCTTCGAGGGATAAAACTCTTGAGTTATATTAGCTTTGATAGTTGATTGTGAATTAATAACAACAAAATCGTTATATTTAACCATAATAAAATGCTCATAAGTAGGTACAAATTATTAATTATAAAAAAAAATTAGAACAACTTATAAAACAAATATGTTCAAGTAAGCTCGTAAATGAAAATTTAACTAAACAAAATATAATATAACATCATATTCAAATTTAAAATTTACTTTAACAGATCAGAATTTTAAAATTAAAATTACATTTTCCATTTGTTATTATCCAATTTTTTTTTAGTACATTTGTTATTATCCAATTAAGTATGCCTTAATTTCTTAAAGGACTATATATTATATATATAAAGTGTAATTATGAAACTATGCATAAACACAAACACAGAGTAAAGATTCTGCAAGTCGAAGCAAGCAACTCTTGAAATTCCGTCTCCTCTTCCATGGCGAACGAAGCCGGCTCCTCCTCTTCGAACCTTCCGGTATCGTAATCTCTCCGACCAGCTCTTTTTTGTTTGTCGGAAAAACTCCCAGTTCCGATATTTCTTCTCAATTTCTTCTTCTAGCTCTTTGACGCAGTTGAATCGCTGATCTTGGCTAATGTTGTGTTCTCCGTAGTTTAGGAAATCAAAGAGAAAATTCATCTTTTCTTTACCATTTTTGGCTTCTTACGAGGATTTTCGTCTCCTTTAGCCATGCATAATTGAAGAAGAAGGTGAAGAGCAGTTATTCGGCGCCGAAGCGGGATGGGTAGAAGCCCTGACTTATTGCGATCACCTGGCTTCGCTGTCTTCCGACCTCGCTCACATTCCGACCCCTGATACTGCCTGCAGCGAGTCAGTTTTTCTTCTCCCTAAACCGTGATATGAACACCAACGCCATTTCTGTTTAGTTCTTATTTGCTATTAGGCTTGGCCTTGGGGTTTTGGAGCTCTCTGTAGGATTTCCATTTCTATAGTGGACATTGCTGGAGGGTTGTGTGCTGAATTTATGTTTTGATTTGATAGTTTTGGGGTGTCTTTCTTCTGGAGATTTTGCTTTATTAATCTAAATTTGTTTTTGACTGATTGGTAAGTGTGTTTGGGTTCAAGATGAAAGGTTTGTTATGACTTATGATCACCGGACATAGTAATCCAACCAATACTAAATCTTGGTGGGTAACTTGTTCGTCATTACAAACACGAAATAAAGGATGCAAGGAGTCGTACCCTTTGTCAAGTCCATCTTATACATTGTAGTTTTGACCTCACCTCCTTATTTACAGTGGACCTTAGGCATCTATGACTGAAATTTGGTACCTATCTTCAAAACGTTTTACTTCAAAGTCCTGAAATAACTGTGTAGCCTGTAAATGGGGCCATGGCCGGTTTTGGCAATTTTCTTTTTACAGGATTCAAATAGGAAATTAAAAGAGAATTGCTGATGATTACATTTATTCTAACCCATCAACTTAAGCTTAACTTAAGCTTTTGGCTTCATTGGTGACTTAATCATGCTTAAGATGGTATTAGAGGTCTTGTGTTCGGATCCCTAATTCCATATTTGATGATTAAAATTTCTTCTCTTTGGTGCTATCTCTAGTACGAGTGATAACGTAGGCAATAAATGTTTGTATGCCATTACTTGTAAATGGTATTATAACTCTGTTCTGTGCCTTCAGACCCATTTTTGTGTTTTTTTTGTTTTTAGTTTTATACTAAGTTACTAACTATGATTTGGAAAAAAAAAAAACCCTTTTATTTGTTTTATTAATTCATGGAACAATCTTCATATGCAAGATGTCAGAATCCCAAGGAGAACTGGTTGTGCTTATGCTGCAAGAATATCCTCTGTAGCCGTTTTGTGAACAAGCACATGCTTCAACATTATCAGCAATCAACTCATTGCCTTGCACTCAGCTACAGGTGAATGCAATATTGTTCCTAAAGTAGTTCTTATGCTCTAAGTTTTCTCCTATATAGGCTTGTCTTGCTTATTAATAGTTTACATTTGGTAACAGTGATTTGTCGGTTTGGTGTTTCTCCTGCGATGCGTATTTAGATGCACAAGTGATTCAAGAACTACGACCAGTATATGAAGTTGCCTATATATTGAAATTCGGCGAGGCCCCACCATTTCGTTCGTGTTAATCATCCTGCAGGGAGGACTGAAACTTCGGACTAGTGTTATAGTTTTGATAGTCTTGATATCTTAGATGTCTTGGTCTCTTGGTTTGCAGAAGTGAGAATTTCAAGCAAATTGCAACGATCTTCAATATGGATTGGTTTGGGTTATCAGATGCTCATGATAAGGTGTTGATGGTTTCTTTTACAGAAATTTAGGGATATATTGGAATCTCCTATCTTGTTCAAGAAAATTGAAGGGAATTTTTACTCAATAACATTAATGAAATCAGCCCTCCATTTTTCTCATTCTTTGTTTTCAAGCAGTTTCAAGTGTTGGCTTTTTGGACTGGAGAAATTCTGCTTCTTTTTTGGCTGGAAAGAAATTTCTAGGCAGTTTCAACTATGCATCTAGCAAATTATTCTACTGAAATGTTGCTTTCATGTCGTTCTCCTCAATCCAGCCTCCCTTTCATTGAAGGCCTTGAAGAAAATTGAAGAAAAACAAAAGAAGATTATGAAATAGAGACATCAATTGATCAATGAACGCAATAGAAACCTCCATCGATTTGGCCACATAAAACCATCGTTGTTGCAGCATTGCATAAGAATTAGTACGATCATCTTTTCAACTGTAATTACAATTAAATATAGACCTCAACAAGCTAGTTGTAGCTAGTATCAACGTCTATCATCTTCCCCAAAATTTGGCAAGCTTCCCAGCACATCACAGGCACGTTGCTCGCACTCCAATTTACCCCATCTTGCATCAACTCGTTCGCACGGGAATATTGGTTTTCCAAGACTGCAGTAGTAGCCATTGAAACAGGGGTAACCAGATTAACACAATGTAAAAACACAGGTTCAATTGGTTCAAACATGACTTATATGTACATATATATTTTAATTCTATTTTAACAACAGTACATCAATGAAAAATAAAAGGGATTAATGGAAAGTTGTGTTGTGAATCAACTAAGTGAAACCTAAAAGTTACATTTACCGAGTTGAAGCTAAAAGTTACATTTCATACCAAATTTGAGACATTACCTTCTGTTGACAACATTATGTACACGGCATAGCCATCGGGAGAACTCAGCATGAGATCCAGTCTCTACGGGGTTTGCTCTGTCAAACAATCACCAAATGTTACCACTTGAAGATTTATTTTAAGGGAGCATACACTGACACCAAGTCAAAAGAATAATAAAGATCAATTCTTCTACTTTTTAGTAACCAACAAGTATTAAGCGTCTAATACGTATGAGACACGAACATGCTATCCAAACTAAGGGAAGGGATAAAAAATGTACCTCAGAACTTCTTTGAAGTGGTCTGCACATTCTCCACAGGGATACATGCGAGATAATATCGCCATCTGCACACGAAACACAAGTTGTTCCATATAGCCATTGTCACATGCTTTGTCACAAGCTCGAGAACAAGTCCGTCTAGGTTAAAAAGTGTACCTTACCAATTCTTTTACATCCTTCTTCTGCTGCCTCGTTGGGTGATCTGGGTACTGACAAAATTAAAGATCAACAATTCAATAGATTTGAATGGAAGGCATGGAATATTATATATTGAATTGTTTTCTCTTGATGCTTGAACAGGGTGGAAGGGCAGAAGATTGTTGTTTCAAATAAGAGATAGACTATTCATACATAGGAAAAACTACACAAAAAGAAAAGACCTCCCTCAAAGCTAAGGAGATTACAAAAACAACTTCAGTTGGTGAAAAGCATCAAGAAAAGGAATAATTGCAAGGTTCTCTTAACAGTTTCACGGTGAAGAGGCCAAAAATCTCACTAATTTCCAAAAATCAGTGTCCTGTTTTATGCTTTCCTTGACAGTTCTTCTATGTCTTCGTAACCAGGTTTCCCATATCAGAACCTTAAACAAACTAATTTGAAAAAAAAAGACCAGCCTTGCATTTGAAAGGATCAAAGGAGTTGATCCAATAATTCCTCAACGATTATATAACAAATTCAAGAGCATACTTTTAGTTTTGTTCAAATGCGGACCTAGAGAATAATACTTGGAACATTGCATGTAGAAATAAAGGGGGGAAAGGATTCCACAGGTCAATGATGGAATACAGAATTAAAAAGGTAAACATTGTTGAGAAACCTGAGCAGCAAGGATGTGAAGAAAAGTCCAGGTAGCTCTTCCAAGCGCTTCCTTAGTTACAGGGGCAGCAGGCTTTCCTCAAAATATATGAACAGATCAAAACCAAACCAATATGAAAATTCAAATTCAGCTGCATGGGCACTGAAAAAAGAAGTTGATACATGGCTGAATGATAATTGCAACTGAACAAGTTTAAATTTTTCTTTACAGTAACAAGAAGTAGCTACCGCAAGATGGATT
This sequence comes from Momordica charantia, assembly GCF_013281855.1. NCBI lineage: Eukaryota > Viridiplantae > Streptophyta > Magnoliopsida > Cucurbitales > Cucurbitaceae > Momordica > Momordica charantia. The sequence goes on from NW_028275158.1 coordinate 2,998,961, forward strand.
TCTTTTCGTTTTTTCAATCACTCTCTTTTTATATCCAACGTTCTTGTATACCAAGCTCCATTTTTAGACTAAGTTGGAAATTAGCATCCATTTAGTTATGATCATGGGCAATAAATCTTATTGTGTTCTCTTGTTCAGTTCATGAAATCCATGAAACTGTTTTATTTGATGCTAAAAGCTATTTCTCAAGGAATTATAAATTAGATGGACATGCAACAAGTTACAATATACAATAACCTGGAAAAATAATAAACGAACAAAAAAAAAAACCCCATTGCTTTTCTTTCAGAACTTTTATCAAACACTTACAGAGCATCAAGTCCATCCACGAAAACTACAGCTCCAGCGACCAAAATTTGAATATTACGATACAATAGCAGGCTACAGAAGTAAAGAAATGAAAAGAAAAAACACAAAAAAGTACCTTTTTGAAAATGTCATTCGATTGCAAGTAAGCGGTGTCGGTATTCGATGGAGTTGCATGGGATGATGAAGACGGAGAGGAAAGAGGTTTGAGGCTGGGCCGTAAATGGTGGGGGGGCTGCGCAAGAAGATTCGAGAGATGGGTTTGAATGGAAATCGAAATTTTTTGGGCAGTTTGAAAGAGAGCTTGCAGAGGATTCTCAGGCATGTTCGGAATCTGCGCGGGAAATCACTGCGAATGTTTTGGGATACCTTCGACGATGCCTTCACAAACAAGGCAATAAATAAATATGCACCGCATTATTTTAAGTAAATAAAATCTTTAAATACTATTTTGCTTCCCCGAGTTTTAACTTTGATTTATTTGGATCATATTTGATTTAGTATATGTACTCTTTATTTTTATTCATTTTAATTATTATACTTTAATTTTTTTATCTATTTATTTTTTTAAAAAAATTATTTTATCTTAATTTTTCGACCATAATTTTAACATGACACTCTATTTGTTAGATTTTTTAAAACATAGTAATAAATTTATATTAAAACGTTTCTATTGTATATAAAGTTTATTTTAAAAGTTTTGTAAATATGAATAAAATTAGTCATTTTCTAAAAGTACAAGGATCAAAACTGATATTTTAAAGGTAGAATAATTAAAATGAACAAAGTTTTAAAGTACTAGTGACAAAATTTAATATTTTAAAAATACAAAAACTAAAATAAACCAGCAAAAGGGTAGAAATCAAAATAATATATAAACCTAAATAAAATTTTAAAAAAAATAATGAAGACCTTCTCAAATTTATAATTATCACACTATTTAAAATGAGAATTTAAAAATAGTTGATTAGATTTTTCTAGTACAACATGTGGGACTAAATAATCGAATTCACAATGGTTTGATCGAAAATAAGTATTTTAATTGGTTGAACTATGCTTAAGTTGACTATAATAATTGATGTTGTGTCTTTTTCACTTATGCACTAACAACCATTTATGTATAACATATTATATATATATATATATTTTGTTCTACCGTGTCAATGTCATTACTTTTCTTTATTAAATGTGTGCCACCAAATACCAATATATTTGAAATCAATCTACCACATAACTTTTAAATAATATAATCATCGTCATACCACATGAATATTAACCTAATTAATTTAACCATTCATAAATTTATTAAATTATAAAGACTAAATAAACATAAGCTAGGACTACATTTATATCTCAAATTTGAAGATAACATAATTTCAAAATTTATGGTGGTGTTTATCGTCCAAACTTCAATTACTTCACATATTGTTTGGAGTAATATTTATGTTTGTACTATTACTAGATAGTGTTCGTTCTAGAAACCCAAATTTAGATAAAATTTGCTCGGGATTTATTTTCATAATTGAATTCGTTCTGGCTTTTATGTTTATGCATGTGATGTTGTTTCTTCTTATTTTGTTTTGTTCTTGTCTTTATTGTTTGTGTTCTGCTGCTTTTTTTTCGTCAAATTAACTTGTTTATATGGTGTCTTGATCCAAATATGAGATATTTGCGAAAAAAAAATTGTTGGAGATATTTTAGAGGGTACATTAATTTCACAAATAATGTTATTAAAAAAATTAAGAAACAATGTAACTTTCACAATAATAACCATAAGAAATTATAAAATTAGAGCATGTATCCAAATTATTTACAAACTTGAATAGATTTAAGGGTGTCATATATGATCTGAGTTGAAGTGAGAATTGACATGGTGTGGAAATTGTGTACATTATAAGCCATTTAAAGAAAATAAAATTGTAAGTGCTTTGCTTCTTTTCCCAAATATATTTTTTTTCCTTTAATTAATATAATAAGCCTACATGGAACATTTTCTACCCCTTTGACTCTTTGAGTTCCAACTTTTTGTTTGTCGATCTTATGATTGTGTTTTTCAATCTATGATTCCTATAAATATGTCAATAAGGAAAAAATAAACCATAGAATTAATTAATGATTCCTACAAATGTATCAATTTTTCAAAAAGAGAGAGAAAATATACGTTGATGGGATATTTAGGCCATAATTAAAATAAAATATATATGGATATAGGCTTTGAATATCACACCAACATATATTTTCTTTCCTTTTATAAAAACTATGAAATATTTTATGATTTATTTTCTTTATTTAAACTTAACATATTTATAAAAATCTCGAATTACATAATTAGAGTTTAATATCCCCTAATATATATATATTTTATTTTATTTTATTTCCTTTCTTAAAAGTTGGCATATCTGTAGGAACCATGAACTAATTTTGCTATTTATTCTCACTCTTTAAAGATTGTGACATATTTATGGGATTTTTTAAAAATGGACATATTTGTAGAAATCCCATGGCAAATTTAAAAAAAAAAAAGGAAAAAAAAAAACAAAACAAAGGATTGAAACTCTTGGGTTTTTAAGAGGACAAGCATGCCACTAGCTAGTAAGCCAATAAGAAAGTTTGATAAAAAAAAAGTATAATATATATAAATATATATGTATATATATTATAATTAAATTTAGTAAACCTTAAATTATGTGTATTGTACAAAATTTATGTATGGCAGCTACGTGGTTCCGTTGGAGCTAGCTAAATAAAGTTACTGACAGACACATGACTTATGGTGAAAACACGTCTATCATATGCGATTTATTTATCCTTTTTAAATTATTTTCAAAATCTCAAATAGACACAAGATTACGAATGTATAACCTAACAAAACTTTTAATTTTAACCCATAAAGGGGAAAAAAAAGAAGCATTAAACATTACACTGAAAAAGTGAGTAAAAATAAAAATGACGTGTGTTGTGGAGTTGTAAAAAAACAAGAAACAAACATGCCCTTACCTTTTGATTCTTGATAATGTTTTTCTTTCTTTCCGTACCAAAAATATAAAAAGGGAGGCGCGCACGTGCGAATTGACACGCGATGCGATTGGCCGAGAAGAACACATTCGCAAGAACTCTCGTCGAAGGTCGCTGTTCGGTCTCCCATCTGCAGATCACCAAAAGCTATCCAGAAATTTAAGAATAAGAGAAAACAGTGCTGATTTCAATCACAACAACGGACAAAACCCCCAATCATTGATTCCAATTACTTCCTCAATTTTGTAAGTATCTCAAATTTTCATTCCCTCCTAATTAGGTTTTTTTTTTTCCACTTCGCTGTTTCAGTTTGAAGTCGCTGTCGAATACTTTACGTTGTCATCGATTCCTTTCTTTTAGGGTTCTACTTCTCATTGTTTCGACGGAGGTAAAAACCCTTGTCGGGTCGGGGCGCAATTTTGCTGCAATCGATGTTTTTGTTTTGAACGTAATAAGGTTTGGTTTGGGCCGTTCTTCAGTTTGGGGATTGTTCGTTATGATTTCTAAGCCTGCCAATTGGTGATTAATCGTCTAGTACAATAATGGGACGGTTGGGGACTTTGGTATGAAATTAGGGTTTCTGAGTTTCTGATGATTGATGAAAGATTTCTTGCCCTTTCAGTCTACTTCTTGGTGGGGGATTCTGAGGGCTTTGTCTCAGTTCAGGCATTGGTGAGTTTGGTGAAGTGAAAATGCTCCCGAGGAAAGACAGTTCTCGTATAGACACTTTGGAGCTGAAAGCGATGATCTATCAGAAGCTTGGACATCAGAGATCGGAGAAATATTTTGATCTGCTCAAAAGATTGTTGAGTTTAAAGATTAGCAAAAGCGAATTCAACAGGTTTTGCATTCAGATCATTGGGAGGGAGATTGTACCTCTCCATAATCGGCTTATTAGAGCAATTCTTAAGAATGCTTGTGGGGCTAAAGCTCCACCTGTTTTTAGAAGTTCCAGGAAAGTTGGAGGCAATCTCAGTGTAAAAGTTTCGAATGGGTATCAGCGGAGTTGTCTGCAATCACTCCACGGAGATGCGTTCCTTTCTTCCCCACGGAAGGGGAGGTCACCGGTCAATAGAGACCGTAAGATTCGAGATCGCCCGAGTCCTCTCGGGCCATGTGGGAAGCCCCAGAGTCTTGCACAGGAAGAATTTGCTTTCAAGGCACAGGAACAGCAAAGTGCAACTGAGTTGCATTCTCTTGGCAGCCGTCCTCCTGTCGAAATGGCGTCGGTAGAAGAAGGGGAAGAGGTTGAGCAGATGGCTGGAAGTCCAGGAGTTCAGAGCAGGAGCCCGGTTACTGCTCCGCTTGGTATATCCATGAACTTCATTGGATGTGGAAAAACTCTGTCTAATGTGTCTGTGGGAAGAAATTACCATATAACAACATGCCAGAATGGTGGCGAGCTACCCGACACGAGGTCATTAAGAACTCATTTGAAGCAGAAGTTGGAAACAGAGCAGATGGACATATCTGTCGATGGTGTAAATCTTCTGAACAATGCACTAGATGTTTATTTAAAGAGGTTAATAGAGCCATGTTTGAGTTTCTCTCAGTCAAGGTGCGAACGATCGAGATTTACAGGCCATCAACTGATAACTGGCTCAAGATATGCATTCCAAGAACAACTCAAACATAGAGCTCAACAACCTAATAATGTATCCTTGTTGGATTTCCATGTCGCAATGCAACTGAATCCTGAACTACTCGGGAAAGACTGGATGATACAGCTCGAAAAAGTCAGTTTACAAGCTTCGGAAGAGTGAAGTAGCCAAGCTGGTCTGACCATATCGCATCTAAATCAGAAAGTATAGTAGCTGAATATATTCAAAAGGTGATCATATATTGTGAATAATTTTGATGGTTCTGCGGTCTCTGAAAGTTTCTTGCAATTTTTTGTAATTCTTGTTAGTGAGGAGGATAGGTTTTAAGATCCATTAGGAGCCTTAAATCAAGTTGATTAGGTTACATGTAGATAAAAGGCTCCAATGATCGTTGTCCTGAGGAATATGTTTATGATATAATAAAGCATACAACTTCAGATACTCTTGTTTCTAATCTTCACAATTTTGTGTTTATGATATAATAAAGTAGACTGTGAAGATTTCAACAATATTATTTGATTCTAATCTTCACAATTGCTAACTCCCAGAAACTATTCAGTGGCTATTTATCCAATCAAATGATCATCGCTCCCCCAAAAATGCTTCATAAATTCTGCTGTAAGCCGAAGGCCGAAGAAAGGCAGAGATCTGATTAACCAACTTATTAACCAACTTTAACATAGGGATCGAACTCATAACCTCTTGATTGAAAATATATATTAATTACTACTGAACTATACTCGCTTCTTGATTGAAAATATATATTAATTACTACTGAACTATACTCGCTTTGACTATTTAATTATTCCATAACAAGACATTATAAATATAATGAACCTTTATAATAGACTCTACATTCTCTCGCAAAATTGGTACAATGACATAAAAAATGGTTCATTAAATTTGAATTATCTTATTCTAAGAAATATGATTCTTAGAATAATGATTTCCTTAATCAACAAGTAGATTTCCATAAAAAATCAATCCAATTAACCCACTTAAGTGTTAAACATCTGCCCCGAATGTGAAAGAAATAACCCATTACACTCATTTGGAAATTAAATCAGAGTTGCAGCTATCGGTAACCCATTACAACCATTGGAAATACGTGATTCCAAATCACCAAGTAGAAACAAAAATAAAACCGAAATATATACACAAAGCAAATGTTAAAACAGAATCCCAGAAAGGTTCTTCACTAATAGACTTTTTTCTCATAAAAATGTGTACAATTATATCGACTGTTCAAAGAATCATCTCTCTCTCCTCTTTCTCCCTCTTCTGCTTATAAGCTGCTGCCAATTTCTACTTCAACAATCAGTCAATCGCCCTATGATGGGCCAACGTGGGATGATGCAGCCTCCAAAAGGGACTGTCATCCAAAATTTTCAACTCTGAACCATAAATTATGGGCCTATTGGGATGATCATGAGGCAGCTTTCTCAAGGCTCGCCATGTATGTCATATAAACAGTCCACACATACGAAAATGAATTGCTCACCAATGCCTGCACAAACCAAAACAACACTCAAAAACCACAGCCAGAGGATAAGAGAAGAGGGAACCAGATCAACAGAGAACAGAACATACTTGAAGATGAACAGGGACGAATCTAAACGTGATGAAATCGCAAACTGGCCAGTACATAACGCCATTGAGCAGCGTAGGAAGCAAGTCTCTTTTCAATCGGGCAGTAATTTCAGCACCATTTTCACCTGTTGTCAATGAGACAATTCTCAGTTATCTTGAGTTTAAGAGACTGAAGCAGGCTGAGAAAAATGGCGTCGTACCTTGGAGAAATGCGTTCAAGGAGAAGAAAACAACTGTCATGGAAGGGCCATAGAGGGACTGGCCCATGGCCATTTTCTTCAAGGTGGAGAAGAGGTCTTTCTTGGGGAAAAGTTTTGACATGAAGTTGAACCAGTAGTGGAGGGATGGCCCAAGGATCAGCATGCCATATCCAGCCATTCGTAGTGTTCGAATAAGATCATACGGCTCTGAAGACGAAAGTGCGATGGTCTGAAGAAAATTTTGATTCCAAAATCAGAGCACCATTCAAAAGGACGATCTCCAATGACCGCAGTGATTTAATACTTGATAGTAGCAAACGCGATGAAAAATGCTATGAAGAACAATCCAAGAACAGACAAAAGGACTCTTCAAAACTTGCTGCGCATACTAACCAAATGAGGGCCCAAAGAGAGTTAAACATCAACAAGTCCCCACAAGAAGAACTCAAAAACAAAGCAGCAGTCATACCCAAAAATTTGATCCCCAGACCAGAGCAGCATTCAAAAGGGCGATCTCTAATGACCGCTGGGGTTTAGTAGTAGCAAACAAGAAGAGAAATGGCTATTATGGACGATCCAAGACAGATAAAAGGACTCTTCAAAGAAAACGAGCCAAATGAGGATCAAATAGAGATAAAACATTAACAAAGACCCACAAAAAGAGCCCAAAAACAGATAGATTCCACAGCAATAAACATATCATGAACACAATTACAAGCTCGAAAGTCATTCACCTGAGACGACAAATCAGCAGCCGTGTAAATAAGCGCAGAAGTGACACTCTTCGTAAGAACAGGCCGGCATTTCACCATCGCCAAATACCATTCAAGAAACTCGACCTTCAGAATCGAAGAAAACAACGAGAGAGACGAGGACAGCAACGAGGGAGAAACACCAAAATCCTTCGTTTTCCTGAAAGAATCCGGAAAACGAAAGTACGGCCGAATGGGTTGTGATTGTGATTGCTTCCTCAGGATCGCAGTGGCTTCGAAAGTCTTAGAACCATTAAGCTGGGAAAAATGGCGAAAATGCAACAGCCCAGAAAACCCAGAGCTTCTCCGGAGAGCGCCGATCATCATTTTAGGGTTTTCGGCTGCAAATGGGAAGAGGGTTTTGAAATTTGAAGCGAAACAAACGAAGAAACAGAGAAAATTTTCCGCCTTTACGGTCCCATTCGAGACGGGGCTTTATATTACAATTGTAAAGTAACTTTGTTGTGTTTTTTTCCCTACTTGCTCGAGTATGATTTTGTCGATACTCGCCATCTTTGTCACAAAAATTAATTTATTGTTTTTTTTAGAAATGAACTTCGGTGGCGGCGGGAGAGTGTGGAAATTATTTTGATCACTGCGAGTGGGTATGGATTCCGGCAGGGGAAGGGGAACACGTTTGGTATAAGGGCCATTGTTTTAGTGCCACGTGTCTTGAGAAATCGACACGTCGGTTGGAGCGGTCGGTTCTCTTTCTTGTAAATTGTAATAAAATAGAAATTTCGCCACGACACTTTCCTAGCCTTTCGTTCTTTACTAAATTTGAAAATGTCGACTATATATTTCGAAAATGTATATAAAATTTTACAATTTTTTTTAACTAAAATATTATTTTGGTCCAATATTTCTCATTTTTTTTTCATACTTTCAATTATTTTATTCCCTATACTTATAAAAAAAAATGTGGTCCATTCATTTTAATTCTGTCTCGTTTCTTTTGATGCAATTTACTCTTTAAATTTTAAAAAATGTAACCATAAATTTGTATTTAAGAGTTTTCATTAGGTATAAAATTTATGATAAAATTTTGTAAATAAAAACTAAAGTGGTTACTTTTCAAAATTACGTTGACCAAAATATACATTTTGAAAATACGATTAAAATGAATAAAAATTAAATACATGAATCAAAACAAACATTTTGGAAGTACAATGATTAAAATGAATACATGTCATGGTATTAAATATCTGTCGACACGTCGATATGTCTATCAACATTTTATATATGATATATCAATGAGTTCGACATCGATATTTTCATCCTATTACAAAAAAATTGACAAAATATGAAAAATATCCATAAAATCTCACTAATATACATATAATATTAATATTAGTCATTTTTAATTCATTGAGAAATAGGAAAATGTTTATTTGTAAATTTAAATATTTTTTAGGATTTTTTAATTTCTCTAACTTTTACAAAAATTTCCATCAACAACAACATCGATATGTCCTATATTTAAAATCATAATACATGCTCAAAATATTATTTAAACCTACTTTTTTGAAAGCTTCGGTTATGACTTTAATTCCTAAATTTTTAGATTTTGAAAGTTTCGTTATAATTTCTCTAATTTAATTAAATCTTTTGAAATGTTATCACTATCAAATGGTAACAATTTACTAAAGTGATACCATATCAAATGAGAAAATATTCAAATCTTCACAAGCGTTTATTTATTTATTACGGTCACTTATCATAGATTGAACATAAGGATAAATATAATAAATTTATATTATAGTCATTAGTATTTTAAAACACGCCCAAACTTACTTGACATTACATTTTTTTCGCAAAATAAAATCAAGTGAAAATATGTATTAAAACTTTCGAGTACTTTTTTTAATAAAAAAAATTTAACATTCTCACCTTGATACATCATATTGTTCATTAAGAGTCATGTCAAAATCAATATTTAAAACCATCTCCAACCATCTAAATGAGTTGTTTGGCCTTGGCAATGATTCTGAACTTTGTAAAAGTTTACTATTCACAGTCTCCTGACATTAGAAGGAAAGCCAGCTATTTCTTTCCGTTTAACATAAAGAATCGAAACTTCAACCTTGAAGTTGAGGATATATGTCTTAATCAGCTAAACTACGCTCATACCGACAAGGCATGACAACTCTAACTATCCAAAAAACATGTAAGCTGAAATTAAAATATCCAAACACGGGTTCACTAAATTTTTGTTCTAAAATGCAGAAAACAACACTCCCATACAGCCCTAAAATTCACATCACACCACTTTCATTAATATAACTTGAAAACTCCTACCAAAGTTAATTGGGACATACAGGGACATACTATTAAGCAAATACCAGTTTTAATAGGCAGCAGCACATTGCAGCAGAGAACTATAGAAAGTCACAAAGCGTATCAGAAGTAAAAACTTATAATATAATATTTATGGTCCTATAACCACCCACCTTGAATAAGCAAGAGCCATCCATATCCATATCCTGCAGTTTGATGTAGAATTATTGTCACTTCTGAAGATGGGGGAAACAGGTGGAAACATCAGCTTTTGGGTGTTTTGCTTCAGCATGCTCCCTACATTTCACCTCTGAGGTTGTACACATAAATGTCTGCATGCACACCTTGCACTGCACCATCCAATGTCAAAAAGTTATAAACTAAGAGGCATTCCACGGTAGTTCGAGCAGATATCGATGTCGGAGGGCACAGTTCAAAACAAAATGGACATAAGAAGTTGAAACTTTAAAAGTATGGATCGAAATAGAAAACAAAGAAAATTCACTTGTGAAAGTCCCCCAATGGAGTGGTGTGAGAAGATGTGAGAATGATTTCGAGATGGAACTTTTTGTTTGAAAGCCCTTGTGTATTCGGTGAGAGGTTTGACCTCATTGTTGCTCGGAAATGTGATATCATTAAGGGGATTAGGGATATAACTGCGATGAGAATAAAAAACATTGACCAAAATGTGAATAAAGTGTAGGAAAATGGTGTTTAGAAAAAATATCTTATAGATTGCCTTCTGTCTTTTTGAAAATTGATGTGTTGCTATGTTCATGGTTGTGCTTCTTTGATTGTATGATTCTCTGCCAAAAGAACTTCCAAACATAGCTAGGTTAACCGTTTTCTAAATGACAAAACCTAGAATCATGCAGCCAAAGGAACTTGAGTACTGACATTCAAGTAAAGAAAGGTACACAAGTTCATCATAAAATCACTGATTTACGGAGAGGAAGTGAAAGTGAGACCCCGCAATCTTTTCTACCCCCTACAAACAGTTTCTCTCTTTTTTTCCCAGTAAGTAGCCAACATGTAATGAAACTGATATCCAAGACATTTTATAGTAACAGATAGAAGCTACAATAAGCATCATTGCCAGACGCAGCTTATTTTTCAAGATATCACTGATCTCTCTTGACTTATGGAGCACGTAAACAATATTTATTTTAAACATGTCATGTCTGATGTAGTTTATATCAACATCAAAGTACAGAATATCAGGAAAATTGCTGTCATAGTTCAGATTCATACACCGTTAAATTTTTTTTTGAGTATAATGTTTGATACTCCCAAATGTGTCGAGAGTAAATGCTTCCTTAATGACTTGAGAATTATAGGCTATTCCCTAGTTTGCTTCCAGCTCAGTAACACTATTGATGGTTATAGAAGAAGACCAGCCAAAATGTTAAGGTGCCAATAAAAGATTTAGACAAGGTAACTGTTGTGAGAACACTCATACTAGGTTCATAAAACTCGGAACCCGAAGGAGACTTGGGTAATGGCAGATGTAGTGAGTTTACATTATCCACCTCTACATGTTACACAATTGAATCGAACGCTTGTAATATGCTCAGGTGATGAGCACAGGTTGCCACCAGTTGAATGGAAATAGATTATGAATATAATATTCATGGTAAGTTATGCTATATTCTAAACTCCCGGGTCTTAATTTAACCTGTAAGCATGACAACTAAAGGAATTGATGCACGTATTCCCTATCAAAAGTCATGCTACAATGATAATTCAGCAAGATGGAGTAAGAGACACTGGGATACAACTTTTCAGGGTACACATAAAAGCGAATGCTGTGATCTTACAACTACTAGCTGCAACATATGGAGTTAGTTGCTTTGCACATTTAAATGGCACTTGATCCTTTCCCAAGGACACAGGCACGCTTCTTCCCTTGATAATGGTGGGGCATTCCTTCAAAAAAGAGACAGGCAGATCCTTTCCTAAACTTTGTTAGAGCCCTTTTTCTGGACTCTTTTGGCTCAAAAGGAACTTGATTGGTTTATAAAAGTCTTGATCCTTTCAGGCTAAATAGTAGTGATGAAGGATGTCCTTTTAAAATTTTTATTTAAGCGGCAATTGACAGGCGTGATTTTTATTTTTTATAATTCTATATAACTATTAAGTTCAGCAATACTTCGATCATACAAATTTAGGATTTGTATTGCCTCCAAGCTTACACCTAACATCTTTGGGAGGAAAAGCCTCAGGGTCGCCTTTACCCTTTTAAAAGGTTAAACTAAGTCGAATTAAGATGTATTCCTAAAAAGTGTCTTATACCCCGTAAGGGCTGTTCATTTTCATCCACAAGACTTCGTGCCGAAATCAAATTAGCTTACGGGTCAATTAGCAAAACTATTGAGAAAAAACCCTTTCTCGCAGCCCATTAAGGAATAAAATTGCACTAGATATTGAATAGATAAAGCAGATAATGGAATTCCGAGAACGAAAAAGAAGACGGAGAACTGCAATCAACGACACTACCTGGATAGTCATGGCTTTTTTGTTGGAATCGAGCTGGCTTCCTGCACAAGATCAGATCAACAACGAGATCAAAATTTAAAAAAAAAAACCCTAAAACAGATCAAGAAAAATGGAAAAACTGAAGAAACCGATTGCAGATTGAGAAAGAAAAAAAACAAGAACCCAATGGAAGTGACTGGAACAGTAAGGAAAGAGAAAGTACCCTTGGCGCCTTTTTGCTTCTCCAAGTTTCTCTCGCGAGCCATCTTGGCCTTCTGCCCGTTGCCTCCTCCCATGGCGGAATCGATTATTGAGAAAGTGGAGAGCGGATAAGGCGAGGATTTTTCCTTTCTCTTGCGTTGCGTTGAAAGGAAACAGAGGAGACCGCTTAATAAAAAGTTTTTTCGACTGGCAACGCGGAATGCACTCAGGAGATGAATCTATACAACCAAAAAGTTGGTTTTTTTTTTCGAAGTAAATTGGAGGGAGAGAGAAAAATCACTTTTTTTTTACTTATTATAAGAAATAGAAAATAATCGATTAAAATACTAGTTTTATTTTCAAATTACATGATTAAGATAGAATGAAAGTTTAAAGTATAATGATTAAAATGAACTTATCGTAAATAAATTACTGATAAATGACATTGAGAATAGGGATTTAAACTCATGATCTTTTAATCATGAGATAGACATCTTAACCATTTGAGCTTAACTTCGATTTGACAATAACATTTACTTCTTTAATTAAGATATTCAAATATTTAAACCTTATATTTATGCTAAAACAAATATTACAATTTTTATTATATATTTTTTAATACAACAAATGGGTGATTCGAACTTGTGACCTATTGGTCAGAGACAACTGACAATTAAAGTTGAGTTAAACCCATGTATTAAAGTTGAGTTAAACCCATGTTGGCATTATAATGACTAAATTAAAATCAACTAAATAATAAATACTATTTTGGTCTCTATATCATTTTAGTTAATTTTTGTTCCTATAATTTCAAAATCAACTAAATAATAAATACTTTAAGCTTTTGTTTCAATTTATGGAATATTTTAGTGCATTAATTATTATATTTATCTAATTTCTTTAGCAGCATTTGTTCTTTTAATTTTGATTATTTTTTAGTCTCTTTATTTTCAAAATGTTTGTTTTGATCAATGTACTTTTAGAAATGGATCATTTTGGTCCTTAATTTCAAAATTTTAACACATATTCTATATATAACGGAAACTCAATAATATAAAGTCATTGTTATACATTGAGTATAGTATTGTGTTAAAATTGTGATTGAAAAAATGAGATTGAAAATAAAATGAAGAGATGTAGTCACTGTTTAAAAGTATAAAGAAAAAACAAATATTTTGAATGTACAGAGACTAAAATAAATTAAAGTTGAGAGTATAGAAATCAAAATGAATATTTTAAAATTACAGAAACCAAAATGAACCAAAATTGAAAGTATAGGAATCAAAATATTATTTGAACTTAAAAAATATAAAGATCAGAACAGTTAAGATACGATTAAAATGCTGTGAATTCGAATATCGCAAAAAAAAAAAAAGTTAGAATGTACATAAAAGAAAACAGTATTAGATTATTTATAATTTATTTAACCAAACAAAACCTAGAAACAGAAAATATTTTAATATTGCTCAGCTGCCTCGGCGGGCTCAAAATCCACGCTAAAACCTGAAGAATTCAGGTGACCCAAGTCCATCCTTCACTTTGAAATGGTTTTGTTTTGAATTCCATCTGAAAAGCAATCCTCATCTCAACTGCACATTCCCATAATCGATCGAGGAACTCCTGAGTAGTGGCCAAATTCACGGTTAGGCGTGGTATCCTCTCCAGCTCATCGTTCGTCGAATTCTTCTTCTTGGGTATGTTCCTTCTTCTTCTGTGTCCAACAGATTCTTGCCCCCAAAAAGTTCTTAGCTTAAACTCCTGCGTGTAAAAATCTCTTTTCTATATTGCAAATTGCAACTTCCCTAGTATTGAATGTTGATTTTGGACTTTTGGTAGTACGTAAGAACAGGAAATGCAGTTTTCTTTCCTGCTTTAGATAGAAGAACTTCTGACCTATATAGAATTCTGGGTTATGAAAATGAGGTATTTTCACGCCATTGTGTTTAGAGTTACAATATTTCGTTCCTTTGGTTGGCACTCTAAATAAGTACAGAGTTAGTTGCTTTATATTTTTGTTTAGTATCTTTTTCGAAGAATTGAAATGGAGATTTAATTTTTGTGAAAAGATATGGCTGATCGACAACCAATGGATCAACAGCATCAACTTGATCCACAGTTGCAATCCCCGCAGTCACCGAGAGAGGACATGATTGCATATGTGATGGCCTTGGAAGCTGCTCTGCTTCCGTGCTTGCCTGCAAGAGAGTTACAAGCAATAGACCGATCTCCTCACCCTTCTCATCAAAGTCAGTGACTAATCCCTCTCCTGTGTTGCCTGAGTTTCACTAGATTGTGGAGAACATTGGGAACTAGTAATTGGGCTGGTTCCTTTTATATCATTAACATATTTTCTTGCTCTATCATATTCCTCCTTATGATATGATCTCTTGAATTGAATAAGTTGTGTAAAAGAGTTTTATGTGTATAATTGTGGTCAATAACAATATTGCATGAATAACTGGCCTATAGCTTCGGTCTTTGTTGGTGTTGCACTGATTTTCAAATTGGTTATTTGACAAATAAAATTAGAAATCAGAGAAACTCGTAGATCAACAAATAATAAATTGAGCCTCTTCCGAGTTTAGTGCCACTCATGTAGACTGTTCAGTGCCAATTGCTGTCTGCAGGTCTATGTGTTAAACATGCAAACCACGAAAAGTCATTCTTTAGTTTATTTTCCAAAGGAGCCAAAGGAGAGCTTTACTAGCATTTGTCTACAAAACTGTAGAGAGTGGTAAGTTGCCGCACTTCTAAGGAAGTGGTAACTGATGTAGTACTGAAACAAGGTGGGTTGAGATTTGGGCAGCATTTAGAGTGCATACCTTTTGTTTTAATTGAGAAAGGGCTTGGCGTTTCACTCTTTCTCATGGGGTTGTCATGGATTGTCGGCCATACAGATAAGGAAGTCCAAGGAACAATTGTCATTTTATGTTCTTTTAAGGAAGTTAGGGTCTTTAAAGTTCTGAAAAACTGATGTACAACTACAATCCAGATCTTAGTTTTTACCAAGCAGGCAGATGTCTTCAGTTTCTTCATAATATGTAGCATCATATGCATTTCTATGTTTATCAATGGATACTTTAGCAAGTGCTATCTGTTCTGTAGACAACTATAGAGGGACTGTCTCTTGGTATTGTTTCACTCAACCAATTCGTGCTTGTTTGGTTTGCTTTCATCTCTCAAGCACGACAGTTTGTGAAGCAACTTGCTTGACGGTAATTCTTCATGTAATAATCTATGCCTAAACTGTTGTTAATCAGCTCTCTTTCTGAAGCCCATGTTTCTCATCATGCTCTCCCCTATTGCATTTTACTATGGGTCTGCACCTCGACTAGCTGGATCTAATGACTGAACTTTAGTCTTTGATTTTGTTGCATTAAAATTATGTGGATGAGTGATTTTCATTAATTTGTTGTATGAAAATATGTGGATCGGAAGTGACATTTAGATCTAGAAGTAGCAAGACTGTCTGCAATCTGCAACTCTAAAGGCGTTCAATGTAGGACATTTGTAAACAGTGAGTTGAACCAATATTCCTCTGGCTGGGCATTTGTAAATAGTGAAAATGACACCCGATTTTGTTAATGTTTCAGTTGACGTGGAGAGACATGCTAGGGATTTTATGGAGGCAGCTAAAAAGCTTCAACTGTACTTCATTGGTTTACAACGTGAGGATCAACCAATCAAAGTGGAAACACTAAGAAAGGTAAGTTAATCAAGCACCGTCCTTTTCAGTTCAAAGAGGAGTGACTCTTGTGATAAATGTAGCACAATTCCTTTTTTAACATTCTGTGTTACTTTTCAGGAGATATCCGCCATTGAGGAGGAACTAAAATTAAAGAATGACATTATCAAGAAGCATGAGAGGCTCATTGAAGGGTGGAAGAAGGATTTGAAAGACCAGTTAGCCAAACATAACAATGAATTAGAGAAGGTTTAGTAGCTCCAATAGTCTGCACTATCCAATACTCTATTGTTAAGTTAATTGTAGATGCGATCAATTAATGGGTGGGGTTTGGTGTGGCATATATTGTTCAGTCTCCTTCTTCAGTTGGATCTGTTATGAGTCCATATTTCATACTGACTAGAAAAACGTGGAAAAGTGTAGGGGATTGCAGAGAATGCAATATTGCCAAGTAACTAATATGATATGTATTCATGAAGTTTTGTGTTTCAAAGAAAGCAGTGGACACTAAAACTGCAGAATAGCAAAACGCTGCTATCATAACTGAAGATAATATTCAGGTACAGATCTTAAAGGCTTCCAGTGATTTAAGGCAGAATGTAAAAACAACTGATTTGTGTATCTGGGCAGGTAATGTACAGTTGATTACGTCAAGGAAATTAGACCTCGCTCAAAACTTGCTTCCTTTCCTCCTCTTCAGCTTTGATCCAGGCAGCCTGCAGCATGAAAAAACAATAAGCAAAAGCAACTTCATAATACAATAAGTTAGTGCATTCAAGTCGAAATATCACATATTTACAAACAATTGTATGCAATATTATGTATACCTTGTCTCGTTCAAGTTTGGAGAGATGTGGTTTCATGGAATCTCCCAAACCCAAGCCTCCCCAGGCTGCCTGTAGGTCTCTCTCCCTTGCTTCACGGCGGGATAGAAAGTTTTTGTTCTGATTTTCTGATTCCTGAGAAGACATCAGCTTCTCCCTCTCGAGTCTTGTTCTGTGTTTAACCAGAATTTCATCCAAACCCCCACCAGCTCCTCCATTGGTTACTGAATGCATATTTTTTTCACTTCTCTTTAAGTACTCTGGTATGCATCCCATCTTCTCTTTCTCCAGTTTTGAAACACGCTTTACTAAAATTTCGTCCAAGCTTTGGCAACTAGGTGTACTGCGATTATCCACCTGTTTCTTATTATGTCTTTGCTTATCGTAGTTGCTTTCAGCTAACACGGCTAGCATCTTTTCCCTTTCGAGTCTGTGCACCGGTTTCACTAAGATCTTATCTAAGCTATCTTCCATGTCCCTTCCCATTTTGAATGAAGACTTTGGCATACTAACATTCTCCTTTTCCTCTGGTTCTGTAGCAGAAAGAGATGATTCTTCTGAAGCAGACTTGTAACTTTTCTTCTTCAAGTCCATATCCCGATGTCCTCCTTCACGCAGCTCAATTTTTCTTCTATTTTTTGCTTCTTGTACTTCTTTTTCAAGCCGCGAGACGTGTTTCACAAGATACTTATCAAGACTGGGAACTGCTGGAACTTCTTTATGACTAACAAACGTTTGTCTTGCCTGCAACTTGTTGCTACGAGTTTTGAATTCTTCTCCACCCTTGCGTTTGGTCTCTTGAACTTCCTTCTCAAGATCTGAAGGTGGCTTTGTCAGTACAGTTTCCAAGTTGGGGACAACTTTCTCATCCTGAACACTGCTCAATGGTGGAGGATTTTGTGACGGAGCTTTATCTAAGTCGATCTTCTCTTCCATGGTTACTTCAGAATTCTCTGAGGTCAATTCCTTCGCTTCGTTCTTTCTGCTATTCTTTGCTTCAAGCACCTCTCTTTCCAATTTACTCGTGTGCTTTACCAAGAACTTGTCCAGGCTTGGAAGTCCTGACTCGGCTTGCTTCCTCCCATTATGCGAATTCGATAAGTAGTTTCCAGAACCAACTGACGACGTTCTTCGATCATGAAGCTTGCCACTTTCTACTTCAGCCAAGGCGGCATTCAAACCACAAGTTGCAACTATAGTGGCAAGAGAGGAAAGTTCATCTTCTTTCAAACGCCTAAGCCTTTCATACATCAAGTCCTCGATGTTTGTTACCTTCTCAGAAGTTTTATGTCTCATATGTAAAACCAGCATCTTGCAATCCGAGTTGTTAGAGCTGAAATCATCCTTTCGAGATGCGTCATCAAGTTCCGAGCTGTTCTCTGATTCACATTCGGAAGAATGTTCGGATGAGTCTACATTATTATCACTGTCTGGGTTCTGTGAGATTTTTCGTAGAAGTTCTTTAAAGTCATCTTCTCTTAAAGAAGAGCAGTTCGCAAGCCTAATCAATGCTGTTTTTACTGCAGCAGCCACTTCCTTATCAACCTCAAATTCTGTCTCAAAAGATGCTGTAATGGTGTGAGTTGTAGACCCACCGCCACCAGAAGACAACGTTTCCATTTTGTTCTGTGGACAATTGGGTGTATCATACATGATCACTCCCATAGCTGCAGCTGCTTCGCAAGCTTCAGCTGCGATTTTCTCAGCCCTAAACATCTGGCCTTCAGCTTCTTTACATTGAATTCTGAAGAACAATGAAGAACAATGCAAAAGATGAGATATCAAATAAGCTCAACAATCATGACCCCTCCCTATAATTCAAATGTATGTAACCCAACCCAATCCTATTCCAGTTGCACATTAATAAAACGAGTATATCACAGTATACCTAGCTGCTCGGAGTATTCTGCACCAAGAGGTTTCGACCAATGCTGCTTTTCGAGCTTCCATCGCTTTATGTGCTGCCTCTCTTGCTGCCATTTTTTCTTTCAAAACTCTCGAGTAATGAGGATTAGAATCACCCAGAGTCTCATCTAGTGTTAAATTGAGGCCATCTACTTCCTGCAGAACAGTGAGATTCCCAGTTTTAGTGTGGCAAAGATAATATGAACTTGAAATGATATTACAGAATGGACAAAAATACTACACCTGCAGCATTTTGATTTTCCTCTTCAAGTAAGAGTCCACTTTCTTGCGTGGGAACCAATTGATAGGGGAAACCTTGCGGTGAGGAGGCTTCTTGATTTGCGATGTAAATTTGTTAAGACCATGAATTGTTGATTGGTTTGTCTCTTTCGAAACTTTACTCTGTAATCAGTGTATACAGAAATTAGGTTAAAATCAAATTCGATGCACTGAAGGTTGTTGATTAGATTCAACACAGTTTCTACTTCAAAAGAACCGAATTAAACTTTGAAACACAACTCTGGAATAGATTTATATAATGAATCGAAAGAAAAATATCGAATTTGATTCAATTACATCGATTGCAGATTCTAGATTCGAAGTCATAAACAATCAACTTCGTCTAAAAGCAGTGAAATGATCTCGTGGAATCCGAGCCAACAAGAAAGAAAACAGAATCAAGAAATACTGAAAGAATTCATCAAGAAACGTGGCCGGAAATTTTCCGAACTCGTAATTTCTCTGAAAAAGAAATTTTACCCTTCCACTTTTCGAGCTCGCAGAAACAGGCTCGCCGGAGTCGTCATTCTTACTCTCTGAATTGACAGCAGTGATTTCGCGTGCTCGCTTTTCCGACGCGGAAACAGAGTCTACGTTCGAGCAGCCCAAATCCATGGTCGATCTTCTCAGAAATGCGAATAGAATATGATCGGAACTTTCAGAAATCAAACAGATTTGATGCAAAAGATTCAGTGTTGGAACGAATTGCGGGAGGTTAATGGGATAGTTCACTTCTTGCGTTGAAATTGTCCTCTGAAGCTATGAGAGAGAAGATTGTGTCCTTTAATTTTTGTTAAAATGGAAAGTAGCCGTTACGCCTTCAAAGGGCGTCTCTTTTGAAGTCCCAACGGTCCTTTAAAAAATTTGAAATTATCCTCTGCGTTGCTGTAACCAATTAATGAATGACACGTGGGCATAAAAGAATTTAACGATTTATAGTTTGCTTTTTCATTTCCCGTACTATGGTTAATTTTTAGTTTTGGTTCATTTTGATGTTTCTACTTTCAAATGGTTAGTCTTAGTCTCTAAAATCTTTGTACTTCTAAAAATGTGATTATTTTAGTCTCTTCATTTTTTTATCACAATTTCAACACGACAGTACAATGAATATATTTTTTAAAATGTTAGTATTAAAAAATTTTACAAAGAGAGACTAAAATGATCTACAAGAACAAAAATGAACATTTTCAGGGTATAGAGACTAAAATGAACCAAAATTAAAGATATAGGAACTAAAATTAATATTTTAAAAGTATAAGGATTGAAATGAACCAAGACTGTTTTTTAGTATAATAAATTAGTTATCCTCTACATTTTTTTAAATGTTATTTTATGAAAAAAGCAAAGCAAAAATACTACATAGCCATTCAAGTTATAACAAAAGAAACATTAGAACTAAAATCAGAAAAACAGGTTGCACGAATTTCATTTGAAAATCCAAATCTCACCTCCTTCTACATTACACTGCTATGCTTACTCCAAAAAGAATATAAGATAATTTCAATAACGACCTTGAAACAACGTTAGTAGTTGTTATGAATTGCCCATAAATATAAGAAGAAAATAATTTTACTAACCATCAACTTAGACCTAGAAGAAAAAATCATTGACTTCATCACAATTCAAATAGTCAAACACATGCATTTGAGTCAAACTGAGCGTAGGTCAAGTGTTTAAGATAAGGGATTTAAAAAAAATCATGTTTAAGGATAAACTTTGACATTATTAGTATCATAGAAAATTTATATATATATATATAGTAGAAGAAAAAACTTTACATTATTAAAAAAGGGATACAAGTTGGAAATGTAAGTTATAATTGTTGAATAATTTGGGGGGTGAAGTGGGAATTATTATCATCCAATCCAATCCAATGAGTGCGAGTGCTATGGTTGCTGAAGCGGTGTGGAAGCAGATCAAGTCCACTCGATCAGGTTCCTCTCTCTCAATTTCAATTTGGGTTTTTTTTTCCTCCACTTATCCTCGGATTCCCATCTTCACATTTCCATTTTTAATTTCAATCTGGTGTTCAATTTACCCCATCTTTGCTAAAGGAACTCAAACTGATTTCAATTTCCGCAGTGACTGATGATCAGCTTTCAGTGTGAGTATTCTCGATTCTTTTCATTTGGAAAAAAGTTCTTCTTCTTCTTCTTTTTCATCTTGTTGTGTTTATACTGACTTGATTGGGTCGGTGCTTGTACAGCTTGCATTTCTTGTTCGGCAAGAACTTCGAGCGAGCTACTCGAATCGTGGATCAAAGAGGGGTAAAAAAAATTTATGGGGAGCCCAGCGGACGGTCCATCTTCCAGGTCGCTTTCTGTAGTTTTCATCTTATTTTTGTTGAAAACTCCATAAAATATGGAGATACCATTTGGGTTTGCAGAGTGTGCCCTAAAACATAATTGTGGTACTGTTCTGTTTAAAGCCTCATTGATGAAGGGTTTTTTGGAAAATTAAGCCGTGTTGACTCCCCTCAACTGGAGATTTGAAAACTAGCACAAAAGTTTGATGGCTTGAAACCATGTTATGAATAAAAGATTAAATATACAGTAACCATATAGTATTAGAGCTGGAAGTCATATGTTCCGATGTCTTTTCCTCTCCAATTTATATTGGTAGCAACTTGTTGAGTTTTGTGCCAACTCTCAAAATTGCCTACAAGCGAAGGGAGTGTTAAGAAAATGAATATAAGATTAACTATACCATAATCTAATTTTTTTAATGCACTGGTAGTTTAGTATAAATTTTAGTATATTTAATCTTAACAAGATTTTCCCTTCATATTCTGTTTCAAGATTCAATAACAGCGAAATTGTTTATTTAAACAAATAACAACTTAATTACAGTTCAGACAATGAGTTCAGTTTTCTTTTAACTGTTAGGTTGTGGGAGAATCTCGAAGGAAAGAGGAGTATTTCTGTTTCCCAGAAAATTTTTGTGCCTGTTATTCCTTTTTCTACGACACTGTGAACAGAGGAGAACAACTTTGCGTAAGCACTTGTTATTTCTTATTAGTATGTAGTGTAGCTGAGTTGAGGCTTGAAAATCAAATCCTGTTCCTTCCACTTGCCGACCATCTTTAATTTTTGTTTCTTTCTTTCGTAGTGCAAGCATCAGTTAGCTGCTAGGCTTGCCGCTTCGCTGGGGGCTTTTATTGAAGCTAAAGTATCTGATGAAGAGCTGGCCTTATTATTGTCCAATCTTTAAGACTAACCACTTTATTGAAGCCAAAGCTCTTATCACTAAAAGCTTGAGAGGTAATTAAACTTCATTATCGTATGAACACCAATTTATCCTGCTCTACTCGAATAGGTTCTATACCTGATCTTGATGTTGAGCTCATAATGAAACTTGCATAAGAACCATTACAACATACTAGGTTTCATAGGTGAGGTGGTAGTTCTAAATTGGTTGTCTCCTGCTCATATGTTCTCTTCTCGTTCCTCCAGCTATGTCCTACAATTTTTTCATCATATGATAATTTCTTTTTTCTTCAGCATCCTGAATAAATTTGAGGGGAAACCATGAACATGGAGTAGAGAACAACTACCTTAGCATAACCTTGCAGATTGGAAAATTTTGATGATGTACAAATGCAACTGAAAATGTAGATTTTTATCCCTCCCTCCAGTTGAGATCAAATCAATCTTATTAGAATTTGATTAAATCTTGTTAGAGAATTGACATTTTGGTAAAATCTGACAAGCCGTTTGGATCATTATGGTGTATTTGGGATGAGTTTTGAAGGCTATTTTCTGGCATGAGATTCAGTCTTTCATGATATAGTTTAAACCAAGATTGTTGCTGTAAAACGCTCTCCTCTGTGCCTCTTTCTTCAACACAATTGTCAGTAGTTTTAAGGTTATTACATACTCAGATGGCTGCTCAAAGAAATGGGTTAATGGATGTTTACCAGAGTATTCTAATTTTTGTGTCAACTCTTGTTTGCTGTAGTTTTCGATATACTTGGGTGCACAAGGATAGCCCCGAGCCAATCGAACCGATGTTGGTCGGTTCTCCTAGACCTATGAAGACCAATCAACCCACCAAACATTATACCGAACAAAATATATACATATATTATTCTTAAGGATGAATAAACTACCACGCAACTCAAAATGGTAAGCTAAGCGAGGGGGTTTTGGATAATTGTACAAGGCCCAACAAGTGGAAATCATTATCAATGGAGATGAAGCAACAATGCAAGAGTTCGAACTACCACTCAACCCAACCCAAAAGCTTATGCTGATCGGTTGGATAAATTTAATTCATATATTAGATCTCTAACAATTGCTACAGGAGCTAGCTCTCTACGCCACTCTCTGCTCTTTCGATTGGCTAAAACCTGGAAAAAAAAGGTTGGTTTTGATGCCAAATGATGGCTGAACACCCTTGTACTTCATACATAATGTTGGACGTAAATTACAGGTTTTATACCGTTTAAGCTTTTGTTTAGGATCTTTTGTGTTGGGCTTGTCATTTTTTGGCCTGCTTGTATTATTTCATTCTTCTATCCTTGAAAGCTTAGTTTTCCTTTAAGAAAATAACGTATATATAAATTTCTGTCAAGGTTTATCATTGGTGATGTACAATTGTACTTGATGAATATTATAGTTATTAATGATTGTGTTTCTTCTGAGTAAGATGTATATATCTATTAACATGCTTGCATATTAAGTTTTAATCATAGAGGGCTATTGACCTCTAGATGTCAATTATTATTCTTAGAAGTCGGGGCTGTACACCATTCGTCGTCTCGTGAAAATAGATATTCGGTAAATTCTGGATACCATGACGAAATATCAAGTCTCCTATTACAAATAACTCTAACAAATATTATTAGTTACGAATGTATCATTAGTAATACATTTTAAAGTATTGAGACTTCAATCACTATTAACTTAGAGTTCGAAGATTCTATTAATAAGAGTTTGGATTGTTGTAACATTTTATTGTAAGGATGGAGTTCAAAAAAGTTCGATTGTAACAGACTTGAAAAGAGTTTGATGGTGAGAATGACACATTTTGGTCTTTCTATTTTGTATTTCACTTTTTTTTTAAGTACAACGAGATTCAAACTTAAGATCTTTAATCAGTTGAGCAAGGTTTAAGTTGACATTTCGGATTTCACTTTACCTTTTATTCTAACCAATAACACATTTTGATACTAATTAAAGCACATAGACAGCCAAACTGGAAAATAATTGAACCCTAACAAAATGAATAACATTGAAGAGCCTAGATGAACCCTAACAAAATTAATAACATTAAAGAGGCTAGTTATGTTGGAACTAGGAAGTTGTTAACAAAACAAAGTGACATACCTACGTCTCAATGAATTTTCCCATAATTGAAGCAGATATGAACAGATACCAAAAAAAAAAAAAAAAAATTCTTGAATACACAACATTTATTGGGGGTAGGCACCACAACAATTTGGACCACTGTATATCTAAGAGGGGTCGTATTTCTTTGAGTTGATAGTATTGGAATGACTTCATTATCTAAAATAAAGAACATTTTAATAATACCACTCATCGGTAAATAGCAAACTAATCAAAACTTTAATATAACCTCAAAAAGGCAAATCTTAATGCCGTCCAATGGTCTCTAACTTTTTCTATCATAAGTTTTAGCCCATTTCTAACTTGCCTCGCACTCAGGTTAGCCCAAGAGGCGGGATACTGTCCCATCTTGTCTTGACTAGTAAGAAAAAAGGTTCATTTTCTGTCAAAGAAGCATGTTATGCAGGGAGGTTTCAGAAAGAAAAGCTCCACGTCGTTTTAGAGGTTAATCTTAACAAGCTATCTTATGGCTCGAGCAAGAAAAGATATGCACACGTGCAAGCAGGCTGGACTGTTTATGTAATGTCAAAATATCAAAATGGTGACGGTTTTGTAGAAATGCACTTGTTTTTACGAAAATCAGATAAGGTACTAGTTAATGTCAATTAATAACTGGCATCATATGGTAGTTCAAAAAAAGGTGTGTGCATAAGGAATGAAAGTTGATGATATAAAAGTTGGCGCCTATGTTTACGCTGACATCGTTTTGAATTAATTGTTTATCAGTGATGGAAGAACGCATGCAGTAACAACAAAACGACGTTGTTTTAGTACCTGTCGTTAGAAGAATCAGGACTTCAAAACGAGCCATTTTTCTTCAACCTCCAATTGCACAGGTAAAAAAGTTATGATAAGGATAAACGTGTAAGATACATCGACTTTTAAAAGAGATACACTAATATCTAATCACTGGAGTTACGCTTAGATTGATTATATGAATCGAAACCGAAGAGGTGGATTATTGGAATTTGAACCGAAAAAACATGACATGCCTAAATGTGATTGAATCTTCCATTATTAAAGCATGGATGAATGAGTACAAAAGAATTGAATCTTCTTGAACACATCCAATTTATTGGGAGTAGGGTATGGTGTGACACACCCACTTTTGAAAGCTCAAATTAAATAAACAAATATGGTCACCAATACATTATATTATATAATATAAGGATGCATTGGTAGAACCATAGCTTCATAAATGTGCATCATTTTCTAGGTAATTATAAAGTCCCCCTTGGAAACTTCCTTTGCCGACATTGCTAATGGAAATTCAGAGACACTCCCCCAATTTTTAGGGCTTCTTGCCCTTTCTTTGCCACAAACTCATTAAATTATTTGGGTTTTATTTGAAAAATTGTGGGGCTTATTTTGAGGATTAAAAAAAAATAAAATTGGGGAGTCTTATGATAGTCCCTTTTTTTTCTTTCCTTTTAATGTGGCTTTTAAAGGTAATAAACAACCACGAATTTCGGTGTTTTTGTCAAAGTAAGTATAGTTCAACGTCAACTGACATATATATATAATTAAGAGGTTGTGAATTCAATCCTCCATCCAAGTATTAATCAAGTACTAGCACATTTTTAATATTTGAAAAAAAAATTAAATCACTCTTGAATATATAATCAAATATCATGAAAATTTTGAAAAATATTTTCAATGGAGTTAAAACTCACCGCAAACAATATTAGGAATTACTTTTTAACTAATTAAAGTGCTTTTAAAATGTATCATAATATTTGGCTATAAATTAAAAACTATAAAAGACTTACTTTTTTAACCTCACATTTTGGTTACAATCTTAGAATCAGCTTCCCAAAGACGTAATTCATAAATGTGAATGGTCCCTGATTTTAATATTAATGATTTTTTCATTATTGGGATTAATTTGGTGCGACTCATAAATAAAGCTATGCTAAGTCACATCCATTGATCTATCCTATACTTTTTAGACCATTCAATTCCATTGTCAAATCGAAAACGATTGCCAACAACTTTTTTATTTGGATTTTTATATATAAAAAGAAAAAAAAAGCCATGTTCATTTGTATGAAGTAATAAAAATAATGAGAATATAGTCTTTTTTAAGGAAAAAAAAAACACTATATCAAATAAAATATCTCCTTTCCCTCTCAAGTTGCTATTTTTTATAGGAATAAATAAGAAAAAGAAACCTACAAAATATTTCTCACTCACTTTTGTTTGAAAAATTGCTCTCAAGATCTATTTTCTTTCTAACTATCACGGCAATCTAGTGGTTAATAAGGACCAATTATAAATAGCGAAAGGTTTAGAGGGAATGAGTTCAAACCATGGTAGCCATCTATTTAAGATTTAATATCAGATATCAAAATATATATATATATATATATATATATTATATATATATTTTCTTTGTAAAACTATTTTTTAAGAACTACCATCAAATTATTTGTAAAGGTTAAAACCATGGTGTATATTGAAATCATTATTTTACAAATTTGTGTTTTTTTTAATAAGAAAAAAAAGGCAGTGGTTTTTATTGGAGATATTATCAGAATGGTGTGCATAAACATTATGAATACTTTTAAATTATAATATTTTACAGATTATGTACGTATTAGGAAAAAAAAAAGAGTGTATAGACTTTAAACTCGTGCAACCTGCAATGATGGTGTGGCATTCCTCAGAGCTTTTTGTATAAACGAGGCAAAGTGAAGCCATAAGCCCATAACTAACCAATTTCCATTCCCATGTGATTGCTTCAAGTTTTTTTTTTAGCCTCTCAAATTTGAAATTAACTGACCCTTTGGCTTATTGAGTCGAGATTGAGCCTAATATTTGATACGCGGGTTTGTATATTTTAGGCCGTAGAGTTACTCATTTTATGAGTTGAGTAAATTCAGCTCTTGTAAAGTTGCTTCAATAAATTACAATCTCAAACTAAATACAAGTTACGTAAATCTAAAAGCCTTGTACGACAAGTGTTAAGAACGACGAGCCAACTTGAACATAGCTCCAGTCTAAAATGTTGTATATTCGATTTCTTCATATTCACATGTTG
Source organism: Momordica charantia (assembly GCF_013281855.1). Classification (NCBI taxonomy): domain Eukaryota; kingdom Viridiplantae; phylum Streptophyta; class Magnoliopsida; order Cucurbitales; family Cucurbitaceae; genus Momordica; species Momordica charantia. The sequence continues at coordinate 3,026,459 of NW_028275158.1, forward strand.
CACCGAAAAAAAGTGTTAATGACGATGAAACCTGTGTACTTCTATAATAGTATGATATTGTACACTTTGAGCATGAACTCTTATGATTTTGCTCTTGGTTTTACTCTCAAAGCTCGTACCAATAGAGATATTGTCTTTACTTATATACTCGTAATCTTTTCCTTATCTAGCCAATGTGAGATTTTTGACATATTTTCAACAACAAAAATCAACATACGCACTAACAGAATCGAAAACTCGAACTCAGTTCGGTTTCTAAATTTACGAAACGTTATCATGGCTCGGTAGAGTTGAGATCATCAATCTCTCATTATAAAGAAAAATAAAGGGAAAGATCCATAGAAGATTAGAGGAGAAGCTATAGCTTTAGTGAAGAAAAAGTAGGTGTAAAGAGTTGTAAAGATGGAACAAGTGGGATGGCAGATTTAAGAACAAAATGGTCAGAAAAAAACTGACATATCCAAAACACTAACCAACCAAACCAAGCATCTTCAACTTCAATATTAGAAGGTCAAATACAAGGAGCATCTCATCATCAGACTTTGCCTCTTAAAGCTGCTCTCTCTGCTCCCCCACCCTTAACAAATCATTACAATAATAACAAAAAAAAAAAAAAAAAAAACTCTCAGAAAATAATGTCAAAGAAAAAAAGAACAGAATGGCCCTCCTCCTCCATGATCTTTTCCAACAAGTTTCTGTCAATGGCATTCAGCATCTGGACATGGTGATGCTCTTTTACCAGCATCCATGGCTTCCTTTCCACCACTTTTACCAGAAAGAATCCTCCTTTTCAGTTTCTACTAATCATCAAGGTTACTGCCTAATCATCGTGAAGAGTAACGGGATTTAGGTGTATCGATCGATTATCGTTCGATCTCAACTGGGCAGGTGGGTGTTTCCTCAACACTTACCAGTTACCACCTACAGGCTACAGTGTTTTTCATTTAAAGCATGAAAAATTAGTAAGATTAAAGAAGGGTAAAGTTGTTCTGCCTTACAAAGCTTCACCGCGTTCCTAACTTGCATCGAATGTGAACCGAAAAAAAATGGACCTCCATTCGCTCTATCCCTAACTGGAAACCCGAGCTCCAACTCCGCAGTTGGATTCTGCTACCGAGTATAAAGATTCATTCAGGCTTGTTTTTGAAGCCTGAGAATATTTATCTCTATTTACAGATTAACAGAGGCATAACATGAACTTGTAAGAATCTATATTATAAGACTCCTTACTCTATTGCTTCCTAAAATTATAGAATCACCTTCTGAGTATAAACAACTGCTCTAAATGCGTCCTTCTTCTTCCACAATGGTTAGAATTCCGACTTCCATGTCATGTTATCGGTACTGTCATCATCGGGATTTTCCAGAGCAGCAACTTTAGCTCGGTATGCTGCTAGTGCAATTGCACCTTTTGCCCTTTCATCCTGAGGGAGCTCACTGGCTTCACTGATGGAACATGATCTCAAGTCAGCTGGGGGGATGAAACAGTCTATTGATAACCCCGGGATGTTGAATGCAACCTCTTCGATTGTCCACGCTTCTTCCATCTTCGTTTTGGTGTGACTCATGGCCATCTCACCGAATCTGAAGAGGGTGACCACAGAGCGGCCAGAGTGCGCGATCATGATACCTTCAACAGACCGGTAATCGTCGAGAAACGAATTGATTGTGGTTTCCCAGTAAACTGCATCACCGCCGTTGGACTGAATGCGGGTCAGATGAGAATCTTCCATGTACACCAGCAATCCTGTTTTCTGGCTGAAGTAGCCAAACAAGACATGCCTGATAATCTCTGCCGGTCCTTCGCTTCTTGACTTCAACGTTTGAGGGTCAGCACAGAGCTTTAGGATGAAGCAATCCTCACCGTTGATTTTCTTCTCTCCTATGCATTTTGCATCAGCAAACATCCTGGCTATTGTTCTAGGATCAAGACCCTGCAAAGACATAAGATATTGCATCTCAAACAAAATCAAGCAGAGTGAACACTCTGATAAAATGTCAACTTATAACAAAAATTTGGCTAACCAAAATCTTACCTGAAGTGCACGGCGCAGAGGTCGAACCGGCCCTTTGGCAGTGTGAGCACCAAGCCAGGGCGTGTGCCTCCAAACGAGCTTTCCATTGCACCCTGCATGAACTTTACTGCCTCCAACTGCAAGCTCTACATACCACATGTCTGGATTCATCTGCCAGAGCACAAAGCCACCCGACTCGGCTCGGGTCGAGGCATTTCTGCTCTTCATCACCTTTGTTGCTGTTTCAAACTCAGAGGCTACCATCCTAAGCTTCCCCATTGCATATGCATTTCTAATGGAGTTCTGAAGCTTCTGCCCACCAGATGCTGCTGTGTATTGTTGCAATATGTACTGAGCTGATGAAGTTTCCTGAAAATAAGAACAACCCACAAAAGATTAGCTCACTTGACTGCTTCTAGTTCAAGTACAAACTTAGACAGTAAAATTCCATAAGCAGAAGACAACTTATATGCTTTTATCCCAAATTTACACAACCAATCATTCACATTCAGTTCCTTCTTGAAGAAACAGAAGCAGATCTCAAGATTAGTTCAGGTAAACCCATCTGGGAAGCAAGAAGAAGGGTTTTGTTTCATTTCTCATGGCCAGCCAACAGCCATTTGATTATAAGCAGTACATCTCATTTAACTTCAAAAACAGAGAGAAGAGAGAAAAGAAAAGAAAAGAAATCTTTACTTCATTGTAAAAAAAGAAGGAAAAATTCATAGATGGGACAGAAATTTAAGTTGCAAAGTTAAATTCAGGATCCATTTCTGCGTTAACTTGCTCAAAAACTTGAAACAGAAGACAAATGAAAGAGAAGAAGAGAAGAAGCTTTCAGAATTAAGGAAGTGAAATGGTTTTTGAGAGAGAGAGAGAGAGAGAGAGAGAGAGAGAGAGAGAGAGAGACTGACAATGGGGGTATCTTTAATACTGAGGTGGGGTAGAGGATCGGAGGTGCTGACATGCACCGGAGCAAGAGGAGCTCCCATGACGCCGAGCAAGAGCCTCAAATCAGACCTCTTATTCGCCATGGAAGAAGCTATGGAAGGAGTTCGCGAGAGCTGGCCTTTCATCCACTGCCCCAACCCCGAACTCATCCTCTTAGATTCCCCAATTTCGCCGCCGTCCGGATCCGGCCCCTCCACCAGCGGCGTAAGAGCCTCCCCCACCGGCCGGAAACTGCCGGATCGCGCGATGAACTGCTGCGGAACGACCCCGCCGTGGCTGCCGTACTGATGCTTCTTCCTCCGTAGCAGGACGGAGAACGGCGACCCAGTTCTGGCCGGACTTTTGGCGCGAGAACGCGACGGCGACAGCCCGCGAATTACCTCCTCTTTCAGAACAGAGAAGAAGCTAGGTTTCTTCTCCATTGGAGAGAAGGGAAAAGAAAACGAAGAGAATGAGAAGAACCCAGAACTCGAAAAAGGACGATTTCGATTTCTGTAACTCGTAAGAAGAAGAAGAAGCCGAAAGAGGGAGAAATTTACAGAATGCAATGAAAAAGACTGATGGGTACTGAAGAATTACCCAAAACGAAAGCTAGAGAGAGAGAGGGGAGAGATTAGAGTGTAGGAATTAGGCAATGGAACAACTGCAGGGTGCCTGTGCAGCTTTTGCTTTTCATAGCATCAGAGAAAGAGAGAGAGAGTGGATTGTGATTCTAGAGAGAGAAAGGAAAGTGAATTGTTTTCTGCCATTAGAGAGAGCAAGGAGTGGAAAATCAAAATCAAAAACAAAAACAAAAAAAAGTCCATATCGCATATCGATTTCATTACTAATATCAGAAAAGAAAAACAATTTGTAAATAAAGAAGCTAAGTTTGACCACGTTTCTGTTCTTCCATTACAGTTCTTGTTCAAGAAAGAAAAACCCCATTTTTGGAGTGGGTTTGGGATTCAACCCATGATTAGAATTTGAACTCATTAGGGTTTTTGAAAAGTTCGAGAGAATTTAATCCTGTTAACATTTTTCGAACAAAAAAAGATTGATCCAAAATATTGTTAACTAGGTCAAAATTTGTGATTAGAAAATGAGAGCTTCAACAACCCTACAATACATTTCTTTCTCCAATATTCTTTTCTTTGGAATATAATATTAGAGATTTCAACAAAAAAAAATTACTGATCAAAACGAGAGAATTACAAAAACAATACATTACTTTTATATATAACATTATGTTTAGAATTTTACAAAAATGACTTAAATTCCAAACTTATACAATTACAATAAACTAACCAAAAATCAATTTTATGGTATTTTTGAAAAACAAAAACAAAAAATAACTATATTTTTTAAAATAAATATTCCTAAGTAATCCTCTCTACCGATATACTATGTGTTGAAAATAATAGGTTATATTACATGCTTATTCTCTAAATTATAATTGTATTTGATGTCAGGGGCTTATTAGATACAATATTAAAAGTTCAAAACTTTATTACACACTTCCAAAACGATGGAGCCAACAATTTCATGGATTAAACTTATAATTTTATAATCAAAATAATTATATTATTTAAATAATAAGTTGGAAATTTGTAGATATTTTTGAAATCTGACAAAATTTTCATATTTTAAAATCTTAATGTACAAGATTAACAAACACATATGTAGAAGTTTATATTCTTTTTTATTTTTGGAAATATGTCGTATAATCACACAAATAAAGTACCTGCATACACGCACACATGCACGATTATGATAAAATAAATTATATATGAACATAAAATGAAATATTTTAGTGAAAAAAAAAATCTTCTTTGTTTCTATTTTTGGAGTTTTTTTTTTTTCATTCTTCTTATTATAATATATTTAGTCTATTTAAGCTTACATCAAACATGGTTATTCTTAAGAATCTATAGTACAAACATTGAATATTTAAAGTACTGAAATCTCTAGGATTATTTAAGGTAGTAATTCAAAATTATGATCTTAAAATTTAAAATTTGCATCAAACATAGTTGTTCCTAAGAATCTATAGTCCAAACATTTTATGTTTTTTTTTTTCTTTTTGTTATTAATACCATCAAAACCATCGAGAATGATCATACTAATTTTTACGATTGGGAGGAATTTACTTTTTAGAAACGAGAGAGAATGAGAAGCATGATAGTGTATTGTTAGTGTTTACCTGATTCTCCACTCTTCTTTTTTATGCCAAATCAATAACTAAATTTTCCTTTATAAATAAATTTTTTTATTTTTTATTTTTTTGAGTACCAGAGTGGGGATTCATTTCGATTTCCATTTTAGAGTAAAAATGGTTAAAAGAATTTGGATCTCGTGATCTATATAATAAATTTTTATATCTACTTTTATGATGCTTAATTTAGATTTATTTTCGTTTTGGATACCAATGAAAAAAAGTCCATCATAATATATTTCTTTTTTGTTTCCATAAAAAAAAAACATTTAGAAAAAAAACACTATATGAGGAATTCTATTCATACTTCATAAATTTTTATTTCAATCATATTCATTTCGGTTTTTCCTTAGTAAGATTGTATTCGAGAATGCTTATAGGATAAGTATTCTTTTAGCACAAAATGCTTTTAAAAAAATCATTGGTTCTACACTTTAAAAGTTATTTCTAAGTGCAACTTGGTCAGATACTTTAAAGCTAAAAATACCCTAAAAGTCCTTCTTTTCACAAAACATTTTACAATACTTTTTGACTTTTTTTCAAAACACTTTATATATTACTTAAAAAATTCGTCATGTACTTTCATTGAAATAACGAATCAATCACTTTAGTTTAAAATTTGTAGCGATTTCATTTATGAACTTTAATATAGAACATTTAGTATCTATAGTTTAAAATTTGTAACAGTTTTTAATTTCTATATTGAAAAATTTTGATTTTTAGTTAAACAATTCTGAAATTCTGGGGGAAGATCGAACCATAAATCTTTAGATGTCTTTATCTTTTTTCTTTTAACTATCAATTTTTAGATGTCTTAATCTAATGAGATATCTTATCTACTAAACTATAAAAATTTTAAATTGCATGCACTAAATAAATTAAAAAAAAAAACTAAAAATAGACACTTCACATTATTGATAGAGATTTTTTTTAACAACTAAATGGTTATATATAAATTTTAAAATAAGAGTAGAATAACTAAATTTGTAATTTTACAATATTGAAAAAGTAATCGTTACTTTAATGATAAATGTAGTATCGAGGGCTTTTTTAGCCACCAAAATATAAAAAGTGATTTGATCAAGTCATCGAAATTTTAAATGTCGATGTAGATGAAAATATTGCTGATAAAACGTCAATAGATAAATATGGAAATGTTGTAAAAATAAAAAATTCGTAAAAAATATTTAAATTAACGAATAAACATTTCACCATTTTTAAATAAGCTAAAAATTATTAATATCAATATTATGTCTACATTAATAATATTTGTTAATTTCTTTTACAATACTATGAAAATCTCGATTTACTTCTTTTATGTGGATATCAAATCTATTGATACAAGAAAATATAAATGTTGACATGTCGATGGGAGTTTAATACCTTGCCGACTGTAAACACACTCAAACATAGGTTAAATGTAGGAAGTGAAGCAAACGCGCTAGGGAGGCGAGTGGGAGAAAATACGCGTGGAGTGGGTTTTTTGTGGAGTCCACCACTAGAAGATGCCACTTGAGTGAAAGCACTGCCATGTGACTGCACACTATCCGCCACGCGCTCACCCGCGCGTCCCAGTCCAATATACTTTTCCAAAACTTCTGACTTACAATATAATTTCAAAGTAATTTTTTATTTCCTTAAATTCCTAGGTTATATTATACAATCCCACTCTATATATTATAATAATAATAATAATAATAATAATAATAATAATAAGTGAGTTTTATTAAAATAATTAATAGTCAAATGATTATAAAAATAACCATGATTATTTAGTTGGAGTTAAAAAACTTTATTCTCTAGCTATGTTTTAATATGATTCTAATTTTTCTTTAGAATATCAAGTCAGATATGTATTAGTAAAGAATAAAATTTACGTGTCATAGCTTACTGTTAATTATTATTTTTTAATTATTTAAGCAAAGTAGATGTCCTTGTTGAAATAGGAAATTTATGTTATACGTTATTTCTAGATGGGGCAATTGTGACATTTTGTTTCAATGACATTGGAGTTCGTCCAATCGTATTAGTTTGAAAGACATGAATGTGAGTCAAATTTCAAAACGTTATTTCGATGATTTTAGGCTTTAATCCTATTGTGAAATGTAAGCAATAATATTTGTTTATTTTTTATGACTCGCCTCATAGGGCAAACTGTAATCCTATTTTGAAATATAAGCAAGAATATTTGTTTAATTTTTCGGACTCGCTTATAGTAACTAGGTTGCTTTTGTTGGTATTGATTTTTTAGCTATACTATACCTCTATTTTAAGTAAAACGATTAAAACAACACATCTTTCTTATAATTTTAAAATTATATGATTTTGTCCTATTTTAAGTTTAAACCTACGTGATTTTATTTTTAGACTTTATATATCGAAAAAATATCTAGTACCAAAATAATTATCAATTCTCTCCGTTCACACCATAACTTTTATTATAAATAATGTTTTAATATTGCTAGACCTCACGTTAATTTTAAATAATGCTGACATTACTGACGACGAAACAGATGAATATGTATATTTTCGTACTACTAAAATTTTGATTGCTTTTGGTCCATTTTAATTGATGTGATTTAAAGATCATGACACCTTTAGCTTTTGTTGATTTTAATTTATTTATTTTTGGTTTTGGTATTGTTGAGAATTAGCCAAATGTGAAGCTAAAAGTTGCTGCATTCGAATAGTCAAATAAACGCGTTTTGTTTTTAGCTTTTGGTGGAATCTTAAAACTTGGATTACGAATATTTTTTAAAATAATGCAATTTTGGTTCTTCCAATGAAGTTGCTCCCTCATATTATCCTTTTTATTTTTAGTTTTAGCCCATTATATATGTATATTATTGGAGGAAACCTGTCGAGAACCGACCTGAGGACTCCGACTTGGAACCTATAGTCTGTAATCGTTTGTTGGAACAATTCCAACGATCTTATCCCCTGTTGTCCATAAAAGAGACACCACTCCACTCACTTAGGTACGCAATTATGTCCAACTACGAGTACCTACAATAGTTTGAATCACTACTAATTTGAGCTTCATAGTGTTTGTTCCTTTCGTGTAGCTCACTTCTCGTGCAACTTACTTCTTCTTAACTCTCTCTGGTTTGACGCAGATCGATCTACTCGGTGGAATTTAGCATCATCAACTTATATTATTTTATTTCTTAGTCTAAGTCCAAATTTTCTTTGATAATGATCCTAAGCAATATAGTTTTTAGTTCATAGCCAAATCTATCTAAATATTAGTGGAAACGTAAATTGTTTTTTATTTAATTCGATGTTTGATTTTGACTTTAATATTTTAATTCATCGCTCATATATATATATATATATAAAGAAAACTCATATGTATAAACAATAAAATGAACTAAAAGAAAAAATTAACATGACACCTTTTTTATGGAGTAATGAGTACCTTATATACTGAGTCACTCGACAACACTATAGACAGAAATCTTATAACCAATTAACGACATAAATCTTATAACCAATTAACGAGATCTTCCTCCTCTCACGAAAATATCTAAACTCATAATTAGAAAAAAAAAATGATGTAACTTTAAAATCAATGCAACTAAACAAATTAGTTAAATTTAATGGTAGATGCTTTGATTTTAAGTTGGGTAGTACAAATCATATAAATCAATTGGTTTTGTTTCCAAGTTTTGAAGAATTTGAATGGAGATTAGAAATTTTATTTTGTCATTTAGTTGAATGGAATTATCCAAGATTCAAGTTTTTCTTCTTCTTCTTATTAATTTTGACAATATTTAAATGAAGAGCCATTCATTTGGGACATTGTCTCCTTCTGCATTCGTTTTAGATTAAAAAGTTATATAAAAAGATCAAGCAGGAAAATTTTCTATTTAATTTACCTCAATAAATTTTCATAATTAAAATATTATAAATAAGAAATGTTATAACATCAAACTTTGTTACTTTCCTATGATAATTTATGGCTTCGTCCCATGCATAATTTCTAATTTTTATTTTTCACTTTTCTATAAATAAACTTGATATTGTAGTCCAATTTCAATTTAGAAAAAAAAATTGAAATATTTTGAAGAGACTATTGAAAAATATAATACATTGTCTTATTTTACATTATAAATAAAAGAAAAAGACATATTTGAAGAATAATAGGATTTTTTTTTTTTAGAAAAAAAAAACTAAGCTCACATTTCAAAATCATATTGGATCGCCATATTTCTATGATAGGATTGTGTGTGTTTTTTTTTTTTTTGTACATTGGCATTACATAGGTTGAAAGTCAATAATGCATTTGAATTCTTATAATTCCTTTTTTATCCAATATATCATATTATTTAATAGTACTATTTTCATTATGGCTTGGAATTATAATGTCCTTTTGAACCCTATCATCCATACAAAATATCTTAAACCTTCACTAGCTTTGTTAATATTCAACCTAATATTCAAAATCCCATCACTTTCAATCTTACCTTTTGATCAATCAATCAATTTAAGAAGTGGGCCATTATGGTTGCATTTGGACAAAATTTTATACCAATTTTTAAAATTGGGGGGTTTTTTTTTTCCTATGTAAAGTGGGTTTTAGAAAAATAAAATTATTGGAAAAAGGTAGATTTGAACATAGTTCCAAATTTCATAATAATTCATTTTCTAAAGATACGAATTTATCCACAAAGTAGTTTTTCAGATAAATTTCTTCTTGGTCATATCTTGATCTAAAAATATAATGTTTCCTTCATAGGTTAAAAGGAAGATTTCAAGATTTATTTTATTTTAGAACTTTAGTTTCAGTTTCTTCTTATCAATAATATTCGTGGGGTTAGCCTAGGGTCCGAGGACTCTTGCGAATCCTAAATTTCAGGAAGCATGTCACACCAAAAGGATGGTCCCTATGCATTTCATTCTTTCAAAAGGATATAAAAGGGCGCTGGTAGGGGACTTTAGTGCTCCATTTTGCTCGATTGGGGAGCAGAAGTAAGCTTGACGATGGCTCTTTTGGACTCACCAATCTTAATCAGATCTAATTTTTAGACGGTATGCCCATTTGAAACCTTTTGATCTTTGATATACCATATCAATATTCATTTATATTATAAGCTTTTGGTAGTGATCATATATTTTTCAATGTGGAATCCTTAACCGATCCAGATAATTTTAAAAGTTTTATTGCCGTTTTTATTATTTGATTAAGGTTTATGAGAAGTGCAATTCAAGAAGATAAACAAAAACTCAACACATATGAGAAGTTATTAATTTGTGGTTATGAACTATTGAACGTGACATTTTGTTATAATTGATGTAGGGGCTTGATAAGTCACGTTGATCTAAAACCATAAAATATGGGTTAGATTTTAAAACATTATTTTGATTGTCAACCTAAATATAACTTTAACTGGTTAAAGTATTATACATTTTTTCTAAAAATTTAATGTTTAAGTTTAATTTCCACCTCACATCGTTGGGTAAAAAGAATTATTTTAATAGAGCAATCAATAATGCACTTTAAATTTCTATGACTCTACTACTTGTTTTTATTTGATTTTTAGGATCTCTAATAGATGACGAAGACGCGAGTTTTAATCAAATAACTTTTTAAAAACATAGGAATTAAATTGAAATGAACTAAAATTATGTAACTTAAAAGAGTTCTTTTATCCAAGAATTAAATTGGGTCCAAAACAAGGTGTATGAAACTCTTGTTTGCCCCACCACCAACCTTCAATTTTGGTCTCAAAAGCATGTGCAATGTTAATTCAATTTGGCCAAAAATAAATAAATTATTAGAGAGAGAGAACTTTGGTGAGAGAAAATTCATTAGAAAAACTTTGGTGTGAGTTAGAAAAACTAATTTTTTCATTCCCCCCCCCCCCCCCCCCCTTCCTTGTATGTTGAGATAGTGTTTCAATTATCAAATAATAAATATATGTATTTACTATTACAAATTTGACTTTAATTCACATTTTAAATTTGACATTTTATTTTAAAAAAAGCTTCCGCGGTTCTGGGAGAACACCACAAAATTTGAACCGTCCATTTTAGTTGCAGCTGCCAATTTCATTTGATGGCTGTAACGGTCAGTTAATTTGAATTGTTTTAGATTTGTTTAAAACGGCATCGTTTTTCGTGATGTGATTTATAAGTTAAAATAACATTTATAATATTTGTAAACAAAACATTTTCAATTGAAAGTTTGAACAATTATCCCCTCCAAGGAAGGACTAAGGTATTACTTTAATATATGCATTTTATATATATTTGAGTTCAATAACGTGGGAGTAGAGATTTGAATATCAACTATTATATAATGTTGTAACATTTCAATAATGTAAGATTGTCAGGCAAGAGGTTTAGGCAAGATTCAAGTTCGAGCCTTCCTGTATCCCGAATTAAAAAAAAAAATGTAAGGTTGTCTATTTTTATACTTTATATTAAAATTTCCATATCAGTAAGAATGTCTTTTTTCTAATGGATTAAAATTCAAAACATATTTTTGTAGTTATCTTTAGATTAAATTACTACTTTGAGCTTTGGTACATTGTAGTTTTTATATTTTCAAAATGTTAATTTTAGTCACTGTAATTTCAAATTTGGTTTATTTTAGTCCATATACTTTCGAAATATTTGTTTTGATCCCTTAATTTTATTTTTTCTAGTACGATTTCAACATGACACCAAACTCTTTATATTTTATTTTTGGCCCCTGTAACCATGACTTTATATTATTTCAAAAAAAAAAAAAAAGAAATCATAACTTTATATTAAAGAGTTTCCATTAGGTATAAATTTTGATTTTTGTAAATAATGATCAAAATGATCACTCTTTTAAAATAAGGAACCAAAACGTTCACATGGACCAAAATGAATCAGAGCCAAACATAGACCAAAGTAGAATTTTAACCTTATATTTATTAAAAGAGAAAAAAGTAGCATTGAATTATTAGATTGGATTGAAACATGATTAGAAGAAAAAAAAAACAAAATACAACAATATCTGTTTTAATAAATGGTAGTAATTATACTTAATTCTATCAAAATTCATCCATTATTTTTTTTTTCTTAATTTTAGTAAAAAAAAATATATATATATAACCTTTTTACATGCAAATGGAAAACCACTTACATATCCTTAGCGGAAGCTCCTTTTTATGTTTCAATAATTAATTTTAAGAAAAGTGTGGTGAAAAATGAAGGTCAATGAAAAAGTTGCTTTCACATGAGATTTTGGAGGGAAGATTTTCCTTTTTTCAATCATTAGATATTTTTTTTTGTTTTTTTATTTTAAATCTCTTTAGTTAATATGTAAGACATGTAAAAAGTGAACTTTTATTTTGGCCCTTTCTCACTTTACTTCTATTATTTTCAAAGTTTAATTAACAATGTTTTGTTGAAATTTTCTCCCTTCTAATAAGATTTTCCTTTTCAAAGATTTTAATTATCTTTTTTTAATAAATAAGTTATTTCAAATAATGGGTTGAAAAAATGTGTATCTAATATATTTGTAATATTTTCTCTATGTGCGCGTGCGTAAATATTAGGTTATTAATTAGAAAGAAAAAAGATTTCATAGCTTGAGATCAATGCACGAAAGAAACAAAATATAGACCTACCAAAAATACTACATGAACACGAACAAGAAAAATAACAACAGAAACATAACTAAAGTAGACAAATAGCATAAGAATGATAGCATACATAGGAAAAACTTGAAAAAAAAAATCAATTATGAAAGTAAATCCCAAGAAGACCCTATCACAACCCGGGATCTAAAGGGAACGCTACCCCGCTAAATGGTAGCATGAGCATAAACATCACTCTCAACAAGGTGTAAAATAACTAAAGTCGAACAACAAATTATACATTAAAAAAAGGATTTATATCCTCACTTAGAGAGAGAGAGATTCCTTTTTAAATAGAAATGATCAAATAAGTGTCTTACCAATAAGTGTGAACATAATGAAATTTTGAATTGGTACAAATAGTAAGCTCTAACGGATGATGGAATTAAATAAGATGAAAAGTGAAGATTTGAAGTCTCCACTTTGGATTAAATAAAATGTGAATTTATAAAGATTCCAAAAAGGGCATCTTTTTGCTAACTGCATTTTCAAAATTTATGGGCTGTGGCGGAAAGTAAGTTTCCACATTTTAGGATGGTCCATAAGTCTTATTTAGTCGGCTAAACTAAATTTAAATTTGTTTATCAGGAAATTTTCCTAAAAAATGTCACAAACTTGACTTGTTATTCGATTTAGTAATTTCTTTTGTTTGAATACAAATAAAAAAAATTATGTCATTTTAGTAATGGGCCGGGAATCGGGGGTCTCTCTAACTCAAATCTGCAGCCCAGAAAATGGCTTACAATTTCGGCCCAATATTGAGGCCCATGACAAAAATCATCGGAAAATTCACTAAAATTGCGTGAATATCTCCAACCAAGAGATTTTGAGTTAGACCTCCATGTTCTACCACAAAAAGTAAAAGTGATTAGCAAAATAAAATCAAAAGAAATTGTACTTATAACCTTTTCAATTTGTTAGTGATAAGTGATTTATTTACCTATGGCTTTTCATGCTTTTGTTTCTTTTTAGCTGTTAGTGATATTTTGTATCACAATTATATTAAATGTGTAGTTGTCACGAAAGTAATTACATCCGAGAAAATTTAATACCAATATGTGCAACCAAACATCACCTTTTCAAGCCGAGGATAATATAACTCAACTGGTTAAGTCATTCAAATCCTTTCACTCTTTTGGTCTAATTTGATTTGAAAAGTAATTACTCAGACTCAGTTTGATAATCATTTTATTTTCATTTTCAGCCTTCTATTTTTAAAAATTATACTTGTTTGCTCACAATTTCAATAATATGTTTTTACATTTCTTAAAAAACACATTTGAATTCTTAGCCAAATTTTAAAAACAAAAACAAGTTTTTGCAAAATACTTTTTTTTTTCTATAAAATTTAGCTTAGATTTTGAAAATGTGATGGATACATATAAGTGAAATTGGTGTTTACCAACTTAATTTAAAAAAAAAAACAGAAAATTAAAAATAAAATGATTATCAAACACCCTTAGTTTCCAAAGTTTAGAAAATAGTTCTAGATGATCCGTTAAATGTATCGACTAATTATTTGACAAAATAGATAGTTGACGTAGCAGTTGCAAGTTTATTAGTACATAAACTTCAAACGATAAAAGCATCTCTTTTAGAGGCGTCAGATTTTCCCGTCTCGATTTCCATCCTTAATAACTTCCATCTTTGACTGATACACCAAAAACTTTTTTTTTTTTTTTTTTTATTTTCGCAAAAGAATACACCGAAACTTAAGAGAGAAGCAATGCATTGCACATACTAAAAGGTTTCTGTTGGTAGCAAGACAAATCCAAAGGTGAGACCTTTTTGTTTTTGTTACCCATTTCCACATGACTTCTCATTTATATTTTTGCCTCCAAAAATCACATTGATATCTGTGTTATCCATGTGCTGCCTGCAACTCCGTGTAAAACTTTTTCCATATTTTATGTTTAATTTGTGTCTTAAACCCTACATGTGACTAGCTCTCTAATAACTCCGTGGCCTCGTCAACATCTTCCACACATAACACATATATATAAGTAAAAGACGACATCTTAACGAACTTAAAATCATTTGAGGAAATTTGAGTTCAAAACAAATAATGTTATACTGTACTATTCTAAAAATATAGAAAGACTTCAAACTTGATGAAAACAATAAGACTGGAGAGGACTCTCTCAGTAATATCTCCCGTGGATGTTGCTTGATGAAAGCCACTCCAAAATCAGCCCTCGCACCAAAAATACAGCTGTTTTCTTTGTCCTCAATCTACAAAATTTTAATACCAATTTGAGATGCTTCTTGTAAATTGCATCCACATGACAACAAAGTTCTTAGCTATAATAAATGCCTCTCATTCCTCAAATTCATCTCATAGTGTGTTTCAATATTTCCCAGCTTCCCTTTTCTCATTCACTTTTAACACCTTCTTTAGCAAAACAACTCGAAAAACACTAACGACCGATGAAGAAGCTTTTCTTTTCGACGCTCTTGCTTTGCTTCCTGCTCTTCACTTCTTCCTTCATAAACATTGTCATCGCCAAGTCTGGTAAGGTCGTGTCCAATATCGAATGTGTCCCTCTTCTTTTTCATCCACTTAATAATTAATGATGTTTTTTAATTGGTTTGGATCTAACCTCAACCCTTTTTTTTTTCTTTGGTTTGTTTGTTTTTGGTTGTGAAGTGTTTTGTGACAAACAGTGCAAGAAGAGATGCTCAAAAGCAGGAGTGATGGACAGATGCATAAAGTATTGTGGAATTTGCTGTGGCTATTGCAAGTGTGTTCCTTCTGGGACTTATGGGAACAAGCATGAGTGCCCTTGCTATAGGGACATGAGGAGTTCTAAGGGTAAGCCCAAGTGCCCTTGAGATGAAGATGCTTCTTAAAGCTATGTCTTCAACTAAAGGAAAATGCATACATTTGATCCCATTTGGATTCTTAGATTTCTCGTGTTTGATAAGGAAGGATGGCTGGTACGAGCTAAGTTTATAAGTTTGTCTGGGTTGATTTAGGATTATTTAACTTATCTTCTGGTGAGAGTTGAGTTGATCCATAGATTCTTCTCAAACCATATAATTCAAATTCAAATGAATCAAATATGAGTTTATCTATCGATATTGTTTTCCAAATATAATTTTATAAAATATATATATATATATAGAAGTAATTAGTTTTTTATATTATTACATCTCATGGAAAAATCAAGGCCCAAACTTGGAAAAACAATGATATCCAAAGAAAGAAAAACAAAAATTGAAATTTGCAAGACAACAATAGAAATTCACGTGCATGTTCTTTACAACTCATTTCCAAATAATCACTGAATTAACTGATCCTATAAAACATTGCAGAAACATAAAACATACATAAATATAAATTGAGAAAAGGAGAAGAGGGTAATTTCCGTAGCTCCATGAGCTATTGGAATTTCTTTCCAGACTTGTTTTGATGTGATAGTTGACGGATTTTATAGAACACTTTTCTCCCATACGGGTGGTTGGAGAGAAGTAGAGATTGATCGGTGATGCGCTTTACCAGAGTATGATACAGTTTCATAATTCCCTGAAATAAAAAATAACACAGAAACAAATGTTAAAAGAATTATACGATTTGAAAACATAGGAGACTTTATAAATATTATAATATAAATAAGTTACTTCTCTCATTGCTAGTTCAAACGAACATCCAATCTAAAAATGAGATTCGGACAAGATCAATAAATCAAAAGAATCATGATCTTGATGAGTCATTTTAGGATCCCACGTTAAAAAGATAAGAAATGTTTATAATATAAGTTGACTATTCCTCACATTGTCAATTGATGTTGAGATAGAATCGCATGAATATTAATACAAAATAATTATACGTTTTTAACGTCGGGACACCCGTAAATCTAGTCACACATTTTTTAAAATAAAAATAGAAACTTCAACTAATATCTTCAACTATCAACTATCTTTGATAGTGTTTGCTTTTGACAGTGCAGTTTTGGTTTCACTCGAAAAGTTTTGTAAAGTTATGATCTTCCCTCCAACCAACGTGAGATTTTGGTTGCATTCTCAACGGAACGGAAGGTTTTATAAAGCTTAATATTGAGATTTGACTCACCCACCTGAATTTAGGGGTATGAGTTGAACCTTTTCCTACTTTAAGGAGTTAAAAACATTTTTCACCCAACTAAAAACCATCCAAAACTCACCACAATTAAGCTACTTGTGTGTGATATGAATCTATGATGATGAGGAGGAGGCAATTCAAGAAACAGAGAGAAGTTAATATATATATATATATAATCAAAATCACTTACCCGCCGGTGGAGCTGTTCAAGAGCAGTTTGAATAACAAAGTTGCCAAAAGCATCTTGAACAACATTGGGAACAACTGTTGGGTTCATCAACAGTTCCTCAACAATCTTCTCAACTTCAGAATCTTCACACAACCTCAAGCACTTCTCCACCACATTGCTACCGCCCATACTCTTCGAAAGATCTTTGAATCTCCCCTGCAGCCGCTCCGCAATGCCTCGTTTTACACAAGCAATGCCCGACGAAATTGCACACTGAACCACATAGTTCCTACACAAAAAACCACCACACATATATAAATAAAGAGTTTGTTTAATTTGGTTTGGTGTTTTTTGGGTGGAAGAACAACAGACCCGTGTAAGTTTTCTGATAAATAGGGTGAGTTTAATACGATGCTGTGGAGTAAATATGGTACAAGCTTGGCTTCTATATAGGCTGTGCAGATACAATCCTGTAGAACATAACAACCCACTCGATCGGTGCCGATTGCTACACAATTACTTGCCATTGCGTTGAAAAGAAGCTGCAGTGTAAAACCATAAGCAGAATAACAGTTTTTACATGATCATGTGCTCTTGAGTCTTTGTGTCTAGAAACTCACATGAATTCAGAACAAATCAGAAAATATTGCGCTCACTCTTATCTACTTTTACACTTAAATTAGTCATCATTCTTAAATCACCAATCAACCGACTAATAGATAATAGGTGAAGATCTACTGATACCATGTTAAATCATCTGTCAACCCAAAAGATTAAACAAATGAGTTATAGTAAATTTAATCATCCATCATCCATGTAGCATGATAGAAGATTAAACAAATGAGTTACAGTAAATTTAATTATCCATCATCCATGTAGCATGATAGAAAAACTTCGATGGACTCCCCATTTTAGAACAGGATAGAAACATGCTTAACACAATCTTAATCAGAATGTCACATTACAATTATGATAAATGAGAAATCAAACTGAAATACCTTAATTATACTTAGTCGAGGACATATAAGATAAGATATTTACCTGTCTGGAGAAATTAGTAGAGGCTTTAATGAAGAATTCCAACACTTGTTTAGCATTAATAGAGTTGGTTAAACTGCAAATGTGATCTCTCATAATGTACAAGATAATGTTCATTTGCTCATCGTCAGTTTTTACATTCTCAATTAGTGCTTTGGCCGACTCTTTCCTGTGAAATCAAATCAACCCAAAAAAAAAAAAAAAATTGTAGATTTAATTAAAAATAAAATAACACAAATAAAAAAGAGTGAGATTAAACAGAAGTTGTTGTGTTCATACCCGTAGTAATCGCTACACATTGTAATGAAGAGCGATTCATTTACGAGCACTACCGAGTGCAGAATTTTGCTGAGTTGCTGTTTATCGCATGATTTGAACAGAGTCTGAGCAAATGCAGAGCCATTCTGGTGCATCATTAGGATTGGAAGATCGGGCGTCACTTTCGTAATAATCCAGTCTTTTGTTTCCGAATTCCCCTCCTTTTCCAGAGTTTTCTGAAGATGATTGCATCCCCAAACACTCAACGCAGATCTCGAGACCAAATCAAGGCCCTGAATTAGGTGTCGTTGAAATCCTGTACTCGATCTCGTACTTGGCTGTCGATGTCGCAGGTCAGGTGAAGCCGGAGGAGGAAACAGTGATTTGGGCAAAAAATTGTTGCCGTTGGAATAGGAGGCGCCGCCGTTGATTGATAGCTGTGGATTGGCTCCGATGACGATGTTGTTTAAATTTGTATCAATTGTACTCACACTCGCCAATTGATTAGGTAAAACTGGAGGATACGCCGATTCAGGCAAGAAATTGTTCCCGATCGCTAAGCCATTATCGAATCCGTTCGATAAAGCACCGCCATTGATTGATAGTCTATTGAGGACAATCGCCATATTTTGTAGCAGAGTTTCGGAATCGAGGTTCTGGTACGTCGACGATTGATACATTGCTCTCGCCAGTTGTTGATAGCCGACGCCGCCATTGAAATTGTTACCGATCGAGCCGTTCTGCTGATTGTTCAAGAAAGAGGTTAAATCAACGGAATTATTGTTGGAGTTCTGAAGATTGTTGTTCAAGAACGAGTTGAAATCAACAGAATTGTTGGAGTTCTGATGATTGTTGTTCAAGAACGCGTTGAAATCAACAGAATTGTTGAAGCTGTGATGATTGCTGTTCAAGAACGTGATCAAATCATCAGAATTATTGTTGGAGCTCTGCAGATTGTTCTCTTGTCTTTCCATCTTTGAAGCAGGGCAGTCGTAATCGGCGACGAGAACGAGTGTTTGAATTGGTAACTAAAATTCCTCCATCTTCAGGGGATTAAATACCTTTCCAGTTGAAATTCGTTTGATGAAGAGTTTCCCGCCATTCTAAAATCCAATTGGGTATTAGATTGAATTTCACTGCAAAATTAGCGATTTTTTTTTAAGTTAAATTACCTCATAGTCTCTAAAATAATTTGAATCCCTTTGCAAAATAGTAATAATAACCTGAATGCTTGAATTTCCTAATATTTTTGCCATTATCTTTTATTTTTTCTATTTATCTTTTGTTTAAATTTTATTTTTGAATGTTATGATCATTCGCTTTGTGTATAGGGTTGATCCTACCAAAAAAAATTAAAGAAAGAGAGAAAAAAAAAACTCCTTAATTTTGCCTTGTTTTAAAAATATATGTATTGTTTCAAAAGTTTCAACACTACCGTCGACCTCTCAAAATTTTGAAGAAATATTCGTTAATATCTTGAACGACGAAAAAAGTTGACATAACGTGATAGAATCTATAACAACGTCACAATTAATCTACAAATTTACTTGAATTAAGTCTAGATAAAATGTGAAAGAAGCATCATTTTTAAAAGAGAGATCAGGGTAAAATTAAGTAGCTAATAAAAAACCAAACTCTTTTGACGATGGAAGAATTATACTTTTAGGGCAAAATCTAGACATTAATTGCCACATTGTTTTAGATTTTGACTCAATCAACTTTTCGTTCAAAATATTGACAAATTTTTGTATCTTTTTTAAAGGTTTATGAGATCAGGTCAACAGTAGTGTGGAATGGATAATGGATAGAAGTATTTTTGAAACAAATTCCAAATTTTAGGAATATTTTTTAGTTGATATTGTTTAAATTTCAAAATTGTAATTTTTCGATAAAAAGAAAAAAATAATAAAATTGCTCGATGCTTTTGTTTCAAATTCCTAATTTCCCTCAGATTTTGCTTCCAATCATTTGTCTCGTAAGTCGTACGGCAGTTTGGGTATATTTGATTTGAAAAACAAAAACCCCTTTCGTAGATAAACATTTTAAAATTATATTCTTTTCTTTTTAATTTTAAAAACGGTTTAGATAAATATATTTTCTTCCTGCCTTTTCATTTACTACTTTTTATATTAATTTAAAATACAACACACTAATTTAAATTGTTAGACAAGTATCTTAATTTTTATCTCCTATTAGATTTTCTTTTAAAAAAGATATATTATCTCTCGCATTAAATGGATTACCAATAGAGATCTCGTATGGAAACGATGAAATTTTAGAAAAAGTAATATACTAGGATTGAATTTTTGGATATTTATTCAATAATAAATAATATGCATGATTCATTAGAGATCCTTGTGTATTTATTTGTTATAGCTTGATTTTAATTAAATATAGTGATTTTTAGGAGATAATTATATAGTAAACTATAATTATTAATAATTTGATAAAATTGACTCGCTTGCCCATGCCAAAAGTAAAAATTGACTTTTTTTAAAACTGTTTTTGAAAGGAAAAAAAAAAGAAAAAGAAAAAAAAGAGTTATCAATAATGCACACAATGTGGTTCCCAACAAACTTTAGTCCCATATTTATTATACCAAGAGATTCCAAAATTTCATTTATGTCCATCAAATTAAAATTTGAATGGAAAGACAATTTTGTAGGAAGATTTGAATAGACTCTATATGGGAACATTAAACCACTTAATTTATTAAATTATTAAATTGACATAATTGCATTCAATTAATTTATAAAAAACTTTTTTTCCTGTATAATATTTAAGTGGTTAGTGGCATATCTCTATTATTTTTTAGAAATGAATGAATAAAAAAGGAAAAAAAGATAAATATGCGTGACCTTTTTTATTTTTTATTTTTTTTGTAAAAAAACAAAATTAACCGAATATTTCATGAATATGATATCTATCTAGTGTGATGTATGGAATATATGACAAAAGTGGAGTGTTAGAGTATTTCTATTGCTCGGTCATGTCATATAGGTTCGAGTCGGACATTCAATTACTTCGATTTGAATTATTCGGAGGATGTCTTGCTATTATATCAAAAAGATGGACAATCAAACCTATTTCTCGATTCAATAGAAGTCCAAAGAGATGAATAGAGTCCCAAATAACAAGAGATATGTAAAAAATAGGTCTGATTACGTCTATTCCTAATCCTTAATGGAATGTAGGACGTAGGGATCCATATGTTAACATAGTATCTATTTAAATACGCTCGGATGACCCATTCTCATAATTAGAATGTATATAACCTAGTCTTATTCCGGTCTGGCCCGATATGGAATGAACTTATAATCATGGAATCGACTCGATCATCAGATTATAGATTATAAGTTCATAACCCTAGTCCATTCCCATTTTGGACGGAAGAGATCTACTAATTCTTTCATTCTTTAGTGGTAGTCCAAATAGGATGCAAATATACATGCTCATTGTTCAACACCTAAAGGTCCATTGACAACGTTTCATTTTCTTGTTTTTTGCTCCAATTTTCTTAAGAAATCTAAGCACTTTGCAACCATGTTTCTTGTTTCTTATTTTTATGAACATTCTAAAAATTTTATAGAAAGTTTAGAAACAACCAAAACAAGTTTCTTATTATTTCTTGTTTCTATTTTCAATTTTATTCAAAATAGATGTTGGGGTCATACAATTCGTTTGTATTTATTAAAAAATGAAGAAATTGAAACAAAAAATAAAAACTTTACTAAATGGACCTTAAATGTTTGTTCAACAAGAAATTTCAATAAGAGAAAACTCGAATTTATGAACTTTTATTTGTATCTATGTATGTGAGTGTTACGATCTCTAATGTATAATTCTCTGATTAATTCTCTCAAATGTAAACTTTAATTCAAAAGCTCGTGAGCTTGTTCTTGAATTAATGGTTGATGCCTTCAACTTCTTACTTTTGAAGGATTTTTGAAGTCTTCGGCTTTGAGCTTGTTGAAGACTTTGACTTGTTGATAAAGTTCTGTGGCTTGTAGCTTGACCAAGGTTTTGTGAAGTCTTCAGCTTTGAGTTTATTGAAGAATCTTTGAAGTCTTTGGCTTTGCGATCGTGAAGTTCTTCGGCTTTGCAGCTTGTGAAGTGCTTCGGCTTTGCAGCTGGTGTGGGCTTTGCAGCTTGTTGAAGTTCATCGGCTTCGCAGTTTGTGAAGTTTTTGGCTTTTTAGTTTGTTGAAGTTCTTCGGCTTTGCAGTTTGTGAAGTTCTTCGGCTGTGCAGATTGTGAAGTGCTTCGGCCTTGTAGTTTGTGAAGTTCTTCGGCTTTGCAGCTTGTTGAAGTTCTTCGGCCAATTTGATGAAGACTTTGCAGTTTGACGAACTCTCCAAGTAAGGTTGATTGGGGAGAGAATATTCAATGTTGTTGAAGTCTCGAACTCTTCAGGTCTCGAATTCTTCAAGTCTTGTTGGCTTTGGATGTTTCGATTGACTCTGGATATGATTGTAGATGATTCTGAGTGCTCTGGCCTCATTGGTAAGTGCTACAAGATCTTGTACATTGGAACCCATGGTTATGGAACCGAATCTCGTATTTTAATGCATGTATTTAATTTATAGTCTTGGTGGGTCTTTTATGGGTCATGGACTTAATGGACCATTAGTTTGGGCCAGTGTGAGTTTTATCAAATTAGTTGATTTCATCGGACGACATAAGAGAGACACGTGATGCAATTTAATTCGTCGATTTAAAAATGAATTTAGGACACGTGTAAATTTGTCATTGGTCCTATATGTAATTTTAATTTTGTGATGTGGCCTTTAGTAATTAGCCGAAATTTCTCATTCAACAATGTTATTTTTTATTTTTTCCTATTACAATGGATTTAATGCACGCATGGTTCAAAAGGGGAATATAGGCTTTTTCTTTTTCTTCTCAATTTTCAATTTTGAAAATGATGTTTGCAAAGAAATCTAAAGTATATATTGAAAAAAGTACACAAGTCAGTCATGAGGAAGAATATCATTGGGTTCTTTGCATCAAGGCCAAAATTAACTTCAAATAATATATATATATATATGCATTTTTAATTAATTTGATTTAAACATCATTCCCATAAAAGGCCATTATTTTCTTAGTTCTAACACAATTCTTTCATCTCTCTAATTGAGTTTGTTTTATTTTTTGTTTTATGTCAATTCATCTTTGTATTTGAGGACCATAACCTTTCAGTTGTGTCACGTCTCATCTTTCTTTTTTCTCAAATATCATAAAGCTTTTTTTAAAAAAAAAATCTAGGAATTCATTGTATACTTTTAAAGTGATATATATTTATTGTTCCTTACTTGATTAAGAAATAAAAAGTAAAACAATGCTCTCATCAAGTAAAACTCCGGTTCAACTTTTTTTACCAATTATATCTTGAAATTCCAGATAAGGACGGATATTAAATATTAGTTGATATGCCGTCCATCGATAATTTCATGTTTCTACGGATTCGATGAGAAGTAAATCGATATGTCTATAATATTGGAGAAAAGCTGATAAAATATTAATATCAATAAAATATCACTAGACATACTATTAATATTAATTATTTTTAACTTATTTAAAAATTGCGAAATGATTATTGGTTAATTAAAAATAATTTTCACAATTTTTTTTATTTTTATAACATTTTAAGATGACATTGATATATTATCGATATTTTCATCGAACATCGATATTTAAAACTTTTAGGTAGGAGAGGGTAATGGTTAAAAAAATAATACATACTCTTTCTTGAATTTTTTTTTTATTTTTTAATGTGGACCATATTTTGAACTTTTTATTTAAGCATGTGTTGCATAATGTTGTATAAACATCCAAAACTTCCACGTTATAATAAAAATAATAATGTTGTATAAACGTCCAAAACTTCCATGTTATAATAAAAATAATATATATTAAATTAAAAAATATATATATACGTGGAATGGGAAAGTTTTTTTTTCTTTAAAAAGTTGGAAGTATGAGATTTATCAACACTTTTCCTAACTAATCCAATGAGATAAAAAAGTCATGTCACACATTTAAGTTTGGTAACCTTTTTAATTTATTTCTAAAAAAGAAATTAAAGGGACATCCAAAATGAGGAATATGAGACCTAATAAAAATAGCTGGAGGAGTCGTAGGTATTATTACGCGCGTCAATCTATCGGAGAATTGAGCAATCAACTAACATCAAGAACTTTTTCGTAGTGATAGAGTATAATAATATCTAAAATTAAGGGTTTTTTTTTTCTCGCAACATTGAGATGGGTTTCTCCTAATTATAAAATAAGATATTATGTTCATTGAAAGCCAAAGGAGAGAATGTGGCTAGGATGCAGAGGACCACCGTTAAAAAGGACAGAAAATAATGTGACAGCAACCTAGCCTTGTACAATTATCAAGCACAAAAGTTGGAGTATATATATAATTCTGATATCATTGGTATATAAATATTTTTTTTTATACAAGATTCGAACTCATGACCCCTTGGTCAGAGATAGATGCATTAACCATTTGAACGATGCATTAGTAAACTATATATTAATTATTTGTTTTATTATAATTATAGTTCATTAATATTGATTGTAAAAAGGACTAAAAGTAAGTATTGTCATGTTTTTTTTTTAGAATATAAGGTGGAGATTTGAACGCGCAACCTCTCAATAAAAGATACATATCTTAACCAATTGAGTTATATTTGTTTAAATTGATAATATTATCATGCCTTTATTTAAGATATATTGATGACGTGTAATGACTTTAGGTAGCGTTTGGGATAAAATACAACTTATGTAACCCATATATTACGGAGGAGTTGACAAACCTAGACTTAATTGGTAAATTAATACGAGCTTGAATCAGAACTCGTTTTATTCAAGTCAGATTATGTTGACACAATTTTTTCTAAACTCAAAGTTTCTAAATCCGCCGTTTAAATCACAAACTTAAGATGCTAAAATGGTAGCTCCCTCTTAAATCTTAAACCTAAAGTGTTGGTTTAAAATTAATCTGATAGACGAAAAAGGAACATTTTCAACATATGAAGCTAGTGAGAGAAGAATGGAGAGAGAGTTGAATGGATAAGAATGCGTAAAAGGGTAGGCCAAGATTGTGAGTTGTATGAAAAGTTTGGTGTTGGGTTCATTGAATATTCACTTTTTTTTTTTTTTTTTTTTGGTTCTCAAAATTATATGATTACGTTATGATGCTAAAACAAAGCCATAATGGAGACAACCTTTCGATTTGAACCACATTTTGGACTCACCTCTTTCGCTTCTTCTTTTCTTCTTTTTGCCTCATTTCATTAACAGCTATATCCATTAATTATCCAATGCCAATCTTCCGCCCTCAAACACAATACATTTAATTTTTATTCTTCTTCTTCTTTTTTCTTTTTTTTTTTTTAACAACAATTCTCTTTTCCTTTTCCTTTTCTATATTACAAGTTAAAAGGCATCCAATATATTAAATATAGTTTATGTAATAAAGTTAACATGTCTTCTTCTGTGCATTCATCTTTCTTATGTCAATAAGATGACCTTTTTTTTCGGTGTGGCTCAATCATAAGAACTCCAAAGTTAATGTCAGACAATTAGATACTAAATTTGAATTTCACGAACTCCAAATGGATCGGTCTATGGCATTACATTAGTAAGCACTTAATTTATGATATGTGCGTCAACCAAAGTGTTAGATCTGGTTTCAGTAATAAAAATTAGACTTTAATGGCACAATTTGGAGTAAACAAATGTAATTTTCATTTAGTTATTGGGACCAGATACAATACAAACATCTGATTGCGCCCCTACTACACCATCCTAATAATGTTGTTCCCAACTTACATTTAAAAAAAAAAAGGGAGAAATAATTAGTGTGTCCTAGCTGGAGTCCAACGTGGCAGAGCAGGGCTGAAGTGCGCCGATACTACTCTGGAATCGAGAAGTTCCACTATGGGAGTAAAATTCACACACCTCGGCACCTTATACTGGTTGATGGACGCTCCTCTGGAAATTGCGTAATCCATCAGCTCTTCGAATGTCTCACTCTTCACCACTCTTATCTCCAGCGCTCCGATCGACTTGTCCGCCACTCGCCCTTGCCGGTACACCGAGTTCAGCGATTCCTCCATTGCCAAGCAGCATTTCTCCAGCGCCTCGTCGCTCGGCCATTTCTCCTCCTTCGCCATCAGCTCCCAGTATATCACGTAGTGCCCTGGAATCGTCTTCGTGTCCGCGAAGCTCGTGTATTCCACCACGCTCGCGTTGAATTCCTTCAGCACTTCCGATGCGTTCTCCACCGCCTTCTGCAGCTCCGCCTCGTCCGTTTTGTCCGAGTCGATGCTCAGCACCACGTTCTTCCTCCTAACGAAGTGGAACTGCGGCGCCGAGTTGTGGAATCCGGTCACTCGGAGTATGTCCCCCACGCGGTACCGGTACAGTCCGGCGTACGTCGTGATTACCAGTTCGTATTCTTTTCCGACCTCCACGTCTACGAGGTCGACGAGTTTCGGCGGCGAATCGGCGGAATTTGGCTCGTGAGGGAGGAACTCGAAGTAGGCCATGTTTGGCATTATTGTGTAGGAGACCTCCGATGGCTTGCACATAGGGTTCAGATTCAGTCCGAAATAGCACTCCGACGATGCGTACATCGTGCACGCCATCGGTAATCCGCCGCTGTAGTAATCGAGCGTCGGAATGTACTGCGCCATCGCTCCGGTCACGATCACGTCGAGGTATTTCGTTTTCGGCCAAATTCTCGTCACGATTCCCTCCCAATTTTCCTTGCAGCATTCGGCGGAAACGAAATCCGCCAATTCCGCGTTAGGTTTCAGAATCTTCTCGATGCAATCTCTCAGCGACGGATCGGTGATCTTCGAATTCAAGGTTCCGGTCCGGATATCGTTGGCGAGGTCCGGCCAGTTCAACTGGAGGAAGCGGATGGCGCGGAGTAAGCCGGAGGCGAAGACGGCGCCGAGGCGGAGGACTTGTTCGCGTTCGAGAAGGCCGCAGAGCATCTGAGTGTACATGCTCTGGAAGGAGTCGGGGCAGAGGATGGCCTCATTCGGGCTGGTGTAGACCATAAACGGGTCGTAGGGTCGGGTCTTGAAGTGCTCGCTCTTGTAGTAACTGGTCAAGACGGGTCGGGCCAAGAGCCCACCCGGAGTCCTCGTCTCAGATTTCACAAACAGAAAGTAAAGCCCCTTCCCTTTATCCAGGCCAGGCACATAGCTGTCACGAAACACAAATTAAAATTAAATTTTACGCGCTTTTAATTTTTAATAATATTCATAACTAAAATAATATTCATTCAAATTTTCTTACAGGTTCATAACTGGCATCAGAAGGCTGTACAGAAGTTGACGCCGATCCAGCTCTTCCTTAATCGTCGGCATAAGCTTCCTTTCACCGGCGGAAGTTCCAGAACTGAAAAAGAAAAACAAAAAACGGAATCAGTTCATCTATTTCTTATGCGTCCGGCGAAGAAATGAATGAATGTAGATGGAAATTTGAATTACCTGGTGAGGAACTCGGAGATGGGATGGGCGGACAAGATAGGAGAGCGATCTCCGGTGGCAATCCGTTGGATGTCGGGCTGGAGATCCTCGTAGGTGATGACCGGAAGTTTAGATTTGAAGGAATCGCGGTCGGTGGAGGCGGCGAAGGCGTAGCGGGCGAGGTACTCGGTGGCGGCGTTTCTGGTCAGGATTTCGGCGAGAACGGCGCGCTGGACGGCGTCGGCGTTTCTGGTCATTTGTTCGATGAATTGAAGAGCCTTGGCGTCGTTCTGGCAGGCCGGAGGGCCGAGAGGTGAAGAGAGAGGAGAGTCAACAGCCATTGGAAAAAGTGAAAGCGGTAAGAAGAAAGAATGAAGAAGAAGAAGATGGTGGTGGAGTGAGAATGGGAACGGGAACGGGGGGGTTTATATATAGAGGGGGGAGTGCCACGTGGGAAGGTTGACCGGGTCGGACCCAGCTGGGTGGGGCAAGAGAAAATATTAAAATAATAGAGGAGGAGAGAGAGAGGGAGTTGGGAGGAAGCTTACGGAATTATACGGAGCGTAGAGAGAGAAAGGAAGAGACGAATTTTGTCTGTGGAAATGTAGGGGAAAAAGGAGACATAGTGGGGCCCACAACACGTAGACATTGCAGCAAGTGAGACGAGCATGTGAAGGTTAGCTCATTTTCTTTTCTCTCTTTTTCCTTTTATCACATCATTTTTCATTGCAATGTTTAATTTCCACTAACTAATCTTCTGATAACTTAAATTAAGCCAAAATCAATATTCAATTTGAGCTCAATATTATCCAAAACCATACCCAATTTATATTGTAACATGCATTCCTCTTAATTTAATTCTGACTTTTCTTTCCAATTAGTTTTAATATTTATGCAAACTTTTCCATATAAACTCTAATTAAACTTCTCTAGTAGTACATTTCACAAAAATTTCACACGGCACTCCTTGTATAGGCTTGTATAATCATATACTCCAGATTTATATTAAATACAATATAAAAATTTGACAAATAAAAATGTCTACAACCCTAACAAAATAAACTTAAAAGGTTCAAACACAAGATTAAATTTTTTTTCTAAACACGTGTCTTATAATACAAAATGTGGGAGAGAGTGGTCAATGTAGAAATCTGTGCAGATGGTGAAGAAATAATCAACAATAATGGGTTAGTTTAATAAGATAAAATAAAATATAATTAAAGTAGTAATGTTAGTGGAGTAAATATTTAAGTATAAGTTAATGCGTGAGGCAGAGCCAACCAAGCGACTGGTTTCGGGTAAAAGTGTTGGCGAGAGATGGCGACGGGAAGCGGGATCCCCCGGCAATTCCCTGTAACTCGTTTCGCACGTGCCACACTTGCCATGCCATCATAAATTAAATTAAATTAAATGTACCCCATCTCACCTTTAAATTTAATTTTATTATCCTCTCTGTCCGCTAAAGATTCCACGTTAAAAAAAGATAAAAATCTTAACAAAAATTTATAATACAAGTGAGTCACTTCAAACAGCATCCGATAAAAAAAATAAGATTAAGTTGAGATCGGTGAATTCAAGAGAAATATCATTTAGAGGGATTTCAATATGATTTTGAGATAAAACAACATGAATATTTGATGATGTCTCCTCTCGTTGTGTTGTGTTTTGTTTTTTTTTTTTTTTGTCCTTTAATCATTTGAAAATTTTATCCAATATGAATATTTTGATATGTTTGTGTTTGGAATATGTTGCTCCATTATTTGAATAATTTAATCGCCATTCCTTTTGCCTTTTCGAAAAGACAAACTTTGAGTTTTAATTCATTGTTTTTTAGGGGTTTTAGGTTCTTTTTTCTCTGTAAAATAAAATAATGCATATTTGATGTTTGTTTCTTTCTACCACTACTTGGGCTCCGTCACCGTTGATTTTGACTCGAACAAACAGAAATAGATGACACCCATTAGTGAATAATATAATTTTTTAATGCTCAATTTCTTCATTCCTATTTTAATTCAAAGATGACGAAGGAAAAAAAAAAAAAAAAACCCTCCACTAGGTCCAAAATGGGGCGTGGAATCCGTTAACTATTTTAAGTTAAACTATTCGTTTATATTTTATTAATAAAAGAATTAAAAAATAAAACATTAAAATGCTAACATATCATTCAAAATAGAGAATGAAGTAAAAACGAAGACTAGACACATCTTAAGCTCCTCTCTTACTCAAAATATAATAAATAAATTGAATATTGGATATAGCCCTCACACAGCTTTAGTTATCCCATAGATCACGCTATTTCCTAACTAGATGTGAGACTTTGTTTACCCACTTTATAATTTACCATTAGTTGAAAAAAAGAATTAATTAGATTGTATTTTTAATATGAAAAAATAAGGGATATAGGTAACCGTCCACGTACTCAAAAGAAAAATTAAAAAAAAAAAAGTGTAACCGTCCAATTTGTTTAAAAGAAAAAAATAAAAGAGGGGGCTGCCAATTGAAGAGTCAAATTTTGTTTGTTAGAAAGGGGGAAGGCAGCAGAGCAGCGCAGCGCAGACCATATATCACAGTCAATACAACAGACTTTGAAAATCCAGCATGTAAATTACATAGACCAGCCGACACTGTTCTGTTAGCATTATCCCTTCAAATAAAACTTCATCATTTTCAGATGGGGAAAAAAGAAAACCCCATTTCTCTTCTCTTCTTTTCCCATTATTTTCTTCCGCCCTTAAAATTGGGCTTCTTTCTTGTGTGAGGCATTTTTTCAAACAGTTTGGCTACAACAAGCAACCGCCCATCCCATTTCGCAAGTTGACGAAATCTGCTGCCAAAAACAGGTGGAACTAACCAAGACTAGATTTAAACAAAGAAGAAGAATGAAGACAAAATCAGTTTGGGGTTGGTTTGGGTATTTTTGGACCAAACACGACAGTACTTGGCTAGCGGTGGCGTGCACCGACGGCCACGGCATTGACCCCGCCCACCACCGGCGCTGCGCTGCTGTGTTTCATCTGTTGTGACGCGACCGCTTAACTCTAAAAAATGGAGATTGGCGAAGGAAGGCAAAAGTCAATTTCACTTCCCCCATTGCCCATTGCCCATCTGTTCTTTTTTTTTTTTTCTTCTGTGGATTTTCTTTCAATGTTAGGTTCCGCCATGGGGGAAAATCCAAAAACAAAAGCTTGTTGTTTCAGCGTCAGATATCAGATGGAAACCGACCCCTCACCACCCCAATCCAATGCCCTTTTTCCCCTCTTCTCTTATGCTCTTGCATTTTTGGTACTTTCCTTCCACTTTGGACCACTCCTTTCAAAAGTGTGACTAACTGAGACCACTCCCTTAAAAAATGTGACTAACTGAGACCACTCCCATTTATTTTCGACTCAAACCTCATGAGTTCCAATTTTCTTTCTAATAACGTGTACTAAAGAAAATGATTCTTGCTAACTTATTTAAAAGAAGTTTAAATAATTAGGTATCGACTGGTCATCACCTATCTTGTAGGGTTCATAATTAAATTGTTAACAAATAAGACAAATAAGAGATAAATGCAAAACTAAAGTTTTTTTTTCAAATAACGAGGTGTCAATTTTTACCTTTAGCATCTAAATATTGTTATTTTATAGAAACTCTAATAATATAAAATTGAAAGTTTAGAAATTTATTAAATACTTTTAAATATCTAAGAACTCAGTAGATAAGCCACCTTTAAATAGTATTTCCACATGGCAAGTGATGATGAATAGATCGGTTTGAAACTGATTTGATGATAAATGAGATATTTTTCAATGAATGAAAAGATACACATACCTACGTAAATTAAATTTCAAAGTCATGATTGAATTGATCATATTATAGTTTTCTTTTTGCCATCTCGATATTTAGTTTTGCCCTAGGACGGTTCATTTTCTAATAGTACTTTTTAGTTTATTGAAGATTTTATTATTGGGGTAGAACAAATATTTGTGGCTACAATATTGTCCAAGTAACAAACATATAATAAAAATAATGGATGAATACACACTATTATTAAATCTTGGGATATATGTATGACCCACCAAAGATATTAATATTGGACCATTGGAAAATATATGTAAACATTTTTTGTGGTCCAAAAAAGCATAGAAAAAAAAAAGTGAAAAAGGGATAGCCCCATGGCCAAATGATATCTCACTTTCCTTGTCTCCTTTGGTCCTCCCCTCACACATACAATACAAACCTAACTTTCCTTTTATATATAAATAAATAATATTAGGGTCCACAATGTTATTCCCTATTTTTATTTTCCATTAGTGAATGGAACAAAATTATTTAATATAGCTCTCTTGGAAGCTTTTGTCTTCTATACTTGGATCTAAATTAATATCCAAATGAGTTATATAAAATCTAACCAATTATAATCAAATTTTAATGTCACAAAAACTTGTCTTTATTAGGGAAGGTGGGATATTGAAGATTTAAAAATATAATATGAAATATTAAATATGTTTTAATTCATCCATTTAAGGTTTTGAATTTACTTGTATTTTTAATATGATATAAAATTTGAAAGTTTTTCTTTATGTAGTATATGAGCCAAGGAGACAAACTAGTCTTTTATTTGTTTACTAAAAGATAATGCCAATTTGGTCAACTTTTGGGGTAAATAATTAAGGGTGAAATTGCTTTTTGTTAAGAACGATGAATGTGGGTGGCTTGGTGTTATAAACGTGAGATTAAAAAGTAATTAAACAATTGGCTTATGAAAATTTAATTTTAACTTAAAAGAGTGTCTGTAACATTTTAGGTCCAAAATTTGGAATCTGGATTCAACACCTAATTGACACAACATTCACATGCATTCCTTGTAATCTTAAAAGAGTGAAGATTATTCTTACAGACCAACACGAATCCTTTTAACATATTTTATCTTTACTCACATGCTTTTTAGTAAACCAACTAAGATGTCACCCAGCCGAACATTACTCCAAGTTAAGCGATTTCAAGCCAAGCACGCTTAACTTTTGGAGTTGCTATCGAAAAGAAATGTTACCTTGTTAGTATAGGTAGTAACTATCAAATTTTAAAATTTTTCTTAACCATACTTCCATGATCTCAAGATCCCTTTCATTCATATGTGGTACCAAGAAAAATCACAAACGATGCTTATTTAGGAAGAGTATTTGTATTTGTCAATATGATTATATAGTTTAATAGGTTAAAGACATCATTTACCTCGTTAGAGTTTACTTTCAACTTCATCAACTTCTTTAACTAAAAAAAGGCAAAAAGAAGAAAAATGATATTTGCATTTAAAAGTAAACAAACTAGTCAGTAAAATTGATTTTTAAGTTAAATTCTGAATTTAATCGCTAAGCTTGAATAATTGGATGTATTTAATCTATAAATTTTATCATAAAGTTAGGATTTATTTAATCACTTTTAACCAAAAATAAGGACAATAACAAAAGTTTAAAAAAATATTGAGATCAAATTGAAGTTAAACATAGGGCTGATATTGAAATTTAATTTTTTTTTTCTTTTACATACTTATCATAAGAGAAACTCCATTTAAAAAACTAAAATAAAATATTGGTCAACCAATAAATGGGGGCTACACAACTTGCTTGGATTTAATTATTATTTCTCGAAGGAAGTACACAAACACAGAGAATGTTTCAAAAAGAAAATTCAACTAATTTTTTTGTTAGACAAATAAAATTGTACGAAGCAAGTATTTTATAATTAACATGTTGATCACATCATATATATATTTTTAAATAATTATAAAACAATTATCATATTTCACCTGATTAATTATTAGTTAATAAAATATACAACCGACTTTTCGTTTTTGATACTACAAAATTAGCCTTTGCACATGAATTGCCCCATTATATTAATTAGCTTCCACTCGGGCTAATTAAATTGCCATGTTGTGCCCAATGGCAACTCACAATTATTTATTTGAGATTGTACTTTTCACAAGTAATGTTAGACAAAAAAATAATATAATGTATTGATTAAATTGTCTTATGAATTTATCGCAATTGCACATTGAAATTAATTTCCTAGTTTTCTTCCTCCAATCATCTCATTAGTATTATATTATGTTCGGTATCAATTGTTTTACATATTATTATGTTTAGGTTCGTGCTACTACTTTCAGTGATAGAGTCTGTTTGAGATTTATTTTCATAATTAAATTGTTGTTTTTTCTCAAAATTTCTAATGTATGTTTTTGTTTCTTAGTTGCTTGTTTGATTAGTTATATTGTTTGTCTTATTTCTTCGTGTTCCTACAATATTTTTTATAAGTTTTTTTTTTATTCTTTTTGTGCCTTGTACATAGTACTATATATGTATTTCATCCATCAACACATCACTAAATTGCTGTTAAGTTTACTCGATCATTTAACTATGATACTCTTCAAAAAAAAAAAAAAAAAATCTTTTTGCATAATTTACAAGCGGTTTTTTTTAAAGGGAAAAAGATAACACTTTAATTTGATAAAGATTCCAAGAGAAATATGTACAAGTATACCTTTTGTCTCTACACTTGTTTTGATGGGGACTCAAAATTTTTGTATTGTATTTAAAAAAAATCCTAAATTACCAATTTTCAAATTTGAAACTAGGTTTAATAAAAATGGCTTGGAATA
Organism: Momordica charantia; assembly: GCF_013281855.1. Classification (NCBI taxonomy): domain Eukaryota; kingdom Viridiplantae; phylum Streptophyta; class Magnoliopsida; order Cucurbitales; family Cucurbitaceae; genus Momordica; species Momordica charantia. Next base: position 3,060,913 of record NW_028275158.1, read on the forward strand.
AAAGTTTATATTATCCCACACAAAACTTCTTCCTAACGCAATAATACCAACAGTTGGCGGCAAACGTGACAATAGAATGATTTTATGTGTAAAGTTCCAAAACATTTAAAAAAAATGCAAAATTAAATTACAAGCGCGCAGTCACTAAACTATCAAGTGTTTCACAGGGATCTCTTAACAAACTTTCAATTTTGTGTATAAGTCTAGGTTAAAGCACTTTTTGAAACTTTTCAAAATTTAAGATCTATTAAATATAAAATTGAAAGTTAAAACTTACTTTATGTTTTTTAAAAAAAGTTCAATGATCCATTAGACACATATATATCAGGTAAAACTGAGGTGTCACGTGCCAGAAGCCTATCAAACACGCGTGGATCGGGTGAAAGAAGAACCATTAAATTGCAAGCGTAAGAAAGACAACTAGGTGGGTATGGTACAGACACCCTACGATATGCTTCAAAGGATCACCTAGAATGTCCCTACACCTGGCCCCCATCAGCGACACAAAGGAAAAAAGAGGGGTATGCATGGTTTCCACGGACCTCGGATGTTTCGCATACCACCTCACTGTGTCCGTCTCACACAAAAATCTCTCTATATATAAGGAGAATAGCATAACCCTAATCAATAGAGACCTTGAAGACGAAGGCGTTAATGATACCTACATGACACTAACACAGAACTCGCCTGTAAATAAACATCAACAACACACAATCTTAAAAGTTCAAGAACCTATTTGACATAACCAGGAATGGAATCTTAATTAACAACTATGTTCTAATCCAAAAATTAAAAGTAATCATGTGGGTTTGATTATTATTTTTCTTAATGAAGATTGAAAGAGTGGTAGAAACGTGTGGGGGAGGAGGAAGGTAGGAGGAAGGTGAAAATCCATTACACGTTTTAAAAAGTCCTAAGAAATTAGAGAAAGAAACAAAAGAGAAAAAGAAGAGTTGCACGTGAAACAATTGTTTGAATAGGCAATAGGGATCATTAGGGTTTCACTACAAAAGGGGGAACCCCAACAACATCAACGATGCTTCCTTTCTTTTCCATTTTCACGTGCTCTTGCTCTTTGCCCTTTCTTTTCTATCACTCTCTGTGGGCTCCTTTTTTCCCCCCCCTACTTTCTACTTTTCTTTGCTTTTTTTTCGAAAAGGAAAATGACAAAAACCGCACTTCAATCGTGAGAGTCATTACAGTCGCACTTTCCACTAAATCGTTGCAACGATCTCGTAAGTAATTCGAGGGGATTATTGACAACATCACTCAAAGCTTTACATGTCATGGGTTTAGGGTATGGCGCGATTTAGGATATAGAGGTGTTTCATGGGCTGAGTTGAGTCATGTTGAATTTTTTAAAACACCCCAAATTTAGGATTTGGTATTGTAGGTATAACGTGTATATTATAAACATTTGACAGCTTTTTAACATCCATCTCAAGATAGTGACACTTTTTAGACTTTACCAATCTTAGTCGGGTCCAATTTTTTTGACCGGATGCTCGATTGAGCTTGTTGAAGTCTGATACCAATATCAATATTTTGTCTTTTCAATGTGTGGAATCCTTAATAGATTATAAAGTTAAATTATTCAATATGATATTCATAGCGTAACTATGACTTCCATAACTAAAGTAGATGTATGTTCTAAGAAAATGGTTAGTTTATTTTATATATCTAATGTTATAAAAGTTGACTGTCACATTTCATATTAAATATAAGTATTGTTAGTCACGATGAAATTTAAGGATACTCAACCGAAAAAATTGTTGATTTTTTTTATATATATATAAAAAAAAATTTAGCTAGCTCATTGGAATATATAGAATCCTCTAAAAAATGCATAAAAAAAGCATTTAAGAAACAGTTAACTTGGTAGTCCAACATGTTTTACTCAATAAATAAACATTAATTATTACTATTAACAAAAAGATCAACTTTTCTTTTATTTAGAAGACTTGAGATAATTTTACTTTGTAGTCAACTAATGTGGGTTTGGTAAAAATAATATTCAAGGATTTTGACTAGATATTTTAGAATGGACAAGATTATTTATGTGCTCCATTATTGCTCTACCCTACTTGTTCTCAAAATTTCCAACTTTTTCACTCCAAAGACTTTAGGGTCATTTAGTTTTGTCAATTTATTCTAAGACATATCTATTAAACCTTTAATTACCCCTACTTCATTTTTTTTTTTACTTTTGTGTCAATCATTTTGTCTCGATAATCTTATTTTCACTTTGGTAAAAACAAGGTTTTTGGTCACCAAACTTTTACCCAATTTTCATCTTTAGCATTGCTAAAACGTTTGAAATTAAAGCTACAGTTTAAGCACTAATCAGACTTGCCAAAACAAGCATAAATTAGTGATAATAAGCATTTGATTAATGGAGTTAATTATTCCCTCGATTTTATTCATCGACGAAATTAAAACTTTAAGGATCAAGTTCATTGACTCATTGAGCCAAATACAAAAGCAACATATAACAAGACATAATATTCATAAATACCTGCATTGCATTGGAGGAGGTGCGCGTTAACTGTAAAAGACACAATCATTTAGTATTGACTTAATAAATAGCTGAAAGTAAACAAATGCATTGATTTCTGATAATTTGGTATTGACAATTTGGAAATTTTCTTTTGGCATTAAAGTGGAAGGGATCTAAAGTTGAGTTGAGGGAAGTGTTGGATACATGCAATTTGGAAAACTAAGTTCAAAGGTTTCCAAAATGGAATGATTTTAGGTAATGGTGGTAGAAATCTTTGCTTGCTGGTTTGGCATCATTAGACTTCATAAAGCTATTTGAAAAGACTTCATTGTCGGCAACAATTAGATACAAGTCCTTTTCAATGCCAAACATTTTACTTTTCTTTTGTATTCTCTTCTTCTTGTTATCTTCCCCAATGCTCTCAAATTAGATTAAAAAGCAAATGTAAGTACTAAAGTTAAAATCTTTACATCTCAATCCCTCTTCTATTTGGGAACTCACAAATGGTTGGTAGATCTGAGATCGTCTGTCCATACAAGCTATATGATATAATCATAAAAAAGAAAGTAAAGTAAATTGGAGAAAAGATCATACTAGAATTTATGTTCACTGGTGGACTCTTGTAATAAATATGGTTAAATCACCGATGATCCCAAAAGCTTAAGTTGGTGGGTTGGGATAAATTTAATCATATATAGATATCTCAACACTCCCTCTCACTTGTGGGTTTGGAAAATTGTACAGGACCCAACAAGTAGAAATTCATATTAAATGGGGAGGAAATGACAATATAGGGATTCGAAATAGGACCTCCTACTATAATATCATCTTAAACATGATTAAATGACTTTGAGATGAAACCCCACGAATATTGAGCCCAACAAACTCAAATAAGCATCGATCCAAAAATGGGATCCGACCAAAATTAATGAATCCAAAAAAGCCACCATCTTGAGGGACATGTTAAGGATCCCATATTGAAAGTATAAGAGATTTAACCAATCTTTATAATTTTTATCTATTACTCATCTCATGGCCAATTGATTTTCAGATAGAACCTCATGAATATTGATATATTTCAAATTTTATCATAAAGGTGAAGATTTGGACAAGAACAATTGATATATTTATATAACCATAATTGATAGATCTTCAACTCTTTATCCTTATAACCAAGGCACTTGCGCCTGTCCTAACGCTCGAACGCAAGAGGCATCAAGAGTTTCTAGTATTAAGCTCACCCAAAGATTCGAATACTGTATCATGGTAGGTGATACCACAAGGCCTCATGTCCTTGCTAATGAGACTACCCATCGGAAGATCGATAGTTCAATTTCCCGCCTCGCAACTATTTAACTGAAAAAAGCTAAAATGGTAACCTAGTCCATTTGGGCCCATCCAAGCTATCTGGCCATTTAAAAGTGGGCCGAGTTAGATGGGGGCAATGGTCCAATTAAGTGATGGTCGATGGGCCGGGCAGAATTGGAGGCGCGCACCCGCACTCGCACCCGCACGCAATATGTGCGGCGGTAGCGGAAGGCAGACGGTGCGCGTGAAGGCTGGCCGAAATGCAGCTGCTTGTAACGGTGGCCCAGATTTGGAGGACTCTGAGACAAAGCCGCTTTATTCTCTCTTCGCGCTGAGGACGAGAACAGCAACAACAACAACAAGAAGAACCATCGACAAAATTTTACTCACGCCACCAACAAGATCCAAAACCAGGTTCCTCTTCACCAACACCAGGTAGCTCTTCCATGTAGGTTTTCTTTCCTTTCTTCCCTTCCCCTTCCATGTTTTCGTGTTTCTCTCTGCTTCCTTTACTTTTTCTTTTTCTAGATTTTCTTGGGTTCTTGAGAATTGGTGGGAGAACGGAAATGAAGTTTCCCAGGCTAATGCATTGCGTTCTTCTTCTCTTCTAATGCTTACCTCCTTAATTTAATTGCATTTGTTTCTTCAGTTTTCTTCTCTCTTCTTTTGGAGAAAGAACCGTAACTTCAATTGTAGCTAGGCTGGTTCGCAGCCGCGGACTAACCTTCTTTCTCTGCTAACTGGAATAATTTCATCGCTAAAATCTTGATTTCATGTAGTCGAGCTTAGTTCCACGTAATTGAAGTCATATGTGAGTTTGGACGTACAAATTCCCGAGGTTGGAGTTGGAGTACGTGCAAACTGAGCTGAGTCTATGGTTCGGCATTTCTTAACACTTTTAATCTCAAGTAATGGGTTTAAATTTTTGGAGTTGGAGTACGAGTTTTCTGGTAATAGTACACTTATGTTATATTCACGTTCCGTTTTTCAAGTTCCACTGAATATTTTTTTGGACTTTTTTTTTTAAATGATGGAAATTAATGTGTTCCTACAGTTGAAGCGGTTTAGGATTATTTGTAGTATGGTGATATATTCCATTACCACAATTTGGATAGTACTAGATGACTATTTTGCTGTCTATTATCTGTGATGAGAATTGACACTATGAATACTGAAAAATGAACAAATTGGTTCGTAACATGTGTTTTCACGCTTCAAGAATCGAGGTTTTGATGATTAGCACCTTAGGTATTCCCTCTTTAGATGATTCTGATCAAGTATTTATTGAAATTATGATCAAAACCTTGGATTCCTTAGAATAAAGAGTTGTCCTAGTGTGTTTATTCGAATCTTTATCTTTTCTTAGAAGTTGTGCATCCTATTATTCAGAAGCTTCGTTGCATGACTGCAAGCTGACAATTAACCATAAAAATATGCCTTGATAGCATAACTAGTTGAATCCATTGTTTTCCTTGTTTTGTTTTTTTCCCATTTTTGATAAACTATTCAAATGTTGCATTGTATGACTACGGTGCAAACCGCAGGTAAGTGAGTTTGTTGTGAGTTTCCTGATATTCCTTTTACTAATGCTGATATATCTGTGAAAATAATATAACAATGATAACAACAATGATAATAGCACGTGCTAAGTCTTTTGTACCAAAAGAAACTGAATGTAGTGTTGGGTATTTGTAAGTTGTGTCTAGATTTTCATCCTTTGATACATGTTTCCAATTGCTTAAGCGTAAATATTATATTATGAATTTGTTCTTGCAAAATCTAACAATATATTGAATATTCTTCAATATTTATAATTTCTTTTGTTGAACTTTATTTTTAAGTTTTTCTCTATCTTAATGAAAACAAATTTTTAGGTAGTTGTCATAAAGAATTTCGAGAATTGATAATGGTCCTATGATTTTATTATTATTGTGAATATATTTTTAAATCTATCACAAAATTCTATCAGTTCTAACGGCTAGGTTATATGTGAAAATTTCCTTCAATAGAAGTATATTTTGAGTAAATAAACCTTATTCTTATAAATAATCATTTAATTAGCTTATTTTAATTACTTATTTTTAGTCTATGATTGTCTTTGTAGTTACGCATTTGTATGCTATTAATATAATATACCAATATAAAATTTTAATATTTGGTAATTTATTAAACCAGGTTAAATAGAAATCTATTTTTTCTCTAGTTGACAAGACAAAGAAAACATTTTGAAATTATTTGTAAATTTTTTTTAACTTGGTTTGAAGTTTTTCTTTATTTGCTTATGGAAGCGTATTCTATTGTTGATAAAAACTATGTTAAAACTTCAACTTTGTCATTAATGAATAAATACCTGAAATATCAGTTATCAAGTGACTAAAAAATTGAGGCTTAACTTGATTAAGTAAAATTAAGACGGTGTATGTGATTCTCCAGTGTGCCAGGCAAAAGGTAAGCTTCAATATTGTTATTTGTCATTAGTAGAGCCTTACCAACTCAAGATGGCTGATGGTGGTCACATGGTGTTTCTTCAGTGCCAGAGAGTCAAGACTGATTGTTCATGGAGGAGTTCTGTGAGGAAAGCTGAGGTGGTCCATTTATATATGCAGAGTAAATAGTCAGCCCAGAAAGAAACTGCCATCCGATGGCAGTTGTAAAAGTTGAAAAAATGAACTCCATGACAGCGTCCTGCTTAGCTAATGAGTAGTTGAAAACAGTATCTGAAAAGTAAGGAAAAGTTCGTGCAGGGGACAATTAAAGCAACCTTCTGAAGTTGTCTCAGGAAAATTCAGCACTTTGTACACTAGAACAGGTTATAATTATTTAATCAACACACCTGGGGTCAAGCACTTCCAAAATGATTGAGTAGGAAGTGGCTTTTTAGTCTCCAGAAGTGATGAGCAAGAATCTACATTATCTTACAAAAATGTGGTTGATTATTTGGCCTTAAAGTCTGAGCAACCTCTAGTTGATGTAAGCAGGAATAGGAATAGTCAAACTGGAGATTAGTAGACATTCTTAGGGGACAATAATGGAAGAGAGACATGAATATACAGAACCAAGACCTAATAATAACTGTGAAGCCGTACAAGAAGCCAAGGCCAGTGTTGAAGTGCTAACTTGTTTTTCAAATGAACAAATGCATTCAATACCTGACAATCAGGAACTGGGAACAACTCCAGAATGTACCAGCAAAACTGCTGGTCCAGATGATGAAAAATCGGGGGTCCAGCAGAATATGGAGGAAGAGACTAAGGAACTTGGTTCTGGAGATGTGCTTAGTGAGTTACCGGAAAAGAATAATCAGACTATCTCTAAGCTTGCTGAAATTGATCAAGTTGAAGCTGGCAATTTATTATCCAGCGATATAGAAACTGAAAATTTAATATTACCTATTGAATTAGAGACAACAACTCTTAATGAGTGCTCTGAACTTCCACCAGAAGATGCCAACAAAAACTCTATCAAACAGGTGAACCCTCCCATTGAAGATTTAACCCAGAATACTTCTATCCAAAGGTTAGAAACAGTCCCCATAACTAGTGTCAGTATTTCCCAACAGTTGGGCCACAAGGATAAGAAAATTTTGAAATCAAAAAAGAAAAACTATATGTTAAGGTCCCTTGTAAGTAGTGACAGAGTTTTGCGTTCAAGGACCCAAGAGAAAGCTAAAGCTCCTGAACCAAGTAATGAGTTGAATAAGTTGACTGCCGGAGAGGGAAAAAGGAAGAAGAAGAAGAGAAATATAAAAGGAAAGGGAGCTAGTGGTGATGAATTTTCATCAATCAGGAATCGTTTGAGATATTTAGTGAACCGCATCAAATACGAACAGAGCTTGATTGATGCTTATTCTAGTGAAGGCTGGAAAGGGTTCAGGTATGTATTTTCTTCTTTAATGGGTTCTAAATTGACTGTGTGCTGATACTTTCTTGCAGTACTTTATTTTTAAGATGGTCATTGTGTTCACGCCTACGTTGATTTTAATTCTGGTATTTGTATTCCTTGAAATGTCGAGGGAACTAAACACTACGCAGCACACTAGATTTAAAAGGTTGTTACTGGTCTCCAACCCATGCTTGACAATGGATCTGGGTAAAGGCTTGTTACAGGTTTACCGGCTTATGTACTTTCTAGCTTTTGGGTTTACTACCGTTGTTTATAGTCTTTCTTATTTTCAGCAGCTATCACGTACAAGTGCTCACTTGATCTTCTTATGGCTTTAACTAAGTCAAACTTGTAGAATTCCTACCTACAAATAATTTGAATGATAAAAAAGGTAGAAGCAATTCTATTAATTCATTCTGTTATGGAGTGGATTAGTGGATAACAGTTTCTGTGCTCCATATTTTTGGACCAATATGATTTGACCTTTTTGTTATAATTTTTCCTTTTGTTTCAGCCATTAATGTTTCCTACGATTATTTATCTCTTCATTTCATCTATCATATTGGATTGTAATGAAAAGCATGTCATCTGCTGATCATCACTATAACCATGCAGCTCAGATAAATTGAAGCCTGAAAAGGAACTTCAACGAGCATCAAGTGAAATAATGCGGGGTAAATTGAAAATAAGAGATCTATTTCAACATCTTGATTCACTTTGTGCTGAAGGAAGGCTTTCTGAGTCTCTATTCGATTCTGAAGGACAGATAGACAGTGAGGATGTATGGAGATATTTTCTTAAGATGAATTTTTATTAGATGTTATCTTTTGATTGATTCTCCATAAATTTCTACTCTGTTAGAGCATCTGGTTTTTGTGATAAATGACTTCTATATTGTGGACTTCTGGCCTTGTATCAGATATTCTGTGCAAAATGTGGATCCAAAGAACTGTCCCTTGAAAATGACATCATACTATGTGATGGTATTTGTGATCGTGGGTTCCACCAATTCTGTTTAGAACCACCTTTGCTAAATACAGACAGTAATATTCTTACTACGGACTAAAAATTAAAAAGTTGATTTGCGTTTCTCAAGTAACTTTTATTCATGCTCCCTCCTTCACTCTCACAGTTCCGCCGGATGATGAGGGCTGGCTATGTCCTGGATGTGATTGCAAAGATGACTGCTTGGATCTGCTTAATGAATTTCAAGGATCAAATCTTTCTATTACTGATGGTTGGGAGGTAATTAAAAATTTGCAACATTTGTTCAGTAGGTGCTTTTCTGGTTGTTTGTTCTTTTGTTATTTTCCTCTAACTGTGTGCAGAAAGTCTATCCTGAGGCTGCAGCAGCAGCTGCTGGGCAAAATTCTGATCACGCCTTGGGTCTTCCTTCAGATGATTCTGAAGATGGTGATTATGATCCTGATGCTCCAGACACTATTAACCAGGAAGATGAATCGAGTTCTGATCAATCAAGTTCTGATGAATCTGGGTATGCTTCTGCTTCTGAGGAATTGGAGGCTGCACCCAATGATGACCAATACTTAGGTCTTCCTTCTGATGACTCGGAGGATGATGACTATGAACCTGGTGCTCCAGAACTTGATGAAGGTGTTAAACAGGAAAGTTCAGGTTCTGACTTTACATCTGATTCTGAGGATCTAGCTGCACTTGATGATGGCACTACGCCTGTGAGAAACTCTAATGGGCAAGGTTCTGGATGCGGTCCTCGCACGAGTGTACTACATAATGAGTTACAAAGTCTTCTAGAGTCAGGTCCTGATAAGGATGGTCTTGAACCTGTTTCAGGAAGAAGACAGGTGGAACGGTTGGATTACAAGAAGCTGCATGATGTGAGTATTCTCTTATGTTTCACACTATGTTTTATTCTTATAATAAATTATATTGCTATTTTCTAATTTAGTCTTTGAAGTATGCAGGTGATTCTGTCTCTACCATATGCAAACATAGTTGATTGACCATATTCTTCTTATATGCTTCTTTTTAGAAAATAACTTTTCAAATGTAGGAGTGAGACTTTGAATCTTTGATAGGGAGGTTACTAATATTTTAATCAATTAGTTAAACTAGGCTCAACCTTTTATTTTGATAATTTTCAGTGTGCTACTTTGTATTTTATTGTGATAGAAAGATATTCCCTCTCGCTGACAGTTGTATTTATTGTGACAGTAGTATATGATTAAAAAAAAAGGCAAAATCTCATTTAACTTTAACTTTGGTTCGTAAAATTTAAAATTTATTATTTAAATCACAATTCCATAAATGGGTCAAAATAGTCCGTGCCTTTAGTTTTTTGTTAGCTAACAAATGAAAAGTTGACAAAGACACTTTTTAAATTTTGTTTTATATTTTACAATATTAGTTACGCAGATGCGGTGCTACAAAATTAATGATTTTTTTTTTTAACTCCTTTTGTGGAAAAAGTTAATATACTTCATTAAACGCCAAAATGATTAAACATAAAACAGATCTTAATTGAAGACAGAATTGGACACCAAATCTCAAATTTCTTCTAAATGTCAGCATAATTAATATTATAAAATTAATTAAAAGAAATGTCAAGATTTCTGTAGCTAAAAGAAATAGAACCATTTTGACCTATATTTTAAAATTCATAATTTAGATCTTAAGATTTGGAAACTTAGAAGGCCAAATAGCTTCAAAGGTAAAAGCTTGGGGACTTAAAATTCATAATTTTGTTATTTTAGTTGTCGCATTAAACATCAGGCAGTATTCCCTTTCTTTGGTTGCTATAATATTATTTCTGTGATTTTTTTTAGTTTCTAGGTGAGAGTGTGTTCTATGGTTTTTGCTAGATTGTAGAATATAAAATCAGTAGTAGAGGATTTCTCATTCTTTTTTCTTCTTTATTGAACAAGATACGAACTTTTCATTCAATGAAAAGGAAAAAAACTATTCAAATGATACAATCTCCCAAGGGGGAGAGGGAAGAAAATAAAAAGCAAGAACCCAAAGAGGGAAATACAACCCCACATAAAAAGAAAGATAAAAGACAAACAAGAACATTGAATAAAAGCTTTAGAAAAAGTCGGATTTGCAAGCATGGTAAACCTCCCACTTGCATGGAACCAGCCTTCGAAAGACTTAATGAACTTTTAACTTCAGGAACCACTTCAAAAATAAACCTCTTCTTCTAAATTATTTTTTGAAATTAAAATAAAATGGAAAATTTTTCTACTGGCCTTGTCCCCTCCAAGATGTATTTATGTAGCTTTAGTACAACATGTTTATGTGTCTTGTGAGAACAAGTGTGAATGTACTTATGCATTAAATTTCCTATAAAACAAGCTCTAAATATCCAAAAGAGCTCATTTCAGACTAAATGAGTTATACTATTTCCCTTTTACATTTTTGAAGGAGACATACGGGAATGTTCCATCCGACTCAAGCGATGACACATTCGGGAGTATTTCTATTGATTCAAGCGATGACAGAGGTCGGGGTAGTAGAACAAGGAAGAGAAGCCCTAAAAACCTGGTTCCTGCATTAAATGGAACTAATGATGATTTGAAAAATAAAAAAACTAAACGTAGTTATAAGAGGAGAACTCATCAAAAGCCAGGTGCCGAAAATATGAAGAATTCTGTGACTAGGACTCCTGAAGACTCTGTGAAATCTAGTTCTTCTGTTAGACGAACTGCGTCATCATCAAATAGAAGACTCAGTCAACCAGCGTTGGAGGTATTTTTTATATTTTTCAGCTCTGTTATGATTCCCAAACATTATCTCCTTAAAATAGGTTATTTTATTTTCCCCTTTTGTTTGAACTGGGATTTCTTTTTTCCTTACTTTATCTTATTTCTCGTGCATCTGTGTTTTTCTTTTCCTTTCTTTCTATCCCCGTTTTTTTAGGGTGGGGTTGTGACATAAGGTCTTATTTTAAGATTTCTCTGATCTTGCTAACATATTTAAGAATGCACACTCTGGTGCTTAAAGACTTATATTGTGGCAAAGCAGATGAATATTGGTGTTACCTAATGTTAACTATGCGATCTGTTAGATTTGTTGTTTCAAAATTTCTTATTAAATTAAATGTGTCATTATGAATGTCAACTCTGAATCTGGTCGAGTGGTCTCATAAATGCTGAGACCCTCAAACAGCTTTCTTCTGTCTCTCATCCTCTATCCCATAAAAATTCAAAGAGTTTCAGACTGAATCTCGTGTTATGAGTTTAAATTCTCTCATTAGGTCAGTTATATTTATGAAATTGAACTGTCATGTGTTAATTTATATTAAAATGCTATTCCTTTTTGGGTTTGAATCAAGATTTTTCTTGATTATTGCAAATGATTTTGAGCATTTTTGCTCTTTATGTTTCCTGGTTTTCTTTTCTAATTTTTTTTTGCAACAGGCAGTAACAATTTTGAACTATTTATTTGAAGAGCACACTCTTGGTTTTAACTTTCAACTTGGATGCTTTACTATAGGTCTATAATTTATCAGCTTCCATGACATTGTTAGGTTCATTAGTTATCGAAACCCTTCATCTTCTTTAGATGCTTTATTGTGAAATGTCAGTTTCTCCAAATGCTTGTATGGTTGACTTGGTTTTTTAAACAAACGGGCCTTAGAATTTGGAACATGGTTATGATTTCCTTAAGAAGTACAAAATAGTTAGTTTTGAGTAAGAAGGCCACACATATAGGACGGAAAGGAGACAAGGAGGTCTTTATTTCTCTATTGTGGGAAAAAGAGTGTATACAATTAACTGTGAAAGATCAACTTTTTTAATCTGCAGGTCCAACATTTTAATGGGACAAACATTAATAATTATTAATTTAATGCCATTACATGTTCTTAATATTGTTGCAAACGTTCCAGAGACTTCTTGCATCGTTCCAAGAAAATCAGTATCCTAAACGAGCTACAAAAGAGAGTTTGGCACAAGAACTAGGACTCAGTCTGAAGCAGGTTATGCATTGGGTTCCTTGGAAGTTTAGCTAACATTTCTACTTTAGTGAAAGAACTTGGGCTCATTTATTTATTCCATTATTAGGTTAGCAAATGGTTTGAGAACACACGATGGAGCACACGCCATCCTTCAAGCATTGAATCCAATAAAGCAAAGAGTGCTTTAAGAATGGGGATTCAGTCATCTGAGACGAGTGGAAAGCTGCCCAAGCCTGAGCAAGAATCTGGTGCATGTTTCAGAGACACCGATAACAATGGTGCTCAACACCAAGTATCACCAAACACAGATGGTGCTGTGGCCCCATGTCAGAGTGGAGATACAAGGGATGACAAATTGGCGACTCAGAAAACTACTAGACCAGAATCTACTGCTACAAAATCCAGAAAACGGAAGGGCAGGTCAGATCATGTGGCATCACATTCAAAGGACAGAAAGGAATCACAAAAGCCTCCTGCTAAGTCACCAAAAGTTAATCAAATACAAACAGCGGATAAGGTTAGGACAAGGAGGAGGAGATCCATTTAGGTTTTGAAGTTTTGATCCTTCCAGGAAAATTATCCGGCTATTTACCCTCTTCCAGGAAACACATTAGATCAGATACTGGTATTGTTTGAAGGGAGGTAATTCCAAGAACAATCCCAATTGTTTGTAGTTCTTTGTTATCACATTAACATTCCTCCTAATCCCTTACACACAAATGCTTAGTATGAGTTACCTAAATCTAGAGCTTGTTTGTTAGATATTTATTTGAATTTGCAAATTAATGCCTGTCTCCATCCGACCCTTCTCATGATATGTGTAACAATCAGTAGCTGGCTATACATTAATTGCGGAGATAGTTCTGTTAAACAACTTTGCTTTTTTCAGTTTAAGGTTACCTGTGAATTCATTTCAGCTGGAAGTAGTCCATTGCTTCAATGCGCTGCATGGATCTAAGCTTGAACACCCCCCGAAGAAGGAAAGAAAAAAAGAACAAGAAAGAAGCAAAAAGACAATAGAGCTACAAAGCACCCTTCAGCTTCAAAGTTTCCTTCTCGAGGGGCAAGCTTTGCTGCAGATACGATCACTTATGATGCACATTGTTCTCAAGTCTAATTTTGAGATCTCTTTGGCTCTTTGATCCAGCACTTGTCGAGCAAATTATTCTAGTGCCATCATGCTCAGTGAAACTTTTTGCAATTAATTGTGTTATGAAATGTAAACTTAGGTTCTGCGGAATCGAATTGTTGACTCTAATGTCGAATGTAGTTCATTTACTAGCTGAAAGCAGTCATATCTCCTGCAGTTGGGCCCTATTTTTATCAATTCGGATGAGTAAAAGTGATGTAAAATGTTAAACGACTCAAATTAGTATCAATTCCTCTTCCATGTGGGTGGAACTTGTACTGGAGGCTGGAGCTCTGGGTGGCCTGTGATTGAGCACTGAAATGTATATGGGGCATTTCTCCCCAATGGGGAACCACATGAAGAGGCGACAGAAGACAGAATTTTAAAGTTTTGAATAATTATTTATCTTTTCTTCTTCCTCCTTACAGCCTACGTAGTCTGATATATTAGATACTGTACCTACGGTTGAAACAAATCAGGCCTCTTGTGTTTCAACAAGCAGAAGAGATGTAATATTAATGGTGCACTTTCTGGTTTGACGTAGGAATCTAGCATTTCCACTAAAGTTAGTCATGTACTTGGTATATGAACAAGCTATTCTAGCATTTCCACTAAAGTTAGTCATGTACTTGGTATATGAACAAGCTATTCGGCTTTCGAAATTATAGGAATGAAGAAGACGACTTGAGATTACTATGACAGACAGATACAAGAATTAAAGTCGGAGATTAAGGTCGAGCATGAATGGTTCAGATGGTGTTTCTGGGGGTGGCTCTGGGAGAATTTGATGTTGAGTGAAGCGGAAGCTTCCTGGCCACATCAAATCCATGGCATCCCCCAGCATGAAAGGTGTCCATGAACCAGTCTTGACGTGATTAAATCTTGCTACTATTGCAGTATCTTCCCTGCCTGGTTTGTGCACAAGTGAATGTGGCTGAACACCAAGTGATCTAATCATAGAATTATGGATTGGCAGACCAAGCAAAGTCATCATTCTCTGGGCCTGGTGCCTTCTGGCTGCACTTCTCTCCCTCTTGTGGGCATTTTGGTGGCCTCCCAATGCCTGGGAACTGTAGAATACCCTCTTACAGAAGTTGCATGAAAAGGTCTTGGCTGAAGCTGCAGCAGATCTTTGTGATTCAGTTAAAAGCTGTTTGTTGCTACCCAGGGACAAGCTCAGCCACTCCAAGGTTCCTACACCACCATCAGGTTGGTCTCTTGCTACTTCTTCTTCAATTGAGTCACCCTGTCCTTTGTTGTCTATCAACGGTTCTATTTGTTCTCCTTGAAAGATCATTGCAAACCCAGATTCCAAACTGAGTAGCGATGATATTGAACTAAAAAATGGACAGGGGTTGCTGATTCTTTATCTATCTCTGAAACTGAAGCAGCGGGGATGGTCAGCAGATTGATCCTTCCTGGTCTTCCCAGATGAACAAATCCTGAGAAAGGTATGAGAATGAAAGGGTAAGTTTTGGTATATATGTTTTTGCATTTCTTATCTTCATTCTCCTCCCGACCATTAGTGGTCCAGTGGACAATGCTTATGTCATGTATACTATTTCCCTATCAAACTAAAGGATTCCCCACTTCCATCAATCTTTCCCTTCCCTAATTTCTTAATACCCTCCCCATATTATACCACTTTTTTACGTTGGAGATGCTTTTAGAAAATCACATATTCAAGGTCTTCAATTATTTGCCTCCACTGAATCATTGCAGGGCTAGTGATCAAAGTGATCAAGTAAGTTTTAGATTTAGATATCTTTAAAGCTAAGATAGTGAATATTCCATCAATTTTTCGATGCTAAAAATTTTAAATTAGATAGTATGTTTTGTGTGATTGGGTGAGAAGTGCATAACTTCTTTGACCCACATGGTTGTGAAAAAAAGTTTCTGTATATGTGAAACCTCATAAAAATGTATAAACTCACGAGGATTGTCAAAGTTTGAATTCAAGATCACTTCAATTATTTGCTTCAGCCCCACAGAAATACTTGACGTGTAGAAAGACTGGTCAATATCCAAACTCAAGATAATCTTCATTTTCATGTCTTTCTGTTGCTGCGGTCTTAGCCACACCTTTAGGAGTAATATACCGACCTTACACAAAACTTCTTTTGGAAAACTTTGAGAAAAATACATGATTGAAAGTCGTACAAAACAGCAACATCAATATCACTGAAAGTCACAATCTAACAATCTATTTGAATTGTCCTTCCAATGCAACCAAGGAGTGCTTCTTATCCAACACAAGTAAACGAATCACTTTTAGAACTACTTTTGTGGGATTCTTTACTAGGCTGATGTTTGCAATACATATCTACACTTGAGTGATTTGTTTTGGGTCTTCATTCTGCTTGGCAAAAGAGAGAATAAGTAAAAGTTGTGAGAAGAAGCATCACACAAAGTAGATAATAGTGGTTTAAACATCTTTATTAGACAGATGGCTTTGCATCCTGACCAAATTGTACATGATTAGGATAATGATGAGTTAGTTTTATCATATTATCTGATTATTATTATTCATCCATTTAGCATTTTCAGCCTAACCCCTTTCTCTTGGCCAATCACATGACTTCTGCAGGGGAAAGCCACTCAAGAACCACCCTGAATACATTGCTAATAAGTTCTTTCTTTTCATTATGATCTCATGAAAAATGATGGTACCCCACCAAGAAAAGATGGTCTTTTGGCTGATAACATGGACAAGTGAATTGCAATGTGTCAAAATAATATCTGATTGGATGGGTTGCTATTACATATTATTATTATTTCTTTGTTTATATTTTTAGGGGGGCGGCGGAAGGGATAAGAAAAGGAAAGTGTTTCTTTCTTCCACTCTTTTACCCTTTTTTTATTCAATATGGATTACCTTGGATTGAAGTTTGTCTTCATTGCAGGGATCTGCTGTTGTTTTCTTTTTATTATTATTATTATTACAAGTTAGTGATTAATTTGGACAGGAAATTGGAAGTACTTATTCATGTTCTCTTGTCTGCAGAACTTTAAGCTAAGAAGACAGGATCTTTCTCTCTCTGTCTCTTAGAGAGAAGAGAGAGGAAGGAGACATAGAAATGTTTACACTCCAAGAACTCACTAATTTTGTCTAATTATGTTTGATTTATTTAGTGTCTTGGAGAGTGAACTGACTAAAACCTGGAGTTAGTTAATTCTTTAAGGTTAATAATGTTATCTATAGAGAACAAAATATGGTATAGTTGAAGATTTGAATTAATGATTGGTGCGTACATTATATTTAGTTTAATTAATGAGTGAAGGTGAAAATTAAAGGCAATGTAGGTGAAAGTAGATACAACTAACTAGATTGCCTATGCCTACTAATTGAAAGAAGGTTGGATTCTACTTTGCTTTAATCTATATTAAATTATAGTTTAAAGTTCTAAGGGAAGCTTTGCAGCCACCCTTATCAATGAACACATAATTGTATTATTTCAACGTTACATTATTTATTTGTAAACGATCCAATTCAAATCATGATCTGGATATGGAAAGCTTGGTTTTCGGGTGTTCATGAATTGAGTTGGGTTGAAATACTTTTTAGATCGAACCCAATTGTTTGGATGGTAAGTTTATTCAACTCAAACATTTCTGGTTAAATAATGAACTAAACACAAACATAAAATATTTAGTTTATTTAGTTTGAATTATTTGAGTCACTTGTTCAAAATATTGTATAATGAAAAAATAAATGTTAATATCTTAAACATTTGGCTACATATTTTCTAACAATAAATCTCATATCAATCATTTATGAGAAAAATTTTAAATTTTGGAGACTAAATAATCTATAAAGAATTATGGAATGAAATAAAATTAAAACAGATTTGTCTTAGAATTATTGAATGAAATAAAATTAAAATAGATTTGTCAATATATAATTTTATAGTGAGTAAAAGAAATAATTTTAAAAGTAATAATAAATTTGGGATGGTTTGGTTTAATTCAAATTTACTAGGACGAACTTTAAACCAACTCAGCCAATAGAGTTTTCATTTATTTGAATATAATCCAACTTCAACAAATTTATCATCCTACCCATGGTTGGATTGAATTGATTCAATTTTTCGAGTCTACGAATTTTGTGAACACTCATAATATAGATGACTATTGATGACGATATAGCAACTCAGCTTGAAGTAAAGGTATTTGTAAATGAAAAGATGATCATGGAAGCAAAAGATAGTCCAAGTGGATTTTCTCTACTTTTTTAAGTGCACTTACTTTCTAACTGGGGTTCAGAACAGTCCGTATTAGACCTACAATCCTGATAGAAGAAAAAAAAAGTTGAAAAAAAAAAAATTTCTCCATTTGTGATTCAAATATCTCTACATCCTTCCTGCCATTTAAGTCCTTTTAGGTAAAGATATTAAAGTTTACTCCAACTTATTCATGTTTCGTAGATCCCTTTAGAGCAGTACCTTAAATTTTTAATAATGTACCTAATAGATCTATAACGTATTTGACATGTTTTAAAATTAATAGATCTATGAGACATAAAATTTTGTTTAATAGGACATTCAACTGTCAATTTTGTACATATTAAGCAAAAAATTTATTAAATAAAAATTTGAAAATTTAAAGATCTACCAAACACAAAATTAAAACTTTAGAGACTTATTTGGACACTTTTGAAATTCGACGACTTAATAAACACAAAATTAAAAGTTTTATAGATTATTAGACACTTTTTAAAAGTTAACAACCTATTAGATGCAAACCAAACCTAAAAGCTCGACTAAACTTGTAACTTAACCAAATATTAATTATTTTTTAACCCAAAAGTTGCTCACTTTTTATGTACCAGCTAAAGATTTAGTTACTTCAACGTTTAAAAGAATCGAAACTAAAATAAAACATCAAAAAATTCTCTAAAGAAGATCCCAAACCCCAAGCAAGGAATCTTCGAACTCACCCCATTCATCAAGAACGCTCGCTGCAAACAAAGATACAAATTTTTCAATGGGGTCAGAGAGAGAACGATACTCGAGAGACCATCTCCGTCCTCGTGCTGTTAACATTTCCAATCAAGTTCCATTGTGGGGGTTGGAAGGAATAGTGAGTCATGGGGGTTGGAGGTCCCCCATTGTTGAATTGCAGGTAGTATTTCAGGTTCCCTAACAAGTATTTTATGAGAGGAAGAAGCAGGGAGGGCCATTCCAGTTACAGGGAACAACACCAGCTAAGCTTAGGCTATGGGCCATAAAAATCAACAAAGATCTCCAAATGCTCCTGCAAGCAGCCATGAATTCCATTGCATTGTGGACCAAATGAAAACCTAAACCATAAACCATAAACCTGGCTTTACAAACATGATATGTTAGTGTCAATCAAATCACCATTGGCACCCCATGTGGCTGTTGTTGTTGAGCTCCCACCTACAACATGGATTTCAAATAAGAGCTGAGCTACAACAGCCACTCACTTCAACACCAACCTCATTTTCACACCTTCAAAGCTGAATACAGACAAGCATTTAGGAAGCATCAAGGATTCTAGTTCGTGTCCATTATTTGAACTGTTACATTCAAAGCTGTGACACGCTTCATTCTAATTGGTTGTTGAAAAGTTTATGTCCGATGAGGGAATATAATTCACTCACAATTGGACATATGGAAAGTGAAAGTATCATAATTCTCTACATCACAATATTCATTATATGCAAGCATTGATATGCGTAAAAATATACATAGGAAATGGATTATCGTTACTCTTTGTAGAGTTGTGTCCAGATATATAAGGCGTTGAGAAAGCTAATAGAAACATGAACATCATAAAGTGATTCTAAATCCAGCAACTGGAAATGGAATGGAAGTATAAATGAAGATAATAGTTACAAAATTCAGCCAACAAAAAAGAAAAGCAGGTTAGATAATCGACGATGTTAACTTTAGGGAACTTGTAGGCAAGCCGAGTACTGTGTGGAAAAATAGGATGAATTCCATAAATTAACAGCTAGAAAAATTTTATTACATTAACCTACCTAATAAAAGTTACCAGAAACCCTCTCTACTCAACTTCCCTTCACATAGAATTGTCCGCATGAATGCTTCTACTGTAGATCACTCAAGTACCTGCAATGTAAAACAAAAAGCAAACGCATAAGAACTCGATAACACAAGAGCATCATTCAATTTTAATTCAACTTCTTTGTATTTAGACTATGCTTGTTCGCTGACGAAATGCCTCATAACTCTGAAAGATACACATTGCACAAGAATACCATTCACAGAAAATGTCGTGCTACAAGTCCATTATATAATGAAAGTCTTGCTTCTTATCATATATATATATAATACACCACATGTAATTAAAGACTTGTTGTATCTCATATATAATGACTGCCACAAGAAATACCCACACACATACCAAGAAGATATTAAAATCGAGAAAGGTCAGCTCAAAAGCTTTATGCGTGACAGAGATGAAGCACTATCATCATGGCAGAAGCTTTGAACTTGAACATCATCCTTGATAAGGACCCTTAAAAAAGATGTATTCCCACATCAACCTCAAATGCATTCTTCTAAGAGAATTTAAGCCGAGCGAGTTATCTGGCTCACTCTTTCACACCTCAATATTTCTTCACTTTCTCCATTATAGGAATTAAAGAAATTGACAACTAAAAGAAGTTTGTTCATTAAACAGGAACAAACACCCTCTTCCTTCCTTCCCATAGATGTGTCTCTCTCCTCCTTACCCACCTTAACTGCATATACTCACCATCACCACTTTAAAAATCTGAAGTTGTTTATGAAGTTTAGAAAATACACAAAAAATCACTACTAGAAAGTGAAAATGAATCAAAAAGCCAAAAAAGGGGACCTACAAATTTTGCGACAGTCTCCTGCTTTTGAATGATAGAATGTCCTCGTGCATCACCCATCTTTTCCATTCCTCCCTATCAATCCCAATCCCAATTTCTTCTTATTAAATGACATTTTAATGGTATAAAAATAACTGCCTAAGTTATGCCACATCATATATCCAAACACAAAAATTTGTTGAGATGTTATGACATCATGATTACAAAGATGGTCACACTGAATAATGACCTCATGAAGAAACATTTACTATATGTTTTTTTATCTTTCTTGTAAACAAGACTCACAAAGAGGATACTAGCGATCCTGACAAGTACGGCAGAAGGTACCATGAGACAGCTCGCAAAAGGCCCGTGCGCTAACACAGAGGTGGGATGTCAGGCAGGTAGCACCCATGATGCCGTGCATGGGCAGAAGAGACTGTGTACATCCCAGTTCTCCCAAATTCCTGGAGAGGACGATTTGAAACAAACAAAAATCATGCCTGTAACTCATTAAAGAAATCCAGAGCATTGTGCGCACCATAAAGTGAATATTAGAGAGAGAAGGTTTATACATATATATATATACACACACATGTAGGAAACTGCATTAGTGCATTATAAACAAGAAGAGCAGAGAAGAAACATCCTAGGGGCGTGGGAAGAGGAAACCCCTGCCATAAAGGACTACAGTAAGGACATCCCCATCAAGGTTGATTATAAGAGAGTCGTAATAATAAGTAATAATGAAATTGTTATCAATGGAATTGTGATTTGCCCCTCTCTGTAATTGCATGCTATCAATAAAATTGTTTCTGATCAAATAATAAAAAGAAATAATGTGAGAAATTCGCCAATCAACAGATGGAATAAGGGGGAGACTCTTGGAAGTTGGAAATTAGAATACATTGGAAATGCTTGCTGAGGTTCCCTTTAATGTGATTGAAAAACTTTAAGCTTAGCAGAGTTGAGGAAAAATATTTCTTCAATTTGGGAGAATATTTGTTCGTCTGCTTCTCTCTGGAGCTCTAGCTTAAAATCTTTTTGTAACTCCACTCCTTCCTACATTAACTAAGGCACCTTTAAGGAAGCTCCTAAGTGTTTTGTCTCCCATTTATAATCTTTAGGTTAAATTACATTTTAATTTTTATGTTTAACCTTAGTTTCAATTCAGTCCCTGTACTCATAAAATCTCATTATCGTCCCTATCTTTTGATTAATGTTTACCAAGCATCTATGTCATTGGTGAAGAGTAACAAAGATCCAACGTGGGTATTTAAAAATGAGCTCCATGATATCACATTCATTTAGATGTGATAAATTACATTTGGATTTTAAGACATTGTTGGCCCTGACTTTTTCAACTAAATCAGCATTTTTGGCCCTGACTTCCCCTTCACCAAAGATGAATACTTCCACTTCGTTCCATATTTGAAACTTTAAGATTCCTATGAAAGTTAAAGTGTTTTTGTGGTCGGTGTTCTATCGAAGGATAAATACAGCCGACAAACTTCAGCGTAAACTTCCCCTTTGGACACTTTCTCCTTCAGTGTGTACGTTGTGTTGCAAGGATTCTGAGACTTTAGATCATCTTTTCCTCCATTGTCAGGTGGCTTCTTCAGTGTGGTTTCACTTCGCTTCCATTTTGGGAGTGTCTTTTTGTCTCCCCCAAAAGATGGATGATTTTATTTCATAAGGTTTTGGGGGGAAGGCTCTAAAGGGTAAAGTTTTCATCCTATGGAATTGTGCTGATAGAGCATAGCAATGAATAATCTATTATAATTTTTTAATGGTAGTTCCAAAAGTGCGCATTTCTATATCCCCCGGATAAGCTTCACGGCCCGGTGGCGTGTCTACCGATTTCACCATGGCGGCTTTCTCGAAATCATAATAACCTATTATTATTCAATCGTTGAGCAATCGTCGAGATTGAAAGAATAGAATCAATTTTTTTACTTTGGCTTTTGTGGAGAGAAAGGAATAGGAGACTTTTTGAAGATAAGAAGTCATCGGTGGATTCTCGTGGTGTGAATATACAACAAACGGCTTCTTGGTGGGCTATCATTCACAAGAAGGTGTTTTGTAATTATAGTCTTCAAATGATTATACGGGATTGGAAAGCTGTGATTGTATAGTTCTTAGGGGGGTTTTCTCAACCCTCTGCCTTTAGGCTGTTACTTTCTTTTGATTGGAATACATCATGTATGTTTCTTATCAAAAAAAATAAAATTTTTAAGACATTGTTTTGACTAGAAAGCAAAAAAATGGCTAGGACAAATTTGCCCTGAAGTGTAACGAATAATTTCCATTCATTTTCTAGTGCAAGATATTTCATTTATTTCACAATTGAATCAACTTAAAAAGACCCAAGGTTACGGATTGAACTTATAGCTTAAAATTTTTGTTGCTCCTGGGCAACAATGAAACCTTTTAAAACTATGAAGACAAAATTGAATTTAAAGCAAAAACATTGGTGCTAAAATGCAATTTAACCTAAATCTTATCAATCAATGAAATTAATTACTCATAAAAAAAGAAGTAATAAGCAGTATAACTAATTTCAAATATTAAAAAAAGCTTCGTTAAAGCTCACAGTATTTAAATCCATGAAATTTATCATAATATAAACTGAATTAAGCAAACCAATAAACAAATGCTAGTTACTGACTTAAAATGATAGAAATAAACAATACAAAACGGAACTAAAACCCATATGCTAAGCGATTATAAAACAGAAAGCCCCCAAAACGACGAGAGACATCCTTGAAGAAAATCAAAACGACGAACGAAACAGGAATCTGGCATCATACAAACTACAATTCAACAGCATTCCAATCCTATCCCAATTCCCAAGTAATTCATTCATCAACTCGTTTCGCACGGAAACCAAACAGAAAATTTAGAAACTCGTGAAGTACCTGGAAGTTGAAAAGGAGAGTCGACGAGATTGAAGGCGAGGACGAGCGGCGAGAGGTGGGGGGCGGAGGCGAGGAAGAGAAGGAGCCGATCGGAGAGAAGAAGCCCTAACAGTGGAAATTAGGGAGCGAGACAGAGATCCAGAGCGACACGCCATTTGAAACAGGTGCAGCTCTTCGTTCGTTTGATCAAAAATTCAGCCTTTCGACCAAGTGTAGCACTGAAAACAAGGGTTTTACGAGGGTACAAACCCTTGCGAGGGGTTGCTATGATGTGTTGAATGTGTATGGAATTTAATGCACCTCACCCAATATCAACCGTACGATCGAAATCAGACGGTCTAATCTAATATGATGTCTCTGAATTCTGGTAATGATAACCTTACCTTGCCTGGCATTTAAATGAGAATTCGGGAACATGAATGATCAATTAATATCTACCAGTAAAGTGATACAAGTGAAAAATGTTAAAATATAATGGGTAAAATTGTAATTTTCTTTCAATATAATATATCGAAGAGATTCAAACTCATTAGCTTTTAGTCATAGTCATGCTCGAGATGGCATAAAATTATAAATTTTTAAACTATAGAGGCTAAATTAAAGAGAAAAAAATGACACGACGAACACAATATGGCATGACCCTTCTCGAAGGAGGATAGCAAACAATAGTTAAATGAGAAGCGATAAGTGAATTTAAGGAAGTTAGAAATCGAACAATCAAATGTCAGTAAATTGGTGTCTTATTTATGAATTAGACTCAAATTGACGTATTTTTTTAATTGACTTAGATTTCCTATAAATCCTCGATCCGTGTCGAAGGGTCGAAATCTTGCCCTCATATATATAGTTTAACTAACTAATACATCCATTACATGATGAAGAAGATTTTCATTTCATTATAAATATTAAATAGTAAAATATTACAAATAATTGGTGGACAATCATTGTATAAATAACAAAACGAAATTGTTGTCTTGGAGATGGCGCCTTTCAGGTTCTGAAAGAATCAAAGAACCACTTGAAGATTTCAAAAGCCATTGGTGGCTGTGGAGAAGGAGAATCAATTTGGGAGAGAGTACGTTCTGATGCATTTCAACAGCCTATTGAAAGTGTAGACTTTGCCAGATGATAAATTTGCTGCCACTGTAGTCCCTCCGTAGTGTAATCTTGCAAGGGAAATTTGCTCCGACGACAAAAGACCGACTTCGTCAAGATCTCCTCCCGTCCAGCAGATGTTTACTGTCAACCCACCCCGCGCCTTTAGTCCTCTAACACAACCATACGGCCAGATATCGCGGGGAAGAGCAGGAAGCAAGTACAGATCATTCACGGTGCTCTGAACAAGCATTTCGGCTATGGCAGCTGAGAATCTGATAGGCCAGCAGCACCCAAGAGAAGAAAAAGCATTAAAAACTAATTGATCAGATTGATTTCTTTGGTTATTGACTTATTTGGATTCTAAATAGCTTTCATTGGAAAGTTCCATTCACAATAAGAGAAGTGAATATCCTCTAAATTATGTAGCTTACCCAAAGTTGGCATCTATTTGGAAAGGAGGGTGGGCAGTGAACAAGTTGCTGTACAGACCACCTTCATAATCACTTTCATGATCAGGGTCCACGAGATCGAACAAATGCTTGACCATTCGGTACGCATGCTCGCTGTTCTGAAGACGAGCCCATAGAGCAATTTTCCATGCGGTCGACCATCCCGGACCTTCCTCTCCTGTTTCACGTGAGAAGGTCTATGAGCACCATTGCTTCATGCAATTATCAAACCAAGTTTTATCTTATCAGAAATTTAACTGATTTGTGGTTGATTCATTTCTTCATTTGATCAGAGTAGTAATTGGATTCAGTTAATCATGCTCATAAAGTATTATTACATTGGCACAACATAATTAGCACACGTGAATATTTTTGCACCCCAATGTCTATTAAAGCCTAAAGTAGAAGAAAATTCCTAGAAGTTGGTCAATAGATAGAAACCTCTCTTATGAAGAGTATTATCTGCAGCTACCGAGATGTTGGGAGTTTTCTCAACAGTTACAGTATGCCCTGGATACAGCCCGAACAGGTGCGATACATGTCGATGATGCACTTCTTGGTCCTCAAAGTCAAGAGCCTAATCCAAGAAATTCCGAGTTAGGGCAGTCTAGATAACTCTAGAACATTTCCGGTTAAGAGAGGAGATACTTACATACCCATTCCATAAGAGAACCATCTTTAGATATTTTATAAGGTAACAGCCTAGCTTGAGCCTTCTGGACCTTTTCGATAAAAGTATCCTTGCTTTTTCCCAGAATCTGTTCAACAAGGTAAATTTAAAATTGTAAACAACCGCATCCAGTAGACGAAGTAAGTTTCCGTTCACAAGCAAACAAAAAAGCTTTACCTCTGCAGCAGATATGATGGATGAGAAAACCTCTTTGATGATAGCCATATCCATTGTTGATGAGTAACTCACACTAGCAGGTTTACTATCAGGAGCTATAAACATGTGTTCTGGGGAAGTTGATGGATTTGTTTCCAAATATCCGTCCTTGCCTTCGATTAGCCAATCCAACAGAAACGATGCGCATCCTTCCATCAGAGGATATGCCTTGTTTTTCAAGAATTGCTGAACGTGGACAGAATTATATAAGAAATTAGACAAAGAAATTTTCATTTGGAGGTGACTAAGTAATTTATTTGATTCTATGTTCAATCACTACTCTTGAAGATATGAAAGAAACCCATCATGTTTTAGCATAAAAAAACATCCGCTCAAACTAAGCACTGTAAAAAGGACAGCCAAGCAAGCAGGAACTTACTTTGTCCATGGTGTAAGTATAATGCTCCCACAGATGGGTACAAAGCCATGCTCCACCCATTGGCCATAAAGCCCAAACAGCCTGTCCCCGATCCGGAGAGCTTTTCGCCCAGATGTCGGACACTTGATGAGCCACCCAACCACTTGCTTCATAGTTCACCTACAAAATTTAAGAACAGGTGAAGACAGTAACACAAACAAGGTAGAGAATGTTTGCTCAATAATGGAGATCACTGGGACAACCCTCAAAAATGAGGCCTTTAGGCTACTGATCTTCCATACACATCATATGTTAACTAACATTTAGAATTGTATGGCTGAAAATATTTAGAGCCTAAAATCACATATAATCCCTTTTTGACACGTTAACTAGCTGTTCTCTAGTTACTTCATAAAAGAAACTCCTTAGACAAGACCGTGTATTTCGATTATTGATCTTTTTTCTGATATCAGCATAGAGAACCAAAATAGAGTTATTAAAAACAATATGTACAGAACAGATCAAATAAATATTTTAAGGCAGAGATGCTTACTTTTGCGGTCTTACGTCCATTGATAGACAAAAAGGATGTGAAATCAAACAATGGCTCCTGGCACTCCCTAAGGTTGCACGGAAGGGATGGCCAATAGTTCATTTGGAGATTAATGTTCAAGTGTGGGGCACCACTGATTGAAAAACAAAGGGAACCAGATGAGCATCTAAGAAAATAGTTCGGGACGAAAACGTATACGAGAAAAACAAGCTATCACAATTCGTCGTTATTGGTGGAGAGAGATAATAGTTATGGTTCATCAGTTCATTGTCTTCTACAATTTTTTTAAATCTAACTTCTAAAACCCATTAGATGAAAATAAAAAGCAATGCAGTATAAAAGAAACTAAGACCAGAAACTTACTCCCATGCCGGTTCGATATTCTTGTTCCATATACCCTGAAGGTTTGCCACCTGAGTTCCAGGCCGTGAACAAGAGATAAGTAGATACCGACTATATTGGAATAGCAGCTCTACCAATGATGGGTCTTCATCAGTCTTAAAAGATTTTACCCTCTCTGCAGTAGAAACTGCTCTAACTTCCTTTCCTCCAAAATTAGTTGAAGAGGATCCATTCTTAGAGCTTTTTGAAAGATGTAATGAAACACGATGAAAAAGACTCTGATAGTCATTCAAATGCCGTGCATAAAGATCCGAATACAACAAGTTTTTGATCTTCTTCAATGCAGCAAAAGACTCTGCAGAAGGATCCTTACCAGATAATGAAGGCTCTGTAAATGGCCCTTTAAATGAAGATGAAGCCACCAGACGCAAGATTGCCCAATCTGAGCCATTAACCTTTAACTTCTTTTCATCCAAATCATGTACCACTCCACTCCCATCACTAACCTCTAAACTAAGAACTGCAGAATATTGGATTCCCTTGGGATTGTCGTCTAAATCCATTTTTGGAGGGATCCTCACACCTCGACAACTTCCTTGCAGCACGATCTGTCTTTGACCATCTATTATATGCGAGCTGTGATGTAACTTGCTATCCATGGACACTATAAATGACAAAGACCCTGGTTTGCTCGCAGAGATCTTGATTACAATTACTTGATCAGGATTAGAAGCAAAATGTTCCCTTGTAAATTCTACATCGCCCACGGAGTACGTCACTCTTGCTGTGGCTGTATTCAAGTCTAATTCTCGATGATAAGTCTCTGGAGCGTATGACTGATGGGATTCATCAAACTCAAGCTTGATGTCGCCCAAAAGTTGATAAACCTTCATAATCACAAGGTTGTGAGAAATAAAACTCATACAAACTGCTTCAAAGTTAAAACTCTATCAAGTTTTCAATATAATAAGCAACTAAAACTCTATCACATTGTGCACTACGAGATCTTATTACGAGGGGTTGAGAAGTATTACATCAGACGGCTTTCCTGACAGCTTGACCGCGGCAGCAGTAGCTTCGGCATATTTACCATCATCAACAAGCTTTCTAACCTCTGCTAAAGCCTCAGGAGCATCTGGATTGGTGTAGTCCACAGGAGTCCCGGTCCAAAGTGTATCCTCTGCATGAACTTTAATTAGCCTCCGGAATGCATAGTTAAAACGAAACAATGACATAGACATGAAACAGTATAAACCATGCCTAGATTCCCGAAAAATAATTTTCGCAAAAAATTCGAAACGAAATGACTTATGATACCAGATCCGTCCAGGCAGAACGGGAATATACACCTCTGGATATTTTACACCTTTCCCATATACTTCATAGCCATTCAAAAACACAGCCTATAGGTAAAAACTCCGCAGTCGAAGAAAATGCTATTATTCAGACCAATCTGGCTGAACCAACCGCTTAAAAAACTATCAGCAGTGAAGAAATAGAACAGTAGCAGGGGTTTAAAGTAACTTAACGATGAGTAAATATTATATTGCAAGTTGACAAATTCTGGTAAAACTCAACATCAATCACGAAAAATCAGGATAATGGGTTTTCTCATAAAATCAAACATTCCAGAATGAGTAATTGCAAGAAGAAGAAAAACGCGCTCAGAAAAATGCCGTGAAATCACACGCACGCACATCTGATTTCTCAGCAACCAAACAGCAAATTGAATTTCCCAAATCAGTTCAAACGAAAAGAAAAATAAAAATGGTCAAAAGAGGTCAAGAAGCAAAACCATTGAGCTGAAGAATCTCGGCGTCAACACCACCCCACACCATTGCTCCAAGCCGCCCATTCCCAATAGGAACCGCATCGGTCCAGTGCTTGGCGGGGCCATGGAACGTGAGCTTCAAAGGGTCGGAGCTCTCCGCCATTCCCACAGAACTCGGCTTCCAAGCGTCCTTCTCCGCCATGGAAATGGGGAAACAGAGAGGAATCAGAAGCACAGCAAGCAGAAACCCACTTCCACGGAAATGGGTACTCAGCTTTGGAGGAAACATGAAGAACGAGAGTGGGAAATGGCGAGGAGGGGTGGTTGGATGTGGGTTCGCGCTGCTCTGATGATCAAATCAAAGGAAATGGGGCATTTCAATTCTTATTGTACAATGCCATTTTATCTGTTCAAAAAGGGATGGAGAGAGCAGAAGGTACAGTGCACGCGGAACTAGGACTAGTGGCAGTGTGCTCACGAGAAAACCCAAGTTGATTTCAGATAATTTTATCGCTCTTGCTTATTATATAGTATCACAGAAGAAAGAATCTCGCTGAGGAAAAAAGACGGTGCTTTTTTTTTTCTTTTTCTTTTTCCCTTTTCTTTCTCGACGTCAACACTTCCATGTGCTGTTTGGTTGGTTGTCTTTCAATGTCGTGTTTTTAGCCCCTGATTTTCGATTTGTTCTTAAAAAAATTTTAATTTATTTTTAATTTGATTCTTTTTCTAGTACAATAAATTAAAAATATGAAAGTTTGAATCCAAACTCACGTGTAGAAGCAAGTACTAATTATTATCGAGCTATATTTATTTTGTTTTATAAGTTGTAATTTTGATAGTATAGAAAAACTATTACGATGGTTGTTGTTTTTTATTAATTCTTTGGCAACAAATTTTGTTTTCAAACCCAACACTTGATTTATTAGTTAGTTTGTAAAATGTCATGATAATTAACTTATTTCGAATATTTAAATTTTTTCATATTAAACATTTACAAGCAAATGGTGAATAAATTATATAAAATCTAAATATATAGCTTTATTTCTTTTAATTTCATCCATATTTTCTGTGGAAGTTTCAATTCATCATCTTCATTTTGTTTTTATTTTCACTAAACATTAAAATTTGTTAATGAAATAATGATGTTTATCATTTTATCAATACTTTTTCTTCCAACACATAATTAATATATATATTTTTAATACTCTACCTATTCCATAAGCATTTCATTTTTTTATTGGTTGTTTTTGTTAAAGTTTCTAAAACGCTACGTCTGTATCTATATATATTTTATTTTGTAATCTACCTTTTTTTAGTTGTTTCAAAAAATTAAAGTGAAATTTTAGAAACTAAAATAAATAGTTTTTAAGAAATTGTTTCTTTTTTTCTAATTGAAAAATATACTAAATAAACTGTAAAAATGCATGCATAATTTTAAAGAGAAAATAAAAATAAAAACTAAGCATAATTTTGAAGAGAAAATAAAAATAAAAACTAAATTGTTATCCTGAATAAATCGAGAGTCTACCCATAACTTATAATATTTCACTCAGCTTCATAAACACAATATTAAATACAAATTTCTAATGACTTAATAGGAAAAAAAATCCAAAGAGCATGAGGGCATGACCACGGTCCTATAAATAACAACTATGATGTATAAGTCATTAATAAAGACGAATTAATAATTTAAAACAGCTAAGTATAGTTTAAAATAATACAACAATTATTGATTAATATCTCTATGACATAAAATAATTGTTTTTTAGCTATAATTAAGATTTAAGTACAATTTTAATCACTATACTTTGATTCCTGTACTTTTAAAAAATGATTATGTTACGACTTGTTTGATAACTATTTTATTTTCCTGTTTTTAGTTTTGGTTTTAAGGTTGTTTCATAACTAATTTAATTTTCTGTTTTTAGTTTTTCAAAAATTATTTTAAAATTAAAAAAATAAGTATCTAAAACTCATCTATTTGTTGAGCATATGTGAGTAAATTATCTGTTGATGTTAATAATTTCTTTACCGAGTATAGATATACTGTCGAATTTTCAGCAATTATTTTGCTTTTTGCTATTTATTTATATAAAATTTACTTCTTTAATTACTATATTTGTTACTTCACATTTGTAATTTAAAATTTGGAAAGTACAGGAAATCCAGATTTTTTCGAATGTAAGATGACAATATTTATTTTGCAATAATTACGAATCCAATAAAAATGCTCGAGTTGAGTTGGTTTCTGCAGATTTGCGTTTTTTTTTTTCAAAGAGTTTCTGCAGAATTTGACCATGAGAAATAAAATGCTAAATTAGTATAAATGTTCCAATAAATTTATAAGCTTAATTAATAATATTATTAAATTGCTTTTATTTAACAAAAGTACTAATAAATAATATTTTATAGGTCGTAGATGTATATATAGATGAGTGATGCTAGTTGCACATTAATTTTGATCACCTAACCTATCAAATCTTTTTCAATCACTCCAGCTACAAGTTTAATTACACATAAAGTTGCTCCATTTTAATACCTAACATTATTATTTAGATCTGTTGGAACGTATTTATTGAAATCTTTTTGACTTTATGAAAATATCTTATGGAATATTTTCTCGACAATGGAACATGTAATGTAATCGAAAATATTTGTAAAAGTTAGAGTATTGTAAGTTAAAAATAATGATTTTTGCAAGTTCATAATATGAATCAACTTTTTATTATTAATATTTTGTTGGTCTTTTATACTTTTGATTTTGATTCATTTTAATATATGTACTTTCAAATCGTCAATTTTGGTCCCTTACTTTGTACTTTTGACAGATATGTTTTGGTCTCATATCACTTTTTAAAAGTACATAGACCAAAACAACGACATTTTAAAAGTACAATAACTAAAATTAATAAAAGTTGAAAGTACAAGAATAAAAAAAATAGACGCTTAAAAGATATAAAGACTAAAATGAATTGAAGTAAGAAATACAAGTATGTATTTAAAACTATATTTCATAAGAGTATGACCAAATTAGAAAAAAAATGACAATCGACAAATGTGTTGATGCTGCAAATATGTTCATATGTTAATCCGATTTATACTTAGAATAGGTGTTTTATATTGGATTTGAATTAATTTTCTAAGTGGTTTTGGAAGGGCAAAAATATTCTTTTATAAATCTTTAGTGTTTGAGCAAATATAGATCATTTTTGCGATAATTAAATTGGTTTATGATTATTTTTTAATAAATTATTTTAAAGTTGATTATTCCCAAAAGTGTTTGACCATAAATTGTAATTACTTTATAAATAATAATAATTTGACATTTCTAAACTTATTTATAGAGGTAATACAATCAAATAAATTTGTGATATTAAAATCACTTTTAAGAAAATGTAACTAAACATACCACTACTTTAAATACATTTATTTCATAACAAGTTTTTAAATAAATATTTTTTTTAACTCATCTTTCTATCCTACCTAACTAGTATCAAATTTCCTATTATTTTATAATTCAATAAGGACAAGAATACAAGCTCGGTACACTTATATATTAAACGAGTAATTTATAAGTTTCTAATTTAAGGAAGTTAATTATCTCACAGCTTCAAAAATGTTTTTGGTCTATGTACTTCTATTCCGGTATTAATTCTTATACTTCCAAATTTGTAATAATTTAATCTCTAGATTTTTTGAGGAAATTACATTTTAATCCATGTATGTTAAAATTAGTAACAATTTAGTATGTATAGTAAAAATGTTGTTAGATTTAATGAGATTTCACTATAATATGTAAATCAATAAACTAATAAGTAGGCCAAAAAAACTACATTGTTACCTAATAAAAATTGACACTTAATTTTAATGAAATTTTCATGGTACATGGATAAAATTGTTATATGTTAAAATTGAATGACTAAACTATTATCCATTAGAAAGTGCAAGAATTAAATTATTACAAATTAAAATTTGAGGATTAAGTTATTATATTTGGGATAAAAAATATGTTTTAACTTTATCCACGTGAAGCCAACAATTATCTCTGTCTTTATGGAACATTTAGTGTAATTAATATGCCTTTGTAATTAATTATATTTATATATTTTTTAGGATAATTAATTATATTTATATTAATGAGTGTTTATGCAGGAGTGCGTTGAATTATTGCTGTGTGGCGATAATTAATCGTAGTCTATAAGCAGCAATTAGTGCAACACTAATTTTTCCCCTTTTAGGAAACAGTTGTAAATGCTATGATTGTTTTATTTTAAAATCTATATTTATCCAATTTATGGTTTGAATGTTCTGAAATGTCAAAATATTTAATTTTAAAACCTGTTTATTTAAAAAAAAAAAATGTATTATAGTTTTAAACTTCTCAAAATATATATTTTAATATTTAGTCTTGGAACGTTATTTTTTCATGTAACGTTCACCTATCTAGTACTCATCTTCGACATATTTCATGTTCACATTGTTATGTTAATATAAATATTCAAAACCATGTTATCAATTTCCTAACAGAAAAGTAAATGTAAGGATCAAAACAGTTATTTTTCTAAAATTTATGAACTAAAATAAACATTTTAAAAGTTTATGAAATAAAATGAAACCAACATCAACGTTCAGAAAGACCAAAATGAAATTTAAACCTTATATTATTTATGATCATATTATATTATACTTGTTATCGTTTGCGTTTGGTTTCAATTTGGTCCTTATAACTTCTTTACATCTCCTAAAAATGACCTTGTTGTTATGCAATAAATTAATTTTTTTTAAATAAGTATGCTAATTAAGGTGCATATGATTGATAATCCTTTTGTTTTTTGTTTTTTATTTCTAAAACCTATATCGTTCGTTTTGTTACAATTTGATTCGAATTCTTAGTCAAATTTTAAAAATAAAAATTAGTTTTTTAAAACTACTTTTTTTTTCAAAATTTAACCTAAATTTTGAACATGTTTATAAAAACTATATGATAATATAAAGAAACATAGAAGTGAAAATAATATTTTCTAAACTTAATTTAAAAAAAAAAACAAAAAATGAAATTGTTTTCAAACTGTGCATAAATTGGTTGCATCGAGATTTCAACTAATTTAATCCATCAACCCCTCCTCTTCTTCTTCTTCTTCTTCTTTTTTTTTTACCCAATCAAATGCGAATACAGTCAACCTAATACAATAAGATAATTTACCACTTATACCTCAATTATAATAAACCTAATTAGCTTATTTTTCTTTCCTTCTTTAAATCTCATCTAAAGAAAACATTGTACTAAAATAAATATATATCATCTAAAGAAAACATGTCACCTAAAAAAACTATTAATATATAGTAATAGTACAAGTTTTTTTAAGAGATATAATTAAAATTTAGGGATCAAAATGAAATGACTTGAATGGTAATATAATCTAACAGTAAATTGTTTGAAATATATTTTGGGAATAGAAATTTCTGAAATAGCCAACACAAATAATTAATTTAATAAAATACACATCAAAATAAAGAGGTAAGGAAAGTCCGTAAATTATGGATTGAGACATGTTAATAGGTAAATTCTCTTAGGAATATGTGATTGCTTGTAGGGGTGTACAATTGACTACCCAAAACCGAACCGACGTCGGTTCGGTTGGTTTTGGTCCCCATCGGTTGACTGTCGGTTTTGGAGATTCCCAAATTTTCGGTCGGTCGGTCAGCGGGCCTTAAACCCCTATAACCGACCGACCAAACTGACCGAAATATATAGTAAAAAAAACCAAGTTTTACTTTTAGGTTTTAATTTTTAGGGTTTTCAGCTCTGGCTACTTTAGTTTCATTTTCATTTTCCCTCCCATTTTTCTCTGCCTCCCTCTCCTCTCGGCTTCTCCTCTCCATTTTCCCTCTCCTTCTCCTCTCGATAGTCCCCCCACCAGTCGCCTCCCTCATTGCCACCGACCGCCGCTCAACCCTCATCGTCGACCCCTTTCTGTCGCCTCAATTGACACCCTCATCGTCGATGCCT
Organism: Momordica charantia; assembly: GCF_013281855.1. Lineage (NCBI taxonomy): Eukaryota > Viridiplantae > Streptophyta > Magnoliopsida > Cucurbitales > Cucurbitaceae > Momordica > Momordica charantia. Next base: position 3,095,876 of record NW_028275158.1, read on the forward strand.
TTCCCGCTCAACCCTCCCCTTGTCGTCGACACTCTCTCCCTCAGTCCCCTCGCTTTCCGGCGTGATCCAAGCCCACCAGCCACCGGCACCCATCACTCAAACTGGAATCGGAATCGGAGTAAGTTTTGATTTGATTTAGTTCTTTTTTCAACTTCAAACAACGGCCGGCCGGAGTTTGACCAAGCTCGATATACAAACTCTCAATATGAATATGGATTATGATTATTATGGATTTTCAATATGAATTGGTTGAAAATAGGAATGAGTTGAATATGGATTTACAGTAGGAATGACCTAAAAAACAGAAGATACAATAAAAAAAAGTAAGGAAATTAAAAAAAAAAAAAAAAAAGTCGGTGTCGCGAAAACCAACCGACCAAATTGGTCTATCGATTATATGTGCAATGGTCGGATTAACCGACCCGACCGACCGATGTACAACCCTAATTGCTTGTATACTCAAAATAAAAATACTCAAAACAAACATTTTTGTCCACAGGAAAATTATTTGTAAAAAAGTTTTTTGAAAAACACTCTATGAACTCTATCTTAGACTATCAAATACTCCACCCTTTATAAGGAAACACTTCTTTTATTAGAAAATCTAAATTTAACAAGTCTGGAACTACTCCTTCCTATTTATTAGAAAGAGTGGATTAGCTAATCCAATTAAATGAGTAGATAATTTAGAAGATAATAGAATAAAAAGAATAAAGTAAAATATTAACATATCCAACCTAAGTTAGGTATGGTTTGAAAGTTTTCCTAGTATTATTAAATTCCAACGTTTTGTTTTGGTCCCATCTATTCCCATTCTCGCCGTTAAATTGATTTTCATATTTTAATATTGATAAAGTTAGCCACCAAGTTAACTTATTTCATTAACTTGGTGTTGAGTAAGTTATAAGTACATTACATGGTATAGTATCAAACCAGAAAACAAGTAATTTAAAATTTTTATTGCATACAATATCAAAATTATATGACAAAGTTTTAATTAAAGCTATGGATATCTCGAGATTCCCTCCAAAATCTTCAATTTAAACCCTTCAAAAGTACTTGGTTTTGAAGTAGACAAAGCCTCCCGTCAAAGATTAGTAGGGATAGACAATAAAGTATAACGGTCGAATTTCATGATACTAAATATCCGTCGATACGTTGACATGTCCATCGATATTTTCATAAATTGACGAGTTGAATATCGACATGAGGGGTCTATCGATATTTACATCATACTACAAAAAGAATCGACAAAATATGAAAAATATCAACAAAATGTCACTAATATATACATAGTATTAATATAAATCATTTTGAACTTATTTAAAAATAGAAAAATATTTATTTGTTAATTTAAATACTTTTTACGATTTTTTAATTTTTCTAATTTTCACAAAAATATCCACCAACATCAACATTGTTATCAATATCAATATCTAAAATCTTGTCCAGCTGAGCTGGGACAAAATATTTAATAAGTTCATTGGAATGGAGATAGGATCTAAACCAATATACAATATAGTATAATTACAATACTATCCTTGATGTTTTTTTTGGATCATTTGGTGGGGGGAATTAGAGGCAAATCAACCTCATCACACCACTCCACAAACCTAGTTTCAAAGTAAGGAATTTTCATCTCATTTGGATAATAACTTAACCAAATTTGGCCTCCGATTCGCCATTTTAGCACACTCCCCTCCGTCTCTTTGCTCAGCCTCCATCCCACCTCCTCCCCATATTCATCTCCGGCGAACACCACTCCCCCGGTTTTCGTAAACGCCCGGTTCGTCCCGCTGTACCGGTTCTGAAACCCCTCTCCTCCGCCGCCGCCGTCGCTCTTCCTCGACGCCACCTCGTGCCCCGTCGTGTTGTCGCACAGCACCGCCTCGAACACCGCCGCGTTCCCCTCCGCCTCCTGGTCCCACCGCCAGCTCCTCATCTTCGTCCTCGTCGACGCCCTCGCCGTCGCCTTCACCGTCGACGCTTTCGATTTTCCGAATCTGCCCTTCAAAATCTTCTGCACTTTCGTCTCCCGCTCCGCGTTCTCCGTCGACCGCCCCAAACTCAACGCCCCGACATAATTCGCCCCGACCTCCGGCCCGACCCATACCCGAACCCGCGACACGAAGTGCCTCTCCTCCGCGTACTCCACGTCATCCACGCTGCCGAGGGCCAGCCTCGCCACGTGGAGTCTTATGTTATCCACACGTGCTCCCACGTGGACGTACCCGTCGTGGTACCGGACGGAATAGTCAAACTGAAGGACGGCCTCCAGCTGCTGGTGGGCCAGCGCGTATCGCAACGCCGACTCTTTCGCTTCGATCAGCGGAAATGCGTACTTCCGGCCGCCGCCGGCGCGTGTGAGTCTCATTCCCATAACCGGCGCGTGGCCCTTCAGAATCCACAACCCGTGGGCCTCCGTCGCGTATGTGAAACCCAAGCTCCGTTGCGGCGGTGCGTTGGTCAGAGTCTGTAGCCCGACGCCGACTTCTCTCAGGATCAGCCATTTTGCGATCACGTAGCCGAGCGTGCGCGTGAAGCAGAGCTCGGCGTCGACGCCGATGGTGATCAAAAACGTCCGCAGCACCGGCCCGTGCTTCGACGACAGAGCTTCGAGGTGCGGAGAGAGTAGATGCTGAAAGTAAAACGCGCCGACTTCGGTGGGCGCGTCGCACGCGCAGACCCAGAAGAGGCGGATGAGGAAGACGAGGTTGAAGAAGCTGGAGAACGACTCGGGCGAGTGAGAGTCCATGATCCATGAAACCGGTTCGGGTTTCAGTTTCTGGAGGCGGGACCGTGGGCAGGTGCTCTTCTGCCCGGTGGGTGACCGGGAAATGATTTCCCGGAGAAGTTGCAGAACCAGGGGAAGGAACGGCTTCTCCGACGAGAGAGGACACGTGTCAGAAACCCACACGGTCTTCAACTCGGTAATCGACCCGAATCCATTCAGCAAAACGGCAAAGTTCAGGAACGCATCGGAATCGGCGCCGGAGGAGCGCTCTGCTTTCAATTGAATCGACGGCGAGGATTTTCCATTTCCCTGACTGGCGAGGTCGAAGACGAAGGTCGAGTTCGAGTGAGTCCACTCGTCCGAGTTGGGTAGCTCAGAAATCCAAGACCAGACATCCATAATCGCGTTTGGAAGGTGGGAAAATGGGTTTAGAAGAAAAGCAGAGCAATGGTGGGGAATTTAAAGAAGCAACTGGTGGTGATCGGAAAGCCAGGATTGATGAAATTGAAACCACGGAAACTCCGGGAAGATCTGGTGGTTGATATTGTAAGTTGATATGATCGAGAATTTGTCAGATTCTGGTTCGTGGAAAATTTGAGAGGACATTTAAGAGGGGGTTTTGTTTCACTTTCAGTGCTGCAGAAGGGTCTGAAATTTTGTTGGCCGGAGATGACAACGAAAGGCTTGGCGGCTTACACGTAAAGCGACAAATCTTTGCTTCCATGTAAAATTGTGAATCATAAAAAATCAACAAGATTTTCCGGGGGATGAAAATTAAAATTTGTCTGCATTTTTTGATTTGGACCCTGATTTTTGGCTCATACTTGTGTTGGTTATTGTCCATAAAATATTATAATTATAATTTCCCACTGATCAGTGATGCATACGAATAATATCCAAGTTATTTTTTCTATTTTAATTACTATCAATGTTACAAATTTTAATGATTTACGTGGCATGCCACATGGCCCTCTTGACACGAAACACGTGACTAGGCATAAGCTCGACTACTTGTAGATATGGAAGGCCTAGACCATTCATTTGACTTAGAGATGGAGAATCTGCTAACACCATATATGAGTGTCAAAATGGCAAAGACACACTCTTCAAAGGTATGCGATTTTCTACACAAGTCACTCAAGTTTAGCTTGAAACTACGTCGGACTAAAGTCTAATAACGATGCATGCATGATTTTGTGTGCAAATACACACTCTACACTTGAGGTAAGTTGTAAACACATTGTCTTATTTGTGTGCTAAGTTAGTAGCCACCTAGACTCACTTGAGTTAGGTGGCTTCTCTATGTCGGGCCATAAGCACCTAAACTTCGTGTTGGTATTGTCATAAACATTTAGCTGGTAGTGCTTTGGTGGTACGCTATTTAGATAATTGTGGTTAGAGATCGTGATAGGAAATATCTTTAGACAAAAAATGGTTACAATGTCGTCACTCTTGCCAAAAACACGCATTTTACATTTTATGTCCTTTTTGTATATTCATCTTTTTTTTTTTTTTACTATTGAAGCTTAATTTTGTTATAGTGTTTAGTTTGATTTTGAGAATCATTATGAGAAAAACAAAAAGTCAATATTGATATTAATTTAATTTCTTTCCTCATAACCTAATCTATTTAAAAATTCAGCTCATACCTTGGCGAAAATGGTCATGGAAATTGGAGAATAGAAGCTCGTTTGGTAACGTTCTCGTTTTTTGTTTTTTGTTTTTAATTTTATTACGAAACTTCAGTATTTTGCAACTAATAATGTTTCTTGTTTCTCAATTTTTTGAAACATTTTCAAACCTGTATAGGAATTTTGGAAATAATCATAATAAATTTCTTATTCATTGTTTCTGTTTCTAATTTGTTACCAAACATAAATATAAAAATTATTCGATCAACCTTAAATTCATTGGTGTTGGGTCATACAATTCTTTTTTTTTCCATTAAAAACGATGAAACAAAAAATGACAATGTTACCAAACCAATGCTAAGTAACTTGTAGTTCATTAGTAATTTGTAGTATTTAAAGGTTTAATCGTAATAATAATTAATAAATAGCCTTGATGGGCATTTTGGAAAATTAAACCTCTTTCCAAAAATGAGTAGGGTAGGAATTTAAAGCAACGAATTAAATATTTTAAAAGAATAAAATAATTAAAAACTCCTCTCTTTTAATTAGATTAATTTGTCACTAAATTTCTTCGCATTTATTGTATTCCATCGTAGTATTCTATCATAGGCCAAGTCAATCAATCATTCTAAAAATTAACTGTTGATCGGTGATATGTACTCATAACTAAAATGTTTGGTAAATTTATACAGTAAAAATCACAAATAAAATAGGATGGTTGCTGCCATTGCATCCTCAAACTTTTACAAAAGAAAAATTTTGACTTCTAAACTTTCACGAGTAAAAATTAAATCTTTAAACTTTCATAAATGAAAAAATTGCACCCCTAAACTTTTCAATCATAAAAATTAAACCATCGAATTTAAAAGAATTGAATCTATTTGAAAATTCAAAATGGCATGAAAATTGGGGTGGAAGAGGGTGGGGCTTGACACTTTCCCAAATTAACAAGGATTTGTTTGTTAATGTTACCATTTTTTGTTTTTCGTTTCAAATTTTATTAAGAAACCTAACTATTTTGCAATTAAATTATACTTTTTATTTCTCAATTTTTGAAACATTATAAATACAGTCCTAATAAATTCTTTATTTCTAGTTTTGTTTCCTATTTATTATAAAACATAAATATAAATATTGTTTGAACCTTAGTATTTGGTCATGCAAGATAAAACAGAAATAAGAAACGAGAACATTATTGAAATAAGTTTAGTTTGCAATATTTAAAGGTTTAATCGTAATGCTTAATAACTTTGATGGGCATTTTGGGAAATTAAACCACTTTCCAAAAATACAGTGGACCGAGAGTTGCCCAAACGAACCGCAAGCAGAAGCCCTAGACGGCGGAATTGGGATCGGAGAGAAATGGAGAAGGCGCTGAGAATATACGGCGGAGTTCTGCGGCTGGTGCGGCGGTTACCTAAGGATTCCAGGCCTTACTACGCCAAATACGCTCGAGAGAATTTCGTCAACTACAGAGAAGTCGATGCGAACGATGCCAAATCTCTTCAAGAACTCTTCCACAGAGCCTACAATCACTCCGTTTGGGTTCTCAACAAGGTTCTTCGCTAATTCTGCTTTTAAATCTTTCTTCACTTTTCAAATTCCTTTTCCTCTTCGATTCGCGATCGTATTTCATCGATCTCCTTTGTGGTTTGCTTTCTGATGATTATAATCACTAATCAGTATTCGGTGGATCCATCCGCGGCGGATAAGCTGAGGGAGATCTGTTTCAAATAATGCCCGGGCTTCGCGTTGGTTTTTGCCGTGGAAATTGAATCTCCGGCTGCCCTGCTTTTGAACCTTCGATTTGTGTTGAATAAAGATTTTGAAGCCTGCATCAAGAACACCTATTTCTTTTCGTTTCATCTTTTATTGAGAAAATGAACAATCATTTTTCACTCTGCACATAGTTAAACGAATCAAATTTTGTTTTGTATTTTATTTTAGGTTTAAATTTCATCAAATTTATTGGAGTTTGAATGAATGGTTAAATTAATACTCTTTGATGGTAGAGTTGCTGTTCTTTAGAGTCTTATAGGAGCCTTTTTTATATTTATGATTTATGATGGAACAGTATTGTTTTTAATTATATTTCATTTGTATAATTAAAATAATATATGTCGATTGGGTTCGGATTTCCACCTTGACTTGTTGTAGTAAAAAAATTAAACATATCTTACTTCTTATATACTTTTTTTTTATAGAGAGATAATTATTATGTACTCAATAAAACATTATTATTGAACAAATTTCTATTAAAACAAGGGTCATCAAACTTGTTTTTTCAAAAACATAGAAAATTAAAAGTAATTATTGATGGCGAATCGAAATCTAAATATGAAAATACCCAATTAACGACAAACCCATGATGGCACAATCTATCACAGACGACGATCTGCAGCAGCTAGCATTAGCAACGACGTCCCTCTACGATAGTGTGACTCCCTTTTCAGCGATGTCCCTCCACAGCATTGGTTCTACAGCGATGACAACACCAATGGTGCGACAGTCTCAAGCTAGATCTGCAACTCAAAGATTTTCAATGGTAACAGTAGCAGTAGCAGTTCTGAACATCACTGGTTGTTGTTGTTTCGGTTGTGCGCGTGTTTATAAACTGCCGATGAGAAATAAATCCATCTCCATTGAAAAACACCAAGAATAAACTCTACTCTAAGTTTCGTCTGTTAAAGGGAGGGGTTGAAGATTTCGATCAAATTAGTAAATAGGGAGGTAAGATTTTAGGGAAAAAATGGAGACAAAATTTAAGGGATTTGAATGACACCAAACTTTTAACTCTTTTTTTTTTCATTTTTAAATTTTGTATTATATTTTTATTAAATCTATATTTCAAAGGATAAAATTTATAATTTTTTAATAGGTTCCATATATTACGGACCACCAAGTTTTAGACAATATTGTAAATTCATAATAATTAAGCAATTTTTTAATTTAAAACTCCAAATAGGCTAGTTATATACTTTATCCCTAACTTTTAAAAAAAAAAATAGTTATCCAACAGAGCCTAACTTTCTCTCACCGACATACAAAGGTAAGAAACTGAAATTTCTTGTTTTGTTTGACTTGCAAATAATAGATTATGAAAACGATGGTTCATTTCTTACGTGTAATGAACAACAATTAAGGCAGTGCAATTACCTAGAATAGGCATTGGGCAGTGGAGTGGCATTGTGAAATGTGGGCATTACTGGATTTGGCGAATGGCAGAGATGAGCTGAGAAATGGACTTGAAATTTCGCCTTTCCTTAAGAAGCAACTTTGCCAACTCCAGAGCTGGCCTCTCGCAAGCTGCTCGTTTTGTGGGATCACTGATTGATTCAAAGTCCTCCACATGCGCCACTCCCACTATTCTCCTTATCATTTTTGCAGCTCCGAAACCAAGGCTGTCATGGAGCAACTGGCTCAAATACTTGCTCTGAACCAGTTGCACCACCTCACTGTTGTTGTATATACCAGGAAGATAGGCCTCTCCGGGGCCCTCCTCCTTCTTCTGCTCCCACAGTGCAACGAACTTCTTGTGGAACAGATTCCAAGTCTCTTCGATTGTCCTCAGAATCCACTCCTTGTACGCCTTTCGATCGTTCCCTTCCACGGCGTGTCCATCTTGCGAAAAGAATGCCAACATCAGGTTTCCCAGAAAGGCTCCGATGTCGAACCCCATCGGTCCGTAGAACGCGAACTCGGGGTCGATGACTTGAGTTGATTCTTGAGTGACCATGATCGATCCGGTGTGGAGATCTCCGTGAACGAGCGCCTGGGTTCTCTCGATAAACCTGCACCAAAATAATACCACTCGCTACATCGACAAATATCTCTGTAATATGATGTAATGTAATGTCTCAATCTTGCAGCGTTTGCAATCATGCTAAACTAATAAATGAATCCTTTCATAAACAGAACTGAATGTAGCATAAAAACCGAATCAATCGGCTGGCTCTGTTCGGTGTCTTGGGTTTTTTTTTATTATATGTACACCCCTAGCTCCAACATCATTTGGTTGAAAATGAATTATTTTGAGCAGTATTTGGTGAACTCGAAATTCTAAGGGTTAATGCATCTGATCAAGCTATAGAAGCTATATGTTTGAAGCTATATGTTTTACTATCTTAATTATTATATATTCTTAATGAATATAATATAGTTGACAACAGAAAGATTATTAGATTGGATCAATCAGATACATTTAGCCTTTAGGCACAGGCAGATATGCATTTAAAAGCTTTGCCATCTTCCTAGACTGGCTTGTTTAGAAATCTTTCCCATTTGAAGAGAAAAAAAAATGATCAACAAAAGAAGAGTATGACATACATTGTTTTCAACTCGGCAATCTCGGCCTTCAAAATGTTGTCCTCTCTAATAGCCTCAGCGTCATGATCAAGATGCGGTGACGTCCAACGGTTATATTCAGACACCTTGTAAGGGTCAGAGAACACGACTTGCTCGGTCAGCCTGCACAGCTCCACATTCCCACAGAACTCTGCAACTGCACAAGTGAAATATGCAAGCTAAATGACCATGCCAATGCAACAGAGAAAATAGAGTTCTTTCTTATTTTTTGGATGGAGACTAAAACCACTCTAATAGGCAAGGAAGAACATGGAAGTACCGGATGCCTTGTGCACGGTGGTCGAATTACAAAGGAGGGACGTGCCGAAAAGAGTCTTTGCCATGTATTCTGATACGTGATCTGCCAGCAATGGATACTCTATTCCAGCAATCAAACCTTTCCTCAGGATTATATGAGGAGGTTCCAAGTAACGCATGCCGATCAACGACATCGTACGGTCGAAGTGATAAACATCAGGCACGTGATTCGGGCACAACTGTCCGTGCTTTCTCAATGCCACTGCCTCAAAATATGCTCGCTCCTTCGTCATCGGCCATGACTCCCCTATGCAACGAATGTAAGGAAGTGCCTGTATGATCCAAAAAGAAAACATATTTCAAGTGAAACAAATTCCTCCAAGAAACAGGGTCCCTCCATAAGCACAGAGTGTATTCGAAGTCAATTTTGAAAGTCGTGTTTCTGGTGAAACATATCCATAAAAACTTTTGGAAGCTCTAAAAAAAGTAGTTTTAGAATTTTCAAGCTCAATTAAGCAAGCAGAACAATAATCAACTGGGATCAACAAACTAGTCATCTTTCTTCAATCCACAAAACCCTCAAACAACCCTTTAAATCAAACCTCTAATCAAGAAGACTTGCTCCCCACATAAACCCTAAACCCCAAAAACTTCCCAAAAATTTGCTCCCGTTCCAGAACCTCGCACAAATAAGCCAGGCCATAGCAATCGCAACTGAAATTAAACAGATAATAAGCTAAAATGACAAAACAATTAGGTCACCTGCTTGATAACGAAGGATCCGGAGGAGCCCACGACTATGTAAACGAAATTGAGGTTGCCATCTCCGACTTCCTTAATCTTGATGTCATGGAACTTGTTCCCGAGCTTTTCAGACAGCGATGGAACAGCCTTTATGTACTCGATGAGGGAGCTCTCGTCGAGCGGACGGAACTCGGAGAAGGCCATCGGGAGCGGCGGAGGGCGGCGAACTTTGGGGCTTCAGAAAGAAAGCAAATTAAATAGTAGTTGCTTTACTAACACTGGAATCTGGGATGAAATTATAGGAGGGAATCGGAGGAGAGAGGCATTGAACCTAGACGATTTTGGGATTTTTCAATCGAACGATGGAACCGTAGAGAGATTATTCTCGGTTGGGGTCTTCCGCTTGTTTTTGAAGATTGGAGTATCCGGACAAACCCGATTATCAAAATTCCATCTTGGGGTTCGACTCTCAAGAAATTTCTTCGAGCATGATCTTGATTGTTGCAACAGGCATGTTCCATTACTCAAATACGATCAAAAGTTCGCCTTTGCTTTTTCTTGCTCCATTTGACTTTTTTATATTACGTATTTTTATTTGTATTGATTGTTGATTCACTTATAAAAGGAATGTTTCTTAAATTTTAAAAACAAATGATTGTTTACGTTCAATAATAAATTAAATCTCTTTCAAAAACTTAATTATTTAAGTCTCAAATTATCGTTAAAGTATCTTATCTATTTATTTAACTATTTTTTAAGGATGTCATCTTTTTACTTTAGGCATATAAAAATGACTAGATGAGGTGAATTCTACCCTATAAAATTACATTATCGACTCTCCACTTAATCATGGTTTGAATATTAATTTTTTATGTTACCTATTTTAAATATTATGTATTTGTTAAATTTTGTTTATGCTATCTGCATCCACCGTAAAATTGAGTGTGCTCAATTATTTTCCTTTGGCAAATTTGAAGGCCCATTGTTGGGCTCTTTTAAAAATGGGCTTAATTTTGGTGGGTTTCACTTCAATGTACATTCATGTAATCTATTTCTGTGTGACTTGGTCTTATATGGTAAATTCAGGATGGTGAATGGTGCCAATGTGTAATTGAACACATTATTGCACTCAAGAAAAAGAAGAAAAATTAATAGTATGTAGTAAAAAAATCTATTATCACATTAAATCACCTACAATATAATATAATAAAGAAAGTTCGAGAGTAGTTGACTTACACCCGTGTGTGCTATTACGAAAATTTGGACAAAGTAATTGATGATGTAGTCAGTGAAACACATGAAAAATTATGTTAAGCAAAGTGTAACCTGACTTATTTTATGCATGGTCATATTTTGTTGTCTTATTCCATGACGACTATGTTATGTGACGTGTTGAGGACATAACTTGGATGGTTCTTGGTAATTTGTACTTCTTTGAAATTTATATCTGGTTGAATATATAACGCTAGAGTCCCTTTTTTCTACTACTTATTAATTATGACTTTAAAAAATTTGGATGTGGGTCTACTTTAGAAAATTCTTTAATTATAAGATTCAAATTAGAATAGTCACCCCATTGTTTTAAGTTTCCATATGAATGGTACAACTATTATAAATGTCAAAAAAAAAAAAAAAAAAAACTAATGAATGATCCTCCCCAAGTTAGTATTTGATAAAGTTTTTGTGAGAAAAGGTAAATTTCTTTTTAAGCTTCACATTCTGCAAATTATTCTCTATAAATACTTGTTTTTTATAACATTGTAGGCTACGCACAAGAATATATAAAATTATTTTGACAAATTTGTACTATTAATTTCACAATTAGATGAATGGATTTCACTTTTAGGCAGCATAGGCACATTATGTATTCAACAACTCTATGATGCAGACATGATTTTCCATGTTAGGTTTGAACCAACAACTCGGGTGTGAGTAAAAAATGAAAAAAAAAAAATTTAACGAGACTTCAAATAAGAAACTACCTATCAACTCGTCAATCTAGACATAGTTCAATGAATAAAACACCGGATCAATTGTAAATGTCACAAGTCAACTCAATAAACAACCTACCTACCACCTAATTTTCCAATCTCTGTGGGTTAGTTGAAAGGATTAGGTAGAAAGGGAAGAAATGGTTGTTTTCACAACTCATTTGTTTAACCAAAACCTTTGGAAAAAATCAAAGAGGACAAAATGATAATAGATACCAAAAAAAAAAAAAGGTGCAAAATTTTTCTTCAAGTGCAAGTGAAGAACATGGGCAGGTGTAGAAGGAAAGGTCAAGAAATGAAGCAAAAGGCAAAGGAAAAAGATGGTGGATGGTGGATGGTGGATGGTGGACCCCATTTAATTTAGTGCATTTCAAGGTGTGAAAGGATCTTCCAAACGAAAGGAAAATGAAAGGAAGAAAAGGCCATTTTTATGGTATGTAACAATTATAATCTTTTAGATCTTATAATACTCATTTAACTTTCAGGTATCTTACTGTCAAAACGAGCATATCTCAGTAATTTACATGTATCTCCAACTAGGTTGTGAGTTTGATCCCCATCTCCACAAATTGTACTAAAAAAATTTTCATATATCTTAATTGCTATTTATTGTGAACTATTTAGTAGAAAATATAACATAAGATTCCTTTGTAAAAAAAATAAATATAATATTGTGATACAACTTAACTAGTTAATGCATTATTAGTCTCTTTTAAAAGTTGATTTGCTTTTCTCACTTCCATATTTGAATTGCAATACTAAAAAGAAAATTTACATGATCAAACACTATGACTCTAGTATATTGGAAGTGGTTGTAATGGTTGGATGAAAAACAGTGGTAATTGTTTGATCTTGAACCCGTGAAAAAGATCTGTATAAATTGGTTCTAGAACTTGCAAAAGAATCATAAGAGGTTAAAAAAATTGGTCAATCGGTTTGGTTCTCACCCACAAGAGAGTCGGGACAGTAAAATACTCAAGAAAGAGTTTTAGGTAATAGAGTAGGAATTTTCAGAATCATTCTAAAAATTTATGGTGTCATATCTCCCCTTACTCTAATTTATGCATTTAAATTACGTTGGATCTTTACCATTGCTTATTATTATTATTATTATTTAATTGAAAATTTGGTAAGCAACGCTATTCAATTTAGTGTTATCATACGATTCTATAACCTTAGGGATGAAATAGACATATTATTCAAACCTCACAGAATATCAAATAATTTTTTATACACAAAATTTAATGATTAAAGCATAATATTTAAAAATTTAGAGGCTAAAACAAATTAACCATGAAGAGATAATGAACCAAAGCCGATTGATGGACAAAAAGTTGGGGGACAATCGTCCAAGAACCTTACTTTAGCACCACACGGGCCGATCTGGTTGGCCATGGTCGACCGGCCCGTGGGTTGACCTGCCCATGGGCTAGCTTGGTCGGCCTAGGGCCATGGCCTACAATAAGCTCATCAGGCTGAGGGCTCGAATAAAAGCAACATAAAGACGTACGCCTCCAAATTTAAAGACTCTCTTGATCATCAATGAAGGAACTATCAAATTCGAAATATTGAGATCTAAGGAGCTCAAAAAAGAAAAACTCACCATCATAGTAGGATGAAAATCATACTTGTATCTAAACTTCACACAAATTGATTCTAATTTCATCAGAGCATGTGTGGCTAATACCACGGCGTTACGTTAATGTTAATGTTTTTGTTTTGCAAATCAATTTCCTCACGTTTTAAACTTAATTATAAAGTCTTTTTCCATGAGACATGTCACCTCATTTTGAGTGGTTGAATAACAATAACTACAAGATTTTTTAAAGTTAAGTTTGGCAACATTTCAATGTAAACTAATATATAATTATATTGGGGTTGGTACCAACGAGTCAAAATGGAGGAGAGATTAAATTGACGGGTTCATAATTAAAAATATTTTTCTTATCGACTCTTACTATTTTTAGTCATTATAGTTCTTTTATCAACTCTTACTATTTTTAGTCGTTATAGTTTGTAATATTACACTAGATAAACCAAAAGTTTTTTAGTTTTAGTTTTCTTTTTCTTTTTTAATTTAAGTGAATAATTAAAGCTTAAACTTTAAGAAGATAATTGGTGTTCCAATTAACAGTTTGTTATTTTATTGTTATTATTATTTTTGATAGAAACAATTTGTGATTTGAATGAGCGGTTATTTAGATTACGTTATGATTTTTGTTTTAAAATATTAAACTAATAAAAATCATAGTCAACGTGAACATAGTTTTAAGATGTACTTTGCTCCTTTTCTTGAGGTTGGAAGTTCAATCTCCAATTCTCATATTTGTTGAATTGATGTTTCCTTATTTGATTTTTTAAACACTTTTAAAATCTTAACAAAACTTTTTAGGCTAAAATTAAAAAGATATTTTTATGTCAAATTTGAGTAAAATTGGCTTTTTCTCTCTGCATATCCTACTTCGATCTCTTTACACATTTGCATTTGCAAAAGAAAAAAAAAAGTACACATTTCCTTATCATGTTCCCTCCCCTTAGTTAACTCTCTTTTTCTTTTAATTAATAGTCATAAGTCAAAAATAATCTTACCACGACAGAGAAAGGTAGGAAGGAATAGATCTCCCCTTATGACCATCAAAGAAATGTTCTACCTTCATACTTGATCGTAAAATTACATTGGAAAACCTCTATGCTACTAAAGTTCATACCTGCCTCGAACTTAGATATGCGGCAGTACGACCTATAAAATGACACTAGTAGCTGCTGGTCATATAGTCTATCGAATCTTCAACCTATAAATAGAGGGCTTCACTTTTGTATCAGTTATCGTGTTCTAGTTCGATCTTCAATACTAAGGTCGAAGATAATTTTACTTAAGTATCAGAATGTTTGCTTCTCTTGTACAGATCTATTTTAATCAAGTGACGCTCAAATTGTTCTAGTCACCTCTGTTGATCAGTTCCCATCTTAACCAATTTTGTGAAACATGGTGGTAAGAGAAATAAATTAAAGAATTATGAAAAAGGAATTCAACTTAATTCAATACTTACAAAGTATTCATGGAAATATAATAAAGTAACTTTTTTCTTTTTCTTTTTCTTTTTTTGGTGGAATATTAAAGTAAAGGTTAAAGGTTTAAATTCAAAAGAAAAAATATTGATTTGACTCTTAATTTCGATATTTTGAATCTCATATTTTTTGTCAAGTAAGAGTGACGTCAATATGACGAATACAATACCTACCCGGAAAAAGAGGAAGAAGATCGTACGGCCGAGGAATGACACGTGGCGTAACAGGTTTTAAAATTGAAGTGGACCCCACGGATAAACACGATGATTCTGGTGTGTGTGATACAGGTGATCAGAACCATCCCGACTTCACCAACCCCCAACCTCACCCACTGCTGAGGTGTCGTCTTCCTACCCAAAATTTATCGAAAATATTTTCTACGCAAAATTAATTCCTACATAAATTCAATTTTATTTTTCCGTTTAAAAGTCTCTGTTTTCGTTTTAATTTTTTATACTTTTTAAAATATTTATTTTGGTACCTGTAATACATAAAAGTAATCAAATTTAGTCTTTATCTACAAAATTTAAACACAAATCTTATATAAAATTGAAATGTTTAAATTAATACAAATTTATGTATATGTTTTGAGCGTCATACTAAAGTTATTGTCTACTTTTCGAATTCAAGTTTCATTTTGATTTGAATTTAGTTATTTTTCAAAAAAAATTATTTCTTTTTTTAGTACAGGATAGATCGAACTCACAATATTTTGATTTGAGATATATATCAATATGTCAATTGTCATACTGCTATTAGTTAATAAATATCATTGTAAACTTATCTCAAAAGGTCAAATATTACTCTTTCCTTTAAAGTTAATGCGTGAAATTTCAAATTGGGATCCAAAATTTGTTGTAGTAAAAAGAAAATGAAAAAAAAAATTGAAGTGCAACATAAGCCATTGAATAATATCCTAATTCTCGGGTACGACTTTCAGTTGCTATTTTACGTTTGTTTCCCACTCTCTCTCTCTCTCTCTCTCTCTCTCTCTCTCTCTCTCTCTCTCCGTGTATTTATTTATGAGCAAATCCTCCGCTCTTCGAAGTTCGACCTCACCACTCTGAAATTCTCTCTCTAACTTCTCTCTTCAAATTCTCCCGTGTTTGTGTGAAAATGGGGAGTGTCGAAGGAGACAGAACAGTAACGGGATTTGCCGCAAAAGACCCATCTGGGATTCTCTCCCCTTACACTTACACTCTCAGGTACTCAAATCTTCCATTTCTCCTTCTCTCGATTTCCTCTTTTTGGGTTTTCATTTCAGTTTATTTGCAGAGCCACCGGTCCGGAAGATGTTTTCATCAAAGTGATCTGCTGCGGAGTCTGCCACTCCGATCTTCACCAGATCAAAAACGACCTCGGAATGTCCAATTACCCCATGGTTCCTGGGTACTAACCTGGTCTTCAGAAATTTTATGGTTTCTCTGTTTTTCTTTTGTGTTTTGTTGATGTGGGGTTTCATTGAAACAGCCACGAAGTCGTCGGAGAAGTTGTGGAAGTCGGATCGGAAGTCGATCGGTTCAGAGTTGGGGAACTGGTCGGAGTTGGGTGCATCGTCGGATCCTGCTCCAAGTGCAGCCCCTGCAATTCCGACAAGGAGCAGTACTGTAACAAGAGGATCTGGAGCTACAACGACGTCTACCACGACGGCTGCCCCACCCAAGGCGGCTTCTCCTCCGCCATGGTCGTCGACCAGAAGTAAAATCCCCAAATCCCCTGTTTTGCCGCACTCTGTATTGCGTGTTCTGTAACTCTGATTTACGATTTTTTTATTTCGTTTGTTGTATTGATGGATGGGTCAGGTTTGTGGTGAGGATCCCGGAAGGGATGTCGCCGGAGCAGGCGGCGCCGCTGCTGTGCGCGGGAGTGACGGTGTACAGTCCGCTGAGCCATTTTGGGCTGAAACAGAGCGGGCTGCGCGGGGGGATTCTGGGGCTCGGCGGCGTCGGCCACATGGGGGTGAAAGTGGCGAAGGCGCTGGGCCACCACGTGACGGTCATAAGCTCGTCGGAGAAGAAGAGGGAGGAGGCGCTGGAGCATCTCGGCGCCGACGAGTACCTGGTAAGCTCCGACGCGGAGGAGATGCAACGCGCCGCCGACTCGCTGGATTACATCATCGACACAGTGCCGGTTTTTCATCCCCTCGAGCCGTATCTCTCGCTTCTGAAACTCGACGGCAAATTGATCTTGATGGGTGTCATAAACACTCCATTGAAATTCGTTTCCCCTCTCCTCATGCTCGGTAGATCTCTCTCTGTTTCTCCTCTGTTTTTCTGAAATTTCATGGAAATGCGCTGATGTTTTGGGGATGAACAGGGAGGAAGACGATTACAGGGAGCTTCATCGGGAGCATGAAAGAGACGCAAGAAGTTCTGGATTTCTTCAAGGAAAAAGAGCTGAGCTCCATGATTGAAGTGATAAAGCTGGAGTACATAAACAAGGCGTTGGAGAGGCTGGAGAAGAACGATGTCAGATACAGGTTCGTCGTCGACGTCGCCGGAAGCAAGGTTCCTCAGTGAACGGCGCCGGAGAAGACCCACGAGAATTTCAATCACCGGCCGGCCGTATTTGGGGAAATTATTACATCTACATTACATATGCTCTGCACTCTGAACTTGGATGGATACATGGGCACGTTTGGTTACTGTTAACAGTTTGTTTTTTGTGGACAATAAATGAAAGAAAAAAAATATGAGTTCTGAGATTTGATGATTGGTTGCGGTTTCAATACGCTGTCGTTTTAGGTATTAGGGTTTGCTTTTTGTATGCGGAAATCGAGGATATTGATAAGCTTACCTAACCCCTCAAACATTCCCATTTTTTTTGTTTTATTAAAGATTTTTAAATATCCGATGACTGTCTATATATTTTATTGTTTTTAGAAACACTCTTAAGTTATATTAAAATTTTGGAAATAACTAATTTCTTCTCAAAATATAAATAAAAGTATTGTTATACAATTTTATTTTTATAAACCAAAAACAGAAACGTATTATCATCAAAAATTTTCTTTTTGAAAACAAAATTTATAGTTATTTATACATGCTCGTATATAATCTTTGTTGTTGATGTTATAGTTTATAATATTTGGATTATTCAATTCGTAGGAGGAGGATTTGAATCTCTAACTTCAATGAAAGAAATAGATGTTTTAATCGTTGAATTACACTCAAAGTTGGTTCAAGTTGATGAATCGGTCAAGTCAAAGTCAACGTATTTAGCAACAAAGAAGGTGCACCACTCATAGCGGCTACCAAATCTTATCCCAAGTATTCGACCATTGTCGAATTGAAACCAAACACCCCACTCTAGTAACAAGAGAAAGGAACAATCAAGCAGTCGCTGGTTAGGAGCTAGCAACTTTCATACACATAGATTCCATCATTAATGTTTGAATTTCTTCTTTTCAATATAGTATTTATAGTTTAAAAAGTTTCGGTTCTACATTTATGTTAGTAAATATTTATGAGATTCTTGTTAAATTAGTAAAAGTTTAGAAAACGAATTAGGCCGAGATAATAGTGACAACTTGAGAGTAACTCAACTTGTTTAGTCACTCATATCCGACCAAAAAATTACTCTTGTTTAATCACTTATATCCGACAAAAAGTTCGTTAGTTTGAATTCTCAAACCCGCTTATTGTACTCAAAAGAAAGAAAGAAAAAAAAAAGAGAGTTCACTTCCAAATTTTGTAAGTTCGGTAGAAATTTCATTTTCTTTCTGCGTGTAACAAAATAAGTTTATCATTTATTTACTGATGAAAATAATTTAATTAAAAATTATACAAATGTTGGATCGAGTTGAAGTTTTTTCAAACAATAGATACTAAATTAAAAAAAAAAAACTACAAAAAAATACATATTTATCTGAACCAGTGGAGACACATTATTGTATAAAATAATTCAATCACGAGCTTAGTAAGCCGTACATTGAAATCTTATCAACTAAAGATTGAGAAAGTTTATGATAATCTTAATAATCTTTTTTTTTTTTTTTTTACAATCACTTTCTCGAGTGAATTTGTGAAAACGACATAACATAAGGCCGCTAAGGACAAAATACGACTTAGCCTATATTCTTAAATTGTTGATTATAAGCTTTGAAAAGCCATCAAACTAATCGTAAAAAAATTTCAATCGAATCCCTGTTGAAAACTAAATCCTTCTACAAAAATGGGAAAAGGAAAACCAACTCATCCCAATTACTAAAGATAAATAAATAAAAAACAATTATTTATTTTAGCTAGATAGTTATAGATTTTCAGAACATCAAAAACAAAAAAGAGTGTTTATGACTTATGAGAATGAGGAAAATAAATTCTTATGAAGCTTGAATTAACATTCTTTTTAATCATTAAGCTTCAAAATCTTACCCTTTTCACCCTTCAAGTGATTTTTATATCATCAAAATAGAGAATTGTTATTTTTTATGTAGGTAAAAAAAATTCATATTTCACCTCAAATTTTCACGATGATAAGCATGATGAAGTTCCCAAACCATATAATCATGGGGAAAAATATAGAATAAATATCAAGGACAACAATGAAACACCTATAACAAAGAAATAGGAAAGAATAGTGGAGAAAAAACAAATATGCATCATCAATTGGGAATATACCTTAAAGTTGTTTGTCTCTTGAATCTCTGACATGAATGAAATAGTATTCAACTGTGCATTTCCCTCCCTCAAATTTGTGTTGAAGTTGCAAAACAGAATTCAAAACACAGAAAGAAAGAAAGAAAGGAAAATTTTCAGTTGCAGATAAAGATAATGGAAACTACTCTAAAGAATATGACTCTTCGCTCCAATGTCTATACAGGTACAGCCCAGCTCAAAATTATAGCCAAAAAGGGGGGAAAGACAGAGAAACAAATACCAAAAAATCCTTCTCTTCAACTCCGCCCAGATTTTTGCTACTTCTTGACAGTGATTTGTTCATCTGTGTTTTCTTTCAACCCTAATCAATATCATCTTCTTCAATTTCGAATCGTTTTTGCTGTCTTTTTACCCTGCGTTCCTGAATTCTTCGTCGTTCCTTCCATAACACACCTCCCGTTCTTTACATTCCGCCATGTAATTCCTCACCTCTTCTCTAATCATCTCCTGCATCGCAGACAAAAATTCCGGCCCAAAATTCGGCCGTTTCTCCTCCGCCGGTGAGGATATACTCTGCTGCCGTCGCGGAGGGGAGGAGTACGTTCCGGGAAGAGACAGTGTCAGCTGAGTCGACGGCTCGATGTTCAGACTCGGCGTCGAATCGCTCGTGTCGGATCCCGACGGGCTCAAACATCGATTCGAGACGGAAATCGTCGATCCTTGACTGGTGCACTCTGTTTTCTTCTCCGGAGGCTCGTCCGCGGCGGTGCCGCCATAGTCCGAAATCGAAGAGAACTTCCGCTTCAATGTCGAGTTCCAGTGATTCTTAATCGCATTATCCGTCCGTCCGTTGAGTAGCCTCGCGATCGTCGCCCACTTGTTGCCGTACCTGGTGTGGGCCCCGACGATGATCTCGTCCTCCTCCGCCGTGAACGGCCGGTGCTCCAAGCCAGGGGAGAGCTGGTTGCACCACCGCAGACGACAAGATTTGCCCGACCGGCCGTGGATCGACTGGCTTATAGCGGACCAGTTCCGAGCGCCGTGCCGTTGCACGAGCATTCGCAGCAACTCGTCTTCCTCGGGGCTCCATGGTCCCTTGACCCGATCGACGTCCACCATGGCCGATTCTTAATCCACCAAATCAACAAACACAGAACTATAAAATCAAACGTCCAATTTCAGATTGAGGAAATAGAGAGAGATAACCGGAGAAGACCGTCGCGTACGGCGGTGGAGAGCGATGCCTCCAGCGGGAGGAAGCGGCATTGGGGGAAGAAAAGGGGCGAGAAGAGGTTTATAAACCTAAGGGTTAGGGTAACTGATAGAACCGGTTAACCGACTTCGATAACAAGAGGCATATCAACCGGTACTGCCCAGTTACCGGCTCCATTCTGTACGGCCAGATAACTACCACGCGGCTGCCACGTAAGCGCGTGGATCTTGGGAGATCCAAACCGAAACTTTTCGTTCGTTTAAGGGAACAAACGTGGGAGAATTTTTCGGCGATAATCAAATTATCGCGATATTTTGAAGAGTTGGCGGGTTCTGGGATAAGTTTCACTGGTGCCAGGCTGGAGTGCATTACGTGTGGGAAGCGAATTTGTTTTAGTTTTTCTAAAGTTAAATTACTATTTAATCCTTTAAACTTTTTTTCACTACTTTTTAATCCTATATATAATTTGTGGTTGGTTGCCATTTTCTTTGTCAATTTAATGATTATTTAAAGATTTGGCAAAACACTAATATTTAGCCAGATTAATGACCATTTATGAGATTTGATCATACTACAATAATTCAATACAAACATCGCTCAAAGTTAACCTTATAAAATTAGATGAGATTTTTTCCTTTTTCTAATACTAAATTGAAAATGTGTAGGGAGTAAAATGGTAATTTAGAGATATAGGTCTAAATTTTCGGGTAAAGTGGGGGCCACGAGGAGTGAGGAGGTGGAGAAAACGACAAAGATGGTCGCGGAATTAGAGAAGCGAATCTGGGGTGTCAGTCCAGGCTGGATGACAGGCACACGGACGTCAACTTAAACGGCTGGCGTGGTGTCCACCGGATAGTAGGCGGTTACCGGTCACCGCTCTACCGTTACAGACAATATAAAAGGAAACCTTGTAACAGACTAGGTTCCGTTTCCTTTTCTTCCTTCTTCGGTTTTAAATTTTAAATTTTGTTTCCACATTTGAAAATTTTCCTTTCTTTATTCCAAACATTTTTAAAACTCGAATCTGTATATTGTTTCAATTTTCAACTTTATTTTATTTTGGTAATTAAACTCTCAAAATTTTCAAAAACCAAGGGTGGTTATAAATTATAATCAGATCTTTTATCTCTCAATTTAACCAACCATCTATTTAGATTTACAATTTTTTTAATTTTTTAATACAACAGCGCCTTCTATGCCAAAAATAGATGCTTTAACTTGTATTTTACCATGTTTAAGATTTTTTTTTGGGAGTTCACAGTTATTAAGAGTTTAGTTGCAACAATTTCTTAATTCCAAACGGTGATTTATCAAATTAAAAGTTTAAAAAGGTCATTAATGTTTTTCTCTTTTTCTTTTTCAATTTTTTCTTAAATATTTTTTATTACACGGTGTGAATATGTGGTGGAGATTCAAACTCACAATAAAATATATGTTTTGTTGAACTAGATTAAGACTGGTCTTATTTATTAAATTTAGGATCTGAAATTTAGATTTTATAAAAGTCGGTTGAATATTTGATAACGATAAATAGATTGAACTTTGAATTGTCTATAAAAAAAAATAGTGGGTAACTCGGTTGATGATTACCTCCTTTTTTGATTTAGACTCATTTTTCCATTTAAATTTTAACATACAGTTTCTTAATGTAACTTTAACTTTATAGTTTTATTTATTTATTTTTGAAAATTTATAGTTGTATTTGAATGCGTTTAACATTTTTTTTAAGGAGAGAGAATATTAAATTTTATCTTCAACTTTCAATTCTTACTATATAAACTTTTAATTTTGTTAAATTGCACCCTGAAGTTTAAAAAGTATGACAAATTTTACGTTTTAATAAATATTTTTTGTTTTTTTAAAAGACATTTTAATAAATATTTGTTTTAAGAACCATTGAAAAAATTATTTATCAAGTACGTATAATGAACAGTAGAACATATATTTGATAAATTTATAGGATTTAGAAAAAAAATGACAGCATAGATGATTCTTTTATTATTATTATTTTGTAAGTTTTGATGTAGTTATTAATCGTCAATTTTGTGCATGGATTGAATTTAATTTTGTGTGAAATTTGATAAAATTAATCGATGAAACAGCATAAATTGAATAGGTGGCAAATTTTTCAATTATAATTGTATGGTGAAATTTGATACAACTTCGCAAGTTTAGGGGTACAAGTTGATTTTTTTTTAAATGTCAAATTTGTTGAGTTCATTTATTTTATTTTTTAGTACAACATCTGTGGAGATGAGAGATTAAACATTCGACCTCAAGGGAATGAGCAGTATGTCTTAATCATTAAACTATGTTCATGTTGGTCCTTTAATTCAATGCTTACGTGACATGTTAATTATATTAAATAAAGATTATATGGTGTGGCGTGACAATTTAACCGCACCGAGTTGATGGGGCCAAAATCCAATCATGGTCGTGAAATATATTTTGTAATCTATTTCATATGTAACTAGTACTTAAAATGATATCATTTGTCCACTTGAACATAGCTCAAATGATTAAGATACCAATATTCGAAGTTGGGAGTTAAACGAGGCCACTTGCCATGCTTCAGTTGCTAAGTTTGATAAAATTTTCTTATATGCTCACGTTCAAAAATTTTAATAGCTACATAGGTACAACTATTGAAATTTAAGATTGTTAAAGCGAATATGGTTTGGCGGTAATTGACAAAAGGTTGTGAGTTCTCCAGTAAGCCCATTTAGCTTGTTATTGACTAGTTTCTCGGTAGGAATAGGCATCTGATGGGTCTGATAAACTAGTTTTGACATAGTTAAGCAGCAAGAATCTTTCGGTAGTACCCGGTTGACGTTTTAAACTTGTTTTGACCCCGTTAAAGGTTATATATATATATATATATATATATATAATTTACAAATCCATTGTTGAAATAAAAAAAGTTTTAAATTATAGTTTAATTTTTATCTTTAAACTTATAAAAGTGCGTTTAATAAGTCCCTGAAATTTAAAAAGTGTCTAATAAGTCCTTAAATTTGTAATTTTGTATTTAATATATCCAAAATATATATATATATATATATATATTAACTAATATATCAAAATTTTAAAATCCATAAAATCTATAGACCTATTGTGTCTAATATAATTCCAACGTATCTATTGTTGAATTTTAAAAAATGAAAGACACAAATTTGATGAATCTTATGGACCTATTAAATACAAAATAAAAAATTTAAAAACTTCCCTCAAGTGGGTCAAAGTTCAGGGACTATTTAACAAAACATTGGAGGTTAACGGGGTGACTTTGTAATTTAAGCTAAAAAGGGTTAATTACGAGAAAATGAAAAAAAAAAGAAAAAAAAGAAGAAGGGAAGCTTATATAATTTGTGAAAGTTGTGTGGACTTTCTTTAATATACTATTTCTTTTGATGTAATTTCCCTCTTACCGGTGGTGAGCCTCTCCTTCTAATCAAGACTTCGAATTCGTACGGCGCCGGACGGAGGCGCGAAGCCACTGCTCAGCGGCAGCCCACAAAGATCAAGATAAAGAATTGGTAGTTTAATCGGAACTCGAAGAAACATTGCCGCCCAGTGCCAGAAGAACTTTCTGAAATTGATTGAGGAAAATTTCACAATCAGGGATTTAGGGTTTCTGGGATTCCATGTCAACCGGCAGACTGAAGGACGGGGACCGTCGGCTGGTGGTTCCGATGCCACCCGAACCAAAGTCTGAAACGCAGCTGGCTTCAACGGACTCGAACGCGCTCGTGGCATATACGCCGCCGGTGAAGGAGGAGGATGAGGATTTGGAAGTCAAGCTCCGGAGAATCATTGATAACGTTCCTGTTCGCGTTAGCAACACATCTGGGAGTTCTGCTGGTTCTGGTTCCGGTGACTTTCATCAGGTACTTTTGTGATTTATGTTGTTTTATATTGCATAGATTTTAGCTGGGGTTGATGCTCGTTGATGATTTTTGTTTGGGGTATTTCTCTCTGAACTAATTTCACGATGAATGCTTGACGTGTTAATGGAAAATTGTGCAAATGCATTGCTTGGAGTGGTTATCAACGAGTGTGAAATGCATCTTAGGTCTTGTGCTAACAAACTGGTTTCGGCACATTTCAGTAATTTAAATTAGTGAGAGTGGCAACAGATGATGAGTTGGAGAACTGTTTATTGGGGGAAATTGGTAGGTGTGAAAATCCTCACTATTTTTAGATCAAGATAGTTCTCCCTTATTTTGATGGGAGGAACTTGAGTACAGAAAAATTCGTAAATTGGGTCTAGCATGTAGATAATTTCTTTGAATATATGGACACTTATAAGGATCATGATTGGTGGTGTATAAATTGAAAGGTCCCGCTTTGGGTTGCTGAGACTAATTACGAAACATTAGTAGGGCGAGCTGGAAAAGGTAGAATCAAAACCTGGCAAAAATGACAACTGACGTTGTAGAGTACAACTGAGATGTTAGATTACCGAGACTAGATGTCTTGGTAATAGCTCTTTAGGTAATAGCAAAACCTGAGCATGTAACCTTTATTCAAAATCAGAATGATGTTGAGGACTGAAGAGAAGAGGCAAGGTATTTCACAATGCTTGGTCTATGTCCAAAAACAGGGAAACTATCCACCACTATACTTCAGATTCTTATTGGGGTGGATGTGGAATTGTGAATGAGACAACAATGTCTTGTTGGCTCAAGAGTGGGATGCTTGTGTTTTTGTTTTGATAACCTAACATAATGAAGCTTTTTTCATTTATCATTTTAGAAATGCAGTTATCTTGTAATTGAAATATCGTTCATTCGATTAAAATTTGCTGGTAACAGTAATTACTCTTATGCTCTTATGGTGTGGGGTGGCATAGCAACTTGATGCTAACTATATGCTAGTATTTGCAATTAAATCGTGCCTCTGCTGAAGTTAGGAGTAGGACCTACCCCTTTTAGATTTCTTCATGGTTAAGAAAGTTTAAAATTCTTGTGCTACTTTGTAAGATTTGAAATTGACATCGTAGAATTTGATTTATGACTCTTGGAAGGTTTAAACACATACTTATTGTGGCTTAGTGGGAGAAATTGATTGGAGTACTGATGTGCTCCTTGCACATGCACCCAAAATTTCATATGGTTACAAGTAATTGATAGATATCATTAGGAGGATTTTATGGAGATGCCACTATCAATTAACCACGGAATAGTTATTGTCGGTAAACTATCATGGGTTGGCTTGACCTATTTGTCCAAAGGGGCCAAAAAGAATTTAGTGGGAACGGGTACAGACTATGGTGGCCATTGGCCACCTACCTTTTTTTTTTTTGATATCCATGTGTGCAGGGCCACTGACCACCTACCTAAGATTTAATATCCTATGAGTTTCCTTGGTAACTGAATGTAGTAGGATCCGACGGTTGTTTTGTGAGATTGGTCGACTCGAGGTGCACTTAAGCTGGCTTGGACATTCACGGATATCCAAAAAAAAAAAAATAGTTGTAGGTAAATGAGTACTCTGTTTGCAGGCAACGCTCTGAGATTTTAGTTAGAGGAAAGGCAGTCCCTGATTTTGTTGGTTTTGTGTCATCCATGAAGGGCTAATGTCATTTAATAGAAGTGGCATGGTTCATAATTTGATTCTTTTGGCCAACCATATTGGCAAAATACAGTTTGACACAAAATATTGCTGTTTATTCTTGAGGTTAAATGGATCTACCATATTTTGATGGAGTTAAGAAAGTTCAGACATAACAATGCAGAACTAAACTTTTCCACCTATCTTAATATCATCTGATTGACTATGTTTTTAGGAAAGAAAATCTCCACTTGTGTAGTTACATCTACAATTTTCGCTCCAAAGTGCTTTAGACCTTTTTGTTCAATCCATTTATTTTCCCACCCACTCTTAATGATGAACAGCTATTCTTGAATTTATGGCAGTATGTCTCGATCCTTGAATTATGTACTAATATCTGCTTGTCCCATCTTTATCAAATGACAGTATAGGCAAATGAGGCGAAAAGAGCAAGACAGACTTGCTAGAATGGACGTTGATTATCAGAGAAAGAAAGAAATAGCCGAATTCAATATGCGAAGGGAAGAGAGATTGAAAGCTGCAGAGGAACGCACTGAAAAGAAGCGCTTAAAACGCCAAAAGAAAAAGCAAAGAAGAAAAGAAAAGAAGAGAAAAGTGAATTCAGGCGGAGATGAGAATCAGAAAGATGCATCCTCCGGTGATGACGGGGATACAGATAATGGTGAGGATGAAGCTACATGATTGATTCTTTTCCAGCTGGAACCGGAGTTTTAACTTATAGCATCAAGCTTTTTCGGACGAGCATCTATCGAACCAGAAGACAGCCACCAGTTTGCCTACCTGTCATTTAAGGGGTCCACAATTCCTTGTCAACCGTTTTAGTACCCGGATCTGTTGGCTTACGTGTTTCTATTGCAGGTGGAGTTGGAAGAATGGTGCATTTCGAATACAAATTCCTCCCATATCTCCCACAGGACACCTATTCTCTCTCTTTCAATTGCATGACATCCAATCGTGTTAGCAGAATATCTATTTCGTTTCATGTTGAACAGATTGACAGTTTATGAATCTGAGTTTGAGGGATACTCGTTGCTTATGATTTATGAACAGCAGGGATGTTCTTCAATGAGTAGAGATGCAAAATTTTGGTAATCTGATTCGAACTCACCATTTGACCTGCAGTTCTATAAACTGATCGAATCGATATAGCTTATGAGAGACGAAACTCGCATGCTAGTGAACAAAACCTCAAAATTTAGGCATTCTTTGACAACCACATTGCATGCTTGTTTGATGCTGTAAAAATCTACCTCAAACGCCTAGTCTCTTGTCAAAGATATTTTGATGAAGTCAAAGTTAGTGGTAAGTTTGTGTATATTTTGACCTCTACTTATTAATATGTTGTAAATGTGACGAAAAAAAGTGTTGAGGTGTTAGGTTGCTTCTCTTGGATTTGCATTACCATGGAGACCAGCTTTGGCCCACCCTAAGTTTCAAAATTCATAATAGGGTCATTGATAATATATATTTTTAGATAGGGAAAGTGGAGATTTAATCGTCAAAGCGAGTCTAGTTCAACGGTAATTGACATGTATCTCAAATCAAGAGGGTGCGAGTTCGATCCTTCATCCTTACCCATTGTATTAAAAAGAATTATCAAACTTTGTTGCTAATAGCTTAATATTTATTACTTTTAAATTTATCTTGCCCATTTATAAAGAAAAAAAAAAAGCTCTAATGGATATATGTTTCTCCACTTGAGTTTGAAAAATATTAGTTAACATAAAAAATATATATAATAATAAACTAAATTATTTTTATAATTAGTTACTTTTTTCATCCAAATATTTAATATTTAAGTAGATATCATTGTTACTAAAAAAAAAGTAAATGTCATTAAGTATCCAAAGAAAACCATTATTAAAAGCCATTATTTTCATTTCCATGCATTAATAAAAACCATTATTTTCTACTAGTCTTTATTTTTTGAAAAATGATGGCCCATGGAAAATTAATGCCCATTAATATTGTTTATGAAAATAGCCCCGTTTTTTTACAGCTTATATAGCCTTGGAACTTGAAAGTTCTTTTTTCGACAAGAATAACTCCTCTTTTTATTTAATTTGACAATAATAGCCCTCGAAAGTTGAAGCAATATACAGAGACCCGAGCCCAGCCCAAAAGGAAAATAAAAATAAAAATAAAGAAATAAAATTACAGTTTTTTTTTTGTCTGTTCAGTTTTGTTGCGATTTTCGGCTGTTAGTATTCTCCGTTTGCTCGCTTCAGTTCTTCCATCTTCGTCTCTCTCCCTGCTTCCGATTCCCTCAATCTCTCTTTTGTCTGAAACCCTAATCATTTCCATGGCATCTAATTCTTCTCGTCGCATCTCCGTTCATCAAGCGCTCGGTGGTGGTTATGGTACTGACCTTTATATTTTTCCAATTCGAATTCACATTGATGCTTTCTTATTCTCTCCTCGATCTGGTTTTAATGTTTTATATGCCTGAATGTGTCTTCCGATCTTTTATTTCTTGAATTTGTCGAATTTGGTGATTTGCCTGATTTTGTGTTTTATTCTATTAAATTAAATATATTGTTGGTTTGCTAATCTAGCTATTGATGGTAGTGGCTGATGTGCTGTTATGGAGGAAATGGTGTGGAGGGGCTGTCATACTAACGTCTACAACAGCTTTGTGGTACCTGTTCGAAAGAGCCGGTTACAACTTTTTGTCTTTTGTCGCCCATGTTCTATTGCTTCTCGTCGTCATTCTTTTCTTCTGGGCCAAGTCTGCTTCCCTTCTCAATAGGTACTTTGGGTTTCTCCCTTCTACCTGTTTTCAGTGCTTTACATTGTTTCATTTCCCAATCTCCACATTTTGGGTCGAATTCTGTGGAGTGGTTATGGTCTTTTGATGGATGATGAATCATTAGGATCCTTCCCAGAAAAATTAACTTTAACACCATACCATGTAATAGAGCCTAGAGGAGACTCATTTCACTGTGTAATGTGGTAACTTTTAGGATTTCAAATAAATATTCGTATGCAAATTTGGATTCCTTTTTGTGGAGCCATTAGTGCAAGAGAAGAACATTTTCTAATTTGTGGCAAGAAAAACGAGCATGTAGATTTTACAAGGTCAGATGTATTGGACTGATTTGTCGTAGGTTAGTTCTGATCAAGTGTTTGCATTCTTAAGGCTTGAATGTAAATTGCCATAGGGTAAAAGTTACCTTACTTTGTGATTCAGACCTCTACCTCCACTTCCTGATCTGGAAATTTCTGAGGAATCTGTTTCAATGGTCGCTGAAGAACTGAGATTTTGGATCAATTATGCACTATCAATTGCACGTGATATTGCAATAGGCAGAAACCTTAAACTCTTTCTTCAGGTTCGGTATTATCCCTTACTTGTCTTTTCTTCTGTGATATATGGGACTTATGTGTTAATTATTTATGCCAGGTTGCTCTTGGACTATGGATTGCATCATTCGTTGGAAGTTTCTTTAATTTTCTTACGCTGGTCTATATCGGTGAGTTTTTTGGGGCCCTTATTTCTTTGTAATCAACATTTTCAAATAGTATTGCTGTTTTTTTGGAACAATTTTATTCATTTTGTTAATATATTTTTCAGGGGTTCTTCTAAGTCTTTCAGTTCCTCTAGTGTATGATAACTACCAGGATCGCATTGATGAAAAGTTATGTGTAGCTTATAGATATGTACAGATTCAATACAAGAAGCTTGATGAGACTGTCTTAAGGAAGATACCATTACCCTTAAACAAGGAGAAGAAGATGCAATAGACATAGTACTCGCTTGACGTTTGGTAACTTCAAAAGAAGTGAGCTGGATCTACCTTTTTTCATAATGTTTAGCTCAATTTTTGTATTCAACCATGAATATTATTTCAGATCAATATAAAGTAATTATTATGTACTAATATTATAATGTCTGGTTAAAAAATCTGTTATTTGTCCCTTTTTTGTGTTTTTTTTTTCTTTTAATTTGAGCATCAGTTGATTTCCCTTAATCTTAATGCCGATCAAGGATTGTTGGATTTTGAAACTCATGAATAAGTTCTGTTAGCTTTGAGATAAGTTTATTACTTCTTTAATTTAGATGTCCTACTTATTAATATCTTAGAAGATTCCATAAAATTCTTATCACTAAGTTTTCAACTTTGCTGATGAATTAGTTAATTGTAATTTTTCTTTTACATGAAAGTTTCATTATACTTGATTACTTAGACACGTTAACTAGTTACAAAATTTATTTTCTCAAGTTTGCTGGGCTTTTTGTGGCTTAATGTTGCCAGTATTTTTTACATCATTTACTAAAATAGTGATCGCATTTTTTCCAATTCTAGCAAAACCACCCATCAAAGTCATTCTTACCCATTGGTCATTAAGGGGTATTCTCAAAATACATATACTGAGATTCACACTCTCTTTTTTTAACTATTATTTTTCTGAAAATGAGCTTGTCAAAGAAGTAGACTTCTATGGCAAGTAACCAATTTGTCAAATGTGTTTATCTTGTAGCAAAAGATTTAAGATGTGGGTAACACATATATTTTTTTTGATATCCCGTGGGTAATATTATGTTGTTCCTATCATCTTAGATGGCTGTTCTAATCCTTGAGTATGTGCTATACTGCAATGGTTTATCCAGTATAGTTTAATTGATCAATGCTAAATTGGCAATATAAGTTTATCAGTTTTTGTGAATGGTAAGAAACGTTGCAGATAGAGATTCATTTATGGTGAAATTATAACTTATAATGCAATGGTTTTTGTTTTCAGTAGACCTATTTGTTATCTTCCAATTGAAGAACTTGTGTTTAGTGTTTTCTCCTTTCTTGCATAACGTCTTGTTTTAGTTTTATTCTAACTATTGGAGATCTTTCTTTTGTTTTCTTTTTCTTTCAAATTTTACACTTCTGAATTTGAATCTCTTGTCTGATTTGCTTTGGTTTCTTGTTGCTACTTTGACGTATGCAGACGCACATTGGCTTTCAACAGGATGATCAGTAGATCAGCAGATTTTGATCAGAGGCACTAAGATTGCATTTATAAGCGATGTACTTCAGAATACTAGATTTTTTTAGAAAGTTGTGGTATATAGTTTAACATAAATGTATTCTGACAATGACTTTGGGGTGAGAACTAAAATCACTAGCGTTTGGTTTTGGATTGAAATATTGTGTCTCGGCTTCCCTGGTTTCCCACTCTGGGTTCTGTACTCTTGATTTTTGCAACTGTACTCTGCTATTTCAACTAAATGAAGATGAAATTTTCATGGATTGGAACATTTATTTAGCTCTTGCAATTTAGTTTTCCATGGCTGTGAGTTGTGCCTCGATTGTAATGATAACATGATTTTGTGATAACATTTTTGGTTTGTTTCAGAGTTAAACATACACTTTCGTCCACACGTTCTTAACTTTGCATTTCACGTGTTGAAACTTTAGCCTCTTAAACATGGTGTTCAATTTAGCAGCACCTTGCTTGATACCTGTTCTAATGGTTTATGGTTCAAGATTGTTTTTATCCCAAGTTGTATGAGAAGATAGAAGACAAGAGTGAAAATTTTTCTGATCTTTACATGTTGCTTAGGCTGATTAGTTGCTTTGCTTGTCAGGTGTAATGACAGAGAAAATGACCCATCCCGTGTAAGTAAGGCCAATGTAAGTTTCTGAACCTCACTTTTTGGGTAAAATGGCAAGCATCTTGGTGAGAATAAAAAATTATCAAAGAAAGACTCGCATGGAATGGAGAGATTATTATTACTGGGACACTACTGTACCAAAGCACGTGTGTTTTTGTCCCCTGGTTTGTATGGGGTTTTGCAAAGGACGCAAGTGTTCCTATATATTTATTTAAGCTGTCCAACTCACTTACGGTTCTTTATAAAATTCTCAAGTGCATCTTAGTTATGGCTTATGATTTTGGCACACACTAAATTATATATACATTTTCCTGCAAAGTTACTGGTACCAGGCACATGGTATGTGCCAAACCATAGGAAGCAAAAAAGGACAAAAGAAAGGCCAAAAGGATAGAGAATTTATTGCACTTTATAGAGGTGTTTGCCTTTTTAGTTTGGCTTAGTAAATTGAATCTATGCTTGACATGTTTGTTTACTTGTTCGAAGTTATGGATCTCGTGTTTAAGACTACCCGAACTCGGGTCTCCTCGGAGAAGGCTTTATGCTGGGAAATTCTGTGGGGGTGTTCCATAATTGCTGTGGACAGGTAAACTGAGTAAGATTTTTGGAGAGAAGTGAATTTGAAGCTGATACTGACTTTCTTGGGCACTGATAGGGAGAGAAAGATAATGCTTTAAGTAGACGGAAGAATCATTCATTTTTCTTTTCCAAACTCTTTTTAGATCCAAAGGACGAAAGACAAAGGCAAAGAGCATGCATGCATGCGTCTCTTAGGGAGACCAATGGCTTACTGGAGAACAGGTTGCTCTTTCTGGGTTGTTTACAAAAACCCCAATTATTCATTTGTCAGAGATCAATTTCTAATCATTCTCTCTTTTCTGAACAAATTCTAATATCAAACTTATGCAATCAAATTCTGTTTGATCATGAAAACTTCTCAAAACCAATATCTATGTTGAACCATTGAGAGATTTGCCTTGTTTTCTTATTTGATTCTGTTCAAATGAGAATGAAAATTAGTTCAAATGATGGAATAGGAATAAAATTCCCAATATTGTGTTTAGATCGATTTTGTTTACTAATCCTTAGAATGATCAATTTAAATTAATTATGGGTTTACAATGATTTTTGAAAAAGAATTACTAATTTAAAGTGTGTTTTAGTTTAGCTCCTTAAGGGATGACTAGAAGTATTTCTTTTTTAAACATACCACATTTGGTGATAGGCAAAAAAAATATTAAAAAAAAAACCATTTTTGAAGAAACACTTTAAAAGTGATTGACAGTTTAAGCATTGAGAGACGATTACTAAGAAAAAAGTGATTAAACTATAAGGAATGTTCTCGTGGGAAATGAAAAAAAAGAAGATAAATTCTATAAATATCTAGATATGAGTAAGAATTGTTCTTCGCTCTTTAAGAAAAAAAAGGTTGTTTGCCTAAAATAAAAAATCTAAATCCTTATTTGGTGCAGGACCCATAGGCTAGAAATCATTCAACTTGTAGTAAATATCATCTATGTGAATGTGACGTTAAGAATAACGAGTTTAAGAAAATGCATCCCGAGGGTTTGAGTTGTTTAGAATATAAATAAATAGCATAGAGATTCTTATAGTAGACAATAAATAATCTCAAACTATATTGTCAAACCAATGTGCCTAAGTAGTTGGATTTCCTTTTTAACATAAAGATATTGAATCACTTTTGTATGTGAGCTTTTGAATGTTTTGCATTTGAGATCACATTGAGGAGTTCTAAAATTTCCAATTTTATATTGGAAAAGACAAGATCTTGGCCATGGGAATCTTTGACAATGCAATGTGGGAATCAGAGGGTTGGTGGTCCTATCTTAGGCCAACACAACCATCCCATTTATATCATCTTTCTAAGGTCCATATTTTTCTTCATTTTCTTTTGGATAAGAATTCCTTTTTTGTTTTGATTTTAATGGCAAGTATATGTTTCAACATGAAGAACTTGAGGATAAAAATGATGTAAGATATAATAATATAGAGAATACCAGCTTTTAAACTTCCGAGAAAACATAAATACCGATGTCAATCTGAGTCTAACTGAACTAATTAAGGCATATATCTCCGATTAAAAGGTCGTGGGTTCGAATCTCCACCCTATGGATTGTTGTATTAAAAAAAGAGAAAAAATTTAATGTCGATGAAAATGTCGAAGTTTTAATCTCATAGAGATGTTAAAATTATGGTTTTTTTTCCTTTCTCTTTGAACTAACATGCTTGACGTCTCGTCTCATTTAGACCATCCACTCTTGAGAAAATGAAATATGTATTCAACCAAGATAGATTTATATGAAAAAAAAAAAGACCATCAATATTATTTTGAAAGAAAATTCATTTTTACATTGATATCCTAAATGAGTCGATTTAAATTTTTTAACCATAAATTTTTAATTTGTACTCATTAAATTGATTTTAGTTCCATTCAATTAAACCTTAAACTTAAATAAGTTATATAATTAATAATTTTTCAAAACTAAATTAGAAAATTATCTATAAACCCACCAATAAACAACATCATATTTACCCAACAAAATACTAAATACCAAAGTTAGCATAACTCAATGTAATTGATATATATCTTCACCCAAGAGGTTGTAAGTTTGATTCCACTCCACATGTTATACTAAAAAAACGAACAAAACACTGAATTTATTTTTATTATTATTATTTTTTGAATAGGATTTTCACCTTTCTAAAATGAATCTCAAACCCACCTAAATTTATTACTATTTTTCCTCGATGATTTGGGTTCCCTCCCAAAAAGATGAGAACTTTTCACACCCTTTTATGAATTTGACTATATCCAGACAAAAGCTTATTGTAAAGTGTGAAATAAGGTAATATTATTATATGGTTTTTGTTACAAAAAAATATTTTGTCCGAATATCTTTGAAACTTTAGGAAAATGGTATCAAAAACAGGACATAGGCTCGTGGGTACGATCAACTTATGTCTAGGAATTCGTAGTTTTATGTTCCCATCCCTTAATTATAATAATATTAAATCACTTCATACCCTAAAAAAAAAAAAAAAAAAAATCAAATTTCCCACCATCCAATTTCTATATTTTCACAATAATGCCCATACCTTATCCTACATTCATAACTTCACCAAACTAAACGATATAACATTAACAATAATAATAAAATTAATATAGTATATGAATATGAATACATAATGTCATAAACCACCAGTACTATAGTCGATTATGATATATATATTCGATTAAAACATCAAAACATCAAACTTTAAAAGAAAAAATACTTTATAGAACTTTAAAAAAGTTAAATTAAATTCAATGTTTGTGAAATTTTAGAATGTAAAAGTAAAAATTCATAGCCGTCGTTATTTTAAGCTAGGTGGCAAGTTTTTACTGTGGGTGGAAATGGTTGGTTACCGTGGTTAAAATGCCAAATTTACCAATCCATCATCATTACAAAAGATTGAAATGATAGTACAAAATTGGTAAAAGAGATGCTTAGAAGCTGGTCAAGTCAAAGATTGTATCCCAATTTTTTAAATTAAAAGAAGTATTTTCTTTTATTCCAAAAGTACATTTGATGATGAATTGTTTGAAACTTGTTCATCACAAAGATTTTTAAGAACCAATTATTTCGCTCTAGTTTGAGAAAAATTCCATGAAATTATTCTATTTATTTTTAGTATGAGGTGAGATGGAATAATATTAAATAATTATTTATAAAAAATAAAAATATATAATAGAGGAGTAATTACTAGAAAATTTTCAAATTAATTTATATCTACTCTACTGTCATTTTTAGTATTAAACTACTCATTTGGTTTCATACTTTATCTAATATAACCATTTTGTACCTATATTTTAAGATTTATAGTGTATTTTCGCTAGTGATTTTGATATTTGTCGGATCAAAATCATTTACTATATTATTAGTAGTGTGATTTTAGAAAATCAATTTTACTTAAATCTCTTTCGGTCAAAATCACGATTAGGATAAATTATATAATTTTTTAACCTTAAAAGCTTTAGGGAGCCCAAGAATATTTATGGGCTCCACCCAAGTAAACTCCCAGCTACAAGCAAGTGATGGCTGTTAGTTAATTAGAAGTGAGATGGCCCATGCCCAAAATTGAGCCTCTCAAAGAAGCCATAGCCATTGCTGAAGCTGAAGAAAACGCTGTGAAACTCAGACTTCTCTCTGAAACCTTTCATGCCTTCCAACTCACTCATGTCATCAGATTCCTTCTCTCTCTCTCTCTCTCTACAGAACTTCAGTGAGTCTCTTTCTGCTTCCCATTCTCCTTCTTCTTCCCAATGATTTTGTTTTAGGAGCCTAGAAGATGCAGGATCTGTTGCAGAAGAACAAATCATGAGCTTCAAAATCACAAATCTGCCCTTCTTTTTTCCTCCTCTTCTTCTTCTTCTTCTTCTTCCCTCTCTGGCCCTGGCCCTCAACGGCGATGGCCTCCTCTTGATTTCTCTCAAACGCTCCATTCTCGGCGATCCCTTGTCTGTTTTCGCCAATTGGAACTTCAACGACGCCACCCCTTGTTCCTGGCGTGGAGTCACCTGCACTGATCTCGGAAGCTACGGCGGCGGCTGGCCGGATGTTCTCAGAGTCACCGCCGTCGCCCTCCCCGGCAGCCAGCTTCTGGGTTCCATTCCTGATGAGATTGGAAGGATCGAGCACCTTCGTCTTCTCGATCTTTCGAGTAATTTCTTTAATGGGTCTCTGCCATTTTCCATTTTCAATGCTTCCGAGCTTCAGATTCTTTCCCTTGCCAACAATGTCATCTCCGGCGAGTTGCCGGAGTCTATTGGGGGTTTGAGGAGTCTTCAGGTTTTGAATCTGTCTGATAATGCGTTGGCCGGAAATGTGCCCGGAAATCTCACTACTCTGCGGAATCTTACTGTCGTTTCTCTGAGAAGTAATTACTTCACCGGAGATGTTCCGAGGAATTTCAGTTCGGTTGAGGTTTTGGATCTGTCTTCTAATTTGTTTAATGGGTCTCTGCCAGCGAGTTTTGGTGGGGAGAAATTGCGGTATTTGAACTTCTCTTACAATAAAATTTCGAGCCCCATTCCGCCGGAGTTCGCCAAGAGGATTCCGGCGAATGCGACGATGGATCTCTCTTTCAACAATCTCACTGGGCCGATTCCTCAGTCACTTGCTCTGCTTAGCCAGAAAACAGAGGCGTTCGCCGGAAACGAAGATCTCTGCGGGAAGCCACTGAAGCACCTCTGTTCAATTCCTTCTTCACTCACTACTCCACCCAATGTTTCCGATACTTCATCTTCTTCTCCGGCAATCGCCGCCATACCCAAAACAATCGGCTCTGTTCCGGCCACACAAACGACCGGAGGTCCAAACGGGACACAAGCTTCTCAGCCGCAGAACAGCATGAAACCCATCACAATCGCCGCCATCGCCATCGGAGATATCGCCGGAATCGCGATTCTCGCCGTCGTGATTCTCTACGTATACCATCACCGGAAACAAAAAACCCCCGATTCCAAAACCCTAAAGTCCAAACCCGCCGAGAAGAACCCGCCGATGGGCTCAGAACAAAACCCCCACAATCAGAAGAAACCCTCGTCGGTTTTGTTCTGTTTGGCTAACAAAGGCGAAGAGACCTCGGAGGCGACGAGTTCTTCCGACGGCGAAGAGAACAGAGAGAAATCCGGCGAGGAAAAAACAGAGAGTAAGAAAAACGGCGTGCTCGTAACGGTGGACGCCGAAACGGAGCTCGAATTGGAGACTCTGTTGAAGGCGTCGGCGTATATACTCGGGGCGAGCGGCGGGAGCATAGTGTACAAGGCGGTGCTGGAGGACGGCACGGCGTTCGCCGTCAGAAGGATCGGCGACGGCGGCGGCGCTGAGAGAATGAGGGATTTCGAAAGCCAAGTGAGAGCCATTGCTAAGATTCAACATCAGAACTTAGTGAAAATTCGAGGGTTCTTCTGGGGAGACGACGAGAAGCTCATCATCTACGACTACGCCTCCAATGGCTGCCTCGCCGGCGCCATTCACAGTAAGTTCTCTGCGTACTTTAGCCTTCATTTCCTCCTTTCTCTAACATGCGCCTCTGTTCATCGTTTTTTCCCTTATTGCTAATTTACATTATTTATAAAAATTTTTTTTTCTATTTATTCATTTTCTCTGCCATTCTTAGAATAATTAAGTCAAAATTTTGCAAAATTATGCTTACTTTCTTCTCAGTTTTTTTTAGCATATTTTTCACTACGAGACATTTGAATTGTTTACAATAAGATTCTTTTTTTATTTTCAAAATTGGCCTAAATTTTAAAAATGTTTTAAGCATCTAAATTTTGTTGTCGAACCAACCTAATAAATAGATTGTTTTATTTTTTAAACTTTGGAACATGCGTTTGATATTTCAGTCCTTTGTAATAGTCATTAAATATTTGAAGTCATATGCGAGGCAATATATTTTTAAAATAGAATATTCAAAATTAAAAATTTAATGACGAATTTTGAACATAAATTTACTATCATAGAATATAATCTCAACAAATCCAAAGAAAAGTAAAAGGAAAAGGATTATAATGAGTAGGGTTAGAGCATCTCTTTTTGAATAAAGTGCATATTTTCCAATATATTCAGACATGACCCATTTTGTCTTTTATTATGTTGTTTTATAACCTCATTCATAATCATATCATTGTCCCTACTTTTTGAACTAATTAGGAACTTGAGCCCGTGACAACCTTGGTTCTGTTTTTTTTTTCTTTTTAATTTACAATTCAAAATGAGATATAAATGAGATTTAAATTTAAATACCTAAGATTTTGATCGAAAAATATATGTCGTTAAATTATGTTCAAATTGATTTGATTTTACTATTTTTTTCACTCAATTATTTAATAATTCATACTTAGATTATTTGATCTAATAATTATTTGCCAACGTGGATAAATTATTCTCAAAACATGCTTGGTCTTGAATTTATTCCAAATTTATGGTAAAATATCTCTTGAGAACAACTTTAGACAAATTATGATGGTTATGTTGCTCAGTTTAGGCACAAGCTCCAATTATAAAGATCTTTGGTATAAAGCATACGTAGAGTATATTTATTATTTAATAAATAAATCGCTTTTCGTAATATGTTTAGTCCAATTAAAAAGAAAAATAACGGAATTGACCTTTTTAAATTCAGGAAAACCGAGTTTGTCGTCTTCTTCCCAGAGCCACCTTCCATTGGAGGCCCGACTGAAGATCTTGAGAGGAATCGCTCGCGGGCTGGCCTTCGTCCACGACAAGAAGCACGTCCATGGCAACCTCAAGCCCTCCAACATCCTCTTCAACTCCGATATGGAGCCATTGATCAGCGATCTCGGCCTCGACCGGCTCGTCTCCGGCACCTCCAGCGCCAAAATCGCCCTCGCCTCCGGTTCGGCCAGGAACTTCGGGAGCCACAGGTCCACGCCGACTCGCGAGCACCAAGACGGCGGCGGCGGCGGAAGCCCGGCGGTGAACCTGGCGTCGGGGTACCAGGCGCCGGAATCTCTGAAGAGTCTGAAACCGAGCCCTAAATGGGACGTGTACTCGTTCGGGGTGATGGTGCTGGAGGTGATGAGCGGACGAACGGTGACGGAGAGGGAGGTGAATAATCAATGGAGCGGCGTGGGATTGGGGGCGGAAGATGAGGGGCGGATGAAGAAGATGACGGATCCAGCGATCAGGGGGGAAGTGGAAGGGAAAGAGGAGGCGATGATGGGGATTTTTAGATTAGGGTTTAACTGCGTTTGTTTTGTGCCGCAAAAGAGACCCACCATGAAAGAAGCAGTGCAGGTGCTTGAGAAAATGTCTGCAACCATTTCTTCTCGCTAATTGATAATCATGGAGTATTTTCTTTCTCTGATCTCTACTGTGGATTTTTTTTGTTGTTGTGTTAGGATGGAAAGTGAAGCGATAATTCTTGTTCTTCTTTTTGAGATGGATTTGATTTGGGATGTAAAGCGTGTGGATAAAAATCATAAATCAATATTAATCTTGGAAGGAAAGTGGCCTGTAGTTTATATTGGACTCTATTTTCCAAATCTCTCGCTGTCTGGGTTGAAACTTGAGTTTCTCTCTCGTTTACGATTTAATTTAATTTAAGTATTTAACAATTATTTTTTTTATATTACGATAGAAATTTTGGAAATGATATATATATATTTATTGATTCTAATTTGTTCCGAAACAAAAATAAAAATATATATTATTTTTAATTATTGAATGACCTATGTATTGGACTATGAAATTCTATTTTTTCTTTCCTTAAAGGTTGTTTTCCGGGTTGAAAATGTTTCTGTTTGGCAAATTCGTTTTTTTTTTTTTTACTTTTTCAGATTCAATTATCCAAATGTGTAAAGTCTTTAAAACAACATTTGTGTGCTTTTTAGTGTTTTCATATTTTTTTATTTGAAATATAATAATTAAAAAAAATAAAAATTTTGATAATTTCATTTTTGGTAAAATTAAAAACTGTAAATACAATATATTATGAATTATACACTATTGTAAAATAATAATTCTACAAGATTTATACCATACGTTTTAATAAATTAATTAATATTATTCTAGGTTAAACTAAATATTTACCCAGGGTGGCTACCACTGGTTTATAAATATATTATTAACATTCAACAAATTTTTAAATTTATATTCAAATTCTTACCATCAAACACATATTAAAAAATATCCTAAAACATGGAATACAATTTTATTTTTTATTAAATTATTTGTTTACAGGTCACCAACTCAACACACCCTGCCAACAAACTATGAGAATGAACTAGAATTTGAGATTCATTTACAAGGAAGATTAATATATAATATGAACTTAGGATGTCTTAAGATCCAAGCAAGCCACCTAAATTGGGTCATTTTCATTTAACTCATTTGATCTCATATCAGTTGGATTTAAATATTAGTTTGATCCTTATTTTTAAAACATTTATTTTAATTTAATGTACTTTTAATTTTTATTCATTTGGGTCGTCTTTTACAAATTGAAACTAAATTGACCATTTTTAAAAATACATCGATCAAAATAAATATTTTAGAGTACAAAGATTAAAATAAATAAAATTTATCATAAACACATGAAATTCAGAAATAAAAATAAACAAAATAAAAAAGTGGGAGACCAAAGTTTTTCCAAAAGATTACCGTTGCATCTTCATCTTTCTGATTGTCCAACGAGATTTCATCAATTTTTGCTGTACATGCTACATTTGATTTCCAATGTCATCTCGTAATTTAATAACATAATTTAAAAAAAAAAATGTTAAGTCAAATTTGGTTAATACAGCTCAAAAAAGGATGTCTTGGAAATAGTGATACATTGGTTGGTACTCAGAGGGGGAAAAAAATAAAGTGTAACGTTCGTTGTCTTCTTACAAAAAATACGTTGAACAATGAACGCGGGATTTATTTCCAAACTGCCTTAAAATTCATCAGATTTATTTCAACAAATTTATATTAAATATTAATTAACGAACATTAATTAATAATGTGTTGTTGATCGGAGATAAATCAATAATTAAGCAAATCATATATTAGTGGATCACAATTCACAATGATGTTGAATTATTAGTTAGTTTGATTGATTGATTAACCACAAATATAGTAAAATTTGGAAAGCGGATCATCCAAGTAAATAAATCCTATTTTTATGTAAATCTGAGAGTTTTCCCACCGTTAATCCCAAAATTCTAACACCGATTTAGCGTTAAATAATCCAATTTGCAGCCACTCTCATCAGAAGCGCGTGAGTTTCACGTCATCCACCAAACGCATATCTCTTTCATTGGCTGGCACTCTGTATCCATCACAATCACTAGCTAAACCTCTCACCTCTTCTATTAAACCCTAGATCTTCATCTTCCTCTCGCCGTCGCTCCGCCGTACCGCCGACGACAAATGGCTGCCTCCGCTTCCCCTGCACTCCGCACTCCTTCGCTCCGGTTTTCTTCTCTCTCTTCCAAGCTTCCTGTTTCTTCGGCTTTTTCTGTTAATCTTCGTCCTCGGAGTGTTGGCGGGGGGCCGCGGTTTGTTGTGCTCGTTTCCGCGTCTTTGAATGCGAAGCCGACGGTTCTTGTTGCGGAGAAGCTTGGTGAAGCAGGTATTGATCTCCTCAAGGAATTCGCTAATGTCGATTGCTCGTATAATTTGAGCCCTGAGGAGCTCTGCACCAAGATCTCGCTCTGCGATGCGCTTATTGTGCGGAGTGGGACTAAGGTTAGCCGCGAAGTGTTTGAATCCTCTGGAGGGAGGTTGAAGGTCGTTGGGAGGGCTGGTGTTGGCATTGACAATGTGGATCTGGCCGCCGCTACTGAGCATGGTTGCTTGGTGGTGAACGCTCCCACTGCCAACACCGTGGCTGCCGCTGAGCATGGAATTGCGCTTTTGACTGCAATGGCCAGAAATGTTGCTCAAGCCGATGCGTCTACTAAAGCTGGTACGTCTTTTTTATTTGTTTGTCTTTGTCATAAACATTTTGTCGAATCTTCGTGTTCTGTAGCTTGTTGTTTGCTTTGGATCCGCTCGAAACCAGGGAAAGGGGAAAACCTACGGAAAGATCTCGACCTTTTATCTTAACTTTGGACGAGCATTTCGTTTAAATCTTTTTGAAAAATTATTTTAATGTTTAAATCTAATGTGCCCTAAAGAAATCCCTTGCCGATGTGGTGGTTCTTGAAGTACGTTTTTTTTCTAGTATCCATGCGCAGTAAAAGGTTGAAACCTGTCGGGGAATTTTATGTTGAAAATTCCTATACTCTACTAGTCTGGACTTTTTAGTTAGAAGTAAAAATAATAAAGGAATGAACAGTTTCTCTCTGCATCGGACGTTCTCTTTCCCTTTTGAGCCCGTCGGCAAGAATATTAGTCCACGATGTGATGCTAGACTTTGTTGGGTGTGATGTTGTACACGAGATGCTAGAATTTTATGTTAAAACGAACTATTTATGATTTACATTTTATCCTCCATCGCAGGGAAGTGGCAACGCAACAAATATGTAGGTGTATCGCTTGTCGGGAAAACACTGGCTGTAATGGGATTTGGAAAAGTTGGATCTGAAGTTGCTCGTCGTGCAAAGGGACTTGGCATGCATGTAATTGCACATGACCCATATGCCCCAGCTGATCGCGCTCGTGCCATAGGCGTTGAGCTTGTGAGCTTCGATGAAGCCATTGCAATTGCTGATTTCATCTCTTTACATATGCCTTTAACTCCAGCCACGTCAAAGATTCTCAATGATGAAAATTTTGCGAAGATGAAGAAAGGAGTTAGGATTGTGAATGTTGCTCGTGGAGGAGTGATTGATGAAGAAGCTCTTGTGAGGGCGCTGGATGCCGGAATTGTTGCTCAGGTTCTTTTCCTTCGTTTACTACCTGACACTGAAATTTCCTAATTAGTATTTAAAACGCAAGGATGGTATCGTGTTTCTTTTTCTGATAGGCTGCACTTGATGTTTTCACTGAGGAACCACCCTCTAAGGATAGCAAGTTGGTTCAGCATGAGAATGTCACTGTCACTCCCCATCTCGGTGCCAGCACAATGGAGGCTCAGGTGTGTGTTTAAATCAGAGAACTTAAGCTTGTGTTTGCCTTTTTATAATTTATGACGATCTTTGAATTTGGTGTGCAGGAAGGAGTTGCTGTTGAAATAGCTGAAGCCGTTGTTGGAGCCTTGAAAGGGGAGCTTGCTGCTACTGCTGTCAATGCTCCGATGGTTCCTGCAGAGGTAGAAACCCTTAGTTTTGGAATCTTCTATCACTCTCGTGTTTCATATATCGAGGTCACTTGATTCAGACGTTTACCTGAAGTATTTCTGTTCACCTCTGTTCTATTTGTTTTATTGATCTTCTCGCTTTCCAAGTGGCTATATCTTTAGGTTTTCTGATTCATTATGCTATGCCATCGAGTAAATTTTGTCTTTTGAAATGCTATCATTTATGTGATTTAGAAGAACTTTTTAACAAGTCTCCCCATTTTTAAAGCTGGACATGGGCTTATGAAAGAAAAAGAGAAAAATAGTGATACTCCAGCTGTGTGCCGCGTGTGGGTTAGAGAGATTACTTCTCTGTTGGTGTCTCTTAAGTCTTGCGAGTATTTTCAGAAACCTCTCTGTTCAGCACTACTACCTGCAAGTTATAAGTGGATGACTTTTTTAATTCGTTACTTGGGTGTACTGATTATCATGGCCCGCTGAGTTGTGATTTGCATCATCATTATTCATCATATATTTTATTGTTAATGAACTAATTCTCAAGTTTCTGGTATATTAGGATTTAAACAAAGTATTATTTCTTCCCTACAGGTGTTAACAGAGCTGAAACCATTTGTTGTACTCGCTGAGAAATTGGGAAGATTGGCTGTCCAATTGGTAGCTGGAGGAAGTGGTGTGAAAACTGTGAAAGTAACATATGCTTCTTCTAGAGCCCCTGATGATCTTGACACCAGACTTCTTCGTGCCATGATAACCAAGGGTCTAATCGAGCCCATTTCTAGTGTTTTCGTGAACTTGGTCAATGCTGATTTTACTGCCAAACAGAGAGGACTAAGGATAACCGAGGAGCGAGTCATTCTGGATGGGTCACCCGAGAAACCATTAGAATACATTCAGGTCCAGATCGCCAACGTGGAATCAAAATTTGCCAGCGCTATATCAGATAGTGGAGAGATAAAGGTGGAAGGACTTGTGAAAGATGGAATCCCTCACCTCACGAAGGTCGGATCCTTTGAAGTTGATGTAAGTTTGGAGGGTAGCATCATACTCTGCAGGCAAGTTGACCAGCCAGGTATGATTGGAAAAGTTGGAAGCATTCTTGGAGAAGAAAATGTTAATGTCAGCTTCATGAGTGTTGGGAGGATCGCTCCTCGAAAGCAGGCTGTTATGGCCATCGGTGTCGATGATCAACCCAGTAAGGAATCTTTGAAGAGG
The DNA here is from genome assembly GCF_013281855.1 of Momordica charantia. Taxonomy (NCBI): domain Eukaryota; kingdom Viridiplantae; phylum Streptophyta; class Magnoliopsida; order Cucurbitales; family Cucurbitaceae; genus Momordica; species Momordica charantia. The sequence continues at coordinate 3,140,609 of NW_028275158.1, forward strand.
ATTGGTGATGTTCCAGCGATTGAAGAGTTTGTTTTCCTCAAGTTGTAGAATGTGGTCATGAACATGACCCTTTCCTTCCTTCTTTCCCCCATCGTTCTAGTCTGTGTACCACCCTCTCGGGATTTGGGTACATTCCTACATGTTTGGCCCCAATTTTGACAATTTTCATTAAAATAAGTTGGTTTGTTTTCTCAACTTTTTAAATGGAGAAATGTGCTCTACTAAGTTGTTTCAAGAATGATTATATATACTTTGACTGGATGCTCTTGTAGTTTCTGCAGCGTTTGGGACAACAATAGACAAAGTTTGTATCTCTATCTAACAATGATTCCATCCTCTAGAAAATGACTACCAAAATGTTCTGTTTATGAAGTGAACAGCCATACTTTGAAGTGCAAACTTGCCTTGTTTGTATGAAGTCGCCAAAATGTTCTGTTTATGAACCCAAAATAAAGGGCACCTCAGCAATAGTTGTTGGTAACGATATGTTGAGGTTATGAAGAGCTAAATAGGCAGCAATTCCAGCAGCATACCCTGCAAATGCGAAACCACTGACCTGCAGAAGAAGAAATAGACGAATAAAACACTCAATTCTTAGAAATCGGATTATCGTTTCATCTGCTGAATGTGGAAACAGGGGCATCACCTTTCTTAGGTACCAAAAGAAATCCACCTTCTCCATCCCCATGAATGCAACTCCAGCTGCAGATCCAATTATGAGCATGGATCCACCAGTACCAGCACAAAATGCAATCAGTTGCCAGAACTCGGAATCTCGAGGGAAGGAGGATAGATCATACATTCCCATTGTTGCGGCAACTAGCGGTACATTGTCTATTATTGCTGATACAACACCAACTGCACTTGCAATGAGTTCAGCATTCGCAATATGAGCATCGAGGTAGTTTGCTAACTCGCGTAAGATCCCTGCAGCCTCTAAGCTGGAAATGAAAATTCAGGCTTGCTTCAATAGATGCAATGTAAATAAGGCATTGCATTCTTGATATAAAAATTCAAGTTCAGATCAGAATAAACATTTCAGATCAAGGATTAAGTTGTTATGTTGCAAAGTTGTTATGTTGCATATTGCACACTGGAAGTACAAGAAATGGTATAAAATCTCGAATGGATGGTAGATGGTGCACTCACCTGCTGACAGACAAAAGGATTCCAAGGAAGAAAAGCGCTCCCTGCGTATCGATACGAGATAAAGCCTGAGGAACTTTTAACTTTTGCCTTTCCGATTCGCCATAGTGAATTGCATCAGTGAGAATCCAAAGAATTCCAAGCCCAAGCAGCATACCCATGTAGGGGGGCAAACCTGTGAGGGCTTTGAACACTGGAACAAAGACCAAAGCTCCGACACCTACAGAGAAAACAAGCTTTCCTCGAGGCGCCATCTGCTCGGATGCCATGACATTAGGAAATTCCTGCCCCTTCACATTGACTTCACTGAATCCAGGAAGAGAAAAACTTGCAAATAAGTTCAACCTTAACAGAATTCCTCAAAAGAAATCTCGACTTTCACAAAACCATAACTTTGACTTAGGTGCAAAATCTACACCTTGTTAGAGACAGAAGAGCCAGTGGAACTGCAAGCGAAACAGCTGATGGTACAACCAAGTCCTGCGAACAAGATGGACAACGATTGATATATAGATGAACAGAAAATAGAACTGCTATAAAGAAGTAAAATTACAAGATTTCCAAGAACTTCAAGAAGTCCAGACTCTTCCACAAACTATTACCAAAAATCTCCCAACCCCAAACACCAATAAGCATTTCAGATCAGAATAAATTCATCATTCATAAGAAAGAACCACAATAAGTATTTCAGAGATAGAATAGTACTTTGACTGTCTGCACAGTTGATATCTGACCATGTATCCACAGCATGGTGGTGGTTACATCTCCAATCGGTGTCCATGCTCCACCGGCATTTGCTGCTATCACAATCACAGCTCCAAGTAGCCTGTTTCGTATGATCCGTTTCTTAAATTGAGATCACAGAATTGGTTGGAAACCAATGGTTTGGCCAATTCCAGAAAAGGAACTAACAGAACTTTCTAAATACTGGACGATCGAATGCATCGAATTAGACATTAGACGAGAATTGCATTTTGCACTCTCCATGTAAATCTAGTTTTATGATCAATAGATAGAGTATACAGACAACTAACATCTGCAAAGCTACATATTATTGTGCTGATATGACAGCTGGGGTTACTAAACTGTAGGTAAGCAAAATAAGAGGAGAAATACCAGATTTCAGACTGTTCAAGAGGTCTTCGTCTCTCCCTCAACTAGTTTAGTGATTTTCTGATTTGCTTACTTGCATCATCTATTTACACTTTTCTAACCATACCAGGAGGGTCCCAGTTCCCCTTTCTAACACACGAACTAGTCACGCTCATTCCCACACTTCTTATTCCTAGAATACGTATGCTTATATGAGGCTTGTTGACCCTATCATGTGCGCCTCAACAACATGAACCAGTATTTTACACAGAGTGCTATATATTAGACATGTACAGCCACTTAATTGTATAATAGAGCAATCACGAATGTATAAGTTGTGCATTATCGGTATCATACTTGCGATACTCTGATGGAGGAACTAGTTTTCTCAATAGAGAAACCATGATAATTGTGGCTGTCAGGTTGTCGAGGATCGAACTTAGAAAAAAGGTTACACCTCCAATCTGCAATAAAAGGATTTTAGCTGTGCTTTTTCAGTATAGTAAGTCAAAGAATGTAGAGATTAGTACAACTAGCTCGAGGGTCTCAAGTAAATAAGAAGGAAACAGATCTGTCTTCCCCATATGAAAAGGCAACCAGTATAGACAAAACAAACAAAATGTTCGGAATATTTTCCTTCATTTCGATTCATCGATCGCCTGAGATTTTTTTTCACGTCTACCAATTTAATTGAAACATGTAGGTGAGTTTAACAATCAAGTAATGGACAAAAGTCAAGACCCTTACGTTTGGAAAAGAATTTAAATAAAACACATCAAGATCTATATACTTTTTGGGAAGGAAAAGGAGAACACTGACCACCCAGAGGAGCGTTCGGGGTTTTCGAGTGGTTATACTGTCTGTAACCAACTTAAATCCTTGATGAGCATCGACGATTTCTACTATGGTCATTGCCCCAAGCAAGAAAAATACAATTTCACTGACTTCTGCTGTTGAATGTGTTAGCTCTGAAACTGCAATTTCAGTGGATGGAGCCTACATATGAATTTATAATAAGAAGTAACTGAATGACTGCACAAAGCAAACAAATAAAACTTCAATATGCTAGAAAAGGCAGCAACGCCATGGAGGATTGCAACCAAGGTAGAAGCAAACTCCACTCTCCCTATCGTAATTTATGGCATACAGCATATACGGTGAATCGACTTTTGAGTGATTATTCTTAAAGCAATTGGATGCTAAAAATGAATCAGTTGTCGTTCGAGAAATGCAGTTTAAAGTAATATTTTTGGTATGCTTTTGCCATTTTGAAAGATGAGTAATGTAACAGCCGCTATGATCTTCCATTTGCGTTTTGGATGGAGAATGTAGAAAATGTCTACGAGATTGTCGATTGTTGACCATGGAATTCTAATGCTCATGAAGAAAATGCAGGAGAATCCAGATAGAGGAGAGAAACAAAGAAGTGTGTATTACTAACCATAAATTGCTATTCTGTTGATTAATAACACCGATGAAAGCATAAAATAGATCCATCAAATCAGCTGAATAAGTTCGTCAAACACGAACTAAAATAAATTATCACATTACATAGAATGAGTCACGCGAGATTTCTTTCATTGGAATGTTCATTAACTATTAAGTTACGAGATAAAACCGAAGCTTATACAATATGAAAACATCTCTACCAGAAATCTATAGATTTTCTCCAGGTAGTAAAGAAAATGAAAGTAGTAGAAAAGCAACAAACAAATTTTAAGTTCTATAATCAAACTCAAACAAACATCCCAAGTAAAACGGGCATGTATCGGAACGTTTTATATAGAAACTGAATCTTACCCCAATACTTCGAACAACCCATAATCCGACAGCCATCAATAATCCCACTCCACTCTTGTTGAAGGCAAGAGATTCTTCAAAAATGATTCCAGCATATCCTATACTAAACAACAACACCATAGCAAGATCCTGTAACACAAATTGGATAAAAAGATTAAGGACACATATCAAGCATACTGCACTTGTTACTTGTTACTAGATATATATATAGTTCAGAACAAGACACAAAAACTAAAAGAAAGAATCAGACAAGACCAAACATATGAACCTGATTAGCAGCAACCCAGGAGTGGTTAATTGCCACTGTCCCAGTAATGGCTGCAGCAAATATTGCAAAAGCTTTTAGTAAATCGGTCTTCGGCTGGTAACTAGCTTCGAAATCTTGTGAACTTATCTCGTCAACTGAGCATAGGGGATCACAGGTTCCTGACTTTGATGTGAATTCCTGATATTATGCCAGAGTTGAACACAAATAAATTCCTTACCAGCTCAAAGCTTTAGACATGGTATACTGATAAGTGATAACATCTTCATCATTCAGACGACAATAACAGTAGTAGAGAATGAATATACCATACTTCACGAATCAAAATGAGATTACAAATGAAAGATTGAAAGCATTATCGATCAAATTTCTATGTACCCTTTTACGAAATACCAGAATCCTACAACAAACAGTTCGAAACATTCAGCAAGAGTTTCAAAAAGGGAAACCTCGAGTTGATTACTGAAGCCGGGTGGAGCTGGCTGTTGCTGAAATGAAGAAGACGAAGCTGGTGAAGAGCCTTTTGCCTCGTCTTCAGCCCGCGCGAGAAGGTTCTTACGGAGCAACCTTGGAGTTCTGAGCCTGCTCGAAGAAGAAGCGTAGCGAGTGTGAAATGGGAGTGAAATAGGAGAAAGGGACTGAAGTGAAAATCTCTTCCAATGATGCGATGGGGGCAAGTGAATCCCAATGGAGAGGGAAGCCATTCGATCGAGCTCGAGCTAGAGATTCCACAAATGGGACTGTATTACAATTTACTAGTACAAGGGAGAAATTGGGTGGACTGGATATGGCAAAAGTTTTGCTCCTTCGTACTGGGGTCTTCACGATATGAAAAGGGTAGCGATGAATCAACGAGCAATTGCAGGAGAGTTGAATTGGGAAATGGGATTCCAGAAAATTTGCTTAATCCGGGACTTCCCAGTTTTGGGGTCCTTTCGATTTTCTGGGTTTGTTTCTCATATATACACCGAGATTTTCGATGCCAAAGAAAGGTACGAATTCCCACTCCTGATCTGAAACAGTAAAGTGTATATAAAATGGGAAGATTGCAGGAGGGTCCGACAAGAATTGGCAAAATTATATTTCAGGGTAATCAAAAGGCTTGGGAATTGGAAAAGGTATACGAAGTGGGCATCTGCAAAAGCTCATGGTTTCATGTTTGTTAAATCATTTTCTTGATTAGTGAAGTCTCCAAGGCAAAGATAAGATAAACTGAGAATCCCAGCATAATCCAACTAGTCAAATATATATCTTTCATTAAAAAATTGTAGGTTGGAATCTCTATCTTAAACTAATTTCTCAATTTGGATGGCTAATGAGATCGTTGATGATCTGTTAAACTTGTTATTCCATTAGAACTGAACTACAAATGGTCTAAATTATAGAAATTCTTGCTTTTGAGAGGGTTGGGTACCAATCAAATTAGGATTTTCTGTTTGTGGTTGAGAAGCATATATGCATTATTGTTATGCTAATATCCATGACTTTTTTTTTTCCCATAAAAATTGGGTTTTAATCGACTCATTTATATTATTACTCGACCAAAATATTCAAGATTTGAAGAAGAAATCCACAAATAGTTGAACAAAAAAAGTCAAATTTTCTTGAAATTTGAGAGCCCAAAATATGATGAATCCAAATCCAAATGGGTTGAAAATGGGCCTGAACGAGGGGCAGAAAGAAGCCACCTCTTGGGCCTATTGGTCCATCTACTAACGCAAAATTGCAAATAATTCACTAAATTTTGTGGTGCCACTATTAATCTAAATATTTTCGTTGACATTATTGACATTTTAGTTATTATTATTATTATTCATAATTACATTATTCACAAACTTTTAGAAAGTTTATTCCTACCCTTCGAACACAAATTTCTAAATCCAAACAAATCTACATTTACACATCCTATCTAAATTATCCCACGTTAAATTTATTAGATTTAAAATGTCGATCTTACCCCTCAAACATATCACAGCAACAATTTGTTACACAAAAATTCATTCTCCCTGACATCAAAACTCAAACATCTCTCTCTAAAAGAATTGGTTTATTTGGGTCCTCTCGAAACATCATTCAATATACTCACTGCGTTGCGACTATCCGTCCCTTCTTAATCCTTTGATATTAAACCGTTAGCCACGTTATACTATCCTCCTCGAATAATTTCTTGATTCGGTTGGCTAGTCCATGGCCATAGCTTTTAACACACAGGTAAAAATAGGGATATTTGAAGAGGGAATTGGTAGAAAGAGATATTATTTTGTGATTCAAAATGGGTTGGCCTCAAGATACAAAATTTAAGGGGTAGTAAGTTAAGTAGGGACAGTAGAGGGTGTCAAAGGATACCCAAAATCTTTGTCTGAGAGGGCAGACAATTGGTGCAGAATTTGACCCTATTTTTCACAAATTTAGGCCATACCACTTCCAAACCAAACCCTTCATCTTCAATCTAAAATCTTTTTTTCTTCATTCACTTATGAAATTCAAAAAAACAAAAAAAGGAATTTTAGTAATTGACTCTTTTTACCATTTTTCTTTAGGGTAAAACCAAGCTGTCTCAGCCCACAAGGACCACCAAACTTTGCACTGTTTTTTACCATTCTTTCTGAGTATAATTAAATGCTGTTTGTCCATTTCTCATTTAACATGTTGGAAGTGGGACAGCTTTTCTAGGTAACCTCATTTATTAATTTTTTTTCTCTCTTTATTTCCTCAACAGTTTTTTTTCTGTTTTATATCCTTATCTTTTTCCCTCCCTCTTTTGAATTTGGAGAGAATTGATTTCGAGAGGAGATTCAAAATTTCTTTCTAGTTCAACAGTTACAGGATGGAGTATCGAATCATCGACATTTGAGATGTGATATTATGTGTTTTATCTACTAAGCTATTCTTGGATGGTAGAGTAAATTCTAATCCACTACTATAAAGAGAGATATTTATGTATGATGATCGACAATTTAAATACTCATTTTCAGGCCTTTTACTATGCATATACATTATAAAATGATATTCATATTGATTCAATAATTTACATTAGGAATGCGACCAAAGTCCTAATTTGGTTGGGTGGAATACAACATTTAAATTGTTATGAATTTTTTTTTTGTTTTTAGTAAAATCAAAAGTAAAACTACTGGGTTTATGCTTAAAACAAACAATATTATACTATTTTGGAGATATGTCCTAACAATTTCATATAAAATATTCGAGAGTATACTTTTGACATCCATTTCATTAACCTTTCAAATAAATTTTAAAAGTCAATCCGAACATAATACAATCGCATAAGGTACATCTTACCATACGTTTGAGTTCTCATCTTAATGGTTGAATTGAAATATGAGAACGGAAAACAATATAGATAGAGTTGTCAACTCCAATCTCATGAGAAATAAATTTAAAGGATGAAAGTACTCATTAAACTAAAGGCATGAGATTGAAAGATGAGAAATGATAGAAGATTTAAATAAATGGAGACAGCCACAACTTTATCTCTTAGTCTTACCTCACTTCAAAAACTTACTTTGCTTCATTTATTATGTGATGTTCCTTTCACTCAGTTGGGGTAAATTTATGAGTTACTCCAAGGAAACCACTTTCTCAACACCCTCCATGGCCCATCAAGGAAAGTTACAATATCCTCCAAAATGTTCCCTTTTAACCCTTTTCCAAATAGTTAATTAATTTTTGTAAGATTTCATAAGTGAAGCTGTGAATAGTTAATGCCTTGTTCGACCTGTCTTTGGATCATGAAAAATCCTAAGATCAACAATATTTAACGTCATACCTCTTTTACTTTCAAAGAGATTGTCCCATTTGAGTTCGAGACGTAGAAATCGCTCACAAATTCTACCATCTAACTTTGCCTACTCGATATCCTTGAAAAGTATGAACAGGGCATTACTAATTTTCCAATACATCAAAATGAAACCATACACGTCGAGAATTCAAATGGGTCATACACACACAAAAGAAAGGGACAAGTCCATCACAAAAACTTGATCCTACACACATTGGATCCCCCATTACATAACATCAAACATTTACTCTATAGAGACACAAGAGAATTTGAATTCTTTCAGAAAAGAAAAAAACATTAAGTTGGGTCACGCATTGGGAGTGGATGTTTGAGAGGGACCATTTAGGATGCTGTTTTTTTTTTCGAGTCATTTAACATTGTCTGTTTCTGTTTCCCATTGGCAGCAGAAGTTTCCACAATTGCAGCTCCTCTGCTCACCAGATCATTCTGTACCAAATGTTATCTCTTCATTTGCTCTCTCTTTCTCTCTCTAACAACAAAGATAAAGAATTTATTATTTCAATTTTCTTTCTTCTTCTCATCCTCAAATTATTGATGCATTAATTTTATGGATTCAAACTTTCAGGGCTGTGGAGATATTAATTTCCCATGATGATTTTTTTTTTTTTTTTTTTAAGAATGGAGGTGGGAGTTCAAAATGTGTTTTTTTTTTCTCATTGGGTAGTAAATGCAAATGGGAGATGTGTGAGTATTTTATTTCAAAAATTTTGATGTCAAATCTCTTTTTTACAGAGATTTGTTGTTGCCCAATTGAGATGTTTGACTTGCCAGTTAGATTCGTGTGAGTTGGGATAAAATGGTTTGGTATGTGAGTTTATTTAATCTAATTTTACAAGTTAATAAAACACATCTTGGGTATTCTATATGTTAATCTTTATAAATTATAGACTTGTAAAATCGAGCACATGTTGCGTTATATAAATTTAGTTGTTCTATACAATACTAAATTATAAGTTTGGTCTCTAAATTTTCGGGGCGTATCCAATTAGTTTTAATAGGATTTTGTCGTTACTTCCACCCGTTTTAAGGTTAGTTAATTTGGACTTGTTCGTAAAAAAAAAACTCTAAATCCTATTGTAGAATGTTTATGTGACACCACATCAACTTTTGTACTAAACAACCTATGTTAATTAGACTAATCAATATCAAACTTAGGAAACAGAATACTTAAAATTATGTTAGATTTAACATCGATCTAAACACAGTTTAATTAATCACGAGAGAACATAGGTCCAAATCTAAAGTTTAAACAAAAGAGAGTTGATTTTGGGAGTAGTGGGCTTGTGACTCCCCGATTCGAGCCCCGCCTTGCAAGGTGTGTAGCCGAGGTTTTCTCCTCCTATTCGGAGACAAGTCCCGTAACATTGTTACAGTATTGGATAGCCAGATTCAACCGACAAAATCACACGATATCGATTTTGGATTATAAAAAATAAGAAGTTTAAAAAAATTTGAAAGGCTCCCATCCCTATGGGGAGGGAGGGGGAGGCAAGGCAAGAGTTTGCCATGGTTCTTTTTTTGTTATGCACAAAACTTTACAGCTGTTTGCCAAAGAAAACCCTAAACATATTTATGCATAAGAAAATAAAAAGGAGGTTGCAAAGGAGGTTTGGTCCAAAATTGAAACCCATTTGATTTAATAAACAAAAGTCAATGAGTTAATTATGAGCAAAATTTGTGGTAGAGAGAGAGAGAATTCTTCTCTCACACCCCTAAACAAGGCTCAATTGTAATTCTAGAATTATGAGTGTGGGGACAAACATTCAATATTTTGATCTTTTAGTCCTTTGCTTTGGAGCAACCAAGCTGTTTCCCTCTATAGTGCATCATTATTATAGCTATAGCTATGCTACCCATCTACCTTCCATCTCCACCATTCTACCGACCATCGATAAGGTCTATTTGGGATTTATTTTCTTAGATGAGTTGTTATGTTATGTCTCGTTTATGAGATATATGAGGTTTTGTTTGTTTGCATTGTTGACTTTGTTGTTGGTGTTCATATTGCTTTGTTTGATTTGTAATTTGATTTCAGGCTGCTAGATCTATTCTTCTTTTACGTGTAATATACTTAATTTCGTCGAAAAAGAAACAAGGGGAAAGAGAGAGGGCAGATTTGTAATTTGTTAGATTCAACTTCTTTTGGGATTTTTAAATGGTACATTTTTACTTTTTTTGAGATTTTTATGATAGTAGTATTAAGTTGATGTTATTAGTTTAGAGTGCGGATTATGATGAAAACTTATCGTCTTATAAGGAGGGAAATGGTTTCGAACAAGAATGGACTTTTTGTAAAGTAAAAGTATATGTCATTTTCTTATTCAAATTTTCATCGAAAAGTATCATCTTTATCGAATTAAGAGAGTTTCTCTTCCTTTCATGTCGTTATAGTTGAAAATAGACTAGATCCCTTCAAGTATTTTAGACTTATGAGAGGGGGAGGACTTTTCATTTTCTCTTCTTTAAAAAGATAGACAAAGATGGTCATTAAGTAAAGAATCTACCACAATAAAATGAAAAATGTAGAGTTAACTGTGAAAACTTTTGCACCAAATCTCCATTTTACATTTAACTTTTCTAGTAAGATTATTAGCTTGTATTTGAGAGGGTATTTAAAAAAATGTTTTCATCAAATAATATATTTCTACGAGTATAGAGTAAAAAGTGTTTCGATATCAAATCAACATATTTTTTTGTTCAAGCGTATCAAAAGTATTTTTATTCTAGTTAAAAAATTTTAACGCATTCAAACATACTAGTTTAATCACCTTTTACTCCCGATCTTATTTTCTCTTTAACCCATAATCAGAGTTTCTTCAAAAGAAAAAAAAATGATGAGATAAAGTAGAGATGAGATACAAGGGATTCTACCACCCCTCCTTCACTTGGAGCCAAAAAGCATAAGAAATCCCAGAGAGAGAATTACCATGGCTCAGCTCATTCACTCTTTTCTCAGTCAAAAAGTAAATAAATTCAAATTTCACCAAAAAAAACCGTTCAGATTGGATTGAGTGGTTCATTCAAATCACTGTCATATTGGAAAGAAAACACCCCTAAGAAAAAATTGATGCAACTTCAATAAGACTGTTGAGATGAGATCAGACAGGCTCAATTCATTGGAACAAGCACCCATTTTTCAGTGGACAAGACATCCTTGGCTTCTCAGATCACTCCACAGCCAGTTTTAAGACAAACCCATTTGCCTTAAAACATGTGGGTCAGTTCATTTTTCCCTCCATTCACCACTGATGAAGCTAAAGTGGTAAAAACACGGCTTTCTTTCCCTATTCTCATGGTTTCAGCAGCTCAATGAAAATCTCAAGATGATGTTTGGAGATATCTTCCAAATCTCAAGTTGGAAACTTAAAACTTGAAACTATGGACGCCCCACTTATTGAAAAAAATTAAAAGATAATTACAAGTCAACACTGATGAACATAAAATGCTGTGCTTTTATTTAATAATAATATATGAGTTTTGTCCAAAGACAAAAAAGAAAAGTGATCTGATTTGAAAACAAGTAGGATGGGAATGACAGAAGTGTATACAGTTTTAGAGGAGAAGAAGCCAGATTGCATACTTTTGTCTCCTCCAATGCCTTTTTTTCCTCTGGTCACTTCTGGTTTTTGTGAAAATTCTCATCTAATCCCCATCAGTGCTCTTCTTCCTTCTTCCCATTCTGATGCCAAGGGCATTGTTGGCAATTTGATAACAATGGATGAAAAGTTCAGAGTTCCCCCAACTTGCAGCAGCAACAAAAGTGAGAAATGGTGCAGCATTATAAACATAATCATTTCCTAGTACTTTGGAGGGGAAAAAAGTGGGGGGCAACAATTAAGAATTAAGAGGGGCTGCCAACAATGTCCAAAAAGACCCTGTTAAGAGAATGGAATTTCATCTTTGGCTCTTCAGTTTTGCTCTTCTTGAAAGAAGGCTCAGGTGATGAACAAACTGATGCTGCTCTCAATGCCCAAGAATCATTGGAGCTATCTGAGCTGAAACCTGCATCTATCACACCACTTGGGCTATCAGGAGCTTGCTGTTCATGCTTGCGCTTGTGGGGGTTGTTGGAATGATAAAAGCCATTGCCATAGGCCTTTGAATGCTCCACCACAAGATTGTAACAGACTTGCACTTTTTCCTGTTCAAATCCAGCTTCAAAAATTAAGAATCCAAACGATGTGTTTTTAATAAAACAGGCAATGAACTTGAAATGAGGAGGTTTTGTTCTTGAACAAACCTTGCTCATTTTGAGGACGCTCAGAAGCTGATCTTGGTGCTCCAGTGATTTATAGGGTTCAATCTGATCTATCACTTCCATCATTGTGGCAGTTGCCAAGACAGATGGAAGATAGCCAACAAATCTTGAATCTAAAAAAAACCCAAGAGATGTTTCGAGTCAGAACATGAGAATTCAAGAAAAAAGCCCAAAATTTCTGTCTTCTTTTCCCCTTTCACTTCCAGGTGAAGTGTACAAAATTTTTTCTTCTAGATTCTAACCTGAGAGTAGAGAGAGGAGAAGGTGTTCAGAACGCCTGAAAAACTCTAAGTGAAGATTGGTCTTGAATCCAAGCCTCCTCGCAATGTGATCAAGAAATGAATAAGGAGTCACCAAATGCATCCTCCATTGAAGAGTTGAGAGGACCAGAAGCTCCATTCTTTGAATGGTTTTGGCCTCAAACACATATTTCGCATCCTCCACCTGAAAACATTCAATCAAACACATTATCTGCAAGAACTAAGCTCAATCAACTCAAATTCAAAATGATGGGTGTTGCTTTTTTCTCAACATACTTGAAGGTCAAGCAGAAGAGGAACTTGAATCTCCTCCACTTTAGCCGCCAACGAGAGACAAGTAACAGCCACAAGCTGGGTCATCCACGGCTTGTCACTCCTAAAATGGAGGCTCAAAAGGAACCTGTCGAGATAACCCACGGCCAAAATTGCAGTAAGAGTAGAGAATCCATAATGGGAATTAACTTTCAGCATCCACCCCACAGCCGAAGAACGAGCAGCAGAGAGAGAAGGATCCGTGAACAGAGCTTCGAGCTTGAGATGGCTCTGTTTCTGCTGTTCTGTTTCCTTAGACAACAAAGAAAGAAGCTGTTCATCTTCCCAGAAGAGATCTTCCTCAAAAACCCCCAAAGGAAAAAGATGGGTTTCTTCCACCTCTACTTCCTCCTCTTCCTCCTCCCATTTCTCCTCCTCACAGAACAGAGAATCGAGGAGAAACAAATGGGTTTGGCCTTCATCGTCGGATTGTTCATATCGATGCATCGCCATCAATAAATCTTGGATCTCCGGGCTCAACACAGGAAGAAGAAGCTGAAAGGGGCTCCCATTTCCGCCGGAACTGTTCAAAAGAAGATTGAAAGAGCAGAGAGAGAAGAAGGGGCGCGGTGGGTTGTTTAGAGGAATTGTCTTTATGTTTTTATATGCATTGGGGTTTGGAAATCTTTGTGCTTTCGGTGTGTCCCGTTGGCGGGCAGAAACGCAACGGCACACACACCAAGCCGGACCCCATGAAAACAACTCCCTAAACAAAGCTAAATAAATAAATGGCTATGGCTATGGCTATGGCTATTCACTGCAGAGGAAGAGAGAGAGAGAGTTCAAGTTCTAGGGTTTTTACTTTCAAAATTTTTCCCCTCTTTTTCTCTTTTCCTTTTTCTTTATGGATTTCTTCATTGGGTTTTATTATAAAACACCCAATTTTTCTTTTTCAAAGTTTTATTGGTGTGGAGGATTGTATAGTGTAGCCAATCTAGAAATTTAAATTAAAAAGCTTTAGCCCATTTAATGAGTGTTGTACATACCATAAATGGTGTAAATTCGAAATTTTGAAAGAAAAAATTACGGCATCTTAACTAGCGGTATATCTCGATGGAGCCAAATTTAAAATCGATAAATATAAGAATAGTTGCATTGTACTGAAGTTTCACTAATCTCTTTTTCTTTTCGTATAAAATTATTTATATTGAATTGCATTTAAATTCTATTGTAGCCTATAAATTTTCATATCTCTATACTTTCAAATATCTCAAATATTAACTTAATTTATAAATCGTGTTCTAATATTATAGCTTGGATCTAGGGTTATGGTATATTTTAATCATTTTGATTTATATATTTATATTTGTTGGAAAATATAATCTCAATGTTGTAGGGGTATTAAAGTCATGAAATAAATAAAATTTTGAAGAGAAAAAAAAAGTAATATAAAGTAAATTTGCAAAGGGGTCCCTCAGGCAGTGATTGAAAAAACCAAAAAGGACAAAGAAGGTGCAGACAGGACAATGCTTTACTTTGACCCAAAAAAGTTGTTAAACCAAACACAAAACTACAATTAGGGGCGCTGTCTATAATAAATACCCCTCAATTTTTTTTATTCATTAATATTTTTTTAATTAAGATTTAAATACCGAATAATTTCAACTTCGATTTATATATATATATATATATATATATATATATATATATATATATATATACGCGCTCTTTTAACTCTTGTTTCTTTATTTTATGTACTTTTGAAACGTATGTTTTGATCTTTGTAATTTAAAAAAAAAAGAACATTATCATTTTGGTACCTACTTACAAAATTTTAACATAAAATGTAAATACAATAGAAAATCTTGAATACAAATTTATAGATACATTTAAAAAGAAATTGTAAATGACGTGTCACGTTAAAATTATGATAGAAAAAATGAGATAAAAATGAAAATGAATGAAGCATAAAAATTGCCAAAAGTACAGGAACGAAAATAGTATTTAAACCAAAATTTAATTAATATTCACGAGTCGTTGATTTTATTCCTAATAATTTATATCATTAATAGTGTTATTTAAATATTAATACAACAATTTGATTGAAAAAATTATTTTCTCATTTACCTTATTTTATCCGTACTTACTCTATCGTATCAAATCATCATTTATCAATTTTAACAATATATTATGTCAACATTTAAATAAGAATACTAACCATATAAATTTATTAGATCAAAATTGAAAGTTTAAATTACCATCAGTGATTATCTAAAAAGATTAGCTTAAAATATTCTAACGTGTTCCCTGTCAAACCTTCTAATAATTAAAGTTTCCCTGACTAATTTTGATAAAATTTAAAATTGGTTTTCACATCATTTTAAAGCATGGATTAAAAATGTTTCTCTTTTTTTTTTTACTAGGAAGAAAAAAAAACTTAAGATGAATTTTGCAATTTCTGAAATTTACCCAAACATATAAAATAAAATGATAAATGAAGGATTGTATTATATGATTTGAGAGTGGTTATCAGCTTATGATCATCCTCAATGTCAAGTACAATGAGATTGAGTTTGCATTTGTACTTTCTTTACTTCTCTCTCTCTAGATAGTTTTAGTTCAAACTTTTGGCAAAATTACTTATAGGTTAAAATTTTAAATTTTGGGGGAAAATCTAAGAGAATACATTCATTTTGTTTTATACTTCAAACTGTTAATATATATGATGTACGTGGTAGATTAGAATGCTAATATGAAAATCGTAAATGTTCATTTTAGGTAGTTATGAAAATTCAACTAATACTACTGAAACGTTAAAAAAATGGAAAATACATGCAATGCTCATAAATTACTAGCTAGGTGAAAAAAATCATTTTTGTTCATTTTAGTCTCGTCTTTATCCTATTGTATGTCTCATCTCTAATTGATTATTTATGAGTTGTAATTTCCTTTTCTAATAATCTTCATTACTCGTCAAAGTACAATCATGTACTTTTTTTTAGAATACTATATTGCACACTATTAATTTCTCACCAAATTTTTTTATTTGAGAGAGAAATAAGAAAAAAATTAAAAACTAGAAATATCTAATATTTGTGCGTTTATTTACATAATAGTAATGTGACAGTAATGTGATGAATTTTTCAATTGGACACATTTTGATGCATAAAAAATTCAACTTATCCATCACACTTAATTTTTTTTTTCTAATTATTCACATTAGAAATAATGAAAAGCCACATGGATGCAATTGATCATTTTGGTTAGAAAAGTTATGGTTAAGGAGAAACTCACTTTACCATCTTTTTGTAAAATTCTTTTTCCTTTTCCTTTTTGATCTTTTCCCCCCTTTTTTTCCTTTATTATTTTGTTATTATTGAAGAAGATGCAAATATCAATCATGCATTGTTTAGACTGCATTAACTTTACCCTTTTTGGCTTTTAATTTGATTTATCTTTTTTTTCCTACCTAATAACAAAAAATTCGTAAGAACATTAAAGCAAATTATAATGAGAGAAACAAAAGATCTTCTTACTAAATCATATGTCCAAAATTTAATATTGAAATAATTTTAACAATTTAAATACTAAATCAGATAAGCAGCGATTAATGATTTCAAATGTACAATAAAAAACGAGAATGTTATTAAAGACATCCATACAATCATACATATAATGCACGTGACAATAAACTACCACGATTGAATTATATGAATTCATTAAAATTTGGACTCAAACTGTCATCCTAACCACAGAAACAAAATACCTAATTAGTAATTACCTAACAAATGAGGACCCTGTTTTATTGCTCTGTTTGCTATCTCATAATTCCTTTTCCTACAATCTCAGCCTAGTTTTCTCACAATCATTTACAAGAGATTTCTTTTTTGAACAAAAGTAAAAGGCTTCCTCTTTGGCAATGGCATCATCGAAACCTTGACAAAATGAGATGCAAAGCTTTCAAAGCTCCTTCAACCACCTACCTTTTGGTGTTAAAAATGGCGATTGTGTTTGATTTTCCACATTTCACTGGTTGGATGGTGAGTAATGGATAGCCATTGATGGTCTATTAGTTGTCATCCAAACAAAAAAGAGAAAAAAAAAAAAACTTTTGTACCTTTTGAAATCATGGCTCACATGGCCTTGACCACCATAACTAGATGAAAGTGACAAGTTGAGCTTGACTTCTTTTGACTCCCCTAATTTAAACAAACTTCAACCACTCTGTTGAAGAGAGGGAGGAGAAAAGAGATGGGGCAGAAGGGGGGAGCATGTAAGCAATGACTAGCTTGCACTTAACAAATGATTTCAACTGCCAAACGTAAATAAAACAAGATGATGGAATCACACACCTTGCTGTCAATCCTAGCACCAGTACTCAATTGCTGCTCATCATTGTCTTCAAAGAGGGAAAAAAAACTTGATTCCTGCCATCACACCATCTTAGAACTTGCTGTCAAAAGTTACAACCGATCAGCTCTACAAGTTATGAAAATGACATTCTTAGTTTTCATGAGTGTGAGTACTTGGGGCAAATCAGCAGTTTTCAGATGTGTTGTAGGATTAAACTAGTAATTCTATCAACAAGGAATGAATTCTAATGAAGCATTTGAATTGATTGAATTACTTTCAGCTCAACTAGTTTTGATCATCTTCATCATCTCTACTTCCCCTTTTTGCAAACTTATTACTGAGCATTGATCATGGAGTTTAAAGGAAGCAGGGGACAGCTGATAAGTCGCATAAATAATGTGGTCAAACTCAGCAGACAAAACACCCCAGCTAAAAAATGATGTAAACGAACTCACCCACTTTGGTCAGTCATCTAGGGAAAGAAACGCACAGTATGGACCATCAGACATATGATGTAAATCAGTAAGGTGAAAATTAATTTAAGATAAAAGTCCAGTTGTATGACTTTACATCGTTAAAAAGGTGAAAAAAGTGTTCCTTGGTTCCTTAGTGTTTTAATCTATATGCATGCATTAGCATTTGTAAATTGGGATCAAGCAACATGCATTCCACATAAATGAAGGGCAATAAATAACGATATGTAAACCTACTGTGTTTTTTTCTTTTAACTCTTCAAGATAATAAACAACCTACAACGGTCAGGGATACAGGTTCATAAATTCGTTAAATTACAGCTATTTCATATTGTCGAATCATTTAAAGTTCGATTGGAAGGGAAGAGACTGATGCTTTTAACCTATGCTCACGTTCCATTGTGGAGGACCCCTCCCCACCATTTTCTTTTGTACCCCCCGCGGTGGGGAATTGGCATCAGTGCTTCTTAATGAATGGAGATTGTTGTATTTAAAAATTTCTCTACAGTGGTTTTCGATCTCTCCCCTTAAAATGATTAGATATTTGAGTAAACCAAGTGGAAGAAAAATAAAAGAGAACAAACGACCGGATTTCATTTTAATAAAGAATAAATGACTAGATAAATGAAAGATACGGGATATGATCAGTTCCAATTGGTTAAAAAGACTATGAATGGTGAACTGAAGGCTCTAAACAATCATCAACAAATTAATAATAGCTTTCCATGGAACTCCTAAAGGAAAATAGTTGATGAATCAGTTAACTTTGATCCTCCAACCACTTCAGAGATTTAACAAACATAGATGGAGACAGACCCCAGAGTACAAAACCTACCATACAGGGAATGGGAACTCACAGTTCATGGTAGATAGTTCAACAAGACAATGAAAAAAGAAACACAGCAAAGAATTTCCAAGCGTCAGAACTTTCAGCTTTGATGGTAAACAAATATCTCCAAAGGATTGATTTCAAATTTTCAACAACACACAATTTCGTACAGCATCTAAGACAATGAATGAATGAGAAAACAATGGGCACTGGATTAGATTGAAATGTAGCCTAGTTCTTGTCAATTTCTTTTGACCAAGGAAAGAAAAAAAGCAGACTGATCTAAATCTCAAGGTAGGCAAAAATGAAGGTTCAAATACTCGGTCTTGGAATGGGGAGGGGCGGGGGAAGATACTGAAATCTATCAGCTGAACCGTTGCGGACTGTATCCCTAGATATTTCCTTCGCGACCTGCATTACTTCTTTCAACGATGAATCAAATGCAGACCCAGATTTCAACTTCAGCAAGAAACATTTCAAAGGGAAAAAGAAGCAAATGATGTAAAAAGGCTAATCAATAATTCGCGTACACAACATTGCATAAAACAGAGCTAGCGACGGATTTCTAGTCGTCCTACGTTCTGGAATTGAAATTAATCTAATAATCCAAACCAGTCACTAGTCAGAGAGCATTGAAGCTCCAAGAGATGGAAATTACAGTACCTCAACCGACCTTATCGATCGATAGGATCGGGTTCCACCGGACTTAGTTTAGTTCTTTTCAGGCCGGAGCGGAGGGCCACCGTTCGCCGACAGTTCCGGCGGGCGGTGTTACCGTCCTTTCACATGCTTCATTCGCATCGAGGCCCAAGAACGCGGGTGTCGTAAAACCAAAAATAAAAAAATAATAATAATAAAAAAAAAAAAAACTTCAGTAAAAATTGCAAAAACCATCCCTATGTTATAGGTTTATTGCAATTATGCCTTCCAAATTTCAATTTTATCAAAACAACCCAAATCCACAAACTCCATAAACTACTAACAAAAAAGAAAAAAATAACTTCAGTCATTGATACAATTGAACTACAATAATGATTGTAACTAGTCATAGATTTTTACATTAAAACTTAATTAATTAAAGATATTAATTCCACCATTTTTTTCTAATTGGTTCAATACGTTGAAATTAAAATTTTTAAGATTAAAATTGATTAACTGAAAAATATAAAATTTACTAATGTTCGACTAGTTAAAGTACGCAAAAATAATTAGGATTGAACTAAAATGATAAAAATAAAAATAAAATATGAGGTTGAAAATGAGTTTTTTTTTTCCTAATTATTTTTTAAAGGATGATAAACTACACTTTTACACTTTTAATCCTTGCATCTTTACCTTTGTATTTACCTTTGTATTTTTTAGCTTTAAGTTTTTCAAATATTCAATTTCTCTGCCTTACAAAATATTAAAACAAAATAAAAATAAAGTTTCACTGGGTCCTTCTCGTCAAACTTCTACTAACTACAATAAAAGCAAAAAGTCGGTTAGAACATTTTTAAAAATCCTTTTTATTTTTATTATGTTGATGATATAAAAAAAAATAATTTGGCTAAATATATCAAATGTCCTTATCTTTTTAGTTTTTATTTTTTCAATTTAAATCTCAATCTTTTTAAATTTACCATATTTTTAGTGTATTAAAAAATCTCCATTTAATTCATTCCATAAAAAAATATTAAATATTATTATTCTGGAAACTGACATGTCATTTATCCAACGACGCATAAAAAGTAGACTTTGTTGATGTGCGGCCTCATTTTGTTAATAGAGTTGGGTTTCATGAGTAACATTGATATTAACATATTTACTTGTCTAAATATATTTTTTAGTAATCAGAACAACGGTAATTAACATATATCTTCAACAAAAAGTGAGTTCGATTTCCACCTCCACATATTGTACTAAAAATATATTTTTAAATAAAATTCAAAAATTAATTATTTACCTTTTTTTTTAGTATAACATATGAGATTGGGAGATCGAATGCACAACCTGTTGACTTTAGATATATGTCAATTACGAAGTTATACTCACCTTTGCTATTTACCCTTCTAATATCTTTTATATGAATATATTTATATGTATAAGGCAGGGGGAAATTTTTAAGATAGATATTTGGCTAACTGGTTGTCAGCATTGCTTATCCACTGAATAAAAGTGTTTTTCAAGTTTTTCTGACGATTTCGTGTAAGTTTAATTTATGGTTGTTTGTAAAATATTGTAAAAATTAGATAGTTGTTTGTCTCACCCAAACTAGTAAAATTGTCCATACAATAAATAATTTTAAATCAATTTATTGTTTTTATATTTTTTTACACTTGTAGTTGTTTAGCAGAGGATCCTACATTTTCTTACTATTAAATTCAATTGTTGATTGTTTCAAATTATTTTATTTTATTTTTTCATAACCATCCTTTCGAATTTTGAGTCTTTTTTTTTCTTTTTTATTTTTGGTGCAAGTAACAGTTATATAATTTTTTTTAATACAATAAGTAGGATGAGGAATTTAAACTCATAATCCCTCGCAACAATTGAATTGAACTCAGGTTGACAATAGTTACGTGAAGTTGAAAATATAATTACAAATACTTTCGTAATTTGTGAGTGGTTTTGAATTTAAAAATTAATTAAGATTTACACTTAAATTATAATTAACGGAGTTATAGTAGCAAGGATCAACGCAGGTAGGAGAGTCTATATTATGAGATATTTTTTTGTATTTCTCTTTAAATATTGTAAAAATTACCCTTCTCTAAAATATAAAATAAGTTGTAATATAATTCATTCAAATCTACTCCATCGTCCTAAAAAATTTGTGAGTGAAATGATTCAACAAGCCATTAGTTCCATTTTTATTTTCTTCCAAGTGATTGATGCATCTTTTTTTTAACAATAATAATAATAAATAACTAATTTATTTTCCAATATATCAAGAAAATTTTAATTTTTCATATTTCAATTCTCAGTTAATTTTATATATTATTCTTAACTAAAGTTATTTCCTTAATGGTTTCATTACTAGCATAATTTTTTAATTATTTTATGAAAGTCAATAATCGAATTACCATTTGAAGATAAATAAATAAGATGCATCATTGACGGAAAAAAAATTGAATAAAATGATTTAACAATAAGTTCATCAATAATTTAATATTTCTCGAACAAAAATTTTACTATGTCATTGATAATAACTTATTTATTCAGTCCATATATGATAGAATAATCCCACTGGTCGTTAGATTCACATGTACATGAGTTTAGCTTTAAACTTTCATATTTTTACTTTTTAATCTTTAAACGTTCAAATTATTTATTTTTCGTTAATTATGTATAAAAAAAATGCTTTAGTCTTTATTATTAGCTTTTCATTACTCATCAAGTATTAATCTAAATTTATTACAAACTTTAATATTTGACAAACCATACCTAACTTCAAATGTTTATCTATTTATTAATCAAATAAATGAACAAAAGGCATGTCTTTATCATATTTAAATTAAATAATTTACCCAAAAAAAAATGTATTGCAAAAACAACTTTTTTGTCTACAAATATTAAAGATCAAAACAAAATCAATGAAAATTTTGGAGACCAAATTCAAATAACACGAATGTCTGACTATTAAAATGAAATTTAAACGGTCAGATTACAGTGTCATTGATTTTGGAGAATTTGAAAAAAAAATTCCTCTACTTTTCTATTTTTTTCTTCCTCGTAAAAATTTACCGACAAAAATATTGTTAAAATTGGAGAACACAAATTACAAGCTAATATGAAGAGAGTTGGGTAAGAATTTTTTTTTTAAGGCAAATGTTTGAATCTCCACATTTATGTGGATTGAATTAAAACAAAAAAGCAAGGTAAAAAAACCATTATCCAAATATTTTAATTCAACAAACATACCATTATCACTTTGATTAAAAGATTAACTTAACTTTGATCATCAAATAGATAATTTTAAATTGATTGTCAAATGGATAGTTTTAAAATATAAAAGACAAAGCAATAGCGTGGAAATTTTGAGATAATTGTTTGATAGTTGCACATAAAAAACAAGTTTTTGTTTTAAAATATATTTAAAATGTAAAGATCATTATTCATCATAAATTACTAATTTTTAGTACAATTGAAATATTGGATCTATCAACGACATAGAAAATTATAAAAAGAAATCAGACCTTCCGCTTTAATACTATATTAAAAATTAATAAACCATAACTTAATCCAAAAATTTAAGTTAATGAGGTGCGTAAATGTAATTTATATGGAGGATATCTAACATTTGAAAATTAAAAAATCTCTCTTAAAATTGTAAATTATGGTTGGTTTGGATTTTTCTTTTCTCCACCTAACACAATAATTGTAACAGCCAATGGGTAGCCTTTTTTAATATTAATCTCCGTTTTAATAGATTAGTTTATATTTAAGTTAGCTAGCGTAAACTAGGATTTTTTTTTAAATATTGTTCCAAATGAAACTTATTTTAAAAATATAGTTGTTTAATTAAAAATATCAAAAATATTGTAGGTTTTGAAACTTATTTTAAAAATATTGTACTTTTAAAAAATAGAAGGTTGGTCGTCTCTCGAGAGACGACCATTTAGACGTGGCGCCACGTAAATTTTTTTAAAAATTTGAACGTGGTCGTCTCTTCAAGAGACAAGAGACGACCATGTGGGATGGTCGGTCGGTTAATTTTTGGAAAAAAAAATAAAAGTTATTATATTATATATTATTAAATAATTTTAACGTTAAAAACTGGTTAGTGGTGTACTACTACCCTATTATTTCTTCCATCCCAAGTTCGAATCTTGGTAACACACTTTTTTATTTTATAACCATTAATCATTTCTCTCTTTATATATATATATATATATATATATATATATATATATATATATTATTATTATTTATTTGTCTCTTTTTTACCTAATATTACCATTTCCATCCAAACTTCTTTTTTTCTATTCTATATATTATTATTCATTTAATAATAATAAAGTTATTATTATTTATATTATTGTATGTTCTTTTATTTTATATATTATTATTTATACTATTATTTATATTAAATAAAAAAGAGAAAATAGATGATTAATGGTTATAAAAGTAAAAGTTGCATGACCAAAGATTTGAACTTGGGATGATAGATGAGAGTGTTATCAGGGTAGCAATACACATACTTCAACACTAAGCAGTTTTTTGATTTAAACTACTAAATAATATATAATATAACAAATATTATTTTTTTTTCCAAAAATGAACCAACCGGATGGTCGTCTCTTTCTCCCACATGGCTGTCTCTGAAGAGACGACCAAGAGACGACCACCTCCTAAATTTAAAACAAATTTACGTGGCGTCCAACGTGGCGCCACGTTGCATGGTCGTCTCTAAGAGACGACCACCCTTCACATTTTTAAAACTACTATATTTTTAAAAAAAAGTTTCAAAATATACCATATTTTAAATACTTTTAATTAAAATACAATATTTTTAAAATAACTTTTATTATTAACATTATTGATAAAAAAAAACACCTCAGTAAACTATATATAGAGTAAATAATTATAATATTTGAATCAAAACTTTATATTAACTAAAATTTGCTCCTTAAATGGTAAGGAGAAAGCAAATAATGATAATAATAACAAAAATCAGGGGAAATGGGGGAAGAAAAAAAAGTCAAACCCAGGAATGATTTTTCTAACAATAATACTTAAAGTTAAGCCTGAAAAATGGTTACAGCTAATTTCTTCATTTTTTTCTTCTTCTCATTGAAAAAGTTCATTACAACTAATCTTGTAAACTGTTGAATGTGCATGGATCCAAAATATATGCCAAAAAAATAAAACAAAAATCATCTAACTTATCATGATACAATTATTTAGAACAGAGTAATACAACAAGGATGTGACTAGAACATGTTTAAAAATGCTATAATTTTAATAGCTAATAAGTAATTAAATATAGACTTGGCTTGTTTTCTTTAAAATATTATTCCAACATATGTCAATTTTTGGCTCTTTATAACTAATGGTATAAAAAAGGTATACAAATTACATTGAAAAGTTCAATGATTTTAATATATATATTAGGTCGGTTTCAATTTATCTTACTTGCATGGCTATCGATATATCACACTTTGACGAAGTAGTACCTTTACTATATTCATGAGATTGCGATTGGAGAAAGAGTCGTTTGATCCTTTTGTGTAGCAGTTTTTTTTCTTTTTTTTTTGCTTCATATGTCTACCTAATACCTACCGAGTGATTCATTTGTTGTTTTGTTTTAATTAATAATATATTTATTTATTTGCTAGAGTTAAAACAAACTTGGTTAGGAGAAACATTCTTCCCTATATTTTGGTCGTAAAAAAAAGATAAATTTAAAAAAAAACACCAATCCCCATCACAAAGTCCACTTTAGATACAAAATAATAACAATGGCTATAATTATCTAAAAATAGAAGGGGCCACAGCCAATAGGCATCCTTAAAATTTGACGAGTTAGGAATAAAAACGACAAGTCGTTCCAAGTGGCCATGGTTTTGCGACTTAGGAATTAGGATAATGCCAAACACGTGAAATCGTTTGTCTCATAGCATCAAATAATTATATTCCGATTTTTTACAAAATGGAATATTTTGGAATAACCTTGAAAAAAAAATAATTTAAAGATGATTGATGATGTTTAATCCAATAATAACAACAACTAAATAGGTAATTTTACCTTTTAAACTATTTTGGTTACTTATGTTTTTATTTATTACAAACAAATGTAGCAGTTAAGTTTTTTAAAGCAAAATTTGTAAACTTATGGAAAATGTTAAAAAAAAGTTGAAGGAATTTCTTGAGTTCATGGAGATCAACAAATTTCTCTATTTATTAACACTTTTCCCCTCATTTTCTTATCGCCATAATCGAACTCTTAGTTATGGAATCTGCTTTCTCAATCTTTACTCTGCTCTCTCTCCTCCTCCTCTCATCTCTGTCTCCGGCGGAGGGCCGGCCAAATTCCCGGGAGGCGTTGGAGATAATCATCGGCGGCGGCAGCCATAATCCCGTCCCATCTCCGGACAATCAGGACTGTCCACCGCCGCCGCGGCCGGCGTTCGAGAATGCGCGACTGGAGAAGGCGTACCACGTGATACAGAGGCTGAAGAGCAGAATCAAGGGCGGGCGATTGGACGTGGTGAAAACCTGGGTGGGGGCCGACGTTTGCCGGTACAAGGGGTTCCGATGCGACCTTCTTCCGGTCATCAAGGAGAGGACAATCTCTGCAGTTTCCTTCAATGGCTTCAAATTTCAAGGTCCGGAGCTGTTTCTCGAAGGATTCATGGACGAATTGGATGACATTGCCGTGTTTCACGCTAATTCTAATTTCTTCCGCGGCCCAATCCCTAAGAAAATCGACGAGCAGAGATTCTTCTTCGAGATGGATCTAAGTAACAACAAGCTCCCAGGTAAATGTTTAAATTAAAATTCGGATTGAATCGAGTTCGTCTATCGATCGGAGAATTGAATCGGTTCGTTCTCAGGCGAGTTTCCGGCGGAGGTACTCGGGGCGAAGGAGCTCACATTCCTGGACCTCCGATACAACAATTTCTGCGGTCCGATTCCGGATCAGCTATTCAGTTTAGACATAATCAGCGCCATCTACGTAAACAACAACGACTTCAGCGCCAATCTTCCGGCGAATCTGGGGAAGACGCCGGCGAGATACATCACCTTCGCGAACAACCGGTTCAGCGGTCCGATTCCGCGGAGCATCGGAGAAGCGAAGAAGACGTTGGAGGAAATCGTGTTCTTCAACAATGAATTGGAAGGTTGTTTGCCGTACGAGACCGGTTACTTGGAAAACGCCGTGCTGTTCGACGCCGGAAAGAATCGGCTCACCGGTCCGATTCCGGCGTCGTTCGGTTGCCTGGCCAAAGCCGAGCTTCTGTACCTCGCCGACAACGAGTTGTACGGCACCGTGCCGGAAGAAGTCTGCAAATTGCCCAAACTTGGCAATTTCACCTTGAGAAACAACTTCTTCACTGAGGTACGGCACCTTGCCACATTCATTAGATTTTTTTATCGTACATCATATAAACCTTTAATCAAATGATACCGACAATAATAAAAATAGACTAAATTATATATTTCATTTCGTTCTACACCTTTAAAACATTTTTTTAATTAGTTTTTGTTGCTAACACTAGTTAATTGAACGTAAACATCATATTCTCTCTTAAAAATTTAAAAGAAACGACATAATTTAAATTAAAATTGAAGGAGCATTCATAATCTCTAAAATATAAATATCCAAGACATGTATTTTTAGTATAATAGTTTATAGGGTAAGAATTCAGAGCTATAACTTTTAATACTATCAATTTTAATAACATAAATTCAACTGGTCAAGGCATACATCTCTAATTAAAAGTCGTGAGTTCAAATTACGATCTTCCCAATATTATATTAAAAAAAATAATACTAATACATTAATGTATTGAACCGCGTTGAGCTTTATTTTTGGAATAAAAATTAAAACATAAAGAGAGAAAATGTAATTGAATGGATATTAATTTTGCAGGTGGGACCAATATGCTCGAAGCTGATAAGGAAGAAAGTTCTAGACGTTTCGAACAACTGCATTTCGGGCCTTCCCAAACAGAGATCCAAAGCCGAATGCGAAGAGTTTTTGTACAGGCCCAAATACTGCGGAGACGACAAGTCGTTCAAGTATCTTCCTTGCAAAAACAATTACTATCTGCACCCCCACGTGTCCAAACCCACCGCTGGAAACGTAAACGACGTGTCGCCTAAGAAAACTTATGCTGCTCTCAGCCCAGAAGCCCCATGATTCTCATTTCTTAAAGTTTAATTAATAATTTCATTATTGAACTTTGTATTATATAAAGTCATCAATAATTTAAAACCAAATGTAGTTTATTATATGCCAATTTGATGCTCGATGGACCGACAGGGGGTTTTTTTTTTGAATGCTATTATTTTTATAAGAGCATTATTTGGTTGGTGTTTTTTTTTTCCGTTTTTTTGTGATTTTATTGTATGGTTAGTTGACTTAAAATATTTGACGTGTTATACCCGTGAAACAATAGTCTATGTCTACCCGAAATTTCTAATTATTTGGTTAAATAAATGCACCAACTTTTAGTTTTTAAAGTTTAGATGGAAGGTCTATTTGGACCCTGAAATTTCGAAGTGGATATTTTTTATCCATGAAGTTTTTTAGAAATAGTTTTAAATGATCATTTGCTACTCTTGGTTGAATAATATTAAAACGAGTCAATAAGTTCATTCGCAGCAAGTATAGCAGCTAGAAAGACAAATATTTAATGATGACTAGCCTTAACCGGTGCGGGAGAGTCTCATGGTTTGTTCATTAGTAAGTTGTCGAAAGGTATTCCGTAACCCTTTCATTTTCTTTAATTGAATTAGTACTGGATATGTCTATTTCTTTTTCGAAGTTTTATGAAAACAGGACCTACTTGATAACGTTTCTGTTTCCTGTATCTGTTTCTTCATTTTTAATAAAGAAAAATGAAGTGTGTGACTCCAACATCTATAAATTCAAGTATGATAATAAAACAACCTTTTTATTTATGTTTTGGAACAAATTAAAAATTAAAATAAAAAATGAGAAACTTATTTGAGTTGTTTCCAAAATTTCTATACTATCGTGTGAGAATATTTCTAAGAAACGAGAACCTTTCCACTCTATTAGTTTCATATTTGCTCGAAGGAAAGGGGGAGAGAGGGTGCTATCAAATGTAGGGTTTTACAAACGAATTTTAAAATAAAACTTTTAAGAGTAGATTGTTTTGTCCGTTTGTTCCATTATTATTTCATGGAGAAAGGTAGAGGAAGAGAAGAAGACCCTTAATTTCAAAGCAGAATTGAGATGGGAGAAGAAGACCCTCCCTCCCTCGTGGCCGCCGAAGGTCACCAAAGATTGACCGTAACGGTGGTCGGTGGTGAGCTTCGGAGTAAAGGAAGAAGAAGGGGAAAGGAATGACATAATCTAGAAAGGAAAGTACTCGACTCTTTAACCGTGATGACCAAAATTTTTCCTCATCACAGTTGAATGTTTTCTCAATGTCGTCCTCCGTCGCCGCCTGCTTTGTTTGGTTGCGTTCTGCTCTGCAAGATGAGGAAGGAGAGATTCATTCCAGAGCTTAATTTGAAGATTTTTGACAATGAGATGGCGTCAGAGAATGACTTGAGAGAGTCGTGGAAAGTGAGGGGGAAATTGGGTTTTTAACCCCATTATATAATTCATCGATTTTTTACCCCTTTTTAAAAAAGTCTATTCTAATTTACCCCTTTCTCCTTTTTGTCTTTGTAAAATTACCAAAATATCGTTGTTTATTTTAAGTAAATTATCCACCAATCTTTTCTCTCAACTCTTAGTATTTTTTTTTTTTAAATTTTGAATCTAATATAGATTAATTTATTACTTAACAAACGAATCCACACAAAAAAAATCTGTACATTAACTTATCCAATAATTAAATTAGGGTGAAAAAAAGATTTCCATGACTTGAGAGAGTCGTGGAAAGTAAGGGGACATTTTCCTCTTTATAAAATATGTTACCTGAAAGGGATAAAATATATTACTTTTTAATAGTAGGAACCAAACGGTAATTAATTTTAAATTATATAATTATTATTTTTAAAAAATTTAAGAACTAAATTATTATTCTGAAAAGTAAATTAAAGAGAAAATAAACCAATCGAGTGGGTATGGGACTATCTCCTTTTATCATTGTTTTTATTTATAGAGACATTATAATTGCAAAACTTAATCATTAAATAGACTCGATTTAAATCTAGATTAAAACTTAAAAAGTTTGTAATATAAATTAGTGCCTAAATTTGCTGGTGGTTAGGAGATGTTTGAAGCATCACAACTTTAGATGTGCAGTAGAAGGAGAGTGAAATGATATAAACTACACTGCAAATAAACTTTTCAATGCATTTATTATAATAAAAAATTCCAATTAAATAAAAATTACATAAATATTTATGAAATTGTGCAGAAAGTATATACACCATTCAATTGAATAATATTAAATTCCATAATTAATATTGACTACTTAATTCCTAAAATTAAAAGAAAAATAGTTACATTCTAAATTTTATCCATAATAGAATTATAAGAAAATATCTGCAATAAGATGAAGCATTATGTCATCATTGCTCACGCTGATCAAATTAAGACTCATATAAAAATTATATTTCCATTAAATCATTACAAAAGTAAATAAATAAAGCTGTGAAAGCAACTTCTACCATAATATATATTTTTCTTTTTTTGTATTTTTTGAAAACTTCAATCAATTTCTTAGAGCACATTAGCACAACAATTAGATTTTTGGTTTTTCAATTTTTCCAAGTCAGAACCTCCCTTTTCTAGTTTTCTTGCAAATTTATAAATTTAGCTCTTTTAATACTATTTGTTTTTATTATTTTCTAAATTTAATTATAATTTTACATCATTATCTAGTTTAATAAAAAAAAATTTGGTCAAAATTATAATGCCTTAATCAGTTTGAAGTACGCTAAGCATAAAGACCAATCTCATAGAATTTAAAATTGCAAAGGTTTTGATTAAATTAGCGAAATATTATGTTTGTTGAGAAAAAGAATGATGGAGAGGATTCATTGAGACCACAATACTAAGAAGAAAGGATTTTATTGTATGTAGTGCACCACACACCAATTCTCCACTACATTTTCTTTAAGATCATTAGGCGCACTTAGATTCATCTAATGCTCTACATATATCATTTCTAACTTGACAATTCAATACACAATCTTATGGTTCTTATAAATTTATATGGACACCCATTTGCTTTCTATGAAGGATAGCATTCTCTATGAATATAGTGTCGTTGTAGCTGTAGGTGAGGATCTAACGTATCGTTGTTATACACTCATAAGTAACTGGAGTGGTTTAAGTTAAGGGTGCTTGTCGGGATCGAAAATTTTGAATGGGTTGAGTCTATTTGAGTTTCGTGATTCTAAGTTATTTAGATTTAATATGTGAACTAAATGGTCTCTTTATAAAATTGATATTTACTTGGTGGGATTCAAAAGCAGTGAGAAATATTTGACTCAAAAAATGAAAGTTTATTTAATTTAGTTAGTTCGAGAGGCAGCATGAAAAAGTCAATTAAAACGTAGTTTGAATCCAATATATATTAATATCTTTCCTTTAAAATTACATTCTTTGATCGAATCTCAAGTTCAGGCTCTAAACTTTCAGGCTTGTGTTAAATAGATCATTGAATTTTAAAAGGCGTTTAATAGGTTTCTAGACATTCAATTTTGTGTCTAATAAATCTTTGAATGTTAAAAGTGTCTAATAAACCCATAAAGTTCAGATTATGTTATACACTTTTAAAACTTTTATACACTGTTTTAAAGTTCAAATGAATTTAGTAAGAAAAAGGAGGAGAATCCCTAAACCATAAACTATAAACCCATAAGAGTGAATGCATCTTTCCAATTCAACAAGTCATATATTATTAGACATTGAATTAAAAACATTTCCACACTCTCCATAAACCTCACAAGGGAAAACAAAGTTGGCCAATTACCCACCACATTGGTGGAAAAGAGAAAGCCACTTTACAACATTTTTTTTAGTGTTTGTGAGATCAAATTCAATCATCATTATGAAAAATGTGTTCATTTTGCACCCAAAAAAAGTTTTCTTTTTTCTTTTTCTTTTTCTTTTTAAACCCTCTATAAATCCTCCCTAAATCCCACTCTCAAAACCCATTATCCTCCATCCAATTCCTAATTATGCGATTCATCCTCATCATTTTCCTCTTCCTAAGCCACTTCCTCTATGCATCCTCAACCAGATGTCCCCCGCCGCCGCCGCCGCCAGACTGCCCCCCACCAGAGTCCCCGCCGCCGCCGCCACCGGAGCCATGCCAATGCAGACACATTCTCCGATTCTTGGACCAGAGGCTGGCGGTGGTGTACCCCATAATCCAAGCCTTCAAAGGCCTCATCACTTCCGACCCATTAGGCGTCACACAAACGTGGGTCGGCTCCGACATCTGCAGCTACCAAGGCTTCTTCTGCGACAACCCGCCGGACAACAAATCCGCCGTCGCCGTCGCCGCCGTCGACTTCAACGGCTTCCAACTCTCCGCCCCGACGCTCGACGGCTTCATCGACCGCCTCCCCGACCTCGCCATCTTCCACGCCAACTCCAACAACTTCTCCGGCACGATCACCCCTAAAATTGCATCCCTCCCATATCTCTACGAGCTCGATTTGAGCAACAATCGATTGTCGGGTCCTTTCCCAATCGCCGTTCTGGCCGTCACCGACCTGTCGTTCTTCGACATTCGGTTCAATTTCTTTACTGGATCTGTTCCGCCGCCGGTTTTCGTGAAGAATTTCGACTTTCTGTTCATCAATAACAACAATTTCGTCCAGAGATTGCCCGTTAACTTCGGCTCCACCACCACGGCCTATATCACTTTAGCTAACAACAAATTCACCGGTCCGATTCCGAGAAGCATTGGAAAAGCTTCCGCCACTTTGACTGAAATCCTGTTCTTGAACAATCAGCTCACTGGGTGTGTTCCATACGAAGTGGGGTTTTTAAAGACGGCCACCGTTTTCGACGCCGGCGACAACTTGCTAACGGGCCCATTGCCGTGCTCGCTCGGCTGCCTGGAGAAGGTTGAGCAGCTGAACTTCGCCGGAAACTTCCTCTACGGCCAGGTGCCGGAGGTGGTGTGTGAATTGGGAAATTTGCTGAATCTTTCGCTGTCGGATAATTACTTCACCAAAATCGGGCCGTCGTGTAGGAACTTGGTGAGAAGTGGGGTTCTTGATTTGAGAAGAAACTGCATTGGGGGGCTGCCTGATCAGAGGTCGCCGTGGGACTGTTTTCTGTTCTCTCTTGTTCGTGTCCCGTGTCCTTTTCCGGCGACTTACGGCTTTGTTCCTTGTAAGAAGTCTGCACCGATTCGTTTCTCTGGTTCTGGGCGACAGAAAAATGGCCCTGCTGCCATTGCCAACGCCAATGCTCGTCTTTCCAGACACAACCCTTAACTAATATATATATATGTGTGTGTGTACATCAAAAGGAATAAATTCCAAATCTAATTGTAGAATACAACTTGCAATTTCTTCTAGTGGGAGTTGGACAATGAAAATGTTTGAAGATGGAGCTGAAATCAAGCCAAAAATTGGCCCATGTATTTCCTAGGTACAACACTATACAATAATGGCAGTAATTCGAGCTAATATTGTTCAACCATGGCATGAGCTCATAACTTTCTCGGAGATTGGTTTTTCCTGTTCAATCACTTTCCTGTAAGGTGGGGAGAGGAAAATTCTTTTAAGAGTATTTGTGTACGAGGAGCTCAATTGTAATAGTACAAGAGGAGTAACCTTCGTTGAATATAGATATATTTAACTCATGATCCCACAATTCCCCCCAACAAATTCAAGTGCTCCTTGTAATCTTCATACGTATAGATATTTCTGATGAAGTTCACCAGTTTATTAATCTAATCCTTCAACTACTACAACAGGCATAGGGGTGCTAGACAACGACATGATAAGAAAACTCAGCAGTTTTTCATTCTGACGATTCTTCAACAAAAACATTCAAATTCGAGACCGCAGACCTTCAAAGAAAGCATTCAAATCAGAGAGAGATGATCCACCTTCTTCAATGGCTTTCCTTGCCTGAATTCCGAGTGCTTTTGCTCTGCTTCTCATTTTTTCAGCTTCTTCACCCACCATAACTCGATTCACTGCCTTCTCTATAGCCTCACTCTTTATGTCATCTTTCCCAGCTCTGCCCCAATACAGAGCTCCGACCCCAGCCCCGATCCGCAGAACGTCCGTTATCAGCTTCTCATTGTAGAATTGTTCAGCAGAATTCGGCCATGTGACCATTGGCAAGCCAGCAGTGACTCCTTCCAAAGCCGAATTCCAACCACAGTGAGTCACAAACCCGCCGATCGACCCGTGATCAAGAATCAGAACTTGTGGAGCCCAGCCTCTTATGATCAGTCCTTTCCCTTCTATTCTCTTCTCAAATCCTTCTGGCAACCACTCTTCCTGATCATGGATCTCTTTCTTCACAACCCAAATGAAAGTTTGCCCTGTGGCTTCAAGACCTTTTGCTATTTCCAGCAGCTGAGAATTGGTTAAACTGGCAAGACTTCCAAAACTTATGTAAAGAACAGAATTGGGTTCCTTGGAATCCAGCCATTTTAAGCATTCATGCTCATCAATGGAGGAAGAAGAGCCCCTCTGCACTTTATCTTCCTCAACATTACTGTACAGTGAAAGCGGGCCAATGTGCCAAGCCCTTCTCCCCATAACATTCCTGTAATAATCAGCATACGCTGGTTCGAGCTCGTAGAAACTATTGATAAGAAACCCATAACATCTAGATTCAACTTCTTTACTCGCCCAGTAAATCTTAATGAAATCCGTTTCAATCTCTTCTTTGAGATACCCCGGCACTTGACTCCGAGTCAACTTGATTTCGTCAGGTAAATTAGGGATTACAAAATGTTCTAAATCGGAGGATACCTTTTTGTAAGGCCGATTCGCGATCATACTCTCCGCCGCACACAGAGCAAAGAAGCAAGTTCCCTGAAACACAACCCTCGGAATCCCATATTTCGCAGCAACATCAGTCGTCCATGGGAAGAATGTATCGGCGACGAGGCAGTGAGGGCGGCGCTGTTCGAGAATCTGATCGATTTGTGGCTCCAACATGGTGGTTGCCCTAAAAAACCTCTGGAACATCTCCGGCGATTTAGCCAAATCGAGACTCTCACAACCGTCCGGCAATCCGGCGGCTGCGGAAGGAAAATTGATGATCAGAAGCTCGATTTCGGATTTGGGGATTGATTTGGCGATGAGGGGGGCGTTGAGAGGGGTTGTGATGATGGCGACATTGGCACCGCGAGAAGCGAATAGCTTCGCCATGTCTATGGCGGGGATCGAGTGGCCCTGAGCCATGAAGGGGAAGAAGAAGATTCGGAGTTGGGTGTTCTTGTTTTCCATTAGGGATGGGAACAGGAATCACAGAGATGGAAATTTTCTGGGAAGAACTGAAGAATTCGGCTTCAACGATCATCGATTTAATAGCGAAAAAACTTGGAGGAGGAGAAAATTGGTCAAGAAGATTGACCGTTGATTCTTTGATTCTTGATTCTCATGGAAAAAAGCGAACCGCTCTGCTGCAATCGTCAAGTCTCGCGCTGAAAATTTGCACCGCCATCGCCATCGCCATCGCCATCGCCATCGCCATCGCCAGCACAGCCAATTTCTTAATGGCATTTTTTAAAAAATATTTTTAAATTTTAACAACATTCCATTGGTAATCAGTGTTTTTGTTTCTAGCTGTTTTTTTTTTAAATTGTTCTCTTGAAAAATAATTTTATGGGGAAAAGATGTTTCATACTCAATTTTTTATCACTTTCGATTTCATTAAATCACACCTCATTTTTTTTAAAATGCTGCAATTTCACTTTTAATTTAAAAATTATTGTAACTTTTAGCCTTTGTTTGTATATTTGTTGAAAAAGGTACTCTCATATGTCACATATATTTGTATGAAATGGAACTCCAACAAAAAAAAAATATTAGAATTAATCATTTTGATCCCTTTATTTTTATCATAATTTTAGTATGAAAATTCATTCACTAAATATTTTGAAATGTAGTCATAAATTTGTGTTAAAAGATATAGTAACCAAGTCAAACGTTTTAAAAATACAAATATTGAAATAAAAAAATAAAAAAATTTAAAAATATAGGAAATAAATAGAACGTTTTAAAAAGACAAATACTGAAATAAAAATTCATTGAAAATACATCAATTAAAAAGTCAAAAATACATGAGCCAAAATAGAAAAGTAATTTTTTTCTTACTTCCTAAATAAACAAAATCTCACTCTAAAAAGGAATTAATCGCGGAAATTGTTGAAATAAAAAAGTAAAATTAAAAATAAGAGTAAATAAAGTTAGTGCATTTGGTCTGGAATTGGATGTCCACTTCAAAGTCTTGTTGTGGTGGCGTGGCGTATGATTCGATGACTCATCAGTCATCACTCGGCTGGTGTCAATGTTAAAGTCAAAGTCAACCATTCGACTTCTCACGTCAGTGTTTTTCAACACTCTTCTAGATACGCCATGGCCACAACCCAACTCAAGTAGACTAAATTTTATATACCAAAACCCAACTCAAGTAGACTAAATTTTATATACCAATTATTATTAATAGAGAGTTTAGTTAGTTAGCACTTTCAGTTTGATCTCTCTGTTTTGGTTATTTCTGTTACTTCTATTAGTTATTGAGTGAATTAGGTATAAATACCCTTAAGCTTTCTCTGTAAAATAATGAGAAGAGCTCCTTCATTTAATCAGGGATTATTACATGGTATCAGGTTGTTAGACTTGACGTCATCTCGATCCTTCCACGTATTCTGCACTATAGTCAATCTTTACTTTTCATTACTCTGTTCGAATTTCTCACTACTTTTCTCATTCTAGATCATGGCTGATTCCACCGCCAAAGATCTTACATCTCCTATATTCTTATTATCCAATATATGCAATCTCGTATCCTTGCGATTGGATTCTTCCAATTTTGTGCTCTGGAAATTTCAAGTTAACGTCGATTCTTAAGGCGCATAAACTTTACGAGTTCGTGGATGGTTCCTTCCCAAAACCCTCGAAGTTCTTGCAATCGCAATCGACGGCGGAATCTGGTGCTTCTTCATCTGATTCTTGAAATTTGCGGACAATTAACCCTGCTTACAGTGATTGGGTTGCCAAGGATCATGCATTAATGACTTTAATCAACTCTACCTTGTCTCCCACAGCCCTTGCCTACGTCGTCGGCTGTGAGTCATTTCATCAGGTTTGGGAAACCCTTCTCAAACACTATTCTTCATCCTCTCGCACCAATGTAGTCAGTTTAAAGTCTGAATTACAGTCTATTGTCAAGAAGGGTGATGAATCGATTGATGCTTATATCAAACGTATTAAAGAATTGAAGGATAATTGGCAAATGTTTCGGTTGTCATCGATATGGAAGATCTCGTCATATATGCTTTCAATGGTCTTCCTTCTGATTTCAACACGTTTCGCACTTCAATGCGCACTCGCCCTCAGACAGTTTCTTTCGAAGAGCTTCATGTATTGCTTGTTGCTGAGGAAACCGCTCTTGATAAACAACTCAAGAAGGATGAATTATTTGCTCAACCTACGGCTTTACTTGCCAATCAGTTACACAATCAGAATCTGAATCCAAATACCTTTCGAGGGAAAGGCTATGCTAGTGGTAAAGGGAAATTTCCGGCCTCTGGAAATGGTAACGCTGGAAATCGAGGAAGATCTCTTTCCTCTGGTAACTCTGGAAACCGACTCGCTTACCTGCGGCTTTGCCCTTTGGTGTACAGCGTTCACCAACTAATTCTTCTCAACAAAGGGTAATTTGACAGATTTGTAATCGCCCTGGACATACAGCTCTTGATTGTTATAATCGCATGAATTATAACTTTCAAGGCCGCCATCCACCCGCTCAACTAGCTGCCATGGTAGCTGCTCAAATCTTGCAGTGGTAAATGGTTCTTCAACTCAGTGGCTTGCGGATTCTGGCTGTAACACACATGTTACATCTGATTTGGGTCAACTTACTGGACTTTCTGAGTATCGTGGAGATGATCAGATCACTGTAGGGAATGGACATTCACTTCCCATTACTCATTCAGGTTGTGGTTCTATCTCTACTTCTTATTCTAATCTAAGACTTCAAAATCTGTTACATGTTCCAAATATTTCTACCAACCTTTTATCAGTTCATCGTCTTTGCTTAGATAACAATTGTCTTGTTGTCTTTGATGCTAATCAATTCTTTATTCAGGACAAATCTTCGGGCCAGATACTTTTTCACGGTCCTAGTATAAATGGCTTTTATCCCATTCCTTCTACTGTCTTCCCTCCATCCACTGTCCATACGTCTCCCTTGCCATCGCTCGTTGCTCATGTTGGTGCACAATCATCTTCTTCAGTCTGGCATGATAGACTAGGACACCCAGGTGACAATGTTCTTCGCACTGTTCTTCGTTCTCTGAATTTGTCAATGTGTAGTTCTCTAAATCATGTTTGCCAACATTGTCTTCACGGCAAGATGCACAAATTATCTTTTCCTGTTTCTAGTACTGTATCTTTGTTTCCTCTTGAGTTGCCCCATACTAATGTTTGGGGCCCTGCCCCTCAGACTTCAATAAATGGTTTCAATTACTATGTTTCGTTTATCGATGATATGTCCAAATATACTTGGTTATTTCCTATATCTCGTAAATCTGATGTTACTAATGTTTTTAAACGCTTCAAACCTTTAGTTGAAAACTTATTCTCTTCACGCATTAAAATCCTTCGTAGTGATGGCCGTGGCGAATTTGTTAATCATTCCTTAGGTTCCTTTCTTCAAACCTTTGGAATTCTTCACCAAAAATCATGTGCCTACACCCCTGAACAAAATGGAACCGCTGAACGGAAACATCGACATGTGGTTGAGGTTGCCCTTACTCTCATATCTAAATCCTCTCTCCCTGTAAAGTTTTGGCCCTTTGCATTTGCCTCTGCCGTTTATATCATTAATCGATTTCCCTCTCCATCCCTCCAACATAAATCTCCTTATGAACTTCTCTTCAACCGTTCTCCGGATTACTCCAATCTTAAAACCTTCGGGTGTGCTTGCTATCCTTTACTTAAACCTTACCTCTCTCACAAGCTTCAACCCAAAACATCACAGTGTGTTTTTCTAGGCTATCCACCAGATTATAAGGGATACTTGTGCTATAACATGAGCAACAACCGCCTATACATTTCCCGCCATGTTGTTTTTGATGAATCTCTTTTCCCTTTTTCTTTTCCCCCTCCCTCTTCTTCAACTTCTTCTACCAACGTTCCTACTACTTTTCCTCACCAACTTCCCTTATCCTTATTTCTTTCTTCTCCTGCTTCCTCATCCACACCTCATGAGTTAAATGATTTGAATGTTTCTTCTCCACATGATCTGTCTCCCACTGATATCCCACCTGATCAGTTACCAATCAACTCTCCAATGGTTACTACTTGTGTAAATGATACTCCTACTGATATTTTGGATTTGGATAACTCCACTGCTGTTCATAACATTCCAGAAGCCATTCCACATTCTGTCCAGAATATTCATCCTATGTGCACCCGTAGCAAGTCTGGTATATCCAAGAAGAAAGTCTATATGGCTTCTTCCGTTTCTCATTCTTCACCTGTTGAGCCTTCCTCCTTCACAGCAGCCTCTAAGCTTGTTGAATGGAGAACTGCCATGACTGAAGAATATGATGCCTTGATTCGGCAAAATACTTGGGTTCTCACTCCTTTACCTCTCGGTAAAAGTGCTATTGGATGCAAGTGGGTCTATCGCATCAAGCACAATCCCGATGGAACGATTGCCAGATATAAGGCTCGTCTTGTAGCCAAAGGGTATCATCAAGAAGCTGGTATTGACTATGATGAAACCTTTAGTCCCGTTGTAAAGAAACCAACTGTTCGAGTTATCTTATCCTTGGCTGCTCAGTTTAATTGGAGTCTTAGACAAATGGATGTGAAGAATGCATTCTTTCATGAAGAGTTACAAGAAGAGGTGTACATGCAACAACCTCAAGGATTTGTGGACTCCTCTCAACCTCATCATGTTTTTAAACTATTGAAATCCCTTTATGGTCTCAAACAGGCTCCTCGTGCCTGGTTTGAATGTTTTACATCCCACCTACTTACTTTGGGATTTGAGGCATCTCCATCTGACTCCTCTCTTTTTGTTCGACATGATGGTCTTTCTATTACATACTTACTTCTATATGTTGACGATATCATCGTCACTGGCAGCAGCCCTTTGTACATTGATGATTTAGTTTCACAGCTTCGACTTCAGTTTGAAATGACGGATTTGGGTGCTCTAAAATATTTTCTTGGCTTAGAGATTGGACACTCTTCTACTGGTATTTCGGTGTCACAATCTAAGTATGCTCGTGATGTATTATCACGATTTGGCATGCTTGCATCAAAGCCCTGCTCCACTCCAATCGCTCTTATTTCGTCACCTGCTGATGGTCTTCCTTATTCTGATGATGAGGCTCATATATATCGTGCAATGGTGGGAGCCTTACATTACTTGACATTCACTCGCCCTGACATTGCATTTACTGTTGGAAGACTCTCTCAATATATGCATCGACCATGTTCTTCTCATCTTACGGCTGCCAAACGTGTCCTAAGATATATAAATGACTCTTTGTGTGCCGGTCTTCTGTTTCAAAAGGATAACTTTGCTGCTGCCTTATCTTTATCTGCATATTCTGATTCTGATTGGGCAGGCGACCACTTGGATCGTCGCTCGACAACAGGTTTTGTGATCTTTTTGGGTCGAAATCCCATTAGTTGGGCTGCAAAACAGCAGTCTACTGTCTCTCGCAGCTCAACAGAGGCCGAGTATCGAGCCCTAGCAATTACGTCTGCTGAAATTTCTTGGCTTCGCCAACTTCTTCAAGATTTGCGCATCATCAGCACCCAGCCTCCCACTCTTCATTGTGATAATCTCTCTGCTATACAGCTCGCTCGCAACCCGATTTTTCATGGCAGAACAAAGCATGTGGAAATTGATTTCCACTTTGTGCGAGAACGAGTTGTCCGTGGTGACCTTCGTCTCTGTTTTGTACCTACGCAAAGACAACTGGCTGATTTATTGACTAAACCTCTCACCGGCCATCGATTGATGTTCTTGAAGTCCAAACTCATGATCTTTCGATCATTTGTTTGAGGGGGAATATTAATAGAGAGTTTAGTTAGTTAGCACTTTCAGTTTGATCTTTCTGTTTTGGTTATTTCTGTTACTTCTATTAGTTATTGAGTGAATTATGTATAAATACCCTTGTAAGCTTTCTCTGTAAAATAATGAGAAGAGCTCCTTCGTTTAATCAGGGATTATTACAATTATAAGTCCTCTGTTTCTATACATTATATTTTTTGTTTAAATACTCTTTTTTTACTTTTGTTAATTTTACTATATATATACCCTCAATACATCTATTCACGTCTCATACTTTTAAAAGTGACCATTTTAGTCATTTTGTTCTCATACACTCCACTCATTAAATTTTTTCAACTATAACCATAAATTTTTATTTAAAAGTTTTCATTGTATTTGAAATTTTGTGTTAAAATTTTGTAAATAAGAATCAAATTGATCACTTTTTAAAAATACAAGAACAAAGTTAAGTAGGCTAAAACAAACCAAATCCAAGGTATATGGACCAATTTATAACCTTTATTTTAAAACTCCATTTATTCCCATACCTAAAATTATTTTTATTTCGACAAAGGTGAGAATCCGAACATACAAGAGTCGACTTTCAAACCAACATTTGACATAAGAGTTTGTCACCCTAAGTTTAATACGTTGTTAGGAGTGGAATTCATCTATCAAACTCTACAAAAATTCTAAACTTATAAATCAAATACAAGTTGCATAAATTTGTAATTCTAAAACTAATTCCACATGCTAAATGAAACAAGATTGAAACTCAAACAATAAGATTGAACAAACTACCAAACACAGCTAGTTGAGTGGATAAATTATAAATTACAAGGTCACCCCACCCCCACAATGATTGAATAAGTTGCAAAGTTTCAAAATGAATACATTTGAAAAAACACACACAACTTAACTGGAGCTTCTCCTAAAAGTACTTTAGAAGCAGTGCTTTCACTCGAAAAGTACCCTTTTTTTAAGTCAATTCATCACACTCCCACCTTGACCAGTCAACTAGAGTGGGACGAGATGTAGAAAAATGCTCACTGATTATATTCATGGAAAATTAAAAAAAAAAAAAAAGTTCCCAACAAACTTGATAGAGAAATCTTACAGTGTGACCTGAAATGTTGGGGATACCCAAATATTGACATAGACCAACATTTCTTAGTTAGGAAAGGGGGAAGAATAATCCTAGAGAATCAATAAACTTCCAGTTACTTGCGGATGTAATCCACAACTTCTGTTAACTGTAACTAGAAGTCCAATCCTGTGTAACTATAAGACGATACTATATTCACGATCTACAAATAATGCTAAGCATTCGTGTTTCATGCGTTTACCTCAG
Organism: Momordica charantia; assembly: GCF_013281855.1. NCBI lineage: Eukaryota > Viridiplantae > Streptophyta > Magnoliopsida > Cucurbitales > Cucurbitaceae > Momordica > Momordica charantia. The sequence continues at coordinate 3,182,373 of NW_028275158.1, forward strand.
AGCGACACCAGCCAACGTTCCTAGACATTCTAGAATTATGTCGATCTTTCAGCGGCACGTTTTATCTGCAACGCAGCTCTAACGACATTGCCCCGAGTGATGATCCCCACCTTCAACATTAAAACAGAAGTAAATAAGAGAGTTGCCTATTATTGAAGGAGATTTGAGAAGTTAAATTACGCTTTAAAGGTTAAAAAAATATGAGAAAAAGAAATAATCCTACCAGCTTGCTATCTGCATCTACTACTGGCAATCGACGATATTTTGTTTCAAGTAACAATCTGAACATTAGAAAAACCAAGTTAAAACAATAATTTCAACTTTTGGCAGCCACAGGTTAATTTTGTAAAAGTGGTTAAATTGTTCATTCTGCAGTTTTTACTCTAAAATGTGTCATTTAAACGTTGTTTTCTGGTAAATCAAAATGGAAAAGTTTTGCATAGCTTAAGTACACAGAGTGAAGATGTTTGAAATAAAAAGAACTACTGAAAAATATGATGCTTTCCCCTATGTAAGAGGTTGTGAGAAATCAACGTAACAAATGATGATTGAACAAAGTCACAGAATAACGTGAAGGCACCAGCAGTCGAAGTCTAAAAGAATTAAAAGTTACAAAAATCAGAAATAAGAAAGTCTAATTAATTGAAACTATAAAATTAAGAAGATTGAAGGAACCATGAATTATATTGATTCAGATGATAAGATGCAGAAGAGAGAGATATCAAAAGATTACCTTGCGGCATCTTCTAAATTTGAAGTTTCACGAACAACTAGTGGAGCAGGTGTCATCAGGTCACCCACAACTTTACCATTTGTTTTACTGAGCAGTTTCTGTATCTCATTGAATGTCTGCAACCACATTCAGCAAAAATCTGCTTTTACTTATTTTATTTTACTAACAAATGGTGGTGAACCACCGCTCCACATAATTCATGGTCATTATCATGTGACTCTTCTTTCTCCAAATAATTTTACTTAATCAGGGATGTCAATGATAGAGTTAATTTCTGTGACCACATAGCTATCTCTATTTTAGAGCACTCTCAAAATAATTTTCATTAACAATAATCAAGTAGCAGTAGATCATTTTGAAGATATATGTGTTTTCATGTGGCATGTTTGTGGAATTTCGGTGTTTCTAAAAGAAATGCTGCTGCTTACATGATCATTACAAAAGAAAATAGCAACTGAATGACACGATCAGAGATATAGAAAAATGGTAATATGGTTGGATTTTCTGAGTCATATTTAAATTTATAACGAGGAATACTGAAAAGATTAATCCAATAATTTTTGGAGAGCAAAAAAATATATATATCAAAAATAAGTTTTCTGATGATTTGGGTTCAAATGACTGAAACCCGACCAGAACAGTTTGGTTGGATTGATTGGGTTTGCTTAGTCATTGCATATTGTAAACATTCCTAATATCTGCAACAAAATATCCAAAAGATAATTAGGGCATTGCTTACATACTTTCCACGAACTATCCACATCAGGAAATAGATTAGTATCACATTGGGTACCACCTAATAGCCAAAGAAGGGGAGAAAAAATTATTAAGATAAGCAATGGAATACAATAGCATACAAAGAAAATGAATGACGAACTTTGAGCAAACATTAATAAACATGAGGCATTGAACTTTCTATCAGCTTGACAGTTACAGAATCCATAACCCAGTTTCCAACTATTACTCAAAAGATGTTCATTTTAATATAGACAAAATACTACACTATGGATTTATTGATGATACCTGATAGAGAGACTGTGTGCACATACAAAGATGTGAGAGCATGCATTTTGGCATTGAGAGTCTAACGAGAAAGAGTACTTCTTATAACAATTTATCCTATTTCGATATTAGACTGAAAGTTCAAAAAATATTTTGGAAAAGCTTCAGCTAGACAAAAATAAAATTATCAAATAACACCACAAAGCTCCAAAAGTTTGGTTACTTGTCCACCTTTGCATCAAAAAAAGTTCAATGAAAATGAACCAAGTCAATCAGCTATAAAAATATAATTGGCATTTATTTCCTGTTAACGTTGCAAATATTCATTTAAATAATTTGATGCACGTGACTGGGGAAATGTTTGGTCTCTCAGAAAACAAAAATAATTTGAAGGAAGCATTTCAAAATTTAAATTTAGGAATCAAAATAAGAGGGAAAAAAACCGGTACTGGTAATTTAACCAAAACTAAAGAAGGATAGAAAACTCAATTTCAGCAGAAAATATGCGAGAACAATTCCTCAAGTAATGTTGAGATCTGTGCTATCAGAAGTTAAAATACCTGAAATGGAATCAAGTGCTAATAAGTCATAATCTGAGACGACTCCAACCTGCCAAGGGAAGCAAATTTATGTAAGGACACTAAGATCACATAAACCAAATCATTAAAAAAAAATAAGTGCCATAGCATAAATATACACAGCCCCACCCCCCCCCCCCCCCCCCCCCCCCCCCCCACACACACACACACACACAGATACCCAGCAAGATGAAAGCAAGGCAGGTTGTAGCAATCATAGATGGACATACACCCCAACCCCTCATAAAATAAATAAAAAATGTGATGAAATTTTGTATGTTTCTCAGTGACAACAAACAGAAGCTCCCCTCCTCTCTCCAACAATATCATTGGACTACGGTAGTTCACTTCCACAGTAAGCTGGCAATTTGAAAATACTTGCAAGAAGCACGGAAAGGTTCAAGGGAAAACTCTACCAAATTCCAATCTTCATCGACAACAGGAAAACCAGTTATCCTCTTTTCCACAAGTGCCTCTAATGCTGTAACCACGAAAGCCGATTAATTAACTATGAGCAACTCTAATAAAAATAATTAAAATATAACCGTAAATCAACCACACCTTCATCAACTGTTGTCGTAGGTTTCACAACATAAAGATCCTCCTTTCTCGTCATAAAATCGCCGACCGTATATGTTCCAGCTCTGAGCTGGAAATCACCAATTCAAATAAGAGCAAAATATTGATGGCCACACAGTCAAACAGAAATATCAAACCGAAGGTCTAAAATAGCCATTGACAAGCTATTTCCCCAAACTCTCCCTCCCTCAACATAAATTATAAACAACAATGCCATACATGATATATGTAGCAATTAGACAACAGTACATATGCACGGACGAGGCTGATAATTGTTAATCAGGACTTTCGAGCGTCTGATTTGGTTTTATGTTCCATTATACAATTTTCAGCTTAAACGTAAACGGTGCTGGTTCTTTTCCTTCGATGAACATCATAAAGGAGAAGTACAATCTTTCGATTACTTCACAACCAAAATGGCAGCAATTTTTTGCAGTTAATTTCATAGTTGTTCGCATAGAACAAACAAACATACAATACAAATCTTCATTAGGCGAAGAGATTTGATATATGAAGTAATTACAAAGACCAACAGCACATTCATTACATTACATTAAACCGGCAAGTATTAGAGCAAGCGCAAAGCTGCGAGAAAGAAATAACACACCGGAAAAGAGTTGAGAACGCCGGCACCTGAGGAAGCTAGAACCAGAGGCCCGGGAGGTCTGGCGGAGTACTGTCGGTCGGAGATCCCAAGCCAGTGTAGCCTAGAGAGAGGATTAGACGAGAGCAGATGCCGGCGATGCCATTGCCGGCGCTGAGATTGAGGCAGCGGATGATGATAAGCCGGCGCGAGAGCATGAGAATTGGAGAGAGATATGGAGCTCATTCTGGCGGCTGCGCGTTGAGTAACAGAGATTTGGGCAGATGGAAACAAGGAATACAATAATCTGGGAAGAGAATAGTTGGAAGAAGAATCAATGGCTGATCTACCGAACGGAAGAGAATTACAACCGGAGAGATTCAGAATGAACAGTGGATCGGAAAATTAGGTTGTAATTAGCTTCCGTTGCGTGTAAGGAAGCAACACTTTCCCGAGGAAAAAATGGGTTAAAGGGAGAGAAAATTTCCGACTGGTTGGTCGGAGATATTTAACGCTTAGTGAGACTTTAATTAAATGGGCGGACCTACGCGGTTCGCACTCACAGGTCACAATGTGTGATGTCGGTGTTTTCGACTCTTTGGGGATTAAAAGAAACAACTTATATATATATTTGAATCAGTTGAGTTATATTATAAAATAAGAGAATATTTAGTCTAGGTTATAAGATTTTCTACTTATTGAAAAAAGGAAACGAAGTTTAGCGAGTTTTTTGCCGTCGGCCAGTAACTTTCATACACATATATAGATTCATTCTTCGTATCTGATCTGACTTCACAACCATTCGTAGGTTAGTCTGAGAGAGTAGATGTGGAAGAAAAGGTTCGGAATGGATTTAGGAGTCTTTGTACGAATCGTATGCAATTTATTACGACCAGTGTGGTTGTTTGTATTTCATTTTCTCCTTCCAAATCAATAATCTGTCAAGAACCAACTATATGGGAAGTGGTTGACTGCAGTCCTCGGTGCTTGAATGGTTTTCCTCGACCCTGCAGCAAAGGAAAAGTTATTTCCCTTTAGGTTCGACTATGGTCTCATCAGACATCCCATGAAAGGCTGACTTTCATTTATGAAGCGGACATATATATGACATGAAGCACACCCGCAAACTGATCCTAAGTAATCGTTGTTGTTCATTGGATTCCTTAATATAACCGATATGATTATCTGAACAACAAAATTCGTACTTCTGTCGGGTCCTCCTATCTTCTTATCTATGATTTTAAATTCAACATAATTTTTTTTAGTACAAAATGTGAGATTGTGGAGTCGATTCAGACATAAATACTATAATGCGTAACTATGTTCAAGTTGGCAATTCATTAAATTAAAACCGGTTGGATTTATGATTTTTCTATTATTGGATTTAGGTTTTTTTTTTTTTTTTGATGCATAATGGATTTAGGAAGATTTTATAGATTTTCAAGTTAAATTATTATTGGGCTTGTTATTATTAGTTTAAATAAAAAAAACAACGGGCCTATACATATGGTCCGATTATTATCGAAGGAAGATAAAAAGGAGTCTTTTTAATTTACTCTTTGACTTCCCATGTTGTTGTCAAATGACATAGTTATTTCCTTCCTATTTATTATGATTTCTATTTGTTGGGTTTTGTTGTAATTTTTCAAATCCACAAATGATGGAATGTCGATACATCCATAAAAATTAAACATACCCAACGGAATAGGTAACCTTGTAATATATTAGTTTTCAATTAAGAGGTAAATGATCGAAAGTTTAAATCTCTATATATATTTTTATCGTTGAGCTCATGTTGGCTCCATTTTCACTATTGAACCTCTTTATTGCAAATTTATTTTTTGTAAGATTAAACGGGAGGACAATATAGGTATTGTTATTTGATTTATGAAGTTACACCCATATTAAGACTTGTATGCGCTTGTTTTCAGGGACGTGACAATTTACATATCATCTACTTCCAATTGAAAAAGCAACTATGACTAGCTCGTTTTGAGAATAGTACTTTAGATTAAGACTGATCCGAACGTTGAAGTATCTACTTTTCATTGTGTAAGTCTTCCTTCGCACACCTCTCTATCATAGATCGGCCTTATTCTTTCATAGATCGATCATGCTCACTCATAAAATTTCAGCATTAATAGCACGTTTACTTAACTAAACGTGCTTCTAAAACAAAACACTTCTGACACGTTCTTCTCCATAAATTTTAGGAAATTCTTCTCATACATTTATTATACTCAGTTTAAAATCAAAATTATATTCCAATTTTGGGTCACTACTTAAATTAAGAATATAAATCAACATATTATAATTATAAATTTTGTCCACGTACGTCGAACATTGTATCTCTATGAATTTTCTATAAATTTTAAGTGAGTTGGTGACGTCACAGACAAGCTAAATCGACAAATGTAATGTATAGTTTGTTAAATTGAAAAAAATAATAATCTTGATATCTATTTATATTTTACATCCTCGTCGAGAAAAACTACGAAAAATCAAACAAACAGAAAGTCCACGTGGGTTTGTGTCATTGGAGGAAATTAACCGAGGAATCCGATGAGGAAAACGAAAAATAAATCTATATGAAGTGACGTTATTTCGAACGACGACCGGGCAATTTTGATTTATTTATTATTATCTTTTTCTGATAAGTTGCGTGATTGAGATTTTTATTCCGGGGCTAACACAGGAATTAAAAAAAAAAAAAAAAAAAAAAAATATATATATATATATATATATATATATAATAAAATTGGACAACTGATTTTTTTTTCAATTTATAATTTTATTTCGGACAAATTTATCTATAATACAAAATAGCCATGAGGTTGAGTTTTAAATACAAAATTAAAACAAAAAATCTTAAATTAAAACAATCTTTTTTTAAAGAATATTAAATTAAAAAAATCTTAAATCAGATGGTAAGTAAGATTTAATTAATCGAAAATCTATAATAATCAAATTTATAACACCTAAAAATAACTAAAGAGTAATTTAAATAAAGGGAATACGGTTCCGATATTCAAATATATGATAGAGAAATACTGGACGAGTTTGTTTAAAAAAAATCTAACGGAAGTGGAACTAAATACAGTGAATTTTTAGAAATTTTGTTCTTTAAGAAAATATAATATTAAGCATTTGCATATTATTGGTCTTAAAAATCAATATTCAGTTTATCAAATAAATAAATAAATATAAAATATTCAGGAATATCAAATAATATGTCTTTTAATAATAAAATATTCAGGAATATCAAATAATGTCTTTTATTTTTTCTAAGGGAAGGTAATATGTTTGTTGCGTTACTTGAATGCATTATTTATGTTACATGACGTGTTCATATACACATTATATATCATTTATTGTCAATTGGAACGTATTTTATTGAACAAGATGCATATTATCATCATACGAATCAATGATTCAATTTCCACTCTCACAATTATTGAACTAAAATAAATTATAATTTCGCTATATGAAAATTTAAATGTTATAAAACAAGTTCTGGTCCGTGGTTGTCTATTGTTATATGATATTTATCAACTTCTTCTAATAATTTCTATTTAATATTTCAGTTATTTCATTTTGAATTTCTTATCAACCCTCGCTAACAAAAATATACATAAGGGATCAAATTATCCTATGAAGTATAAAGTCAAAACTAATTTTTTGAACAAATATTGTAATTGCACAAACCATAACATCAATACAATTATACCATTCTCATATATTTTGTATGTATGTCAAAAGTTTATCACAAGTAACTTTTTGTTTTGTTTTTAAGGATAATATGCAAAGTTGTTCGTTAAGGTATATACATATGAAATACCAACTTGAGTCTAACTTAATTGATTAAGTCATGTATTACCCACAAAAAAAGTTGTGTGTTTAAATATTCACTTCCACATGTTGTTGAAAAGTTTGAATCTCCACCTCAATTGTCGTAATAAAAAAAAACCTTAAAGCACATAATATTAATTCAAACATTAAATGATAAAATAAAAGCACAATAATTATTAGTTTATAACATTAATGTTTTGGAATAAAGTTATTGAAATCATATTCATTTTGGTCATCCTTTGACGCCCATTCGTACAATCGCATCCCTAAAACTCCTTTTTTCCCATTTTTATCAGATTCTTTTAAATATTTATTTCGAAAATAACAATAATAATAACAGATTATATATATACATATATATTTTCCTTTTGTTGGGATTCTCTTTTCTTCGTCGTCACTACCGACCGAAAAAAGTTACCGTTACCAGTTACCTACGGGTTCCCGACTTGACCTCGTCAGATGGGCCCACAGAAGCTTGAGATGGACGGCGGAGATTTCGTCCAAAGATTTTATCTTTAGGGTTTACCCATGGCTGCCCCCATATATAAGGCCTCTCCACTTCCCCAACTTCCCCTTTCTTTTAGTGCAGTTTCATCTGCCCTCCAAACCCTCGCGTTTTCTCTCTCTCTTTTTTTTTTCCGTCTCCGTCTCCGTCTCGTCGCTCTCTCTGCGTAACGCGCCGCCTCGTGCTCCGGCGGCTACTCATCGGATCCTTTCCGATCATCTATCCGGTCCTCATCCTTCCTCTCCCTCACTATTATCATTCTCACCTTCAAAAATTCCAAACATATATTCGTTGTAGGAGTAGGGAGATTTTTCCTTCGGGGGTTGTTTATCTTTTGGATTAATATCTAAGGGTTTTTTGATTTTCTCCCCGGTTAGGTTGTGCGTTGTGATCTACTGGCCTTTTTTGAGTGTCTGAAGAATCGGCGTTCATTGATTCCTTCTTAGGGTTTGATTCTCAATAACATCTGGAGGAGAGGGAAGTGAGAGATAAAAAAGGCAAAAAATATATTTATTCGACGTTTATTCTTTTAGGAAAGAAGTGAAATTATTTCGAGTATGGCGGCTCAGGTGCAAGCTCAACCTCAGAATGCCATTTCGGGCATCAATCCGGCGGCGAATGGTGGGGCCAATCAGTTTGTGACTACGTCTTTGTATGTCGGAGATCTGGACTTGAATGTCACGGATTCGCAGCTTTATGATATATTTAATCAGGTGGGTCAAGTGGTATCGGTTCGGGTTTGCAGAGACTTGACGACCCGGCGATCTCTCGGTTATGGTTATGTCAACTACAGCAACCCACAAGATGGTCAGTATGCCTTCACTTTTTTCGCTTCTATGTGGTGTTTAATATTCTATATTGGTTTTAGTTAAATTTTGGCGGTGAAGATTTCTTGGCTGCTTGGGTTGGTTGCTTGGACTGGTAAAATGCTGAGAAGCTTTCTAAATTTTTGGGTGGATCCTGTCCATCATTGGTATATCAAGGTAATTAAGCATGCCCAATTCCGAAAAAGAAAAAAACTCTTGGGAGGGGCGTGTCCGTGGTTAACTATTTGCAAACTTTAGATCAGTGTCACTAAAGGAGATGGTCATTATAGAAGGTGGGGTGGTTGCATTGAAGGTATATCTGATGATGTTTACTGTCTGATGGGGACTTTTTCTAGAAGACGAGTGAAACATCTGTTTGTTATATTATTTGGTGAATTGGGGAACATGGGCCTCCTTCGTGGTCCATGGATAGGGGAATGCTGCGGGTCATTTTATTACACTTTGATGATTGATTTTCGAAACACTAATGTTGTCTTATACGTTACAAAGTATATCTGTTTGAAGAATGATGAATGTTAATTATGCATGAATGCACCATATGTTTTATAAACATGGCCTTTTCGATTAAATAATGCTATTTAGATGGATGGGCAGGTCATCTAAGCAAGTTAGTCTTGTGTAGCGTATGTAATTTAAGTTAATGATTGGTAGTCTCATTCTTAGGTAGGTCTACTAATGTTATATGTGGATGCTCTATTTATGGTGTAAGATAAATTTAAACCCGGAACTTGATTCAATGGTGTTATTTAGATAGCAAACGTGGATGCTTATTTTATTATAAACTTTATGATGATGTCCTTTATTGTATTGCAAATGTTCTGCTGTGCAAAAGCTGGGTAATTTGCACTATGTTTCATGTGAAAACGAGTCATTTTTTTTTCCATTACTCTGCACCTCTGGCATGTTTCCTTAATTTTTGACAACCGGTAGGTAAATTATTCCATGGTTTGGTTGTGGTTTGAGTTATTTAAGTTCCTCTTACCGATGGAACTGGAACAAAGAGTTAGGACTTTACTTGTCCTCTCTTATCATTGGAATATAAACTTTATTTGAAACTATCATACGTTGTGATCCAAACAAAGATATCTTACCGTCTTTTTTTCCCCTTCTGAAGTTCCTTCGGGGACATCCAATAAAATTGGAACGATATAGAGAAGATTAGCATTGCCCCTGCTGAAGGATGACATTTTTTTTGAAGAGAAGATATCTTACAGTCATTATTTCTTCATATCACATAGAACTCTGGAACTTCATCTTAATATTGTGTAGAACTCTAAAAGTCAAATATTTCTTCCTAAATTCCTAATTCAGTCCTCTCTTGCTTGAACAGCTGCTAGAGCACTGGATGTGCTGAACTTTACCCCTCTTAATGGAAAGCCTATTAGGGTTATGTATTCTCACCGTGACCCAAGCATTCGGAAAAGTGGAGCTGGAAATATATTTATCAAGGTATATTTTTATTCTTTATATATACTTTTTGCTTATTTCTTGTTTATGTGATTTTGTTCCGAAGTTAACCTTACCTTTTAATTTTACAGAATTTAGACAAAGCAATTGACCACAAAGCTTTACACGATACATTTTCTGCATTTGGTAGTATCCTGTCTTGCAAAGTGGCTTTAGATTCCTCTGGTCAGTCAAAAGGCTATGGTTTTGTGCAATTTGATAACGAGGATTCTGCTCAGAAAGCCATTGAGAAGTTGAATGGTATGCTGTTGAATGATAAGCAAGTTTATGTAGGACCCTTTCTTCGTAAACAAGAAAGAGATGGTGCTGCTGACAAATCCAAATTTAATAATGTATTTGTGAAAAGTCTTTCTGAGACAACTACTGAAGAAGATTTAAACAAAGTTTTTTCTGAATTTGGGACAATCACTAGTATTGTGGTGATGAGGGATGCTGATGGCAAATCAAAATGCTTTGGATTTGTTAATTTTGAAAATGTTGACGATGCTGCTAGGGCAGTTGATGCTCTTAATGGGAAGGTATTTGAGGATAAGGAATGGTATGTTGGGAAAGCACAGAAAAAATCTGAAAGAGAAGTTGAATTGAAACACCGATTTGAACAAACTATGAAAGAGGCAGCTGACAAGTACCAGGGGGCAAACTTGTACATTAAAAATTTAGATGACAGCATTGGTGATGATAAGCTTAAGGAGCTGTTTGCTTCATTTGGCACTATCACGTCATGCAAGGTTGGAATCTTTACTATTCAAGTTTAGCTCTTTGCAAACTATATTTTGTTGTAGGCAGTTCATGGCTAAATCATTATTGTTATTCTTTGTGTTAGGTCATGCGTGACCCTAATGGAATAAGCAGAGGTTCTGGATTTGTTGCATTCTCAACTCCTGAAGAGGCATCTAGAGCTGTGAGTTAATGTGCTTTTTTCTATTGATGATTTAATTTATCTAGGAATGTTTGTAAGCATGCCTATGATTTGTGATGCAAAATTTGAAAGGATTGTAATAGTTCATTGATGTAATTGATAGCTTTTGGAGATGAATGGCAAAATGGTCGTTAGCAAACCCTTGTATGTAGCACTTGCACAGAGGAAGGAAGATAGAAGAGCCAGGTTGCAGGTATTTCCTCTGATGTTTTCATACCTTTACTTAGCGTTACCATTGTAACTGACCATTTGGCATAGAAGACATGTAGCTCTATTTAGTGAGGCTTGGTTTCTTTCCTTTTTTATTTTTTATTTTTGTCAATTATTCTTCCTTTTAATGGCTTTGACTATGTTGTATAGGCTCAGTTCTCTCAAATACGGCCAGTTGCCATGGCTGCTTCAGTTGCCCCTAGAATGCCAATGTATCCCCCTGGTGGTCCAGGTCTTGGACAACAATTGTTTTATGGTCAAGCTCCTCCTACAATCATTCCCTCTCAAGTAATAACTACTTTTACGGCATCCTTATTTTACCGAACACTTTAATTCTATGTATATACCTTCAGTTCTTGCTGTGATTAAATTTTATTGAAGTTCTTTACATGTTCATCCTTGACTCTATCCTTTTAGTCTTGCCTTCTGAAAGGTGCAGTGTGCATATGATTATGATAGCTAGATCTGAATTGTTATTCTGTTTGTCTTATGGGTATTATTGTTGTCAGCCTGGCTTTGGTTATCAGCAGCAGCTTGTTCCTGGTATGAGGCCCGGTGGAGGTCCAATGCCAAATTTCTTTGTTCCAATGGTTCAGCAGGGTCAGCAAGGCCAGCGCCCTGGTGGCAGACGTGCAGGAGCTGTCCAGCAATCTCAGCAGCCTGTTCCAATGATGCAACAACAGGTTGGTGATTTTTATATATCCTTGTTTCTTCCGTCAGCTTCCTGAAGTTATTTAATGTCTTTTTTTGGTGGTGCATTGGATGATAGATGGTACCTAGAGGGCGTGTCTATCGCTATCCTCCAGGAAGAGGTTTGCCTGATGTTCCTATGCCTGGTGTCGCTGGAGGCATGTTTTCTGTTCCATATGACATGGGTGGTTTGCCGATGCGGGACGCGGCGCTCTCTCAACCTATCCCAATAGGTGCTCTGGCTTCTGCTCTAGCAAATGCTACTCCAGACCAGCAGAGAACAGTAAGAATTTCCTATTATTATATACCTACAGATGTTTCTTTTTAAATAATACCTACAGATGTTCAGAGAGAAATAAACATGGAAATAAATAATTAAATTTATTTTCTCGCAAAGCATATATCTAGCCAGCTAGTTGTGGTCACTGAAAGTCTTTTATTGCTCACGAATGAATGTAGATGCTGGGGGAGAATCTTTACCCACTTGTGGAACAGTTGGAGCCCGACAATGCAGCCAAGGTAACCGGCATGCTCCTGGAGATGGACCAGACCGAGGTTTTACATTTACTCGAGTCGCCAGAGGCTTTGAAGGCCAAAGTAGCTGAGGCTATGGAGGTCTTGAGGAATGTGGCAGCAGCAGCTCAGCAGCAGCAAGCTGGCAACGCAGCTGATCAGCTAGCCTCTCTGTCGCTGACCGACAACCTCGTATCGTGAGTTGGTTAATATGTTCATACAGCTCTCTCCCCGATTCATGAAATGGAACCTGTAGTAGTTGTGAGATACGATTGACTGTTTATTTTCGTGGAGGCACGGTACTTGCATTTGTTTGTACTGGGTTTTTATCTCCTGAAGATTGCTGACATTTTGGATGTTAGTTTTTTTTTTTTTTTTTTGGCTTTGGTAGCTTTTCTACTTTTATGGTACTCTTTTTTTCCTTTTTTTCCCCCTAGGGTGAAGGTCTACTTTTTTTGACATTAATCTGAGGTAATGCTACTGTCTTCTGATATATGTTTTGCCTACCCTGAACTCTTCCTTATATCTGATTGGCATAAATATTGGTTTGATTTTAGATTCATAGTGAATGGTGGAATTAGGATTATTATCTTTGTAGAGCTTTAATTTTGGAAACTTGTACTCTCTATGGGTAAATAAATATGCACATAGGTTTTTTTTAGGACGGAAGTGGGGATTCAAATCTCTGACGTGGTTGATGATATATGCTTTAATTAGTCTAGCAGAGAATTGCTACGGATCTATTGTGTTTAATCCATTGACATTTTCTATTTTATTATTGATTTTTAGGGAGGAACAAAGAAGAGTCAAGTTCCAATATTTATAATTGTGGATTCTATATCTTTATTTTTGTAAAAAAATATTCTCTTTATCCTAACCATTGCTAGTTTAAATTTGATTCATGTTTTCAAGTTGTGAAGCAGAAAGTCTTTACTGAACTAGAACAGTATTAAAGTTTTCTTTCCATTAGTTTTTATTCACATAACTCATTTTATAAATATATACACTTAAGTATCAAGCTTATTCGTTCATTAAAAAGTGTTATTTTTTCCTTAAAGTTAAATCAATCAATTAATTAAAAACCAATATTGTTTAAGAAAATTAATAATAAACAAAAGTCAACTTAATAATACAATTCAATTTCTATGATTTGTGCTTATTTATTCTTCTTTGGACAGATTTGTGCTTAATTTCAATCTTACCTGTAACACTTTCATAGCCATGTAAATGAAAAACAACTTTTTGATAGATTTGACTAAATAAATCTTTCCAAATCATTGAGAATTTGTTGGACCAAGTCGAAACCTTTCAAACTATGAGACCAAATCGTCTAAATCACACCAATCCTAGGGTTCAAATTGGTAATTTAAACCACGGGTATAATTTTCAAAACTCTATACGACTAATACTCGTTATAGATATCTTTTTGGTCCCATGATTAGTACAGAATCCATTCTAGCTAGTAAATCCCAATTTTTAAAATCTAGCAATAAATCTAAAAGTTGGATAACTTGGGCTACACTTGTCCTTAACAAATGGTATTAAAGCCGGTTTAAACCTAGTTGTATTGGTGAAATCTTTAGATGTCGGACAAAGAAGTGCTTGGGAAGATGTAGTCATGGAGTAATTCGTGGTTGTGCTCTATTCGGATGTGTCTGGAGCTTTGAATAAGAGCAAACTCGCGTTTGAGTTCGAGAGTGGACGGATGAGTGACTACTTGAGAGGATCTCAGTAGTACTTTGTTTAAGGAGATATTGTTGAGTTTGTACGAAGAATGCAAATAAATTACCACATTGTCATATTTTAAAATGGGCGTCCCAATTGAGACACTACTCTAAAGTCTAAATTTCCCTAATTTAAACCATGGGTACAATCTTCAAAACTCTTAAAATGTTAAAAAGAAAAGAAAAAAGAAATAACAAACAAAAACTCAATACGGTGCGTTGTGAGGGGTTGGGTTTCGTAATTTAGTGATAAATTGAGGGTACTTTTTGCAACTCCTAAACCCTAAAAAACAATCACATATATATATTTCTGTAGGTTTTGCCCAGCTCCTGAACGATCTGATTACATTCGAGCCCTTCACTCCGGTAGTCCTATCAAGCCCTAACAATGGCGGCTCCGATCGAATCGGTGCAATGTTTCGGACGCAAGAAGACGGCTGTGGCCGTCACGTACTGCAAGCGCGGCAGGGGTTTGATTAAGATCAATGGCTGTCCAATCGAGCTGGTTGAGCCAGAGATCTTGCGCTTCAAGGCCTATGAGCCCATCCTCCTCCTTGGACGCCACCGTTTCTCCGGTGTCGATATGCGTATCAGGGTGAAGGGTGGAGGTCACACCTCGCAGATCTACGCCATCCGCCAGAGCATCGCCAAGGCTCTTGTTGCGTTTTACCAGAAGTACGTCGACGAACAGAGCAAGAAGGAGATCAAAGACATTCTGGTCAGGTATGATAGGACTTTGCTTGTTGCCGATCCTAGACGCTGTGAGCCCAAGAAGTTTGGTGGTCGTGGTGCTCGTGCTAGGTTTCAGAAATCATATCGTTGATCGAAGACTACTTGGGAACTATGGCGGAGAGGCGTTAGTCGGTAATGATTATTTTTGTTGGGTTCTAAGTTCACATAGTTTCGGAGACTTAAACTTATGGTTCAGTAACTTCAGTTCATGCTCTAGTATAAGTATTTGGATTTGGAAGACTTGAGTTTCCGTTGATATTACGATAATTGCAATCAAAATGCTTTTTGGAACATCTGAATTTATCTCCCAGTCATTTCTGTTTGTTTTAGATGAAGGTCGTTATGAAGAAAAATAGCCATTGTTATTGATAAATGATAATTTATATTCTATACATTTTTGTTGAAGATGATCATCTAGCTATTGAACTCCTTTCTGGGTTTGAACTTTGAAATAGATGTTAAAGGGTGACTGAAAGTGTTGTCATTTGGAGTTTCCCTCAATTGTTTTGCAAACTGTATGAGAATTCTTCATTCCTTTTCTTCTTAAAGTATCTGCAAGTTTTACATAGGTTATTGATGCATTGGAATTTGCTGTTGCTGAAAATTGGACCCTTGAATTGATGATATATTGCATAGGTGTTGGTTATTTTTAAAACCATGAGTGAATGTTTTGACTTGGGCTAATTTTGGTTGTGGTCTGGCATCACTCCGAAGAAACTGAAAGATGGTGTAAAGCCATGAGTCAGGTTTGTATAGTTAAGTATTAAAAAGTCATAGGTTTGCTTATTCTGAGTTTGCTAATCCGTCGAACTCCATAGTGCTATGATAGTAGAACCCACCTTTTATTCCATTAAGTATTACAAATCGTAAATCTCAAACAAACATTGATTTTATAATTCTATAGTTAGAGTAGTCTGATCATTTGGAGCTTTTATTTAGTTCGTAAGCTTGTGATTTGTAAAAGTAATATGTACCAAGTTTAAGAAGTTGTGTAATTCTACCCTTGGATTACCAAGCTTAGAATCTAAATGTTAGCATGGCTTTCTCCAAACTACACAAATCTGAATATTCCTTTACATTTAAGAGTCACAGATCGATTCTGTTTTAGACTTTAATTGAAAACTAAATGGTGACTGAAACTGAAACAAACCAAGTATTAAAAGGGGGCTATTTTGGTTTTATGGTTATTTGGCTGTTTTGATTCGGAAAGTTATGATCAAGGCTTGAAATTCTTTTCTTTCTTTTCTACAAATAAACAATATCTGAACAACATTTACATCAACCATACTGGTAAAGGAGGTTATTTTGGTCGTGTAGTTTTGGATTTGGTTTATTTCGGTTCCTGTAATTTCATAACATCTAGTTTGGTCACTGTTATTTTAACTTTTGTTTATTTTAGTTTTTGTACTTTCAAAATCTTGGTACTTTTTAAAATAATTATTTTGGATCCTTCATTTTTATTTTTGTCTCATTTATTTTTAGTGCAATTTTAACATAACACTCCACCCACAAAATTTTAAAAATATACCCATAAAATTTTGTAGAAGGGTCTTTATTATGTATAATATTTATGTTGAAATTTTGTAAATTAGGATTAAAATTATCTTTTCTAAAATTACATTTTTCTAATAATAATGTACCAAAAAAATATCGAAACATTTTATTTAATAACATAATTTCTCTCTCTCTCTCTCAAGTTTGGTGTTGTTCCCCATTAAATTGTATCGAACCAATAATTTTCTAGTTTGTCTTGGGAATTTAAAGAGCTGAATCTTTTTACCCATGGGCATACCACAAATAAGCAAAATATAATAATAAAGAAAACAAAAAAGTATCATGTTTATTCAATGAATATCTCATTTTGCTCTTTCCGTCATTGAATTTAGAAGACGAAGAGAAATTATGAGGAAATCAAAAAGCAGAAAAAATTACAAATTCAGGCCATGGGGAATGGGTTGAGCAGCAGATTGTTTTAGTTGATCCGACGGCACAGAGTGATCCCATCACCAACCGGAAGCATACAGATCTCGATCCTAGGGTCCAAAGCGAGAGCCTTGTTGAGCTCCAGCACAAAGTCCCTATAGTAGCGTACGTACTTACGCATCGGCGAATCAGGTGCTGCCACGACGGAGCCGTTCCATAGGGTGTTGTCGTAGCCGATCACTCCCCCAACTTTGACCAAATCAATCAGCCTCTTGTGGTAGTTGATGTAGTTGTCCTTATCAGCGTCCACGAAGATGAAGTCGTACGTCCCACAGTTACTCTCCTGCACCCCACCGCACACGATTATTCCTCAATATCCACGTATTTTAAAAAAAGAAAAAAAGAAAAAGAGGGCTAAAGCTTACGTCAGCGACGAGTTGGTCGAGAATGGGGAGGGCTGGGCCTTCTTTGAATTCAATCTTATGGGCCACGCCGGCCTTCTGGATCACCGGAAGCCCAAGTTCATAGTTTTCTCTGTTAATATCCATCGCCAGTATCTGCAATTACAAACTTCTTTTCAACTCTTTATTTTTCTCTCTAATAACAGAAGCTCTGTAAATGGTTAGCCAAACATGTTTCTATCGACCTTTCCGTCGTCGGGAAGGGCGAGAGCGGTGGCAAGGAGGGAGTAGCCGGTGTATACGCCGATCTCCATCGTGTTCTTGGCGTTGATCAGCTTCAAGAGCATGTTCAAGAACTGCCCTTCATCTGCTGATGTTGTCATTATATTCCTATTTATTTTGGTAGTGTTAATATGAGGGTAAAATAAACCAATTTTTGCATAGAGAAAAGAAAATTAATGAACTGACCATGGATGTTTGGCTGTCAAGTCTCTAAGTTCCTTCATGGCTTCTGGCTCTCTTGGGTACACACTTGTCTCTAAAATGTACTAGAGAGAAAGAAAGAGAGAGAAAGAGAGTTAATTTTTTAAATTAAAAAAAATAGAGGTCTAATTTTAAAATGATAATTTTGTCTAAATGATATACTCTAATATATCTGACTACTGTGATATATATCTGATATACTATTGATATGAGTGTTTGATATACTTGCAATATATATGTGATATATTACTGATATGAGTGTCTGTGCTTTATGCATGTGATATACACATCTAATACACTACCGATATCGTGTCTGATATACTACTAATATGAGTATTGATAAATTACTTATATAAGTGAAAATTTTTAAAAACAGGTAACACATTTTGAAATACATAAAAGATTTTGCTACCCATTGTAATTTTCCAATGATGATTGAATGATTTACCTGGTAAAGAGCATCACTTTGCAAAAGACTCTTATGGCCAACTTCTTGGTGCCTTCCTGCCTGGTTTTGTTGCTCATTGGTTGCCATGGCAGAGAAGGAGACCGCTTTCTCGATTTCACCACTTCGCCTTTGTCGGAGTTTCTTCTTACGTTCGAGATGAAACCATATAGTTGTGGGTTCGTTTATATAAGAGGGAAGAAGAGCGGTGGTTGGAAGGTGGCAAAGGGGGTGGTGGTTGGTGAAGGCTTCAACTTTGCCTTGTGAAATTTGGTAAACCAAAGGGAAATTATTGCTTTAAAATGCAATGGTTGTTTGTTTGGTGTCGATGTTAACTATTTTCTCTTGCAATTTCACTTACTCCTTATTTTTCAAAAAGAAAAAAAAAATTGAAATCCTCATTTTCGAAATTTTTGGTTTTGATGGATAAAAATTGTGATATTATGAATATTGATTTTTTTTTTTTTGGCAAATTTTTGAGGTACTCACCTTAAGATGGAATAATGTGATTTCATAAAATGAAAATAATATATCAATTGATTATTTGTTTAAATATTCATTCGAGTATTTTTTTTTTCCTTAAAGAAAAAGCAAAAACCGGCCAACTGCCTTTGGGAACCAATTCCTTGTTCCTTTTCCTTCACCAAACATTTGTGACTTACCAATTCCACCTGCCACGTGTGTATAAGACAAAACTCATGGGCCCCACCACCACTATTTATTATTATTTTTTTAATTCTAAATTGAGATTTTAATCCAGTAAATAAATAGAAAAAGGAAAAGAAGAAAATTTGATTTTATGTCAAATTTCCATACTTTTTAATTTAAATTGTTTTTTTTTATAGATGGGAAATATTACGTGAAATTATAATTAGGTCTTTGAACTTTAAGGAGCACTCGATAGACTTATGAAACTTTTAATTTTGTGTCTAATAAATTCCTCAGTTTTAAGTATTTTTATAAATATCTGAATTTTTAATTTTGTATTTAATAGATCTTTAACTTATCCAACTAAAGAAAATAAGGGATCTATGAGACATAAAATTGAATTGAATTTTGTGTCTAATATAATCCTAAACTTTTAATTTTGTATCTAATAGATCAATGAAATTTAAAAAACGTAGAATAGATTGATTACTATTAAACATAATTGAAAATTTAGACACAAAGTTAAAATTTTAGAGATCTACAAGACAGTTGTCAAAGTTGAAGGCTAAATTGGTCATTTAACAAAAATTATTTTCATAAACACATGTTGGCTCTAATTTCAAGGTATACAATATGGGACATACCTAATATCTTCATAGTTAACCCAACAAGTAGCATTAAATAAATAAAATGGTCGCAAAGTCTTCCCAACTATATGGTTGAAATCTTAGAAGATTAGGAAAATGTTGACTAATATTTATCCAACCATATGATACAATAATGTGCTCGGAATAAAAGTAAATAATTGTTCGAAGAGAGGTTCACTGATCTTTCATCATATCATAGTTAAGGCACGAATAAACAAAGTCTCACATCGTCAATACGAAACTTTCTATATAGGGATTGAAGATGGATAATATGATATGTCAAAATGGAGACATTGAAATCAAAATTTTGAGTTCTTTCCCATTGCGGTTTCGAGTGGAGTAATGAGAGATATTGTGCTATTTGTCTTCCAATATCACTTCAAGATTTTGATATGCCAAATATGAATTGTTATAACTTATAACAACATTCTCAAGAAATCTAATCGAACTTTGCAAATCTGAATATCCAATGTATATCTAAACCAAATTCTATAACTCAGAACTGTTCGATACAACTTTATATAATTTTGATACACGATTCGCTACTTTTTGTTACCTTATAAAATGTAACATTTCTCAAAAAAAGCAATGAAGAGATATGTGTGCGCGTGTTTGAGCAAGAATAAAACTTCTGGAAATGCTTCCTAGATCGTAAGTTCAAACCATAGGTGCTATAGGCCCCGATTATCGGAACGAAATGAATCAGAAGTTCCATCAAATTCCTAAGAAAATTAATGAGACAAGTCAACTGCAACAATTCTATCCCATTGTTTATCCTACATCCTGAATCTAAAACACCAAAACTCACAGGACGGTGTCATAATCAATAACACAGTTTAAATCCTCTGCAACAGCTGCTCAGCTTAGTCGATTTCTTTTCCTGTTTCTGATTTCGGGACAACGATTTTCACTTCCAATTCATAAGATTTTGATAGGAACCTGAACTTGAGATTTGCAGTCAAGAAAATAGGGACTAAAATGCATAATATCAAAGGAAATAGAAGGAGCTTTTTACTAAGCATTCAAGAAATGCTCAATGTTTTCTTAGAATCAAACGATTTCCAGAATCTGCCTATCTCTAACCCCTCCTGGCTCCAACCGGTTTTACTTATAACCACTTTCGAACGAACCGTAGCTAATGACTAATATGCCCTTAATATCCTAATAATATCGTTAATGTTATCCCAATAGTATTTCTAACAGAAGAAAGGTTGGACTATAACCAATGAAAAAACAGATAAGTATGTGGTTTCTTCAAGTTCAAACATGGAACAAGCAGCCATTTCCAGCTGCCAAAGGACTTCTAACAGCAATCTGACTAAAAAGTAGTCATTTTTGTTCTTACACAGACAGCTTTTTGAGAAAGAGATTTATCACAATTCGTCTTCATTTTTTATGCTGTGAAGAACAATATATGAATGAATATACACCCATGGCAAACCCTACATTAGACGTTGGAATCTTCCAGTCCAATCAAATCTGCATAGAACTTTGTTGTTCAAAATCTAGATTCTGAATGGACGTGGCACCATCCATAAAGAAATTATACACGGTTGCACCTTCGAGATCTACTATAAACATTATAAGGTACTATAAGAAGCACTTGGTTCTTTCATGTCTCCCCCTAAACTGCTAACTTAGGCCCCATCTGATAACCATTTTGTTTTTGGTTTTCTATTTTTTAAAATTAAGCTCGTAAACACTACTTTTACCTAGGCATTTCTTTGCTTTGCATCTACTTTTTAAAAACATTTTAAAAATATAAGCTATAATTTGAAAACTAAAAAACGTAGTTTAGAAAAAGTAGTTTTTGTTTTTGCAATTTGACTAAGAGTTTAATTGTGTTTCTAAGAAATGGTTTAAAGAAATTGTGAGCAAACCAGCATAATTATCAAAATCAGAAAACTAAACGCGAAATGGTTACCAGACGGGACTTTACAGATTTACAACTCCTATCAGACTTTTCTTGAAAACAATGGTTTCCTTTTTGTTCAGTGGCAGCAAACAGAGAGCCAGGGAGAGGGTTTTGCAGTCCCATAAGGAAGGGAGAAGTGGGGAATTTAAGGCACTAAATTTTTGTAACTGGGGTCTCACTCCTTGCATTAAGCTCATGACATATCCACTAATATACCAAGGCTTTACCCACCCCAATTCCAGCTCCAACAAACAACAAGGAGAGAATGTGTAGACATAAAACTCAAAAATTGAGACCAGTTTTGTAAAGAAAAGATATGATAAATAAAAAGCTAAAACATCCAGAAAAGATGGAGAGAATGTGTTGCTATATTGATTTGTAAAAGAATCATCAATTACCTACAATAGTAATTGTTGAATGGAGCTGGATGAGCTGCCTTCAATAAATATCCAAAGAGATGAAATCTCTTCAAATGGGCTGTACTTATTTCACCAAACCAACTGGATTCTTGTGATGAAATTTCAACTATGAAGCTCTCTAGCTCTCAGAGCCAGTGCCCTCTGAATAACAGAAGCCTTCTCATCAGTTGAATCCTCATTCAATCCCTCCCCAATATACTGAGAGCCATGATCAAGTGAAGCTAAGCCCTCCCATTCATCAGCCATGGCAGAAAAATCCTCCCTCATCAACAAAGCATTATGAAGAATTGAACAAGCCCCAATATAAGCAACTGCAGTTTTGAACTCCTCACGCATTGGTTGGCTCAGAACTCCCCAATTTCTCAGGCTAACGATCGCTTTTAGAGCTGGAATGCACATCAATCGGTGGGCTTTGTTGAAACTCTCTTCAGTTGACCCTGAAACAGCTCCTGAAAAAGGCACCATTAACCATGGTAGCAGAGGGTATTCGCCATGTCCAAAAAAGTACTGATTCACAGCCATCCCATGAAGGTAAACCGGAGGAGAATCCAGAAGCCTTCCTTCTTCAATGTCTTTGAACAGCGTCGAGGACATAAGCACCGTCGAGTCGTCCTTATCGCCACGAAATCCTGCAACAATACTAAGGATTCGTGACGAGGAATCAACAACAAGTTGAGTAGCGATGCTATCTTCATAAAAATGGCTATTTCTAATGATCTTGAACCTTGTACAAGCAACCACGCCGCAGCAATTCGGGAGCCCCGCGAGGGCTTCGAACGCTGAGGATGTAGATTCGAGCTCATTGGGGCAGGGGAATTCGACCCAGAAGCGAAAATTGGTACAGAGAACCCGACATAACTGCTTAGCACAGAACCGAGCTACCGATTCCGAGACGCCGAATTGTTCGGAGATTGTCGAGAAATCGCAGCCGGTGGCCAGCCGAGAGAGGCCGACGCCGAGTCGAATCTCGGCGGAGAGATTGAGGGGCGAACCAACCGGGTCGCGGCACTCCAGAAGGGGCTCGAGCAAACCGGAGAGCCATTCGAAAGTTGAGGAGGTCATTCTGAAGTGATTTCTGAACGAGTCGGGCCTTCGAGTCCACAACAAATGGACTCGTCCACGGCCGCCGCCGCCGCCGCCACCAGATGGCTCCAATTCGAGCTGCTCCGGCAAATGGGTTCTCTTCCTCTTACGCGAAACCGAGAGAAATGAAAGGGAGGAAGCAATTTCCTGCGAAAAGAGGAAGTGGGTGAGGAGAGGGAAAGCATTTGCGTAGAAATCGGAATCGGAATCGAAATTGGACAAAAGGGAATGTGGATTGGAGGAAGGGAAGAGGAGGAAGAGGTGGAGGAGGAGTTGGGAGATCAAAGAAGAGATTAAAGCTGCCAATTCCCGGGAATCCATGTATTTGGAGAGTGGGGATTCGATTCTCTTGGGAATCGAGGTGCGAGCGAGATGGGTTTTTGTTTTTGTTTGTCAGCGCCGGACATGGGAGGCGAATCTTGTTGAAATTACGCCATAGGAACACCTGGCTGCTTGAGGAGACGAGACGATGCTCGAGACTGGAGGGTCAGTTCTTGGTTCACGTGCCTTTCAATTTCATTCGGGAACGCCGCCAAAGCTTCCCTCCATTCCCTTGGAGCTTTCTTTTTTCTCTCTATGAAGTCTATGGATCTTCCTTATTTGATTTTAACAATCCCTACGCTTTACAATGACAATGACAAACTCGGTTTTGAAGTTCCAATTTTTATTACGGATGTATGTAGGATTTGCAAAGTAAAATTAGCATTTCAATACTCTAGTCAATATACAATCGAATCTTTTTTTAGAGCATAGTTTCACGTAATTTAGATGAAAGTCGGAATCTCTATTTATAGAGGTAAGTTCTTGATAACTCTTCAACTGTCCAAGAGTTGATGCGCCTTGTTGGAGAACATGTTTATTGCGTTTATGCTTGTCAGGTGCTTTTCAAGATCTGACAAAGGTAAGTCGAAAGATAAGATATAATGACTTGTCTCGGATTCTACTTTAGAGCTGTTTGGACTTGTCCACATGAATCTTTTCATTTGGATCTTCTAATCATCGTGGTAGTTGAGGGTCTCTGATGTTGACACGTGACGGGTGATAATTCGCCTCCAACATAGTTAATATCGACTAGTTTGATAATGTTCTTGTTTCCTACTCTTTAAAAGAAAAAATAGGATTGTGTGACCCCAACACCTCATAAATTCAATAATGATAAAACAATATTTTTATTTATGTTCTGAAAAGAAAAAAAAACTCGATTCTAAGATACAATTTTTTACAGGAAAAACCTATAAACGTTGGCAAAATTCTAATGTCCTAAAAAAACATCTAATAAGTCTTACTTTTTAACCTTTACAAATTTAGGAAATCCATAAACTTTTTTTTTTTTTAAATTTATGGACTTAGACACGATTTTGAAAGCTAAAGAGCTAAACTCATAATTTAATAAGAAAAAAAACCTTCTAAAATATAGTTTTTGTAATTGGTTTCGTTAATTAGTATTTATGATCGTAAAAATTCTATTATTTTCTTTTGTGTTAAATTTCTCAAAATATTTATATCACTACTGCTCTATATTTTTTTTTAGTACAACATGTGGGGTGAGATCATTACTACTCTATATGTTTACCGTTTTGTTATGGCCATCTATTTCTCTTATAAGTTCCCCTCCCCAAAATTCACCTCTTTTTTTAACCTTACACAAACCCTAATACAATTTTGCCTAATATTGATTTTAAATTCACCTCCTATAGCAGTAAACAACATCACTGATGATTTGAATCTAAAACCTACCAGAGGAGGCATTAGTATAAGATCATGCTGGCTGTTTGGAGATGATTTCTGAAGCATCAAAAAATACTAAGTCATCGTAATGATATAGTTTGAAGGTCAAAGTTTTCAAAGAAAAACTAAACAACTCGACTATCTTTCCTAGCCGAGCCGATGTAAATACGTTATTGGTTGTCAGGAACTTCGTGAAGGCCGAGCCGACCAATAAAACATCTCAACAACCAACCTTCGTAAGGGACGAGCTGATGATCACAACATAGCCTGTTGCTGTCTTTAATTGCTTTTTCAACAACACACTGTAATTTTTCAAGATGGTCATAACAACTATCCAAGCGATGTTGAAAACCCAAAGCCTATAAATAGAGAGTTCCAATTGATTTTTGAGGTACGATATACTATCTTCTCTCAGAATATAAATTATACTTAAACTAACTTGAGCGTTAGAAAACATTTTCTTATGAATCATATTTAAGCTAACTTGAGCGTTAGAAAATATTTTCTCCCTCTAGTCAGGTTCTAAGTGATTGTCGACCTACCCGAGTTCAAGTTTTGCGGAATTGGTCATTTTTGTACCAACCTAATCATTAAATATTTGGATTGAATTAATTTCTACTCGCTACTAATGTCATTCTTTTTTTTTTTAATAAAAAACAATAGTGAGGTCATTGTTGTACTTAAAAGAAATAGTGTGGACATTAGTTTGGGGCATCTATAGTTTCAAACATTGAATTCGAATGAGTAAATCAATGTTAACTTTTAATTAATAAAAAATTGTACTATCGAGAATTAAAATAAAATTTTAAATGTTGTTTTAATAGTAGAAAACTATCTAAAAATAAGTATTGAGTGAGATAAAAATAAAATAGACATATGAATATCTTAAAAAAAAAAAAATATATATATATATATATATGTATTTCGAAAATAAATTTGGGTGGATTGGTTCAAGGTTTATTTTTTGTTTTTTTTTTAAGTACGATTGGTTCAAGTTAAAAGTGGTTTTTGAAATAATTCATAAACCAATCAAATTTGTAAAGATACAACTCATCTCAAGCAATTTTGGATTCATCGAATTTTTCGAGTCATTAGATTTATTTACACCCCTAATTTAAATATAATGCAATTTGGACCACTTTCTTTGTCTATTTATGATATTTCGGAACTTTCAAGGTGGAATAGAAAATATATATTTCTGTTAAAAAAAAGAGAAAGAAAATATATATTCTGTTTTTTTTTTCATTTCTTCCTTTCTTTTCTTTTGAATACTTTTAAATTCCAAATTATAAAATTATAAATTTGAATTTTCATTCTAATTTGCTAAATATCCAGAGAAGTTTCTAACTTTTACTTATTAAGAGCTGTAGCTTCTTATGCATATTTATTCTTTAGTACAATAAATTTGATGTTGATAAATTGAACTTCTAACTTATAGATAAAAAAAAAGATGATTTAACTGATGAACTATGCTATGTTAGCTAATGCAAGTTAATTATATTTTTTTAATCTTTTTACTATAATAAATATAGGGTTTTGAATTTGGACCTCCGACATTTTTGTTGGGATATGTAACATAATTAGTTGAGTAATTATATAACCTAAAAAATCAAAATTTAAAGATATAATTGAAAATTTCATATTTTTAAATGCTTCGTTGATACAGCATAAAAATTTATGGATTAAAATTATAGTTAACTATTATGTTATTAATAAATTACAATATTCAAAGATAAAAGCAGAATTAACACATATCTCAATCATGGGGTGAGTTCGAACCTTTGCTGATATAACTTTATGATTTTTTTCCCAACAGAAATAAGCAGCAGAAAAAGCTTCTTTAGATTTGCTTGATTCTAAGCATCGTTGGAATTCTCTAAAATGATATAAATCCTTGCATCTAGGTTTCAAGAATTTAGTAGAGTAATGAAAAATAATAGTTAAATCTTGATATGATAGCTCTTCAATTATTAATGTAGTGTTTGATTGAATCTTGAATTAGATTAAATAGATAAACAGAGAATCTAATTTCATTTTTAGTTACGGACAGGAGGAAGATACTTACCCCATCCCGCACGTTGTACTAAAAAAAGAATTAACAATAATAACTCAGCATTTAAGACGGTGAGAAGTCGAATTCTCTGATTTATGATCGTAAAATAAACTTTCTTAAAGAAAAAAATGAGTTATCTTCGAAAGGAAAATGATAAAAATAAAATTGGACAAAATTATTTTTTTATACATTGACGAAATTACATATTTAGCCTTAAAAGATGATATATTTACGAACTTTTTCGTCTTCAACCTTCAGCGTTGGTACTCTCTTCAGAAACAGAATCCTCTCAGTCCTCTACATTTCTCTGTAAACTCTCTCTCTCTCTCTCTCTCTCTCTCAGGTATCACTTCAGCTTCCATAATCGAAGAGAGAAGCTCTCTCTCCGGCAGTAGAACTCGCTCCAGCCTCTTGAAATTTCCTCTCTCGTTCTCTGTCCAAGTCGGAAGTTCTCTCTTACTGTCGAACGTGACCTGGTGGCCTTTCCTCTCTTGGACGAGTTATTGCTTCTCTTAGTGTTCCTCTGTCATTGCCGGACGCCGATGAGGTCGCCTGAGTTCACATTTGTGGCTTGTGTGTGACGGCCATCTCTCCATTCATCATCAGCCTTCACCTCTCGATGTTTGATCAAATTCTCCACTGAAGGTTTGTGGATTGGAGAAATTTATGTTCTGACATATCTGAAATGAAATGAAATCGTTTTTAATTTATGTGTGTTTAAGTTCTAGAGGTGATTTGGAGTAGTCTTCGGTATGGATATCAATTGTTTTGTGTCTCCCATGAGATCCCCTGCAGGGATTTGTCCCCCATTTCGCAATTTTCAGTTGGAAATTCTTGTTAGACTTAGTTGCTTTCTGGGTTCAATTGAAGGTTGTTGTTCCCGACTACGTAGATATTCCTACAGCCGCTCGTCCTCACAATCTTGCTCCCGCGGGCATCTATGTTGCACCCATCTTCCTTTGTTCAAGTAGTTGTGTTGTAGCAGTAAAAGTTTCTGCTATGGTTTTTGTTTATTATCTCCTTGTTCATTACTTGAGGATTCCGTTAGGCCTAAAAGCGTTTGGTCTCATATTTGGATACCACGTTAAATAACCGGACCAAAAGTTCAAGATGAAGTTTGTTTAGTGATTTATTATATTCTCAACAAGGCTTCTAACTTCAGTTTTACGTCAAAGTGGGTGCTGTTTATTAGTTTATTTATATTTTCTTATTTTGATGATGCAGTAATTTGGTTAGGTCTGGGAGTAGATTATCATACTCTGGGTACATTAAATCCATTTTTAAAATTTGAGGGGTTATGCTCTATTACCATCCAATCCATCTGCAGTTAGTTTTTTATGTTTCAAGCAAGCAAGATTATGATAGGAATCTGTTAGGAATCAACATTGGAATTAGTGGGTACTTTATTATCTCAGAAGTGTAATATACTGGGCAATTCAAGAGGCTTGAACTGTCCTTTAGTTTCTACTATACACTACCCTATCTGTACATGTCAGCGCTGAATTATTCATTTTCCCAGCAGTTAACACAACTAGGCTCCCAATCAGCTGTCCTAACTGTGATTAACCATCAAATTACCGAGATATCAACTACTAACTTCCTCCCTGTGCCTTTGCCCTACATAAGTGAAATGCATGGGTGGCTTACGATTACTATCAATGGCTGCTACCAGTGTTGTTTTGGTGCACTGAGGTATGTGCCTATGGTGAGGGTGAGGCACCTCTTGCCTTGACTGCCCCATCTGCAACCATTGCAAATACCTTTAATGAAAACTTGCCCTATGGTTGCCACTTGCCAGGAACTCCAGTGCTGATGCCTCATGGAGCAAGGGTCAGGCTATCTTCTTCACGTTCTCCCATTTACTTTTCATAGTTGAAATTTCTTCAATCAGCTTTAGTCCTTTGAACAGGCACTTGTTCCATTTCCATCCCGTCAAACAAGTGGTCATCTTCAAGTTTGGCCCTCCTTCATTTCCATTTTCTTTGTTACTCTGCTTTTATAATTTGCTCCTCTTTTTACTGAGATCCAGAATGATCCTTCTGGGCCTTGAAGTCTTCCTCATGGGCGGGCTCAAAAGGATTCCCCGCCCTAGGTGATTAGGTAGCTAAGAAAATTTTTTATTTAAAGTAGACCTTTTACTTTGAAAACAATGCGACCATCCACAGTTTCAACTTGTACTTGAGGTGAAAACAAGAAAACTGTTGTTGGATTGTAGAAAAGGACCCCATGCATTGTAACTGCTGACAAACCACACCAATGCAATGTGGCACAGAATCCATCAAATTTGCTTCAGGTTTTCTAGTATCTGAATGTAGACACGATGTAATAGGAATGGAATACTCATAAAGGATACGTCCTATGAACTACTACATATCCTTCTTGTGATTTGGACTATGTTGAGTAATTAGCATGTCAATGGTCTTTTCTGAAATCAATATTGACTGAACACGTATACTTCACTCTCATTGTAGCATTTATGGCTTAGCAAACTGAGTCTTAATATTTGTAAAGCATATAGATATCATATTGTATTAATGTGTATTTTATATTTATGTTTTTGCAGAGTTGATCTAAATAATGGAGGTAAAGCCAAAGAGGAGAAGTGCTGCAGAGAATGGGGAAACTGCAGAAGACATGGTCCTTGCCACATTAATTGGGAATGGGGAAGATCTTTCTCCAATTGTGAGACATGCATTTGAAATGGGGCGTCCAGAAACTCTCCTTCATCAGCTGAAGTATGTTGTAAAGAAGAAAGAAGTTGAAATTGAGGAGTTGTGCAAGACTCACTACGAGGAATTTATTCGTGCAGTTGATGAACTTCGTGGCGTATTGGTTGATGCTGAAGACTTGAAGGGTGAACTATCTAGTGACAATTTTAAATTGCAAGAGGTAGGGAGTGCTCTCTTAGTCGGTCTTGAAGAGCTGCTTGAATGTTATTCTATAAAAAAAAATGTGACTGAAGCCATCAAAATGTCCAAGAATTGTGTTCAAGTGTTGGATCTATGTGCCAAATGCAATGATTATATCTCCAAAGGCCAGTTTTACCCTGCATTGAAAACTATCGATCTGATTGAGAAGAATTATTTGCAGAAAATTTCTGTCAAGGGACTAAGAATGGTCATTGAGACAAGAATTCCTGTGATTAAATCTCATATTGAGAAGAAAGTGTTTACTCAATTTAATGAATGGCTTGTTCACATTAGGAGTTCTGCTAAGGTTATTGGGCAAACAGCTATTGGTCATGCAGCAACTGCTCGACAAAGAGATGAGGAAATGTTAGAACGTCAGAGGAAAGCTGAGGAACAGAGCATTTCAGGTCTTGGAGATTTTGTGTACACTTTAGATGTTGAAGATATTGATGAGGACTCTATTCTAAAGTTTGACCTGACACCTCTTTATCGGGCATATCACATTCATACATGCCTTGGAACCCAAGAAAAATTTTGTGAATATTACTATAGGAATCGGATGCTGCAACTTAATTCAGACTTGCAGATTTCCTCTAGTCAGCCTTTTGTCGAATCCTATCAGACATTTTTAGCTCAAATTGCAGGATATTTTATTGTGGAGGATCGTGCCATGAGAACTGCTAGAGGGCTATTATCAGCTGAACAGGTCAATGCAATGTTAGGAACTGCTGTTGGCAAGTTGACATCAGTGCTGGAGGAACAGTTTTCCCTCATGGACTCAGCAACCCACCTTCTCCTGGTGAAGGATTATGTCACTCTTTTGGCATCTACTCTTAGAAAATATGGGTATGAAGTTGGCCCGGTTCTTGAGGCTCTCGATAAAAGCCGCGACAAATACCATGAGCTTCTTTTGGAAGAGTGTCGTCAACAGATAGTGGATGTTCTTGCTAATGACTCTTATGAGCAGATGGTTATGAAAAAAGATAGTGATTATGAAAACAATGTTCTCTCCTTTAATCTCCAGACTTCAGATATAATGCCTGCATTTCCGTATATGGCACCATTTTCTTCCACAGTTCCTGGTGTCTGCCGCATTGTGAGGTCCTTCATTAAAGGGTCTGTTGATTATTTGTCGTACAGTGTGCATTCTAATACTTTTGATGTTGTGAAGAAATATTCAGATAAGTTCCTAACTGACGTTTTAAATGAAGCAATACTAAATACTATTTATAGCAGTTCCGTTGGTGTTTCTCAAGCCATGCAAATTGCTGCAAATATAACTGTTCTGGAAAGAGCCTGTGACTTTTTCCTTAGTTATGCAGCTCAACTATGCGGGATGCCTGCTGGATCAGTAGAAAGGCCACAAGCTAATTTTGCTGCTAAAATTGTTCTCAAAACATCAAGAGATGCAGCTTATATTGCATTGTTGAATTTGGTGAACGCCAAATTAGATGAGTTTATGGATCTTACAGAGAATATTAGTTGGACTTCTGAGGAGGTTGCTGCAAGTACGAATGACTATGTACATGACGTGCTTATCTATCTTGACACTATAATGTCCACTGCACAGCAGATTTTACCTTTAGAAGCCTTATATAAGGTTGGGAGTGGGGCGCTCGAACACATATCAAACTCTATATTTTCAGCTTTTCTTAGCGATAGTGTCAAAAGGTTCAATGCTAATGCAGTCATGGCTATCGACAATGATCTAAAGGTGCTGGAAACTTTTGCTGATGAGAGGTTCGAAAGTACTGGATTGAGTGAAATGTACGAAGGAGGTAGTTTTAGAAACTGCTTGGTGGAAGCCCGGCAACTTATTGACCTCTTGCTGAGCAGTCTGCCTGAGAACTTCATGAATCCTGTGATAAGAGAGAAGAATTACAACATGTTGGATTCCAAGAAGGTGGCTAGTATATGCGAGAAATTCAAAGATTCTCCAGATGGGATCTTTGGGAGCCTTTCAAGCAGAAAAACGAAACAAAGCACTCGGAAAAAATCAATGGACACGCTGAAGAAAAGACTGAAAGATTTCAACTAAGAAGGCTTGAAGATTGTCTGCAATAGTTGTAACTTGTAAGAACTCAACTCTCTTCCATATATTTATTCAATACCTGTACAATTTTTTCCCTGCTATCTTCTGTTTAGATGATTTGTCTTGTATTATTTCCTGCCCAATTTTTTCATTTGATCATGCGTGTTTCATCTTCATGCTTGAAGAAACTTTTAGTCGTTATCGGTCATTGCATCATTAGTACTTGTTCTACCTTAATTTTTGCTTGTCATTTCTTCTTCCTTCACACATTTCTTGGTATTATAGTTCTAAAACTGTCTGGGAGAATTTCAGATATATGACAAGGTCCTAAAATAGTTTTCATGATCTTTAGATTCAGTGCTGGCAAATACATACGTAGTCTTTGTATTCGATGTCTTAAGAAACGAAAATCATAAATTAGACAACCTTAAAATTCCATCTCCAAACGATATAAATTACCCACAGAATGAAACAAAACCAGGAACTTAAGAACTGTGATTAAGAAACTTGTAAAGATAAAAGGTTACTGTCTACAAGTTTATGATAGTTTCACTTGTTCTAAGAAATAGGTCCTGCATGAAAAATATTAAATATAAACGAAACCCAAATATATTTTGCATTGAACCTTTCTTTATTGGTCAAAGGTGAGGGATTTGATACAGGAATCACTGGAAGTACAAAAAAATTTGATCAACCTACGAGGATTTTTACTTTACATTGATCCTTGAAATCAAAGCTTAACCCAAATATTCCTTTTATCTTAACCCAATATTTAATTTCCTAAATGATGGGGGGAAGTTCAAAGAGTGAAGTCACTATTTGATGGGGAACGAGGTTCAAAGAATTCAAAGAGATGTATCTGAAAAAAGTTAAAAAATTAAAAAAAACTTGAAACAATTACGGAACTGGTTTGCGTGCCTGTTTTTAGGTGAAAAACCATGGTCAAATCCAAGTACTGAAAATCACTATATTATACCAATGCTGTCCAATGCTATTAGTACAGAAGAGTAAGGTATAACTTTCTTGTAGCAAGTCCATTTTACAGAATTCTTTTTCTTGCTTGTTCCTTTAAAATTTTCAGATTTAAATGACTGTAGCACGCATTTTTAGTTGCCACCTTTAAGGTTGGAAATCCAAGTTGATCTTTAATGATTAACTAAAGGAAGGCAAGGATAACATCAAGTCGTCGCCTCTTATGCATCGAGTGACACACATGCTGTAATGGCCAAAATAAATGGTCATGATCTTGTGAGGGTGTGTGTTTAGCTTACAAAATTCACATTCATCTCAAATCATAGACGAAAATTTGGCTAAAGGAAGTCAGAATCACCCGTCAAAATTGAACTCAAATAGATTCCATCCTTAACCAAACTATAGTTGGCAAGGGAACATGTTGAATTCTTGTGTTGATTGTGGATTCCCTATGCAATAAAACTTGATTCTTTTACTTCCATTGCTTCTTGATACATGTCGTGTGGGGTAGAGTAGAGATAATGCCCAAAATTCACAGGGTTAAGAAGAAGAAACAAACATCACTTCATGGGTCCCAAGTGATGTGGTTCCAATAGCAAAGCTTCAATTCCTAATGGAGAGTATACAAAAGAATAGGAACAAAATAAAGTTAAAAATGATTAGTTTTTTTTTCTTCCTTTGCTTGGGGTCATGTGAGGACCAATAGCCATGAAACCAAATGGAAGGGAAGGAATAAGAACCAAAGCCATGTGATTCCCAATGGTTTGTTCTTCTATTCCACCCAACATGTGACCATTATCTTCTATATTTTGAAGCCACAAAACTATTCCCACTTTGTACCTTACAACTTTTGAAAAACCCCACATCCATTGCATCCCATAACTTATCTGCAGGCCTTTCTCACACATGTGGGGTTCATCTCTTCTGGCTGCTTTTAGTCAAACCTTCTTGAATCTTGACATTGACACTCACTTTTTAATCATCGATTGCATTATTATTGTTTTCTTGAACACAAACTTGGCTGCTTCTCCTTCAATAATTAGGAGTCTCTAATCAGTCTTTGGTGGGATCATTTATATACATTAGAGGATAAATTACCAAAAAAAAAAAATCCCCGAAATGTGTCCTTTCTTGCCTATCATTTCAAAAGTTTCAATACTATCTTTGACCTTTGATAAATGTTTCAAAAATACTATTTGAGCAAACATCCAAAAAAATATTGAATGGAAAGTTGACATTGCAGAATTTAGAATTATGTGTCAAATGTTTGGATTATGTCTGAAAGAGAGGAAATGTGGAGGAGAATTAGGACAAAATTGGGTAGACAATGAAGAAGTAAACTCTCTTGACAATGGATGAATGACTTTTTAAATTCTACCACGTCAACTTTTTGTTCAAAATGTTGACGAATATTTGTTCAAATGATATTTTTGAAACTTTATGAAAGGTCAAGAATAGCGTTGAAACATTTGAAAGAATAGAGGTTCAGGGGTATTTTTTGTAACTTAGCCTACATTTAAATATATAGATTGTGAACTCACAAACAGGTCTTCTCTCTCTTTTGATTGAGAAAAATCTTATTTCAAAGATATAATTTGGAACAAGTGAGAAAAAAACCAAAGGAATTAGCATTATTGAGTTGGTGGGTTTATCAAAATCTTGGTCAATCTCATTGGGGAATATACTTAGGAAAGGAATATAGTGTTTAATTATGTGTGGATGTAATAATAGATGTTGGTGTCAGAATGTGAGCCAAAAGCCTCCTCCACACAAACCCAAAATCCAAATCCCAAATCCAAATCATAGCATTTCTCATTTTCATCTCCAAAAATATTATGCTTTTTGATTAATATCTTTGAATCCCCATTGGCCCTTTCCCTTTCTAAACACCAACTTTGTAGTGAGAGAGAGGCATAACAAAGTGTGGTGTGAAAGCAACACAACTCCAATGACACAAAAAAGATGGCATAATTTTATATATGGACCCCAAACTTCACCCAATGCCCTTTGCCCTCTTCACAATATTATAATAAATCTCTCTCTTTAAAAATCTTTTTTTTTATTGAACAGTCTAGCAAGTAGCAAGACTACATCGACATGTTACTGGTTAAGTTATATTCAAGTTGACTTCTATGAACTCACTTAGAATTGGCCGTTGGACCAAAGAAAAGACAAAGGATTTAGAGGAAATAAATTCAAAATTTTTTCTTCTCCTAAGAATATCTGGGAGGTGGGAGGTTGGTGGAGGCATCTTCTTTTCTCCAACGTTATCAATATATATGATTTAGGAATAAAAATATGATAAAGCATTTCTCATTTTAATAGTTTAAATGACATATTTGATAATACTTGATTTTCCTTTTTCACAAAAGAAAATCATGATTTTTTATGACTTTTACAAAAAAAAAAAAAAAAAAAAAAAAACTTGAATGAACAGTCCCTCTCTTTGGTAGTAAGTTGGGCCAACATGCAATTTGGGTTTTGCATGGGCTCTATTTAATTTATAATTTATTTTTTCAAAAATTTCCGTATATGGTAACCCTGGATAATTTTGAATATCATTTTTCAAAATAATACAAATTTTAAAAGATTAAATGGGAATATTTACATGCAAAAATTAACAAAAGAGAGGCATTTCTACGAAACTTAATCATGTTAGAATATCATTAAGGGGAAATGATGTTACAAATGTAAGAAATATTGCAAACATTTTTCAAAATAACTAAAAGAAAAGAAAACTTAACAATAGACGAAAATAATCTCTCTGTTTTTTTTTTTTTTGGATTTTTTTCCTGAAAGCTATTGAACAAAAAAAAATTTACGTACAAAAATTACATACAGAAAATTACTGCAACTTTGTTTCTCTTTCCCTCTCTGTAGTTTACAATTCTTCCCGGATGAATCTTCAAGTTACAGAGAACTGGCGATTTGAGATGGAAATGTGAGAGATGAATTTTCAGAACGGCACCACGATTTCACTGCAAGCATAATCGTTTGAATTTCCGACGGAATCCTGCGGCCATGAATCTCGGAGAAGCTTCAGAAGCAGCTGCGATTTCCGTTTAACTCGGTCTGTGCAATCGCTCTGTACCAGCAACAATAACTGAGTCAATATCCCCGCCGCCACCGCCTCCCTGTGGTTTTCCTCCGACGCCGAGCACAGCGACACCAGAGCTCCAACTGCCGATTCCGTCGCTCTGTCTGAGATCTTCAGAATCACTTTCACCAGCAGCGGCACGGTGAGCGCGTGCGCGGCGAACACGGCGCAACCGGCCGGAATTCGGCAAATGAGCTCGATAGTCGCTAGGGCTCGCTCTGCGTCGTACTTCTCCAAATTCGGGAAACGGTCGATGAGTATCTCGGCGGCACCGGCGGAAATCGCCTTGTGCCTCGTCTGCTTCACTAGACAGAGGGCGAACAAGGCCTTAACTCCGACCTTGAGCGCGCGCGGATATGCCGTTGGATCTCTGAGAATTTCGACGACGCCTTCGAACAATTCATCGATACTGCAAATCTCCGCTCGGAGCTCGGACGCTCTAATTCCGGCAATGACGATCTCAATCAGCGCGGCGGAGTTGATCCGGACTTCAATCGAGGGATCAAAGAGCAGATGCGACAGATAACCAATCCGCTCCGGATCAGACGCAACGAGAACGCACTCCGATTCCGTAAGCGGCAACATCACAAGAAGCGCGAGCGATTCGCGGCTCAAATCCGGGGAATCCGAATCCGAATCGGAATTCGTAAACACAATATCCAGAAGGATTTGACGCGCGTTCAGCGAGGAAATCAGCGACCGATTCTTGTCCGAGTCACGAGCGAGTCCTTTCAACCGTCGCAGAGCCGAGAGGCGAGAAGTGGACGACCTCGACGAAGCCTGTGCGAGCAGAGACCGAACCAGAGCCGGATCCGCCGGTTGCTTGGGAGTCGGAATCCGCTCAACGCCATAAGACCGATTCGCAACGCACCAATCCTGGATGAGGCGGCGGAGAGTATGGTTAGGGATGAGCGTGAAGTCGGAGAGCGGAAGCCTGGTGACCGGACAGGTAGTATTTCCGGTAGCCACCCAGGCCTCAATACTGGAACGGTCGTAAGTCTGGCCGGTGGCGACGGTGACGGGATCGCGCATGAGCTCGAGAGAAATGGGACACCTGAAATGGTATGGAATCTGTACGCTCAAATCCAAGGGCTCAACACTCCCAGGCCCAGGCATTTCTCTTCCTCTTAACACAACTTTTGTCAAACAGGTGGGGGACGGACACTACAGAAAACAAACTAAACTACAAATACTAACAAATCTGAGCGCCTCTGCAAATTTCAGTGTAAGCTTTTTTTTCTTCTTTCTTCCTCTCTCTCTCCTAAAATCGAATGGAACAGAGAGACATACCCAACAGGTAAAAGAGAGAGAAACACCGCCCTCTGCCCTCTGCCCCCTGCCCCCCTTATCTGACTCCGCCCCACACGTGTGGTGTAAGAATTTTTATTTTTTCTTTTTTTACCATTTTCGTTAACCTAACTATGGTTAAAGAGGTGGGGTGTGGTTGGGTTAGTAGTTACGCCGGTGGGTGTGTGTGTAGCGATTTCAATTTGGTCAAAAGAAGGGGGCCTGTTTGGATGCGGGTCCCCCATGTCCCTGTCTTTGATAAAATCAATCTTACTTCTGTTTACATCAATAAAACTAAAATCTTCTCTTCCCTTCTATTCATTATTCATTATTACTAACTATTTCTCCCCCCCCCCCTTTTTTTCTTGCTCCTCTGCCCTTTTTGTTTTCCTTATTTCTACATTCCTCCCCTTGCCTTTTCTAGATTCTCAACTCCATCCCTTCCAAATATCCTCTCTCTTTGCTCCTTCAATCTTTGGGAACATTTACCTAGCTAGTTCTTGTTTCTTTGCATCAGTTTTCCCCCTTTTGGTACTGATGAAAATTTCTAAACTTTAACCATAAAAGATGCAGCCTTTTGAGCCCATGCTTGTTTCTTCCTTAAAATGGGAAACAAAGCAAAACCCCTCAATCTCTAAACATATTTGTTGATGTTTTGAATGAATATTTTTGTGTTGTTTGGGAGAAAGTAGAATAGATGAAGAGTGTATGGAGGGAGGAAAGGGAGGAAAGGGAGGAAAGAAAGGAGGGGGTTAATGGGAAATTTAGGGTGGGGGGAAGGGGTTATAGGGGAAAAAGACATGATTTTTATTAGGTGTTGAAGGGAATTGTGTTTGTTATTATTAGAGAGGAAAAAAAGGACAGTCAAAGGTCAAGAGTGAACAGATTTGCATAGGGAATTTGTGGGGGCCCACCTTTGTCTCTCACACTCATCTTTTAATGTCCATCCAAACACACCCCAACCTTATTATTATTATTATTTATCATTATTATCATCTTCTCTTCTTCATCATATGTTTTCTTTAAATTTATTTCTCATGTGAATCATAATATTCAATGCTTGGTTACTACTTCTAAATGTTGGGTTGGGTCCCACCTTCCACAAAATCAACCATCTTCATTGTCCAAAACGACTCCGTTCTTTCGTCAAAAGAAATTATTGAGTATGACTATCACTTTCACACCGTAACTTTTATTAAAAGTTATTCGATATAAATAGAGATTCGAACATGATCTAATTTTGTGATAGATTTATAATGTCTTGGCCAGTTTGAGATGCGGCACTAATTGACTGAAAGTGAGTTTAGAATGAATTTTGAAAACTACTTAATTTGTTTTTTCAAAATTTTAAACTATCAAAAGTAATTAATACTTTTTTCTTTCAAACTTTTATTTTGTTGATGTTACATTTAATAAATAACTAAATCTAATAGTATTTTTAGAAACTACTCCTAAGTAAGAGTTATTGCTTCTTTTTGTCAAGTCATATCCCCGTAACTTGTTAGATTAGCAAACTTTATGGGCTAAACAAATTGTAACAATTTTTTTTCTTCTTGGTGTTACACAAATTCACTAGATACTTGACCTCATAACCTCAAACTATACAAATTTTACTTGCGAGTGAAGCATTGCCAAAGAATAATTAAGTGAAGTGGAGTAAAAAGTGAAGAAAAATGAATAGAACGATTCGTTTTTTCATAAAAGAAATTATTTGATGGGACCATGACCTTCTCTTTGCAAATAAACAATAATACAAAATATATTTTAAAAACAATAATTGAAAGTTGAAGAATTAATTAAACGCTGAAAATCTATTAGACACCTTTATTCATCGGGTAAGCAAACGATTAACCAAACTCATTTAGAGGCAAAATCAGACTTCGTGTAACATCCTAACACAGGATTTAGAATCTTGCATCCCCGCGCCCTGAGTCCTGAGTGCACCATTGTCTTTATCTAAGCAAAATAATCTCTTTTTAAACATTAAATGTGTAGAAAGGAGTAATAACCAAGAAGTAAGAATAAAGAAATAAATAATAATTAAATAAAAGTGTTTAAAGGGGAAATGGGAGAATTGAAAGGAAAGTGATGGGAAAGAGAGGGAGAGGCGAAGGGCAGGGTTGAGCGTGACCCGGTTGTCTCCGGTCAACCGGGCAGCAGTTGCTTCTACAGCTCTTACACCAAAATCCCCACGTCCGCACGTGCTCTTCCTCTTCTCCCACCTCACACGTGTGCCCCAGTTTCTTCCCCTCCCAACTTTTATTCTTCTTTCCATTTAATTAATTCAACTATTCACTTTTTAAGGTTTCAAATATAAAATTGCTTTAGCTACTATTTATCTAGTGTACTTGTGGTTCTGATTAATTTAGGTATTTATTAAAATGTTTATTTTAGTTAATGTAATTTCTAACTTTTATTTATTTCAATCATTTGCACTTTTGAAACGTAAATTTTAGTCCATGTATATTTAAAAAATAACTATTTTAGTCTTTTCATTTTTTTAATTTTTATCTCATTTACTTAAATCCTAATTTCAGCATGACACCTTTTCCTAAAAAAAAAGAATTATTCACTAAAAAATTGTATTAAATGGTTTTTGTTGTATATAAAATTTGTGTTAAAAATTTACAAATAACAATCAAATTGGTTGCTTTTTAAATCTATGTGATCTAAAATAGATGTTTTGAAAGTACAATGACCAAAATCAAAAAAAAAAAAATTGAAAGTATAACGACCAAAAGGAATCAAAGTCCAAACGTATAAGGACGAAAATAGTATTAACCTATCAGATTTGTTTGTGAACTTGTTGTATCTATTAACTCTATGTGTACTTTTAAAATGTTTTTGTCATTCTTGTCGATGTAGTTTAAAAATTTTCTAACAAATCTCTAAACTTTTAATTTTGTATCTAATGGATCTCTATGCCAATTTTACTAAAAATCAATTTTACTATGTTATACTTGAATAATACATATAATATGACGCTTTAGCAGTAAACTGATGAATTTAATAACCAAAACCTATTATATATAAAATTAAAAGTTTATGAAATCTATTGCAAATTTTCTAAAGTATAGGATCTTAAATGATATGGTTGTGAAATTTCATGGACCTAACTTGTTATTTAACCTTTCTTTAATTGATTGGTTAAGACATTTTTAGTTCTTGTGTAATCTATCAACTCTTTTATTTGAATGGTAAAAAAAATTTTAATTATTGGTTTAATCATTAATAGATAATTAATTATAATTACTCTAAGATAATTTCTAATGCAAAATTCAAATATTTTGAAAGTTTATGGATAATAAGTTAATAAAATTAGAGACAAA
This sequence comes from Momordica charantia, assembly GCF_013281855.1. NCBI lineage: Eukaryota > Viridiplantae > Streptophyta > Magnoliopsida > Cucurbitales > Cucurbitaceae > Momordica > Momordica charantia. The sequence goes on from NW_028275158.1 coordinate 3,222,655, forward strand.
AATAGGTTTTAAACCTAAATTACTTTTTGCTCAACTTTTTATAATGTTTTAAGCAATTCAAGTTAGGTTGGTTAATGTAATATCTTGATACGCTTTTATACTTAGTCCATACCGAATAAATTTTAACCTAATTTCTAATTTTTTCAAATTTATTTTTCAATCCATCTCCATCCCCAAAATGTGAAATTATTCTCTATCCATTCGGAATAGGCCCCATCTATGCCTATGCTTTAAATAGTTTAAGATATTGTTGTTGTGATTATACGCTAAAAAAAGTGCTTTTCATGTGAATGGCACAAGAGGACACAACTCATTCACATAAAAAACTAAACTACTTTAACATAATCTTTATGAATTCTTTTTGAGATTCCATTGGTGGCTACTAATTGAGAAGCATACAACACCTAAAATTAAAAAGATTAAATTAAATAAAAATTTGAATAATCTTCCACTTTTGACACATCAAAGAAATGGACCAAAAAGTGAAGAATAACAAAAGCATCCCACTTTTTCTTTTTTCCAAAAATATATATCAAAGCATTTCTCAGCTTTGGTTTTATTTCTCAGTATTACATTATAACAAATTGAAAATTAAACTTGCACTAGTGAGAGCTAAAATTTTAAATATATTTTTGATCCTATACGTATTTTAATTGTCTGTCTTCTCTGTAAGTATTCAAGTGTGTTTGTGATAATAAAAATATTTTTAGTAGAAAAGAGTTCTTTTATAATCGTAAAAGTCATGTCAAACTAACTTTTATATTTTATTTATTTATTATTAGTAACTTTTCTAATTGGATATCTAGCTTGTTTTCTTTCCATCACCCTTCTAAAGATATTTTATTAAATAATTCTATCTTTTCCTACAACTTTAAAGTTTTTTCAAAAGGGTTGGGTATCTTGTATCTTTCTCTATCGTAAAGGAAGAAATTCTTATTGACATTTGTGATTCCTACTTTAATTAATGGGTCCATTCCCTATAATATATATGTAAATATATTGTAGCATAATGAAAAGATTGAAGAGTGATGTGAGATAAAATGATTTGATTGGGATTATGTGCTAAATGGATCATTCTAATGCATTCATTTAAAAAGAAAATATTTATTGTATCCCTTGCTTTGTGTTGTCCAATTATCCATTTTAATATGTTTTTTGTTATCGTTATTCGAGATGGGTGCATGTTTATTTAATAAGTATACAAGTGATGAGAAAGTTGATGATGTTAATTGTTGATGTCAATTTCTGATCTTTTAGCTCGAGCTTCACTTGCATACAGAAATTTTAACATCAGTGTGGTGCTCTACTATCGATTATACTATGATGCCTGAGTTACTACTTGGAATGAGAGAAAACGGTTTGAGCAAGAGTTTTTAGTAGAGTTTTCACCGGCCTTTCAGGTATTGAATAATCTTCAAATGTTGCTTTTATATTGAGAGAGAGTGTGTGTGTTGTGAGAGGACCATTAACACTCTAATCTTCCCGGTAGAAGGTGTCTTTGATCATACTCTAAAACGTGTTATGATTTGATCGCAGGATGCTAGTGCCTCCTTTGCCAGTTGTCTCCCGTACGAATTGCCCAAATATCTCGACCCATTGATCCATTACGTAACTGATTGGGACTCAGACACATATTGCCTCAAATATAATTTACCCAATAAAATTAATGGTAGAGATTGAACAAAGAATCAAAATTCAAATTTTAAAAATATAATTGTAATTGGTTAAAATTCAAAAACTAAAAAGACAACCATCACACTCAGCAATTTGTATAACGACTAAAACTAAGTATAAACACAGAATAGGAATACAATTGAAATTTTTTAAAGAAAATAATAATTAATAAATAAAAACAGTTCAAAATATTAAGTATTAAATTTATAACTCGATCTAATTAAAATTCGTTAAAAAAATTAAAACATAAAAAAAAGTCATTTTGAGCGAGAGAGACTACGACTGAGTACTAATCAATCACGAGCCAAGCATTTTTATCTCAAAATATAATATTAATGGACACCAATAATCGAAATTAACTTTCCACGTGGGAACTCTAAATGTGCGCCACGTGTAAATGTGGTCCCATCGTTAAAGTCCAAAAATTCACATGAAACAACTGGATTTTTTTTTTTATTTCGAGGAAAAATTTTCTAGTACTAAGTATTTCATTTCATTCATATCTTGATATATTATCAATTAGTATATTGATTTTATTTCATGAATCTGAACTTTATAATTTGTTTAAAAAATATCTCTATCTTTTCGTAAATATTTAAAAACACTTTTTAAATAAATAGTCAGAACGAAAAATAACAGGGTCGAAATAGCATGACAATTAATGAAAATGGAACAATTAACCAGCAGTACAATAAATTTAACATTTAGCTGTGACTAATTGTGGGCTTGTCATTATTTTTATTCCATCCGTAAATTCTTTTTATCGTATTTAAAGGTTAAATTTGTTGCAATGCCAGTTAATAATTCTAAACAAGCTTCTATTAAATGTCACGTCGTTTCGAATTCTACCACGTCAATTTTTCGTTCTTTGCTTTGAGTATTTTTTGAAATATGTTAAGGATAATATTAAAATGTTTGAAAGAATACGTCTATTTTTAAAACAAACGGTAAAGTTTAGAGGTATTTTTTTAATTTAGTAAAAAATATTTTTATATTACGATTCGAAAGAAAAGTTGGAATTTTGTACACTTTGGATCGTGCACATGGACTTTTTTGTCACTATTAAAAAAATGAAAAAAAAAAAGTGGCTTTAGCATTGAATTATTGATGCACAAAGTTAGATTTTTTTTAATTAAGAAAAAAAAGGAGATTTGATTTTTCTAATAAAAGAGAGTTTGGTGGGGCCGTGGGGGCGGAACGAAGACCACGTCGGCGTCAAGTCCTTCAAATGATTTTATTTTAAATAATACAAAAAAAGACACTCATTAAATTATTATTATAGAAACTAACTATTTATAATTTGACTTGATTTGACGGTCTTAGTCATCACCAAACTTTATTGCTAACATCACATCCATCAATTCAATACAACAATATTTTTAATATAATAATGTATTTTTAATCTCATTAATATTTAATAATGGCTGAAGTGTAATATTTTTATCACATGAAATACTATTGTTTTAGTATGAAACAAATCTAATTGTTGTTCGAGGCTAAGTCTACTGCCCAAAATGAAATATAAAATTTATTACATGGTTTGAAAATTTTTCTGTTAAATGATAAATTTAGGCCCAAAATTTTGAAAGTGTTTAAAAAAATTTCATTTAAAAATGATTCTATAAATTTTGTTTTTTTTTTCTTCATTAATGTGAGAATAATAAGATGGTAAGGAATCAGAAGTTAGAAATTTAAGTAGGGAAAATTAGAGGAAATTTTGGTAGATATGGAATAATGGAATCACTTTAATTTAATTATAAGAAGAGTTTTTAGGTTTCTTGAGCTGTGCAATAATTTTAAACTAAGTCAACAATGGGTGGCTAATGGTAGTATTAATGTCCTAAAACAAATATAATTATGTTTTTATATATGTAAATTCTTTGTTTTTACTCTAAAGTGTTAGTTTATTTATGGACAATTTTCGTCCATTAATTAATTAGCTTTTGTCTATAGTCGAATAGGGATCCCAATTTAATCCTCAACCGAACAAACTTTCTTTTTTTAAGTATGAAACCTATATATTAAACTCAAAGGGAAGGGGAAAGGAGATAATTAAACTAATGTCAATCTTACTGTATTACCCAACAAATATTAATTAAAACAATTAAAGCGAACGTAGTTCAACAGTAAATGATATATATCTTCAACCAAGAGGTAGTGAGTTCGATCATCCGTCCATGTATCGTACTAAAACAAAAAAAAAATTAATTAAGATAATCGATAACCTTAATGATTAAGTGGGATCTATAAGGTTAGTTATAGTAAAATATGACCAAAAAGTATTTACTTCTATTATTAGTTTGGGTAGTCGGCTTTTTAATGGCCCCTTAATTATGTATAAGAAATTTTTCTTTTCAACTAATGAGAAGTGGGCTAGTTCCAAAAAAGGTATTTTAAGTTTCAATTGATCCGATTGCAATTCTTAAAAATAGTTTTGAACACATCTTCTTAAATTAGCTATACTAATGAAGGGGAAGAACTCGCCAATTTGACACATGAAAAATAAGATATATATCTAATATAATCGAGGTATGAACTATGGAGCATCAAGCTTAACCATTTATCGAGATAAATTTAGTAGACATACAATGCAATCAAGTCAATTCTCACTCAACACGACTTATGATTCACCATGCATTAGCACGTGGTAACATAAAAGATGAAGAAAGAACTAACATCAAGTTGTTGAGCCAGACTTCACCTCTTGGATATATGAGGTTTGAGGTGTTAGCTATGAATACCAACTAAACAGCAAATTTAAAAATAAAAAGTTTTTATTTTTGTATTTTTCAAAAATATATCATTTTAACTTTTTTCCTTTATAACACAAATACAATGAGAACATGTTTGATTAAGATTTTATCTCTCCTTTTTTTTTGGTAGTTTCTAAATGTTTTTTTATTTTTATTTTTTATGTTTGTACTCTTAACGTTTATCCACTTTCTACTCCTTTTTATTTAGTCTTCAATATTCTTTTTCTTCGGAGTACAATAAATATGGGTGTGGGGATTTTAATCTCCGACTTTTAAGTTTTTTCCGTTGAACTATTCTAATATTAACTTAATCTTTTAACCTTTGGGTTCCTAATTTTTGTTTGTTCCATCTCTATCACAGAGGTAATAATAGAAATTCTAAACTTGCAAGATAAAAGAAAGAATTTTGAAGGGAGAGAGAGCCCAAGGAGGGAAATTTAGAGGGACGAAAAGAGAGGACTAATTAATGAGAGGTTAAGAATTTGTGGGGGAAAGGATGGGGAATTAATGAAAGAGAGAGAGAAGATTTAGAGAGAGAGAGAGAGAGAGAGAGAGAGAGAGAGAGAGGGAGAGAGGATTAATAAGTAAAAGTTAAAATGAACCATGTACTAAAAAAAGATGATTTTTGTCCCAAAAGAAAGGTGAAAGTTAAAATAAACCTAAAGAGCAAGATAATTAAGAAATAAACAATGCATTTAGAGCCTGGGCCTCCAAAGACACAAATATACACATATACATACATTATACATACAATTTTGTCGGTTAAATTTCAGGAAAGGGTATATTGATACGAATCAAAAGCTTTATCGGGATAGAGAAAATCATATGCCCACATGTTACAATGATTGTGAGTTTCGACCAAAAGATTGTGGGTTCAAATCTCACCCGCCCACATGTTGTATTAAAAAAAAAACTTTTAAGCTATTTGTTACAATGAATTTTTTTAAACCATATTCTATAACAATTTACATTTATTTATATCATGGGAGGAGATAAATTTTATTATTAAAATTTGATAATAAATGCTAATTGGAATAATAGAATCCAAACTCTTGGTTGAATTCTTTTACACAACTAAGTCTGCCCATGCTGCTAAAGAATAGTAACAAAATTGGTGCATTCAAAAAATATATATATATATATATATATATATATATATATATATATATTTTGTTAGCTTGATGATAACAATATGTATATTTAGAACTAGGTTTATAATTTTTAATGAACTTTTTTAATTGTGCTTACAAAATCTTTATAAATGAAAATAAAAATAATAAGACTACATATATATTCATACTGTATAAAAAGGATTTTAAAGAACATCATTTAAATTATATTATTAAATTTTGATTAACATTTGTTTTATAGGTCCAAAAAGTGCAATGGATTAAAAATTGAAGTTACTCATTAATTCAACAAAAATCAAATATTTGACGTAAAATTAACCATTAAATAACTCCAAAAAAAAATTATAATTTTATTTTGATTGGAAGCACAGTTCCCTACAAAATATATATTTTATAATTTCATTAAAATACATTTATCAATAACTTTCTAAATAAAAATAAAAATTGCAACATCTTCCGAAAGTTAGGATAGGATAAAATTAAACGAGGTGAGGATAAAAATCCGTAGGAGTTTAAATTGATGTTTTAGCTTTTTACTAATTTTATAATGGTGACATGGCAAAAGGGTCTATCATCTTAAATTATTTTCTGACGTGGCATTTAAAAATAAGAAAATAATTGTTTTCTCTCTCTCTCTCTAAGGAACGCACCCCCTTCTCCCGTCCATCCTTTTCGCAGGCCCTTTCCCAGAGTGACCTGCATTTCTGTTTTTCTCTCTCTCCTTCGGCCTGCCCCGCCCCTTCATCGCATGTATGTCCTTCCTCTTCAGAACTCCATTTTTCCATGGCTGGTGAATAGCGGAAGGAGGAAGCGGGGTTGCCCAACCAAAGATGCCTCGAAAAACCCAGATGCAGGAATTGCCCACATTCACCAAGTGGCTCCCCTTCGAGGATTCCCCTTCCAAATCCAAGCCTGTCCCTGCACATCGCTCCGTCCATGGCAAGGCTCCCGGCGCTCCCGAATTGTCGCCGGAAGACAAGGTGGAAGCTGCCCAGGAGATGGCTGTACCCGCTTCTAAAGTTACGCGACGGGGATGTCTGCCGGCGTATCATATCTGCGGGGGAAGGACAACAATGGCCGCCACCGCTCCAGATCTGGCCAAGGACGAGGGGAGTGGCCACCGTCATTCCAAATCTGCGGGCCGGAGATGTCTGCCGGCGTTCCACACCTGCGGGAGGAGGGAAGTGGCTGCCGTCGCTCCAGATCTGCGCGGGGAGAGGAGTGGGTGCTGTTTTGCACAAGGGGGATGTCTGCCGAAGTTTCAGAACTGCGGAAGGAGGAGGAGAGTGGCTGCCGCCGATGTTCCATCAAATGGGGAGGGGCTGGTTGCCGATGCTGTAGATTCGCCGGAGAAGGGCGTTTCGGAGGGCGACGGCTCTAGATCTGCGCAGCGGAAGGGATGTTTGCCAACGTTCCACAACTGCGCAGGGAGGAAGAGAGTGGCCGGCGTTTCAGATGTACACAAGGAGGAAGGGGTGGTGGTTGACGATGTTGTAGTTTTGCAAGAGAAGGGCGACGTTTCTAAATCTGGGCAGCGGAGGGGATGTTTGCCAGCATTCCACGTCTGCGCAGGGAGGAAGAGAGTGGCCGGAGTTTCAGATGAACACGAGGAGGAGGCTGATGTTGTAGTTTTGCAAGAGAAGGGCGTCTCAGAAGGCGACGGTTCTAAATCTGCGCAACGGAAGGGATGTTTGCCGGCGTTCCACAACTGTGCAGGGAGGAAGGGAGCCACCGATCTTCACAAGGAGGAGGCGGTGGTTGCCGGCACCATTCCAGAGAAACCGGTGGTTGCCGGCGGCATTCCAGATTTTTGTAAGGAGGAGGAGGTGGCTGCTGCCAGTATTCCAGATTTGACCGGGGAGCATTCAAAATCTGCTCGAAAGGGTTGCTGCTGGCCAAAATTTCACATGTGCGGGGGGAGGCAGGTGGCTGCCGGAAGCATTCCAGATTCCTGCAAGGCGAGGCCGGTGGCTGCCGGCGGCATTCCAGATATTTGCAAGGAGAAGCTAGTGGCTGCCGGCGGTATTCCAGATCTTTGCAAGGAGAAGGTGTCTGCTGCTGCCGGTGTTCCAGATTTGACTGGAGAGCATTCGTCGAAATCTGCTCGAAGGAGTTGCTGCTGGCCAAAATTTAACATGTGCTTGGGGAGACGGGTGGCACCCGGCTCTCCAAGTCTACGCGAGGAAGAAGGGGTGGCTGCCGGCAGCATTCCAGAGAAACCGGTGGCTGCCGACGTTCCGGATCTTAGTAAGAAGGCGATGGCTGCCGACAGCATTCCAGATCTTCACAAGGAGGAAGGATTGGTCGCCGGCGTTCAAGAACTTGGGAAGGAGGAGGAAGATGGCGTTTCAGATTTGGGGCAGGAGGTGGAGGGCGGCTGCTGCGGGTGGTTTAGATGTGGGCGAAAAGGGGGGAAAGAAACTAGCTGCGGCGGCCGGAGTTCCAGATCCGAGCAAGGCTGTTGGACGTTCCAGAGCTGCGGCAGTTGGTGCTTTCCAACATTACACATTTGCGGAGGGAGGAAAAAGATAGCTGTCCGCGTTCCAGATTTGCGTGACGAAGAGGGTTTGGTCGCCGGCGGCGTTTCAGCTCGGCATGAGGAGGTGCTCGCCCCCGCCGACGTCGCAGACTGGCATGACGAGGTGGTGGCTACTGGCCATTCCGAATCCACACTGCAGTGTTGTTGCAGAGGGGGATGTCTGTCGCCGTTCCGAATCTGCAGGAGGCGGAAGACGGTGGCTGAGGGCGAGGAGGAGGGTGGCCGCCGTCGTTCCAAACCTAAGCGGAAAGGGTTTTTACGGCGGCGGGGGAGGAGACAGAGAGAGGGAAAGGATAGAAAGAGAGAGAGAGAGAAATTCTAATTTTTTAATTGTTTTAAATGATTTGTTAGCAGAATTTTTAAATGTAATGAAAATTTGACATCATATTGATGTATCTAAGTGATACTAATATAGGTCAAATTTTTCACTCAGAAAAATAAGATCACATAAAATTCAACTATTGTATTAACTGAATTGGTTGAAATGGTAAACTTAACCCAATACTAATCAGTAATCAAGTCTTCTGAAAACTACTTTAAATACTCTTCAACTAAAATGAAAGATGCTCTAAAATAGTTATGGACACTTAAAAAAGACATTGAGAAACTATCCAACAGATGCTATACATGAAATTCCTTGAGAAAGAGTAGAATGACTGCTGCAAATATTGTGTCAATCAAACCACATAACTGACCTGATATGCCATTTGATTCAGCAGAGCTGCTTTGGATTGCTGCTGCTTCTGTGGGTATTGCTGCTGCTTCTGTGGGTATTGCTGCTGCATCGCTCACCTCAGGTAGAGGTAACTCACAGGCCCCAAATCTCATATTTTTCTGTATATTTGTTCATCAGAACCAGAATTTTGGTCAGCTTTTAATGCCTGGAGATATCAGCCATTCTGGTTATTTAGACCGTTTTCTTTTCGGGTCGCAATGCTGTTGGTTTCATTTGTTTTATTAACCTTCTTCTAGATTCAACCTTATCTGCCAAATTCAAACTTGGGTAGATGTTGAAAGTAAAGGGGATTCGATTTTAATATGCAGAAACCAGAAAGTGATTTTAGGGGTTGCAAGAAAAAGTTCCTATATTGATTTTAGCAGTGACTGCTAACCTTGCAATTGGAAATGTTTGGACATCCACAAATGGAGTGACCGTTTGTTATATCAACGGCTTCTGCAGCTCCTCCCCCGTCGCTCCTCTGAAATATACATAACAAATTGAACTATGTTTAGTGTTCATTAATTACCAGTTTCCAGAGGAATTTGAAGTTTACCTTGTAGAAGTCAACAGCAATGAAGTTGGGCCATCTTTTTCCTGCTGCATTATAGCAAGTGTTCACCATGTTGCGTAGTGGAGCTGAGTTATCCTTGCAAGCTTCAGGGAAATTTGCAGCGCTTCTGAAGAAATTTATAAGCACTAGAGACCTTGATGTAGTGTTCATCGGAGGCGATTCTCCTCGGTTTGGGCATGAACCTGCTCTCATTCCTTCATCCCCGTCTGCAGAACGACCAAATCGATAAGAAAAGCTATTGGATTTTCGAAGTTCAGTTTGGTCTGCTGGATTATGAGATGACTTACATTGGTTTTCTACCACGTATCTCCATACATATGCAATTCCTTCAGAGGCTTCTTTCCACGCTTTCGAAGTAAAAACAAGCAACCGTTGGTTTTTCTGGATCATATCACTAACTGTGGGCCAGTTTCCACCATTCTTCGGCATTCTCCACACCGGGAACAAGAATTTTGCCAGACCAGCAGCAACAAACACATTAGTTAGGCCCTTTGGTGATGTGACATAGTCTTCAATTATAACAGTGACGATTTCAGACGGGTTTGCTTCGAGAAATGCTTGGATCTCTTTGAGAACATTAATGGCAGGTTGCTGGTCATTTAAAGTTTTGCATCAACTTGTTCAAAATAACATAAACCAGGAAATGAACAGAGCATATAGAGCCAATTCAGAACACAAAATAGCAGTATGCAAAATGCACACTTACAAAAGCTGTATAGTTGTAGCATTGGCCTCCGAAAGAGTGACATAACCAAATATCGTTTTCAAAGTCATACATATCAAGCATCAATCCTCTGACGCCATTCTGCAGATTGAAAATTGAACATTACAAAGGATAATGCACTGGCTTATTAACAATTAATATGCAGTGAAAAAAAAATTAATTCAGAATTTTACTGAACATCTTTGTATAAGTATATATTCTTTTACAACCATGGTATGGGGAGTGGGGTGTTGTGCCCCAACATCAGTATGAAATACTTTTTCTTTCTTTTTTTCCCTTTTAATAAATGGGAGTCAGAAGTTTGTTTCCCTACATGCACCCACCTCAAGACTCGAACCTAGGAGATATCAAGGATTTTTGAAATGAAGCTCACCAAAAGACCAAAAGATCTCAAACCCTTTCCAAGAGGTTGCTCATTAGATAAAATACTCTATTAAAGGTTAGGACATTTGCATTTTATTGAGATCTCCTAGTTACTTTGATCATAACCATCTAATCTAATACAAACAACTTTCATCAAGCCACGGAAAAGTCGTGTGTATTCAATGAGGATGGAGAAATTCGAACCTTTAACTTTAGGGAGATAAATGATGTCTTCATTAGTTGAGGTAACATTAACTCTTGATGCGATTATAGATTGCATTAAAAATGAGATTTTTTATTAATAAAACCATATGTATTTCGCCCTGTTAGAAGGGTGTTAAGATATCTCGTGATAATGCCCTGCTTTGGCAGTAATTCTGTCTTTAATTTTATGTTTTAAAAAATTAAGGCTGTACTGTATGCTAATATTTTCTACCTTTTCAAAGTTTAACCAAACTAGAAAATAAAAAGAAAAGGAGAAAAATAAAAGGTTTCCAAGAACAAGAACTACTTTTATTAGTTTTTTTTTTAATTAAGAATTAAAAAAAAGGTAGGTTACAAAAGGAAAAAGTAATTAATAAACAAATTCATTTTCTTAACAAACAAAAACAAATAAACATGAACAAAACAGTTATCAACCAACCCTAAAGAAATATGCTTTTGCTTAAAGATATATCATTCTTTCAGGTACCATTCTGGATGGCAACATGAATCTCAACATGCCTTTTGCAAGAGTCAAGAGAGCATCATCATTATATTTGAGCACTATAGTTTCAGTAGTTGCCAAGCGACTTATCTTTCCTCCTAATTAAAATAGAAAACCAGGACCAAAAATTTCCCGACACATGAAAGAGAGAGAATCTCTTACACACTAAAGCCAAAAGATTACAAGCACATGAGAGAGAGAGAGGCCATATGCTTATTTGAAAATGGATAGGACAAGAAAGGAGTGGAGCATTCAAGTGAATGAGTCACGCTCGCACCATAAATGAGAAAACAATAGAAGAACAAATCAGAGACCACACGCCTAACCAATATTTATAATGAGTAGTGGAATAAATCTACTAGTTGTTCTGTAGGTCTAAGATATCGGCTGAGTTGGGCTGGCAAGCAAAGATTTTCCTGTTTCTTTCATTTAAAATAAAGTAACCTAAAACATGCTCTCACTAGAAGTAGATTCCACCCGCCCAACTAATCAAAATATAACTTATCTCTCTATTAGAGGTTCAAATTTTCACAGGTGCGTAGCACAAAATATTAAAATTCTTAATTCTTAATATATTTAAATCTAAGGCACATGAAACGGACAACTGTCCCTCTCCTTTACTTTTTACATAGGTCGATTTTAATTGGCAGATGGAATTAAATTAAGGGCAATAAATATGCTAATTCAAATAATACAAGATATGGGACCAATTCAGTTCGACCTTATGGGTTGACATTTGGGCAGGACTACATTGGTTTTAGTCATTTGGGTCGGTTGAAAAAAAATTAAAAAGTTATTTAGTAATATTCTAAAGATATATTTATACATGTTAACATGCCGAATCAAGAATAGTAATTGAATATCATATATCATTTCAAGGACAAAAACTATATTTGGAACGTAGAAATGCTCTAGAAGGACGCATGTAGTGAAATAAAATCAGCAAGAGATCAAATCTGGATGAATTATCAAGTACTTCTATCATAAAGTTAAAAAGAAAAAAAAAAACTAAAAGAAAATTAATAAATTTGATTCGGATCAATCCTAAAAGATTTTAGAAAATAAATCAACTCCATTCATCAAGGAAAATTAATCTAATCAAAATAAGCTTACTATATTTTTCTTTTTTTAATTATTTGGTGAGTGCTCGAATCAATTCCAACAACTTTCAACAAAATTTACAAGCCAAACAAGTTTGACTATTCATTCAAATACATAGTCACATAATTTTAATTGATTATGACATCCATCCCTTAAAAATAATGAAAGTTCAAATTCTTATCCTAAAACTTGAACTGAAAAAAATCATCAAAAGTAAATTTGAAAAAATCCAACTAGCAAAGTATTGGGGGTAAAGGACCCGTCAAAACTTAAATTCTCTTCCCCGATTACCATTATATTAATCTCTATTTCTATTTTTACATGTTTGCCATTTTTGGCAGATAGTTTTCCTAATTCTCCAAGATTTCATTTATACCCACATCAGTACATTCTCAAAAGAACTCAATCTAATTTTATTTCTACCTAAAACGGGGGGAAATGCGAGCAAATTAGGGTTTGAAGGAGGGAAAAACAGAAGATATTTTGGAACTTTTCCAGTTACAGACAATGAGCAAAGTGATCCCAAGATCCTGAATCTTGTGCAATTTTCAATGAAAGAGACGATAAGACTCACCGCCAGACCGCCCAATAAATGTTCTAGAACTGTTAATTTTCCCTTTCCACATTTCACTTTACTCCTCTCGAATATCCCGCGACCCAAACAGGAGAAAGAAAACATATAACGAAGAGGAGTAAAAAGGAAAGTCAGTAACGTACATTAAGCTGGCTGGTAATGGAGTCTTGCTGATTCGTAGGAGCAAGAATCACAGAGCCAGTAGCCGATTTCGCTCCTAACTTCGCGAAGGAATTGTGTGTCGTCAACCACGCGTACTGATTAAACGGCAGATCCTTAACCTGCTCCAAACATTATTCCAATATCAAAAAATCAAAAAACCACAGCTCGAAAAAGGGGAAAACAAAAATCAATCGCAGCCGTTACGGACTTCTGAAATCGGACTAATTGGCTGGATCCGAGTACAGCGCGGGCGCACATTGCCGTCGGCGAAGCAGGTCTCGCAATGCAGGCCGGCGTCGCAGTTTCTGTTCACAATACACGTCCGTCCCTCCTAAGAGATCAAACCCAAGCAATTCCAGATGAAAAATTCCACAATCTCGAAAAAGGATTAAAAAAAAAAAGACGAAGTAGTTCCGATTGCAGACGAATGAAAGGGAAAACGAACCTTAAGAGCCGACGAAGAATCAAAGAGAAAGACGAAATGTAACAGAGTCAGTCCCAGAATGACTCTCTTGGAGAAATCACGATGCTCCATAGTGGGATTTGTTTGGCGGGAGAGAAAAAATCGCGAATATATTCTGAGTGGATCGCTGAAATTTTCCCGGAATGGAGGTGGGAGAGAAAATTGGGAGAGGCGGAAGTCTTTGGAGTAACGAAACGAGAGTTCACACGGCGGACTCGGAGGATATGCTTTCATGGACTCAACGGTATAGCGCGCACAATCGTACGGATATTTAATACCCTCCCTGCACTTTCTCAAACTTTTTAAAATGATGCAACGGTTTAATTTTATTTTTTTCACCTAACGTTTGTCTTATTTTATTTCAATGATTGAATTTTGATTTGTAAAGATTTAGTCTCTGTGATTTGAATTTATAACAATTTAATGCCTATATAAATATCGATTTTTAGTTTTTATAATTTATAAACACATTTGATTCTTCGTAGGTTTATCGATCTACATGTATAAAAAATTTAACAAAAAAAATTTCACCATAGATAGAGATTAAATCATTACAAACTACGGAAATTAAATAGTTACGGACAATAACTAAATCGTTACAAACTGAAATTGAAGATCTAAGTCATTACTTTAATAAATGTACAAGACCGAATATGTTTTTAACCTTTATTTTAGTGTCTAATATTTTAAAATATTTATTTTATTCACTAAACGTTTAAAATATAATCGATCTTTAAAAAGTTATTATTTTGATGAGTCATTTACAAACTTCCATCAAATTATTAGTCTCTTTGATCCAAATGCAATAGGTTCATCAAATACATCATTTTCTACAAATATTTTCGCTCCTATCAAAACTCTTGATCAATCGTAAAACTCTTCGAATTTGATATGAAATTTTATTATCTCGTACATTAATTCAAGACATAGCTTATAAGTTAAAAGAACTATTATTAACCATCCAAAACATATGCATCATATAAAAGTGAGAATTGAAGTACTCAAAAGTGAGAGTATTAAAAATATTATGAAGAGAGAACATGATAGTTCAAAGGGGCACGCAAAATAAACAAAAAGAATTTCCTTCTAAGAAATACTAACCCTTTATCCTTAACCAAACGCCACTTTATATGTGGATATATTTATGGACTCTTCTAAAAGATTCCTTTTCATAACCAAATCAACCCTATTTTAGTATTTTTTTTTCTTTTTTTCCCTTCCCAAATTAGTCTAATTAAACTGATCGCCTCAATCTTTATGGTCAGTCCTTTGATCATCGTAAAGTAGTGCCTGTGAAACTCTTGAGAGTAAGGATAGTGATCTTGTGTTTATACATAGTATTTATGGTTGAGTCCGTCCAATCCAATTAAGAAGGACTAAACTTGACAAACACATATTTTTATTTTTGAGAGGATATATTCCAAGTAATGGGTACCTTCATAATACCTCAATTCGGTCGCCGACTCGAGTCTTGTATGAATATGCAAGAATGAGTGCTCCTATGTTTGTATAGGGTTTAAACTGATCGACAAGAAAAAGGAAAGTGTACCTAATTAAGGATTAACCTAAATTCGTAAGCTAAGCTACCGACTTTAAAGTCAATAGTCAAGGATATGGCAATAAATTTTTACAAATATGGGCAGAATTTTACATTCCAACTAACCTATTGATAAATTAGATATGTGTTTCATATACTTTGTTATGGTATGTTTTATAATAAAATAAATCGTTATTATAAGATTTTATTGTTGTATTATTACATTGATCTACACTAAAGATTATTGGTGTAATGGGTTTGATACGTTCGGCCTTTGAAAAACTGTCGTTTAGTGGGCTTTAGAAGTTTGACCTTAAAGAAATTTTGTATAGTGGGCCTTATATCAAAAATGAATAAGGTGAGGTTGAACATTACCAGTTGAATTGCACTCAGACAGATTCAACCTTTTAATATTTTAGTAATATATTAAAAATAATTTTTCTTTTTAATCCAACATGTAAGTTGGAGATGAACTCACAATCTCTTACAACTTCGTGATTAAAGATATATGCCAATTATAGCTAACTATAAATCCATTAATTGAACCTTTCTAGAAAAAATCCACTAATTGGACACACATTAATTTCTTTATAATCATTAAATTTCAGGCAGAGAAGTTAAAAATGGTAGTTTGACATGTTCGAGATTGAGGGGAGGTTAAGCGTTAATATTATGAACAGAACGTTGACTTAGCATAATCTATGACATGACAATTAATATAAAAACTTATTTGGATCAATTCAAAGAAAATAGAGAAGAAGTTATCATTAAGAAAAATATTAGGGAAAAATTGGGTAGACAATTTGAGAATGACTCTCTTTGACAATGGAGGAAGAAAAGTTTTAGAACTAAATTGAAACCTCCCGTTTGGTAACATTCCTATTTCTTGTTTCTCGTTTCTAATTTTATTAAGAGATCTAAACCTTTGACAAGTTATTTATGTTTCTTGTTTATCATTTTTTTTTAGAAACAATCTCAAAATTGTACATAAATTTTGGAAACAACACCAACAAGTTTCTTATTTCTTGTTCTCATTTTCAATTTGTTCCAACGTAAATAAAGATTTTGTTTTATCACTCTTGAATCTATAGATAACAGGATCATACAATTCTATATTTCTTGATTAAAAAATAGGAAACAAAAACAAGAAATGAAAATGTTATTAAACAGGTCTATTGTCCCGTTAACTTTCAGTTCAAAAATATGAACATAAGTCTCTTTATATATGCTTTATAATTTAGCCTAGAATATTATTTGTGGAAAGAGAAAGAAGACGGGAAATAAACATAGAAAGAGTACATTATTTGATGTCCTAAAGAAAACCTGTGACACAATGTAGAGAGAGAGAGATGCTTTGGGCGTAGCGGCGGCAGAAACAGTGGGCGCCACGCCACAGCACCCACTTCCACCATAATCTCACATGCTCTCAATTGTCACTTCCAAGGAGCTGATTTTGGACATTTTACATTTCATTTTTCTAATCAAACAACTCTCCATCTCTTCCATCAATGCAATATGTGTCCATTTTAGAGAGAGTGGAAAAGGGGTTCGGCCTGTATGGCTCTTTTTTTGTGTCTCTGCTGTGTGCTGTAAATGTAATGCTGGTGTTACAGAGAGAAGAGAGGGAGATTTACATTTCAAATTTCTAATGGAAGAGAGCAGATTCCAGCACTGAAATGTCTGTCAAAACTTTGAGAGCAACAGACAGAGAGAAGGGAAAAAGGGATTTGCTTTTATGGGTTTTTTTTCCCTCTCTGCTGTAGACTATAGTATAAATGTATAATGCTTCTACAGAAGGGGTTTTTGTTTATATGGGTATTTTTACATCTGATTCAGTATAATGCTCACACAAAACAGAGAGAGAGAAAAGGGGGATTTAGAATGAATTCGTGTATTAAGTATGAAAAAGAGAGAAAACGTAGAAAAAGCTATTAGATAATGAATGAAGAAACAAACTCTCTTAAGAAGAGGACTTTCAAATTGTCTACCACGTCAACTTTTTGCTTCTTCAACTTGTATGTTTGAAATGTTTATTAAAAGTTAAAGGATTATATTGAAGTTTTTAAAAGAATAGGAGCATTCTTAAACATAAAGGAGTTTGGGTATCTTTTTATAATTTAGCCTAATTTATATGTCTCTTTCTCTCTATTGTAATGTACTACAGTGGTACACAGATAGTGAGAGAGGGAGTGATTTTGTTGATATGGGTATTTTTCTCTGTGATCTAGTATAGTACCACAGAGAGATTGAAGGGAAAACAGGGGTTTTGTTTATATGGGTCTTTTTTCGTCTGTTCTAGTATAAATGTATAATACTAAACAGAGAGAGAGAAAAGGGGGAAAGGGGTTTTCCTTTATTCGTCGTTTTCGCTCTGTTTCACTATAATGCAACAGAAATAATGAAATATAGAGAGAGAAAAACAGGGGTTTTGTTTATGTGGGTCTGTTTCTCTTGCTAAGAGAGATGGAGAGAGCTGTGTTTTGCTCCTTTCTCTATCTGCGTCATTTTCTCTCCGCTATAATTACACGCTACGCAGAGAGAGGAGAGAGAAAGAGAAGGGGAAATGGATATGTATTTGTCTAATTACAGGTCTTTTTTCTCTCTGCCATCTATAATCAAACTGTTTTTGACCCATTTTCTGCGCTTGCCGCAGTCTGTTTGTCATTATTTTATATTCTTCTCAGGTGGGTTTGTGTTTTTAACTTCGACATGAAGTCCTAAACGGATGATTTCATATAATTTTCAACAATTGGACTCTATTATAGGACGAAAGCTGTGATGAGGCTTAAGAGTAGGCTTTCTAAAGAGATTCTTTGGCTGAGGCTTAAGAACTTTACATTCATGTGATTCTCAGAAAAGAAAAACTTCTTTAGGATAACGTGTCTTTATGTACCTTTCTCTTGTAAAATTCAAGATTCGCGTTTTCACTTTTAATGACCGTTCCCTTTTGTTTTGGTATCTAAATCTGGTTCTTTGAACGACTGTAGCTGACCAAGATTTAATGTCGATTTTTTAAAGCCATTGATAACATGAAAAGTTCCAATAAGTGAATATGATAGCAAATAATGTCTGTATTTTGTCAGTGTTTTCTATTTAGAATGTCATAAATTAATGAGAAATAAGACCGTATATTGTCTAACTTCGTATTCTACTAATCAATGGAATAAATGCACTGTGAAGATTGTCCGATTGGTTGGTGATTTTTGACGTCATTGTTCATAAAGTTGCAATTTGCAAACGAGAGCAAACAATCGAGGATGAATTTAATTCTCAAGAGGGTCTCTTTTTTAGTCAACTTTGCTTCTGTAATCTTCTTCTTCCAATACCCAAATTCTAATTTCCTTTTTTTTCTCTCTCGCTCTCTCTTTTCTCCTTTATAATTGTTAGTGGCACTGCCATGGGTTTTTGGGTCCTACTTATATTCCATGAAAGATGTAATCATGAAACTAATTTGGAAGAAACGGGTTTTGAAACTTTGAAACGCGTCCACGGTTGAACTACTCGCACTCACTCACGCGCCTGAAAAATTGCTCCCTTCCTCACTCTCCTTTTGATTCCTTCTGAAATGAGCTAACGTAAACCGCCGCCTCTACTTCGCGCCACCGGCCACCGGCGACGAGAACTTGGGGTTTTGGCCGTCTCAATCATGGCGGCGACCGCACTGAGTAGAGCTTCGTTTCTATTGGGGTTTCTTATACTTCTTCAAATGCAGCTTCCTCGAACAATGGCGGGTCAGTCTCTTCGTTCCATTTGCTTGAATACTCAGACGCAACTCATCTCTCTCTCTCCCTCTCTCACTCTGAATCTTCTATTTTCATTGCGATTTCTTTTCTGGATTCGATTTCTCTGATCTAGTTCAGTTTCTAAGAAAAATGGCGTTTATAGAAATGGGTTTTTCGTTTCCCTCAAGAACACAATGAATAGCGAAAGAAAAAGTCACTGTAATGATTCAGGACTAAACGGGGCGGTCTTGTTTTCTGCCTAAATGCGCCCGTATTGACTGCGGGATATTTTTTTACCCTCCATTTTGCTGCAGTCTGGAGTTTGCTTTTGTGGGCCTAGGTTTTGTTTGGCTGAGCTTGATTTGATTCTTCTATTGTTTTTGGATTAAGATGGTAAATATTTCAGAAGCAAATATTATCTTCAAAATGCTCAAAACTCTTTCTTTGCTATTGTTCTGAAACTTTCAACAGACTGCCCCTTGGATTTGAGTGGATCAAACTTTACTTTAGCTGCCTCTATTTGCTCCAACC
The DNA here is from genome assembly GCF_013281855.1 of Momordica charantia. Taxonomy (NCBI): domain Eukaryota; kingdom Viridiplantae; phylum Streptophyta; class Magnoliopsida; order Cucurbitales; family Cucurbitaceae; genus Momordica; species Momordica charantia. The sequence goes on from NW_028275158.1 coordinate 3,241,926, forward strand.
CCAATGAAAGAGGGAAGTGCTGCCGCTATATCAATGCATTTGTTGCAGTTTCTGTTGCTAAGATAGCAAATGCAACAGGGGAACTGGGAGTTTCTTCAAACTTATCTAACATTTGTCTGCAATCGTTGTTTGATACCATGGGACTCTATGGGGTTCCTAGAAATGCCACAGCTTTCTGTGGTGTTGGAACGAAAATTCCAGTGAACTTTGCGTGTAGAGGTCGAGAAACTGTCACACAGATGCTTCGGTCTCCAAAATTTATGAACGTCAGCGAAAATTGCAAATTGCCACTCTCGGAGGAGAGTACTTGCAGGAAGTGTATCAATACTGGGATTTTGTATCTCCGCAATCTGATTGGAAGAGAAGATAATATCACGCTAAATACTTGTCGCGATGCTACGTTTATTACACTTGCTAGCCAACTTGATTCTACTTCAATCATTGATCTTGCAAGCTGCTTCTTTGGAGTTCATGGCCTTAGCAAGCCTCCAGGTATGAGTTTCTTTTTCCTATTTATTACTGCAAACTCTTAAAGTTCAATAGATATCATTTGCAAAATGCATGTTGTTCTATGCCATTTGCCTCTTACTTTTGTGGTATGTTGCAACATTGTTATACGGAGGTACGATTATTCAGCAGTTAGGTGTAAATAATACTTCAGCATTTAGCAATCTTTTAAGGTGGGATGGATGAAGATATAGAGAGGAAGAAGCAAATATGAGCACATTGGCAGCATTAACTGTTCGAATTCACTTCATCCATAATTGGTGAAATCATGCTATGGATTTTATTATGTTAAAGATTGCTTATACCGATTTCTTAGATGTCGCGGCTGCCGATCACCTTTATATAACTGCATAGCATTGTTATGGTTCAAACTCATTTTTTGAAGATTAATGCCCGACTTTTGATGGTTTTTGTTAATGCATGTTCATTTTGATTACTTGGTTCGCTCAAGTCTCTACTACGAAAGCAGCTAGATTTGCCCAATTCTAATGCAGGAATTGGTTAAGCTGGATTACTTGCCTAAAGATGTAACCTTTTAAGTTGGACTTTCAAGGCAGCAAATTTTAGTTGCTTACACATATAGTCCTAGTTAGATTTGCTCATGCTTTTCTTTTTGTTCGTCTTTTATTTTAATCAGATACAAGTTTCCTTAGTCCTGAGTGATGAATAAAATTTCCTTCAAATTCCTCTTCTCCAACAGAGTGTAGTGTGAATGTGATTTAAATTTTTATGCTCTTTTCAGCTCCATCCCCATCTTTGGCTACACCAGATATTTCTCCAAGTCCATCGGCTGCTGCAAGTCCGGGGCTGCTTACACTAGGTGTTTCTGGTGATAAAAGTCACCATTCCTACCATCTAACACTAGTGGCAGGTATTGGCATTGCGGTGACAGTAGTTTCTGTAATGATGCTGGTGATCTTGATTGTGCTGATTCGAAAGAAAAGCAGAGAGCTAAAGGATTCCGAAAGGATGGATGTCAACTCTTCAAAATCCTTCCCTTCTCGTTCCATCAAAAAATATCAGGAAGGTTGGGCGACTTATCTCCGGTATTTTGAGTTCTGTGCTTAGCAATAGCAATATAACGTACAAGTAATGTTTCACTTATCTTTTTCTTTTGTGTTTTGCGCCCTTTGTTGCAATTGCATCTCGTGCAGGACCTTCTATGTTTAAAAAATTCGGCTATAAGGAGATCAAGAAGGCAACAGATAGTTTTAGTACAACAATTGGACAAGGAGGGTATGGAACCGTTTATAGAGCGCAATTTAGTGATGGCTTAGTGGCAGCTGTGAAGAGGATGAACAAAGTCTCCGAGCAGGGGGAGGATGAATTTGGCAGAGAAATAGAGCTGCTTGCAAGATTACACCACCGGCATCTTGTTGCTTTAAGAGGCTTTTGTGTTGAAAAGCACCAACGGTAGTTTCCTAATCGTTATACTTTTGCAGAGGCGTTTAACGTCGTGTGTCGACAACATGAAACACAATTCTTTTTCCTTGGCAGGTTTCTTGTGTACGAGTACATGGCGAATGGAAGCTTGAAAGATCATCTGCATGGTATGTTAGTTTCTTCAACTCACTCATTTGTTCTTTCTAACTCTTTCTTTTTTCCCATGTTTCATTTTAAAGTTCTTTAAACAAGATTTAACTGGAAAGGAAGTTTTCAAGAATTGTTGATGAAGTCAAACTTCAGATGACATTTGAACAAACTTTTAGTCTCAAGGCTGTTGTTACTTATGAGCTCACTGGTCATCCTTTTAAAACAAAAAGAAAAATCCGCATGAATCATTTTATAATCTGTAGTATCAGTATGACGAAAAAGTGGGATTTCTTTTTCTTCCATGACATGTTTTCTTCATTTCTCATGTTTTGTCTAAATGAACGCGTTCTCACACTCGTGCAGCTCCTGGCAGGACCCCTCTAAGTTGGCGGACGAGAATCCAAATCGCCATTGATGTCGCCAATGCTTTGGTAAATGTTCTGATATTGTTGTTCCCATCAAGAGCTCATGAACTAATAGCTAACCATCTTCAAAGGCTGTTTTCTGCAACTTTTTTAATGAAGGAAAACCATATTCATTTTGTATTATCCTCTGCAGGAGTACCTTCACTATTATTGTGATCCCCCACTGTGCCATAGAGACATCAAGTCCAGCAACATTTTACTGGATGAGAACTTTATTGCTAAGGTAACTTGGCAAGTTCATTTACAATGACAATTTTGCTTCTGTTTCTTCTCAAAAATACAATGACAATTTTGCCCTTTTCTTTTGATGCCACAGTAACAAACTGCAGATCCAACTGCAAACTTATTGTTTTTCTATTTCACCTTCCAGGTTGCAGATTTTGGCCTTGCCCACGCTTCAAAGGACGGTTCTGTTTTCTTTGAACCGGTGAATACAGATATTCGAGGAACGCCAGGTTTGGAAGACAGACAAGTTGTTCAACTTATATTTGGATATTATTGTTTTGTAAGCTAACAATATATCGACACTCGTCAATTTCAGGTTATATGGATCCTGAGTATGTTATCACACAAGAGCTTACAGAGAAAAGTGATATCTACAGCTACGGCGTGCTACTATTGGAAATAGTTACCGGCAGACGTGCGATACAAGATGGGAAGAATTTAGTTGAATGGTCTCAGCTGTACATGATCTCGGATTCAAGGATAACTGAACTAGTAGATCCTAGCATCAAGAACTCTTTTGACTTGGAACAACTTTGCACAATCGTGTCGATTGTGAGACGCTGCACTGAGGGAGAAGGCAGGGCAAGGCCATCAATAAAACAGGTGCTTCGGCTACTGTACGAGAGTTCAGACCCGATGCATCAAGGGCTCGTTGAAGCAGTTGACGATGAAGATTATGGAGGCACTGAAGGGAGACAGAGCATGAGCAAGAGGAAAATGCATAGAAGTGATGTGCTTTTTCACAGTGGAGATGGAAGGTATCTTGCCTCATCTTCAAGCACATCTAGGTCATATTGTAGTAGAAGCTTTTTGCTTGAAACTGGTTCACCACAGTCTCCTTCAAATATTTTCTCTGTATCAGATCAATTATTTTAGAAGACTTGGCATTGTAGAATAGAAGCCATGTTTGACACTGACAGAAGTTAGACAGTAAAAAAGTATTGGGGTTGCAAGCATGCTTGGTATTCAAATTTTTCCATGGTTCCCAAAACATGGAATAGAATATTAATTGGTTCAGGTAAAATGATGTCTTGAAACAGATTTCATGTGGCCACATTTTTGGTCCATATGCAACAACAAACATCTTAGTCTCTCTCCTCTAAAAAATATAAAATATAAAATTCAGATATGTTCTAACATTGAGGTAGAATTGAAACTTTGTCCACCTTGAGTGCAATATAATAATAGTATATATACAGGACAAATTCCATACCCCTATGATATATGATCAGACCATTTTATTCAAATTCACCAATATAGCTCAACGATCAAAACATCAATGTAACTAATATTACATTTCATCCTCGAAATTACAGAAATTACGGGGAAGAGACATTCTCTGCCCCCCAAATGATTGAAATTTAACTATTGATGTTCACCCTGGGAAAAGATCATATATAATGGTGTAATTTCCTCTCTAAACTAAAGTGGGCCATTATCTCAGGAGATCATTTACAAAGGGGTTTGTGGCAGCCTCTGTTCAAGTCAAACATGAAGGAAACAAACTTCAATCTCAATCTATACAAATATGACTTCAAATTTGGCACATGGGTTATCTTCCACGTGTGTTCTGAGATCAGAATCCCCTTTAAATTTGAAGGTATGTAAAGCTTGCCTCTGTGTCAACCCAACTGGGTATATTTTATACAACTTTAATTCATCCCCTCCTCTTATGCTTTCGGGCCTTTCCTGCTTCCAAATTGGTTCGTGCTTCAAAGAACTGAACTTCGAAAGCACTGCTGATTCCAACGCTTCAACAGTCAGATTACTGGACCTGCAAACTAAGGTTTGAGATATTTTCTTCTGAAAAAAAGAGGGCAGAATTTGGACAACGTATGTACACTACATTATTTTCTCTAATTTTTGGCTAACGAGTTGTATAACTTGAAGTTAAGAAGGCAAAGTTAAGTTTGATACATGGTAAATCCCAGACTATGAATTTAATGAACCAGGTCACATAAATTCTCTTTTTTATTTGTTTATATTTCATCTATGACGGAGTATTCCAAGCTTGCGCACCACACCTCGACTAATCACACCAGACAAACACCCAACCCCTACAAAAGATATGGCTACAATAATTTGAACTCATTCTTTCTAAACACCTTTTACTTTTTCACTGGCCGTCTACCATTTTTTTATATTATACACTATTTAGTAATCATAAACTCACACTTTACCATCCCAAAGTTAGAAAAACTGAGTAACATACGTACATTTTATAATTCATTTTCAGCTATATCAACATAAGTTGGACCAATGGTGCAGCATCTGGCTTTGTGGTGGAATTTGTTTGAGAAAAATAGACGTCTCAGAGATCCAGAAAGTTTGAAAAAGGTATATGAATTACCTCAAGAAGATGGACTCCAAATTAAACCTTCCTCTTTCTCTAACATACAAGTGATAAACGGTATCCGAACCTCTGGTGCATTTACAAGGTCGCTTTTTGAATGCTGGGCCCTCTTCTTCCCTCTCATGAATACCAGTTGCCAAATGAATACAAAGGCGACATGACGAATGAACTGCAGCCATATCCAATAGTGCCTTGAAAGAATCAGTTGGACCCTCATATTTCCACCTAAAACGGGAAATACCAGATGCATGAAGTTGAGGTGGAATATTAAAAAATAGACCTGATGACTATCCAATGAACAAACAAATATAAATCTAAGAATCAAATATCTCATTTATCAAAGATTTAAATTTCACCTCAAAGAGTTGTTGAATGCGACAGGATTAGCAGCAATGTATTTCATAGAGTTGGCAACTGACTCAACATCTGAAAGCTCCCTGATATGCAAAACGGATCCAGGTGAAGGAGCAAATTCTTGAATATTTGGAGCACCAACAACCACTGGAACAGTTCCTGCAAAAAAAAAAAAAAAAAGCCATAACTTTCATTAGTATAAGCAATTAAGCATCCGTAAGACCATTCATATACAAGGACCGGATTTTGGATTGATGAATGAAATAATTCTTTCTCCAGTACCCGTAAGACAAATTGACAAATAAAATTGAAAAAGGAAGCAAATAATTCTCAAGCAACTCTTTGTCTGTTTGTCATTGCAAAACGAAGGAATTTTTATTGTAAGACATTTCTGATACATGAAAATCTCTCTCGAATTACAATTCCAATTCAAATGTTTGAGAAATATGTGAGTATATAAAAGAAATACAATTATGTTAGACCTCATCATTGAATGGATAATGAGAAAAAAAAAAGTGATATCCAAGAGTCGGTGAAGAGGTTTAGTTTTCATACCAGCAACTAGAGATTGAAAATATTTTTCAGTCACATAATCTTCCTCGTTGGAATTTTCAAAAGCCAAGCTGAACTTGTAGCGCTTCAGAGTCTTCACTTTGTCCACTGCAAAGAGCAAATTAGAAATGTGTATTACAAATCTTTTCACTACTATATACAACTGTATAAATCAAGATATAAGGTCCCCCAAAAAGTTTAACCAACCAATTATAAGCATATCTAACCCATAGACCCATTTATTTGACACGAGAAGTCCAGGTATGGGAAACTTTTCACTACAACAAAATCCAGTCAAATAATCCACCCGGTAATAAAATCTTACCAAAAAAAATCTTTCAACTTAAACATCTTCCACGTCTTCTCACATCACCCCATCAGGTTCATGTTTCTATTTGTATCTTGGTTACTTGGATGTAAATATTTCTCAGTTTGGTTGAAGAATTATCATGTTTTTCTATTTTCTCTACTAAACATGTCCCCTAAATGGCTTGAATATTTCTTAATGTGCATCCTGTACACGTTTCAAATGTAACCAAATTTGAAAATCATTGTACTCCAGGTCGTGCATCAAGTGTGCATCCATGTCTGAAAAATAGTGTGTTCATGCTTGCCATGTTATCAAGATTAAAAGATAGCAAACATTTGAAGCATGCACTTATCACCATAAGCACACAACAACAATAAATGACTGTAGATCTAACAAATGATGAGAGAAGTACTCTTTCTTCTTAATAACAAACAATATGATGGAAGTCCCATAGAGGAAGAAAAACTGATAATTTAGTGGCTTAAAAAGAAAAGCATATTACAAACGACAAGGAAAAAATACTGAACCATATAAGCAAGAGATTTAACAGATGAATAAATAATATGTTAGATTTGTGATCACAAGAAAAATTTGATTAATTGCACCTCTGCTTCCATCACGATTTCTGTGGCAAGCACCATAGGAATGTATTGTGACATTCAGCTTTTCAAGAGCCTCAAGAGCTTCCAAGCGGAAGTTACGAGCACCGCAATTGGAAATGAAAGCAGCTGCAAGGGCACTCTCGCTCTTTGCCGTCACTGGAGCCATGATATCATACTCAGCCCAGGAAAAGTATCCCACAGGTACATCTGATGAGAGACTGGTGGTCATTACTATACTATAGCCACTCCTACAAGAAAGCATCAAAGATTATCTTATGAATTCTGGAAATAATAAGAATTGAGATTGGTTCTTTTATTTCCTAATCTTACAAGAGGCTTGAACATTGATTTTCACTCTGTAAGTCTTTTGATGGTTCGTGCGCCCACATTAAAGATGTTCTTACTAAGAAATGGAAAATTTTGTCCTCCAAAGAGAAAAATGAAAAGATAAGAGGTTGTTCGACAAAAAAATGGAAAGATAAGAGATTGTGCTTACCCACCGTCGTGCCTGGGCAATATTGTTCTCTCCATAGTATTGAGATGATTCCATAGATCGAATAATTGAAGGCATTCCACCCTGGTGATTCAAACCAAAAGCAGCATCGGGATCTTTACTTGAATTGGTCTCAAATTCACACCCTACAGCACAAGATTTCCTCCCCTGTAGACAATAATTAATTCAAAAGGTTAAAAAATATATTGGCTAAAAAACATGAGCAAATTGGGATTTTAGAGCTTTGAGTCCCACGAGAAATGAAACTCGACGACAATATAATTAGATAGTCACCCTGAAACTTTATACACAAATTAATGAATTTTGGTGTACTGGTGAGGAAAAGCTATGCATAGTATAGATAAATTCCCCTCCCCTGTTCACGGTGGCCTTAAAACATAATGAAGGAACAAATACAAGATGAACCAAAGATTTCTTAGGGTGATTTAAAATATCAAAGAAAGTCAATTGAAGAGTTTCTCTTCTCATCGTGGTAAAAAACAGATGCTTCGATAGAATACTTTGAAGGCCTTGGCCCTTCCAAATGTTAAGCCACCACATCCTTTTAGCTCACCTCGTACTCAGGTTTGCACGTTCAAGCTCAATTCCTGCCAAGCATAAGGACACGAAACTATCTTGCCAGTTGCCACTAAACTAACATCTAAGCTCCTAATAGACAAAAACTATATATGAACTCTCTCTCCGGGCATACAAAACACAAAAGTTACGCCAAAATTTGCACGTCAAATGATATAGAAAAATGAATCGTTGATTTATATTCCTTACATGTAACATTATACGGATTCTACGTCGATGCAATGCTTAGTGTTATCGGTACATTATTGAACATAGATGCAGTACATTAGAATGAAACGTAAGCATAGGGGATATTGTATTAATCCCAAAAAGGGAAAGCAAACCTCATCAGAACCAGAAACCAAAATCGGCTCCTTTTCGAAGTCTCTGGCATATGTCACGGCGTCCTCTTTCTCCAACCACTCCTCACAAATCCCCAATTCCGAAATGCGGTCGCCGTCGAGTGGCCGAGAATTGAAATCATCGGCTCCGCCGATCAGTGCACGGGAAGGTGGCGAACGGTAGAATAAATCGGCCCATGAATCGACCATGGCTACATTTTTCGCCACATCGAGCCTACCCAGAAAAATAATCTCGGCTATGACGACGAGGGCGATGAACAGAGGCATCGCATTCGACCATTTTTTCTTGGGAGGAATCGGAACCCCATTGGAAACCGGCAGCTCCTCTCCGGTGGTCCATGATCTGGAACCTCTTTGATTAGCGAAAATGCTCATCGATCCGGTCTCCTTAATTTGATTTTTGTTTCCCCAGAAATTCGTAATTTGGGGAATTTGACGATGATGATGATGGAATCGCTTGGTTTTCAATGGTCTCGGACCAGAAAATCAAGGAATATCTTCGTGAAATTAGAGCCGGTACTTTTTTTTAATATATATTATTTAAAGTATATTTTGGTTCTGTTTATGAACTATTTATATGTTTAAGGCTTTAAGCCCTTTTTTTTTCCTTCTAACTAGAAAAAATCCATAACTTTTATGATCAAACAAATAAAAACTAAAGTTGATATCTATTTCCTTTTTTTTTTTGCATTTAAAAATTCAAAATTTTATTTTTTATTTTTTATATTTGACCCATAAATATTTTCGAGATGAAACATTAATCCTGGAAGTAAACTAAAAACAATGATTATTAAATGAAATGACGTGAGATTCGTCTCCAAATGGGACAAATCTTACTTATGCGTCCGCAGTATTCTAATTGGGGAGGGATAATCCCATTCGACCATAAACCCATTATACCACCATTTGACGGTGGTAATAATTTGATGTAAAATTAACATAAAATGGAGAAACATTAGAAAATATTAGAGGCTGTTAGAAATATTTTTCACACTTGTATGTGAATTAATAAATGTTAGAGCTTATTATTTTTGTAAGTACTTGCTATTATTTTGCAACCAAATTGATGGTTGTTGTTAGCTCGTTGATTCTTTAAATTTGAGATCGTAACTTTTGTATTGAGTTATTAGACCTTTGGTATTTTTTTGATTTCTCAAAATTGGATCTGTGTAAATAGAACTTGTTGGTTGAGTTTGTCAATATAGTGACTAGCATAGGACTTCAACCCAATATCCCATGATAGATTATGCCACAAGACAAGACCCAAGACTTTTGTCATTGCGTCATCTCGGGATCGACAATGAGATTCAATTTTTAAACCGCTTGCTTTTAATGGAAGTTATCTCTACGTCTTAATTGATTGATCTATGCCGAAGTTTACATCTATTCTCTAATTATTTAGTTATCTATAAATTACAACTTGTAATATGTATATATGTAAAGCTTATATTTTAAAGTGGCGGCTTCCTTGAGTCTTTTATTTATTTTATTTTGTAAATGTAGAAAAACCGCTGATTGTTATATTGCTCTGTGGAACTTTAAATTGACATTTTTAATCTATGAGATTTATAAAGTTGTTTTTAATGGTCCTCGAGATTGTTGAGTAGCTGACTAATAGAAATGTGATAGTTAACCAGATATTATTTTTGTTTTAATTGGACTGTAAGGTGATGATAGTGGTATCTTATTTTTCACTTTTCCTCATTTCTCACATTCACTTTTTATATTAAGACAAACCTTGCTATCATCGTTGATTTTATTCTTGGTCACAACTCACTCTTTTTTACATGGTCTCAACCTCGTTATTATTATCGTTGCTACTGCGACTACTAAATAAAAAAATAATATATCGAGATTCATAACAATTATTTTTTAAAAGTTAAAATATTAAAATAAATTTCGCATATCAAAATAGATATTTTAAAGGTTGAAAAGGATGATAATTTAATCATTAAATTTCATGGATCAAAATTATATTTGAAAACCTTTTTTTTACAGACGACAGTACTCTTGTACTTTTCTTATACCATAAACAAAAAACACCCTCATAATTTCATCAACTTTTTTTTTTCTTTTTTAAGAAAAATAAACTATTATTATTATCTCAACTACAAATTACATACTGAATATTATTTCAACAAAAACATATATAATAAATTTGAATAATGTTTATGCACATATACACATATATTTCTACATTATTAACAATATTATTATTATTATCTTTGAAGTTTAAAATGTTTAAAAAATAAATTACCAAGTATTATTTACCAACCTATAGTTATTTATTCTTTATAAATTATATTTTTCGTTCTAATACAACAAATATAAAAATATGAATCGAGAAGGAGTAAATACGATTTTTATGAATCAAGAAGGAGTGAATCCGATTTTCTATTCAACTAAGTTGATGTTGATTATAAATTAATTTTGTCAACAAAAAAGATATCTAACAATAAAAAAAATATTAGAAGTTTGTATAAAAGAAGAAGAACACAATTACTAGTCCTATGGTTAGTTGCATTTAATTTCAAATTTAAACATATACCTATTTTTGTTTGCATATATATATATATATTTTTTGAGTTAAAAAATTATTTCCATTCAATTACTTAACAGACCTTCTTTGCATATAATAAAACACGAACTTGAAATTTTCCCGGAAAAAGCTGGGCCTTTTCACGTAATCGTCAAGCAAACCGAAAATTTTCGGAGGGCTCCGCAAATTCATTGGTGCTGCACAAGATCAAACCAAAAATTATTTATCCTCTCTCCATTTTCCTCTTTCTGCTCTTGATGGGGAATTCTTTCCCATCACGAGCGACGGCGAATTTCAAAACCCTAATCAATTTCCACTAAGCCCTGATCGCTCCCACAATTTTGTCGTTCCAACACTTTTTTTTCTTTTTTTTTTTAACCGGCGACGCCACCATGTTTCCGTGGAACATCGCGAAGACGGCGGAAGCCATGTTCTCGAAATTCGCTGTTAAGAGATTGTGCAAGTTTTTATTGAAAAAGAAATTGGGGCAGTTCCTATTGGGGGATATTGATCTCGACCAGCTAGACGTGCAGCTTGCTGAAGGCACAATTCAGCTCGGAGACCTTGCACTTAACGTTGATTTTCTCAATGAGAAGGTTCGCTTTTGTTACTCCCTCTCTCTCACTTCTTTTTAATTGGGACATTGGAAAATGTCATGTTTCAACAAGAGACTTCAGGAAAAGTTGGGTGAATTAAAATTGCTAACTTTCCTTGGTAGCATGTTAGTTACACGCCAGAATGTGAACAAGTTATGATCTTCAAGTTTTGTGGTTTTCAGATGCCGGAAATTGAGGAGGAGTTTTTTCTTTGATTATTTTTTAGTTTCAACCATTGTGATGGTGGGGTATTGAACCTTGATAATTGATTCCTTAGTTGCTTGGCCGGTCTCGAACCAGTGCTTAGTAAGCTAGGGGGGATTAATTAATTGGATACTTGAGAACCATAATCTTTCCTAGGGACTGCTTCGCCTTTTGAAGAAAAGATAGACACAGGGAAGGAGTAAGGAAAGGTAGTCCGAAAGGGCGGGATAAGACAAGGCGGCTAGGCTGAAGGCAAGGAAGTCCCGTTCGGCAACTGCTGGCTGGCTGTCGACAAGGAGGAGTCAACTAGCGATGAGACCAAGGGATAAGTAATTCGACTCATTCACATCCAGATCATGAATGTTTGGCTTAGAAGTCTGATAACATTGTTCTTGATCTTGTTTGGCTTCGAAGTAGGGAGCAAACGTTGTATTCCTATCCATTTAATTATAACTTTCATTCTGTTGCCATTAATATTATAATGTTTATTATCCAGATGAACAAATATAAGTTATGATAATGCTTATTTGGGTAAAAGCAGGCAGCAATGCTTTGACAATCAGTCTTATCGGAACCACTAATGTTCTTTAAGTTTGAGGTTGTTAGTACTTTGAGTTATAGTTTGTCTTTGCTTTTTAAATTTTTTCAATGTACTCTATTTTGGTTTTATTTTTATTTTTTAAATATATGTATTTATATTTTTGTACTTACCATTGTAAGCCTCACTCTTCAATCTTTCTATAGATAATAATAATAATATTATTATGGAAAAATAAAAGTATTGATGAATAAATCCTTAAATTTAAAGGATAAAATATCAATTAACGTAAACTTGCCTGTCTGGAGCATATTGAGGTGAATATACTTGACATTCTTTGACCAGTAAAAAAGTAAGAAAGTAGCAAAAATGCGTTTCAACTGAAAAAATACACCTATTTATTTCTAGCCAAATGGCCTAACAAAGTGCATCCATTTCACATTTTCAAATTGTCTCACTATTCATTTTGAACAACGTTTCAGTTATTGTCCTATATTTTGTAGGTTGGTACAGCAGCTTCGGTTATTTTTAAAGAAGGATCTATTGGGTCCTTATTAATTAGAATGCCATGGACAAGTAGAGGCTGTGAGGTTGAAATCAATGAGTTGGAGCTTGTGCTTTCACCTTGCTTGAAGAATGATCATATGGATTGTTGTGGAACTTCTAGTGGTGGTCATAGAAATCATCATGAATCGAGAAAGCCAGAGCATGATGTGGTTAAAAATGCTGTAAAATCTACCTATGGGGATATCCATGAAGGTGTTAAGACAGTTGCGAAGATGGTGAAAGGGCTGCTTGCTAGCTTTCACTTGAAGATAACAAACTTGATAGTGGCATTTGATTCTTTCTATGAAGAAAACAAAAACAGAACAGGACCGGATACCACACTTGTTCTCCGGATTTCAGATATAGAATGTGGCACTTGTGTTACAGAGGATGGTAAATTGGGTGTGGATGCAGTTGAAAGCTTTCTTGGAATAAGTCAGCTGAATAATTTCGTGAAGTTTCAAGGGGCAATGCTCGAGTTTCTTCACATGGATGATTGTGACAACCCAAAATCCTTTTCATGTATGTCTGGGACAACATCTGCCCAAATGGTGTTAGACCCTGTTCCATCAAATGTTAGCACTCCAGTTCTGACTGGAGAAATAGGTGGATTTTCAGGTAACCTGAAATTATGTATACCTTTGAGGGATGGTTCCTTAGACATTCACAGAGTGGATGGGGATCTTTTTGTTGATCCTGTACAAGTAAAACTTCAACCTAGCACTATCAAATGCCTTTTACTTTTATCTGAAGCTTATTGGAATTCAAACAAGAATGGTGATGGATGTATACATGATAAATTGAACGAATCTGGTTACTTTGAGCGGGCACCTCACTGCCATTCATCATTGCTAGCTTCTGCTGAAACGACTCCCGATGAAATGTTTCCTCGTTGTGGTGGGATTCTGCCTGGCTCTCACCTTATATCAAATTGGGTGTCATCCTCTGTCAAACATAAAGAGAAAGAAAAAGTTGGAGAAGAATTTGATTTTGGAGCTAGGTTGGTATTGCCCACGTCCTCTATAACATCCAGTGTTTGACTGGTAGTCAAATTTATTATTATTATTATTTTTAAATTTATGCATTTAATGCAAGGTTTTATGTGATCATCTGTTGAAGTATAAATTATTTTTTCTGTTATTTTACTTATGCACGTGGAATGTTCTTATCTTAAAAAGTTTATAAATGTGGAATGTTCTGCTGTCTTATGTTATCAATATGTCTATAATTTGATCTAGTTCCTTAATCCAAAATTTTCAAATTATAATTTCTAATTTTTCCCAGTGGGTTCTAAATATGTCTTCTTCTGCAGTTTCTTATCACTTCAAATATTAATAATGATTACAGAACATCTGCATGAGACATCTAGATTCTTAGTTTGGATCATTGTTGCAGGCTTGTCAAGTTTGCACAATATATTGTTTATTGTGTTAATTATTTCATTGCTTACACGTTTCCATTTATGCCTTGTGTAAGTATCGTATATATCTAGACTTGATTTAGATTGAAAAATCACGATACATTGTTACTTTTTTTGTTGATGATTTTTTATCCTTCTGAGTCATTTAGTATAACAATTAACTAAAACAGAGTGTTTTATCTTTTCGCAATTCTGCAGTGTGGACCAGTTTTTTGAATGCTTAAATGAAATAAGAAGTTCCCACTATGCTTTAGGCAGCAGTGGGATGTGGAACTCGGTTTTTAGTGCAATCACTGCTGCGTCCAGCCTTGCTTCTGGATCTTTGCATGTTCCTTGTGGTGTGTATGCACTTACTCTACTCTGCTGTGTTAGTTATGCTCACGTATTCAAACTTAAAATACTGCTATGCTTCTTCATCTGTGTAATACCACCTTTTAAAAAAAGAAGTTTTCTACCTTACATTCATTATCCTGCAACAATAATTTTACCTTAAGCATGGGTCAGGGAACTATTTGTTTCTAGTTTTGTGATTTTACTTTTATGCTGTTATGGAAAGTTCTTTATCAAGTTGATCTGAATTGGACTTGTCTAGGGGATGTTCGTTCACCGGTAAGTTGGAATACTTTTGGGTTAGGGTAGCAAAAAGGAAAAAACAGTGTTTTGTTCTTTTCGAATTGTTGTTATTTTGGCTCTATATTGCTATTTGGTTGGATGGAGACAAAAGTACTCTTGAAGAAGCATTAATATGTTTCCTATTAAGTTAATCAATCCTTTTATTTATTTTTGGTCCAAGAATGTTGAGTCGTTAAATAGAACATTTAACTTTCTCATGGAAGATGAATGCGGTGGTCATTTTGGGAAGCAAAAGGAACGTAAAGGGTCATGGTGAAACATGTACTTGTGTAATCTACCCGTTTGGAATTTTTTTGGTAAGGAATAAAAATAATGAATGCGGTGGTCATTTTGGGAAGCAAAAGGAACGTAAAGGGTCATGGTGAAAAATATACTTGTGTAATCTACCCATTTGGAATTTTTTGGTAAGGAATAAAACTAAGATGGCAATGTAACTTTGGATGACCTGGACTAGAGGCTATAAGCTTTCAATTGACTTTTTCCATCATGATATTACTGACCATTATTGTTAGACTCATGAAATGGATTAAAATGTTTTTAATGTCACATGAATGATGAATTATGTTGTCGTGATAAACCTTTTCACATATTTTTCTTTCATGCCTTTAGTCATAGATTAATTGATTCCCAATGTTTACCACTTAATATATTCTTTCATACACTGAGTACTAGATACAGAATTGCAGCATGTTGAAACAAATCTTAGGGCAACTATCTCTGGAGTTTCTATCGTTCTCTCCTTCCTTGATGACAATCAATATCATTTCACCGATCCCAAGAAAGTACAGATCAACGCAGACTCGGCGGTTCATTTTGTGGCTGCTAAATTCAGTGATGTCCATCTTCTTATGCAGGTAAAACTTGTGCCTTGGAAATCATTTTTCTTGTGTATTACTCTGTGTATGTGTGTGTGCTGACCCCTCCCTCCCCGTCTCCTGGTAAGGAGGCTCTTCTTTTCAAAATTTTCTGTGTTGGGGATCCTTTTCTGTTACTTCCATTCACTTAACACATTTTGTATGGTCCGCAGGTATCTACTCAGAAAACGATGTTTCATGGAACTGTCAAGCATATCGAGGTTGCTGATTATTTGAACTTCAAAAATGATGCCTCCAACACTGACTTCCACAATAGTGGCAGTGACTTTCAGACACTTCTGACGAAGCGTTTGCAAGTGGATGTTGTAGGTGCTCTACCTCCATTTGGTTTTTCAGTGGAAAATCCTGATCTCATGGAATCAAATAGTTCATTTTCTGTGGATTTTCCATGTGGAAACAAAGACAACGTTACAAAAGTTACGTTGCTGGAAACTTACGGCATTACTTCTTCGCAATTGGATGTGATACCTAGTTCTTCTGACAATAGTACCACAATGTCAAAATCATTTTCATTGAATCTACCACCCCTCGTTTTTTGGGTGAACTATCCTTTGGTGAACATGTTATTAGATTTACTAAAGGGTGTTGAAAACTGTATGCCTGGCGATAACCAATGCAAGGTCTTTAACGAGAACTATATAGTGGGTCATGAGGATGTCAAAAGTGGCTCTAATCAAGTGACAACTTTGTTTTCATCAGCAAGCATGGAAGGCAATATAATAATCAGCAATGCAAGGGTAATATTCTGTTTCTCATTTGAAAGTGACAAGGACTTTATGGGCTACTCAACCTGGGATCAATTTATTGCTCTAGATTTTTACTCCTCTTCAATCGTGAAAGAGGAAACAATGACTCACAGTGGTAACTTGGCTCTGCAGAAAAATTATTTGTCAGAAAAAAATGCTTTGCATTTTAGATTTGGTAGTCTTGAGGTTTTCTTGGTTACTTTTGATGAAGGGATAACTCAAAGTAGCACATGCAACATGCAGAAGAAGAAATTTTCGGCTCATAACATTTTGTCTGCCTTCAACAGAACAAACTCTTCTTCTTTAACTTTGTTTTGGCAGGAGGGTCATGTCACAGGCCCATGGATTGCAAAGAAGGCCAAGTCCTTGGCTAGTTTAGAGGAATCAAAAAGCAGGTGTAAGTTCATTGGAAAAGATTATGAGTTTGCTTCTGTTTCTAGCATGAAAGATATGGAGGAGTCAAACTTGCAGACTCGACAAGAAATGATTTTGAGCTCCACGTCTGTGTTGCATGTCTTTTTTTCTCTTGTCAGAATCAATGTCAATACTGTTCAATATAAAGTCTTCCATTGTCTTTTAGATCAGCTGATAAAAGGACTGTCGAGCAATACTTGTGATGCAGTCAATGTTAAGAAAGGATTGTTAACATCTCAAACTTCTATTGTAGTTGATTGTAATTGTCTAGAAATTGCCATTAGGCCAGATTCAAAAGAGAGTACAAAGTGCTCTTTGCAGAGGGAACTTCCTGGATCATGGTATCATCTAAGACTGGAAATTCAAAACTTCGAATTAATCTCGGTCTCCAACCTTGGTGGTATCAAGGGTGCCAATTTCTTTTGGCTAGCCCATGGAGAAGGAAAATTGCTGGGTTTCATCTCTGAAGATCCTAATCAGGAGTTTCTTTTGATCTCATGTAGCAATTCTAACATGAAGCGTGGGGATGGGGAAGGTTCAAATGCTTTATCTTCAAGGTTAGCTGGTTGTGATATTGTACATATGTGGGATCCTGAGAGTTGCCAGGGTTTTTCTTCAATAACTATAAGGTGTGCAACAATTCTGGCCATAGGTGGTCGCTTGGATTGGTTGGATGTCATCTGCTCCTTTTTCTTTTTGTCTCCTCCAGTTGAACCAGAAGGCGACAAGGTTATGCCCAGACAGAACCCAAAAAAGTCTTCTGGATCTTATTTTTCTCTTAACTTTATTGATGTTGGGTTGAGCTATCAGCCGTACTTAAAGAACTTGCTGGTTAACAGTGAACCTCCTCAAACGGAATCCAGTTTTTCAACTATCAAACAAGAGTTGGATGAGGGTTATGTTGCTTGCCTGTTGGCTGCATCTTCAGTGACACTTTCAAGTTCTAGTGTCGCAGATGTAGTTGAAGATAATTACAGAATCACAATACAAGATGTCGGACTTCTTCTATGTAGTGTATCTGATT
Source organism: Momordica charantia (assembly GCF_013281855.1). Classification (NCBI taxonomy): domain Eukaryota; kingdom Viridiplantae; phylum Streptophyta; class Magnoliopsida; order Cucurbitales; family Cucurbitaceae; genus Momordica; species Momordica charantia. The sequence continues at coordinate 3,259,753 of NW_028275158.1, forward strand.
ATGAGCATGTTCTTAATGCTTACAATGTTGAAGACCTCCGCAAGGCAGGCTATGTTAAGGTTGCCCGGGATACATTTATTGAAGCAATATTGAGAACTAATTGCAACGATGGCCTTAAGTGGGAGTTAGAATGTCCCAAAGCCCACATTGTCGTGGAAACGTGCCATGACACTACTACTGGTCTGGTACGTTTGGCTGCTCAACTTCAGCAGTTATTTGCCCCTGATCTGGAGGAATCAATTGTTCATTTGCAGACGAGATGGAATAATGTTCAACAGGCTCAAGAGAGAAAAGAGATTGACAATGAATCATCTTCTCCTCCTTGTCACAATCCACCAGTTAAAAAAAGTGAAGTCGGGTTGATGGATGAAATATGTGAGGATGCGTTCCTATTAGATAAAGATAACCAAACCAGAGAATGGTATTTTAGCAAGTCAAATCATAGTTTACCCAATGAAGGTCTTCATGCTGAGGTATGCAGTTTGAATTGTGAAGTTCATGAAACTTCTTCTCCTGCTTATCCCTTCATTGGCTCAGAGCCTGATGGTCAAACATCTTTCATGCAATACTGTCAGTTTCCTGAAATAATAGAAGGGTATTGCTTGTCTGAGCTTCGCCCTTTATCAGACCTAACAATAGGCCGACAGTTACCTTCTGATATTTGTAATTCCAGGAATTCTGGTGGTATAGATCTTGGAGGACGAAGAAGTGGATGGTATGGGGGTGTGCCTATACAAATTCTTGAAAACCACATTTCAGATGCAAGTAAAATCGAAGATTCCGTAAGAGATGATCTTTGTTCTATTGAGAGCAAAAGATTTGATGAGGTTGAAGAGGCAAGTGGACGTGTACTTCTTAGTAATATTGATGTAAGATGGAGAATGTATGCTGGTTCTGATTGGCAAGTTTCTAGAGAGAATGGCGATCGACGGATGAGTATGTTTAAAAGAGATCAACATACATGTCTAGAGCTTGCATGTTCTGCCATGCAAGTTCAATATGATATTTTTCCAGTTGGTGAAATGTGTGTATCTAGACTTTCACTTTCAGTTCAAGATTTTCATCTTCATGACAGGAGTGTAGATGCACCTTGGAAGCTGGTACTCACTTTTATTCAAGTGAAGTGTTTTTGCATTCCTGCTTTTTACAGACTGACTTTTTTTCGTTCCTTTTTCTGGTGGTTGCTGAAAGGTACTTGGATATTACAATTCGAAGAATCATCCTCGTAAGTCTTCCTCAAAAGCATTGAAGCTCGACTTAGAAGCTATTAGACCAGATCCTTCGATCCCTCTTGAGGAATACCGGTGCGCCAAATTTTAGTCTTTCTGTTTTCTATGTAAGATGTGATTAATGATTGCATCTCTGGGGTGATGCTTAAGTAAAACTTGTGATTTGTGTCCTACAAGGTCAAAACAGGATGTCTACCGTAAGGTTAGTGTTTGGTATGGTCAACGACTAAACGGTGGAAGAGAAATCTTTTGTTTGGCTGGAAGGAATTGACCATTCCTTTCCACCATATTGATAGAAAGAGCATTCACTGTTCTCACTAAGAATTATGATCTTCATAGTTCTTACTAAGAATGCTCTTCAATTTTCTCCTTCCTTTCCTCCAAATAAATTAATGTTATAAAATATCCAATATAAATGTTTGTGATTATGTAATAATAGTCTTTCATGCTTACTTATTATGGGTTAATTACCTGTTTTCCTTTCAAGGTTGCGTATCGGTTTTCTGCCCATGCTATTACATCTTCATCAATGCCAATTAGATTTTCTTGTTAACTTTTTTGGGGAAAAAAGTTCATCGGGAGACCAGTCATCATGTCATCCACTTGATTCTGATGGTTCGAAAACTATTTCTACGACCAAAAGTCCTGCTGGGCTTACTTTTGCAGAGGAGGCGTTGCTTCCTTATTTTCAGGCAAGTTATGGCAAAATTTTATTGGTTATGCATATTGCTGCGACAAATGCCCTTTCTCTCACACACACACTTATGCATAGTTGTGTCCACTTTTGTTTTACCTCAACTCTAACTTATATTTGTGATGTCTCATTTTTAAATCACATCTGAATTCAAATTGATGGGTTATAGTAAATTTAATTATTTATTCGTATTCTAACACTCCCCCTCTTTCTCACTTGTAGGCTTGAAATTAGTACAAGGCCCAGCAAGTAATTATCAATATTAATTGGGGAGGAAAAGACATTATAGAAGTTTGAATATAAGATCTCTTGTTCTAATACCATATTAAATTACTACTGAATTAGCTTTAGTTGATGGGTAACAATAAATTTAATTATTCATTCATATTCTAACCGTAATCATTGGATCTAATAATTTTAAGCAACAGTGGATAGAGAATAAAATCAAATGTGTTCATGGATCATGCAATGAAGAATTGGATAAGGAATTGATAAGGAAATGATTATTTTTTTCTTTTTAAAATCTCAATTTAGCTATAGTTTGCTAAAACTATTCTTCTTCGATTTAGTTAAGTGGATGCTTAGCAAGGTGAGGTGTTTGACCTAGTTTAAGGACAAAACTAGGTTAAGTACACACTTTTGAAAAAATGATTGTATTCCTTTGAATGGGATTGAGTCCTCGTAAACTACATTGATTTATCCTAAGGATTTTATTTCAATTGGAATTTGGTTATTCACCCTTGTGAGGATCCCTGGCCAATGTGCCTACTGGCTACGGATATGATGAGTGTGGCCTCAGTGATTCCACAAAATCTTCCATAGAAACAGCTTGGTAGCATTGAAGACACTGACCCCTTCCTCTGTGCTGCCCCTTTTTGAGTTAAATTTGAATGAAGATTTGTTGCTTATTAATGTCTCGAGTTTGATTTTGTGTGGCCCCTTCTCTTTTGGTTAACCTCAACTATTGACTATGTTGTTAAAATCTTTGTACTAATTGCATTATTTTATTTTTCAGAAGTTTGACATACAACCAATTGTAGTTCGTGTTGATTACAGTCCTAGCCGTGTTGATTTGGCAGCATTAAGAGGTGGGAAGTATGTGGAACTTGTGAATCTGGTTCCTTGGAAGGTAAACACCCCCTGCCCCTGCACACCCAACACACACACTGTTACAGACCACGTTATTCATCAAAATCTGCTTTTCCTATAAGTGATACTTGTTCAAAGGTCAAGGTGGTTCGTTGTGTCACTTACTAAGTTGACAACTGGTGCAGGGGGTTGAGCTACACCTTAAACATGTTCAGGCTGTTGGAGTCTATGGTTGGGGCTGTGTCGGTGAAACAGTTATAGGGGAATGGTTGGAAGATATTTCTCATAATCAGGTACCCTACTTGAATTTTAAAAGCTTGTTGTGTTGGTTATTCTGTACAGTATAATAATTATTAATAGCATGTTATCAACCTGATATAGATTCGTAAAATACTGGAGGGCCTTCCTACCGTCCGTTCATTAGTTGCTGTCGGCTCTGGTGCTTCAAAGCTGGTCTCTTTTCCAGTTGAGAGCTACAAAAAGGATAGGCGACTACTCAAAGGGATGCAAAGAGGTGACTTTCATCTGGGGTTGTGCTTTTCATAATAAAAATTGTTAAAATATCATGTCAAATCTAATTAGTGCTTAATGGTTTGTGTTAGGAAAGGTGGGAGTTTAGTTTCTTCTAATGCTTGTTAACATAAAATTTTAGTTTTGATCTTGCATGTGAACTTATGATGATAAAATTTTAGGCAATGGAAAATGTAGATGGTTTTGATACTGGGATAATTGTGTTAGTTCAAATTCAAAGTATACTTAGAAAATATATATTAATTTTTTTGCAAAGCTTCTCAGTGGGTTGCCATTGGAAATCGCTTATGAACCTTTACTTTGTTTTTCACATGAGAACAAAAATCCTATATACACAAAGGTAAAGATTAATATCTAATTAAGGAAAAATAATAATAGATGAGACGTAAAGGAATATCAAACTGTCTTAGGGTAAAATTATCCCTTTTGAAGATGCTGTAATAATTTTGATACTTGTGTAACCTGTTCTTTCTTCATTTTTTCTTGATACTCTCTAACTCCAATAATTGAGCATGTAGGTACTATTGCATTTCTCAGAAGTATTTCCCTTGAAGCTGTTGGACTAGGGGTACACTTAGCTGCTGGGGCTCATGACATTTTGCTACAGGCAGAATATATGCTCACTAGTATTCCTCCTTCGGTGAAAGTACGGTATAAAACAAAGGCTAATATAAGATCCAATCAGCCTAAGGATGCTCAAGAAGGATTGAAAAAGGTGAATATTCAATATTTGTTTGCATGCATCATATTTCAATTTCTAACGTACACTTGAAATGATTCTGTCCATCTGTTTGTGAATGTTGAAGAGAGAAAAGAAGGATACTGTTGGACATGAATTCATATCCTGCATGGAATAAATTCAGTAATTATGTTAACTTTCGTTTCTTTTCATTGGAAAGGTTTCATTTCTTGTTAAAAAAAAATTCAGTAATTATGTTAACTTTACTGTACAATGATCCGGATCTTGATGTCAGATAAAATTTTAGTAATCCTGTAATCTTAGTTACTGCTCTCAATATCCGACATGATTATATTTCCAATTTTAAATATAGATGGACTAATTGCACTTCAAATTAACACACGGATCAGTTGTCTGTTTAAAAACCTCTGTGTAAAACATGTTCTACATGAAAACAAACAATTTTATGGTTTTCATGCATATTTTCGGAATTTATTCATGTGTGCTCAGAAATGAAACCAGAGGTCAGTTTGATTTACTTTTAATAATGTTTCCCAATTATTTATTTATTTATTATTATTATTTTTTTATGTTAGATGTTAGTAAGAGGATTGACTGTCGCCTCTCTCTATGTCACACTGACACACAAAAACCTCTCCTCTTGTATTATATTTTTTTTTTGAACAAGAAACAAACTTCTCATTGAATTAATGAAAAGGAATGGCAATGTTCAAAGATACAAACTCTCAAAAGAGTAAAAATAAAAGAAAATTACAAGTAAATGGAAAAGAACAAGATAAGCTTAAACATTAAGAGATAAGGTAAAAGCTCCCCAATTGAAACAAATAAGTGAGGGAGAAAAGTTTTTGAACAAAGGTGATAAAGAGCTCCACTGTGAGGATTTGAATTTAGCCAAACTGAAACGATCCAGTGGAGATTTGCGACGATCCTTAAAAATTCTGAGATTTCTTTCATACCAAAGCTTGTAGAGCAAGGCTTTGACACCATTTGACCACAGCAAGCTACTTTGAGAAGATAGAATTGGGCCTAGGAGTAATTGAAGGATATTATCCACTGCTATGTCGCTGAAAACCCAGGAGAGATTGAACTCTTTAAATAACAAGAACCAACAGTGCAATGCGTAAGGACATCGGAAGAAAATATGGATCAGATTCTCCCCGCTTTCTTGACATAACATACATATTGATGGCTGTAGACAAAAGACCGAGAGCTTTCTTTGAAGAACTTCATCTGTATTCAATCTTCCATTAATGATGATCCAAACAAAAAACCCAACTTTCTTCGGGCTCTTTGTTTTCCAAATAGCCTTATAAAGATCGGTAGGCAAAAGGGATGACGAAGAAGAATTGCAAAGAGATGCCACTGAAAAGGAGCCAGAAGCTTCCAAAGACCAGAAACGACTATCCTCCGAACTGTCTGGGATGTAGGAATTTAAAACAGCCAATAAATCAATAAATTCCTCAGCTTCCTCATCTTTAAGCAACCTTCTAGTTTGAATTTTCCAAGAAGAAATCAAAGGGTCCCAAAAATCATTAACTGTTCCATTAGGCAAAGAAGATACACGGAAGAGACATGGGAATCTTTCCTTAAGAGAATCATTTTCAGTCCAATGATGATGCCAGAATGAGATTCTAACGCCGGAACCCAGTTTAAATGTAGAAAAAAACTGTACCTTCTTCCATTGACGAGAAATGTTGATCCAAGGGCATCTTGCACATCTGTTTGATCTTTCCCCTGAAAACCACCCTAGGTTACTCAAGCCATAAATGCTTTCCACCACTTGATGCCAAAGTGCCGTAGGTTCATGCCCAAAACGCCAGCCCCATTTGGCAAGAAGAGCGCTGCTTTTAGTGGATAGACGCATTTTACAAACTGCTTTTTTGATTGATGTTGATGAAAACTTCACGCAGGTTGTGTATGTCACGTATATTTCTTAGTCTATGATTTATGAGTTGGACTGGGCCTCCATGTGTTTGTCTGTGTGTGGTTTCAGACCGCCTACGCCCAAACCTCCATCTTCTAGATGTTTAGAAGTGATATCCCAACGGACTAGATGGCTCAAGTTGTGTTTTTCACCACTGTTCCAAAGGAAGTTCCTCAATCTTTTTTCGATCTGTTTTCTAACCCCTGTTGGCAGTTGAAAAAGTGAAAGATAATATATGGGAATATTAGATAAAACAGATTTACAAAGGGTCAAACGCCCTCCTCTTGATAACTGAAACTTCTTCCAACGATCTAACTTCTTTTCTATTTTCTCGATGACTGGACTCCAAAAAGAAGCAGACCGTGGATTGCCGCCAAGAGGTAAGCCCAGATACGAGAAAGGCAAATTTGCTATTTGACAATTAAATGAAGAGGCAACCTGTTCTATCTTGCTTTGCTGAAAATTAATACCGCAAATGGCCGATTTCTCCCAATTTACAGAAAAACCAGACACCCATTCATAAGCTTTGACTGTTTTGAAGAGATTAGCCAACATTTCATCATTATCCTTACAAAAAATAAGGACGTCGTCAGCGAATTGAAGATGAGAAACATGTACCTGTTTGCTTCCAATCAAAAATCCTTCATAAAAGCCATTCAAGTAAAGCTTATCCAACATGCTGCTAAGTACATCACTGACCAGGAGAAAAAGGTAGGGGGAAAGTGGATCGCCCTGCCTTAACCCCCTTGAAGCCCTTATTCTGCCCTTTGGTCTCCCATTAATGAAGATTGAAAACCGGGTGTTCCTAACACAACCATTGATCCATCGAATCCATCTATTTCGAAACAATTTCTGATGAAGGACAGATTTGAGAAAATTCCAATCCACTTTGTCGAAAGCTTTCTTGAAGTCAAGTTTAATTAGCCAGCCTTTCTTCCTTCTGAATTTGTAATCCTCCACAGCTTCATTAGCTATCAAGATTGGATTAAGAATCTGCCTACCTTCAACAAATGCACTTTGGGTAGGAGAGATGGCAGGTGAGATCACCTTCTTGAGGCGTTCTGCAAGAACCTTGGCCAACACTTTATAAATGGAATTTGAGAGGCTGATTGGTCTAAAATGTCTGATGTTTGAAGCTGCCACCTTCTTTGGTATTAGACATATAAAATTCTCCTTAAGACAACCGTTGAGATGACCATTTCGGTAGAATTCCTGAAACAAACGGAGAAAATCAGACTTCAAAGGCTGCCAAAATCTGATTAAAAATTCAGTAGTGTACCCATCAGGTCCCGGCGCTTTATTCCTTCCAAGTTCATTCAAAGCTGACCAAGTTTCTGATTCTTCAAACTGTCTTTCTAGCCATAAACTGTCTGAGAATGAAATAGGTCTCCAATGAATACCTTGTAAAGAGAACTGAGGAGCATTCCTACTAGAATAAAGATGCTTAAAGTAGGATATGATTTCTGACTCAATATCCTTTTGATTTATCAGTGAGAAACCTTGCTCATTCTTCAATTCAGAGATCAGGGACTTTCTTTTACGGGCAGCCAAGTATCTATGGAAGAAGTTGGCTAATCTTCAAAAAATTTGGGTCCTACAGACTCGTGGGAACAGAATTCTGTTCCCACAACATTTCATCATTATTCCTCTTGTATTATATATGGGGGAAGGAGACGAGCATTTTTACTCTGTCTATTATATACACGTTTTCTCTATTTTTTCCCCATGGAATTGAAAAACTTAATTTTAACAGGCTTACGAAAGCATTAGTGATGGCCTCGGGAAGTCTGCCTCTGCCTTGGTTCGGACTCCCTTGAAAAAGTATCAACGTGGAGGCAGTACAGTGTCTGCTTTTGCAACGGCTGTTCAAGCAATTCCAGCTGCGGCTATAGCTCCAGCTTCTGCATGTGCAAGTGCCATACATTACACTTTTCTTGGCCTGAGAAATAGGTCGTTGCTTTTATTGCTTTATTTCATTTTTGGGTGCTCCCATAGTTATTTTTGGATACGCTAGAAATAGGAGAATCTTTAGAAACTTGGTTGATGTTGGTTCTCATGCTTGCAGCCTTGATCCTGAGCGCAAGAGAGAATCCATGGAGAAGTATTTGGGTCCTACAGACTCGTGGGAACGGAATTGAATGACTACTGCATAAGATTTATGCTTCATCTCAAATGGAATCATGATTACTGCCTTAGCCATTGCATTGTGCCTCGCCTTAAAAAGGATAGCAACGAGCTCTTTTCACATTGAAGATGGAGCCTGGTGTAAATGTGAGTCAAATCTCTTTTCCGATCCTCTGGTATCAAATATTGTTGGCTAAATATATCAGTTTTAGGTTTTTTCTCAACTTGGTATTAAGAATTTTTTTTAATTCTCATTTTTACGATTTGTCATTGAATTAACATTTCGTTAACCTATTTGGACATGTGGGCATCCCATTTATACATTTCACTAGGAAGAAATAGCCTTTGTCGATGAGCAGGTCATACTTATTGAGATTTTCATGTGTCAAATAGCATCATAGTTGTATATTTATGTTTTAAATAGGTTAATAAAACAATAATTTAATTATGCAACTTTTTCCTAACAAATTGCAACATTCTTTTAGGAAGGACTTGATTGAGAACTTCTGATATATTTAGCCAGTACTGTTATAAACTAGAATCCTTCCATTCTTTCCCTGAACAGTGCTCAGAGCTCAACTATAGAAAATATTGTGCAGAAATTAGACAATTTTTTTTTCTTCTTCTTGGTTTGGCAACATTTCAGATAAGGATTTTGCTGCTTCTTTTATACGAGCATGTTGAACCACGGTTTATATCAACAATTGGAGTGAAGCCTGAAAACCGCGTTACTTTAAACTGATATAACACTAGTTTTTTAGCTGGTTCGGACGCTCACGGATATCAAATATATATGACACTAGTTTTATATGGTAGCAATAGAACATTGCAATATTATTTTACCATGAAAGTTCAAAACCGAAATAATTAGTATTTGTTTTGCTTTGCTACTTTGGCCTGCATGCTGTGATGTTCATGGCATTTTTTTTTTGTTGCAGATGTACAGTGAGAGTCTCGTAGGCATTCTTTCCCGAAAGATGGAGAAGACTCGGGTTTTGTACATAATGTAAAATATTCAACTGTGGCTGGAAATTTTTCATACTAGGAGATGAGCCTCTGTATAGTTATTCTTCATACCTATAATTATTCTTTGAGTCTTGAGCAAGTGTATCATAATTTTCTAATTTGTGCATAGTGGAGATCAAACCTTCAACTTTGAAGAAGGTATTAGTTTTCTGACTTTTCTCGGTCGATCTTGATAGATGGAGTAATTTCTACGTGAAATTCATAGGATTATTGAAATTCATGGGATTATAAATCTCATGTAGGTGGTTGGATTGTAATGACTACTAGACCAATTTATGGTAATTTTTTTGTATTTATATGTTTAAATTCTCAACCCCTCATTTGCCATGTAACATTCTAAAAAAAGTTCGATTAAGCATTGTAATTAGTTAAATTTAGTCGTGTTACTTCATAATATGATATTTGACAAATTAATATTTATATGATCTAAATATTTGTTTGTATGATCTAAATATTTGTTTAGGTTAAGGGATCAGAAGATTTCAAATATCTGATCCCAAATATCTGATCCCAAAAAATGATGAAGATTCGGATATCTAATTTCTAAAAGAAAATTTTAAATGTTTTAATCATTCTTTTAGAATATTGTCTTAATTAGTTTAGTTGGTTGAATAGAGGCTAAGAAGTACGGACACAACATGATACGGACATGGTGATAACGGACACGTTGGGTATACGTTATTATTATTTTTTTTAAGATAATATATGCATATGTATTGATTATATAATACTTTTACATAAATTAATCATACAAATTGAACAAAAACAAATCAAAATATACTTAACATTCACAAAATCCATTATCCAACCTACATTAAATTTAAAAAGAAGTGGCCGGAGATGATGGCGGCAGAAGTCGCCGGTGATGGTGGCGACGATGGTCGATGGTGGAGCATGGTGGGGGTAGGGTTTTGTTGTTTTGGACTTTGGTGTAGGGTTTAGGGTTTTGTTGACTGTGGAAGGGAGAAGGAGAACACAAAGCAGAACACGAAGATTTCTGTTTTCCCTCCCAGCGTGTCCCCGCATGTCCAAGGAGTGTCCGAAATAAAAAAATAAAAATAAAAAATTGGACACGTGTCCGGCCGTATCGGTGTCCGATACGCGTCCGATATGGACACTCCACCTAGAATGGAGTGTCCGTGCTTCCTAGAATAGATGCTCTCCTTTTTAGTGGTGGTTGTAACTCTAGAAGCCTTTCTTTCCATCTTCAAACCAGGAGTGGATAAGGGAAAAGTTAGTCGTAGCATGGTCGGAAAAGGCTATGGAAAGGAGGGAAAGAGATGGAGGCCATTTTCGTAGCCAAGTCTTTCTTTTTTTGTTCCCAGTTTTTGACTTTAGACAAATTGTATTTGTTAAAGGAAAAAAAAAAGATCTTATTCTAGCAGTTTCAATGTCTTTTGTAGCCTAAAAAAGTATTCTTAAGATATGATAAATTTATAGAGGTGGACAAAATTTTTTGTAGTTTTTTTAGTATATCAATTTGGGGATATGAGAGATTAACCTCCAATCTCAAGGGAATGAATATATGACAATTACCGTTGAGCTATACTCATGTTGAAAAGTTTTTCGATAGTTGGAAAATCTTCTGGAATGGAATACATTTAGTGGGTTAATATATTATTCCTTCTATTGACAAAAGTTGGACAACAATACTCTTTTGATGATTTGGTTTTCTTCGCAAGGATATGAGATTTTGGGTTCGATTGTTCACAATTTGCTGGATTTGTAACAAAAGGGAAAATAAATCATTTATTGAATGGATTTGAAAATTTTTTCTTCCATCACTAGAGATGATATGGTATTGTTAGTTTGGTTGTTATATACACATTTCACAGGCTTTGGATTTCCAAATGTTCTTCCAAAATGAAAGCAGCAATATATATTTTGCAAGATAAGAGAGTTATGAATAAAACCCACCAAAAGGAAATTACACATGACAAAATCTAGCTACTAGCTACCTCTTCAAATAAATCTAAACCATTTATACAAATAAAGAAAAAGTTACAATTTCCAACCTGAGCCCTCACATGGGGTTTGGTTGGTTTTTCTTGTCACAAACAAAAGAGAAGCAATAGATTTTCTCCTTTCTTTCCCCAACAATGGCATCTTCAAGCCTCAACCAATGATTTTTGCTTGAAAATCAGAAGAAAATCTTTTAATGTTTCTGCTTTACATTAGTTTTAAGCATCTCTATAAATCCTGCCTCTGCCTCTTTATAATTCCTCTCATCTCTGTGGGTTAGCTTTCTTCAAGTAACAATTCCTGTACATAAAATAACTTCTGTTAGCTGATTCGATTTGGGCACATCAATTCCCCCTTTTTTCATAACCCGATATCGTGCCTCCACCGCCACTAATCCATGGGCAACACCGACCCAATACCCGACTCTGGAGACATCAAGAATTTTTTCTTTTTAAACTCGCCTAAATAGGTAATACTCAAATACCTTAGTCTATGCCAAATGGCACCTGTTGAGGGCCATTTGAGCATCAATTCAACCCCATAGGCAAAGATAACATCTTCCTATCTTTCTAAGACTTTAAATTTTCTATCTAATTTACCCCTTCTAAATTTTTAGAATCGAAAGATTATACACATAAGAAAAAGTTAGAACGTAAAATTTAGTCTCACAGGAGAATTTCTAGCTGGGTTCCTGTTAGAACGTAAAATTTAGTCTCACAGGAGAATTTCTAGCTGGGTTCCTGTTTTTTAGGATGGAAAAATGAAATCTTTCAACTTACCCATTTTTCCTTGCAATATTTATGAGGTCCTCATGAAGAAACACACTAGTTTTCTCTTCCTCTGGTACAGTTTTGAGAACCCCTTCACTTCTACTCTGTTTCTTTGGCCCAATATGGGATCTCCTGAAACCAAATCTCTCCCTCCAGCAGCCTGCAGAGCTTTTTGTTAGCTTAGGAAAACTTTCACCATCACCATTATCATCATCTTCATTGACTTTCAGCTCATCCCTCAAAGTTGTCTTCCTTGAACTGTCCTTCAATGGCAGCAGCCTCCCCTGAAAGAAAATCTCATCTGCAGGAATCATGCTTCTGTCCTTCACAGTGAACTCAAAATCAGAAGAAACAGGTGCTTCTCTGTAGATGTTCTCAAGCTTCAATGGCTGTTGAGTTTCAATAAAGTCATTTGAGAAGGAAATTCTTGGATCCATGGAGGAATACAATAGTTTAGCAGAAGGTGAATAGAGAGAGAAGGTCTCTCATTTCTCTTTATGGCTCATTTTTCTTTCTTTTTAACTTGCCTTGGGGAATTGGGTTGGAGTTGTGGAGATGTTTGTTTATATATATAGAGGGAAATTTGTGTTTTTCCATTCTTTGTTCAGTAGACATTTTCGTGACACTGGCTTTGTCAGTGTGTAATAAAAAAATTGTGGGGTGAGACTTTCTTTTTTTGATTACAAAAACATAAATTATATATTCTTTTCCAGTTTGTGTTTCATTTTCTTCCATCATAGACCTTTTTCAATTGGGTTCATTTGTTCCATTCTTTGGGAAACTAGATTGGTTCAAGTCTTGAATTAGAGTTGCAAGAGTTCATAGTAAATATCAATGCTATTAAGTACTTGGGATGGGATCATATTAAATGTTAGGAGAATCAATGTCTTGAAACAAAAATACCTATTATTCCTTTTATATGTTTTGATCCTAAGGATCTTTTGAAAAATCATTTCAAGTACTCCAAATAGTTTACGAAACTTAGGCCTAGTTTGATAACTACATTTTTATTAAACATTGGAAAAATATGTTTTGTTATTAATAGACTAGGAAAGGAGAAAAGATGTCATGAGGCGGGCCCTAGAAAGTTTTAATATAAGCAAAGGGATTTGCAAATCTCCTGCACCGCGCAGAGTAAACTTGGTTGAAGTTGAAGCAGTTACTTTCAAGTAACATAAAAGAAAAGCAATGATTGGAGTCAAAGTCGAAAAGATGATCATTTTTTAGTTTTCTACTTTTAAAAATTAAGCTTAGAAATATTATTTTATATATGCGTCTTTTTGTTTTGTTATATAGCTTTGATAAACATTTTCAAAGTCTTGGTCAATTTTTGAAATTTGGTTAAGAATTTAAATATGTTCTCAAGCAAAGTGAAAAACTTACTAATGAAAGTATACAAAAATAGAAAAACAAAATGGTTATCGAACGACATTTTAAAAATCATGCCTTTTGATTAAATTTCACCATTAACAAAATCAATACACTTAGCTTATTCTAATACATGTTGTGGTAAAACAGTGGAGTGATTTTTTTTATATCCGAGCATCGAGCCAACATACACGCACCTCGATTAATTTCATGGAGGCAACCATCTGACCCTATAATATATTTGGTGTCGGAAAACACATAGGAATTAATTCCTAAGGTAGTTGGCCATCATCCACGCTAAATTTAGTTGGTAGGATAAAACAAATGAAGTTTTCACCCATAGAAAAATTAATATATTTAGTAGGTGATTGGCCAATTATAATACAAAACTTTGAAAAGTTTTGAATAACTTTAGATGTTTGGCCTTTGCAGTAGGTTTGTGGACACAATCAAGAATCTTTTTTCTTTTTTTTTTGTTCAACTTTTCATGTGGACTTTTTGACTGTCACATGCTCTTCCTTGGTTACCTTCACATGGTTTTATCCACATAAATCTAAATCCAAATTCCTTTGAATTTGCAGATATGGACAGATGGTGGATTCCCAATTTTTTGACAGCTTAGGACTTTTTTTTTCCTTATTAAAGACATGATCTAAGTAGTGCCAATCTGATGGCTAAATACTTGTCTAATTGCCAATGTCTCCCTTTTGGTCTCCCATCTTGTGAACAAAACTTGTCTGTTTGTGGTCTAATTTAAGAATCTTGTGCATCTCTTTTCTTTCTCACAAACAAAAAAGAAATTGTGTTCAAAGGCTCATTTTACTATGTCAGATCAAGGCTTTAATTTGTTTCTTAATTTGGATGCTTTGGATGCTGCCAAACCAATAAATCCTTTAAGATATTATGTGAAAACTTTCTTCCTTGTCAATTTTTTCCATTGAGCAAATCAATTGTTGGCTGGCTCCAAATATTTCATTTTTCTGAATTCTTTTGCAAATTGGTGGCATTTGTTTACTTGGGGCTAAAGCATTGAGAATCTAAAACAAGATGACAACAAATGTTACTTTTTACTTTTTCTTTTCTGTAATGGTAGGTTCTCAATTAGCTTATTACCGTTTGGCTTTGCAATATTTGGTGTCTAAAAATCTATGATATCTTTCGTTTGTTTGAAGTTATTAAGATTTTATGAAACTTGTAACCTCTAAGAGAACTATGTTTGGGGCTTGTTGACACCCATGTTTGCAATTCCTGTCTTATAAGCTATGTTATAGAAGCCCCATGAAGTCAAAATCTCAACTCTTGAGCATTATAAAACTTCAAAGGTTTTTTAGTTATAATATTCCTTTGTCATAACATTAATGTAAGGAAGAACAAAGGGGAAAACTCAACACTGAAGTATGCAGATCAAATCACCTTTTTTATTTACCATTTGCTATTGAATGATGTATAAACTTATAATTGTTTACTCTTCACTCCTGTGTTCGCAGAGAGCGGAAACAGAACTCTACTCGAAATCGTCATATTCTACAACATCAGACATTCTTTTCTGTGGTAAGTGATTTCCAAGAGAGTGCTTGAGCTTCAATGTTACATGCCCTGAACCTTCAAGTAATGTTCTGACAGGCTTCATGGCTTCCCTTTGACAGACATTGTTAGGATCTTCATTAGAAGCAATGGATTGTAAAGGTTTTCTATGTTGAGATACTAATAATAGTTTCTGCTTTGAGTTTTGCTTCATCTTAAAGTTGTTCTCATTTCCTTTTGCTTCCTTCATCCTTGGGCAAGTTTTCGATTCGATAGGTACAAGCTTCCCATCAACTTGATTGGAGAAAACAAATGTTACCTGAAGCAATGCAAGTAAAACATTGAAACGAGATAAAAGGATAATGGGAAATTTGTTTATTCATCCAACTTGGTGTGTTTGTTCATATAATATATTAAAGATCAAACCTCATCTCCAGCAGAAGCTTGCAAAATAGTATCTGGTACGGTAGTAGAGTCAAAATGGTGCCCCCAGTTGGCTAGATCTTCTTCTAGAGGAGCTCCCACCTGAAAATTTTCCAGTAGCAGAGGTAATAAAATAAGGCAATTTGAAGAAATTCTGTCCTCCACAAATTAGAAGTGACCAACCTGTTGCTCAGAGTTCTTCAACTTGTCCAGGCATCCAGCAAGTTGTGCAAATCCGCCAATGTCAGAAGTTACTTGGTCAGACTGACAAGTTCTGCTCGTTGACGGGTCTTCCTCCATGACCTCGGGCCAACCATTACAATTTTGGCACCGCGTGCAGTTCATCTTTTCATGGATTTCAGACCTGTGCGGTTCAAAATGTACTTGCAATTGAGAAGCAGAATTCTGTCCTTTGATTTGTGTTTATTGGTGATTATTTTATAATTCATGCAGCAGGGGAGGAAAAATATTTTGCTAGCGGGTTTTTTAAATTTGAAAAAAAAAAAAAAACCTCTTAGTTTATTGATAAAACCTGCTTTTACTTAAGGGGAAAAAACTTTGAAATTTAGAATCTTGCCGGGTTAAATTGAGAAAATATAGACATAACTTTTTTAAAAAGACAATGGTTGTAGTGGTACAGGTACATGGAACGTAAAGAATAGGAAAAGGAACAAAAAAAAATGTTGAGCATGGAGAAAACCTCAAAGAGGCGATTCTTCTTCACAACACTGAACAAGTTGTTTGATTAACAGTTGCCAGAGACTAATGAATGCTTTAATTCCAGAAGAAGAAAACCAGTTCGGAATAATGATTTGATAACCATTTTATTTTTAATTTTCTGCTTTTGAAAATTAAATTTGTAAGCAATATTTTCACTCATGTTTTTAAGTATTCTGTCTTTGCATTATTTAAAATATTTTAAAATTCTATGTGAAATTTAAAAATTTTTAAAAAATAATAATTAGAATTTAAATGTGTTTTAAAGAAAGTGAAAGCATACTAAATAAATGGTTAATAAACCAGCATAATTTTAACAAACAGAAAAATAAAAACGAAATGATTATTGTACAGATTTAAAATTTTCCAATGTTGTTGATTCACACTACCCTAGTGAAATAGGTTTAAGCATTCATCGTGGCGTGCTAGCTTCTTGAGTAAAATGTTTAATGTATGGATTGAAAATGAGAAGTAATGATTATCAAACATAATGTCACATCTAGGGCAATGGAATCATAGACGTAGTGATTACCTGATGTTATCATGAAATGAGAACAGGTCACGTAGCTCTTCAGATGAAAGGAAGTTCGCCTAAAAGAATGAAGGGAAAAAAAGTACATTCAAAGAACCTTTTAAGATTACAAATTTGATTTAATGTGGCAATCAACGTTTGCTGATCAACATCATAAATGAGCAATTATTAACCTGGGTTGTAAGGTTTTCTGTTGACTCCTGCTGAATAACTTTCTGTAACCCTTCTTTTGACATTTGTCGCTGGTATACCTATATTTAATACTGGGATATATGAGAAAAATGATTCTAACTGTATTGACAACATATATCATAAAAATTTGAACGTGAAAATGGTGATTAATTTAGCACGATGGACATTTGTATTGGAACCTTTTCTTCAATTGTTCCGGTACTTAAAAACCTGTAGATGAATACTCTCTTCTTTTGTCCATCCCTCCACACTCTTGCAGCAGCCTATTTGTGTGTGGTAAAACAGATGAAAACAAGGAGACCATTAGAAGGCAGACTGCACATTCATATTCTAGAACTCAATGAGAGTCCAAACGAGGGGTTCGACATAGGTAATTACTTGCTTATCATTTGCAGGGTTCCAATCAGGATCAAACAAAACTAACCGATTTCCACCTATCAAATTTAGACCACATCCACCAGCCTTGCTGCTCAAAAGAAAGACAAATTCATCCTGCAAAGTATTGATGAAATGGTGCTTAGCATTATATTATTCCCTCATAGATGTCCTTGAAAACCTTATTAGCAGAAAGCAGTTTATCCGCCCATTTTTCGCTAAAGGAAAACTAAAGCAGATGTTATAAAAGCTGCATACCTTTGACAGGTCATTAAAGCGGTTGACTAACTTCTGTCTTTTACTGATTGATGTGGTTCCATCAAGCCTTAAATATGGGTATCTCCTTTCACGACACAGTTGAGCAAACAAATCCAGCGTCTAAAACTCACAATAAAGATTACGGAAGACCAATAAGTTTAATCTTTTGTATGAAATAGCATATAGTTATCGTTCATCAAGACAGAAACTCAATTTGAATCAGTTGATAACCGAAGTAAATATTTGACACCTTAAGCAATTAGAAGATGAATTTAGCTGGCCTTGTGAATACAAAATACAAAGTACAATTAAACAATACTCATGAAATGTGAAATAAATCATTTAACAGATAAGGGGCCAATTTATTTTGATTCTAAAAAGGTCAGCAAAGGATCTGAAAGTACTTGAGTGTAGTTTGAGACGAGGACAATGCGGTCATCAGTTCTCTGGCGTAAATGGGCTAGTAACCTGGCTAGGACATGCATTTTCCCTGACAATTCAACCCAAGCCCCATCTCCACCAGTCCATGAACCAGACCTAACAAAATTAGAAACTTCTCGGTCAGTGATAACACTTTCAAACCTAAGTCAGTATCTGTAAATATTTGTACGCATGTCGGTAAGCAGGTACATACGTTTGTGTGGTAGAAAAAGAGAGTGAAACACAGCTTACCTTCCAGAGAACATCTCTGGAGGGAAAAAACGAATACAGCTCTCTAATCCTGAAGTTCCAGGACTCCCACTTTTTATAGTATCGTATATAAGCTGCAAGAAGAGATCTTCCACTGAGGTTGATAATTAATTTTATTTTAGAATGGAAAAAATGGAAGCTGAAGGGAGGAGATTGAATAAGATAATCTCAATCCAAAACATATTTAAATAAATAACTTAGAATCGAAAACCAAAGACAGAATTTACAAGCTTAATTTACTAAACCTCCTCCTCAATCTTGAGAATGAAAAAGTTCAAAGCGTCTTTGAGACATGAAAATGATTATCATCTAATTAACCGACAACCAGAAAGATCTACCATGTAACAGAGTTGGATAAAAGAAATCTCTCAAAACTCGAGTAAATCATACCTTTGGATGATTACAAAGTTTCTTAAGTGCAGTTATATAGGCCAAAATCTTAGATTGCTTTAGTTCTTCGGTAATTGCCCGTTTAACCTGTATTGAGGCCACAAAATATAACCCTTGTTTAGTCAGACACAACAACCAGAAAGAATAATTACTTTGATATATGAATAAACTAGGCACTGGGCTGACATTTTTTGATTGTACAAAATGGTTATATAGGTCTGCTTGGAGAGGAGTCAACTTGCAGCAAACGACTTCAACTATCTGCAGTGAAAAATAGAAGCTTACAAAACACAGAACTTTTGGTTTATTAAATGAAGATAAGTTTGTTTAATAAGAAACAAATATTGTCAACATAAATGAAATGTAAACTTCTAAGGGACACCAAATTAAAATTTCCAATTGGAAGTGAGCAAAAGGAAGAATTGTCACAAAATTCTTCAGTAAAAGAAGCCCAAAGGAGACATCAAAATAATATTGTCCTGAACTTCTCCCTAATCTCTAGCTTCCTTGTGGAAAACTCTTCTACTTCTTTCCAACCTAACCTAACATACCAAGAAAGTAGCTTTGATTGCATTTGCATCCAGTCTAAGAACCATAGCGTCCCTTTTTTCTAATAAGAAACCAATACTTTTTTATATAGGTCAGTCCTCCAATTGGCATTGATATAAAAATAATAATAAAAGAAAATATATATCATAATCACGAGAAATAAAGTGAAGAGTACCAAGTAGATTTCACAAAGATTTTTTATTGGGCCATTGAAGATTATGTGGTTTCCTCCAAACCAAGCTTCCCACAAAATAGTTTTGACCACACATTTCCGAAGAGTTTTTGCTTTGTTTTTTAAGGGATGACCTAAAATGGAGTGCATCAATCGCATGAGCTATGGGTAAAGGGCGACGCCAACTAATGTTAAATTGTTAAAAGAGGAGAGACCAAAGATTCTGAGTAGCTTGCAGTACATAAACAAATGGTTGCGATTCTCCGAGTTCTTGGCACGAAGTAGACTATAGGAGAGAGCAACACCATTAGAAATTTCCTTGATATTTTAAAAGGTAGAGACAATTGCTGAAAACATAGAGGCTACTGTAAACCGATTTATGAAGAACCACCTAAGTTCCCGATAGTTAGAAGAGTTTCTACCAAAATTGAGTAGTAAATTGCCACTCCAAAAACAAATCCAGAACTCGCAAAACTGTAACCTGCCTACTTATCTGCTCAAAAATAATTTAACATCCAAAATTTTGGAATGAATAGAAGATATGAAAGAATACTTCATAGATGGACACAACTTCTAGTAGAATACGAGGACAATCAATGTTCCAAACTAACACGACAAGGGGTTAGCACATTTGATGTCAATATGTCATTATTATTCCACTGAATAAGCAAATTGACTGAAATGTGATCAGAAAACAAAGCCACGACCTTGGATAGTTAATATAGAATTTAATAGGCCTTGCATAGAGGCAATCATAAGTTGATAGAAATTAACACCAAAGGAATGATCATGTATACGTCACATATATTGATCTTTTAAGTCCTAAGATAAAATACAGGTAGGAAGTATTAAAGAGAATGAAGGGGGAGTAGGAAAGTCTTTTGTGTCCATAAATATATTTAAATAGCGAATATGCGTGGATTTCTTTATAAAAAGTTGAAAAAAACAAGCTTTTGTAGGAGCTTTTCTTCATTTTTGTAATACACAAGGAACTCACACCAATCAAACTAGATAAAAATTGTTCCGATGAAGCAAAATTATACGTTAAAAATAAAAGATAAAAATAAGTGATGCTAAGATTCACCTTTGTTTATAGATAATACAATGAGTGGCTTACCTTTGGTGGCAAGTGATTTGATAAGAGTGCATTAGTCCTCCGTAGTATAAACTGCCAAGCATATTTTGGAATGCGATTAAGATAACACAAAGTGTGTAAAAAGCCAAGTGAACTAGAATATGTATGTTTAAGTGCCTATTTTTTGGCATGGCTCATCTAACGAAGGAGATTACCTGATTAACCTTTTCACTTAATTCAGTAGAGCGTTGAGCACCTAGCCCTTTCTCTGCCTCGGTAGCAGTAGGTTCTCTTCCACAAATAATTGGTACCTTTCACAAGATGTCAGTGAGTGTGAGTTTTTACCATAAAATATTATAAACTTCAAGAAAGAGAGTAAACACCAAAAACGCCTCCGTCACAAGAAGATATTTCAACATAAAACTCATATCGAAGAATATGAGCATTTGATCAACCTATTCCATAAGAAGAACATTAATATAATAAGAAATAATGTTCTCAAAGACAACGTCATTTCGACATTATTATATGCACTAAAGAATAAGATCCATCAAACCCTTTGAGAGACATAATAACCATAAATTAGAGGAAGAAGGAAGGTGAAAAGAGAGTTCACAAATGTAGAGCAAAATACGAAACACAAGTCAAGCTTGGAACTTCCTATTAGACAAATAATAGCAACCTTAAATTATGATGAGGAAAAAACTTTAAATGCAGGTGAAAAACACGGAACAGGTAATGAGAAAGCGACGCCAACCTATTGGCCTAGAAAGACCTCACAAATCTGCATTCACACGTCCCATTCCATAACACTTCCCCCTCCCCCCTCCCCCCTCCCCCCTCCCCCACCACAAAAAAGATTCTTTTTTTTTTTAAAGGAAGCTTACCTCATAATATCGACGGAAATATGTAACATCACCCAAAATTCCTGGATTGGTAAAGTTAACCATGGCAAAGAACTCTTCTAGATCATTCTGTAGAAGTATATGAGTGAAGGGCGTATTACAAAAATGAAAAATAAGCTTAAAGCCTTAAAGGTATATGAAATTAAGAATTCAAAATAATTCGAGGCAAATGAGTATAACCTACATTGAGAAATTGGCTTCTTAATTCTTATGAAAAGGGAAAAAATATACCTGCATCGGAGTTCCTGATAACAAAATCCTACGCCTGCATGACAAAGCAGCCAATGCCTGAAGAGGAGATAGAGAAATAGTTCCAAATAAAAAAGAATTAGAGTAGAAATAAAAGCCCACATGTTATACCCGATTTGTCAATGTCTGATCATTCTTCAATCGGTGAGCCTCATCACATATGAGTAAATCACATGATTCACTTTGGCTGAACTTCGACGAATGCATACGAAATGTCTCGTACGAAATAATCAGCACCTATTAACGTATGAATAGTAATTCATTTTAATGAGTCCAGCTAAAACATTGTATTTAAATATTCTCAGAATAAGCACATAAATATACCTGCAAAGAACTCTTGGGATGTACAAAGCTGTCAATGCTAGAGACAACATCCTCTCTGGAACTTTCGCAGAGAGCAATAAGGTGAACCCTTTCTCCAACCCACTTCTTAATTTCAGCCTCCCAATTACTCACGAGACTAGTAGGAGTAACAATGATGGCCTTTTTAACCATTGGAATTCCATCAAACCCTTGACAAAGAAGGGTATAAAGTAAGGTGATCGACTGCAATGTCTTTCCCAAACTGCAGGATGATTACCAATACACCTTTAAAGATGTGAGTGAAAACAATGCAGAAGTACCGTGCTTGTGTATTCGTGTTTTGATTGTTTAAATGTTTGAGAGAGAGGAAGACTAACCCCATATCATCTGCCAGAATGCACCCAAATATGTCTGTCCCCTTATGTAGCCCTGAAACACATTCAAACATGAACTGCACCCCCTCTCTGCAGAAAAGTTAAATATGTTCATCTCATGGATTACAGTCAACAAAACTGCATTATGCTTTTTCCAAGACATTTTTCAGATTCAATTTTTTTCTCTCTATTTTACTGCTATGGTTGCTTTTTTGTGATTAAAGAAGTTTGAACTGCGATGAGAAAGACAGAACCTGAATCCTATATAACTGCTTCAGAAATAAAAATATTAAACAGACCATGGGACTATATTGTCTTGACTCCTGCTTGACTCAGGTTGTGAGACAGATTGAATACACTTTTGATCAGGACCATATACTGAAACATGCCATAACATAAGACAGAAATGATACCTTTGATGAGGACGAAGGAAACGAACTAGCAATGGATCAACTATTATGGATGCTAAATTAGTGACATTGAGCTCGGAGTCTTCAGGATGCCACAAGACCAAAGGATCAATCCCAGGTGGTAGAGTCACATTTTCCTCCACTACATCTTTCTCAGTTGTTTTTGGGATAAATAAGTTATTGGAAACTACAGATGACACTGGCCTTGAAGAACCCCATGGGACAAATCGTTTCCGTGCCCACAGTCGACGTGCAAGCTGGTTGTTCCTTTCATCATAGCCACTTGTGCATGGAGGTTTAAAGGGTTTTCTACAGACTGCTGCGCCTTCTGCCACTGAGAGAACTCTTGGGAGCAGAGATTGTCTTCTCACAACCAGGTTACCTCTGGTATAGTATGATCACAAGACTGAACTTGTTATTTTCAAAGTAATAGAAGTTCAAAATGGAAAAAGTCATTTAGACAAATGCGTTGCAAGTGTCCAAGAACAGTAACCAGGGAAAACCCAATAAAACTGCAATACTGAATCCGTAGAAGTAGAAGTTACAAGATCACTATTGTTCTGTTTCTGTCACTATTTAAGTTTTCATCCACTTCAAGCACATCAACTATTATTAGAGGAGCAGTGTTGCTAGATCTATAAGGACGAAAAATCGCTGCTGGATCCAGAAGGATCCTACCGACATATTTCGATGGTCCGTCCAATTTTAAGGTAATCCCAGAAAATAATAAGAAGTTAAATATTTAAAATCGTTTCGAAATTTCATAATTCAAAACAAAGTATTCGAGCAATCTAAGAAAACGGCCATATGTTGAATCACGACCCACCACCATGTGCATGTAAAACAAATTAACCAGTTTCCGATATCAAAAACTTTCAAGTTCTTTTCTCCTCCTCTTCTTCCCAAACCAACCAACGCAGCAAAATTAGAGCCTCCCTGTAAGATAAATTGGCACCTTCCCAATTCGAGGTCTACTTCTTTACTTTACTTTGAATGCAATCCTTAGCATTTGCACTAACTAACACTCGCTAGTTGGAAGGGTGAAAAAAAAGAGACGCCCTAGACTTCTAACAAGCTGGGCTAGTGAATTATCTCACTTCAGTTCAGTCGTGAATCGCGTAGCTAACCGTACATACCTCAATAGGGCATCGACATTCTTCGATTTTCGATCCTCTTCGGATGAAGGAGAAAAACTGGAAGATTGTTCCCCCTCCTCGTCCTCGTCATCTTCAGAGGCTTCGCCATTAATGTCGGTATAGTCGTCGCCTGAATCGCTAATATCAGAAGCTGGAACAATCTCGTCTTCTTCTTCCATGAAAGAGGCTCCTCGATCAGTTTTCTCGCCCGTAGCTGAGAATCTGAGATCGAAATTCAGAATTCCGAGATGTAGGAATTTCTTCCCACAGAGCAGCAATCAGCATCGTTCAAATCTTTTTTATTTTGGCGCCAAAAGGCGGCGGCTTTTCACTGCATTCGTCGAATTACCGAATATGTCCCTGGATTACGGTCTATTGTCAACGTTACCCTTCCCAATATGAGCGTGCTAAACTCAAATTTTATGATAATAATACCCAAATTTACCTTGGGTCAAAGGATTTATTTGAAGTTTATCAAAATGGTCCTAGTTTAATAGTAATTGACATATATCTCCGACAAAAAAGTTGTAAGTTAGATGACCACTTTACATGTGGCGTTTAAATTCCATTTTGGCACTTTAAAATTTAGATTTGTTTCATTTTTTTTTATCAAAGTTGTTTCACTTTTAAATCTTTAATTTTTTTTCGAATTTCTAAAAAGTAACCATATTGATCAAAGTTCAAGTTGTTTCATTAGTTTACGTATTATATAATAGATATTTTAAAATTTCAGAATCAAACGAAACAAATACAATAATCTAGAAATTGTTGTTTCAATTTTTTTTTTCATTTTTTAAATTGGCAAAAGCTTTTATATTCTGTTCGTTTATTACCTTTTTGTTTCCTTTATAAAACAACTTCAGTTGTTTTAACAGTTAATTTGTACTGCACAATAACCTGTTGAATAGTTATGTCAAAGTCGAGAATAATCTCAATAGTTGCAAGTTATTAGATAACAGTATTAAAAGTAATTTTAAAACAAAAATAGAAAATTATTTGAAAAATAGTCTCTCAAACAGACTTTCTGACAGGATTGTAATAAAGAATTATGACTTCTTGCAAAAGACAGTCAAGAATGAAGCTAACTAAACTCACTGCCAAATTTGCAGTATTTTCTTCTCTCTTTTTTTTTTTATTTATATTTTGCCACTGTTTTCTTAGCAGGCTAATATTCTTTCCATTGCTTCTGTTGCCTATCATCAATACAAAGGCTAATCTAAGATAAACTTCTGTGGGAAAAATTACAGCCCCTCCGAGGTGGGGCTAGAGATGTACTATTTTCCGAAAGATAATCAATACTTCATTGAATCACAATGATTTTCCATTATCTAAATCCTCCATTAGTTCGATGTCCTTTCGAGCCGTTATCTTCTGCACATACCCTGCAAGAATTGCAACCAAGTAGAAGAGGCAAATTTGAATTCAGATTTTGGTTTGGGAAAGCAGCCAACATGTTCTGAGATACTACACAATTTTGTCAAAAAGTGTTGGTAAACAACTAAAGCTTGGAGAAATTCTACTGGCATACAGGGAGATATTGAATCAGCGTACAAGAAACAGTCGTTGAAGTATCATCAGAGGATTTGTTAAGAGGCAAATGTTTATGTAGCAAAATACATTTAATATTAACAGTGTAAAAAGAACCTCTCTGGTTGGGAACAAGCATCATATTTTTAACAGAAGTTTCTGTTGTCTGAGCTAAATCTAAAACCAGAATGATCTAGCTCCCTGATCTAGACAGAAAGCAAAGTAATAAAGCTATCAAATTTATCAAGTCTGTGGAGATAACAGGCATGCACTGTTATTCATCCTTCAAAAGAACCTCAATGATGAATAGAATCCTAAGAAATTCAACTGGACTCCTACCAACATGTTCAAATTTGCACTTGCCAGAAACACATCAGTCAAGTTTGCAAGAAAGAACTATTAACTGAGAAACAGCCAATCTAAAAGGAATATTTGCATAAGAATCTTATTATATTTTGAACATCAAGAGTTGCATTGTCATGATATGAAGATTGTCAGCAAAACCCTGATAACACAACATTGCAATATGCCCCAATATTTCCATGATGTGACTGTTTCCATAGGAAAAGTGGAACAAGAATAAGAAGAATACCAATTCCAAGGCAAGGTATACATTTGCAAGTGATCTCTCTTCCCCTTTTGTTATAGTAGCTAACAAATCCAGACCCCTGGCAACTGCGACACTTCCCGGTCCATTCATACACCACTTCTTTACAATCCTACAATTTACAAGAATGGCTTAAAATCTAAGACTCCAGATGGAGATAACTGGTATATGTGCGAGGTTGAAAAGGGATTTTAAAACACACCAATGCAGCCTAAATTTGAGGTGAAAAGTATTAGCTAAAGCGTGCTAAGTTTGTTGGTAATATAATATCAATACTTGAACCGTTACATCATACATGTATATTTCCAGCTTCCAGATCATTGAATTGATGTGACAATTTGCATTCTAAAGCAATACAGAATAGTCCCTTAAATGAGTCAATAACATACGTTTTAGGGCACTAAGCAGAGAAATCACTACAAATTGCTTTCCACAATAAGCGGAATTAGGAAAAAGTAGAAGCACAAAATCAAAAGTTGATACTGCGAACAAAGAAGAACCATGTCAAAAGTTCCGAGGACAATAACAGACCTCCACTTGGGGATCACACCGAAGCCGACGGTCGATCTCCTCCGGCGGGACAGGGGAAGAATCCGGATAAGTCATAGGAAGCGGAAGAACGTCGCTGTCATCGGCCAAGTAACTCTCTCTATCCCGTGACCATTTTTTCTCCATGGCATTCACTTTAACGCTACCGTTTCCGCCACCCGACCTCCCCGCACCATCGACAGCGGCGGAGGAAGCTCCTCCGTCATACTCTGGTCCAAGTCGAAAGCCGCCGGCCGCATCGGTGGCAGCAACGGACGGGAAATTGAACAACCGGGAAAGTGAAGGGCCCACCGGGGCGTCTCCGGCGGTGGCGCGGCAGCGGAGGAAGGAGGGGGAGAGAGATGAGGATTGATGACGAGCAGTGGCGGGATTGGAAGGGAAGAAAAGGGAAGTAGGGTTTATGGCGAACATTACCCGAATTATTGAACCCAATTGGATTTTTCAGCTTCTGGGAATCAACAGAACAGTCGACGGAGGATGGAGGTTATGGGTTGTGGCCACCGGCGATTGCATATGCCATAGAATGAGCAGCTATTGATGGAGGATTGGGATTGGGCAGAGCATTGGGGGCCACGAGCATGGGGGTTTTGTTGGGTTTAATCTTTTTTAGTTACAAATTTAATCATTTTCTAAATATTGAAAATTTGGTTTTTTTATTTAAATAACATATGGTGGGATTTTATCTTAAAGTTTGAATCTGTATCTGTAGTACATTGCCATTATGGAATTAAAAATAACTTTCTAAATCTAAAAAAAAAATCTTTAAATATTGTTGGAGGCCGATTATCACATGTCAAGTATCAACATTAAAAGTACTTAGGTTAAAACTTGTTTTGAATTATAAAAAATTGTTAAAGTCCTTATCGAAAGCAAGAGCTGAGCTAACCATTCTCTATTATAATCCTACTTGAATGGTCGGTGCCGACCTGAAATTGTATTCAAGAAAATGTCGAATAAACTCTTTAAATCCGACAACACGTCCCGTTTTACAGATGGTCAGACGATCGTTAGTCCCATATCGGGATTTCTGTCGGATCCAATCTCTATCAATAGAGTGTCTGCTCCTAGTACGTACAATGAACGTGGATCCATTTGCATTCATCCAGTTAGATCGGATAAGAGCTGACTTGCTCGTCGGAATACTAATATTGTTTTGTAGGTTATTCTTAGGATTAGGAAGATCATTTCGTGCGCTCCGGCCTACCTAAAAGTAAGTCCGTCAAATTTTCTTGGAAATTGAGGTGGAAACACATATTAAATTTAAATTTCACAAATCAGGGAGGATTCTTTTAAATTTAGTTCTATGTAAAGAATCACCCCAGATCAAAAGAGGACCGAGTGTAGTAAACGTAAAACCAAACAAAAACAGAAAAAAAAAAGAAAGAAAGAAATAGTGAATAAATTTGCAAAAATTTCGTTACAGTAAAAATACTTTACCATTTTATTCTCTCCTCATTTACCCATTACCCTAAAACCCAGACTTTCTATTTTTCTTCATAACATTCTCCATCTAAACAATTAGCCGCCACCACCCTCTCTCTTATCTCTTGACAAACTCCGGCGACACGAGAAGGGGCGGCGCGTCGACGAAATTCGGCGTATGCGTCTAAGGCGGCGGCGGAACCCTACGGTATAACTACAACCACGAACGGCGGCGGTGTAGTAGCAAATCCGGCGACCTGCAGCAACAAATCGCGACTATCCACGGACGTTCGACGGCGGCAGATTCCAGCGGTGGGGCGGTGACCGTGCAGACCCGGCAACCCCCTTCCAGCGAGTCTTCTCCCGGAGTGACAGATCGTAGACACCCAGATCCGGCGACCCTCCTATGAACCATATCTGATATAATTTCAAACTCACGACAACTCGATTAGCGATTACCATCACTCCGGTGATTAAGCAACGTAGGTAAGTAAGGTACGCGATTCTAAAGTTTTTTAATAGTTGAACTGTATTAAGATTCTGAAATATTTTGGTATTTGGACTATTTTGATTCTGAAAAACTTTGTGAGCGAATGTTTGTATGAGATTTTGGTTCTAAATCAGTTGCTATTTGAACTGATTGTATAAGAGTAAATTGGTGGAGATTTTGGACTATATTATGAGTTTATGTTGACTGTAAATTGAGGGTTATTGGACTGGTTTATCAGTGCAAGTTATTTTCTGAAATTTGTTATTATTGGAGAGTTTATGTTTATTGAAATTTTAGGATTCTTTGATTACTTTTATGAGTTTATATTTGCTAAAAATTAGGAGATTAATGGATTATTATGAGCTTATGTTTATGGAATATTTTGAGTGTTTGAAGTTTATAATTTTGAAATTGTGTGGATATGGGAGGTTTGAAATTCACATGTTCTAATAAATGATTGAATTTTTGTACTAATTGTACATGCATTAATATTATATTTTCAAACAAAAGAAAGAACAAAAGAGGACTAAGTAATATGCTTATGTAGGGTTTCGGCAATGAAAATCCTCAAGTAATGTGCTGCTAGCGCACAAAAATTCTCAAGGAGTGTGCAAGCGCAAGCTACTATATATTCTGGGCCAATGGACACGGAACGGTCATCAGTGCCTGATCATGATGAGAGAAATGGTCATGGGGAAGGAGGACACGATGACTTTGGATGGAGTGGAGCAGAAAAGTCTAGTAAGCATCGGAGTGAGGATCATCGGAAGAATAGTCGAGGGGAGGAAAAAGACCACAGAAGTAAAGATCGAGACCGATCCAAGAGACGTAGTGACGATGCACCAAAAGAAAGGGAGAAAGAGGTAAAAGATTCAGAAAGGGATCGAGTTCATAGTCGGGACAGGAGGAAGGAAGAAAGAGATGAGCATGAAAAAGAAAGGAGCAGGGGTAGCAAAGTTAAAGAAAAAGAATATGAGAGAGAGAGAGATAGAAAAGATCGAGGAAAGGATAAAGAACGTGGGAGGGAGAGACAGTTGGAGAAGGATAATGTACGAGGACAAGACAAAGAAAGGGGAAAGGAGAAAGACAGGGACAGGGATAGGGATAGGAAAAAAAAAGAAAAGGAAAAGGACAGGTCAAATGAAAATGAAAGAGAAAAAGGGAGAGAGAAACACAGAGATCAAGAGGAGAAGGAAAGCTGTAGGAACACTGACAAGGAGAGAGGAAAAGAGAAAATTTTGGAAGATGACAGGAAAGCAGATCAAAACAAGGAGAAATCAAGGGAATTGATTGGCAGTAAAAATGATGAGGAAAGAATTGATTGGGCTGGAGATGCGGGTAAGGATTATATGCTAAAAAGTGATGGTCAGAACCGGGACAAAGATGATGTTGATCAAGGGAATGCTGTCCGGCATTTGGGAGGTGAAGAAAATTCTGATGGTTTGAAAGTTGGAGCTCAGCCTTCTTCAGTTATGCTTGAGGAGCGCATTCGGACGTGAGTAGAAACTACCCCTATGCTTTCTATAAATATGTTTTGTCATGTTTCTATATCTTCAATTTACCTGCTAAGGATACTTATTCTTCCAAATTGGTCATGGGTTTGTGGCAATTCATAACCTTCATATGTTTTTGAATTTCTGGTGAGTGCATAGGTAATAACGAACTCCAGCTGAATTTGATTCTGACACCTTCTTGATGTGTCTAAGTTTTGACTTATAATTCCATTATAATTTGATAATAAGGTTTTCCTTAGGTAGATTAAACTAAAATCAATGCAATTGTATTTAATATTTGTTTTATTCTATTTAGAAGCTTTAGCTTGAAAATTGTGTGGTGATATGATTACATTGCTTGTTGATTTGTTAGGAAGTAATGTTGATGACCAAGGTTTTTACTTCCTTCTAAACTTTTGAGCTGGACTGAAATTATATTTTACTTAAGAGACGAGGTAGTGATTTGAAATTTGAAAAGAAAATGAATGGTATAGAAGCAATGTAAATTCGAGCAGGGGAAGAGAAAATCCCCCACCTAGGATGTCTACGACTCTACAAAAAAACTCAGTCGAGATTAATCAAGAAGGGACTGATTACAAAAAAATCTTGTGAAGGGAAAACATATTGATATCATGCTTCATCCATGATTAAATACTAGCACATGTCAGTATTGAATCAAATTCCAGAGGCAAAGGATCCAGAAGTTCTTCGTTTTCTATGGTTTTGGTAGACCATTATATGACCATAACATGGTAATAGTGCTCTGAATGTAGGTTGTAATTCATTTCATATTTGATAATATCAAATAAGTAAATAGAAGTTCTTGGTTTTCTATGGTTTTAGTAGACCATTACATGGCCATAACTTGGTAATAATGCTTTGAATGTAGGTTGTACTTCATTTCATATTTGATAATACCAAATAAGTAAATAGAACAGCACATATGAAAGATGCATTATATCACCTAGGTATCCGTTTATCAAGTTTTATATATCATATCACATATATTTGTATAATTTCTCTTATTAAGAGAATGATTTTTTTGGAGAGGGAAGGGTAAACCTGTAAATTATCAACACATGGCCATAACTTTCGATGTCGTGTTCAGGTTTGATGGTCAGTTGGACATCTACCGAGAACTTAATTTCTTAAGAGTTTTTCAATGCCAAATAGCGTAGGATCTGGAAATAGTCCTATGAGATTGATTAATTGAGGTAGGCATAAGCTTCCTAGGGGACACCCTTAGGTAGGATCAAGAAAATTATAGACTCCATTACATTCTTATAAGTACCAAATAAAAGAAAGGATCCCTTTCAATGATAATAGATTCAGTCTATAAATTCGCGAAACAATGTAACTGATTCCATTCATATCCTGTTTTTGTCCCATTTTGCTCTAGCATCTTTTCTTATGTACCCATACACTCAATTTCACTTCGTTCTCATATTTACTATCTTGGTGCAGCATGAAAGAAGACAGGCTAAAGAAGCAAACTGAAGAATCTGAGGTTTTATCATGGGTTAAAAGGAGTCGTAAGCTTGAGGAGAAGAAACTTTCTGAAAAAGAAAAAGCATTGCAGCTCTCAAAGATTTTTGAGGAACAGGTTAGTTAACCGCATAATACGAAGATACTTGCAATCTCTACTTACAATGACGCATTTGTGTTAGATTGTAATTGTGGCATTTTGGAATTTCTCAGGACAATATTGATCAAGGTGGAAGTGATGATGATCTTGCAGCAGAAGATACAACTAGTATGGATACTTCCTTTTTGTTTTCCTGCATGAATATTTTGTGGATACATAGATGTGGGAATAATATAAGTCTATCCAGCTCACTTCCATATTTCAATGACTATGTGGGTGCAATAAGGATAATTATGGTGTAATTAATATATGCAGTAGACTGAGAAATATAAGACATCCCTCATTCTTAGAGCATGAAAAGGCAATCAGATAACTTTAAAGCATCTTCGCATGCCTCATTCTTCTTCCCCTTTGGTTTTATTTTTATTATTTCTTCCACGTCTGATTGAAACCTAACATTGTTTTAAAATTCTGAAGAGGTGTGTATGTCTCAAGATGGAAAGAAGGGTGCCTAGAAGTTAGAGAGAGATTACTGAGTTTTGATGTAACTATACGGGTGGCTTATTTATTTCTGTATGCAATTGCCAGGTAATCTAGCAGGAGTTAAAGTACTTCATGGCGTAGATAAAGTACTGGAAGGTGGTGCAGTTGTCTTAACACTTAAAGATCAGAGTATCTTAGCTGATGGTGACGTTAACGAAGGTAAACTACGTTGGTTATTTCTCTTTAGTTTCGGGGCCAAAGTTATCAAGTATTTATATTTTTTAATGCATCAGACATGGATGTACTTGAGAATGTGGAAATTGGAGAGCAGAAGCAGAGAGACATGGCCTATAAAGCAGCAAAAAAGAAAACCGGGATCTATGATGACAAGTAAGTCACTCATTTAAGCGTTCTATGAACTGGTATGTAGTCTTCCTCGCTTATTTTTGCCAATTTTTCTAGGTTTAATGATGAAAATCATGGTGAGAAAAAGATTCTTCCACAGTATGATGATCCCGCAGCTGCAGATGAGGTGTTCAATTTTTCCGTCTTCAGTTTGTCTATTTCTTTAAACTTATTTAAGGATATCTATATCTTATTTGTGTTGTTTACTTGAATCATTTCTAAAATTGGAACATAAGGTTCGTCTAAGAACTGTAACTTGTGTTTCAGGGTCTAACTCTAGATGAAAGAGGACGTCTTACTAATGATGCAGAGAAGAAGCTTGAGGAGGTAATTCATACTTCTCTTCGAACTCAAGATGCTGGTTCCTCCTTTCCTAGTTAATTGTTTAATGGTTTTCGTCTGGATGTTATTTTAGTTTCTGTAATTTTATTCTACATTTCTGCCCTACCCATCATGATTTGAAATGGTTCAGTATATTATTTTGCTTCTTTTTGAGCTTCCTGCTGTTGTCTTTGCAATTTGCCAGCTTCGGAAAAGATTACAGGGAGCTTCTTCAGTCAATCACTTTGAAGATCTGAATGCATCAGTGAAAGTCTCACATGATTATTACACTCAAGATGAGATGCTTCAGTTTAAGAAGCCCAAGAAAAAGAAATCCCTTCGAAAGAAGGAAAAGCTAGATATCGATGCCCTTGAAGCAGAAGCAATCTCTGCTGGATTGGGTGTTGGAGATCTTGGTTCTCGAAATGATTCTAGAAGGCAAGCACGTAAAGAGGAACAGGAAAGGTCTGAAGCAGAAATGCGGCATAGTGCGTACCAGTCAGCCTATGCTAAAGCAGATGAGGCATCAAGATCTCTCCAATTAGTTCAAACTAGTTCAATCAGATTAGAGGACAATGAAGATACTTTCATTGCAGACGATGATGAAGATCTCTATAAATCCTTGGAGAGAGCAAGAAAATTAGCTCTTAAGAAGCAGGAGGAGGCAGCATCCGGACCAGAAGCTATTGCTCTTCTTGCTACAACAACGACCAGCAGTCAGTCAACTGATGATCATAACACAAAAGCTGGAGAGGTGCAGGAGAATAAGGTTGTGTTTACAGAAATGGAAGAATTTGTATGGGGTCTCCAGCTTGATGAAGGTATTATTTTCCTTAATGTCTCTGTTTGGTGCACAAGTTATTGATGTTCACATTGACTGTTCTTTTAAGTCCCTCAATCAATCTTAAAACACTGGATATTCATTGTCTTTATTCTCTCCTATCTCCCCCACCCCATTGGGCTTTGGGCTTTGTTAGTGGTTCTCGTAGGCTTCCTATCTACCCTCTGAACTGTGCCCATCTTTCTTGGGAGTTTCAAGCACAATTTTCTTTTCGTCCAGAAAGATATTTTTTCCGAGTGCTTGCTAAAATGTGACCTGTAATGTCAAACAGAAATTCTTACATGCTATTTCTGTATCATATTGATGTCATTTTTAGAACTTTATCATTGCATATATAAGGTTTTAAAAAAATGAAATAAACGAGGATAACAAGGAAGAGTTAACTTGGGATTCTTTTTCTTTCAGAATCTCATAAACCTGAGGAAGAAGATGTCTTTATGGATGATGATGAAGCACCAAAAGAATATCATGAAGATGAGAAGGATAAGGATGGTGGGTGGACTGAAGTTAAAGATACTGCTGAAGAAGAACCCACACCTGAGGATAATGAGGCAATAGCTCCAGATGAAACAATCCATGAAGTTCCCGTTGGAAAGGGATTATCCAGTGCGCTGAAGCTGCTTAAAGATCGAGGAACTCTGAAGGAAAGCATTGAATGGGGTGGCAGAAACATGGACAAGAGGAAAAGCAAACTTGTTGGTATAGTAGACGAAGACGAACCAAAGGAATCGAAGTCAAAGGAATCCCGTTTATCTTCTTTGGTTGATTACAAAAAGGAGATCCACATTGAGAGGACTGATGAATTTGGGCGAATTGTAAGTTTGCTTGATTCTATAATTTACTCAGCCATATTAGTTTACTTGCATCACATATTCATTTACTGGTTTTTATAGCCTGTTTGCCTAATGGTGATGCCTCCTCTTTCAAATGAATAGAATTACTTTTAGGATAATGTGTTTGTTATATTTCAAATTGCCATACCTAAGTCATGCTTTGCCCTGCCCTTTCTTTATATTTTGTTACAATGTTGAAATGTGCTCCCCACCCCAGAACAAACAATAAACCTACACATTCAAGTTGTGCCACATCTCAATTGTTGGCACTCTACAGTTTTTGCCTAGAGTTGCTAATTTCGTCTTCTCTCGTTGCAATGGAGTTTGATTATAATTTCCGACCAATATTTTCCATGGACAGCTTAGGGTGTGATAATATTCCTATGCTTGCAGTCCAGGATTCTTTTGTTCTCATTTGTGCTCTTTTACTGTACCAGATGACTCCAAAGGAGTCATTTCGACAGCTTTCTCACAAGTTCCATGGCAAGGGACCTGGCAAAATGAAGCAAGAAAAGCGCATGAAGCAATACCAAGAAGAGTTGAAGTTGAAGCAGATGAAGAATGCAGATACACCTTCTTTGTCAGTGGAGAGAATGAGGGAGGCTCAGGCACAACTAAAGACCCCTTATCTTGTTCTCAGTGGTCATGTAAAACCTGGGTATGCTTGGTTTTCATTTGAACAAGTATTTTGCCTTGTGTTTTGGTATTTACTCATTCAGTTTATAACTGTTTTTTGGTTTTCTTTAATGTTTCCAGCCAAACGAGTGATCCAATAAATGCTTTTGCTACTGTTGAAAAGGATCTCCCAGGCGGCTTGACACCCATGCTTGGTGACAGAAAAGTGAGTATTCTCGTATTATTTCTTTTGAATTTTTATCATTAAATGAATTTATAGTACTGAAGAAATTCTCCAGAGTTGGTAGATTTTGATAAAATAAAAACATATTCAATATGTGAGATTTCTAATCATATTTAGACCTTAATTTCTGGCCAGTATCAATTCTTATGTTAGTCAGCTGCTTCTCTATTTGAAATTTCAACAACTGCCTCTCGTCCATGAGTCTCACAATCCCATTCTTATGTGATCTAACTAAACACAAACATTTTATTCTTATTATATTCTCAGGCTTCCATTAAAATTCATCCTTTTTTTTTCCCGAACTTTTTCCACAAATAGAAAATCTAATAGATTTCAAATTTATTCACAATTATTTTCCATTTTGAGAAGGTCAAATATATGTTCTACGTCTCCCAAGCAAAAATGTTTCATTTTCATTTCGGTGCAGATTATATTTACTAATATCTCCTTTTTGTTCTTATTTCCAAAACTATCTGACAAATTTTCAACTGCCTTGTTACCAAACTTCTTATTCTCGGAATTTTAGCATACCAGATCCCTCCTTTTATGTTTATTTGTTTTTGTCAGGTTGAACATTTCTTGGGGATAAAGCGTAAAGGCGAACCTACGAATTCAGGCACAAAGAAGTCCAAAGTTTGAAGTTTCCACATCATTTCACGAATTCAGGCACATCCTTTCACATTGACAAGGCAATTTTATGGTCTCCAAGGCCTTATTGATCCAACTGTGCCGAGTGGGATGGCCATTGCTCAGCAGATAAAAGTTACCTTCCTTTTTTTTAAGGAAAAAAAAAGAGGTGTTTATGGAAGTGAAGGACAATAGAACTTTTACTGTAACTTTTTCACTAGTGTCCTGTTTATGGCCCTCTGGTGTAAATGTCACTTTGTTACATTTTAAATGACCTTTTGATGAATTGGAGGGCTTTTTTGTAACCCATCATCATTGGGTCTTCCCTTTTTGTACATTTTATATTATCAATGAAATATGTCTCTTACCAAAAAAAAAAAAAAAGTTTGAAGTTTGCAACTTTAACAACAATTAGTAGCAAGAAACCATGTTTAGTTCATCTTATCTTACCAACTAGACTCAACGATCGTTTGTATGATAATCAATTAATCATCATATCTTCGGTTTTATTATTATTTTAGAAAAACTTTAGTACAAATAGTGGGTTTGTCTAACAAGTCTAAATTTGTATAACCCTATGTGAAAGAACCTTTATTTAGGAAGAGTTCCTTTGGTAACTTATAGACTTTTGTTTGAAAATTTGTTAAAAAATTGTATATTGCACACGATAAATTATAAAACATACAGTACAAAGGTAAAAATTCATTTTCCTTCTCCTTCAAAATTAGTAATTTATTTTAATTCTTATTTAGTAAGTTAAAATAGTTAATAGTTCATTTTGGTTCTTATATTTTAAAATAGAAGTATTCATGGGTTGGGTTGAGTCGGGTTAGGAGGGGTTTTGGAATCGACTTGAATTTTTGGGTTGGCCATATACATGAATCAAGTTTGAATTAGATGATCAATCCAATCCAACCCAATATTTTTAGGTTGGGTTGGGTTGAGTCATCGGATTGTGTGTGTGTTTTTTTTTTAATTTTTAATTTTTAATTACCATAATAGAGAGTTGATTAAAAATAACTAGATGGATGAGATTAAGATACAAAATGGAAGAAGATAATATGAAAACATTAATTGAAGGGCTAGAATTAAAACTAAATGGACGAAGATAAATATATATATTTATATATATAATTTTAAAAATACACATATATGTGCATAAATTCGGATTGAGTTAGATTGACCCAATTTTTTAAAGGTTAAATCCAAGACCCAACTTAACTCGAGACTTCATCTAACCCAATCTAACACTTACGGTTTGGGTTGGGTTCGTTGGATTGTCGGATTTTTTTAACACCCATTATCTACATTTTAAACTCTAGTCCGTATATTAAAAATGTTCTTTCGTCTCGTAAAATAGTGATCAAAAGTTTAATAAAATCATGGTTAAATTTTAGAAAATATATTGAATATAATTGAAATTTAAAGGACGTAGACTGAAATAGTTTTTTTTAAAAAATAAAAACTCCAAAAGTTTTACGTGGCAACAAGAACTGATTCCCCGCGACTGGGAGCGACACGAACAAAACCAGAAAAACTAAACCCTAGGCCTAGCTCCCATCTACGCGGTTCGGATTTCCTTTGCTGTGTGGAAAAATCCAACGGCTTGTTCTGTGTCTTGGGAGCGGCCATGAAGATGTTCGAGATCAACGGAAGCACCATAACTCTCGCCCTCTTCGTGGACGTCACCAATTCCAAGTACTCTTTCTCGCTCTATCCGGTTTCCCGACAGTGAAATTTTGGTTGACAGTGATTAGTGAGGGAATGGTTACCTTATAAAATCATGTGGGCTCGATTTTGTTTTTGTTTGTTTCTTTCCAGCTGTTTGATTTTGGGATATCTGCCAACTGTTTGAGAAAATGCTTCAACTAAATTATGCAAGAAATTGAGGAGAGCTAATTCTAGTGCACTTGAATTTCATTTTCATAACATAATGTGATCGCTTTTATTGAATAAACTTGCTAGTTCCTGATAAATACGATGTGGGGTTTCTTCCGTTTTTGAAGTGGCAGTAATGTCTGTGTTGGATTTTACGAGCTATTTGTGAAAATCATGGGGGTTTAAATATAATTATGACCTATGGGTATCATTTGATACGTTCTTATGTGAGTGTATTATTTGTTAATATTGTTAGTTGTGGTTAATATTATACTACTCTCGCGTTCAAGGGAGACTTGTTGTACATGCACTGGAGATTTAATAATATCAGTTTCTGCTTCTCTCCCATCACTGATTTCTTCTTCTTCTCATATGCCTGAGTTCAATTCATATGTATGTATTTGTAGAACAAACTATGTTATTGACAATTGAAGTGCCTAATAAAGTAATATATTTTCAGGGAACTTCTTGATTCTATGCAAGCTGGAACTCTGGAGCCGGAAGTTGCATTTCTCAATGCCTCTCTTGTATGGTTACTTATATATGCTTATCAAAATACCCCATTATTGTTTCAGCTTTGAATTGTGTCTACGAATTCTCTAACTTTTGCTAAATAAAAAAACTGAAGACAGATCCCAGATGTTTTCCCGGTGCTCGCGTCTGCTTATAAGACACTTGTATCTAAGTCAAGGGATTCTCTGACTACCCGCACCCCTCATTCAGAACTAGTCTACAATTATTCGGGTTCAAAGCATGTAATTATTCTATCTGACTTCTTGAATATTACAGTCTGTGCTTATTTGTTTGTGGCTATGTACGAGTTATATTTTGATTCAATCAATATGCAGATTACAGAGTCTTTAAAAAGATGCGGAATTTCTGATAACTCCTCTTATGTCCTTGCGGCTCGTTTTAACGCTTCTCCTGCCGAGGTTGGATTTAGATCTTGTGAAACTAAATTATCTTACCTTGTTGTACACGTTTATTTATAAACTCTGAATTCTTGAAAAACTTTTTTCTTTTGTACAATCTATTTTCCATGGTAGATGGAAGCTGTTGAGAAACTTGTACATGGTAAAGAGATCAGCTTAGAGGAGTTGGGAGAGAGAGCAGACCAAGCTAAGATTCAAAAGGTGCAGTCTATGTCTTCATCATCTGCCAATTTTGGTTTTTTCTGCTTAGAAGTTTGAACTCAGGGCCTTAGGGAGGATATCTAAACATGTTAAGCTCTTACCACCTAAGCACCCGTGGGAGCAATCAATTTTGGTCTCGTCCTTACCAATAGCAAAATCAATTGATAATCTTTTTCTCTCCAGCATTTTAAGATCACCGGACCCGAGTTGACGGTGTCCTCAGTTGGAGATGCTATAACATGTCGGATCGCTGCACGCGATGCCTTGTAGGCGAAAAAAGCTGCAACAAAGTTTCATCTTGGGCAGTTGGCACACAAAGTTACTCTTCTCTGTAGGCGAATCATGAATGTATTAAATTGTTTACAGTTAGTATTACTTTTAGGTTGATGATGCAGAATGTTCAATTAATTATGCTGTTGTTGTCCTTTGGGATGGAAATTGATTAATCAATTGGCGCTTGCTGTTTCTCTGTGCTTCTTTTTTGGCCTGATATTGTTTTTTTTTGGTTAAAAACCATTTTTGGTCATGTGTTGTAATAATGATTTAGTCGTATTTTCAAATTGGTAACAATTTTGTTCTCCAAATTTTAATGCGTAACAATTTAGTCTATGTAGTTTAAAAATTGTAACAATTTAATCTCTACCTTGAAAAATCTCATCGAAAATAAGCGTGGATTAATTGAAAGACTAACTCATCAATTCAATGAAATTAGAAGGATCAAAAGTATTTTTTAACTCTCTGAATCTTTAGAGTGAAGAGTGAAGATTTGAATATCTGATCTTTTTAATTGAAAATACTTGTCGATTGAGTTGATTTATTTTCAAGTTGGCATAACATTTATGATATTATATATGAGAGTGAAGAGTGAAGATTCGAATATTTGATCTTTTTAATTGAAAATAATGTCGATTGAGTTGATTTATATTCAAGTTGGCATAACATTTATGGTATTATATATGTTTCACTTATTGATGTTCTCTACTAATTTTCTATAAATTTTCTATAAATTTATTTTTAAGAATAATTAAATTCCAAAAAACTTAACTAAAAATATACAAAATGTTACAAAAAATGTTTATATTTCAGAAAAATAAGCAGCAAAATATAAAATAGATCCCACATAATAAAATTAAAATATTTATTCTTGTGATGGGTGTTACCTTATTGAATTTTTGAGATATGATACATTTTATCAAAATTTAAAACTGTGTTATGCAGAAGCATGGCTAATTAATTTACGTCATTATTTGAATTAATGGTCAAAAATACTTTTTATTGAAGTTTGGATCAGTTATAAATTAAAGGATGTTCAAATTAAATTATTACTTTTTTTAAAAGACGTTCGAATTAAATTAAAAGACAAAATAGGTAAATCAAATAAATAGTGCTACGTGGCAGTTGTAAAGAATATAAAATTGTCATTAAAATTCAAATCAATCAAAGTTTAAAGAGTGTTTCTAAAATTAAAATACATTAATAAAATTATTTTTTAGTACTGTGAGACTTTATCTACTATGATTAAATGAATTTTGATTCCCTTTTTATTTTTTTATTTGTTATTTTTAGTTTATAAGCTTTCATATAATTGATGTTAATTCCTAATTTTTGCCTAAAAATTATTATAGATATTGCATATTAATTTTGATATATTTAGCATATAAACTTAAAAAACATTCAATTATGTTGTCTTAAAATAATTTTCTTTTATATCCATTAATTAGTTTTTGGTGAAACATACCTATCGAATAAATTTTGGTTTGTTCGACAAGGTAAATAGAATGACACCTGCAACATATTATCTCGTTTGAAGTAAAAATTTAAGGATCGATCTTCACTTCTACCCACATTTATTAGATTAAAAAAATAAAAAGAATTAGTTATTGTAATCAAGTCAAAATCTCAACTCTTGAGCTTTATAATAAACTTCAATACGGTTGTTTTTGTAAATCTATATTTTGAAATGCATTATTTATTTTATTAATTTTTTTGAGTTTCATTATTTTGTCAGGTTATTTGAAAAGAAAAGAAAGACTATTTTTAAAACCAAATAATAAATGAGAGAGATGATTGTGGCTCCGTGGGCCGAACTTATTTCATCGTTATTTTCTTCGAATTTTTATGTAATTTAAATTAAGAGCAATTAAAGCAGTCTATATTATAATTTTATTTTGAGTTAGCTTTTTCTCCACGCACCCTCCAACGTCTACTCAAACGTTCGTAGCTCTCCCGCTCCCGCTCCCGCCTTATTTTTTTTCTTCTTCTTCTCCTCTGTGGTCGCCCTCGTCTTCAGTTCCCCTAGTCAACAATCCAGCTTTGATTTCCTTTTCCGATCTCATTTATGGGTTCTACTTAGGGTTTTCTCCACTCTCTTCATTCAATCTCGCTCATCATCAGTCGATTACTGGTTTTGGAAGTATTGTAATTATATTTTCATGGTGATCGCTCGATGTTCTACCGCTTCGATCATCTCTTCCTTCTTCCTCATCCCCTCGACGGCAACCGATGTTTCTCCGTCCTCTGTCTACGGCCTCCGATTCAAATTGTGGTGGTCGGAGGGATGTTAGGTTCAACAACCGAGGGAGAGGCGCAACAAAAGTTTTGCATCCCTAGGGTTTCGTTTTGCTCCATCTAAAATTCGGTTGGTTTTGTCTATCATACACATGTTCGATCCTTATACTTCTCAACCTCGTGTTTTTAATCCTTCTTGATTTTGATCGCAGTGAAACTGAGGTCGAGGATTGGGATAGGCACCCAGATCCTGACCAAGACCGAAGCCGGGGGCAATTTGATATCGCAGAAGGCCGATCGTGACCAAGATCATTATGATCAGTATGATGAATGGAGGACGATTATCATTATGAGCAAGGCACTTCTGAATCCACATAATAGAGAGAGGTCTCTTGATGTGATTTATGAATATAGGCGCACTGAAAGATCTCATTCGAGAGAGTATTAGTTTCTCATGCTGCAGTGTCTTTTACTGGTAAGTATCTACTCACTAACCATCATTTTATTTCCAATAATTTATAAGCAAGTCTTCGCCAATATTCCTGAATGTTCTGTTCCATATTTCAATTTTTTGTTTAATTTTTCTGGTATTTGTTTTAGTCTTTAAGTTTAATCTTTATTGTATCTTTTGTTTTTCTTTTTTGACGTTTTTTTGTGCTACAAATTTCATTTTTTTTATTTAGAGGTTAAAAGATTAAATTACAATAGAGATTAAACCAAGAATTAAGGTTTACATGTAACATGGTGGAAGGGCTTCGTATTGGAATAGACATATTAAAACCGAAGGATAACAATTCTTTTGGAGGGAGAAGTTAGTTTTTGAATAAATGCTGTAAGGAGCTTGTAAATGTTATAGATTTGTGGGCAAAGTTTTGGCAACTGTGAATCTCTTCTATCTAGTCGTTGTAGTTGAAGATGTTTTCTTAGGCATAAAGTATGTTCAAATTAGAGATCCAGTAGCATATGATATTCAATTTTACATAATTTTGGACAAGTGGTGAAGAAGCTTGTAAATTCAAAAGGAACAATTCAGTGATGCCAAAAGGAGGTCATTGGGAATTTTAACCAATGGGAGTATTTGAATAGAAGTTACTTGGGCTACTGTTTTTGGAGAAAATTTGGGTTGTTTTGGTCAAATAAATAAGATGGATAAAGGATAATATCCTAGTATAGTTGTCGGTTATGCATTTAAGGAGGGAAATGTTATTTGTTGGGATAAATGAATTTTGGATTAAATTAAAGAATGAGATGAGATCACAAGTTACTTTTTTTTGTAAAGACATCATGTTTTGAGAAGAAGGTAGGAATTTTTGTGATTTGGATTAGACAAAATGATCGAGCTACCAAGTACTTAAGGCTTGTTTCATAGACGTTGAGGAAAAAGGGTCGTAAAGATTTACAAAGTGGATGAAGTTATAAGATGACTACATGAAGGTACTTTCTTAAAATTATTGATATTCTTCCTTGAAAAGTGAAATAGAAAGATAACATTACAGATTATGTAACTTTAAGTTGAAGAAGGTACATGTATTATGGTGGAAGGACTGTCTAAGAATAGGCAAATTTAACTTGTAGAACGAAGAATGGAGAAGATGATTTTGGAGTAAGATGACATGTGTTATAACAAGCTCGATAATATTATATTTTTGTTGGAAAAGTTAAAGACAAATGTGAATCACTTCAATTTGGTTATTACAGTTGAGGATTTTGCTTCCATTTGGTTACAAAATTTTGTACGAGTGGTGGAGAAATTCACAAGTCTAAAAGGGGCAATTGATGGATGATGAAAAGGAGGTTTAAGGGAATCTTAAACAATGAAAACACTAGAATAAAAGATATTACATCTATTGTTCCAAGAGGATGGTCAATCAGACAGATAAAGAGAACATTGTGGATTTTTAAGTTGTATGATTTGGTATTTAAGAAATTTATGGACTAAAGAATGAGATGAGACTGCAACTTTTCTTAAGATTTCTCTCTTTTTTTCTTTTTGACTGGAGGGCAAGAATATTTTGTTATTTGTTTTTGATATAATGAATTAGCTACCAAGTATTAAGGTTTAATTTTGGGTGAGGGAGGAGAAAGGGTTGTAAAGATCGGCAAAGTGGATGAACTATTATAGTGATGGGACGAACACTTCTCATAATCATTGACATTTTGTTTTAAAGTAGGGATTTGGTGGAAGGAGCAAAGAAAGAGAAATTCTTGGAGGAGTTGCTTTTGGAATATAATAACATATGTCACGAGAAGCTTGGAATTTTGTGGGGCAACTTAAGACAATGTGAATCACTTCCATCTGGTAATTGTAGTTAAAGATCTTTCTTAGAAACATAGTTTGTTCAAATTGGAGATCTATTACTAGTATATGATTTTTTGTTATACAAAATTTTGGACGAGTGGTGGAAAGCTTGTAAGTCAGAAAGGAACAATTGAGGGATAATGAAAAGAGGTTTTAGGAAATTTTAACCAATGGAAGCACTTGAATAGAAGATATAAGGGGTATTGGTGGCAGAGAATAGTTGGATTGTATTGGTCAATAAGATGGATGGATAAAGAACAATCTTTTAAAGGAGAAAGATACGTGTAGTCCAACAGAAAACTATGTATTATAATAGACGATATTAAAATAAAAAAGGGAAAAGGGAAAAGTTTGTTTTGGAACAAGATGGCATGTGCCATAAGAAGTTTGGATTGTATTGGTAAATAAGGTTAATAATTGAAAAGATGATGAAGAGATTTGAGAGAATTGTAATGAATGGAATCGTTAAAATAAAAGATTGATTCTACTGGTCAATAATATGGATAAAAAAAGATTTGCAAAGTAATATTAAGATGATGTAACGAAGATACTTTCTTAGAATTACCAATAAGTTTCCTCGATAATTAGATCTTTGAGTGAGTTGAAACATGGGAGAATCAGAATAAAAGACATTTGGGTTATTGGTGGCAGGTAATAGTTGGGTTGTATTGGTAAATAAAATGGATAAAGGAGAATCTTTTGGATTGTTCGAGTTCAATTGGTATTTATTTAAGGAGGAAGGAAGGTACTTTGTTAGGGTAAAAGGATTTTTGATTAAAGTATGAAACTGGAATTCGATTCTTTAGATTTTTTGTCTGAGTTTTTGTCATTCTTTGGATTGGAGTATAATGATTGAGCTACCAAATGATAAGGTTTATTTTGGGACAAGTGAGGAAAAGGGTTATATATTTGCAAATTGGATAAAGTATTAAGATTATGGGACGAAGATATTTTCTTAGAATTGCCAATAAATTTCTTTGATAATAAGATGTTTGAGAGGGTTGAAACAATGGAAGCACCAAAATAAAAAAAACATTAGGGCTATTGGTGGAAGAGAATAGTTAACAATGGAAGCACCAAATTAAAAGACATTAGGGTTAGATTCTATTGGTCAATAAAATGGATAAGGAAAATCTTTTGGATTTGTTGAGTCGAATTGTTATGTATCTAAGGAGTAAGGGAGATACTTTGTTATGATAAAGAGATTTGGATTTAAGTACAAGTTTCAACTTTTTGTCTAAAGAGTTCTTGTATTATTTGGATTGGAGATAATGATTAAGCTACAAATAATAAGGATTATTTTTTGGACAAGTGAGGAAAAAGGGTCGTAAAAGATTTTGCGAAGTAGATAAAATATTTAGATTATGAGATGAAGATTCTATTTTAGAATTGCCAATAAGTTTCCTTGAAGAATTAAATTGGAAAAAGATTCACA
Source organism: Momordica charantia (assembly GCF_013281855.1). Taxonomy (NCBI): domain Eukaryota; kingdom Viridiplantae; phylum Streptophyta; class Magnoliopsida; order Cucurbitales; family Cucurbitaceae; genus Momordica; species Momordica charantia. The sequence goes on from NW_028275158.1 coordinate 3,304,739, forward strand.
TAGTGTTGTAGATGGAGGACTACGTATTCAAATAGACATAAAATTTTTGAAAAAGAATGTTTCAAAATGTTTTTTGTGCAAAGTTGAGACAATTGTGAATTACTCCCATTTAGTTGTCATAGTGGAGATTTGATGGACAAGGGGTTAGAAGAAACTCATAAGTTTAAAAGGAACAATTGATGGATGATGAAATGTGGTTTGAGAAAATTTTTTACCATGGAAGCAGTAGAGTAAAAGATATTGGGGTAATTGGTGCTAAAGAAGGTTTTATTGGTAAACAAGACGGGTAAAGGGTTAGAATTCTTTGAAAAGTTTATTTTAGAATAAGACAGCATAAAGAAATTTGTAAATGTTCTAGGTTTGTGTGGAAAGTTAAGAATTTTTGAGCCGTTTCATTTGATTTTCATAGTTGTGAATTTTTCTTGGCCATGTAGTTTGCTCAAATTGGAGATCTATTAGTATACCTATGCGGTTTTGAGTTTTACAAGTTTTTGGATAAGTTGTGGAAAAACTTATAAGTCTACAAGGAAGAATTGAAAGACGTCAAAAGAGATTTGAGAGAATTGTAATGAATGGAAGCATTAGAGTAGCAGATGTTAGTATAATTGGTGCTAGAGAAAAGTTTGACTCTATTGGTCAATAAGATGGATAAAGGACAATAGTTTGGATTTGTTGAGTTTTGTTGCTATGTATTTAAGGAGGGAGACAAATACCCGTTAGGGTAAAAGAACTTTGGATTAAAGAATGATACTAGACTTCAATTTCCTGTTTTAAGAATTCTTTTCTTGAGAAGTGGATAAGAATTAAGAATTCTTTTCTTCAGAAGTGGATAAGAATTTTCGTCTGGGGGTACTGATTGAGCTACCAAGAAATAAGATCTTCTTTGGGCTTGTGATGGAAAAAGGTTATGAAGACGATAAAGTGGAATGAAGTATTAGGATGATCAGATATAGATACTTTTCAGATTGCTATTGGTTGGCTTGAAGGATTAAATGAGAATACATTAGACATTATGTACTTGAAGGATTAAATGGAATGATATCTGTAGTTTCGTGGATGGAGGACTATGCATCAGAACGCACATATTAAAACCAAAAGTGAAGAATTCCTGGAAAATTTAATTAGGGAATAAGATGACATATTTAATAAGAAGTTTGGATGTTATAGATTTGTGCGGAAAGTTAAGATATTTTGTGAATCACTTCCATCTGGTCATTGTTGTGGCAGATTTTTAATGGTATATGGTTTTTAGTTGTTCAAGTTTTGGACAACCAGTTGAGAAAGTCATAAGTCCAAGAGAAACAATTGTGGGACGACGATTCATAGTTGGATGGAAGTTCTAAACATGGATGCATTACAATAAAAGATATTGGGGTTATTGGTGAAGTTGGATTGATTTGGGAATAAGATTAAAAAAGTACAATATTTTGAATTTATCGAGTTTTATAGTGATGTATTTAACGAGGGAGAAAGATAATTTGTTAGGATGATGGAGTTTTGGGAAAAAGAATGAGATTGGACTTTAACTTTTGTTCTAAAGAGGTTGATGATAATTTTTCGTTATTTGGATGGGAGATAGTGATTAAGCTACCTTGAATTAAGGTTTGTTTTAGGAACAAGGAGGAAAAAGGGTCATAAAGATTAGCGAGGTGGGCAAAGTATTAAGATAATAGGACGAAGATACTTTCTTATAATTGCTGATAATTTGCCTTGAAGATTGAAATGAGTAATGATTAACATTAGAGATTATGTACTTAAGAGGGGGGAAAGATACATGAAGTGTGATTAGATGAATGACTGCATTTATATTACAACCAAAAATTGAAGAATTCTTTTAGAAGTTTATTTTGGAATAATATGACATAAAGAAGTTTTGAAATGTTCTAGGTTTGTGTGAAAAGTTAAGGGATTACCAAAAATGGTCTTAGACAAGGAGACCCCCTCTCACCTTTTCTCTATGTTCGTAGGAGACTCCTTTAGCCGTTACATTCACTTATATAGGAAGACAAGAAGTAGTTGTCACTCATCTAAAGAATTTTCATTATTTGGATAGGAGGTAATGATTGAGCTATCATGTATTAGGGTTTGATTTGGCGCTAGTGAGAAAATAGGGCTGTAAAGATTGGTTGACAAAGTGGGATGAAGTTATAAGATGATTCGATAAAGGCACTCTCTTAGAATATTTGGTATTTTGCCTTGAAGAATGAAATGAAATATAAACATTAAGGATTATGTAGTATGGTAGAGGGCTATAAAACTGTAGAAAGAAAAATTCTTTGAGAAGTTGATCTTGGAATAAGATGACCTTGCTATAAGAAGCTTGTGAATGTTTTGGATATGTGGCAAAAAGTTAAGACAGAAAACTGTGAATCAATTACAATTTTAGTCATCGTAGTTGAGGATTTCTCTTGAACACAAAGTTTACACAAATGGGAGATCCACTTGTATGTTATTTTGTGCACAAAATTTTGGATAAGTGGTAGAGACTCATAAATGAAAAGGAAGGATGATGGAAAGAGGTTTAAGGGAATTTTAAAACAATGGAAGCATCATATAAAAGATAATATGACTATTGTTACCTGTGTAAAGTTGGATTGTATTGGTCAATTAGATGGATTAGATAAGATTGTGGACTTGTCAAGTTGTATGGCATTTAAGGAGGAAGAAATATACTTTGGCATAAAAGAATTTAGGACTAAAGAATGAGATGGAGTCTACAACATTTTTTGGATAAGTGGTGGAGAATAAGACACAGATACTTTCTTAGAATTACTGACAATTTGCTTTGAAGATTGAAGTATGAAGATATCATTAGATATGATGTACATAAAAGGAATAGATGCATGTAGTGTGATGGATGGAGGACTATGCATTGGAATAGACCTATTAAGACAAGAAAAACTTAAGAATTCCTTGAACAGTTTATTCTCAAATGAGGTGGCAATTGACATAAAAAAGTTTGAAAATGTTCAAGGTTTGTGTGGAAAGTAAAATATTTGTGAATTGTCCATTTTGTTTTTGTAGTTGTGGATTTTTATTGAGCATGGAGTGTGTTCTAATTTGAGATTTATTGGTATATGGTTGAGTTTTACAAGGTTTTGGACAATTGGTAGAGAGATTTATAAGTCTAAATGAACAAGTGAGGCATTGGTATATGGTTGAGTTTTACAAGGTTTTGGACAATTGGTAGAGAGATTTATAAGTCTAAATGAACAAGTGAGGGATGCCGAAAAGAGGTTTGATGGAATTTTAGAGAATGGAAGCTCTAGAATAAAAGATATCAGGGTAATTTGAGCTAAAGAAAGTTTGGTTGTATTGGTCAATAAGATGGGTAACAAATAATGATTTGCATTTATTGAGTTTTATGGTTATGTATTTAAGGAGGGAGAAAGATACTCTGTGAGGATATTGGAATTTGGATTTAAGAATGAGACTAAACTTCAATGTTTTGTCTTAAAGAGTTCTTGTCTTGAGAATTGGATAAAAATGTTATTTACTTACTTGGTTGGAGATAATAATTGCGCTACCAAATAATAAGCTTTGTTTTCGGGCCAATGCGGAAAAAGGGTTGTAAAGATTCGCAAAATGGACGAGCTATTAAGGATTGGACAAAGATACTTTCTCATTGGTAGTTTTTTCTAAAGAATTAATTTAGGAGAATACATTAGAGATTATGTATTAAAAGAGGAAAAATGTATCCGTAGTCTCAAATGGGTGGACTATGTATTGGAATAGACATATTAAAATGAAAAAGTGAAGAATTCTTGGAAGAAAGGTTTGGGAACAAGAAGTTTGAAAATGTTTTAGGCTTGTAAGTATTTGCGTGAATCACTTCCATTTTGTTTTTGTAGTTGTGGATTTTTTTCTCGGGCACGGAGTGTGTTGGAATTGGTGATATGTTGGTATATGATTGAGCTCTACAAGGTTCTGGACAAGTTTTGGAGAGATTCATAAGTCTAAAATGGGATGATGAAAAATGTTTGATGGACTTTTAAAGAATGGAAGCTCTAGAATAAAAGATATTAGGGTAATTGGTGATGGAGAAAAGTCTGATTGTATTGGTAAATAAGATGGATAAAAGACAATAATTAGGATTTATTGAGTTCTATGGTTATGTATTTAAGGAGGAGAAAGATAGTTGGTTAGGATATAGGAATTTGGATTTATGAATGAGACTGCACTTCAATGTTTTTGACTTTAGAGTTACTTTCTTGAGAATTTGGATAAGAACTTTCTTTATTTGGTTGGAGATAATAATTGAGCTACCAAATTATAATGTCTGTTTTGTGGCCAATGAGGAAAAAGGGCTGTAAAGATTCACAAAGTGGATGAAGTATTAAGGATTGGACAAAGATACTTTCTTATTGGTGGCTTGCGTTGAAGAATTAATTTAGAAGAATGCGTTATAGATTACGTATTGCAAGAGGAAAAATATATTCGTAGTCTCTGGATGGATGGAATATGTATTGGAATAGACATATTAAAACGTGCAGAATTACTTGAAAATAGGTTTGGGAATAAGAAGTTAGGAAATGTTGAAAATAGGTTTGGGAATAAGAAGTTTGGAAATGTTATAGATTTGTATGGAAGTTAGACATTCGTGAAACACTTCTTGTAGGTCTTCATAGTAAAGAATTTTTATTGCATACAAAGCTTGTTCAAATTGGAGAAGATTGTTAGTTTGAGAAGTCGTAGAAAATAAGTCTAAAAGAAACAAGGGATTTTTGAAATGTGGTTTGTGGGAATTTTCAACGAAGGAATCACTAAAACAAAAGATATTAGGTCTATTGGTGAAGTTTGATTGTATTGGACCTAATGGTAAATAAGACTGATAAAGTAAAATATTTTTATCTTTTGAGTTTTATGGTTATGTATTCGAGGAGGGAGAAAGACACTTTTTTTGGATAAAGGAATTTTGAGAAAAAGGAGATTTGACTTCCAAATTTCATTTTAAAGTGTTCTTGTTTTGAGAATGGATAAGAATTTTCATTATAGGATTGAAAATAATGATTGAGCTACCAAGAATTAAGGTTTGTTTTTTGGTTGTGAGGACTAGCATGGGTGGATTATTATCAAGATAATAAGATGAAGATATTTCTTGAAATTACCGACAATTTGCCCGAAGATTGAATACATGTTGTGTGGTGGATAGAGGACTATGCATTGGAATAGATATATTAAAACCGAAAACTTTAGAATTCTTTGAAAAGTTTATTTTGGAATAAGATGACATAAAGAAATTTGGAAATGTTTTAGGTTTGTGCGGAAAGTTGAGGGATTTTTAGTCACTTCATTTGATTTTCATAGTTGTGGATTTTTCTTGGCCATGTAGTTTGCTCAAATTGGAGATCTGGTCGTTAACTTTAGAATTCCTGGAAAAGTTATTTCGGTAATAAGATGAAATGTTCAAGATGTGAGTGGAATGTTAAATATATTTGTGAATCACTTCCACTGGTCGTTGTGGCAGATTTTTAATGGTATATGGTTTTTAGTTGTACAAGTTTTGGACAACTAATGGAGAAAGTCATAAGTCCAAGAGGAACAATTGTGCGACCAAAATTCGTGGTTGGAGGGAAGTTCTAAAAATGTATGCACTACAATAGAGTTATTGGTGAAGTTGGATTAAATTGGGAATAAGATTAATAAAGTACAATATTTTGGATTTGTTGAGTCATGGCTATGTATTTGTTGAGTTTTGGGAAAAAGAATTAGATTTGGACTTCAACTTTTGTTCTAAAGAGGTGGATGATAATTTTTCGTTATTCAGATTTGATAATGATTAAGCTACCATGAATTAATGTTTGTTTTTGGAAGAATGAGGAAAAAAGGTTGTAAAGATTCGCAAAGTGGACAAAGTATTAAGATAATAAGATGAAAATACTATCATATAATTCTGATGCCTTGAAGATTGAAATGAGTAAACTAATGATCACATTAGAGATTATGTACTTAAGAAGGGGGAAAAGATACATGTAGTGTGATTAGATGAATGATTGCATTTGAATGGACGTATTAAAACCAAAAATTGAAGAATTCTTTGAAAAGTTTATTTTGGTATAAGATGGCATAAAGAAGTTTGGAAATGTTCTAGGTTTGTGTGAAGAGTTAAGGGATCTTTAATTACTTCCATTTGGTTTTCGTAGTTGTGGATTTTTCTTGGACATAAAGTTTGTTCAAATTGGAGATTTTTTGGTATATGGTTGAGTTTTACAAGTTTTTGGACAACTGCTGGAGAAACTCATGAATCTAAAATTAAGAATTGAAGGATGATGAAAAAGAGGTTTGATGGAATTTGAAAGAAGGGAAACACTAGATTAAAAGATAACAAGGTAATTGGTGCTAGAGAAAAGTTTGATTGTATTTGTCAATAAGAAGGGTCAAGGACAATAGTTTGGGTTTGTTAGTTTTATGATTATATATTTAAGGTGGGATAAAGGACAATAGTGAAGAATTATTCGAAAAGTTATTTTACGAATAAGATGGCATAATTGACTCAGAAGTTTGGAAATGTTCTAGATTTGTTTGAAAAGTTGAATAGATTTTAAAATCACTTCCATTTGGTGCTCATAGTAGAGGATTTTTATTGGACACAGTTTTTTAAAATTGGAGATCTATTGGTATATTAATTTCAAGTTTTCAAGTTGTTGGACAGTGGAGAAACTAGTAAGTCTAAAAGGAACTGGAGGGAAGATAAATTGTGGTTGGAGGAACTTTTAACAATGGAAGCAATAGAAGGAAAGATATTGGGGCTATTGGTGAAGTTGGATTGTATTGGTAAATAAGATAGATAAAGATATTGGAGAAAGATACTTTGTTGATAAAGGAATCTGGTGGGAAAGAATAAGATTGGTCTTTCAACTTTCATTATAAAGAGTTCTTGTTTTGAGGAGTGGTTGAAAATTTTCGTTATTTGGATTGGAGATAATGATTGAGCTACTAAGAACTAGAGTTCGTTTTTGGGATAATGAGATTAAACTGTCGTAAAGATTAGCAAATTGAACAAAGTATTAAGATCAATGGACGAAGATACTTTCTTAGAATCGTTGACAATTTTCCTTGAAAATTGAAATGATGAGATAAAATAAGAGATGTACTTGAAAAGAGGAAAAGATACATGTGTGGTGGATGGAGGATGGGCTATGCATTAGAATAAACATATTAAAATTGAAAACTTTAGAATTCATTGAAAAGTTTATTTTGGAATAAGATGGCATCACAAAGTTTGAAAATGTTCTAGGCTTGTGTGTAAAGTTAAAGGGCATGCGAATCCTTCCATTTCGTTATCGTAGCTGTGGAATTTTCTTGGACAGGAAGTTTGTTCAAATTGGAGATACATTAGTATATGGTTGAATTTTACAAGTTTTTTGACAAGTGGTGGGGAAACTTATAAGTCTTAAAGGAAGAATGGAGAGATGACAAAAAGAGATTTTGGTGCTAGAGAAAAGTTTGATTGTATTGGTCAATAAGGTGGACAAAAGACAATAATTTAGATTTATCGAGTTTTATGCTTGTGTATTTAAGGATGGAGAAAGATACTTTGTTAAGATATAGGAATTTGAATTAAAGAATGAGAAATTGGTATATGGTTTTTAGTTTGACAAGTTTTGGTCAATTGGATGAGAAACTTATAAGTTTTAAAGGAACAATTGAGGGATAATGAATTGTGGTTGGAGGGAATTTTTAATGATGGACGCACTGTAGAAAAAGATATTGGGGTTCTTGGTGAAGTTGGATTGTATTGGTAAATAAGTTTAATATAGTACAATATTTTGAATTTTTTGAGTTTTATGGCTATGTATTTAAGTAGGGAAAGATACTTTGTTAGGATAAAGGATTTTTTTTGAGGAAATAATGAGATTGGATTTCATATTTTTTTCAAAGAAGTGTGGATGAGTGAGGAAAAAGGGTTGTAACGATTTGCAATGTGAATGAAGTATTAAAATAATAGGATGAAGTTACTTTCTTATAATCGCGAGCAATATGCCTTGAAGATTGAACGAAGAAAAGATAACATTACGAATTATGTACTCAAAAGAGGGAAAATGTACATGTAGTGTGGATGGAGGACTTAGCATAGGAATGGACGTATGAAAACCAAAAATGGAAGGAAGGATTCTTCAAAGAAATTCCCCGACACTCTTTCGCAATGCTCCGACTGAATCCATTTCCCTTTTCCGGCGCCTTTCACAATGGAATCAAGAAAACTCTTTATAGAAATCGAAAACAAAGTTTTGGATGTGGTTTTGACCCTAGAAACAAGGAAGAGTCTTGAAAAGAATGGAAAAACACAATAGGAGATACTTCACTTTCTGTAAAAAAAAAATTATAGCAGTTTGGATTACAGATTCCCTTTTAGACCTCCTCATGTTGCTTCAATCCTATAAATTTTTAGGAGGATAGAATGTAATGGGTGCGTCATATGGATCCACAAAAGTAACAAATAGAAGGGGAAGCTTTGTAGAGATCACAAAGGTAAATGCCTCAAGTAGAAAAAAGAATTTTAGTAATACCTTCATACTACAAATACAAAGGATGGACAACCTTCCTATTCGTGGATGGAAATGGGAAAGAAGTCTAGAGGTACCTTTCATGAGAGACCTTTTCTATTTCTTAGGCCTTTTTTGAGACTCAAGTTGGTTGTCCATATATGCAGGATGCTTCAATCATTAGCGTTTTTCGAGACCAATGGTGAAAGCTCACTGGTTTAATTATCATTGAAATGACATTGATGGTGATATTTTCAAGAAGGCAGCAATGGTTGTTAATCTCTTTGGAGCCTTCTTTAATTGCTTTTCAAAACGATTGATACATTTCTGGTACCAAAAAATTGTGGAGGAAGCAAATCCAAACCTTTTTCCTTAGATTGAATATTCCCTTAAGGCCTTTGTTCTCTTGTAGTTGTTTTGTTCATCATTGTTTTATTTCTCTTGTGTCTTTTGGATTTTGTTTCTTCCTGTGGCTTTTTTCCTTTCTTTCTTTTGTTTATTTTTCCTTTTTCTCCTTTTGGAAGTTTATATCAATGAAAAGTTTATTTCTCGTTCAAAAAAGAGAAATAAGTCCAAAACAGGAGGAACGGAGGGTCAAAAGAGCAGCCTGTAGGTATTCTTAAAGTTTCCAAATTCTCCATCCTTCACCAACGGCAGGAAATGAAGAAAGAAAGAAAGATATGTTGGAAAATAGTGAAGTTAGAGGTTGAAATGGGAAGGGACCTTAATGGTGATGAGAATGAATTTCCATAATGATTGAGGGAGAATCTTAGAAATGCTCCAAGATCAGTTGAAAGAATCTTTCATCATAAATCATTCCCAATCGGATAAGGCCCTTTTGAAGTGCAAATCGTGAGATGTGGCAAGAATGCTAGCCCTAAACGGGGGATGGGTCACTTTTGAACCTTAACCCTAATATTAGGAATTAGGATGCCATAAAGCATTGAAGAATGAATGTAGTGCCGTCCTAGGGGGGATGGGTTAAAGTTAGGAATGTTCCCGTACATTTATGGAGCTCAGCAACTTTCAATGGAATAGGAAACAACTTAGAAGTGGCTATAAAAGTTAGAAGCAATTAATGTGGGTTTATCCTTGCTCAAGTGGTCGAAATTCATGGCACCTTTCCACTGGAGATGGCAACGACCTCTTACAGAGAGAATGGGTTCCTCGAAAATTATGTTTCATAGGTTCAGATTGTTGGACTGCTGCTGAAAGAAGAGTCTAAATAAGAATGGTACCTTTTTGGCACATGTAGCCCGCACTCAACATCCTGTAAGATTGAAATAACCTGACAAAACTTGCTTTCAGCTGCAGTGTATATAAAAACTTGTCCGACCTTAAGCGGCACGAGAATGTTGTAGTTGCTTGTTTTGTGGTGAATGTCTTGTCCAACAAAATGTTTTCGATCATGATTTCGTTTCCGAGGAAGCCAGGTGCCATTTTGGTGTGCAGATGTTGTATTCCCTGGGCGATTCCAGTGGTTAATTCCCATTTACTGAGGCCATTTCGGAGCCTCCTTCCTTTTCCAATATGTGTCTGATGTTACAATATCGATAGCCTTTCGAAAGGTCATCTCTCCCCTAAAAAACTATGCTAAGTTCTTCCCCATGAACTATTTTCTAAAAGATACATCATCCTATTCCCACTACCTCTATTTATATTCAACTTACCCCTAAGTAATTACCATAACCTCCATAACTAATGTACTAATACTATTCCAAAATTATTCTAATAGGATTCTCACATTACTCCGCCCTTCAATGACACCTTGTCCTCAAGGTATGGATACAAAAAAGGGAAAAAAGAAAAAAATATGTTTTTTTAACTCACCCACAAAAACAGGAACAACTATGTTCTCAAACTCTAAGAAATAGTCGATTCCTTTTATGCAATAGTTATATATTCAACTGTTCAAGTTTCTTTCTCCTAGTTCTTGTGGTTGTGGATTTCTCTCCAAAAATTATCTCATTCTAAAGCCTTTGTTTTTATTTGGTGGGTGCACCTGGACTTTATGTTGTCTCTCTCCCCTACCTCATTTCCTCTCTCCTCTCTCTCTCCTCTCTCTCTCCTTCTCTATACTATCCCTCTTTCTCTCTATCTTTCCTTTCCCTCTCTCTCTCTCTCTCTCACTGTCTCTTTCTTCCTCCCTCCTTTCCTATCTTTTCCTCTCTCCATCCCCAAGGCACCATATACTTAAATATATTAATATTTTACGTGTTGAATTGCATAAAGATAGCCGAGTTTGATTTTATTTTATGAGAACATTGTCTTATAAAGAGAGAATAATTTAAATATTAATAAAGGATCCAGAACCTGGCATCTTTCCGTTGAAGGTAAAATTTGAATTTGTGATAGATCATTTTGCATCATTGTAATGAGTTTATTCTTTTTGGGGGGACAAGGCCCATTATTGAAAGTCTGTATTACCTTAAAAGATTGGTGAGAACAGTGAAGGAATCAATAGAGAAGGTTTTGGGATAGAGTCTGAATTTTGGGGGTTTAAGGAGAGCTTTTGTTTCCATTGACAGTTAACGAGTAGCAGCACAGACAATTGGAACTGGAACAAGAACAGCAAAAAAGAGAGCCGAATTGCCCTTGAAGCCAAGGGAAGGTATGCATGAACTTACCAATTCGTTTTCTCTCTTTTATTTATTTGTTTTTTCAATGAACTGTAATTTTCTTCTTGGATTTGCAGATTCTAATCGTTACCTTAGTCTTGGTTGGTAATAGGGATGGCAACGGGGTGGGGCCGGGGGCCATCCCCATCCCCACCCCTGTCCCCGAAATTTTGGGGGCGGGGACGGGGCGGAGATTCCCTGATTATAAATATATATATATATATTTTAATTTTTAATTAATTATTGTTATTACTAGTACAAAAATGGAAAAAATGGCCAAATGGGATATTAGCTTGAGTTTGAGTTTTCTTTTTTTAAATTAAAAAGTATTTATAAAATTAATGTATATTAATATTGTTATATAAAAAATAGAAAAAATAATAAAATATTATACTGGACGGGGACAGGGCGGGGAATCCTTCTCGGTCCTTGCCCCATCCTGAGAACTCCGATTGGGATCCTCGATTTGACCCTGTCCTGGTCGAACTGGGGATTCTCCGACCTGATCGGATCGGGTACTTGCAGAATTTTTTGCCATCTCTGATTGGTAATCTCTTATCTCTCGATTTGGCGGCTTATAATCCCTATGTTCTCAATTTGGCAGGTGTGTTTTGTAATATTTTCATAATATAAGCTTTAAAAAAATTAATAATAATTAATAATAAGATTGTAAAAAATAATATTCTTATTTGTCATAAGGAAAAATTAGTTTAAAATATGATATTATAGGTAGGTAGGAAGAGTGAGAGATACACTTAATTTTTTTTTAATTATTTGATTTTTTAAAATATCATTTTATAAGTGCTTGTATTTTAATTATTAGTATCATGGAAAGATTGGTAAAAAGATTTAACAATCGTAGACACGTAAAAAAGATCGCAGGGAAGAGTCAAATTAGAGGAGAGATGGAGTTAAAGAAGTCTTAAAGTAAAAAAAGTTTTTTTTTAATAATAATTTTGAATGATATTGCAATTCGACAATTTTATTAATGATTTCATTTTAGAGAAGCTCTTCGATGTTAATATAAAAAAGTTTCATTATCGAAAAATAAAAAATAAAAAAACTAATATATAAACATCATGATAAAACAGCTTATTTTATTTATAACGATCTATTTTTAAAAATTACTATAATAAAAATTAATTACAACTTCTGACACTTTTTTTTTACTACAATTAACCTAACACTTCGCTTTTGTTGAGAAATACGTAATTTGTTTGTTTTTGTACATCTATATTTTGAAATGCATTATTTATTTATTTATTTGAGTTTCATGATTTTGTTATGTTATTTGGAAAGGAAAGAAACCAAATAATAAATGAAAGAGGGATAGAAAGAGAGCGATGATTGTGGGCTCCGTGGGCCGATTAGGGGGGCCCATCATTTGTTATACTGCCAACTTATTTGATCGTTATTATTATTTTTTTTTTTGAAATTTTATGTAATTTAAATTAAGAGCAATTAAAATAATTTATATTATAATTTTATTTTGGTTGAGTTACAGACTCCTTTCTGGTTGATTAAGAAACGTGCTCCCTCTCCCGCCTTCTTTTTCTTCTTCTCCTCCTCCTCTGTAGCTCTCCCTCTCCCGCCGTCTTCAGTTCCCGTAGTCAACAATCCAGGTTTGATTTCCTTTTCCGATCTCATTTATGGGTTCCACTTAGGGTTTTCTCCACCCTCTCACTCAATCTCGCTCATCACCAGTCGATTACTGGTTTTGGAAGTACAGAAAATCATATTGTAACTTTCTTCTTGGTTTCCCAGGTTCTAATCGCATCGATCTCGATTTTGTGAGTTTTTAATCTCTTCGCTCCCGATTTTGAGGTTTCTCAATCCCTAGATTCTCAAATTTGCTGGTCGGAGCAGATTTCGAGTGAAGGAAGGAAGTGAAATCCAAATTTAACACGCTCGTAATTTGGTCTCTCCCCTGATAATTCCGCAAACCACTTCAAATTACAGCACAAAATCCAAAGAAAATTTCATCATCTCGTCTCCATCGCTGGATTTTCCCTTATCGGACCTGCTCGTTGAATTTGGTGCCTCCATTGTCTCTCAACATTAATCAGACTTCTGATTCGTGTATAGTTCTGGGGGCGCAAATGAATAGCTCCTCACCAGCTAATTCTTCCATTTCTACCACAGCGGTTGCCGGAAGATGTAGCACCAATGCAGCAATGTCAGTTGATGATTTTCGCTTCCCCGCCAATTTAATTTCGATACCAGAGCGCAAGGACGAGGTCATGAGCGGTTAGTTTCCTTTGATCTCTCCTTTTCTCGAGGGCCGCTTTCAAATTTGGGTATCTAATTGTGATTTTGCTGCACTATCTTTGTGGATTCTGATCTTCAAGTATAAAATTCCTATTCATTTTGGTGGCTTCAATTATTTTGGTGAAGACTTCCATTCTCGATTTGATCCCTCAAGTGCCTTTCATGAACCGCGTTCTTTTAAGCTTGTGTTTTTGCTTCATTTATTTATTTATTTATTTTTATTCATTTGTGCTTAATGGTTCCTCCAACTCTGAAACAATCTTGTTGATGGTTCTACTTTTGTAGTTGTAAATCAGTTCATGTTGTTTTGTGCCATATGGGTTTCTTGAGGCCATGATCGATTTCTGGGGAGCTCATGAACTGTCAAAATGTTACGTTCTCTCACCATTATGTAATGGCATGAGAAACATATAACCGGTAGCCTCTCTAGCTAACTCTGCGATGGATGATGTGACTACTAACTAGAGAAGGGAGAAAAAGATTTTGTGAAGCGGTGATTGGAAAAATCATTGAAAAACAAAAACTCCAACCAATCATCCATCACAGGCCAAAAGAAAAAGATTTTATATACTTTAATGGAGTTATACTTTGATAGATTTCACCTTCATTTAGCGTGCAATACCATGAATTACATAAAGAGTTAAGAGGGAAATGACTCATCCTAATTTTTCACGAACTTGTTCAGATTTCTCAGGTAAAATAAAAATTATACAATATACTGGTTCCTCGTTCCTTTTTGAACCTCTATTCTCTGAATTAGGAGAGTAGAAATAAAACTTCAGCTATTTCTGTTGCATTCATAGAGAGAATTAATCTGATCTTCTGTTGAAATGTTTTGATATTTCCCACTTGTGTTATACTTGGGTGTTTGTTTATTAAGATGAACAATGGGATAAGAAACTCATTTTAGTTGGACATTGTAATGGCTTTTTGCTTCCTACGCATAAATAAATCATTTCCTCTGGGAGTAAGGTTTGAATTTTCTCTGAGTTACAGCTCTTAAATCTAATATAATGGCTGCGCTGAACAAGGAGGTCAAATCCCTGGATGACGATAACTGGATGTTTGAAGGTCCTCGCTCCAGTATCAACCTTATGTCACGACAAGGTCAACTATTTAACTTTCCACTTGCTCACTCTACATTCTCATTCTACACATGTATGCATCAGTTAATGCATGTGCATATACTTATCTGTGGAATGCATTTGTAAGGAAGCATACATTCATGTACATATGCATGTGTTCAGTGATGTGTGTTGCACATAAAAATGAGTTACAAGAACGCATACTTGTGCCTATATACAAATCATTTACATGTCTATTTAGCTGGCTCTTGTTGCGTTCTGCTGCAAAAAGGGTTTGACCTGACATCAGGAAAATTTCAAGTGCTTTTGGAATAAATGAATAAATGATCGAGAAGTCGAACCAACTGATTCTTAAAATATGCTCTACTGTGAATATAAAGAATGCAAGGGTAAGCAAAAAATGGAGATGTTTTTCTTGTTTCTGGTTAACAATAGGTTTCAGTTTTTAACTAGTTGCGACATGTGAACACCACCTCGAGACATAAGATCTTTCCTAGAAATTGTGTTCAAGAACTCTTGTGATGGATGTTGTCCAGTTTCATTGTTCACTACATTTTCAATATTTTTCCCCAGCAACTAGTTGAATTCAGCAGTTTACTTCTGTTTCTTGTTCTGTGTTCTCTATTCAAATGCTATTTTCTTGACTAGTCGATTTTTGCGCTTTCAAGGTGTGCTAATTGCTATGCAATTCCCTATCAGGTGGTCCTTTCCTCAAAAAGACAGAAGAGGAGAAGATAATGGGTCGGATTGATAATAATTATTAAGAGATCTTCAGCCTGAAGACATCTTGTTATTGTGGTGGCTGGCGCTGCGCTTGGACAACACTCGGTTTCATTAATCAAGTAATAGTTCTTTTCAATCGTGTAAGTTTAATTTTCAAATATGAAACAGCTAATTTCTACAAACAACTCTCCTAATCTCCCAAATTGGAAGAGGAAAAAGCTAGCAGTACAGGGGGGAGGAACAAGACCTCTGCTACCACATCGATCCTAGATCATTACAAATTAAAGAACTAAATTGTTACTTCAGTAAAAAGATGTAAAGATGAAAAGTATTATTTAACTTTTTTTTTTTTGAATTCCAACGAGTAGGGTGAAGATTTGAATATCTAATCTTTTTGTTGAAGATATATTTGGCGATATAGTTGTTTTATGGAGTTTGTTTAGAATACAATAAAATAAAACTATTTATGGTTAGAGGGACAAAATTCTACCTTATTTATGTATAATCTTTTCGTTCTAAATTAGGAGGAAAAACTTGTTGTATTATATATGTTCAATTATTGATGTTCTCTACTGATTTTCTTGTATTTTCGATGAATTTATTTGTAAGAATAATTAAATTCCAAAAAACCTAACTAACAATATATTACAAATGAATGTTTATTTTTTAGAAAAATAAGCAGCAAAATATAAAATAGATCCCACATAATAAGATTAAAATATTTTGTCTTCCGATGGGTGTTACCTTATTGAATTTTTAAAATACGATACATTTTATAGAACTTTAAAATTAGGTTATGTAGAAGCATACATTTTGGCTAATTAATTACGTAATTATTTTAAATTAATGGTAAAAAATACATATTATTAAAGTTGGGATTAGTTATAAATTAAAGTATCTTCAAATTATATCAGAAGGCATAAAATTGGTAAATCAAATAAATAAATAGTCTCATTGGATGCTATAAAGGACATAAAATTTTGTCATTAAAATTAAAATACATTAATAAAATTATCATTTTCTTAAATGAGTGGAAATTTGAACTTACGACTTTTTGATTGGAACCATTTAAATTTTCACATATTTTATTTTATTTTATTTATAAAATTTGTTCGAGGAAACTGGTTGGCATAAAATGATCAATTAAATATATCATTTCCATCTTTCTTGAAATATGTGCGAACAAGTTCAGTTTCAGTTTAATTACTCAATCAGTGATTAAGGTTAATTAATGCATCATTCAAAACTATAATGTTGAATATATTTGGCAATTTTGGATAATATATATATATAGTTGACCATACTTGGTTTAATTAAATATGGTTCATATTTACGTTACAATTTATTAATATATCATGATTATATTAATTAGATCTCAATAGCCGTCAAAATGAATATTCCCACCTTCATACGTTATACTAAAAAAAATCTCAATATTCGATTTAAACGTGAGAAAATATTTTTTTCCTTTCCTTTTCTGCTATTTTTAAAACTTTTCGACCATTTCTGCAATTTAATTTTAACACAATTAAGAGAAAATAAAACATTCTAAAAAAGAAAGAAAAAAGAAAAGAAAATGAGAGAGAGAGGGAAAAAAAAAAACCAGAAGCATCTTCATTTTCTTAACCCGCAAGTAAGCGTTAGACGTACGCTACGCGAATCGAGTACACGATTGATCGTGCACACACGATAAATACTCAAACGAACAAACCTGAATTTCAGATTTATTAACACTGCCCTAACATTTGGCTCCCAAAACTTGGAATTCTCAGAAAGCTCGATTCCTTCGCGATCAAATTTCTTGAAATTCCTCCTGATTTTCTCTTCCCAATCCCAAAATCCGAAGCTCGTTTTCCCCATTGGCAGATCGCTCGGACGGAAATGGGTACCGGGCAGAGCCGCGAGGACGTTGAACTTTCAGACTCCGATGAGTATAAGGAAGAAGAGGAAGAGGAAGAGGAAGATTATAAAGAATACGAAGACGCTGAGAAAGAACTGAGGCCACAATCAATCTCTGGAGCCAAATCGACTGGTAATCCACCTCCAATCGATGATGTCGAGGCCAAACTCCAAGCTCTTAAGCTCAAGTATGGCTCCTCTTCCCCTTCTCAGATACCTAATTCCAAGAACGCTGTGAAACTTTACCTTCATATCGGCGGAAACACCCCCAGAGCAAAGTGGATCGTCTCCGAGAAACTCACTTTTTACGCTTTTGTCAAGACGGCGAACGTCGATGGAGATAACGACGAAGACGACGAAGAGGATGACGACGACGGTTGTAAAGCCAATTCGTCGGCTGGGAGAGGTCAGTTACGTTGGGTACTCAAAGTGGGGGCGAAGGTCAGAGCTCTGGTTTCGACGGAAATGCAATTGAAGATGTTCGGCGATCAGCGGCGCGTCGATTTTGTGGACAAAGGCGTGTGGGCTTTAAAATTTCCCAGCGACGAGCAGTACCGGAATTTCGTGACGGACTTCCAAGACTGTTTGTTTGAGAATGTCTACGGGATTAAAGCAACCGAAGAGAACAAGGTCAAGATTTACGGGAAGGAGTTCATTGGGTGGTTGAAGCCAGAGGTGGCTGATGATTCGGTATGGGAAGAAGCCGATCTTGATTTCGGGAAGAGCCCGGAGCCATCAGCGCCAGTCCGGGCAAAACAGGACCTAATAGAGGAGTTTGAGGAGGCTGCTAATGGAGTACAAAGCTTGACATTAGGGGCATTGGATAACAGCTTCTTGGTGAACGATTCCGGGGTTCAGGTGTACAAGAATCTAAGCCATGGAATTCATGGGAAAGGCGTTTCATTGAAGTTCAATTCCAGAAATTCTCCGAACACAGCTCAATCAACGCCGAAGAAGGCTCTTCTCATGAGGGCAGAGACAAATATGCTCCTCATGAGTCCATTGAAGGAAGGAAAGCCCCACGCATCAGGGCTCCAGCAGCTTGATATAGAAACGGGAAAAATAGTTACAGAATGGAAGTTTGAAAAGGATGGCACTGATATTACAATGAGGGACATCACAAATGACAATAAAGGGTCGCAATTGGATCCTTCGGAGTCGACATTTTTGGGGTTGGACGACAACAGGCTTTGCCAATGGGACATGAGAGACCGGAGAGGAATGGTTCAGAACATTGGAGCTGATAATTCGCCGGTTCTGAACTGGACACAGGGGCACCAGTTTTCAAGAGGGACGAACTTCCAATGCTTTGCTACAACAGGGGATGGGTCGATTGTTGTTGGGTCTGTTGATGGGAAGATTAGGCTGTATTCGAAGACGTCGATGAGGCAGGCGAAAACGGCCTTTCCGGGGCTCGGTGCACCTATTACTCATGTGGATGTTACTTATGATGGGAAGTGGATTTTGGGGACGACTGATACTTATTTGATACTCATCTGCACGTTGTTCACTGATAAAGATGGGAACACGAAGACTGGGTTCAGTGGTCGGATGGGCAACAGGATTCCAGCTCCCAGGTTGCTGAAGCTGACTCCTCTGGATTCCCATTTGGCTGGAACCGATAATACTTTTCATGGTGGCCACTTTTCATGGGTAAGAAAAACTTTGTTCTCTTGTTCTGAATTTGAGTGCTTGAATCTTGCTCTGCTTTGTGGCTGGCTTAGTTGGTTGCTGTTGCTTAATGTTTTATTACTGTTTTTGGATAAATTGATAATATCATTACTAATCGAAGTTTTTTCAATCAAATACTTAGTTTTTTACTAAACCATGAGTTTTTAGTGATCTGATAATTTGACACCGAATAGGAAACTTATCTATTTAAATTGGTTATCCAACTGGATGGGTGCTGCGGGTAGAAAATAGATCAATGAGTGACGACAGTTTTCTTTGACAAAGGCTACGTTGGATAATTTTTTTGATTTTGGTTTTCTATTTTAAAAAATTAAGCTTATAAATGTTTTTTCGTTTCTGTGTCTACTTTCTAAAAAAAACATTTTCAAAATCTAAGCCAAATTAAAAACTAATTATTGTTTTTGAAATTTGGTTAGGAATTCAAATACCTTTTAAGAAAGATGAAAACACAGAGAAAGCCAGTATAATTTTTAAAAACAGAAAACTAAAAACGAAATCATTATCGATTAGTATTATCAATTAGCGGTCAGTAACTTGAAAGGTAAAATATGGGCAGGGGAATTCGTGATATGTTGTCTTTGGATTTATATTACAATGTTTCTTTTCTTTTTGTTTTTTGTTTTATGCTCCTGTCACGACGATTGTACTCTCATAGCTTCGGTTCCTACAGAGAATTCCCCTTGTTTTGGAATCCTAGAAATTGACTTGTTTCCACTTTTGTTGCCGATACCACACATTCTTTTGTCACTCTTCCTTTTCCTTTAGTCTGCAAGGTTCACTTGCGAGCTTACAATCTTTTTATCGACATCAAATTTCAGGTAACCGAGAGTGGGAAACAAGAGCGGCACCTTGTTGCAACAGTGGGAAAATTCAGTGTGATATGGGACTTCCATCAAGTAAAGAACAGTGCACACGACTGCTACCGGAATCAGCAAGGACTCAAAAGCTGTTACTGCTACAAGATCGTGCTGAAGGATGAATCAATCGTCGAGAGCCGATTCATGCACGACAAGTTTGCTGTCTCTGATTCTCCAGAAGCCCCACTGGTTGTGGCTACCCCAATGAAAGTCAGCTCCATCAGCCTGTCGGGAAAGAGATGAGAAGCCATGGTCATCGATGACATGGAGATAAACGGGTGCGCTTTTCTCATCTCCATGAATTTGATGTGTGCCTGTAGCTGTACTGCTCCTCTTCATGTGTTGTAATTAGAAATAGTCCTCCATTTTTCTTTTTAATCACTGCCTGCTCATAATATTGTGTTTATATGTGTTATGAGCTTCAAAATTGGTTCATTTATTATTTCACTGAGAAATGTGTCTGTGTTGGCTTGGAGTGTGTTCTTTCTGTAAATAGCTTAAACCATGTTGAGGTTTAGGACGTGTGTTTGTTTCTGCTTTCTGTGTGTGCTTTTATGGTGATTTTGAGGAAAAAGTGCACTAATCTTAAACATGACAGTCATAAAATACTAAAACAAATTGTCAATTCGAACATAGTTCCGTGGATAAAATACTCATTACCATTTCAACGGTTGCATGCAGCGTTGGACCAATAAAAAACACTAAAATGTGTTATTTTGTTGCCCTGGCGATTCCAACTCCAATGAACCTGTCATTAGTGTTTCTATTTAAAGTTCTATTTTTCACTGTCCTATTTTACAAAAAAACCGGTAACTGATAATCGTTGAAGGTTCGGTCTCCACCAGAAAAAAAAATTATAAATTAAAAAAATAAAAAAATAAAAATAAAAACAGACACAGTCTTATAATTAGGTTAGGTGTAGCTGTTGGAGTTAAGAGGAAATTAATTAGAAATTAAATTAGAATGGACACTCTCCTCAAAAACAAAGTGTTGTTGGAATGGAAAGCTACATTAAATAATAATAATAATAAAGTGTAACACAAAAAATATGTGGGAATAAGCATCCCTTTCTAAAATAGTTATTCTCCTGTATAATTAATTCTCCAACTACTAATCCAAATGTATTTTTAAATATATATATATATCTAATTTGATCACACTCCTATTGGATTAAAGAAATCACAAGTAGACATAGAAAGAGAAGACGTGGAGCTAATTATATGATTGGTATGGTACTAGCTAAGATAGTGTCTCGTAGAATGATTTGGCATGTGTTGATAATGAGAATTAACGCGGGTTCTTACTTATCTTTCATTGTTCATCTATAAAATATAATCGTGGTAGGATGAGAAACCATAATCTCAATTGTTGTGCGAGACAATATGAATTGGTATGATATTAAACAGAAGAAATGACGTGTCATTGGATTGAAGTAGACGTGTCATAAAATAAATACTATACATACCTAATTGAGATAACTTGATGGATAAATTTTGACTCACGGCAATATGTTTAACAAATTAATGTTCAGTTCAAAACGAATTTTCAATCACATCTAAACAATTTTGAACTCCACAAGAATGTGGAAGTAACTCCCATGGGAAATTTTAGATTTTTATTTCTCTCTAGAACAATTTTTAGAAATTACTCTATCACCTTTTAACATTTGACTAAAATTTGAAAAAAAAAATTCCAAAAAGTTAAAAAGAAGAGAATTGTCGATGTAAGATTCAAATGGACGTCTGATCAATTCAGGTGATGGTCAACAAACCTTATATCAGTGTAGAGCCAGGCTACGTACACTACAAAACTTAAGTTAGTACTTAATATGAATTGGTCTCAAGCTGAATTTAATTGGTTACTTAGAAAATTGGAAGCTCTAAAAAACGTTGCACTGTCATACTACCAGTGACATTTGTGTTTTCAAGTCAATGTCGAACATGGTTTCTAAGTTCTACTAGGTTAGTTAGCTAACTTTGTCGGTCTCATCTTTTTAAACTAAGACCCAGACACATGTTCCTCGATGAATGTTCCACGTGGCATAATTAATAAAGTTACCTTTTTATATAAACAACTTTAAATTATTATTTCCAAAGCATGTCTTCAACTTCATTATGAAAACGGAAAATCAACTGCAGCAATAAACAAATAATTACATGTCAAAGTTCTATAATATAATAAAGAACACTGTTATAATCACATGTCAAATTTTTTAGCAACTCAGTTATATTATTATTATAATAATAAAAATAAGTTGATTAGTTGAGTTAGTTAATTTTATTTCGTACCAGCAAAAATTAACCCTTTTGTGTAAGAATAAAAAACCAGGTGTGAATCCAAGTAAAATGAAGGTGATTTATTTATTTTGGTAATTATTTATTTTTGTCCTAAGCTAAGACTAAACTATCAAAGAAATTAACACGTGATCAAAAACATTTTGTCGTTTCCCATTGAATTTTGGGAGAATACCAATTAAATTAAACACGAGATTAATTATAAAGGGTGATTAAATTAATTGTATCATATCTGCTGACATTGACATTGCCTCACATGTGTTTTTGCACAAAGTAAACAGAAAATAAACCATCCATGCCTTTTTAGAATCAAATAAATTTTGATTTTTTTTCTTTAGACCATTATTTAATTATTTCAATCCCTAATTTTTGCATAAAAAATTATAACTTAAATTATTTAGCATAATCAATTTAAAAATTTTCTAATTATGTTGCGTTAAAAAAGAAATTGCTTACGTCTATTAATTAGATACTGGTGTAACGTGTCTATTGGATAAATGTTGGTTTGTTTGACATGATATTGTACAAAGAGATAAATAATTGGACAAAGTGGAGTGGCACACGCAACATGTTGACTCTCTTAGTCATGATTAAATTAAAAAGGAAAAATAATTAGTTTCTTAATTAAAAAGGATTTAAAAAATAGTTAGAAAGAAAAAAGAAAGAAAGAAAGTGTGGAGTGGGACCATAATTACTTCACAATTCGAATCCTAATCTTTTTTCCACCGCTCTTTTTGGTCTTTTAGCATCAAACAAAATTCAGCACATTCTAAATATGAACAACATGAAATATTTTAATATTCCTTTTCTTATAAAAGAACCAAAAACAGGTGGGAGAGAAAAAAACAAAAGGTATAAAAAAAAATCCCACGTGTTCGAAAATGCAGCACAAGTTGGTGAAAGTTGTACACGTGGCAGAGGATCATTGGTAGATAAAGAAACGTGGAATACTATTGTATGTTGGTGGGGCCGTTTCGTGGCGGTCAGTTATCCCCTGAATGACGCCAGCCCTGAAGATTTTCCTCCGCAGCCGACCTGAAACCGCTCCCAATTAAGAAACTATTTAATTTTCTTTTCTTGCAGCAAAAATATATTTTGTTTTAAATTTCAATCAAATTTCATATGTAATCTCAATTCTCGACTATAGTATTAGTACATCATAACATAGGTCGAAGAAGCTAGGATTCCCGACGAGGTGATGAATAAAACTTCTGATATGTGGTGGATGTTTAGTCAATTGTTTTGAAGACTTCTACATTGAATCTTGTATCGATGTAGCTTGATCACATACGATCCGAAGTTTAAGTTAGAACTTGGTCTAAGTTAGTGTCGAACCAAACTTGATGAGGTTGCATAAACATATTGTACCTTTGTGGGAAGGAACCTCACTTTTATAAGTGAACTTTGGAAGGTATTATTCTACTATTTTAACAGCCAGCACTTAATCAACAGATTTCACGTTGGTGGCATTCTTGGTTTCAAGTTTGGGTACCAAGTTGGACTTTTGTTAGGTATGTCAGAATCTGACCCTTCTCGTCCTCAACCTATCTAATGATATATACAAAACATTACAATTTTCTCAATTTACAAGGCTATTTATAAGGTTATTCTTCTTCCAAATAATACAATTAGTTGAATTAATTAAAGTTACCAAACTTAGACATTAGAAGATACAGAAAGTTTATGGACCATTTATTTATAATTTTTGGCCATATTTAATTTTATGAGAAATGTTGAATTTAAGGAAAAAAAAGGTTGAATTAATTGGACTTTACCAGCAATTGAGCTGGATTTGATGAATATACAGAATGAAATTTAAGTTTGAAAAAGTGAAGTCTCTTTTTAGAAAAATACAATTTTATTCATAAAATTAGTGATGGATGGAGCTTTTAACTATCCATACACGAGATGTTTAAAAAATTCCAACCTAAATTTCCACTTCAAAAATACGAGTGGGAGAGAGCTGGACAGTACGCTACGAGAATTCCCAAATCCCGGTGCTGGCGGAGTCCGACGAATCGCCGCCGTGATCCGTCACCATCGTCGACATCCATTGATCAATTTCATCTCTCGCAATCGCTCCCCACATTTCATCTTCATTTCCGATTCCAATCGCCGCCGAACCGCTACTGTTCTTCGAGATCTCGCTTTCCGGCCTCTGCTGCTGCTCTGAACTCATTCTCAAGGAATCGTCAGTGAATGGAAAATTGAGCTTTGCTCTCGGCCCTCGGAACTCAATCGCGGCTTTATCGTAAGCGCGAGCGGCCTCTTCGGCGGTATTGAACGTCCCTAACCATACTCTGGTCGCGAGCTTAGGGTTCCGGATCTCGGCGGCCCATTTTCCCCAGGGCCGCTGCCTCACGCCTCTGTAAGTCTTCTTGGATCGCCTCTTGCCGCTCTTCTTGACCTCAATTTCGCCCTGCGACGACGGCGGGAAGAAATCGCACCCTAAACATCCATCAATTCGACAAATGCCACACGTTTCGAGAACAGAGGGAGTAAAAATCGCGTCCGTACTCGAACAACTGATGGAAGAAGTAGTAGTAGTAGCGGAGGCGGAAACAGAAGCGGAATCAGAAGCAGAAGCAGAATCGGGCGGCGGAATCTGGAGGTGGCGCCAGAAGCGATCCGCCATGGAAGAGGAATCGGAGACGGTGCCGGAGACAACAGAAGTGAGCGCAGTGACGATTACAGAGAGCTCCTGATCGCGGGAGATCCGGCGGAGGCGAGAAAATTGATGCGATTCCGGCGATTGAGCGGATTTAGATCGCTTGAAAGAGGACATGAGAGAGAGAGAGAGAGGGATTTTGGATTTTGGATTTCCGGTGAGGAGAGAGTGGGGGAGTGAGGTATATATACGGAGGGGGTGATGACGTGGTAACAGGGAAATGGGGGAATTGGCACGCGGGGGAAATTGGGTGGGGCCAGGCTGGATATTTTTGGAATTTTTAATAATATAATTGGAATTTGTTGGAAGGTTTAGTTTAGACGCGGCTGAAACTGGAAATGGAAGTGATTTTGTTCAAAAGTACGCGGCTTTCCCTTTCTCTTTCTGTTTCTGGTGGGTTCCTCCAATCCTTGGAAATGGATAAGATTGAACCAACAGTAAAAACTCCACTATTGTAAGAGCTGGGAAACTGAAGGTTTTTTCTTTATTATTTTTTTAACTTAATTTTTTATTTCATTTTGCTAGAGATGGCAAAGGGTGGAGTCGACTTTTCGTCTTCCATTGGGTGGGGTATAAGAAATGGATCTTACACATATTTATAATAGACATAGATTATAAATATATCAATTACTATAATCTCATGATTGGAAGAATATGTCAATTAACCATCTCATTCGGGGGCCGTGCACACCTAAGGCCTTGACTTCATTGGATTTTGTTTTCATCTATTTGGAACTCTCGTAAAACTGAAACAAAAAATAGTTTTGAATTAAAGGATTTTTTTTGTGTTTGTATATCTCTAAACTTTTTTATTAACTACCCCATAAAAACACTACAACTAAACTCTATTATTATAATTACGATAAACTGGTAAACATTAATGAACATAGCTCAATTTCCTTCCTTTGAGGTTGAAAGTTGAAACTAACCTCTATCTCGATATTTTTTATGCTAAAAGGATAATACTGTACACACAAAGGAAAAAGAGAAAAAAAGAAGAAGGCATTTTTTCTTTTATGTGGTAAATGATAATAAATTTACTTTTTTTATTCTTTGTTTCTTAGTATACAGTATGCGAGGTGGAGATTCAAACTACAACCTTTTAGTTTGAAAAATATGTCTTTTAACCCTTTGAATTGAATGAAACATTAGAGAACAAGAAAATGAAAGTAAGTATATTAAAGGTTTGTTGAGAGTGATGGTGGAAGGACTGATTTTGAAAAAATAGATTTAAGAATAATTAATTTTCCAAAATCACCATCCGACTAATACCTTAAAAATCAATTTTAAGTGATTTTATGTTTTACTAAAATCAATTTTTTAATTTTTCAAACATTATCAATAAAAACGAAAGTCATCGCTCTCAAATACATCCTAATACTTGTCTTGAGTTTCAAGCCAGTCATTTCACTCTAGTAAAACAGGGCCCACATACATTGCAACATCTTTGCACCTACAATGTTCTATGTTAATCACCGCTCCAATACAATGAATTTAATCTATAGCAAATAAATTTGGATCAACATAAAAAAGTTTAGTTTGAAAATTTATCAAAATGAACTCTTTAACGAGTCTTGAGAGATTCTCCAACATGAAAAGGTCAATGAAAAAACAAACTTTCAAACTACAAATTTTATCCCGCCAATATTTAATATATTACAATGAAAACAAATTTTTTTTTTTTTAAATGGTGAAGTGGTTGACTTTGAAAAGGTCAACATGAGAGAGAGAGAGAGAGATGGAATATTTGTGAAGGGATCAGATGAAATGAACGCATAAAAAAAACATGGAACTTCAACAACTCAAAAATTACAAAGTACCAAATGCTTCGAATCTGACGTCACCACCAACCACCTTTTCAACTCATAGTCAAAATTCGCCTCAAAGTTTTTTTCTTTCCTTCTCTTTTTCAAAATCAAATCTTATTATGATAAATTTAGATATCTTTTGAGATGATAGATTCAAGATCTAGTAATTAAAATATTAAATATTTTGTAGATTTTTGCGAGTTCAAAAGTATGTAGCATACTATTATTTGTATGGAATTTTTATGTTAAATGTTGAAATTGAGAGCATGAGCTTCAAATGTAGGTCTTTTTTTTCTTTTTAATTTTGTCCATATGCTTACAGTAAATTTTGGAGGGGAGAAACTCGAATAAATAACTTAATTTTATATTTATGTAGGAGTGTTACAAAGATTTCTAGTTTATAGTCCTTTGATATTTTTTCTCGAAAATTAAATTAAGAGGTTAAATTTTTCGACTTCTAACTTGGTGAAGAATCTTCAACTTCTAGCCTAAGATTAGAATGCTTGGTCTGTGGAACGTCTTCAACTCTTCCTATCTTTGGGAGTTTTTCCCTCTAAATTTTGAACCGAACCTTTTGACTCATTCGGAATGATTTTAAATAGATTTAAATGAGTGGTCATACCTTTATTAACCGAGCTTTTGGTCAGACTTAGGGTTTGAACTAATTAATTTTGAGTCTATCATTGGACTTGAACTTAATTAGCTCTTTTTATCTAACCACCAGGTGGCACAATCTAACATGACTAATTATTGTTACCATATGGCAAGTAATGTTATTTGATTGGTCAACTTTCTTCTTTTGATTAAATTTAGAGATGCAAAATTTGTAATTTGTCACAAACTTTAAAATATATGCTTTTGTCGTTAATTCAAAATAATGATGTGATAGGTTGGTGATTGACAAAAAATTTATCATTCTACAATATCTTGAATGTTTTAATAATTTTACTTTAATCCTTTTATGTCAAGTCTATTCGATCAAATTTTTTTTTTTTTTTGTCGTGAAAGGATAAGTGAATGATGTATTTTGATATTAAATTTTTTCTGTTCAATTACAAATTTGGCCTCTTGAACTCCCAGAATTATGTATGATAGGTTCCTAAATTAAAAAAGAAAAAATGTCTAATAGTTCTCTTTAAACTTTTAATATTGTGTTTAATAGATTCTTGAACTTTAGAAAATGTCTTAGTATGTTCTAAACCTCAAATTTTGCATCAAATAAATTCATGACCTATTAAACATTTTTAAAAATTCATTGACCTATTAGACACAATTTTGGGTCGAATATTTTAATGACATTTTAATTTTATATGTAATAGGTTTCTACATTTAAGAAAATGTTTAATAGGTTAGAGACAACCCATTAGATTTAAAGTTGGAATTTCATGGATTTATTAAGGGCTTTTTAAAGGTACATGTAGGATACTTTTTATAATTCAAAGATCTATTAAATAAAAATTTGAAAAAGAAAAAACTAAACTTATAATTTAACTATTTAAAAAATTCTTTTTTTCTTTACCTTCTGGAAGATAAGTAGATGATTAGGTGTTAGGCATCGATCCTCATTTTTCATAGAGAACTATCCATATCGAGTTATTAAGCTAATTGAGTCATTTAGGGTAAGGTTTTAAATGTCGGTATTAATGGAATGTCTCAGTTTCATGGAAATATGGATAGAAAAATCGATAGAATGTCGATGTCGATAGATATTTTTGAAAAAGTTAGATAAATTAAAAAAATCGTAAAAAATATTTAAATGAACCAATAAACATTATTTTCTGTTTCTAAATACGTTAAAATAATATATTATGTTGGTTTTGTTGATATTTTTCATATTCTGTCAACTTTTTTTTAATATTATGAAAATATCAATTTATCCCTCATGTCGATATCGAAAATCTATAGATGCACGAAAATTTCAATAAAATGTCGATATGTTGACAACTATTTAATACCATGATCAGTTATGGAGTGAGTTGATTTATTATTTCATAAATTAGTAAAACCAATGGTTATTAAAAATAAAATTATGACTGCGAAGTATTGAAAATAAAATTTAAAAATAAATAAATAATAGCATAAAACCACAAAAACTAAAAATATGTTAAATACTCCATTTGAAAGTGGTCGTTGACTGCACAGAGAATTTGACCACAGCAATCGAGACTTCATTGACACGTGGCTTTGACGAATCTGAACAGTGCACTCCGCCGCACACGCACGTGCTGACGTGTATGCACTGCTCACAATTTCAGCGAGTTAAATGTATTTAATATTTTTAGTATTTTATTGGCAAAATTTCAATTTTAACCTTAAACCATTTATTTTATTTAGGCTTTGTTTACTGATTAAGAATCGGTTAAAAAATCGAAAAGAATCGGTTAAAAATTCGAAAGGGTAAAATTTATGTCCATACTCTTACTTGAAATGTCATTGAGAAAATTGGATTGGTTATATTCCCTTTGGTTAAATAATGTTGCTAGTGGAAACATGTCTTTTTGAATTTTTTTCTTTTCTTAAAAGAGGAAAAAAATAAAATAAAATCAACAATTAAAAACCAATAAGAAATGAAAATACGATGAGTTTTTAGAATTGAAATAAAAAAACTCATAGAGGTTGTACAATTACACGGATACTCATTTACAATTACACGAAAATCAAATATATAATAATTACACAAAATATAACAATTACACGGATACTCATTTATTATTTCTAGTTAATTACAAAGTAAAAATTGTGCTAATATTATTTTTAATTAAAACCACAATAAAATTTAATTTATTATTATTATTTTATTGATAGTAAATATTTATTATTATAATAATTTATTTAATATTAATCTGTAACAAATACTTTAAATAAATTTAAATCTTTTTTTATTAGAACATTCATCATTTATATAAAATATTATTATATTTTATTATTATAATATTTAATAATAGTGAATTCCATTTCAACAATTTTATTGATATGAATTAGTTACAACAACGTAAAATTAAATAGAAATTTTTAATATTTCATAATAAAATTACATGAATCAATGAAATTTGTAAAAATATTTATTAGAAAAAAAACGATTGAGAGTATAAATAAACAAAGAAAAAATGAAATTACAAAACAATTAATTAAAAAGTCATAAGTCTCATTAATAGATAATAGAAAATAGTAAAAATTGTAAAGTAATTATTGAAAATATATCGAGCCAAAAGGAATAAGGATTAAGAATGAATGATGGAAATTAATAAAGAATATAAAATTCAAGTAACAAAATGGTTTATATTATAACAATAAAAGCTTAAATTTACTATACGTGATGTGATAGACTGTTGGATTGACTAAATATAATAAAAGGGTCATGTCCATATTTTATTTACGATATTGAACATAATTTAAAGTTTATAAGTGTTTTGAAAATTATAGAAAATGTTCAAACTTGACCATAATTGATAGGTCAGAATTGACTTAATAATGAATATGTTACATCAAAATTTATGGTTGCGTGAATTTTTTATAAATTTAGAGATTAAATAGGTTTAAATATTGGAGTTAGAACATATAATAATTTAATTTGTAAAGTAATTATTCAACAAAAATTTTCACTATTATGTTATTCATTCCACAATGATTGTATATATTTTCTTTCTCATATTTGGAAAGTGCCTTTTTTGTTACATTGTACCTCAATTATTCAGTTTCTTAATTAAATGATTTTTGCCCGCACGTTTATATGGAAATCCTTTTTAAATATTATTATTCATCTTTTACGTAATTTAACTAACTGTCTTCATTAATCATCTTTATAAAATTAATGGAATTTTTTTTTTAGTTTTTTAAAGCTTATTTTATATATCTAAACTTGTAATTTCAATATTGCAATTTTAATAAGGTGAAAAAGAAACCAATTTGCATGTCCAAATGAGTTCTTTCAACAAATTATTTCTCTAAAAGTGACCATTTTAGTATCTATTTATAAAATTTAAAATTTTTTAATAATTCAAGAAATTTAATGAGTGGAATATTGTGCTGAAATTTTGCTAAGATAAATGAGATAGAAATAAGAAGGAAGGGATAAAAATGATAACTTTTGGATAAAAGTATAAAAACAAATTTAAAGTAAAAACGTGGGAAATGGAGGGTGAATTTCCCGTTGATTCTTGACAGGTCGCGGACGAACGGAACGGAATCTGACAAAATCTTTTCCTCATAGAAACAAGTTTATTATATTAAAATCACATTAAACACGGTTAACAATGCTAAATGTTAATCTATATTAAATTTTGAATTTATTTATTATTATTTATTTATTTCCGTTTCCTTTCCACGTGAACTGAACTCACGAGCCGATTTTCATGCTAACCCTTAATGTTATTTTATTTTATTTTTATAAAGCTAACCCTTCATTTAGGCAGGAAAAATAATTATTTTCCAAATATATAAACCTAATTACAAATTAGTTTAAATTTTATTGTGGTCCCTATTATTGTTTATTTCATTTTATTCATCTCGAAACTTTCAAACCTCCTATTCTATTTGAATTTTGAAGTTAGAGAAAAAGCAAACCATTCTAGGCAAATTTTCATGTACATGATGAGTAGATGTTTACTTTTTATTTTTATTTATTTATTTTCTCTGTCTTATCAAATTTGTCATTTTATTTCATGATTTGTAAAAGTTTTTGTTGGATTTTTTTTCAATTAAATTCCTATTACATTTGATATACATAATAACAAATGTTGACGCATAGTGGTAAGTGACATCTATTCATTCTATTTGTTGTAATAAAAAATTTGATATATATAACTTAAACAAGTTCATACAATGCCGGTATGATTAAAAAAATTAACTGTAGGAAACTAAAATAAATATTTTTTAGGCAAAAAAAAAAAGAAGAAATCTATATGTCTCAAGAAGACTTGCATATATAAAAATCAATATAAAATAAATATAAAAATCTAGAGTTAAAAATAATTTAAAGAAAAAAAAATCATTTTCTCAAGTCTCTCAAGTTTTTGGACTGAATAATCATTTTTTAAAACCTATATTTTTTTAACTTTTTGTGCGTATCACTTTACATGCCAACAACTTTTTCATGGTAAAAAAGAAATTAAAAAAAAAAAAAAAAGTGGAACCCTGCTAGAAAATTTTACTTTACAATAATACAGACTCCAAAAGGAGAAAAAAAAGTGATTTTTAAAAATGCCATTATGGTGGGATTTGATTGATATAATGTTACAAAATAATGAAGGGTGATTAAGGATACTTTATTTGATTTGAGGTCTTGGGTGGAATAATATTGGTTTTAATCAAAATGGTTTCTTTTATCATCTCTCCATCAAATGCTTATTGTAAATTCCAATTTCATTTTTCATAAATGTAATGAAATTATTTTGACTTAGAACACTTATTAAAGTGGGATTTGATTCATCTTTAGTAATATTTATAAGGTTCATTTTTTCTTTTGACTATTGTACTTCATTACAAAAATAATATTACCATTTTAAATAACGAAAATGTGACATCCTAATTTTCTAACGAGGACATTTTTTAAATTTTGGTGGTTTTATTCAATTTGTGTACGTAGAGGGTACCATTATGAAAATATCAATTCAAGAGATATGTTTAAATTTTGATTTTTGATTTTTGATTTTTATCTCTCATTTCTTTATTATGGAAGTGAATTATTATTTACATGTTTTCAAACTATTATCGGGGAGGTTTATGTCTATGTTTGTACATTCAAATTATGTGGTATAACTCTAATTAATGCGTTAATTTTTCTATCAAAACGAACATAGCTTAACAGTAATTGGCATCTACCTCTGGTTGCGAGTTCGAATCCCTACCCCACATGTTGTACTAAAAAAAATGCATTAATGTTTCTTCATGGTTTCATAATATATAGGAATTGAGGTAGGCATTATGGTTCATTTATTAGATTGAATTGCATATTTAATAGTAACACACATGTTTTTGCTAGATTTTTTTTTTCAAAAAAAATTTAACTATTCTTTAGCAAAATTATTTTATAAGTGCTGTCTATGGTGTATATGGGCTTTGATGAATTGGGCCTACACACAATGAAGCAAACAAACTTCCATATTCCAATCATAATTTAAGTGGGTGAATAAATTTCGACGCCATTTTAAAATGGTCATTAATTTAAATTTTGCACAACCTCATGTAACATTTTTACAAAAAAAAAATAAAAGAAAGAAAGAAAGTTCATATAATCTATGTCATCTTTTATCCTGAAAATTTATCTTTATATTACAAAATTCAAATAAATTATATTCTACTTAAACATAACTCAACTTTTTAAAGTTAGTGCCCACTTGAATGATAATATTTTATAAAAAAAAAATTATAATAAATCGAGTGAGCTACTAAATAGAAAAAGAAAATATAAGTATATTTTAAAATTTACTAGTCATTATTCGATGAGGTACTAAATAATTTTTTTTCAAAAGTAAATTTTTTATATGTAGTCTTTTTTTCGTTATACTATGAAAATATGGATTAACCATCATGTCCATGTTGTACTCCTAGACATGAAAATGTCAATAGAAATATCGACATGTCAATAAAAATTTTAATAATTCAATAATTAAAATCACAATGCATCTAATTGATCGTTCTCTTATGAACATATGGGTGTATCATTACAAAGTTTTGAAATACAAATTCTTACAAGATTAGTTTACATCAAAATGGTATTTGCCCATTTGATCCAAGTTCTTGTGTTTGTCCCACAAATGACTTTCTTTTGCAATTTCTTCCAATATGTCCAAACTTGAAAGATAATTAAGCTACCCTTTATTGAATATATAACTTATTCTTCTTCTTCTTCTTCTTCCCTTTCCCTTGGGACAGCCCCAAAATGCTTTACAAGAATGTCCACAACTAAGGGCACCAAGTCCTTACAAGGGACAGCCTTTTTGTAAACATCTCCCAAATGTGAGTCACTCCCAATTCTCCCTCCCAAGAAAACATCAACTCCTTCACAAGGCTTCTTATTCTCATCTCTAGCCATGCACCCCATGAAGCCAATATCAGCCACTTGAACCTGTCCACAGCTATTCGGGCACCCGGTCCAGTGCATCCTCACGGGTCGGGTCACCGCCACCAGCCGCTGCACCTCCTCGGTCACCTTCAAAGCCCTGGCCTTGGTCTCTATGATGGCTTGTCCACAGAATTGGTTCCCAGTGCAGGCTACCAATCCCTTCATAAGAATAGGGGGCTCCGGTGAAAACTTGTGTTTCAACAGAGGCTCTTGGAGCAGAGCTTCTATCTTTGAGTTCTCAATGTTGGGAATAATGATGTTCTGTTCCACGGTCAACCGGAGCTCCCCCGTGCCATATTCATCAGCGAGTCGAGCCAACTCGTCCATATCGTCCGCTTGCACACGACCGACGGGAATATGCAGACCTACATAACTTAAACCTTGTTGCTTCTGTGGATGGACTCCAAAATAATCCCTCCTCTCCCATTGCTTATTGACCAATTCCTCAGAAGATGCTCTCTCCAACTCTTGTCTAGGCATTCTCTTCACCACTTCTGCTCTAAATCCTTCCATTCCCTGATCCAACAACAATCAGTAATCAATAACCATTTCAAAATTTTGATCCTTATCTGAAAAACTAAGCCTATTTGCTCACCATTTCTTTTACTTTCCACATTTTCAACTTACCCAGATTTCAAAAATAAAGAAAACAGACTTTCAAAAGAGTAATTTTTTAAATTTGGCACAAGTTGCTAAACCAGCCCTCCAACATTCAATCCAAAGACTTAAGTTGATAGATGAAACTCACCAATTCATCAATCAACCACATCATTCTTGCCTTCTGGCGATTGCCTCGAGTGCCGAGGTCCCTGTAGGCCTCCAACACGGCTCGGCAAAGCGGAACGACGTCTTCCTCAGGCACCCAGGCGTCGAGCGGT
The DNA here is from genome assembly GCF_013281855.1 of Momordica charantia. Taxonomy (NCBI): domain Eukaryota; kingdom Viridiplantae; phylum Streptophyta; class Magnoliopsida; order Cucurbitales; family Cucurbitaceae; genus Momordica; species Momordica charantia. Next base: position 3,339,078 of record NW_028275158.1, read on the forward strand.
AGGGCCTCGGCGCACCTCTTGGCGCTGAAGAAGCCTCCCACCAGCAGGTTGAACCCAAATCGCCCATTCTTTGTGGCTGGCATGTATGCAAGGTCATTGATGTGGGGATGTTCATACAGATCATGAGATCCAATCACGCATACATTCCACTTTCTTGGCCTGCTCACACACAATCACATACATCTCACCGTCAATTTCCAATACAGATACCAGAATCAACATTATGAATAAAAATCGATTGATTGTTTTGAATCTAAAGGGAAAATTGAAGCAGAAGAAGAAACTAACAGATTGGTGAAGGCGGGATTTCCGAGGGAATTTCCAGTGATGAACTGAGATAGCAAGTTGTTGTAAGGGCGAGTGTCGACGATCTCCTCCGGATCGATGCCGGCGAGGGGATTTCCGACGGGATTTCTGACGTTGTCCATCCCACTCTGCAGACTGGTGAGGCCAACGCCGGCGAGGCCCTTGAGGATTTGGGGGACATCGGGGAGAACGACGCCGCGGATCTGCCAGTTCTGGCGGGTTGTGACGTCGGCGCAGCCGTCTTTGCCGTACTTCCGGATCACGCTGGCTAGGTATCTGGTTTGTTCGCTTGTTGTGACCCCGTTTGGGAGCTTCAATCGCATCATAAATCTCCCATCTGTTCATATTCGCCATTTCGTTTCATTTCCATTGCATAAATGAAGAAAATTTTTGGGATTTTTTCTTTCTTTTTAGTTCAAATGCAAGATTCTATGTCTAATCCATCGACTTACATCATGTACCAAATTTTATGGAAATTCAAAATCACCCAAATAACATTTGAGGGAGCTGCAAAATTTATGCGATCATTCTCCCTCCGACCATTAAATATTTGACCATTCAAAAATAATTTTTTTTTTAAATAAATAATGAATTGTCAAAATTTGAAACCAGCTAGAATAAGATTTGATAGGAGGAGACAAGTATATTCTTAACTTTTTTACATAAAATGTTTGTAATTTTCCTATCCTTCCTCCCAATGTATTTCACTCTCACTGAAAATTTAACAACTATTTAAAAAAATAGTCAAAATGTAAGTTTTTCGACATGCTATGAAAGATTTGAACCCAACTCAATATAATTCAATAGGTTAAAAAGCATTAATAGAATTTTGAGATGACAGATTTAAACCCAACTTAATATAATTCAATGGGTTGAAAACATTAATAGAATCTTAAGAGGGCAATACCTAGTGACTAAAAAAAACACAAAATAAGATAAAATTACTAGTCTTTTTATAAATTTAATTAATGTTATATGTTTTAACTAATTTGAGTCATGATTTTAATTAGTTGTGACTTTTATGTATATAGATTGTTATTATTTGTTATATATTTATTGAGAGGGCAAATTTGTCTTTTGACTTTTATCCAACTTGTACATATTATAAAATTTTGTGGTGTAGTTTTAATGGTAGAAATGAATCCATAGATCCTTCCTCCCCATGTGCTTTTCTTTTATCTATCAATCTTAGACCATAATTAATTAATATATAAATTTGTTACTTACTTGAATTACTTTTTACTTTAATGATTCAATATTTAATTAGAAAAATCCATTCAATCATGACATTTTAGTCAATAAATAAATAAAAAGTTAAATCATGCCTTGCCCAGCCATTCCTAAATAGCACCAAATACACATTAACAATATATATTAAAAATAACCATCACTCTCATAATCAATTCTCAACCATTGAAATTCTAACCTAATCTTTGACCCTTGAAACAATTATTTTATTTTAATCCTAAACTTTTAAAATACCTACTTTAATCCTTAATTCAATTTTTTAATAATTATTTTAATTTTATTATTATTTTACCATTTAGAGAAATAATTATCACCCAACCTCCATCTACTCTATTAAACATCATCAAAACTTTAATAAATAAGAGAAAAAAAAATGCATTAAAAGACATATTTTTCTTATTTTTAAAAAAATTAAAAATTTGTCAAATTTTTTATAGATGAACTGCACATGAGTGCCAACCAATAAATACCAAATCTGGTTCACTTCGTTGTTATACTTTCTTTGTTTTTATAAATAATTTTTTAATATCGGTAGATTTCACTTCATTTTTAATAGAATACTAATCTAGCCACTAATAAAGATAAGAAAAATCAAATCGAAAAAATAATTTTAATTTTTAAAATTGGAGAACTAAACCGAAGAAATCCGAGATGAAAAAAATTAAAATAGACAATTTAAAAGTGGGGAGACCGAGGGAAAAAAAAACTCACATTGATGCTTCCTTCTATGGAAGAGGCCAAGCCACTTGAGCCTAACATCAACATCGTCTTTATTAAGCTTTGAGGCATCAATTTGGTCCATTGAAAGCTTTGAAAGCTCTTCAATGCCGTTTTCCATGAACAGCTTCATCGGCTCCTTCTCTATCTTCACCTTCTCCTGCGGATTTATCCCTTCTCTGAACTTCTCCTTCACCACCCAGTACCCATCTCTCTCCTCCACTCGCGGCTCCACTCTCCCCTCCTCCACCGCCACCTCCGCCGGCGCTACCACCGGCACTGCCGCCACTCGCCGCCGCCGCCCACCGGAGCGCGCCGGAGGACACAGAAACGGAGATGACACAGACGATGACATGGCTGATTGATTTTGGACACAGTACAGAGAGATCAGAAATGTGGGTGTGGAAGTGGAGGGGGAGAGATTATATGGGCTCTCTCTTGGAGGCCTTTGGACGCCTTCAAAGGCCAAGTTTTTTGGATTTTAGGAACATGGGTCCCCCTTTTTTTTCTTTTTTTTTTCCCTTAGTATTGGTTTTTGAGTTGTCTTTTTGTTTTTCTAGCCCCTCTTTTAGAAGTGGCCACCAAAAAAAAGAAAGAAAAAAAGGTGTATCGTAAGTTGGGTGATTGGGTTGGTTGCCAATGCGGAGGGGTCAAATTTTTACCCGCAAAGTTCTTTTAAGTCCAGTTTGGTAGTTAACTCGGATTTTTTTGGTTGGAATGGGAGTTTGTTTTAGTAGAGTTGATTGGGTGTTCTACTACGAGTTTTAGGTACTCTATAAACTTTCGATCATTCAATCAACTTATATATATGACTCAATATGTGTTTATGTTAATCCACGTTAAAATATGAGAAATTTACTAGTATTACAAGAGTATAGATATTCACGGCTTGTCATATCTGCATCGTATTAAAAATGATGTGAGGTTTTTCTATCAAGGCATGTTATCTATTTGTTAAAAGAAAAAATCAAAGTAGTAATCAAATTGATTATTAGAAAAAATCTAAAAGTTAATCAACTAAAATGTTTAATTTAATTTAATTAATGTTTAACTCTGTTTCCTTTTCTTTTATTTTTTCATCCATGCATAAATTTTAGTAATAAATTATAACACCTGGTGTCGTAAAAAAAAATACATATATATATTAAAAGATTGGATTTATTAGAGAGTTAATTTCTTAGTGTCTTCCATCATCTATTTGACAACTTACATCACATACTTAATATATTACTCAAAACAACTGAACAACAAACATGTGGGGTGGGGCTTATCTTCTTAGGAATTTTATATTGTTACTCATTATTAAATTAATTTATTCTCTCTTTAGATTTAGAAACATTGAACAATGTTATATAATCAATATCATTTTTTCTTCTTCTATTGCCCATTGTTTCCTTCCTAACTAAGTCTTCTTTTTAAGAGATGGGGTTGAAAGCTTAATAGGTCGGAGGATTATAGCTTCGAATCTCACACTTTTTTTGAATTTTTTGAATTGTAATATTAAAAAGAAAAGTTATGACTAGATTTAGTCAAGTAATTCATAATTAATTAGTAAAGTAATGTTAGCTCGATAATTAACACCTACTATTTTCTTGGAGTCGGAGGTTCAAACCTCCATACCCAAAATTTGAATAAATATACATATTACTTCTATTAACATATTTGAATTAATACATGAAGTTTAACTTGTTGACCCGAAAAATTCAACTCATCCATCCAAAAAATCCAATTTCATTTAATGATGCATCAATTTCATTTACAGCTTTCTTTTTCTTCAAAGATGAACTTAATTAAGACTTTTAAATGTATTAAGAGTTCAATTAAGAATATAAAGATTTTTTTTTTTTGGGACAAAATTGAAAATTGTAGAAAAAATAAAATGAAAAAAGTGTAGAAGGAAAATAAAGAAAGGAAGCAATAACCTTTACAGGGTTTGAAGGGTCGAGGCGACGAGCCGCCGCCGACTGAGAAAACATGTGGCTCAGCCTCCAGTATTACTATATCTCCAAATCTTCCATTTCCACCGCTTACTTTTCAATTTTATTATTATAATATTAATATTAATATATATATATTGCCTTTTTTTTTTGTAATTTTTATATTTGTTCTTCAATACTTGAGCTTTGGTCAATGTCAAGGGGTGCAACTCATTGGTCCATTTGACCACTGGTTTATTTGATTTGTGTATTTTTAAAACTGTCTTTTTATTTATTTTAATTTTTTATTTTCAAAATATTTATTTTAGCCTCTGTTATTTTTTTTTTTCAGTTTTTTAATCACAATATTTCATTCACTAAATTTTTTGAAATATTGCTGTAAATTTGTATTAAAGAATTTTCACTGTGTAAAAATTTTACAAGCAGAGATCAAAATGATCAATTTTAAAAGTATATTACCAAAATAAAGATTTTAAAAATATAGAAATTAAAATGAACAAAAAATATATAGACTCAAAGGAACAAAAACTAAAAATATATAAATAGTATTTAAATCTAAATTAGATTTAATCAAATTCTGGGTAGTGAGTTTTCGTGATTCATATTAAATTTTGAGAGATTTATTAATCGGTTCTTGAACATTTTCTATTCAAAGAAGTCAACATTTTAGATCTAACGTTCTTGTTTTTTGAGCAACTTAAGTTAATATTCACAACCCCATAAAAAAATGTTAACATTCACTCACATCTAGATGCTAGATATGAACTTTTCCAAATAAATAATATTATAAATTTAACATTAACTATACTAAAACTTAATGTACACAAAAGTACCCATCAAATTCTATCAACTGACTCCTATCTTAAAAACATTTTTAAACCTATTAAATGACACAAAATATATATATATATATATATATATATATATATAAACAAATGTGTTTAATAAAAAAAAATTATTTTTAAATTTATGCCTTTTTATTAACAATTTTCTTTATAGCATAATCCAATCATTGTATTTTTTTATTTATTCATTTTTGTCCATCTACTACCAAAACTTCATTGTGATCCTTATACTTTAAAAATTGATCGGGCCTAAGCACATATTATGTTTTTTGGATTGTACTCTTAGCGGCTATTTGACATTGGGTGTATTGGAATTCATTTATTTCTCTCAGGGTTGGGTTGCTTTGGGTGGGAATAGTTTCCAATGAAATTATTTTTGAAAAAATAGTGAAAACAAAGCTTCCTAGTAAATGGACACAAATACTCCCTTCCCACTAGCCAAATAAATCCCTCTGCACGAGTTGGCAATGAGAATAGAATTAAAAATAAAATAATAAAAAAAATCCAAAACTGGAAATTAAAAAAAAAACCTATATCATATTAATCTTAAAACTGGAGTGGAAAATACTTTACAGACACAGGACAGGACAGAGAGATCTCTAAAAGTAGATCAGTTACAGAGAGAGACTTACAGTGACAAGTTGAGTTTAAAGAGGACAAAGTAAATAAACAGCAACCAGCCTCTGCCATACTCTTCTTTCTAAAATTAAGTGGCAGGCAGCAGCATTCTCAACAAACTGGGCTTCTCTTTCTCTTTTTTTTTTTTTTTTTTTTTATCTTTTCTTCTTTTTCCTTTTGTGGGTATTTGACAAAGTTAATGACACAGAAAGGTTACAATGGCAGCTAACCTGATAATTCACCATCATTTTAGCCACCAAATGCAGCCAGAAACTTTCGCTTGCTTGCTGCATCTTCGTGCAAGACTACGACATCACTTACTTTGTCGAACAGCTCTTCCAGCCCGCGAACGCCGAGGCTCTGGAAGTCCAAGGATTTCTTGTACCTCTGCAGGTATATCGCCTCGAAACATCCCAAGAAGATTCTACACGAATAGCTGACAAGGATCTCCTGCAGCTCGTGTTTGAACTGCTCCAGACAGTGGTCGTTGTCGTTTCTGCACTGACCTGTTGTTGTCTGATTGGTTTTTCCAATGCCCTTCTTCTCATTGTGTTCTTCGAGAACCACTCTTTCTTCGTCCGAGTATTCTTCTGATGAGCCCAGGCATGGAGCAACATCAACTGCCTCTTCCAACGTACTCTTACCTTTCTTGTTTTCTTTCCTTGATAATATCAAAGGCGGTGCGCTCGGGCATGATCGGGAGTTTCGAAGGAAGACAGATTTCTTGTTACCTTTGCCCTCTACAATGAGGGCGTCTCCCATCTTCTTAAAGAGATTCACAAGCTTGACACCAGGCTCGGATGTGTATAGTGGCCTCCCAAAGACTTTCTGGTACTCGGCACGGACTTTAGTGACGGGTAAGCACCCTCCAGAAAGTTCGAGCAACTTAACCAACTGCCCCTTTAGAACATTTGAGTCTCCCATCTGCGGCCACCAAGCCGACTCGTTCTGGTCCCCGCATGAAACAGGACCCGTTGGAACCTCATTCAGACCACATGGAAGACTCTGTGACCTCAAAGTTGGAGGTGCACAAGGAACTGTCAGATTATTGTTGTACTCAGATAAAGACTGAGAGACTACAGAAAAATCCCTCAGGTTGTAATAGCTCTGGGAGATTCCTCTGTAGACAATAGCTTCCTCCTCATTTTGGCCATCCGCGTCATTGTTGATATGGCATCCCTTGAAATATCCAGAAATTTCGGCTCCTCCTCCACGGGAAGTCAACACCTTGGGGGCAAGTGCAAAGCCTTCACCACGAGCCACAGTCGGCCAGTCCCAAACGAACTTCCCGGCATTGCAAAGGGCAGACGAAACACCCACACCAGAAGGGATGACAAGTATCACGTTATACCCACGTTGACCTAAAATGTGAAGTGCTGGAGCAAAATCGACATCTCCAGATATGAGCATTATAGAAGACGGGGGAGGGTTGTCAAGGGCAAAGAGAAACATATCGACCAGTATAGCCTTGTCGGCAGCATCCTTCCGACCATTCGGCACATCAATGAGTTTGACCCCAGTTCTCTGACACCCTCCTCTCAGCCGTCGAGGAAAGGCATTGAAATCCCCATATGCAGAAAACATCATAACTGCTCCTTTTATTACGGGGTGCACCCGCAGAGCCATTCTTATATTACCAGCTACATCTTCAGGGCGTACGTCACTAGGAACAGGGCAATTCTCGATGTCCCACAGGATGGCCATGGGACCATCGGGAGAACTTCGAGTTTGCTGATTTGCAGGAGCCTGAGAAACATTCCTGCTCAAGTCTTCCATTTGGGTTCGCCTTTGCTCCAATTATTCAGACTAAGCGAGCACTGTTGACACATTCCAACAAGCCACCATTATTTCCTTTTGAGAATCTCGTGTTACTAAAAGGGTTGATTAAATACAATGCACCAGAACAAAATGTAACCGAAAAAAAAATTCAAAACCAGCAGACATTCTTTTCCCTTTACTTTTCTTGGATAGGAAGTCTAGTACAAATTCCGAGAAAACATTATGTTAGTATTAACACAATAAGGATAATAACTAGAAGAGTTGGTCATTTGAACTTCAAGTCTAACAATTGATCCAAAAAAGTTGAAATTCAAAGTCACGGTTACAGAATCAGAGTTATCTTAAACAATTCAACTAAACGTCGGTTCATCAAATACTTGACCAAACACTTGTTGCATGCATCAACTAGGCTGATAGAATAATATGTCTCAGTTCTACCAATTTATATAAGTACTTTACTTAAGTACGTGGGTTTGCTTATCTAAGTTACAGATTTATTAATCCCACAGATTGCATAAACGGGGACTTGTGAAACACACATTTTATACTACAGTCTAACTTTTACAAATCGTAAACCGGCAAACTAAATATAGGTTAAAGAAACCCTTCTCTGTTTTCTTTACACGCTCATTTGCATGATCCAGATAACGTAAACTCAGCCTTCCAACACCCAAACAACTAAACCGTGAGCCAAACATCCCCTTTGGGTTTCAAAACCATGTAGAGCACAAAGTAGGGGGAAATTGTACATGCATTACTATTGTAAATAAAGTGAGAAGCCCAGGAAATTAAATATACTGATCCTCACAATGGTTGGATCAAATGGATACATTATGCCAAGAGGTTGGCTTCATGTCTAAGTAATTTGGTCTGTGTCTCACTAACATTTTGTGTTTAAGATTTGGGGAATTACACCTGGCTATCCTCATGACTCATACTTACCAATCTGAAACCCAGATCATAAAGCCACTTCATTACCACACGATTTTCAAGGTGTTAATCCCGTCACATAATAGCCCACAAACATCAAAAAGCTTTCAACCTTGAGTAAGTAACGGGAACTCAGAAGAAAAAACTGCAACTTACTGCCCCCAAACTATTGTCAATTTTGTTGCAGCATAACATTTTAATGGTGAAAATCACTTATCCAAACACTTGATCTGCACCAATTAAACTGTTTACTTGCCACATCAGTATCTAAACAAAAGCACCATCCTGAAGGAATTACGGGGGAGAATGAGAAAATTGTTCCAATAAAGAATCTCGAAGCTTCAAGCAGATTTTCAGAGATTCGGCGGAGTGTACCAAAGACGTAAGACCAAAACTAACAATATCCCCAAAGCCCCAGGAAAACAACTTCAAGGAGAAAGAATAAATCGATAGCACAAAGGAGAACTAGTTCATCGATAACCTATCCGATGATTTCCCAATCACTCACCAACCGACCATCAAATTAAACACAAATATAACCTCAAAAGGTCATACCAAACCAAGTTCAATAGACAACTTCAATTGAACTACACGATTAGCATAAAACCCAAGAAAAAATATACCTCGTAATGACGCAAGAGATTCTCGGCGTAGCAGCCGCCCCAGCCCACCTTGGATCCCGAAGAACAGAAAGCGGAGTTCGTAAGAGATCTGAAAGCAATCTAAAAGATACAGAAGATCCGTTGGCTTATACGAATTAAAGAAAATTTGTGAGAAGAAGTAGAGAGTAGGATACAGAAGAGGGAGACGAAGAATACGCTGTATACCTGACCTGAAGAAGAAGAAAACCAGTCTATGGGTAACAAAGTTTCGATTTTTATCCTCTACAACAAAATAAAATGAAAATCAGATTGTGGGTTTCTTAAATTATTAAAACAAAAAAAAAAAGTTTGTGAATTTCTTGTAAGAATTTATAGTAATAATACTCTAGTCGTCTTATTTTATGTTATTTTGTATTTTCGTTATTAAATATATTTTTTGTTCTAGAGTTTATGACTTTTTAATCTTTAAAAAATTTAATTTCATTAATTATCTATTAAAATTTGTCAGTTATCAAATGTTAGAATAGATGTGTTCGAAAAACAAAAGATTTTATAGGTGTTTCTCAGAATCTCAACAATAGAAAAAAAGAACTGTTGTGTGAATTAAGAAATTATATTTTTTTTATTTAGATAGATTATTTATAAAGATTGTTATTATTAATACAAATATTTTGGTTAATTATGTTTTTTTTTAATAATTGTAGGGTGAATCCCAAACTTCTCGCTCCCACCGGACTGCTAATGGAAATAGACTGACAACTGGAGATATTCGTGTTACTTTGTATACACTGGTTTATACACGAATCCGTGAGTTATACCTATCAACCAGGTCAACCGACGCCTGCATCACCACTACGGAAACGAAATTTCCTTAGTCATTTTTCTGTGAAACAAATCCAAGTCTTTTCCGTCCGCCTTCCATCCCGCGTTCCTGGCGAATACCATATATGATCAAGAAAAGAGTACCCATAATCACATGAAAACCATAAAGTAAAATGTAGATTATTTTTTTCAAGTACAACAAATTGATAGTAGGAAGATTTTAAACTTCGAGTCTTATCATATGAAGTTATTATGACTTACCAGTAGGGCTTACCAACTAAAAGTTGATAGATTATTTTTATATTAAAGCAAAAAATATTTTATTTTATGGATATGTTTCATTGAATTTAAAATCAAATATTTGGAGTCAATTAATAAAATACATTTTTTTCATGTCATATCTCGTTGAGTTTAATGTTTAGTGATAGCAAGGGTGTTCATAGTACAATAAAGATAGCTCATTTTTATTTTTACCATCAAAATCATAATTTTGAAAATAAAAATTTGAAAAGGAAAAAAAGTAAAATATAGTTAAAATATCAAAACAAATAAAATATAGTGAAGATATCTTATTTAATCAATTAGTTATTTTTTGCCATAAATTTCAAACAATTTAATGTATTTAAAATAGTATTTAATGTGAATCATTAATACTGTAAAAAAAAGATCATTAATACATGATCAGCACTATATTAATTAATCAGTCAATAAAATAATGTTACTTTTACCAAATCTTAATTTAACTCAATCGTTAAAATATATATTTTTAATAAAAAAGTCGGTGCTTGACACTCATCCTACTCATTGATATTACTTATAAAATAATCTATAAATAAGTAATGGATGCTTTTCTATCAAAGAAGAAAAAACAACATAGTAGGAACAAATAGGGGATGGTGGGTCCCCACTCGAACCTCAAGCAAAGTTTTACCATTGAGGTTAAAAGGAGTAATTGCATAAATGCATTTATTTCATCAACTAAATCTCTCTCATTTGATAATAATTTAATCAAAATATATCGACCAAAACAAACATTTTAAAATGAACGAAAATAAAAATACAAAAATCAAAACTACAAATTTTAAACAAAAAAAAAAACAAAAATTTAATCCCAAGAGACTGGGGCTCAAATATCCTCTCTCCAAATCTTTGAAATTTCGTTAATACATGAGTATCCCTTTATCGACACTATTAATTTTATCTTTATAGATATATTTAAATATATATATTAATAATCTAGCAGATTTACGTAATTTCCAATACGACATTGACGTGATAATCTATGAATAAAAGATATTACATAGTAAGACACAAAAATCCATCCAAGTCTTTATCTCATCTCCTCTCTCGTCTCTTATTCTTATTCTTTCATTTTTAAGCGTCTCTCTATCGTGATTCATTTATCTATTTTTAAATAGGATGTACGCAACAAATTCAGATAAATACTATATTTAAACATAATTTAACTAGTTAAAACACTTGTCTTTCACGAAAAATAAAAAAAATTAAAATTTTCTTTTTAAAATATCAAAAATTCAAATTCTCGTCTCATATGCTATACTAAATTTTTTTTTAATAACTTGGAAGGTCCACCGATTAATTTTATTGTCTTATTTTAGTATACACCAATTAATTAATTCCTATTACGGAGATAAAATTATTGGTGGAGGCAGCCATAAGTCAACAACATAATTAATGGTTTTACACCAGAGGAAGAAAGTAAAAAAAAAATTCTAATCTCTCTCTATTATTTAGTGATTATTATTACCGCATATAGATTTTGAAATTTGCATTATACATATAAACATTATTATTATTTAATTACGAGTACTGTATGTATGAAAGTTATTGGCTTCAAATATGAATTTAATTTAGTGATAATTAGTTTAAAAAAAATTAGTTAGTATCAATTAAGAGATTAGGATTCTACTTAAAAAAAGTGTCGCAAATAATAATAATAATAAATAAATAAAGAAACGTGTCATTTGCCGGAAAGAAAAGGCAAAAAAAAAAAAAAAACTACGTCAACTTGCCGTGGATTTTATCTCCGATATTAATAAATTTTAGCCGGCTTTGGCTGGGGACTTTGACAAGCCAGTGAAATGGCCATAATCGTCAAATTTCTCGGGAGGATCAGTCGGCAATCTACAGCGGAGTTCGTTCGTCGCCTAGCGATTCATATTTTTAAATTCTATTTATTGAGTTTTCCTTTTATAGGCGAGCAGCATGGGTACGCAATTACGTCGTGTATAGATCAAATTACGTAAGACAGATTGGAAACGGATCTGTAGCTGCAGCTCCTTCGATTTCTTCCTTTTCAGCTTACTCTCGCTTATTCTGCCGCCATAACCAACCGGAAAATGGAGTTGAAACCGGGATTGTCGGCTTTGGTCACCGGCGGGGCTTCTGGGATTGGTAATTTCGTTTAATTCCGTTTTGTTTGTTGCTGAGTGGAGTGGAGTTTAGGGGCTGAGCGAGCTCGGATTTTTTGTTTATTATAGACGATATCTGTTGCTGCAACTGGTTGCGTGAATCGAGCTGTATTAACCTTGATTCACTTGTTATAAGTTGTGTTCATTAGAGTCGTAGTACTACGTCATGATTATTGATTTCACCGTCAACGACTTTGGAACTGTTATATTGATGGGCTGTCTAGCGATTTGTTATTTCTGTGTCGAACTGATTAAGCGTTTGGTTGCGAGCTTCTGGATTGTGAATGGAATAGTTCCACTCGATCATATATCGAGATATATAGGTCTTTCTTCTTGGAACAGCTTGCACAATGGCGCAAGATTGAGCAGACAGTCCTCCCCTGTTTTTAAGCGTGCGATTTTATCAGGACACGAGTTATGTTGAATCACGTGGGAAATTTTAAAAACTTGCATTCTTGGCTTTAGAAGTTTAAAGGTTTGGTACTCTAACGGTGGTATTGCCTTCTTTTTATTTTCATTATTTATTTTTGACAAACGGTTTTCTTTGTTAAGAATTCTTAGTATGATATATTCATATATATAGTACTGCTATTATATGTCATGTTTCTTACTAATAGAAAAAGAGCAGTGAATTTTTAATTTACGGGCTGGAAGGGCCACTCGATATCTAAACAAAAATCAGTTCATTTATCTTAAGTGCAGTGATTTTATTTTTATTTTCTAATATTTGGGCATTTGATGGCATGATCGTTAAAGTCTGTTATTTGGTGGTTATTCCTGTTTAGGTAGAGCTATTTGCTTAGCTCTGGCAGAGAAGGGAGTATTTGTGACTGTCGTTGATTTTTCTGAAGAAAGGGGACAGGAAGTTGCATCCATTATCCAACAAAAGAATGACAAGGTTCATTCTAAATTGGAGATTCCACCTGCCATATTCATAAGATGTGATGTTACAAGTACAAGTAAGTGGAATCTTCTATCTTATAAATTTTATGGGACGGTTTCTTATTTAAAAAATGCTGGGTAGTTTTCTATCTCTTGTAACTGTTTAGTTAAATTGCTTGTAGTTATCATCACTAATCAGCAGTTATACTACAATCATGGCTATAGTTGTTTTAATGTTTACATGAAAGTTTAATACCATTAATGAGGTATTCACAACCAGAGTTAAAAAAAAAATTGTTGAGGATTCCGGAATGCCATGGGCTTCTAGAGCTAGGGTGCTTGTCCAGTAGAACAACCATATAGTTGAGACTTGAGGGCCAAATTTGTTGCCGTTTTTTTATGACTTCTTATGAAAGGAGCCATATTTGATCATTTACTTATGAGAAATTGTTGCATTTGTGAAAATTTATCACGTTTTGCACTAATACATGAAGTATAAATGCTTTTTTTTTAATGAAGTTCACATCCTCTTCAAATTCATTTATTAGAATTGGCTGATGCTTTTAGATGCCTAGACTATTGAAACAAGGCATCGAATATGGCTTTGCATGCTTCTTCCACAAGGAGTCATCGAACATGGTTCCTTGTGAGAATTTTTTCCATTCGTGAAAATTTATCATGTCAAACAACCATGCTAAACGTGAGGTATAGATGCTTTTTTGTTTTTATTTTTAACTTTTTACTTCATGTCCTGCACAGATTCATTTATCAGAATTAGTTTGCTACATTTCGGCACTTAGACAATGCTTGGATGCCTTTGGTTGATGGTTCCTTATGAAGAATTGTTGCATCGTACAAATTTATTATGTTGCTGCATGAATACGACAAACACAAAGTGTAGACACTTTTTTTTTTTTTTTTTAATTTTTTAATTTCAGGTTTACTTCATATCCACAATAAATTCATTTATTAGAATAAGTTGATGCCTTTAGATGTTTACACAATTTTCACACATTTTGGCTGTTGAGCAGGTGACCTACAGAAGGCTTTTGGCAAGCACGTAGCAACATATGGAGGATTAGATATTTGTATCAACAGTGCTGGAATTGGCAGCAAAATACCATTCCATAAGGATCAAACTGATGGTACTAAAACATGGAGACGCCTTATTGATGTGAACCTAGTTGGTGTCATAGAATGCACTCAACTTGCGGTATGCCTTTACATTAGACTTGGTTTGGCTTTCATCGTACTTCTACTACGGAGTGCACTTACTTGTTGAAGACAAATTGGTTCTGCTCTTTGGCTTGCATGGAAATAGGAAATTATACCCATTGGATGCCTGGGTAACAGAGTTTTGAAAGTGCTCTTATCCTTTCCCTTTTTTAAATTTATTTTCATTCAAGGAAACAGAGTCTTGATGAAATGTAGAATTACACAAAACTAGCAGCAACTAACATGGAAAAGGATGCCTGGATTTTTCATTAGTTTATGTTATCTCTATACAAGTCATATACTAAACTGAATGATGGTAAAAGGCGATCATGTGCATATCACATTACCTGCTAGTGGTGTGCATGTCTTGCAAGATATTAATGGTTGTTATATAACAAGGTCTTCATGGGTGGTACACTTGCACAGCTCTTGTATTTGATCTGTCTAACTTCATTTTTATTTTTCTTCTTCCTTATATCTTTCTATTTTGAGGGACCATCTTAATGAAATCTTATTCTACCTTTTCATACTTCTTTCCTAAATCAATCTCAACAAAAATTAGAGGTCATTTGAAAAATATAAACAATATAAACAATCTTTTTCATAAGTCCTTTGAATCCAAACCAATGCAGTTTCATATTTAGTCTGATTAAAAGAACTTTACTAAGGGCGTCCTTAATCCTATGAATTGTCTTGGCAGTGAAAGAAATTTCTTTGAGATTGGTTATAGTCCTTGAGAATTTGATTATCCTACCTTTTTCCATCTAAATCTATTGGGGCGACTTCCAGTTTAATTCTTGGAAAATACCTTGTCATCCTTCCCAAATGAACTAATAATGGTTAACTTAAAAATATAGTTGTGTAGGATCTTTTGGAGGAAAGAGAGAAGAGTTGATATTGGAGAGAAGAGGAAAGGAGAACGCCATTCAATTTTTGACCTTTCTAACATCCTATGATATGCATTTACCTGTGTCCTTCATGATCGTAACCTTTGTTCATACTAAAGGTTTTTTTTTTTTTTTTTTTTTTTTTTTTTTTTTTTTTTAATGAGAAACAACGCTTTCATTGAGAAAAATGAAAATAGATACAAAAGAACAACACGGGCATACAAAAAGACAGCCCAGAAAGAGCGAGCCCCCTAAAGAAAAGGACTCCAATCCAAAAGAATGAGGCCCAACTGATAATTACAAAAGGTCTTAGTGTCGAACCTCTGTTCATGCTAAAGTAAATTAAGTACTTTTTATTTGTCAGAGAAAAGAAGATCCGATATCAATCGCTTCTTTCTATGACGTGGCAAGAAAACATTCATGGGTTAAGTTTTTTAAAGAGTTTAACAATTTCTGTTTGCCTTATTCTGGAACATCTTTACTGGTTTGTCTTTCAAAGAGGGAAATTAAGTGTGCACTGTTGGTCCCACTATAGACACCCTATTAAAGTTTCTTGAACTCATTCACTAACAACTAATTTGTTGTTGCCTCTCTCTGCTGCGTGGACCAGATAAAGACCATGGAATCAATGGAAAAACCTGGTGTAATTATCAACCTAGGTTCTGCTTCAGGTCTTTATCCACTATTTGCAGACCCTGTATACACTGGATCCAAAGGTGTTTTATCTGTCCTTTGTTTGCCTTTTGTTCTCTCAAATCTGATGCAACTTATTTTTCTAAACTGTTTATGGTTAGTTATGTCTTAATGCATGAGGATGATTGAAAATATAACTTCAAATTTATGTTTCTTTATTTCTAGGTGGTGTTGTTATGTTTACTAGATCACTTGTGCCGTACAAACGTAAGGGCATTCGCATCAATGTGCTTTGTCCTGAGGTAAGAGGATAAGTTGAATAATTTTGGCATTGTTATCCAATGTTAAAAAAAAAAAAATCTTGATACTCGAACAACATCTTCTATCACCAAAGATATGATTGCTAAAAGGGACATGCACAAGATTTACAAGATTATGAGTGCTATGCGACTGTATTGTGGCTAACTTGAAGCTCTCATGACAATTTATTTTGTACTCAACTGTTCTTTTTGATGGTTCAATTACATTATCTTTATTTTTGACTTATGTATTACATGCTACAGTTTAACCTACTATGTTTTTTACTAACTGGAGTGATTTTAAATTGGTATTTAGGACTTTATGAACGAGGAAGCATTATCCCTTGTTGGTTCTGTCTCTAGCTTGAGTCAAATTGTTATGCAATTCCTATCAGTGTTTAGCTTTTGTAATGTTGTCCATTTTTAGATCGTCCCATGGATTAATTTTTTTGCTTATAGTTCTTAGTCTATATAACCTTTTAGTCTGTTTGCAGTACAAGCAAATATTTATCTGCGTTTGTTATCTACCTGAACTTTCTTTGCAGTTTGTAAAAACAGAGCTGGCTGCAGGAACAGGAGTGGATGAAAAGTTCTCTAAACTGTTAGGAGGCTTTGTTCCCATGGAGATGGTGATTAAAGGTAAGGTTTGCTTTTCAATGTCCTTTCCTTCCGCAACATTTTTTTCATTGTAGATGCAGTAATGTACTCAATTATCACTCTATTGAAGAGTTCTCTCCAGCTGTTTACAGAGTATAGTTGGATGATAAAAAGAACATGCTTCTATATTTTATTAACTACTAATAGCTCTTGGCATACACTTTTAAACATAGCACCATACTGAATTCAGTAGTTTTGTTTAATTTATTCTTGGGTTACATTAAAGAAATTAGCAGGTCAAATTAAAAGAAGACAATAAAAAACTCTCTTCAGGTTTGAATTCTTTTATGATGCTTTTAAATTGCACGTATTTTAAAAAATAAGCCTTCATTTGTTTCTCAATTATAGGTACACTCGTGCTTAATCTCATTGTGTGAATTTAGTTGAGCATGGCTGAAACTTGTGCTGCTTGCCTTTTCCCGTTGAAGTCAGATTCTGATATTCCATGCTTCAATGCTCTTTAGGTACTTTTGAACTTATTACTGATGAGAGCAAAGCTGGTGAATGCCTATGGATTACTAACCGCAGAGGGATGGAGTACTGGCCCACCCCTATAGAACAAACAAAATACTTGGTTCATTCCTCAAGAAGGAAAACATCTTCATCGACAATTTCTCGGAAAATTGATATTCCCCAAAGTTTTGAGAAAGTGTACGTAATGTTCTATGCTTTCACCCTGTCTAGGTTTGAGATTATCTGAAGTGAAACTATGGTTATCTCGAAGATTCCATTCAATGAAGCATGATTTTTCGATATGGTGGTTGTGAAAATTGGAAATTTAATTGACTGAAGTGCAACTCCATGCACTTTTTAGTCTTGGCTGTCCGTGATTTGGTGAACATAGATAAATAATAATATCAAGTTATGTGCCAATATTATTTTTTTGTAGTAACATGTTGGCTGCAATGTTTTAAATTGATCTACTCGTTCATCACTTGTCAGTAATTGCTTACAATTTCATCTAACTGTTTCTTCCAGAGTTGTTCATACTCTGAGCCACAATTTTCGTGGTGCAACCAGCATAGTGCGCACACCATTGAGATTGCCCATCAAACCAGATCATGTTCTCGTCAAAATCATATATGCTGGTGTAAATGCAAGCGATGTAAGTATCTAAGTCTCAATAAATTTTATTATTATACAGTGTTTACTATTGCAGAAACACTTCATGTTCTTAGTTGCTTGTTTTCTTGTGTTTGACAACCTTACTGGTCTTTGTAAGTTGCAGCTGCACCTTTTTTATTTTATCTGAACCAAGGTTCTGTCTGATGTAATAGTGCAAAGGGGATAGAGTTTATCTGAGGGTGATTGTTCTAGAAAGATATTGTTTTGACTCTAACTTAGAAACTGAAATTTTCTTCAAATGACCGACTTTTATGCTAATAGATGATGTTAGTTTAGTCTTGGAGACAATGAGACCAGATCATCTGCCATCTATGTTATATTCAGAACTTACTATCTGAGTTCTAAATCTTCATGCTTTAACGATCCTCCTCTTACTGACCTAGTATATACCTATGGTAACACTGACAATGATGTGAATTTTTTGCTTTGCCATGCCATGGTTGGAATACTTTTAGTCAATTTTTTGTAAAAAGATCTAATTATTTTTAAGAATACTGTGGAAAGAAAAATTTGTTGGGAAACTGTCTTCTCTTTAGAAGAGAGAGACTTCTGTCATCAAAATAGACGAAAAAGGTCAAATGCATCATGACATCTAGCATTTTCTTCAATTATTTGCACTCTTTTCAGTACTATTCTCGTAGCTTAAAGGACTATGATGCTGTATTTCTTCTGCCTCCTAGGTTTAGGTTCTATTTCTCTAATAAATATGTACAGAGATCCGGTTTCTTTCCTACGTTCTAACTAATGGTATTATGTACAGGTAAATTTCAGCTCAGGTCATTATTTCAGTGACAGCAACAAAGATCTTCGCTCTCTCCTTCCACTAAATGCTGGTTTTGAGGTCTCAGGGAAAAGACGTTATATCCTGTTATAATGGAATAATTTGTTTCCAGTAATATTTTAGGGTTATATAGGTGCCGTTGATTTTAGGTTAATAAGACCACTACTTCTTTTGGTACTTGGTTGTTCTTAATTTCTTAAAATAGCAAAATTACTTTTCATTGCAGGGCGTGGGTATAATTGCAGCAGTTGGTGATTCTGTCACTCACCTGAAAGTTGGTACTCCTGCCGCCATGATGACCTTTGGAAGTTATGCTGAGTTTGTGACTGTAACGTTCTCTTAAAACTCTGGCTTAATACTTAAGGCTTGCGATGGTTTCCCCTTCTTTATGTATCATTTGATTCAAGTACTTCTAATCACGAACTTAAGGGTGATTTTTATTGCAGAATATGCCAATGTTTGGAATCTTGATGCTTTTGATTTTACTTGAATAGGTTCATTCAAAACATATCCTTCCAGTTCCAAGACCTGATCCAGAAGTTGTTGCCATGCTGACTTCAGGGCTAACAGCATCAATTGCTCTAGAAAAGGTTTTTTCTGAAATTTGTGACTAATTCCTTCTGCTGACCGTTATAATTACATTTTCTTCTAACAAATCTTGTCATATTCTGCTTTCTCTCAAATTTTTTTTTAACGTAGTAGTCCGATCATTTTATGCTTTACTCAGATTTTAGTTTTCTTTCCTGATGATAGTTGCTTTCACCGTTGATCTAGGCAGGGCAAATGGAATCTGGAAAGGTAGTTCTTGTTACTGCTGCTGCTGGAGGGACTGGGCAATTCGCTGTCCAGGTTCTTTCATATTTGCCTATTCTCTCGGAGTCTCTAGTACTAGCTTCTTTTCACTCTGTTTTACATATGATGTAATAATCTTAGAAGGATTTGAAGAAATATCTCAGATGTGGTGTAGATTGAAATCCTTTTATTTATTCCTGTGAGAAAATCCCTTCTAATTCTCCTCCATGCTCTATATTTTTCTACTTTCTGACAGGTGTGGTAATTACTGTTTAAATTGCTAGATAACCGTCATTAATTTCACATTATTTCCAAATGTACAGCTTGCCAAGTTATCTGGAAATAAGGTTGTTGCAACATGTGGAGGCAAGGAAAAAGCCATGCTTTTGAAAGAACTGGGAGTTGATCGAGTCATAGATTACAGATCTGAAGACATTAAAACTGTACGATTTCGAAAACCATTTTTAATTTTTCATTATACGTTTGAGTTTTATTGTTTTCCAAGTGCTAAGTTGAAACTGAAAGGACAACTTTGCTTGTGAGTTAGATCTAGATTAATGATATGGACAATCTACCTGACTACTTGGTCCTTCCAAGTACCACAAACCAAATGTTAGCTTATTCCCAATATCTAAAATATTGTCATTTTCTTCCCAAAATAAAACTGCTTTTTATGATGTCTTGGCCTGATATAATAAAAAAAAAAAAATTAAGCTGCTCACTTTAGGCTGGTTTCACGTCTAAGATAATGTCACAGTAGCAAGCTATTTTATGGACGTCAGTAGCATCCAGTTTGGTGATAAAGGTTTGAAAGATGAAATGGTTTCTACCAGATGCATTCCAATAAGCCAGTTTTTCTTTTCAATTCTAGTCATTTATTTTAAGCAGGGGCATATTTATAGTTCTCAGTTCTCCAGGTTCTGAAGACAGAGTATCCTAAAGGCGTTGATATCATCTATGAGTCAGTTGGGGGTGATATGTTTAATTTGTGCTTGAATGCGTTGGCAATCTATGGACGACTAATCGTGATCGGAATGATCTCCCAGGTTATTTTTCTAGCAAGTTTCCTCTCCATGCTGTTGCATGCTTAAATATTATTGTTATATGAACATTTTAACTGTACTGTATTTCAATTTTGTGACATCTGATTCAGTTTGTATTTTCGCATTTATTTGCTTTAATACTGTTTCCAAAGGAAAAAAATCTGAACTTTAAAATGGATGACTTTTTGTAATGTTGGAGCATGTCTTTACTTGTCATCATGGTTGTACTTTTCAAAGCAATTAAAATGGTTGTTGATGGAATATCAATCTTTTAGTTTAAGTTGTCAACGGTTTGTCCCCTGTTTAGCTTGGTGGAATATTGATTCAAGCTTATTGCTGAAAGTGAATTGTTAATACATTCTAAGCATCATTTTTTCTGCTACTGTAGCCAGATTTAGATGCAGTTGTTTTGTCTGAGTTAAAGAATGCAAGTCCACTTGCATGGTAATCAACGGGATTAATTGATTGAACTTGTAAAGTTGAAATGCATTTCTTAACACTTAAGGTATTTTAAATGAGAGTCTCCATTTTGCCACATGGTGAAAATTTTCTTAGTAGATTAATGAAGCTAACATCAGATTCACAAACTGAATTTAAGAGCATTGGTGCCAATGTTTTAATTTGAATATTACCGGAGTGAACCTGTCATAATTCATTGTTGAGGATCCGGATGAACTTTTAAACGCACAAGTGAATATATCTATCTTTATTTGAAGTCACATGTATTCCTCTGTTTTTTCCATTTTTAAATTTCTTGCAGATATAATTAATTCTTTTAGTTCTCTTTTTCTTGAATTTACTGTTGTATTGTTTCACTTTCATCTCAGTATCAAGGAGAACATGGGTGGGAGCCATCAAACTACCCAGGACTTTGCGAGAAAATTCTGAAGAAAAGCCAAACTGTTGTATGTTCCCATATCATTTAACCCTTGATGACTGTTATATAAATTCATATTTCATATATCGTCTTGAATCTATTTGTAGAGTCTCTTTTCATAAGCGGATTGGTTTGATGGTACACATTTAAAATTTTAAGGCACTAGAAAAATGTTATATTCTAGTTAGAGGGTTTTACCTTGAAGATTATACTCCTGTATTCTCGGTTGTTTTATCTCACTCATCTAAGGTCCTGAACTGATGTCTTAAAACAACTTACGTGCTTCATTAAGGACTTCATCATTATATGTCAGTATTCAAAGCAACTCGTAATTTGCCTTTATATTATTACACTGGACGGCACCTAATATGCTACATATGAATATCTAGCCAATTCAACGTCTGCACAATGTTTTCTCCAGATATCATATGAACCTATTCTACTTAATCGTCATAGATGAAGAAGTTCGAAAAGGAAAATGAAAAAAAAAAAAAAAAAAAAAAAACTTCTTCCTCACTCTACCTTTTTGTATTGATGAATTGTGCATCAATTCTGTCACTTGATTTAACTACGAGTTCTTAATCTTCAGGCTGGATTCTTCCTCATACAATATAGTCGCCTCTGGCAGCAACATTTGGATACACTATTTGATCTCTTCTCCTCGGGCAAGCTGAAGGTATTGCTTAACCTCTGCTTTGTACTGCAGCTTTATGGTGTCAGTATGCATGAGATTCTGTTCTTGCTAGACAATGATTAATACAATTAAGAATTAATAGTATCCCTTTTATTTCTTTCAGGAGGTGTTCGTTTATATTCCTACCAATTTTTATTCCTTAACATTTTTTTGTCATGGCATATTGATTCAGAGAATATAAGAATACTATATTTGTGTAATTGTTTTGTATTGTTTACTTATAATGACCAAGATATCATTGTTATATATTATAATACTATGATTACATACAAACAGAGAAAACTAGCGAGAGAGTTGCATGAGAGGAGAGATTAGTTAGAAAAAAGTCTGTGAGACAATTTGTTCGTATGGAAAGATTAGCGAGAATTGTGTGGAGATAGAAGTTAGGTAGAGGAAGTGCGATTTTATATAAGATAAACTTGGTAGAGAGAATTCATTGAGAGACAATATATGTATAAAGATAGATTAGTAAGAGAGAATTTGTGTGGAGGGAAGTTAGTGAGAGGTGCGTGTAAAGAATAGTAAGAGAAAGCATGTAGGAGTTAGTGAGAAGAGGTATGTATGGAGAGAGGTTAATTAGGTAAAAAGTGGGTTTAGTGAGAGATTATTTGGAGAGCTATTACTAGTGATAGACAATGTAATAGGAATTTAGTAAGACAATATGTGCAGATAGAAATGAAAATGGGTAAGAATCTTAATCTTTACTGCATTCTAGTGAAACAAATACATGACAGTTCTTTCATTCTTGGAAAAATCTAGTAATGTGATGGTACTCTTTGGAAATAGACACATTCTTAACTCCTTACTCACCAGAATTATTATTCTACATTCTTTGTTATCTTTTGTTTCGACCTCAGCGATAAAAATCCCCCATTGAATTCAAATCCTCTTTACAGGTTTCTGTGGATCCGAAAACATTTTTCGGCGTCCAATCCGTTGCAGACGCTGTCGAATATCTCCATTCCGGAAAGAGTGTTGGCAAGGTATAGATTTCTCTATCTTTGGAATAATGTTGAGAATGTACGAACTTCCAAATAGTATTGGTATTCTTGCACTCCTTATGTTATTCT
The DNA here is from genome assembly GCF_013281855.1 of Momordica charantia. Classification (NCBI taxonomy): domain Eukaryota; kingdom Viridiplantae; phylum Streptophyta; class Magnoliopsida; order Cucurbitales; family Cucurbitaceae; genus Momordica; species Momordica charantia. The sequence continues at coordinate 3,362,269 of NW_028275158.1, forward strand.
TTTTGTGCCAATACCGATGCAACCTACTCTGAAACAATTTTTCCTGAACAATATTTTTGGGAAAAAAAAAACAGGTTGTTGTTTGCATTGATCCAACCTTCATTGAACCAAAGCCAAAGCTCTGAACCAGAAATGTCACCTGCAAAGTTCTAACTTTGTGGATTGTCTGTGCAAGAACTCTCGAGTAAATTCTTGCTCTAACACATCCAACTTGTGCTGGAAATCTCTTCGATGAACAATAAATCACATCTTTGGTGTCAAGGGAAAAAATGGGAAAAAAAAAGAACAGTAATGAGGGGAGGGCACAGAGATCATTTATCCTCTGGTGGCTGCTGAGAAATTTCCCCAAGCAGGTGTTGTAGGAATCTCGTCACTGTGCTGTTTCAAATTATGGTCAGAGACTGATAGTACTGTTTTGTATTTTGTTTTCCATTTGGAAGGTTTTTTTTTTCCTCTTTTTAACGTGAAGAGACTCGTGTGTATTTTGTTATCCCGTTATATGTTGCATTTATATAGTTTAATTGGTTAAGACATATATTCGAATAAAATGTCATAGATTCGAATTTCTACACCCATATATTGAATTTAAAGAAAATTTAAAGAAAATGAAAGTCGTTGCAATTTTTCGTTGTACAGGAAGTAGTTTGCATGTTTTTTTTAATCTTAAAATGAGGAAAAAAATTAGTATACTCATCTCTCCAACTCAAAGTTAAAAAGTATATATATATTTTTTTGAGATACAAAGTTATGAAGCTTTTTTAGATCATGAATCAAAAATCTCAAAATATGTATTTTGCAAGTGTGGATAACTTGTCATATTACTTTAGTTTTTTTTTAATAGAGGTGTTGCCCTAAAGTTTATATCTACTAGAAAATTTAATCTTCGTAAATTATTTGCAAGTATGATCTTTCATTAAAAAAATTATAAATGTAACATCTCTTTAAAAAGATGATAATGGCAAATGCAACAATTTTATAATTACCAGTATTTTTTGTATTACAATTAAAAAACCGGTTAATCTACTTACTTTAAATCAATTTTTAAAATACAATAGCTTATTGACTTAAATGTTAATCGAAGTAATACTTCAAATTAGAGTAACGCCCATTCTACTTTTAATCATATTTACAATTTACAATTTTTTTTGACGGTACCATATTTATGATTATAAAATTGTTACTAATATAATATTGTAGTCTTATGCTATAGTTGGAATTAGCCTTTCATAACTAAAATTCGATGGCCTGCATTGGAAATTTGTGAAATTATTCCTGTGTGGATTGTATAATAAAAATAAAAATAATAGATTTATATTTTATTTATTTTTACAATCAACAACTTGGCCCCTATAGCTCAGTGGTAGAGCGTCAGTCTTGTAAACTGAAGGTCTGTAGTTCGATCCTGCATGGGGGCAATTTTTTCCTTTTATTACAGGGCTAAATTTTCATAAAATCATTCTAATTTTGGGGTGTAACTTTTTTTTTTCCATTTTTTGAAAAGGGTCTGGTTTTTTTAGTTATGAAATATTGTGTTAACTAAATTATACATACAATATAAAAGAAAATAAATTATCTTAGGGCCAATCAAATTATAAATTTCTCTGAAAAAGAATGAATTTGCCCCTATAGCTCAGTGGTAGAGCGTCAGTCTTGTAAACTGAAGGTCTGTAGTTCAATCCTGCATAGGGGCAAATCTTTTTTTTTTTCCAGATCCACCAAATAAATTTATTTTATACACTTTATTTTACCACTCCTCCAAGAGAGGGAGAACAAAACTACAAGAAGAAATGATATTTAAACACTGAATTCATCTGTTACAGAAACCAGTATTCACAATTAGCCCTCTCCAGCCATTAGTGTGTTCTTCTCCAAAAAACTTCCCAAAACTAATGGCAGAAAGTTCTCAAACTATGGTACTATTGTATATCATCACCAATGGACACTGGCCACTTCCTGGAACAATTGCTCCATGTTCCCGATATCGGTGTCTAAAGAATGAATTTCGTCTTCCAATCGCTTCACGGTGGCTCTTCCCTCCATGATTTTCGCCATGAGAATGCTTCTTTCTGCTAGTATCAAGTCTCGCTTCAGCTCTGCTTCTCTTTTCTTCTCTGGCTTTAGAGAGAGATTCAGTAGTTGGTCGATTCGAGTGCGTAGAAAGCCTACATTCATTCCTAAGGCCTCGAAGGCGGTCAAAGTTTTGTCCCAAGTGGCAAGGTGTTCTTGTGAGGTGGTGATCTTGCATGCTCTAATGGCATCAGCAATGTTGATGGTCTCTGATATGATTCCTGAAACAAGTTTGTAATTTAGACCCTCTAGAATATGGTCATGAAGAAATGATTTCTGGCTGCAGCACAGGTCGTAGTATTTGGTTCTAATGTGACTGGAGAGCTCGGAGTCGATAATCAATCCATTGACAGAAATGCTGAAATCATTCAAACTCTTCACTTTGTCGAAATCCAGAGTTGAGTCTGATAATTGAATTCCATTCATGGGGTTAGAACCAAAACTCTTGCTGACATCTTCAGACTCCTCTTGTCCGGAAATCATCTCAGAATCTAAAACTGCATGGCCACTCGTTTGCCTATGTTCTTCATTGATATCCATTGCGAGGGAGGCGGGACTATCGTCTTCTTCTTCCTCCTTAACGGGAAGAATGTTTGTCTCTTTGCTATTTACAATGTCGAGGGTTGTTTGTTCCTCCTTAACATGAGCGATATTTGTTTCTTTGCTATCTACAATGTTGAAGGACAAGTATTAGCATGGTGATGGGCGGAGCGTTCTTACAAATATAGAAATGGTAAATAGCGAAAAAGCCATGTAAACTATACATAAAGATGATTGTTTGTTGCAGGCCTCATATTTAAGGCCTAAAGCACCATCAACCTCAGCTGCACCATTGGATCTCACAATGTAGACCTGAAAATAGAAGGGACGAATCACAATTACATATTTAAATTACTTGAATCCTGAAAGCTGAGTATTTAAATTACTTGAATCCTGAAAGCTGAGCAAATGGCGTCAGGTGTGGACCGTGGAGTCGGCACCTGACCATCTGTGTTCAAGTATTAGTCGGTAAATGGTGAGAATATTATTAGAAATCTTAGTAGTGTCATTATTTGTAGTTACTTAGAAGTTGGTTTCTGCTTACGGTTATAATTTAGGGAGTATGGGTTTAGGAGTTGTGCATAATTTGGAAAGTCAACCAACCTATACTAGAATCCGGAAGAGAGATAGCCCTCTTGGAAGGCTATTACTCTTATAGTTTCTCTTTGATGTCGTAATACAATTTCGGTGTTATTCTCTTATAATTAAGATCCTATCAGTCCGATTCTGATCCTAAAATTTCCCTGTATCCATCTAGTTTACTATGTTATCAAGCTTTTATATCAAAGTCAGAATGCAAACATCGTTGCGATTTGCATCCTCACTATGATTTTACATCAAGATCAACATCTTTGCAATTAGTTACTCCAAAAATGATTAGTAGATAGAGCTGAAGAACAATTGGATGAAAAAGGGAAGTAAAAGTTTCTCTAACATTCAACTTTGAATCCTACTACTTGACAGACTATTAAATAGAGTAACGGTTACCATAAGTTTGTTAGGCATGACCAAATGGAAAACAATAACATCTCCTTGGAGTAATTTGTGAGCCATTGAGAAGCCTCGCCATCCAGCACTCAACCCCTTTTTTTCGGATAGATATTTTGTTTCATATTCTATTCCACTTTCATCTTCTAAGACGAATACGGTATCCTGCTTTGGTAAATGGCTGTCACAGAATCCTTTTGGAAGACCCTGCCACGACAAACAAAAAGATCCATCAAAGGGTTCATGATTCACCCCAGTAATCCTCATTTCCAATCCAAGTGAATAGCAAGTGGGTTTACCAGCCAAAATCCTCCGGTGACGTGTGACGGGAGCATAACCTTAATAAGACTGGGACAACTAGGGGATAATTTTGCTTGAACTTCCTTTGCTTGTGCCATAACAGAAGATTGAGCTTCAAGATCGTTGTATACGCTATCAACAGTTGTTCTCTTGCATTTTACACTACAAGTAAAAAACATAAGATAACGGTTGAAGATAGGAGTTTTTTGGGAAAGAATGAAGGAGCTAAGCATATCATTTCAATGTGTCCCCTTACCTTCTAGGAAGTAGAAAACTGTCAACTGCTCCCTGGTCAATAATTTTACAAACATTTGCCACATTCAGTGTTAACTCACATGAAAAAGCTAGATATTCATACATCAAATGAAAGATATAAATCCGACATAGTAATATTGTGATGAGTAAAGGAAAATCAACTCCAGAAATTTATAGCAATACAAAAGGAATAGATGCCATGGAAAGCCCGTAATTGAATTATGCTTATAACGTATAAGCTTTCGCTTGACTCGGCAAAGAAGAATTCTAACAAAATCCTCACCATCTATCAGCAGTCTAAAATGTATCATATGCATCATAGCTATAGAATGAGTAAATTGGAGAATTCATGGCACAAAATAAAGCAGACCAGTGATGCAAGTCGATAAAAATTCAGATGAGAATTAATATCAGATCGAGGTTGCCAAATGCTACAATGAAAAGGCAAGAAAAAAGAGAAAGAACCAAGTATTACAAATCAAAGTCTAGACTCTAGTAACAAGTTTGCAACCTTGATGAAATAAGCACAAAAAATTCAGTTCAAGTAAAATTGAATCAGGTTGTAATCATTAACTAACAGCAAAGAAAACAAAAATCAGCTCCAATATTCCAAAACTTTAACCAGAAGTCTGCTTTAACTCCAAAAGCCCCAGGAGCTTAAATTCTTAGTTTGAATTTTATTCATTCATTTAAACAAATTCAACTAGAAGTTTCCTTAACTGCATGTACCATTGCCTATCCCTATTTTGATTATTAGAAGAAAACAAAAAGCTTCACTGGTATTGATACAACCAATTTGTCTGCAAGTAAGAGTTGCCATCTTAAAACAGTCCCACATTTTGTTGGGATTGAAAATGACGAAGACATCTCTAAATGGTTCTTCAGGGGACCAATTATAAAACCCCACATGACACAGAAAGAAGCATTTCTTGACAATGACATGAAAAAAAATTCACAACCCACTGAACATTAATCAAAATCTGAAACAAACCAGACCCATTTCTAATCAGAACCAAATCGACCCAAAAGAGAACAGAACAAGCAAAAACAGAGCGCAACTGGGTCTCACTCACTTGATCGTAACTGGTACTCGTTTGGGTACTTGAGACCCAAGTTTTTCTCCTGAACAACTTCTCCTTCTTCCCTGGTCTCCACTGGTTCATCTGCACGAGGAAACACAAATAAAATGAGTGATTAAAACAGCAAACGCAATGCAAAAGCAGAGAGAACAGAGAACAGATGAAGAAGAACCTTGGGAGAAAAAAGAGCTGTAATTTCTGCGTTCTTCTGAGCAATGGCCATGGCCGGAGAGTGAAGTGGGTGGGGGGAAACGGTAATTGATTTCAGCTGATTCTTTTCACCACTTGTTTTCACCATTTTCAGACAACGAACAGCCACCTACATCGGTCCTTTTTCACATTGTTCGAATCTGACGGTTGGGATTGGAGAGCTCATATGTGGGATTTGAATTTGAGAGCATCTGAACCGTCCATAGTTGCAAGATATGGGGAGCATTTGACACGACCCTCTTGTCTAGCCTTGGCTTTATGGCACTTTATTTTCTTTAATTATTACTATTTTTCCCACAAATTGTGAGACCATTTTAACTCGTTCCGGCCTTTCGAGATCTCAATTTTATAGATACGTGGATGGATAGTTTAGGAAAAATTACGAAAATAGTGGATATTATTGATGAAAATTTTTTAAATTAGTAAATAATATAGCTTAATTAACCTATAACTTATCACTTCTAACCATCATATCTAACCATATAAATAATATATTTATATAAATATAGTTATAATGAAAATTTGAAATAAAATCATGTATACATATATCAAAATTATTTGAGTCAGTAAATTAAAGTTAATGTTATTTTTTTATTGATAATTTCTAATCCAATCTAATTACGTAATTGAATAAAATATGTGAAATATAGATATATATAAAGGTATGAAATAATTTTAAAAAATTAGATTTAATTTAAATTTTAAATATTTAATAATAATTAGATAAATTGATTTTCTTTTATTATTTTGTTTTAAGATTTGGTGAGTTAAATTTAATTTAAAATTTGTTTTTCTTTTGAATCAATTACTTCAAGATTTTGTTAGATTTTTTAGTTAAATTTAGTTTACGAACTAAGTTTTTTTAAATCGATTGTTTATAATCTATATTTTTAATATTTTATTAGATTTTTATTTTCCTTTTCCTTTTTACATAAGAATTAAACTTTTTTAAAATTTAAATGTTTAATAATAATTAGTTAAATTGATTTTAATTATTTGTTTGTTTTAAGATTTATTCAAAATTTGTTTTTCTTTTAAATCAATTACTCTAAGATTTTGTTAGATTTTTTAGTTAAATTTAATTTAAATTAAGTTTTTTATATATCGATGGTTTATAATCTATTTCTTCAAGATTTTATTAGATTTTTATAGTTAAATTTAATTTGAGGTACGTTTGTTTTTTTTTTCCTTTTTTAACCAAAATGATAAGAATTTAACTTTAGTTTCTTTAAAAGAAAAATAAAAAACGTCCAATGTCGTATAATTTTTTACTATTATTTTCTATTTTTCTGTTTACTCTTGACAAGCTTTGAATTTACACAAAACTGAGACGATTTGAACATAAATTCTTCTTTTTTTAAAGTTTGGATTCAAAATTTTCGATCTATATTTTTTCTTGAAAAACAACAGATCTTGCTCTAAGTTTCAACTCACTAAAAGGCCACATCTAGATTTTCTCAATCGTTTAGGGATTCAATGTAAAAAAAAAAAACGACATTTGGTCGAAATTTCTCGACATTTCCTCGACATGTTGATGACATTGGGGGAAAAACGATTTTCTCCCTCAATGTTGATGTCGAGACCGTCGACGTGTTGAGCGAAATTTTGAACATTGATATTAAGGAATCGAATTAAAAATCAATTGGAATGAGAATTTATTCTTTTATGCTATTTACGAAATAGGAATAAAAAATAATTTCTTATTATTTACTAAATGTGTCTTAAATCGTAATAGAATAAGGTATATAACAATTATTCGTATATAATTTTTTTTATTTATAGCTAATTAAAAATACTAATTTCTTTAATTAAAGTAATAATAAATTTTAATTTATTTTATTGATATATTGATAGTAAATATTTTTTTATTATAACAATTTATTTAAAATTAACCAATAATAAATAATTAAAATAAAATTACATCAACTAAAATATTTTTTTATTAGAACAACTATCATTTAATAGGAACACTTACTAAATTTGATTGTCCCAAAAATTTAATAATACTAATCAAGTCTATTTTGAAAATTTTATTGATATTAATTAGTAACAACAAAGTAAAATAAAAAAAATGTAAAAACTAAATAATAAATTTGTAATATTTTATAATACAATCACATCAAATGGTATGAATTTTTAGAAGAAGAAAATTTATGAATAGTATAAATAAAGATAATAATAAAAGTGTAAAATAATTAATTGGAGAGTTATGATCAATCTCATCAATAGAGAGGAAGGAAATGGTAAATATTATAAATAAATTATTATAAATGTGTAAGCCTCATCAATAGAGAGGAAGGAAATGGTAAATATTATAAATAAATTATTATAAATGTGTGGGCTTACGAGATAAGGAATGATAATAGATTCAATGAGATTGCAGGATTCACGAGTGGAATGGAATCACATTTATAAGGTTGTAGAAGTCAAAATGAGATCACACTTTTGAGATGGTCCCACCAATTGATTTTCTTCCTACAATTTACAAAAACACTTTGAAATTTTTTATTTTCATTAATTTGTTTCTATTTTCTTGAAAGATACTGAACTTTAAGCCTAGTTGTAACCTAAACTATATTTTTTAGATTATTTAGGAAATTGTTACTCTTAACCCTTAGATTGTTTTTTTTTCTTCTTTTTTTCACTCGTTTGCAAACGGAACGTTAATGAGGAGTATTGATATCACCGCATGAATCGTAAATACATGAATAGGATGTAAAGTTGGTTGAAGGAGAATAGAGAGACAACAAGTGTCTTAGCTTACCCCATGTGAAAATGTCTTCGTTTTAGTCTACTCAAATGCATTGAATGTCTCACAATTAAAATGGGTCGAGGAAAAGTTGGTCAAGGATTTGCAAATTTAAGAATACAGATCTTTTCAAAATTTGATTTGATCAGTTTGTGGGTATTTTTCGAAAAAAAAAAAAATTTAAGTTCACTTAACTGGTGAGATTAACAAATTTATTTTCGAATAACCAAAACAACATACGCACATATTGGTTATATAAATTTGATATGCAAAGTTATTAAATTCAATATCCTGACCTTGAAAAGCCTGATAATCCCACTCTCTGCTCATAAGCAAGAAAAAAAGGCAGATGCATAATATGCTCAAGCAGAAAGCATCTCTCTTCAAAACAAAACATGTCTGTTTTCTTGTCTGTTTAGTTCAAGTATTTACATTATTCAAACTTCCAAGTGAGAGTCTGTCATCATAAGTAGAGCTTCTCTTTTTACACTTCCTTCTGTACACTAAAAGCCTATCAACAAAAATCCCTTCCTCAACACCATCAACACTCTCTCCCCACTGTGTGTCGACTGTGGTCATCTCATCACCATACACACAAATCTCTAACCTATCCCTGAGCTTCTCGCCACAACCTATCAGACAACAGAGCATAGGCAAGACCTCGCGTGATGCTCGAGGCCACAACGACACAGAGCTGTTTTGTCGCTGAAGATTCTTAATAAGGTACAGCCTCCAAATCTTGCAATTCCCACAAGGGAGGGATTATATGGCTCGCATTTAAATTAGATGTGCTACTAATGCCTCAAAAGCTAGAGGTTAGATGATAGTAAACTTAACTCACGCAGCTACATACTTTTCAACTATCATCTATAATCTATGTCATAGTCTAGAGCGACGGATAAACTTTGTACCGGGGAATGGTGAGTGCCTGCGAGCTGAAGCAAGTGGTTGCCCATTCAGAGAGCCGTGAAATTTAATATCCCAACCTTCGACATTTTTGGGCACACAAACATCGAAGAGGAACTGGCCGAGGACGCTATGTGCACTGATGCCTGGGGGATTCGAAAGCGGAGATGTTCGTTCTTTCTGATCAGGAGAGGAAGGATGCTCCCGACCATCTTGGGACTCGGCTGAGCTCGGCAAGAAGAAGTGATCGCTTGGACCAACTGCAACTCTTCTCAAACTCTGGTTTGAATTAACTGCTGCATTCTGAAGGTCGCATATTAGTTCAGACATTTCATCACTTTCCATGCCTCTTATTTCTCCTTTTAATTGTGGAATTTTGTGGGAATAAACTGATGATGCCTTCTCAAGAAATGTGGTCACAGCAGCTCTATACTGGGCTGGATAATTCTTGTAATGACCTGACATGAAATAGATGTCACATATGGTTTGATGATAACTTTTTCCTCACTAAAAACATCACTTGAGCCACAATCATATCAATAGCCAAAGTTTTTAAGAAAATGGCCCCTTAATGTTTTAACTAATAGGAAACTAATCCTCATCAATAAAAAAAGTTTGAATTGTAATAAAAAGATGAAAAACAGGTGCCCCCTAATATTCAATAGGCATACATAGTTCAATCATCCCCCATCCCCATTAACAGGAAAGAAAAGAAAAGAAACCTTTGTAGTCAACATAAATCAGAAAGATGCTATAATATCTCCTTCATTACTTCTCTATCCATTGAACTACAGATTTGAAAGGGAAAATAAGCATCAACCTACAAATTTCTGCAGGCTAATTAGGAAAAAGTAGGACTAATCAAACATATTTGCCTAAATATACAAAGGAAAAAAAAATCATGAAAACAGGCAAGTAAAATTTACACTTTCACAAATTTCTCATAGTGAATAGCAGATCTCCTGCTATTGATCCTCAAACACATATAGTTCTCAAGAAAACTGAGAAACTATGCCTTTGTTCAATGTAAAAGTATTACCAAGCGAAGAGTCAGTTTGAGACAAACCTAAGTGCGGGGAGCCATTGAATTTTACCAGCTGAACATCAGCCCCTAGTTCTTGGATACTCTTGGTGAAATTACAAATAATTTCATATGGAGCAAGGTCATCCTTTTCAGAGCACATAATGAGAAATGGAGCACCAAAGTTCTAATAAAACCAAGAAAACTCATTATCTTGTGAATATGAAAACCAAGTTCAGGAAGGTAAAAACTAAAAAGCAACTTGGAAGCTTACAACAGAGGAGCACAGGGTCCGCCAATACTCATCACGCTGTGAATCAAATCTAGTAAGATATAGAGCATCAAGACCAGAGGAGACGCCTTTCGCAAGCCAGGAGATAAGTTGAGATGATCCAGGCATTCTAAGAATCATTGGATGTATGGCAAATCGAGCACCCAAGTCAGTTATAAGCTCTACAGGACTGGAGTCATAAATGTGCCCAGAAACGCAAGTTCTGATCATTTGACATTCAGTCTACACAGAAAAAGAAATGAGGAAATTATGATTCAACACTAAACTTCGATTCGGTTTCACTTTCAAATCAATAACACAAGGCAGTATATGTTAAGAAAATAAAACAATGACAAACTAACCATATAAAGTGGACTGCCACATCTTCCCTCAATGATCTGTGATTTGTGTGGTAAATTTATTAAGACGGTAACAGAGGCAATAACGTTACAAATTCAATATATCAATAGAAAATTAATGCATCAAATGAAGAATTCTCTGTAATTGAACTAAGTCACCTGTAAAACCCTGCACATACAAGCCTTTGATGCACCACTTAGAGCTACAAAAACAATAGGACGCAGCTTCAGTCTTAGCTCCTATAAAGAAATACCAAAAGGAACTTATAAGTGATTCTCTACACCGCCGCACATAAGTTCATATCTGCCACTTCAACTTCAACCCAGAGTACACCATATGGGTACAAGTACAATGTATAAACAATCTTACTCAACGAATTGATAAATCATCCAACACCACTGACCTCAACAAGCTCGTTAATAACAAGAAATGCCAGTGATGTAGCCCTTTCAGGATCAAATCTGAATGTATTGTGGCAAGAAGGAACAGGGCAAGGAGTTAGATATAAATCATTCAAAAACCAAAAGAGAAATAAAAATCCGACACTGAAAGAGAGAAACCCTCTATCTGTTGAGCAGAATTGAAGAACCAGACAGGTAGATTTCGCAACCCCACCCCCGGAATTAACCCAAAATTTGGACTTCTTCGCCTCCAAGAGGATTAAACTAAGATAAGTGAGACCCAATTAGGCGAAGAGAAAGAAGAAAACTCACATATTGAGAAAATCGGCGTAGCAAACAAGGGAATTCCAGCCAAGCGAGGCGTAGAGGTCGACATACTTATCCAAGTGGCGATGCTGAATGGAAACCCAAGCGAAGAGAACCAGAATCCCTCTGCAATTTCTGACGTCATTTCTTGTCCCCCAGTAAACGCTTCCACCGCCGACGCCGCCGCCCAGCATCTCTCTCGCGCTTCCTCAACCAGAACGCACCGCAATTAAGCAGCTGCGGGGAAATTACCGTGGAGGATTGGGAGAATCGAGGTGGAGCGTGTGAGATGCACGTGGTCGACGACGAGCTTCTGAAAGACGGCGACGGTGGCGGTGGTGGATGTTGTTGGGCTGCGAAATCGAAATCGATGGTTGTTCAATAATGTGGTGGACAATGGAGATGGAGATGGAGCGGAGGAGACCATTTTCGTCTCTATTTCTCTCTCTTCATTTCTTCGTCGGAGTGGGGCCCGCTTCAGAAGTGGGGTCCACGGGAGATCCTAACCCATGGTCACTCAGCTCTCTTCCCTTTTTAAAACCTTTTCTTCTAAGGATAAGTTTTTGTCCTCGCTTCGAGGAAAACGGCGTCGCTTCATGCTTGTGGGCTTGGGCTTGGGCCTAATTTTTCTTTCATTTATGAATAATTCGATGGGACAATTGTAATACGACAATACAAATGTAGTATCATTTAGTTTTTTAAAATATAGCACTTTTTTAAATAAAAAAATTAGAGGTCTAATTTTAAAAGAAGTCTTATATATCTATAATATAGATGACTACTGATTTGTGTATGTGATATACATTTTATATATTATTGATATAGGTATCTCATATAGTTCAATACGTATGTGATATATATTTGATATACTACTGATATGAATATATGTGCATGTGATATATATCTAACATGCTACTGATACGAGTATTTGATATACTACGTATTTGATATATTAATTTTTGCTATATTTTAACATTTTAAAAATAGGTGACATATTTTGAAATACATAAAAGATTTTTGCTGCTCATTGCAAATTTTTTAATTTAATTTATTTATACATTTTTTTCAAATATTTAAACTTATAAAAAGTTACATATAATTATCTTCGCCACTACAAATTGTCAGCTTAGTTCAACGGTTAAGATCTATTGCTTCTTTTTATGCAGATATGCAATATTTGTTATCAGAGAGGTATGTTTTGACTAATTAAGTTCATTATTCTATCGTTTTTCAATATTACAATTCAAATATTGGTATGGATTTCAGCCCATAAATTTAGAGGAGGTTAATAATATTCGAATATGTTAAACTATGTTTAGGTATGAAATAATTATGCACTCGTAAATAACCATTTTAGTTTTTAACAAGTCGCTTCATGTGGTCTTTAAATTCTCATTTTGAACACGATTATGGTTCTTTTCAAATATATTATAGTGACCTTTTTTAGGGGATTTGTATATATTCACAAACATTTAATTTTGATAACATGAATAATTCCAATAAAAAATCCGAATTGAGTTGGGTGGACAAGATACATCTAAAAGTCCATAAATGTTCAACAAAAGAAAAAAAAAAGGTATGTTGGCAATTTCTATTTATTCTTTCTATTTTCTAATTTTTAACTAAAAATAAAATTGCAAGCTTCCAACACCCGTGAATTTAAGAATGATAAACACAATCTTTTTAGGTCGGAATAAATTGGAAATAAGAACAACAAACATAAAAACTTGTTTTCGTTGTTTTCAAAATTTCTATACAATTTTAAGAATATTTAAGAAATAAGAAACAATAAACATAAAAATAGTTGTTAAATACTTCAATTTCTTAATAAATTAGAATTAGAAACGGAACGACCTTTCGAAAGTCAATTAACTTAGTTTGGGCTGTGGACAGAATGCGGCCCTTTGGGCCATATTGGGCTTTGGGCCAATTGTGCCCAATGAATTCAGAAAAAGAGAGCGATAAAATAAAAGAGAAAATGGGAAAGGTTCAGCATGAAACGGCACCGTATTGAATTTGGGTAATTTTGATTTTTTGTCCCAAAAAAACAGCTCTCGCTATTGAAAGGGTTTTTGGCGAACCAGAGGCGGAGCACTGGAAATCTCCACTTTCTTCTTCCTCTCTGTTCCCAGCTCCATACGAGATTCTTCCAATGGGAAGTAACGCCGCCGCCGCCGATAAAATGGAGGAGGATCTCCGAAAGGAGATCGATGAGCTTCAACGTCAACAACGGGAGGTCCTTCTTCTTCTTTTTCCTCTTTGTCTCGGATTCCTTTTTCGTTATTTTCTTTCCCTTTTTCGGTTCATTCAGTGATGCATTGATGCTGTTTCAGATTACAGAACGGCTTCGTGATCCTCGCGGACTCCGGAGAGGGGGCTTTCCGGGACCTGGGCCGAGAAGTTTCGTCCCTAATGGACCTCGTCGGGGATTTCTTCGACCTGTAATATGACCCCTTCTTTTCTATCTGTTTTACTCGCGTACCATTTCTCTAGTAAAAGAATTCCGGGTTGTCTTCGTCGAAATGAACTAGTTGGTTGAGATGGAAACGCTGTTTTTGCCTCATGGAGCTTTGGTTTAATTGCATACGTTTGGCAATTTGGGTGGCAAACCTGATGCCTTTTCGTTGTTGATTGTATTATAATCAATGGCGGTTGTACTGATAGTTCAAGTGTTACGCTTCAGGCGGAAAGGATCGATGCTGAAGACCAGCCTCCTGCTAAGCGGCGACTATCATCTGCTGTTGTTAAGGTGAGGCTCTGAAACTGTTTCAGATTTCTGGATGGGTTGTGCTTTATTTCTTTTTGTGTTTTAGTCTAATTCCGTTGTCGCTGCGATGTTCTTTGGGTTTTGTTGCTAACTCCATAATTTAAACTGAGATAATTTAAGAGTATGGAAGACGGGCTTAGCCTCATAACTTTCTTCAAACCAAGTCTGCCATGTCGTACACTTGAATGATAAATATTTCCTCTTTACGTCTCTTTAATTTTTATTTTTAAATTCGTGAGCATAGATGGAGGAGGATGGGGAGATAAATGAAGAAGCCGATGGGAAGGATGCAATGAAGGATACATCACGGGAAGAAACTTCAGTGAGTGATACAGCCTACCAGAACGATGGGAAACAAAATCATTTGCGGCAGAGTGGTTCATTTAATAGAGTGGATGGAAATAAAAGAGCAGCTAGGATGGTAATTTTTTTTTTTTTTTTTGGTATAATTATATATTTTAATCAGCTAGAGTATGCTTTGGTTTGGCATCCCGCACCAGAAATCTCATTGTAATGTTTTCTAATTTCTATTAGGATTTCGAAGTTCCAGCTGCAGAGCACATTCCAAGGGTGCTGCCTAAGAATGAGGATCCTAGCTTAGTTAGCAGGAACAAGAGAATGCTGGGTCAGCTTTTGGGAACATTAGAGGTATGTGTAAAATAATTGATTGGCTGAATTCATCGTTTGTATAGCATCATTTTCCAGATTCAATTCTCTAATCTTTGCGCTTGAGAGGAAAATGGAGAAAAAGTACATATTTGATGTATTTCTAATTTTTTAATTATAAATTTGGGTCCCACTACAGAGTATAATTTACTCATATATTGGCAAAAGAAATTCCAAAAAAAGGTAGTATCTGGTGACTTGGACTTTAGAGAGTTAGAGATGTCTAGAAATTTCTATATAAGCAAGTGAATACAGTGCATGGAGAACATAAAATGTAGAGGACCGGAGAGGAAAGATAAATATTAAGGTGTAGATCTTCTGCATGAAGTTGAAATTGGTGGGATTATTGGCACGAGATTTTTATGTTGATTATATCCCTAAGTGGATGCATGTACATTAAAAATATTGTGTTGCCTTACCTAGCCAAAATAAATAGGGAATAAAACTATAATGAATCAACTGTTGTAGGTTTTCAAGTGTTTCTCCTGTTGTTTGTGTGGGTTCTCTAGCATTAAGGAC
The DNA here is from genome assembly GCF_013281855.1 of Momordica charantia. NCBI lineage: Eukaryota > Viridiplantae > Streptophyta > Magnoliopsida > Cucurbitales > Cucurbitaceae > Momordica > Momordica charantia. Next base: position 3,377,673 of record NW_028275158.1, read on the forward strand.
AACAATGCTACTCAAATTTCATGAAGAGCTGCTATCGTAACTCTCTGTCATTAACCTAATATCAATAACATTGTGTGTTGTGGGGGCAGTTTTAATAAGTCCAATTTACCAGTTTCTGGTGCTTATTCATTTTCTTTGTATAAAAACTTCAGAAATTCAGGAAAGAAGATAAGCAACTTTCAGGAAGTGAAGCTTTCATGAAAAGATCTGATTCCTTGCAAAGAGTGAGGTTTTAGACGTCCTTTTGTAAAATCTAAGTTCCTTGTATGTTTGAGGCTGATTGCCCTTTTGCTAAACTTTTTTAAGGCTGAGCAAAGAGCACGAGAGGAAAGTGAAAGATTGAGGCAACAAGAGCGTGAGCAAATTGCAGAGAAACGGAAAAGAGATCTGGTCTGTAATTTGTTGGACGACTAAATTAAATAAATGTCTATATGAGGTTTGAATGTATATAAGATTATTGTTTTTTAACCACTTCAATCTCCCACTTCTTAGATGCTCAGAGCTCGCGTGGCTGCCAAGGCAGAAGAGAAGAAGTTGGAATTACTTTTTCTTCGATGGAGCGAGCACCATAAGAAACTTAGCAATTTTATAAGGTCTGGTTTTGTTAAATTTTCATGAAAGCACAGGCTCTTTTCACTACTGAGATTACATAGCTATACCATTGATTTCACTTTCTTATTTTATGAATGCAGGTTATTTTTAATTTTGGTCCAAAAGTGTCCATATTCACATTTTATTGAGACAAAGATAAGTTTCCGTTCATGAATAGTGCTGAACTAAATTCATGGTTTTTGATTAAAAAGATACAAAAGAATACTAACTCCAATAGATGTTTCTTGTTCTGCTGGAACTTAAAATTGCATTGTAAGGTTATTTTTTCTTTATAATAGAATTCTCCTTTTTATTTTAAGGGAAACATTTCATGAATTTTGTATTTTCCAGGACAAAGACTGAACCTTCAATTCATTACTTGCCAAATAAACCATTGGACGAGGATGCAACCTTGGTTGAGCAGCGAAAAGAGGAGGTTAGTGCCTAGTTTGAATTTAATTAATTTTTTTCTTGAAAATGTGATTTTACAAAGAGAAGCCTTCTGAAAAGCATCTGCCTTAGCCTATGAGAATTGAATGCTAGTGGCACTGAAATATGAACGGGATATTTTGATTACATATTGATAACATAATATTTGTGCATCTTATTATGTTATCAATGTGTAATCAAAATAAAATGAGAGGTTAGCCTATTGACAAGGAGACATGGGGCCCTGTGGTATCATCTACTAAGGTATTGTGTTCAAATCTTCAGGCGAGATCCTTGATGTCTCTCGAGTTTGGGCCTCGGGATGGTTGGGGTGCCCCCAGTTACAGGGGTAAAAGCTAAAAAGCTATCGGTTCGGGTCATTAAAAAAATGTATATATATATATATTTGTGCATCCTCTTATCTTATACAAATATGCATTTCAGGCTTTTGCGGAATGGAAAGCCTCCAGAAGGGAGGAGTTATCCGAATATCAGAAACAGATTGGAGAACAGTATATTGCAAATGTCGAGAAAGACTTGGAGAGGTGGCAGAATGCAAGGAGAGCAAGAAAAGGAAATAATGATGTATCAAATTTGCAGGAAACCATGGACAAAGAATTGGACACCCATAGACTTGAGCATGGTCCCAAGAAAAGGAACATCCCAGGTGGTAGCAACAATGAGGACGAGGACGATGTGGAAGATATTAACGCTGGAGAAGACGACATGATAGACGACGTACTTGGTGTCGAAGATAATGGACGCAGAGGCGAGGAAGCAGCGAAACCCGAAGCTGATGGCGGCGCGAGCCCAAATGCTGATAATACTGTGCAGTAGAAGTAAGTACTTAATTTGATTTCATGAAGTAGTCCTGTGTTTGTGGTTGTACCTGTTCTGATTTGTCTTACTAGTTTTAGTCTTCTTGCTATTTGAAATATTGTTTGTGTTTGTTAGTTGGGTACAATGGGCTCCACACACTCTCTCTCTCTCTCTCTACACTTTTTTCACAGCCTTCATAGAATTTGTAGGATGCTCTTGTCATATCACCAGGATTGTCTCAAGCATGACTTGCAAAGCCTCAACTTGTTTGGACTTTCAAGTCATGAAATCAGAACTTATGTTGCCATTTTTCTTCCTATAGAATATTATTTTTGCCCTTTCCTTTTTACATGCATTGATTAAAGACTAGGCTATAGTTTAATTGCAGTTGGCCATTATAAACTTTTGATTGACCATAATTTAAGATTAACTAAAGATCTTGGATAACGATTCTGTAATTAATTTATTCCATTATCTGTTGGCATTTTGTTAGGGATAATTTTAAATGGTTGGTTTTTTAAAGACTTTAGTAAAATGTTACAAAAATTAACATGTTAGTAAAATGCTCAATCAATAGTTGACAAAGTATAGATTAATTAAAACGCATTATTTATTGATTATGGATTCACTAGTATCAGAGGTTAAGTAGTTGATGCTCTTTGGATTCTTGATTTTCTTTTTCCTATAAAGAAAATAGGAAATATGTTTAGCCAACTAGAGTACACAATCATTTATCTCTATTTACAAAATTTTATATGCAATAAAAAAAATTTTAATTTAAATTTATGGTCACATTTCAAAATGCAAAATAAATGAGATAAAAATAAAAATTAAAGCACTAAAATAATTATTTATTTAAAGTATAGAACCAAAAAAAGAATATATCTACGGACCAAAATGGTCCACGTGTTGAAAGTAGAGTGACTTAACAGAGCTGAAAGTATTTAAAAGATAAATAAGAAGTGTTTCTAACATAATTAAAACCTATTTTCATTAAAGTTATTTGATTGATGGTTGGCTCATATGAGAAGCTGAGCAGTCTGGTTCGGTTCTTGATTTTGGGGTAAATTGAATCAAAGATAAACATGCGCACCTCTAGAAAGAAATCACTTTTTTACCAGCGAAATATCTTTATAATTTTAAGATGTTTTTGGAGCAAATATTTTAGTATTATTATTTTCTTTGAAAAATTGTTTTAATATAGTACAACACGTAGGGTTGTCAAAAAAGTGTTAGTATAAAGGACGCTACTCGTGGAAATAATGTATTTTGGTAAAGAGGGTTTAATAATATGATGTATTGGTGTTTTGATTTTGATGTTTCAAAAGTGGTTTTAATCTTAATTAGATATGCTTTTCCATGATTGCTATTTACTTAATATTGAGAAATTATTAAAATAACAATTTAAATTTAAAAAATTGCAAAAAAAAAAAAGAAAAACTACATATATACACACATGCAAAAAAAAAAAAAAATCGAATTGAATCTGCACACTATATGTTGTACTAAAAAGAATCTCATTTAACTCTGAAGAGCAACAACACAAAATGAAAATTTGTAACCGAGCTAAAATTTCAATTGCAAAAACTATCTTCTTTCATGTAATTATGAACAATATCCAAAATAAAAAGAAAAAAAAAAGAAAAAAAGAAAATAGAGTCAGAAACTTTTTCTTTCAACACATTGTGGGTTTTCCTTTATTTCAGTATTAAGCAAAGTAGCCAAAGCAAGCACCGTCACTGTGTCTGCAATCCCCTCTCTCTCTCTCTCTCTCTCTCTACAAAAGCGTAGAACTCACCGGAGAACAGACCGGCCGGCAGAGTATGGAGGAGCAGATGACGTCAATACCTAAGGTGAACGCCGGCAACACGCGTCGTCCTCTTCCACCGCCGCCGTCAAGAGCTCCTCTGAACGGAGGACCGAACAATCACCGCCCTCTTCCGCCGCCGCCTTCCAGAGCTCCATTAAATGTTCACAACACTACTCACCGTTCTCCTCCATTGCCACCGTCAAGGCCGAATTCCGGCCGTCAGAATGACCGCTATCAGTCGCCGCCGGCCTCTCGCCGCCAACATTTTGGTTACGACACGGCATCCTCCTCCTCCTCGTCGGCTTCCTTCCGAGGCTGCTGCTGCTGCCTCTGCCTCCTCTTCTCCTTCATCGCTCTCCTCGTTCTCGCGATCGTCCTCGTCGTCGTCCTCGCCGTCAAGCCTAAAAAGCCCCAATTCGATCTCCAGCGAGTCGGCGTACAATACATGGGGATAACCGCTCCGAATCTCTTCTCCCTATCCTCCGCCGACACCGCCACAACGACGGCGGCGACGGAGACCTCCGCATCGCTGTCACTCAACATCCGATTGCTGTTCACCGCCGTGAATCCGAACAAAGTCGGAATCAAATACGGCCAATCGAAATTCACAGTGATGTACCGCGGGATTCCGTTAGGCAGAGCAATAGTGCCTGGATTTTACCAAGAGGCGCACAGCGAGAGAGAGGTGGAGGCGACAATCGCCGTCGATCGGGTGAATCTTCTGCAGGCCGACGCCGCCGATTTGATCAGAGACGCATCGCTGAACGATCGCGTGGAACTTAGGGTTTTGGGCGAGGTTGGCGCGAAGATCCGCGTCTTGGAAATTGATTCTCCCGGCGTTCAGGTCCGTTTCTTTTTCTTCCCCATTTTTGTCTTATTTTATTTTAGTCATTTTCAACTTTTCTTGAAGTATTTTTTGAGCTAATGAAATTGAATCATGAATGAGCGATACTAATTGGTTAATTACTGTAAATCTAAAAGGAAAAGGAAAAGGAAAAGATAATTAGATTATAATAGTTTTGTTTGGATATTTTGAAGCAATTTATTATGCTGGTATATAATTGAGAAGTTTGCTGAGTGATTGGTTTTAGATTCTTTGTGATAAAAGGAAAATATTTGGGGACAAAATAAAAAGAAAATAAAATCTTGTGTAAGAATGTTGCACTAATAATATGGGGTACTGTTTCTTTTGACCCCACACTGAAGAAAATGTTGAAAAAGTGCTAACTGGTTATTATTAATCTTTGTTACTAACCATAGTTAAAAATTTTGACTATTAAAAAGATAAAATTATATTTTATTTTAAAACATTGTGTATATTATTAGTTTAGGTTTTTTTTTTCTCGGACAAGTTTCGTTGTGGATTCGAATTCACAACCTCTTAATTGGAAATATATGTCAATTATCGTCGAGTTATATTCGCTTTGACGAGTTTACGTTCTCTTTTAGTTCTAAAAGTTTTGGTCAAGGAAATGTTTTAGTGTTTATAATTATTGTTCCATAACCTTCGAGATTTGCTTTTTTATAATAAACATGTGTGTCAAACATTTATGGTGTGAATTAAAATGTAACATTTAAAAATTTAAGAATAATCACAAAATTTAATAATTAGAATTTAAAACTAATTTAGACATGTTTTAAGTTAATCCAAATAAACGGTTAAATTAAAATGTAGCATGCTCAACTAGGTAAAACAATAGGAAAATGTTTTCAAGTAATGGGTCGAATAATATTAAGAAAATACATCCAAATAATCCTCAAATAATCATATTAATTAATTTATATTTAATAATAATTATTAAACTGAAATTACATATAAAAAGTTAATAAATAGTCAAAAAGAAAAAAAGTCGTCCAAAGTCAAGTGAGAAAAATCGGGAAACCGTTGTTCAAGGAAACGGTGCCGATTAATTGCTTTACTTTTAAGCGGCCATTCAGGGAGGCGCCAAATTGGTGGGCCACACCGACTGAGCCAAACTACTTTTTTTTTTCAACCCTTTCACATTTGTAATTTATTTTACCTACTTTACCCTTATTCTTATCCTTCCCTATTCATCTGGGTAACATATAATTAATATGTGACATTGTTTTTAATTAGTCGAGTCCTTAAGCTATAAAATATTTTGATTTCGACTTTGAATTATGCTTATTTTTAATCCTCGATTTGATTAAATGAAAGCACAATACTCCATTTCTTAAAGTTTAAATGATATTGTATGATCTGGTAGTTTGTTTGATAGATTATAAATGAATGTTGGGTAGGATTAGATTTAGGAGTTAGCTGGGAGAAGGTAATATGACACTGGGAGAATAAAAATTTAGATAAGGTATTATTGTTGGTTTATGTAATTAGAATGAAGGGGACGATTTATCTTTGCTAGTAAAAAAAAAATAAGGATTAAGATAATCAAGTTGGATATCCGAATCATTTCACACGGATGAATAATTGGTTGGATCTTATCAAGTAACTATTGAAAAAATGGGTTAAAGTACTCTAATTATTGAAACTTATTTGAGTAGTTTTTCCAATGTTAGTAACTATGAAAAATTATTGCTCCATGTAAACCAATGGGGCCTTCATAAATGCATATAATAATAACTTGAAAATACATGAAAATTAACCCTCATGTGTCCTGTCCAAAGAGGCTATGATTAATTAAGAGGGAATGAGTTTAAAACCCACAATGACTACCTATTTTAGGAATGATGTTGTAGGGTTAGTGGCTCGGACATTCACAGATATCAAGAAAAAGACATGAAAATAAGACATGAAAATTTAGTGTTAATTCCGTTGAACTATCCTCATTTTGGTAAATAGGAGACTTTTTCTTACCTTCTTATTCGTTCTACTTTAATTGTGTTAAAGATAGCTGTATGATTCTAGGCTAATAAGAAATTAAATAGGAGCTCTTGTTTATGGGTGTGTAATCAAAATCAAAATATGAAGAAGAAATTGAAATTGGTGACAGGTGTCAGTGGATTGCTCTATAGTGATAAGTCCAAGGAATCAGTCATTGACTTCCAAGCAATGTGGATTTGATGGGTTGAGTCTATGATTCTTTGCCCCCACTTCTCTTCTGAGTGTTCTGACCAGTTTCTTCTTCTACACCATTCTCTTTCTTCTTCACTCTCTGCTATTTTATACTCAACAGAGACGGAATGATGAGAGGGAAAAAGAAAAATGTACACAAAATGAAAAAAAAAAAAAAGAACAGTGAGTAAAAGTAGCAAGCAATCCTTCTGAATCTCATCACATGGAAGGAGTCACTCAAAAGCAATGCTTTTCTGATTCCCAATATCATAAACAAAAAGAATGAGAGAATCAGAAAAGTTTATTCTTTTATATTTTGGGAAGTTTGTAATGAGTTTCATCCTCTCATTCACTTGTGCTTTTTTGTTGATCAATTCAATGTTTAGTTGATTCTTGATAATGGTTGATTTTGAACCTAATTCTTTAGTTTATAAGTGGATTGGAATTGATTTGAGTTTGGTAGAACCTATATCGGAGAAATATAACAACAGATCATGAGTCTTAGGTATAGAATAAGTTAGTATATGATTTCAGTTCTTAAATTTGTGCTTGCTTTTTACTCAACATTTTGATCTTTCTAGTTGTTGAATTCTATTTGTTTTTTCTCTTTGAATGAATGGATGAAAGGGACCTCACATATATTTTTAATACATGTGAAGGGGAGAATTTGAACTCTTGATTTTTACTTTTTTTTAAATAAATGTTTTAGCTAGTTGAACTTAGTTCAGGTTGGCGGACATCATACTATTTATTCTTTATAATTACACTATTATTTTGAGTTTAAATGTGCAGTCGGACTACGATTTTAACTTTTAATAATGATCAAAATGAAAAATAGATAAAGATTTCCAAACCAAAATTGGGCTTTTTGGGAACTCAAAGGTTAGAATGAAAAATAATACAATTTGAGGGCTAAAATTATAATTAAAGTTAATAAACCTATTGAACCAACCATTTGGTGGCAAATACCTTCCATTTGTTGAACCAAGAACTCGGCCCTTAAAACATAGTTTGTTGCACCAAAAACCCATGTGACATTCTTACAAATTTTAAGGTTCACAAAATTGATACTTACTTGATTCACCCTTCCCAGAGAGATGTGGACAAAATAATTTAGAATTAGGATCTTCTTTAAAATAAAAATTATGTTACAAATCTTTTTAATATGACTATTTCAACATTTTAAAATATTTGCATAAGGAAAAAAAAAACATCAAAAGAAGAATGTTATATCATTCCCTTAGGAACTGTTTGATTATAATTTTTTTTAGTACGGCAAATATGGGGTGTGAGACTTACCTCTAATCTTGAAAGAAAAGTAAGTAACTTTATGACTAAATTATGTTCGATTGTAACATTTTTGTAAAAATATTTGTTTATTGATTTGTTTGATTGGATTTTAAAAGTAAATACCATTGTGTTCCAAATTACTATTCATCATTTTAGGAAAGTAAAACTTCAATTCTTCTAAAAAAATCAAATAAATAAATAACTATCCTAAACTTTGGTTTCAAGTAAAAAACTATATTTGAGAATATTCTCTGAACAACCCTTTAGCATTCCTTCTCACAAATCACAAATGCTAAATCTACTTCCAAATTATTAATTAAAATAATTTCCCAAACTACTCCACTTTTGGCATAATCTTAAAAGACTACCATTTCCTTTTTATATAAAGAAAAAAAAAACCTTACCATGCATCCAAGAAGCATCTTTGAGATTCAACAACTCATATCATATCAACTTTATGGCAACTTTTGGACAAAAAAACCAATACCCTTTTCTTTTTTTTCTTTTTTTTCTTTTTACTTTATTGTCTTAACTTTTGAGAGAGAGAGAGAGGGGTAAAAAGGACTTTTGCCTTCATTCCTTTAGAAGTTTTGGAGTTGCACATGTAAGAGCTGTTATGAGGGAGATGTCCCAGTTACAAATTAACTTTTACATCAATGGCACAACAATAACAACTATTTCACTAACCTAACCCATGAAATGACAGAAGAGGAAGACAACTAATAGAGTGAAATCCAAAAGTTAAAGTGAAAGAAGAAAAAAAGAGGCATAAAAGTGGGTGTTGTTACTTTCTTTTTGCTTTCTAGCCATCATATGCATAGGGGCTTTGGATCCTTTTCTTTATTCACAAGCCAATTTGGTATCAAAGCTGCTCAAGCATATTGCAAAGGCCTGAAAAGCGGAGAGCGGATATCGATAGTCCATCGTGAACATGTCTTTACCGACCTTCCCGAACTGCAGAATGATCTTGTCGTGCTCTGGGGGGCCTGGTTGGGATGGCGTTGGAGCGCCAGCGGCTGGCTGTGTTGCTGCGATCAACTGAAAGTTCTTAACTGATGCAACGGTTACTCGCCCGCGAAAGTTGAGGCACCAACATTGCAGCTGTTCGTGCCATCTTGGGGGCTTGTTTTTCAGAACCAAAGGTCTCATCTTCCCCTCCTCCTCGCCATCCAAGGCTGCCCTTCCAATTTCTGAAAATCTAGCGCTACTGAACTCCATGGAATGATCTAGTGCTTTGGAGAACGATGCACTCCGAAAAGAGTCGTCGAGGCAGCTGGGAGGGAGGAGCTCTGGTTGGCCTGGAACGCTGCCGCCTGCATCGAGAGCTGCCACTGGTATTGAGTGCATTATACAATGCATTCTCCGGGGTCCCCGTGTGCCTAAAACGTTTAGTTCATAACTTATGTGGGCTATGTTGTAACTGCCAGTTGGGACTTTTGGCGAGACCTTTTTGGAATAAAATCTACGGCTAGTTTTCCCGGGAGGAGGAAGCGGGGCAGCAGTGTATGGAGGTTGAGTATCATAGACAATAAATTTTGTTCCAAGAAAATTCGACCTGGAAACAAACAAGAAAACTGAATCAGGAAAGAAATATCAATAAACCCTTCACATGAATACCGCGAATAATTAAAATTTCCCATAAAGATTTGACAGAAAAATAGAGCATTGGAAAGCCGCCATGAAGAACTAAACTCATAATTCAAAACTTCACCAATATTGAATCAAATTAAATCATAGAAACCAGAGAAAATGGAATGTTAGTTATCAACCTAAGTCTTGCAACTGAAAAATAAGCAGACTATATTTCTAAGCAGTTCGTGGATTGTAGTCTCACCTCAGTTTTCCGACGTAAGAGCTACTTGATCTCGAAATATTATCCGCATCCATCGAGATAATGTACTCTGTGCTAGTAGTTCTTCGCGTACGCTTTGCAGAAAGAAGAAATTTCCCATTTTCAACCAGCAGAGCTGCATGATGGAAGCACCAGAAATTATAAGCATAATAAAATGTTCAACAATATGGGACTAGCAGCAGAACAAGAGGCCAAATGATATCACAAAACATGATCATTCAGAATTTCTTCTTCACAGCAAATTGATGGAACGCAAGAAACACGTAAAGCTTCAACGTGCCTTACATCACAAACAAGTGAATGGAAGCAAGGAATATAGTTCCCATATGCTACAAACTGATATGAGGCTAATCCGTTTACGATGACAGATAAAAAACGAATATAATAAAAAGATTAGCACAAACAAAATCAAAGAAATAAACATATTTCGTACCAGGGCTAAGACACAGGTAGAGGTGGTATGTTAGGTTGGATTTATCCCTCTTAATGAAGCACTGTACAGATGTATCGCGCGGACCAGGCTATAAAATTTAAAAAGAAAAAAAGCAGTACAATGAGTATGCAACTTGTGATATTTCAGCCCAATGAACTTCTCTTCTAGATATATTAAAAGAAATGCCGTATACTGAAAAATGTACCTGCTTCAGTGATACAGGGAAGGTAAGCTTCCCACAAATTTCCGGGCCTTTAACTATCTCCTTGCACATAATCCTCCAAGAACGACATACTGCAGCACAAGCAACAACATTCCTTCGTGTGGGCCATGTGCTTTCACTCTCTTCAAGTCTACGAATGACATCATAAAGCAGCTCGGGTGGAAGACTAGCCCAGCAGCCATTCTGAACGACAGGAGGCTGGTCGTGTAGATCATTTAAGGATGATGCATTGGACTTTCCTCTATGATGGCCACTCAGCCTGACCTCAAATCCCCGTCTAGATAAGCTCCCAATGCTATCCCTCACATCACGAACTATACTTCGGAACGACATTTTACAGGAATGAAGAAACTGATGATATTAAATCTCCACACCCCTTCAACAATTCCTTGGTAGATTATATACCACTTGTCATGTGCCTATGGCTGCCAATGGATACAAAGCAAACTCATAAAAGTGCCTCAGAATCTTGTAAATGAAGGCTAAAAGATGAAATAAAAATTTCAAGAAAGGAGCCAAAAGTGAAAAGAAAAGGGATAAGTGTCTCTAAAAAGCTGCTTTAGGATGCACCATAAAGTCTAAAGAGGCAAGTTTAACAAGCATAACTCAATCAGGCTCTTTATTCTCATCTTTAGCTGTAACCAACTAGCTCTAAAAATGGAAAAGTAAGACTAACTATCCCATAAATCCCAAAAGCAAATCCATCAAAAATAATATCCTTCTAATCTTACAGAAATTACATAGATCTAAAACAAAATAGAATCTGAACCTCTCCAACCCAAATAGAAACTGAAGCCACCAGTCTCTTCCCATCCATTTATAGAGAAAAATCTAACACAATTACAAAGAAATTGCAGCAAATTACCAACAGAATGAACAAATTTGGTCAAAATTTTACATCTGGAGGAGCCTACATGACTAAATGAACTAACAGAACAAACTGGCAAGAATTAAGAAGAACCTATTTCCTGTAAATCACAAAACCAAACGATTCAGGTTGTTCATCTGTACCATTAAGCTAGAACACAAACCTGTAAAAGATGCTTCAGGCGCAATCAGGGAGCTAAAATCGGATCAAGCTCTCCAGCTCACAAGAAACGGTGAAAGATCTGCCAGTAAAAGAAAGGATGAGGAGCACAGAAATTTCAACTTTTTTTGCACAGAGACAAAAAAACGAAGCTGGGTGAGAGGGCTTTCTCATTAAAATCACAAGGGGAGAAAAAACCCCAGAAAAATTTAGGCAAAACCCATCATCAGGAAAGCTGAGAACCCAACATTTTGAGACGAAATCAGGGGGTTTCAGAATCTGGGAAAATGTTTGAAAAGTAAAAGGGGAAGGGAGTAGATTTGAAGAAGAACAGAAGTGGGGTCTGTAGACCGAACCTGAACAAAGACTGGCAGAGCTCCTTTGCCACAAAAGAAAGGGAAATCCAAAACGAAAACCAGTCAACTTTTTGGCTAAGTATCGGAGGAAACCAAGCTATGGCATGAACAACGAAATCCCAGAAATGGAAACAGAAGAAAAGAGGAAATAAATAAATAAAAGCTTGGATCAGAACATTACACCCTTTATCAGTCGTCTCAAAAAAGTCTCTCTCTCTCTCTCTCTCTCTCGTGCGGACCCCAAAGGCTCATTGAATTTAGCTCACAATCAAGGACCGAAGAAAAATAGCTACAGTGTTGTTTTCCATTCCTTTCCACCCAAGATTTATTTTTGAAGTGAAATTCCTCATCTCTTACAAAATTTCTTTTCAATCTGATTTCTGAATTAATATAATTCCACTAACAGTTCATCACCAAATGGGCATTTGACTTTTCCCGTGTAATGTCTGATGAGAGGAGAAAAAAACTTTTGGAGAGGAGTTTTGATCGGGTGCGGCTGTTCCTACTGAATCACTCTATGTGGTCAATTGTTTGTACTTTCCATTACTTGATTGCTTCTCCTCTCCCATGTGATCTTATTCCTTTTCCCTTTCTTTTCAATACATTAACCAAAATAATAATAATAATAATTTGTCTTTTCTTTTTCTTTTTTTCCTTCTTTTTAGTTTTTAGTTAAGTAATGATAATACAATTTCTTAATAATTTCATGTCTTAAAATTGTTAGTAGTATAGTAAAGTCAAAACCATTCTTTTTCCAATTAAAGGATATTTTACTTCAATTCCTAGCTTTTTCTTGCCGCATCTTTTAATTTCCATTTTTATATAATTATTTTTAAATAGAATAATGTTGGTTATACTTTTATCTGTTTTTAATTTTAAAATGAATGGACTTTAAGTATGTTAAATAAAAGTTCATAAATGAAAGTGAAAAATGATATGAATTATTATCTAGGTAACTAAATGAACAAAAGACAACAAAAAAAATCTTAATTATGAAACTTAGAATTCATTTAAAAAAAAATAAATTAGAATAAGGATTATGATGAATGGCTTGATCAAGATCGAGACTAAGATTCATGAACTCATCTATGACATATGAGACAAATGAATGTCATTCAAAACAAAAAGGTTCATATAAGGCATACCAAACAGTGCTCCTACCTATATCTAGTTGGAGACGCGAGCTTATACAGTGGTACATCATTGTCTCGTAATGACTAATGTTTCACGTCATATTACTCTCACGTAGCAATATAAAGATAACATATTATCTACCCGATTTATTTAAACAAACTAAGGTATGCTTTTGAATTCATATAGCTTAGTCAGTTAACCTTATAATCAAGTCCCAAACAAACGATTTGTCATGACGAAAGTCAACTTATGTTCTACGATCGAATGGTTGAGGAGAGAATTACTGACTTATATTCTTAAGGAAATTATAAACATTCATTCAATATCTTATACTCCATGATCGTTGTTAACAAATGGATGAATCGAGGTATACATATAAATCACCTCTAAACCTCTGTCAATGTTATGCAAGATTTTCATCCAATGCACCAACAAAAATTTAACAGACTAACATAAAACAAACTTGTGAACCGTAACAAAATATTCAAAATTATAAAATTTAGGGCAAAATATATTTTTGGTCCATGAGATTTGATGTAGGTGTCTATTTGGTCCCTGAAGTTTCAAAATGAACACTTTTGGATCCATGAGATTTAAAGTAGGTGTCAACTTGGTCCCTGGAGTTTTAAATGAACATTTTTGATCCCTTAAGTTTGAGAAATAGTTCTAAATGATTTTTTTTTACTATTAATTAACTAATATTAAAATGACGTGACAAATTGCAATTAAATTGTTTATTGTAGTTGCTGATGTGACAAATTATATTAATTAAATAATATATGTGTAGGTGATGGTGCTTTTTCCCTCATCTCCTCATCTTTTCCTCTCTCTTTTTCTTACCCTTTTCCGGTGACCACCACGTCTTTGCTGCCGCCGTCCGCCATTCATACCAGACATATATCATTTAATTAATATAATTTGCCAGATCAGCAACTACAATAAACAATTTAATTGCAATTTATCACGTTGTTATAATATTAGTTAATTAACAGTAAAAAAAAAATCAGGAACCATTTTGAACTATTTCTGAAACTTTAGGGACCAAAAGTGTTTATTTTAAAACTTCAGAGACCAAGTTGACACCTACTTTAAACCTCAAGGACTAAAAGTGCTCATTTTGAAATTTCAGGGACCAATTAGACACCTATCTCAAACCTCAGGGACTAAAAGTGTTCATTTTAAAACTTCAAGGACCAAGTAGACACCTACATCAAACGTCAGGGACCAAAAATGTATTTTGTCCTGAAATTTAAAACGAGATATGTACGCATCTATCTCCTAAAAAAAAAGGAAGAAATAAGAAATACCTACGCATCAAAACTTTTGAGAAAGAAATGGTCAAAATAACCATAATTGAATTTCAAAATTCACACATTTTAAATATTTACCTAGAGAGATTTAAAAAAAAAAAACAAAAAAACATAACAAACCACGTATGTTTGAACACGGTTGAAGTGACCAAATGCCCTTTGGTATTTTGTTATTTTTTTATTTTCTCCAAAGTTTCTGTCAATAAAATATATATTAAAAAAAAGGCACTTCATTCATCAACTAACTCCACCCTCTCCCAAGTCATCCCCCCAACTACAAATTTCATACCAACCATTGAAAAAAAAACATTTATTACCATTCTTCCATTTCTGATTTTATTTTTGATTTTTGGTCCCGGTTTATTTTGATATTTATACTTTCAATTTTTATTAATCTTAGTCAATTTCAAAAGGTCTGTATTGGTCTTGTACTCTTACAAAGTGATTATTTTGGTTTTTGATAAAAATTTTATATACAATAAAAAAATTTTTAATACAAATTTATGGTTAAATGTTAAGAAATTTGATGAGTGAAATGTCACACTAAAATTGTGATATAAAGAAATGAGATAAAAATAAAAGACGGTAAAAATGATATCTTTTTATAAGTTCATAATCTAAAATAGAAGTTTCAAAGTAGAGTAATTAAAATGAATAAACATTAAAAATTAAATATAGGACTAAAATGAATATTTTAAAAATACAATGACAGAAATAAATCAAGATCGAACCTATAAAAATAAAAAAAAGCAACAAAAATATTTAAATCTTTATTTTTCAAAAAAGCAAGAAAAAAAAAGTGGAAACTGGAAGTCAGCCTTCGGCGGGGCCACGGAAGGAAAAAGAGAGTGAGGAGAGGAAGAAATTCGTGTGCGTTAAAAACGGGTCGGACTTCGGGTAAACAGGTCGGATCTTACCGGCCGTTAGGCCCGAGTTTGACTTTGACCAATAATAATGGCAATGCCACGCTACGCAGGGATTGGTCAGTGGAAAATGAGGCACCTTCTGGGAAGCTCAGTCGCCTGCTTTACTTATTTATTGTTTTATTTATTACTTTTATTTTATTATTAGGTTAAAAAACACATTTGGTCCTTCAACTTTCACTAAACTAACAATTTAGTCCCCAAACTTTCAATAGTAACAATTTGGTCCCTGTACTTTTAAATTGATCACAATTTAGTCCCTACCGTTAAAAAATTGGTTAGATTTAACGGAAGTATGACGTGGCTTATCCATGTGTGCAAATGAAATGGCCAACTATGCAGGTTGGTTCAATCTCGAGTCGGTTCAAGCAAACCTTATTTCATTATTTAAATAAATAAAATAAAAAATCTATTGCAGAAAAATTCTGCCCCGACTCGAAAGGGTTTTTTACAATCGATGATGCTAAAACACTAGAAGAAACAAATCGATGGTGTTAAAGTATTCGATGCTGAATTCAAACTTGAAGCTGCCAAGTGAAAAAACCTAATTAGGAGGTCATGAAAATTTGAGATCCTTACAAAAATGAGGAAGTAATTGGAATTAATGATTGGGGATTTTGTCCGTTGTTCTTCCGGCTTATAGCAAAATTATGCCGCTTTTTCGCACTTTTTTTTGGTTTTGTTAATTTTCTAAAAAGCATTTTTGTGATATGGAGATGGGAGATCGAACAACGACCTTCAATGAGAAGTTGAGGATGTGATTTTGTTGATATAATCTCTTATGGAAGGATGTGAGAGAGGGATTTGGTGGCCGTGATCACAGCGATGGGGAGCTCTATATCACGACGGCCGCAAGGAAGAGGAGAGAGAAAGGTCCTGAGGATGCCACAGATGGTGTCGGAAGGGTGAACTCGTGAAATGAAAGACAATTATTTTCTTTAAGTCTTAAACCGGTCCAATATTGACCGACCCGAGATTGAACCAACCTGCATAGTTGGCCATTTCATTTGCACACATGGATAAGCCACGTCATACTTCCGTTAAATCTAACCAATTTTTTAACGGTAGGGACTAAATTGTGATCAATTTAAAAGTACAGGGACCAAATTATTACTATTGAAAGTTCGAGGACCAAATTGTTACTTTAGTGAAAGTTCAGGGATTAGATGTGTTTTTTAACCTTATTATTATTATTATTATTATTTAATAAAACATTTTAGAAAAAACAAGATAATAAAAAATAAATTATATATATTATATTTTTGCAGATTTCATTTGCTTTACGTCTTTATTTTAACCTACTCTGACGTCAATTTGACGCCAATTTGAATCTTACCAAGAAATTTAAATGTAATTCTCATCCATTTCAAATGACGTGTCTCGCCCATTTGGGTTGCTTCCATTTAATTTGTCTTATTTTAGTTTTTGAGTTTTCCTGCTTAATGATGAAACTTTCGCTAAAAAAAAATTAAAAATTGTTTTGATTTATTTGTCCTAAAAAAAAATATTTGAGTTGTCGAGGTAAGAGCAATCTTGTCCTTAATACCATTAAATATTTGATAATTAGGCCAGAGAAATGTAAGACTTTTTATAAAATAATGAGTTTTCAATTTTTGAATGTTGTTGGAGATAAAATTTGATCATCACTATTAAGTAATCAAGTACTTTCTTGTCTTTTTTGCTTTGGTCCCGTCCATGTTTATCTATGTACTTCCAAAACGTCTGTTTTCATCTTTATACTTTAGAAAGTCATTTGATCTATATTTGCAAAATTTTAATTAATACGAATTTTATATCCCAATTAGAAACCATTTAATATAAATTTATAGCTATATTTTAAGAAATGTAGTGAGTGAATTATCGTGCTAAAATTATTTGTCATTTCTTGTAAGTACAAAAACAAAAATGAATTTTGAAAACTACGTAGATTAAAATGAACAAAATTGAAAATACATGAAACAAAATAAACCAAAGTCGAAAATGACTAAAATAATTTTATAGGCTAATTTTACCTACTAAAACTGAAAATTTTGGAACTAAAACCCAACAGAAGTTTGAAAGAAAGTCTATGAAAATTCAGACCTAAATCTTATTCTTAGTTCTATACTATTTGTATAAATATTTTATATTTTCAGCCCATTATTGCTTACTTGGAATGCAAGTCGAGGTTTTATTATTATTATTATTTTAAATTTAAATCGAACTAAACCAACTTGCTTATACCACTAACACTAACCCTTCTGAATTTAAAATTGTGTGTGTATATATATTTTTAAATATAAGTGACTGAAAAATTTTGATAAAAAAAAAAGAATGAATGGATTTAAAAAAATAGAAGAAGTGGAAGAATCCTTTCTGACATGGAGAGATGATTGGAGTGAAAAAAAAGGTTTAAAATTTAAAATTAGTCCACCATTAAAAAAAAAATAGAACTTAAAAGAAGTTTTCATAAAGAAAATCTTAGAATAATAGGTTGAATGTTGAAGTGCTAAAAGATGAAATATAATTAATAGAAAATAAAAATGGTGTTTGTCTGATCTTAAAAGACATAATAATGCATAAAGTTTGTGTCCCTAAGGCATTATAGGGGCACTTTAGGAATTCCCCACTAATTACCTTCTCGAATTGTTTGATAATAACTTTGTTTTGGTTGAATTAGAAAGTAGATATTTTGAGCTTTGAATATCGTATTTATTTAGTTTGTAAATTTGTAGGTATATAATTGTCGGGATGTTCCCCTTTACTCGACTTAGTGAGGTCCAAGATAAAAAAATTTATGTTGCATATATTTGGGTTTATAGACTTTAATTAGTATGGGTTGTAAGTTTATAATTAGTAAGAGTTTTATAGACTTTAATTCACATTATAATATGGGTTTACGTAGCCATCGTTAAATCTGTGACACGTTGATAAACAAACCCATAAGTATCAAATATAGACTCTGATGTTTGCCTAAATTTCACGAGTGAGCGAAAAACACATGAAGGGATTTTAATCAAAATTTATTATAATTATTTATTATTATTGTTACTATTATTCACTTGATTCCATGAAAGATAAAAGAAAAGTAGATTTTTAACCCTTTAATTTCTGAAATTGTTGTGTTGTTTGATCACTCTTAGATTCATCAATATTGAGAAGTGGATCTAAAACTTTCAAATAATCAATCTTCATTACACTGTGCAATTGATCCACCATTAAATAGATCTCATAAGCTCTTGGGTGGAGCTCATCTCCAGCAACAAATCTCCAAGTCTCTGAATTTATATGCACCAAACTATATCCAGCAACAACCTTCACTCCTCTCTCTTTCGCCAGCCTTCTCATTCTTGCAGATTCGGTCATTAGACCGCAGTTCGCATACAAGTTCGATGCCAGCATGTAGCCAGCCGAGCTCGAAGGTTCCAGTCGAAGAATGTGAGAGGCTGCTCCTGAGCCAAGCACAACGTTTCCATAGCTCCTACAAGAGCTCAAGAGTGTCCCCCAAATGCTTGCACCTGCTTCCATTTGTCCAGGCATCCTCTCAATCAATTCTAAAGCATCGTTGAATTTCCCCGCTCGGGCTAGCATGTCGATGGCGCACGAGTAGTGTTCCAAACCAGGCTCTACTCCATGTTCCTTCTCCATGGATGTGAAGAAAGAGAGGCCTTCTTCTAGTAATCCTCCATGGCTACAAGCAGATAACAATGACAGCGTTGTTACAGCATTTGGCTTCATGCCATTTTGTTTCATTTTCTCGAGCGAGACTAATGATTCATGTGCGAGACCGTTGATGCCGTATGCAGATATCATAGCACTCCAACACACGACGTTTTTTTCTGGGATTTGGTTGAAGGCTCGGATGGAGGCTTCTATATCTCCACATTTTGAGTACATGTCAATAATGGCAGTTCCAACAGCTACATCACCAGCCAAACCTCTCCTAACCGCTATACCGTGAGCCCATTTCGATCGTCTCAATTCAGCAGAGACAGCACAGGCCTCCATAAGATTCATAATTGAAACCTCATTCGGTTTCACCTCTTTGTTCATTTGCTTGAAGACCGATATCGCTTGGTCAGGCTGGCCACAGTGGACGAACCCTGCAATCATAGTGCTCCAAGCAACAACATCCTTCTCCTTCATCCCATCAAAAAGTGTACCTGCAAGCTCAACCAGATTGCATTTTGCATAAGCATCGATCACTGAATTCACCAGTGATCCGTTTGATTCCCACCCCCGTCGGATAATCATGCCGTGGACAGACTTGCATTGCAATGGGTCAAGAAAATGCTCAACTATCTGAAGAACATTTACAAAAGTCACCTCATCTTTCTCAACCCCTTCTTCCACCATTGTCCCAAGCAATGCCACAGCTTCCAAATGCTTCTCATTGAGGACATACGTCGACAACATTGAATTCCATGAGACGATGTTCCTTTCCGGCATCTCCTTGAAAATTTTAAAGGCAGAAACAGCATCACAACACTTGGAATACATGTCTATCAAGGAGTTCCCAACAAACAAATCATCCTCCCAGCCTCTACAAATCGCAAACCCATGAACCATTCTTCCAAGTGAAATATCTCTCAAGTTGGTGCAAGCTTTAAGAACACTTACAACAGTTACCCCATCTGGTGTAATGCCAGCCTCTGTTACCATATTCCGAAACATCTCCAACCCACGTTCATCTTCCCCAATTTGTACGAAACCTCCTATCATCACACTCCAGGAAACGACATCGTTTCTATAGGACATTTCATCAAACATCTTGTGGGCAGAACACATATTAACTTCAGCATACAAGCTCAACAGAGAGTTTTGAACCGAAATAATGGCACAAAATCCACAGCGAATTGCATAACCATGAAGCGCAAAACCTTCCCTGTATGATTTAAGATCACGAAATGCGAGAAGTACAAGTACCAACGAAGAAACATTGGGCTGAAAATGGGAAAATCTACCCTTCATAAACCACCACAGACCTGCCTCTGCGCTCCTGTTCGAGAAATTCCCATGAACCATCACGTTCCAAGATACTGAATCTTTGTTCTTCAGAGAATCAAATGCGCGCTGAGCAGAAACTAATTCACCCCACTTCATATACAAGTCAATGGTGGAATTAGCGATGGAAGTGGAAGATTCGTACCCCTGTTTGATCAGGCATCCGTGCATAGCGGTTCCAAGTTTGAAAGAGAGATTTGAACAGGCCTTGAGAATCGAAGGGAACACTGAAGGGTCTGTCAAATGAGCTCCAGAGATTCTAATGTCGTGGTAAAGTTGGAGAATTTCTAGCCATTTTCCGCTGGATGATGCGTCTTTGATCGTTGAAATCCAATTGGAGATCCTCGAACCAGAGTGGGTAATTGAGAAGCGCATAACTAGATGCGTTTTCTAGTATACTATTAACTAGTCTTATTACAAGGCACGTATTATATATTTTCAGCTCAACACAAAAGTAGTTTATGCACACCTTTTAAATGGTTAAATTCGAAATTCGAAATTATTAGAAGGATTCTTTGTCGAGCAAGAACTTCCGAAGCCACGTGCTCTAATCCTCTAAGCTATAGATCTCACCCCTTTTGAGTAAGCCAGAGGAGGAAGGGTGGAATGCCGACCAAACATCTATTATTGAATTTACCTATGATTATTTAAATGTTGTAGTATACACTAATAATATATATATATATCTTTAATATGGCCCCAACTCATCCCCTAAATTGGAAATCCAACATGAAACGACTCTTTAAAACATTATATTGCGGGTGCGATTTACCGTCCTTTCCATAAATTACTAAAATAGTTGAATTTGTGAAGAGCGTGTCAATAATCTTCTTCATAGAGGTGGCTATAATGAGATATATTTATAAAGTTGGGTACTGAATTAATAATTAATAACTTAACAAATCTAAAGTTATCAAATTGAATATTGTAATTTAATAAACGTGCTACTTTTCTCATAAAAATGAATTTATGGGCAAATCCAAAGCTAAGGTATTTCGAATAAGGAAAAAACTAATTACAAAAGAATAAGAAAAGAACAATAGTATCAAAAGAAGAAAATCAATACGTGTTTATGCATTCTATACCTTTATAAATTTTATGATGTATTTAAATTTTGGTTAAAATATTATTTTGGTCATTGTATTTTTAGCCTCGGTTCATTTTAGTCCTGTACTTTGTAAGAAATATATTGATTATAATGTGGTGTTGAAATTGTGATAGAAAAAATAAAATAAAAGGATCAAAATTGTCACTGTTTAAAAGTACAGTGACCAAAATGAACATTTTCAAAACACAGGAACCAAAGTAGAAAGTACAAGGACCAAAACGAACAAATTTCGATGAATACTTAAAGATATTTTTATATTTTCACTTTTAATAAAGTTAATTGTACTTATTTGGATATAAATTATTGTACGTGTATTTAAATATCATATCTAAATAAAAATTGTGTTTATGAGTGTGTGTATATATATATATTTTTTCCTTTTTAATACGTTTTCATGAATATAATATATTACTAAAACTTAATTCACCGAATAGAATATTATTGAATTAAATAATAAACCTCACAAAATAATAATATTATTATTATAAATATTCATTTGTAGTCATTTTTTCCAACACGTCATGTAATATTTTTGGTCATTGATATAGAAAAGGAGCGAAAGGAAATTATTTTATAGTCTTTAAAAATAAAATAATTGTAAAAATCGTTGAAATTTCAATACCTTTGATATCATACAATAAATTGTAGTAACTCTTAAATTAATAAATTAAAAAAAAAAACTTTTCATATTTGACCATTCATTTGTGATTTAGATTAAATATATGACTCAACAATTGTTGGTAATTAATTAGTAATACCTGTGTAAATATAAAATTTGATAAAGGATAAAACAATCTAAAAATAGTTTTTCAAGATCTTACTTTTAATATAGTATAAATATAGATATATATCCAACATGGGAGAAGACTTATTCTATGTGAAAGTAGAAAATGCAACACGTAGCATCCACAAATATGACATTGGCTTAGGAGAGTTATTCTTTCTCATCTCTCTTTCTTAATTACAATGGAGGAAGCTATGGTTTCCCTTCACATTGAAGCTCTCTAGTTGCCCTCTCAATCAGTAATATCTTCAACTTTACTATCTGCAAAGTCACATTTCACATCATTTATATTGTAAAATTATGGTACATCTGACTTATATTAACAATCTAATTCTTAACAAACAATTTTGCTCCTACCAATTTTAATGGATAATAATTGAAGTGAGGAGTAAAAATTTTGTTTTAAAGTTTTTTCAATTTAGTCCATATTGTATACAAATTTCAATTTCATCCCAAATTAGCCAACGATGATAGAGATAGATATATGACATAATAGTAAGTGAATAGAAAAAACTTGAAATTTCTACAAATTTCTTATAAATTTTAGATAAGGTCATATAAGTATAAATTTATCATAAATCAATTTTAATATTTACCTACAGTGAGGAAGGAACTAGATTGGAAAAAAAAGTTAAAACTAAATTGAAACTTTTTAAATATGAACTAAATTGAAAAAATGCATAAACATTAGACTCAAACATATATTTAGCCAAAAAAAAAAATCCAATCAATAAAAATTCTAGACAATTTTGAAAATTAAAACAATGATCATTTGAAAAATTATTATTATTATTATTATTTTAGTAAAAATCAATTGAGAATCACCCTCCACATGATTTACTAGGAATCACTAATAAATTTTTCTAGAACATCCTATTTTAAAATGGAAGTGATTTTGTTTAGAGTAAAAATGATTCTAGCCATTCACTCTCAATTAATTTTTTCTATAAACATACTTTTCTAAAAAATATAATATAAGAAATATTTAAGTTAAAACGTATGCGAAACCCACTATTTTTGTTGCTCATGCACTATAGGGCGCAGTATTGTTTAATCACTTATTTTATTTTTTTTAATTTTTAACAAAAACTACAAAAGAACAAACTTTCAGGACTCAGCTCCATCAAGAAAAATGCAGTACAATGAAATTTGATAAAAATAAAGGATGAATATCGAAATCATCCAGGACAGAAGAAACAGGCAGTATCAAATTGTATGTCACATCAATAATTAAATTAAGATAAGTTAAAATGACAAAAAAAAAAGAAAAAGAAAAAGAAAAAGGAAAAAAAGAATACCTGGACCGCATTTAATTCTACACTTGCCCTCACAACGCTGCATCAGTCTCGCTGCACCCGCACACAGTCACAAACACAATCAATTTATTTATTTTTTTGAGAAAAAATTTATTTATTTATTTTAACTCTTTGTTTAAATCATATTTTAATCTACAAAATCTTCAATAGATTACATAGAAGTTTAAAAAATAAATTTGAATACCGGTTTTCAGGTTGGCAAATTTGAATACCAATTATACTTTATTTTTTAAGAACAGTTTTGACATTTTAATCAACTTTAGGGGAGAAAAAAACACAATATTTCAAAACTAATTCTTTCAGTACCCCGCCCTCCAACAACGAATTTAGTTTTTGTTGTTTTTTTTTTAGTATCGATTTCTTAGTTTACTTTTACAACAAACAGATTTCTTAGACTTTGATTGATTTCAAATCATCAATCGCTGAGACGATCATCCGACTCTCTTTCTCGGAAGATATCAAGAGAATCGGAACTAATTTCAGAAATTACAACAAATTGAAAAGTTTTCAGAATCGGAGATGCCTAAAACACGCTGAGAGAAACAAACTAGGGCTTCGAAAATTGGGGATAAATTGAGATATCGAAGAAATTTAGGGCAAGGAAATGGAAAGAAATTACTTACTGTCTCTCTGGACACAGGCGGTGAAGCAGCCGTCGATGCAGTCGGCAGCGTCGGCGGAGACGGTCACCGTGGCCGCAGAAAGCAGTAGGAAGCAGAAAATCGCCGCCGTGGTCACCACCACAGCTTTCTCCATCGCCGCCCTCTTTCAGACCTTCGTTTGGTAAAGCAAAATTGTTATTTATGAACTACGGAACTGGCCCCCAAATATCTGACCAGCCACGTGTCGGTTAAGATAACTAATTTAAATGAAATTGTTAAAAAGAAAAATAGAACTCACCGACAATGTTGAAATTGAAGGAAATTCTTCCAATTAGATTCGGGAATTACATGATCGATGTGATTGTGAAGCTTCACAAGGTGATTTGTGTTTTGAGATTAGATTAATGTCAACTCAAATCACGTGAGTGGTGAGTGATCTCGAGAAATGATCGAGGAATTGAGAAAAATTAGTAAAGTTAAAAGAAATAATACATGTCTTATGTCTTAAATAGTTGTGAATGATCGTAGTCTATAATTATTGTTGAATCTCTTTTATTTCAAACGATTGTATTACTTGGTTGAAAATGTTAAAATTTAGAATGTTTAAAATGTTGAAAATATGAGAAATGTGGAAAAAGGGAATTTTTGAAAATAGGTGAACTAGGCGATGAAACAAATGATGAGAATTGGTAGGAGGACGAAAATGAAATATTCAGCAACAAGTTAAAGAAAATTCTTACTTTAGAACTTAGGTGAATTTAAACTTATTTCAAACTCTAGGTAAATTTTCAAAACTAAAACTTTTCAAATAATTTTGAACAAGTAGAGATTAGAGAGGATGGATTAATGAGCGAATAGAGTTGATTACATTACTTGTTCATATAGACAAGTAAAACTGATTACATCACATTGTTTAGAAATAGAAGATAGTTATATAATATGGATAATAGAAGATAGTTATATAATAGTGGTAGAGATGGCAGACTCGTCGGTCAGGCACATCATGAGGCTCTTGCTCGAGCCTTTGACCCTCACTCTCTTTTTTTATTTTTGGATCTTGGTGGTTTAATGTAGTTAGTGTACTAGTTGGATTGACACTTTACCTCATAAAATGTCGATACAGCTAGTCAAACTCTCAACCGGTTCGTTCTATTCAAATATTTACGACAAGGTACTCTTTCACTATATCTTTCAATTTCCACTTTCCCACCATATCTGACAAGCTTCTCCATACTTGGCTCAAATTTGAACGGTTCCGTATGGAAAATACTTTGGTTCCTCCTTGAGCAACCTTATCCCTACCACCATTAAATATTTAACAATTCATTATTTTTTAAGAAATCAATTTTTTTTCATTTATCTCTCTTAGTCATTAAATATCTAACAGTGATTATCACTGAGTTACATATATATTTTTTATTGGCCAATTTATTGTTTATTATTATTTTTTTTTTCAGCTTTTGGTAGGTTTGGAAAAAGCCACTGTTAAAAGGATTTTCTTAATATTGCCTTGTAAAAAATGAAAGGAATAACGAAAAATTCTTTTTCCTTTCGAAGTAGTAAAAGTAGATAATATGTAAATATATTGTAATGCATTTTATATTTTGTTTTTAAATTTACTTTTTGATCTTTTCCCTAAGCTTTCGTCATTATCAAATATCCCGGTAAAATATAACGGAAATCATATTTTTAAAATTAGTTCGAATTTGTGAATAGACAGTAAATCATAGTGTCAGTATTAATATTTATATTAATGGTATTTTGATTGACATATTATGCTCCAGATATTTTAAGCAGACTGTGGGATCCTTCCTTGTGATCTCGGCATCCCGAGACGAGGAAGGGCATAGTGAGCCCGAGTGCTATGTCCTCCCACTCGTCTTCTTCTATTATCTCACTTGAAAAGCAACCTTTCGCACCGCTTAAATTCACATGTAAAAATATCTATTAACTATTAATTTCAATATTGAATCATTGGATTTATGGAATTATAAATGTGAAAGATTTCAATATTTGATTCCATATCAATTTCAACAACACTCATCCTGTTTAGCTCCCTACATACATTTACTAGATCATGTTTGACAAATTATAAAATTGATTTTTAAAATTGATTTTGAAAAACAACTATAGTTAATTTTTTTAAAATTACTCCCAAACACACCATTAATTTCTATTTTATTTATTGTTCTTTTTTAACTTTAAGATTTTGTAAATTTCTACTTCATTCCATACCTTTGATTTAGGTATAAAATCAATTTAATTTCTTAATTTTCCCGAAATGAAAAATTGAGATGTTTGAGAACAGTGAACGGGAGGAGAAAGAAGAAAGAAAGGATGGAGAAAAGGTGAAAGGGAAAAAAAAAGTGATAGAGACTCAAAATTAATAAAATTGTCACGTGATTTAAAAATTGCCATCTCAACTATGCCATATAAAATTCTTAACAACCAAAAATGTCTTTTTTGAAACTTACGAAAAAATGGTGTATTTTAGCTTGATTTTTTCCCTCTGTCAAATTCTTTTTTTTTTTTAGTAAAATATACTTCTTGTTCTAAATTGAATAGGTCAGTTAACTAAATTTACTGACATAGAATTAGAACAAATAGTGATGGAGATAGACAACCGAATTAGTTAACAATCTAGTTAACATTTTCAATGGCTTTTGCTCTTTGATTATGAAAATGGAAGCAAATTACAAGCATTGCCATTCAGAATCTCTGAATCGTAAAATGAATAAGAAAAATGTTCCATATGCAACCAAATCAATTCCCGTTCCTTCCTCAACCTTCTTCTCTAGTTTAACATTCATCCAATCAAATTTCTGCAGCATCAAAAGACTATTGCTTTTTTCCCTCTGTCAACGCTTTGGCCACTGTCGCCACCGGCGTCTCAATGGTTGTGGTTTTCTGGGGTGCTGCCGGCGCCTCGACGGTGGTAATTTTCTGAGGTGTTGCCGGTGCCTCGACGGTGGTGATTTTCTTGGGTGTTGCCGGCGCCTCGACGGTGGTGATTTTCTGGGGTGTTGCCGGCGCCTCGACGGTGGTGATTTTCTTGGGTGTTGCCGGCGCCTCGACGGTGGTGATTTTCTTGGGTGTTGCCGGCGCCTCGACGGTGGTGATTTTCTTGGGTGTTGCCGGCGCCTCGACGGTGGTGATTTTCGTGGGTGTTGCAGGCGCGTCGACGGTGGTGATTTTCTTGGGTGTTGCCGGCGCGTCGACGGTGGCGATTTTCGTGGGTGTTGCCGGCGCCTCGACGGTGGTGATTTTCTTGGGTGTTGCCGGCGCCTCGACGGTGGTTATTTTCGTGGGTGTGGCCGGCGCGTCGACGGTGGTGATTTTCTGGGGTGTTGCCGGGGCCTCAACGGTGGTGATTTTCTTGGGTGTTGCCGGCGCCACGACGGTGGTGATTTTCTGGGGTGTTGCCGGGGCCTCAACGGTGATGATTTTCTTGGGTGTTGCCGGCGCCTCAACGGTGATGATTTTCTTGGGTTCGACCGCTGCCTCAACGGTGGTGATTTTCTTGGGTTCGACCGCCGCCTCAACGGTGGTGACTTTCTTGGGTTCGACCGCCGCCTCAACAGTGGTGGTTTTCTTGGGTTCGACCGGCGCCTCGACGGTGGTGGTTTTCTTGGGTTCGACCAGCGCCTCGACGGTGGTGGTTTTCATGGGTTCCACCGGCGCCTCGACGGTGGTGATTTTCTTGGGTTCTACCACCTCAGGCGCCGCAGCGGCGGCGGCTGCAAGCGGTGTTGGTTCTACCGATTTCCCTGCCTCAACTTTTGCTTCTTTTTTGGGCTCTGTTGGAACTGGAACTTCTACTTCTTTTTTACCCACAACTGCTTCTTTTTTCGCTTCACTCTAAAAAACAATATTAAATAGTTTTCATATAACTTTTTTAATCGGAGTAAAATTTCACATTATAATATTATCAAGAGACTAATATATTTCATTAATTAAAAGACTATCAAGTCACCAACCAACCGAACATAATTTAAAAGTGGTTAAGACACGTAGCTCTAACCAATAGATTATGAGTTCGAACTCTCACAACCACATGTTATATTAAAAAAAAAAACGACTAATAGAACTAAAAGAAATCTAAATTATTTTAAATTTTCCTATAAAATTTTTAATATAAGACGAATTAAGAGGTAATTACCCCCTCCCTTTTTTTGCCGTGGGATTTCTTTTTCAAAATTATAATTTAGGAAAAAGTGAATGCTCATCGTTAATGTTTATTATTATGTAAATCCATGATTATAGTAAAAATGATGTATATTAGGGTATTGAGAAAATAAATACCTCAACGAGCAAAGATCCAAGAGAATGCAGTTGGTTGCCCTCCTCAACTTTCTTCTCACCCTCATCAACCTTCTTCTCATCAACTTCATCGTCGCTCTTCTTTTCTTTATTTACGACGACCTCGACATCTTTCTCCACGATGGAAACTTCTGCCATTGTCGTCGTTGTCTTCAGCGATTCAACCTCAACCTCAACGAGAGTGGGTGCGGGCACTGGGACAGCCACTCCATCGCTGGTCTTCGGCTTGCTGGCGCAACCACCCATTTTAATAAATAGGTGTCACAAAAGAGAGAGGTCGACGAAGAAGAAGACGTTATCGAGAAAGAAGACAGATGACTTCTTTCTCTTCTTATTATGGGAGATCAGCGAGAGGTCGAAGAAGAGAAAGAAGCGAGGAAGATAAAAGCTGAGGATGATGGAATGAGGAGGGATGAGATGAGGTATTTATACAGGCCAAGACCAAGATGAAGCAAAATTTGGTGGCTAAGCAAGATTTTAGGCAAGGGTTGTTGTGGATGAACTGTGATTCCATTGAATGAGAAATTAAGCCTCTTTTTGGCCATCCAATTGAATTCAACAGATTCAACTTTTCTCTAGCTGGCTCTGTCCAAATACTATTTTTTGGTGTTTTTTTTTTCTGTAATTTGAAGTGGGTTTTGATTATTTAAAAAAAAAAGGTTTGGATTTAGAATAATTTTAAATCTAAGGTTAATCGACTTTTTTTATAAAATGATTGATCTTGGGTAACTGCTTACAAATATACTCATGTGTAACGGTTTTTAAGTTAATCCTTTTCTTAAAATGACAATATTTAAATGGAATTGTTATTGTAGATGAGATATATAATCAAAATTTCGAACTCTCAACCTCATGGCGTTGGATACATATGACTTAACCCGTTAAGTTATGTTCTCATTGACATAGGTGGGTATTACTAAATATATAATTAATAGCTATATGCATTGAACTCATGAGGTGACAAATCAATCATATTATAATCTCCCCTTCAAGTTAATCATGTTATAATCTCTTTGACAAATGTCGTAATGAGAGTGCACTTAAGCTTTCGATATTTTTGCCGTAGAAAATAGAGCATGATCAGTACTAGTTCTTTTTTGGTACACTTATTGTACTGGTGATTGTATACTAATTCATACGTTAGTGGATCACGTGCACTGACTAGAAACAATTCAAATTACTTAGGATAATTATATAAAAATTTCATAGATTTATGATAAGAGTGTATTCAAATTGTTCAATAAAAAAATTTGCGCTATTAGTTTCATTAGGTAAATCATTAGCCTGGAAGATTTTTTTTTTTTGAATTCCTAATTTTATGATTGACTTGAGTATATGTATACATTATTTTTTATCATCTCCACAAACATTGCTATATCATAGATCTACAACATTATAACTATTAATTTGTCCTATGAAGCATGAACCAATCAAATAAAAGACACAATTTCAACTAATAAACCTTTTTTTTTTTTTTTTTTGTCAAAGCAAGCAGTTAACAACCAACTGTCCAAACTTGGCTAAAAAATAGTCAACAGAATAAGAGAAATAACTAAAACCTATAGAAATAGTCTCTACAATAATTTAATCAAAATTCATAGTTAATCATGATAATTAAATGAGGGATATTATTAATTTTGCCATTTATTCGAGTTTATAGTTAAGTTAAGCGAACCTAAAAATTAAAAATTTTAATTAACTCAACAAATTAAGTATCGGGTATAAAGTGAACATTTTTTTAATATACATCTATTTTTTTAGTACAACAAGTAGGGGTGAGAGAATTCAAACTCATGATTTCTTTGTTAGAGATATGTGCCAACTAAACCTATGTTGATTTATTATTTTTATCTCTCTTTCAATTTTATAAATTTATTTTGATTTTATCTCTCGACACCTCTTGCTCTCTCACAATTAATTTTTACTATACATGTATTTAAATCAGATTAAGTGTTATCTGCATCTTTTTATTCGTATACTATTTCTAACATTTACTTAGAAAATTTACTTGTATTATTCATATACAAGTACAATATTATATGATATACAAATAAAAGTTATAAAAAGCAAAACAATAGGAGTGTCAGACATCTATTACGAGGTTGATAGTTCAATTTTTCATCTCGCGATTATTGAATTCAAAAAATGAGAAAAATGAGAATAGTTAACCATTTATAATTTGTTTTGATCAGTTTTAATATATAATTAATTGTATGATTTTGTTAACTTTTTTGACATACAGTAATTTTGAAATTAATTTAAACACATAAAAATCCAATTGTAAAGTACTAGAGTGAAGATAAATAATTCCTTTACTATATCTGATACAGGGCTTTTGTCGGGTACCCGACCCGACCCAAAAAATTGGACCGGATCCGAATGCATCCGGCCCGATAAGCTTTTGGTCTAATGAACCGGAAAGCTGAAGATTTATCATATTGCAATTTCCCAACTTCGAACTAAACCTAATCAGAGTTTCTAGTTTCCTCCCAGATTCGTGTTTCAGCTCAAAGGTATGAGCTTTTTTGGAAGAAAGACATCTCAATTTCAAAATTTATCTGTTTTTAAGCTTTAGACGATTCTTGTCCCCAGTTTCTCTCTTTTTTTTTTGTTTCGATTTTTATCATCAGATCCGTGTTTAATTTCTCCTGGATTCGTCGATCGTCTGTTTTGGCTTTCTGGGTGTTTTCGGTTTCGATTTTCTATTGCGTTTGTTTGCTCCGAAGTTTTCTAAGAGATCGATGGAGGATTTATTTATTTATGATTATTTATATTGTGTCGTTCGTTCTATCGAACAGCAGTTGAATTTGAGGGCAAAACATTGTATGACTAGATGATCTGAGTCCTGGTTTCTGATAAGTATTCATTCAAGTCTCGAATTTTGAACTGGAGTTTCCGTTTTCCTTAATATGGAATCAAGTTTAACGGGTACAAGTCATTGGACTGAAATCAATTGCTTTTCCTTCAGTGTAAACCGAGACTCTCTGATAGTGCCTTTGTTTCTGAATGCATAACAACTGAACCTAAAATCTAATATTTACATAGCCAATGATACCCTTAAATGCTCGAGTTAAGCCTGAGGATTAATTTCAATACTTTATATATATCTCGTGTCTGCATCTCTGCAAAACAATGCCTGAGATGAAAACAAGGACTGGATTTTCAGAATGAAAGTTCATGGATTTTGGTTCCAGCAATTATGCTTACAATATTCTTCTTTTTCGTTTTCTGTTATTGATGCATATTTTTAGGAATAATTCGAATTTTAACATTTTCCAGGTTTTCTAGCCTGTTGTTTTGCTCCAAGTTGGTACTCTCTAATAGCCATGTGAGTATTTTTTTTATTTGTTTCAGCTTCACCATTTATTACACATGATCTTTTTTTACCATTTTAATTCTTACTTGATGAGTATTTTGATTGTCTGCTACGTTAGAGTTGTAACCATGTAGTCAAGCTCTACTTTATTGAAGTTTATAAATTTCCAAAAGCCACTATTTCTTCCCTTAAAAGTAGCTCATAGTGGCAGGAAGTGTTGTTAGGATGTGGTGGAGCACATACTCTGAAAGATGTTTCTCTAATCTTTATTTGAACAATCACAGAAAGTATCATCTCCCTCTTGTTGAAATTGAAATCATGTAATATAGAATTGCTGTGCATTTTGCACATTTTAGGAGTAGTTTGATTTAGGTTGCTGAAGTTTCAGTTTCAATCTAAATCAGACTGTTAGCATATGTAGCATTTTGCAAGCTTAGTGATATGGTCCACATTTGGAGATTTGTACAGTTTATGAATCAGCAGGATGATAATTATTTTCTACTTTATAAATACAAATGGTTTATATATGTTAGAATGGAAATTGAGATACTTCATATTGTTGGAAGCAACTTGAAAATTTGCATTTCTTCTTCCTACTCTGTTTCTTTATATGTATCTAATGTTAACTTATCTACGTTAACATATCTAATGTTTCCTTGGTAAATACTTAGGGCTGATGAGGAACCTGTTGATCAGAAAAGGTATCTCGAAGAAGCTTGCAAGCCCAAGTGTGTGAAACCACTACTTGAATATCAGGTACAGGGTATTTTACTGGTCTTTACCATGGGGGATTAGCGATAGTTTAGTGAATTTGGATGTCTTTTTTTGTTTAGTTGTTGAACTTGTATTCATTATTCATTATTTCTTATGACCACTTAACTTTAAGAAGCTGGTTTCGTGAATAGCTATACTTCTAGTTCTCTCATTTAATTAGAAATTAAACCACTTCTAGTTTGAAGATTTTGCATCCCTCATGTAGAGTATAACCATTTATAAATGTTAAATGTTCTAATTTCTGCTGAGCCTTGCTTGTGATGCAACTATTAGTATTTAGTGAATTGTCGCTTCAATAGAAAGCCAAACTTTAAACGAGTGGCACCGTTGGTAGAAAATTAGTTAAAAACGAGTGAGAGTGTTTGGTGTTGGGAAGGATAATTGGATTTGGTGGTGGGCTGGTTCTTTTTGTTGAGAAGGAAAAAAATAAAATAAAAGCAGCCACCAACCATTAAGGTTTATGGGCGTATTTGGAGAATATCATAATCCTACTTTTAAAGGTCACTGACACTCGTGGGGGAACATAAATATGTTGTCCTCGTGAGATTATGGTGAAAGATCCTCGGTTGTCATGCTAATCTCTTCGGTCATGGAGGTAATGATGGCCCTTGACAAATTGTCTTCTACGATACATAGGTCCTTGAGCTGTAAATTCAAATCAACATTGAGCACACAACTGAAGATGTCTTTTCTCCAGAATTTGATACATCTTATGACTCATTGATTTTGGTTGATATCTGCTCTGAGGTCCACGTTGACTCAGCCACTATCTGTCTTTTGATTGTGGCATTGATGAATCTCAAAATTCGTTGAACTTCTCTTTTTCCGTGAATACTAGTCCTCACCAAA
This sequence comes from Momordica charantia, assembly GCF_013281855.1. Classification (NCBI taxonomy): domain Eukaryota; kingdom Viridiplantae; phylum Streptophyta; class Magnoliopsida; order Cucurbitales; family Cucurbitaceae; genus Momordica; species Momordica charantia. The sequence continues at coordinate 3,410,953 of NW_028275158.1, forward strand.
TTCGAAGAACTTATGCGTAGAGGTGCATGTGATTGTTTTCCGAAAGTCAAAAAATTTATCAAATCTCTTGCTTGTTTCTATGGGTTTCAGCTGAACTCTCTTCCCTGTTGACATTTAAGAACGAGGAGGATCTTAATATTTTTGCTTTGCTTATCATGTCTGAGCAGCAAGCTTATGTTATTCATGGATTCAAATTGTATTATAAGTATGAAGATAAGGTACAGTTATGGTTATTTTCTTTCATGTTATAGGCGTGCGTGAAGAGAATCCAAGGGGATGACAGTGGTCACAAGCATTGCACTGGACAGTATTTCGATTACTGGTTTTGCATCGACAAATGTGTAAGTATTTTTTGGGTTTCACAAAGAAGTTTTCAACGTAGAATGAAAAGTGAACTAGTTACCAAACGAGCTCGGACTAACTTCGTAGACACTTTTTCTTGCAGGTTGCACCAAAACTATTTTCGAAATTACAGTAATGGAGAGTTGTTAGGCATGTGGGGGGTCCTATCCTTTTGCGTGCAGCATTTTTATGATTATTTTTTATGCAATGCCGTTTTGTGGACTTGATTTTTGCATCTACAAAAAAATGCCAATGGCTGTGCAATTTTATAAAACTTTTGAAGACCTTTAACCATGGTCAATAAGAAAGGATGTTGGATTCACTTTTATGAATGATCTAGTAGTTTCAGAGAAGAAATGTTGAGCTTCATGATCACATATTGAATTTGCTATTACTCGGTTTATCGAATGATGTTACGAACCCGAAGAAGATAAAGTATAAGGTATCTATTTGGTTCAATGTTGCTTTCGTCGTATTTGAACTTCATTGTTAGTCAACACAGGTTGCTGGAGACTGGTTGTAGAGGAAGAGATTTGCTTCCTTTGTCAAACTCCAGATAGGAAACCACTATTTTTCAAAAATCCAATTTATAAAAGGTATAAAAAAAATAGTGCTAAGAGAGGGCTCAAGTATGAAGGCATATATGGAAAAAAAATTATGGGGGCATATTTGTAATTGTAGCCCCATCATTGCAGAGCATACTTTGCTCCATCATTTTCTTCTCTCTTGGTTAAAATTTAATATTAATTTGTTTTCTTATATACATTTTTGAATTAATTAATAGAATAAATCATTGAAATTACAAAACATAAAAGAATTTATTATTGAAAACATAAATTGAGGTGGTCTAAATATAGTAGCTGTATTTGTTACGCTTCGTACAAGTTTGTAAAATTAAAAGGTAGGAAAAAATACAATATTGGAGATGTGGAAATTTTATTTAGAGAGAAGGAATAATACATTAATATATAGGTTGTTATTAGGAAATATAATATTATTTAAGCTTCTATTATTTTATTATTAAGACCCAAAATTCTTGGGATTATTTTTTACAATTTGCCCGGCACTGAGGGAAGAAGTGAGGTGCCTTGACTGTTGAGCTAAACTCGGCTTCTATCATATTTTGCGTCATGCTTTTGTCAAATTTGCCTACATTTTCAAAATTTTAATTTCACATCTTAGTATTATAATTTATTTACTCTAGTGACCATTATCATTAATGCATGTTCAAAAAAATTGTAACCACAGTAACAACAGTAATGTGTATTAACAATCATACATTACATTGATATCAATGTCATTTTAATTTTTTTTGTCATATTTAACATTATTTATTAGTGATATTAATCATTGAAATTAGTATATAAACTAAGTTAAGTAACCAATACCAAAATTAAAACTTTAACCAATATGGAGATGAAATTGATACAAAACACACCAAACAGCTTTTGGAACCCGTCCTTATTGTAATCCAATGCTTCCCCTTTCTTTATGAAATCTTTCTAAACAATAATCCTGTATCGGTGTAGTGTTTGGCCACGTACCTTTTGAAGTTTAAATTATAATTTTCCGAGTTGAGTATTGAGCTGAGCTTGACGTATGAGTAATTGGGCTTCCGCCTTGTGTTCAGAGTGTTAGAACCTTAGCTTGGACAAGGGACACTTGATTTTAACCCATGACAACTACTAGTAGGAAAAACACGACAAAGAAAAGAAAATGAAAAAGTTGATCTTTCCCATATCATATTCCCCACATTCAATTGATGTCAATATAACATCAAACAACGTAGGTGTTTATTCCTTGATTCGTTGAATTATTCTTACAAAACTCTTATCAGAAAATGAAATAAAAAACTACAAATATAAACACAGATGATCTTTTGATCAAGCAGAAAAAAAAAAAGGAAAATAATCTCAAATGGTTTAACCTGCAGCCATTTCAGAAACAACTGATCATCTAGTTCCAAAAACCAAACCTTTAGTCCACAACGAACCCCATTTCCTTCTTCTTTTCTCCGCCGCCGTCCTGATGCTGGCCGTCTTTGTTAATGAGCGACGAAATGGCGGCTGCGACCGCGACTCGAAACTTGGGGTCGGAAGCAATGGCGGAGACGCTCTCTGGCGTCAACGGGGGCTTGTGATCTTCGGACGGTTTCAAAAGATCATGAGGCTGAAAATGATTGTTGGTGTGGTAATAAGAATGAGAGGGGTTGATCCAATTATTGGAGGGTGAGGGGTAGAGATTAGGGTTTGTAGAATATGAAGAGGAATTCAAGATATTAATATTAGGGTTTGGAAGAGAGTTTAAGAACATGAAGGAAGAAGAAGAGGAAGGTGGTGCTGAGGCTATGGAAGCCATGGCTGTGGCTCCAACAGGGAGTGGATGGTTGTGTGTTCCTTCGTACGTTGTTATCAGAATCGACATGTCTTCCAAACATCTTTGTACCTAAATTATATATATAGATCATTAAAACATTGTAGTAACACATTTTAACAACTTCATAAGATCATATATGTTTCAAATACTATTTTGGTACAGTTTCCAATTTAGTGAAAATTTTTTAGTGAAATAAACGAGATGAAAATGAAAATAAAGGAATAAAAACTATCTCATTTTTAGAAGTACATGGATCAAAATTAATCTTTCGAAAAGTACCAAAATGAATTAAAAGGCAAAATTAGAGGATTAGATTAGTATTTAAGCCTAATATTATCGCTGACTAGGTGCCAACTACTATCAGTTGGTGTAGAGTTCTTTTGGAAACCCGTTTATGCACAAAAAATGAAGTTGGTATTACTTAATTATGAGGAATGAGTTAATTGACTACATTGGCAAAAAAAACAGAAAGAAAAAAGAAAAAAATTTGACCGATAAAGATTTAAGTTCGACGTTTGTCAGGTATATGTGTATATATATATGTTCTTGAAACATAAACAATAACAGTTTCCTTAACCTTTTCAAAAAAAAAAAAAAAAGAACAGTTTTCTTAAAAGAATATTTTAGGGAAAATTAACCTATTTTAAGAACCTAGCTAATATGATTGATTCTGTTTTTAGTTGTATTTTTTTTTTAAATTACGTTGCTACTAACAATTGCTTCATTTTATAATTTTTATTAGAAAAAAAAAACATCAGTCAAATGTTAAGAGATGAGAATATATATTGTTTTAATATTTTTATTTTTGAAATATATCCCAATTTCAAAAGTGGTTTATAAAGAGTAAAGTAAAAGAAAATAATAATCGAATAGTAATTAAATAAGCTAACATTTTAAACCTATTTTGAATTTTGAATTTGGTTATTATTATTATAATTATTTTTAAAGAATCAACTATAAATCCAACGTACTTATATTTTTAAAATTATTATAGTATTTAATTATTTGTAATTCTGTGGTATATAAAAAATAAAAAAGATACCTGCTTTCTAACTGGGCATCCTGGTGCAACTGTGCAACGATAATAGGCTCGAGGGCATGGATTCCCTTTAGCAATTTTCTGACCATATTTCCTCCATTGGCAACCATCATTCATCTACAACATTACAATAATCCCACCGTCATCGAAAAAATTGTTAAATTAATACCGATCAATCCAAAAGCTTAAAAAATTGATGGGATTACGGTAAATTTAAATGATATTACTACAGAGGTTCCAACGTATAGAACTTCATGCTTTGATACTATGTTAAATCACCAATACACGGAAAAGTTTAGGTTGAAGGGTGTTATGGTAAATTTAAATGACATTACAAAGGTTCAAACAACTTTCTGCTTCTGATACTATGTTAAATTACCCATAAACCATCCAAAAGTTTAAAGTTAATGAGTTACGGTAAATAATTTAGATGACATTAGATCGAATACATAGGAACCTCATGTTTTGATACCTATGTTAAACAACCAATCAATCCAAAAACTTGAAGCTAATGGTTGGAAAAAATCTAATATGACATTACAAGGGTTCGAACAACCTCTTCATCTGATGCATGTTAAATCACCAATCAATCATAAAATCTTAAACTGATCGCGGTTATGGCAATTCAAGTGACATTACAGGAGTTTGAACAACAACCTCTAAGCTGATACCAAAATCAACCTAAAAACTTAAGGCGATGGATCACGGGCACGACACAGTAGGCGAAATGGATATATGTGTTAATTGAACAACTTACAGTGGCAGCTTCACATCTTGCTCGCACAGAAACCCTAGCTTTTCTGTTATGTGGGGGTGCAATTCCTTGCAACTCAGGCCTTTGAGGCTTGTTTTGGACTGAGTTGAAGTTGGGTACTCTTAAATCTTCCTGCTTCTTCTTGTCTCTCTCTTCTCCCTCCCTTTGGTCATCTTGTTGCTCTAAATCAGCTGTGCTACTGTTTGTGTGAAGTCCTAATGATAACCCTAGTTCGCTCTCTCTCATTCCGTCGTCTTTCGATGGCGACCGAATTACTCGTCTCTTCTTCGCCATCTCTCTAAGTTCAAGGTCTGTTTTCGGTACATCATGGCTTTTGTTGAATGGTAGAAAGCTACGAGAGTCCTTCATCAAAGAGACAGAGAAAACAAAAATGATCATCATACATTAGTAATTGATGAGCTAAGTTACTTAATGCGATCGTTATCTCTTAGATGTATGAAAAAAAGTGTTGAAGATACTAATTAGTTAGTTGATTATGGTATTAGATGATTTAGCTCATACTTCTTTATTCATTTAAAAATTTCACTACACCCAACAGATTTAAAAAGGTCAGCTTTTGATTAAATTTTGTGTTTAATTACTTTTCTGGTTTTTAAAATTACCCATGTTTACTAACAATTTCTTTATTTAATTCTTGCTTTTTAAAAAAAAGCTTTTATAATATTGGCAAAATGTAAAAACCAATACTTTTTAATCCCCCAACAAAAGAAAAAGAAAATGATGAATAAACCATCATAATTTCAAAGCCTAAACTATTAGAATAGGACAAGGTTAATCTACTAATCTTTAAACACACATAGGACCAATGAAAAATGGGTTGAAAATTTATTAGACAGAGTCTTCATATATATATATATATAAATGCCAATATTATATATTGATGAAAAGCAAAAGTGAAAGAAAAAAAATTATTAGGGTGGTACCTTTTTGTGGAGGTTGTTTTGTTGGATGACAGCAATTTTCATTTCAAGATCATAGTAATCTTTCATTGTTTGTTCAACTGCTTTTCTCAGAAGCTTATTTTCTTCCTTCATGCGATTCATCTCCGTCTGCAACTCTGAAATCTAACAAAAAAACAAACACCATATTCATACACTATTAGATTATCATAAATATAATGATCGTAAAACGAAGCAGAGCGAAGAAGGGAGGAGAGGGACAACGCATGTTACTAGATCAGAAAATTATATAAAAAGGTTGGGATTATTTAAAGTTTCTCTTTAATTTACCTCCTCGATCACACCAATTCAATAAACATTTTATTTTTGGTCGTATGTTGCTAAAAATTAAGCTTATAAACACTATTTCTACTACCAGATTATGAAAAGTAAAAGTAGCGAAAGAAAGGTGAAAAACAATACGCCCTCACGTAAGAATGTTTTTTTTTCCTTTTTTAATTTCTTGAAATCGATGAACTAGGACTCGTTACCTAAGGTGAGCAACACTGTGATTCGGTTAGGACTTAAACATAAAACCTCATAGTAGGTGATACCACAAAGTTTCCATATCCTTACCACTGCACCGTCTCTCCTTTTGTAAGAAAGTTAACAAAATTTTTATAAACAAGCCAAATCGGGTCTAAATTTACAGACAATTAGAGAAATGTAAGAGGGTTTTTTTTTCTTTTCCCTTTGTGGTACCTCTCCTCCATTAATGTTGTGTGGCAAGAAAACTTTCAAACTAGAGGCAGCAAGATCAGGGTGATGATCAGCTTCAACAACAGCTTCTTCCACCATTTTTTCCATTATTTCTTGATCATAAGCTTCTTCTTCTTCTTCTTCTTCTTCTTCTTCTTCTTCTTCTTCTTCTTCTTCATCTTTTTGCTGAGTTTTTTCTTTCCAATACTCTCCTTTGTGATGATCTATTTTCAGTGACAGATCAATCTCCATGATTTCTCTCTCTCTCTACTGTTCAACTCGAAGAAGACAAAGTTTCTCTCTCTCTTGTTTGGTTATTAATACAAGTTTTGAGGCACCGAAGTCAATTCTCTCGTCTCAATGAAAAAATAATAATAATAATGATATTAGTCATTAGACACACAAGGCCGCATCTCGGCTTTGACTTTAATGGGGTCCCCTTAATAATTAATTAACCTCATTCACTTCATTAAATAACTTAGGCCAAACCCTAATTTTTTTTAATCTTTTTTCTTTAACCGAGTTTTCATCAATTCATAGAATTCTATCTCAAAATCAGTGGCGAATAATCGTATCTATTATAAATCTTTGTAAGGTCTTTTTTCTTTTCAATAAAGTTTAACGTTTAATGTTTTGGTGAAAACTCAGATTTAGTCCTACTATATTTAATTTTTTGTATGGTGCAATGGTGGGTTAATCCGACTTTTCATAACAAAAATTATTAAAGTGAGAGTGAAAAGGGAGTATCTTTTTTTTTTTTTCAACTAGATGATAATTAAGAGGAGTTTAGCAGCCGTATTGTCCTAACTTTTAATTAATTAAGCAGCCCCAACAATTTATTAGGGCTAATTGTAGCTCCTTTGAGTTTGGTATCCCAAGCCATTAAACTTCTTTTAAAGCTTAAATTCGAGGGCTGGTTTGATAATTGTTTTTTGAAGACAAGACTTTTGGGGGAAAAAAATCCCTTGCAAAAGATTAGGGAAAAAAAAGGCCATTCTTTTGGATTTTAGAATTTTACCGCAGCATTGTTGCGGTTTTTTTCGAAACTTTCCTTTATTTTGTTGTCACGAGCGTGATATAAAAGAAAAAATTTGGCGATCCTTCATTCAAAATGTGGTGTGCAACGAGGGCTTCGTTTGTACGACAAACAAAGAGATATTGAGAGTGCGAGACCATCCATTGTTGTACAGAATTTAATTTAAGAGATCTTTGTAGAGTGATTCACGAACGGTGGGAGAAATTATTCTCAGAGGGTTGTAAACTCTTGTACTACTATTAAAAAAAAACATATTAGAAAGAACACAACCTCTCATTGCTTATTTTCTTAAAATAGAGAATTAAAAACAAAATCGAAATGAAAGCTCTTAGTTTAAAAGTTGGGTATAGAATCTAAGATAGAAAAAAATGGTTAACAAACAAGGTAATTTTTTAAAAAATAAATTGAAAAACTAAAAATAATTATGGAAAGAATTAACCCGAAATCTAATCCAAAATTTAAAGTTGTGGTTGATATTTAACGAGTGATTACCATTATTAATTACTGAGAAAATGACATTAGAGAAGTTGGAGTCGAAGACGTTTTGAGAGATGCCATGTTAATTAAGTAAATTAAAGTAAAATGATAATGCAAATCAAATTCTTTAATCTAAGAGCTCTTTATAAGTTTAATTAATTAATGCTTGTTAAAGGTTTGAACCTAGCTTCTTTTATTGGATGGGGGATTAAATTTTATAATTAGCTGTTGCATCACTGTCATTATTTATGGTGTTTGGACTTCACATTATAAAAATAAAATTAAAAATTGAAGAAAGAAATTAAAATAAAATAATGAAAAAGAGTTAACATCATCAAACTCCAATTAAAAATTAGTGTTTAACGAAATCCCATGAGAAAAAGAAACCTTGGGATCCGATCTTGAAATGGTCAACTCCAAGACCTCATAACTCTACACCCATGTTTCTCAATTTTTATTTTTTTTTCTCTAAATATTATATATATATTATATATTTTTTTCTGAACAATATTTTAAAAATAGGATAGTTTTTGGACTCCATTTGATGACCTAATTTGGGTTCGATAACCTTTTTTTTATTTAAAAAAAAATAAATTTATCGAAAGAACATATGCTTGAGCATTATTTATTTAGAGTCTATTTGATAACCATTTTATTTTTTATTTTATGTTTTTGTATAATTAAGCCTATAACACTATACTTTCATTTATGTATTTTTTTGTTTTGCATTATATTTTTGAATTTTTTTCCAAAAATTTGTTTTTTTTTTTTTGAAATTTGACTAAGAATTATGTTTCTAAAAAATGTAAAAATGTATTAAAGAAATTGTGAGAAAATAAACATAATTTTCAAAAACATAAAACTAAAGACAAAAAGGTTATCAAAACGAGATCCTAGTTTTTAGAATAAAAAATAAAGAAATTAAAAGTAAAACAATCATATTTTTGTAAAACAAAATGAACATCCAATCGTAAAAGCCTTAAAAACTATTTACAATTCATAAACCTAATTTCATTAACAATTTTAAGATGATCAATTTTTGACATGTTATATCAGAAATTATTGTCTCTCTTTTTTTTTTTTTTTTTTTCTTTTTAAGACAACTTAAAAGGCTACTATACTTTAGGATAAGTTTCCTAAGCTACCTTTTTAAATAAATTTGGAAAAAAAAAACAATATTTATTTAAGAAAAATCCATCATTGGTTTATTATTAATATAATCTCTACCACCATTCACGTTACCAAGGGAAATAATTCTTAAATATATATGATGACATATGTCATTATGAAAATATGAATGCGTTGATAATTTCATCCCTTAGGTTTCTTTGGCTTAAGCACACAAAAGAAAATAATTAAATAATGTCATATAATATATATTACCAATATACATATGGAAGCATTGATTTCTAGATCTATGGATTATATTAAACAATTATGTGAAGTCTATTCCATTATTTTAAGAGTCAAGAGGCAATTTGGTATATTATTGCATAACCTATGATATTGATGAAGGAATTTTTCTTTTATATAATTGAGATCATTTTTCAAGGATAACATGTAGAGTATTTAATTTATACATGTTCACAAGTAATTTATTACAAAATTTTGTGCTATTTTCCAAAGAAAAGGTATGTATGATATAATAGAGAGGGTTAATTCTAACTTTAAATGGAAAAGTTGTCAACTAAATTTTATATGTTGGTTGATTTATCTCTTAATTATTTTTGTACTTGATTATGAATTGCTTCTTTTTTTAAAAAACAAAACAACTAGAAAATAATAATGATGATCGTATATGTTATTCATTTTCTAGGTGCGAATCTGGTTAAAAAGGAAAAAAAAAAGGAGAATTTCCTAAAAAAAAAAAGAAAGAAAAAAGAAAAAGAAGAATTAAAAGTATTTGTATAGAAAAATAACTCCATCAGTTCTTCATAATCTCTTGAGTTGTTTCAGGCACTCGATTTCTCTCGACTTTGTGTTCCTTCCCCATTTTTACCAAAAGAAAGAATTCCAATCTCTTAAACCTTATATTCTCTTGTACTGCATTATTTTTTTCCACGTCCTACTTCAGTTTTATTAGATGTATGAGTACCCCTTTGATTGTCAATTAATTTTGAGATGAACCCTCATGAGTATTAATAAAGAGTATTAATGGTAAATTTTTTCGAGAACCTAGCTAGGAGAATAAATTTTTTTATTAATATTGTACAAATTAGAAACATTATAATTGTTATGATTTTTTTTTTTTCTGGGTTGTGCAGATTAGGATTCCTACACCTTACGTGGGACAAATGAAAAAAAAAAAAGAGGGTTAAATTTTCAAACTTTGATTTTTAAATCAAGGTGTGGACTTTACAATGGATAAGCTGTTGGGAAATTAAAATCTCTCTCTAAAAATATTTTACTTAGAGTTCCAACTTGCAAAAAAATAAAATTAGTTAAAGGATAAATATAACGTAGAGTTTACATAAAGTTCATAATTTTTAATGTTTCCAAAGTTGGAAAATGTTTTAGCTTTGACAAAGAGAAGGCCATTGTCATTCACTTTCACTTTCGTGGGAGGATTGCTTCATTTTTGGAATTCACCCAAAATTATATTATATTATATGTAACCTCTTTGATCTATATTTTAACTTTTAAATTAACAAAACGAGTATTTAAGATTCCTTTAATTATTTTATATTCTTTTTTATTTCTTGAAATCGGTGTCATATGGTTGATCTCTGTAATCGAGATTTGTTGCCTAGGTTGAAGAATACTATGACGATCCAGGTGCAGGGTTCGAACTTGAAATCTCAAGGGGAGTAGTTTGTTAATTTTAATAATTTAATAATCTCAATCAATAGGATTAACAACTAGCTCCCAAAGTCTAGGATATGAAATTTAAATGAAATCAAATATTACAAAGAAATAGCATCTAATTGTAAAAATAGAAAAATTAGGTGAAATACACATCCATTAATCAATTGGTTAGTTTTACTCAGTCCACTAGTATACGTATCAAGCTCAATCAATAACTTTTATGGTTAATTATAGTAAATCAAAGTTTAAATTAATTAATCATATTCACAAGAGTAAATCAATGATTTGGTTAGCAAATCAAATAAAAACATATATAATTTGATTATGACTATTAAAGTCAATGAGCTACTCAAATTTCTCTTATATTCTACAAATTCTTCCACTTAGCCAAAAAAATCAACAAAAACAATATGGTTGAATAATATACTTATCCCATTGAAATTGAAAAATGATGTTGCCTCTGTTCAACTACCTAGAGACAAATTTTTCAAGACCTCCCAAAACTTCAAAATTTGGCCAACTTTTTGGATTTTCTATTCTAGATCATTAATAAAAAGGGAATAATCCAATTAATTTTCCATCGATAATAATTTCGTTTTACGTTTTCTATTTCAATATCAAAGTTTTTCTTTTCTTCGCCAAAATAGGTTAGACGAGGAGACGAAATGATATTAAAGTAACCTATTAACCCTAGTTTTAACTAGCTAGAATGACTCATCAAAGTCCTCGTCTTTAAAGCATATAGAATTAAGAAACAAATAGAAAAAGAAAATTAAAAACAAATTAATTAGTATATAGTCTTTGGGAATGAGAGAGAGAAGAATATGGGATCTTTGCTTACACATCTTAACTTAGAGTTGACCTCCATTAATGAAGAACAACACGCATTCCAATATTTTAATAACCAAATTATATGTAATATTATGTATATATAATATATTTTCGTGTTTCACAGAGGAAAAAAAAAAGAGGAAACTCAATACTCAACTTGATAATAAAATTAAAGTTGTGTACAATATCCTGTTTCTATCTCTGAATTTTGTGCCATATATGCAGATGCAGATGCAGGTATCTAGTTTTAAAAGGTATATATTATATCCTCAGTTTCTCATCAAACAAACTTTAATTTACAGATTTCTCTTTAATTTCTCATCTAAATATGATATGATATTGAAGAAAATAAGTCAGAAGCGAGTGGGTTTAATTTGTGTGTGGAAAAAGGAGAAATCATCGCCGCAGCCATTTCTTGCGTTGGGATATCACCAATTCTTATCCTTTTTTATATTCCAATTTCTTGCGTGGAGTTTATCTGAGCATAGAAATTTTGTATCGGTATTGTGACTTGTCGAATGCATTCTGGTGTCGAAGTTAGAACTTTAAGATGAGAATTAACGGGTATGGAGCAATTAGAGTAAAGAGGCAGGAATTTCAGTAAGGGTTCTACTTGAGAGTGTGTCGAACTCTTTGATATGTGTGAGAATTTTTGACTTACTTTCATTAGGGTTACATGAAGTCATTTGTATGGAGAGATTAGGGAGAGGGGACACAGAGAGTGGAGGGGTCGTGGGGACTACTGACATTCTTTGGATGATTATGACTTGGAGCGTATCACGACTCGAGTGTAAGGTGTCAGTGTCTCCCTCGCATGTTGTCTCTGGTACGAACCACCAAGTATGCTCGTCCTAGTGTACTCGGTCTCCTTTGTCATTTATTGGGTGGGTGTCGTCCACATGACTCAATTGGAGATTTGATGCTTGTCGCCCTAGCTCAATAACCAATCTAACTTTAAAATTTTAGAAATTTATTAAAAACTTAATTGATAGAACGGTGTATATAAAAAAAAAAAGTGATAGAATGGCCAAAAATTATAATTAAAAATAACACACACCTCGAGATGACTTGCATAAATTTTAACAATTTTTACAATAATTTACAAGAGAAAAATAAAGCATAGGGGTTATCCAATTGATGATATGAATTAAATTATTTTGTTACTTTTTATAATATATTAATTTAATCATTGATACCTTGATCAACCCTATCATAGAGAAGTGAATCCTCATATATTATAACAAAACTATTGTTTTGATTATTAAATGGTTTCTCTCTCTCTCTCCAATTTGGATTCTTTGAGAGATACCCCTTATTTGTGGATTTGATGGATTTGCTCACTCAATCACATATATAAATTTCTTCGAATCACACTCAATATTTTCAATCTCCATATCAATAAAAATGTTAAAAATGATTAGTATTGATATTACCCTTTTTCTCGTAGGTTAAAAATGATTAGTATTGATATTATGTCCCATTAGTAATATTTTGTTGATAATTTTTTTAATTTTATATTTCGTCTTTTTTTTTTTGCGATGTTATGGAAAATATCGATTAACTCCTAATATCGATATTGAATCAATGAACATATGAAAATGTCGACATACCAACGAAAATCCTTTTTGGTTGATTTGTTTGTTGATAAATAAGAATTAATCATATCTTTTCAATGTCTCTTCTTTTCAATAATATTTGGATCTTGTTTCAAAATAATAATAATAGTAATAATTCGATCTTTATATTAATTAACTTCTACGCTAAAGAATTATTTAAATAATTTTTAAGTTCGAGCATAAAAACTATGTTTTAATCTAAATAAAATTTTTAAAAGAATTCTCATCATTTAAGAACTTTATTTTCAGAAATATCCTGTTCTTTTTTAAGTGTTGGATCTCTTATTTCTATATTTGTTGGGCTAAAAAAATATTCTTTTAATTATTTAGTCCACTCTCTCATTTCAAATGATGATTTTATTTGATTTGATTTGGATAGCCTAAACCAAAGTAATTATGACTTTGGTCATTGTCATATATAATTACTTAAAATTTTCCACTTTGTAATATGCAAAATCTCATCGCCTTGTTTGTCTTATTTATCATTTATTTCTTAGTTATTGACTTATATATATATATTTATTTATTTATTTATTTATTTATTTATTTTCCTTTTGAGTCATTATTTCACAAAACATTGAAGAGAGATAAGTCGACCTCCAAAATTTCTATCTTTGAATTCAATGATGCATAAATTGTTGTTAATTACAAACGTTTTATAACATTTTCAAGAGCTAAAACTCTGCCATTTTAATTTTATTAATTATAGTATTAAATTTTCTTCGATATTTCGACATTCCATTAATATTTATATGTCTATAAATTTGATACGGACATAAGAAGATATATGGCCAAAAAAAAAATCTCTAACATACACATAATATTAAAATTAATAAATTTTAACTTATTTAAAAATGGTGAGATGATTATTTGTTAACTTAAATATTTGTTATTTAATTTTTATAACAAATTTAGAAATATCCATTGACATCGATATTTTGTCGATATTTCTATCTACCATCTTCATGAAATTGAGATCTCAATATTTTTATCAACATCGACAATTAAAACCTTGCTTTTAACCAACACCAAACAGAAGACAGGAAGAAATTCACATCCAAATTCAACTTTTCAAGACATAATTGTTAACTTGAGTTGCTATTACAATTAGTAAAAGAATTATCTACTATAGAATTAGGATTTTGAAAACAATAATTATAATAAAAGTATGAATGCCAAGTCAATAATTTATTTGAAAGTTTTTTTTTTTTTTTTTTAATTTTTGGCATGGCCTGTAATATTAATTTTTTATATATGCAAATCAAACCCTTTGACCCATGTAATATAAAATTTTGGTATTAGATGTAATTAAACCCTAAACCAATAAACTATAATAAAAGTGGGTTGAGTTAATGTGAGGATCCAATTTATTGACTTTGTTGTGAAAATCATCTCTTAATTTGTCTTTTTAATTAATAGGTTTTGGCATAAAGTGGCAATCTATTTTTTGTTAGGGTGTGAAATATCTTTTTATATCCTTTGCACAAAATAAAAAAAATAAAAAAATAACTTTTTATTTAGGTAACAACCCATGTGCATATGCGTTTAAAATTGCCCTTTATATTTGTCTTCAATTACATGGAGAACCTTGGTGTCATGACATTTTAAGTTGCGGTGAATCCTCTTCCCATTTTCTTTGAGAAATCCATTAAATATCCTCAGATTGATCACAATGTTGCTTAGTCTGGACGACGAACGCAACATTGATTCTGAAAAAAAAAATTTTGAGTCGTCCTTGTTATTATTAAATGTTACCAATTTACTAGTGTAGCGTATTTTTTTCTAGGCGTACTTATATAACATGTCTTTTTTAAGTGCAACAAAAAGTAATGAACTTACGTTCAAAACATAAAATATATGTGAAGATTAAATTGATTAATAATAAATTTTAGACTTGTTCTATTTTAGCTTCTAGACTTGATTTTTTTTTTTTTTGAAAATATTCATTTTGATAATTTTAATCTTTAAATTTCTAGAAAAGTAATCATTTTAATTCATACTATGTTCTTTTATCTAATATGTTTCTACCAACCCATGTAGCACCTAATACAATACCACGTCAGCATGCGAACTCATCCTCGATACTTTTATCTATTTGTAAAAGAAAAATGAAGGATCAAAATTAATATTTTTTAAAAATTTTATATAGACTAAAATTAAGAAAATAAAAAACAAAAAATTAAAGGACCAAGAATGAAACAGTAGTTTAAAATTTAAACCGACTAACTAAACTAACTTGAGCATAACTTAGCGATAATTAACATCTACTATTTTTCTTGAGGTTGGAAGTTAAAACTCTATTTTCCTATGTATACATATATAAGCCCTAAGCAGCTTTTGGTCACAAATTATATTCTCGAGTCACTTGCAAATAAAAAAAAAAATTGTTAATTACAAATACAGAAGAAAAAAAAGAGACAGAGGTGCAACCCAAATAAAAAATAAATAAATAAAGTCATTTATACCCTTGGAAACTGGAAGAAAAAAAAGGAAGGGAAAAAAAACTCACTGGTATACTTAATATTTGGTGTATCAGTAACATTAAGATACTTTAGATTTGGATCATATAACTGATGTATTTAATGTCAATTATACTCTTATCTATAAATCCAATTTAGCATTAAACTTACATTCTAAGGTAAAACACAAACACAATATTCTCAACATAATGTGGAACTCAATTGTTATGGTGTCAGAATTGGTAGATGAAGTAACTCAAACTAAATCAGAAAATATGGACTTCCAAGTTATGGGAGCAGAGTTGCATAAGAGTCTTCAATTCCAATATTTCATTCATAGACCATTGTTAAATACCATTCTTCAATCACATCTCAGATAAACCACACACTACTTATAAGTACTTCATACTGATATTACATTTACTGAAAGTTACAATTATATCTAGCGTTGCCTTTTCTGTTAAAAATAAACATAGCAGTGAGCAGCATATCTATGGAGTTATAAAGCAAAGGTTCTACGCGTAATCGACGATGTTCTTAAGGAAAAACAGTACCCATTTCTGCAGGCAAAGAATTCTTGTAAGCCTCCGAGATACCGATGGCAGTCTTCGAGAGGTTGCTTTTCATATCTGAAATTTTGGACCTAACAGATTCTTGATATTTTGAGACGGAGTCAACCCATGCAAGGAGTTCACGAGCACATATCTGGATTTCTTCTTCGCTTTGCTTTACTGCTTCCTGATGCTTCAATTTAGCATTCTTCATAGAACAACAGATGGTAATAAGAATGGAGAAGATTCTAGCATGTAAGTGTAAATTAATGGTCCATTTGAATTTTCTGTTTTTGAAAGTTGAGTTTATAAACATTACTTCCATCAATGTGTTTTTTTTTTTTGTTTCAAAGTCTGAACTAAATTTTAAAAACTTTAAAAAATAGTTCTTACAAATTTGTTTGTTGAAATTTATTTAATAAGTAATATATGTAATACGAATACCTTCAAAATCTCCCCTGCTTCTCTTTCCATAAGATCCAAGTTATGAGCTTCTTGTCGAACATCTTCCACCATCTTCTTTGCTTCTGTGGAGCATCTTAACCTATAATCTTGTGTTTCGTTTCTTAAAGAGTTCACTTGTGTTTCAATCTGGAAGATAAAAACCATTCACACGATAAGCAAATCATTCTCAATGAACTAGTTTTTCCTAGCAGCCAAGCAGAAGTCACAACCTTAATCATGCAAATAACAAGAGCATCGATAAATTAAAATGAAGTCTAATATAATCATTTGCAGCCAAGAAAGTTTCAAGTCACAAGCAATAGAAAGTTTTAATGTAGAAATTTCACTAGGAAGTAACTCAAAGAACTATACTAGCATAAAAAAAGTAAACATGCAGAAAAATAAAGCTACTAATACATCTTTTTCGAATCAAGTGTAAATATCTTTTAGCATGTGCTTACTTCATCAATATGGGATTGAAGGGAAGCTATATTCTTGCGTCTAGACTCCATTTTAGCAGTGTTTTCACTTGATTGCTGCCTGAGAGAAATCAAATCTTCCAACTTGGTCATGGAACTTTTCTTTATGTCATCTGCAAGGGAGTCAAGTGCAGGTTTAACAGTGGACTTATAGTCAATCCCCATCAACTCAGCTGGCGTCGACCCCTTTGCATTCAAGATATACTGACGACAATTATCAAGCTTCAATCTAAAAACAACAAAAAGAAAGTTGTATCAACAAAATAATTATGTTGAATCGGTCAGAAAAATTCCAATCAGTAGAAGAAACTTTGAATTCGGTAACAAAATATTTTCATTTGCAGAATCTCAAACAGGTAACTATGCTCATAAACATCATTTGAGATTGATAAATTCCAACAGACAAGGAATTCACAAAAATGACATCAGGGGAAGAATATAACTAACCCCGAATCAAAGAACTACTAAAATGAAGTACATTACATTTAGTAATAACTATAATTTGACAAAGGCAGTGCTGAACATGATACTAACTAGACGAAAGCATTAGAATGAAGTACAATTAAACAAATTTTGCAGCACCCATGGTTATCAACAGATTGCAAAGTATAAATTGAGCTAGGCAATATTTCCAGTATCTTTAACAAAGTTGGATGACTTCAACTCTTCCATCAATATGTAGAAAACCATGGGGCAATATTTACCATAGCTATCAGAAACTGTACTTTAAAAATGTGCTCAGAGGATTGGAAAACAATAACTAAATGATAACAATAAATAGAGAGAATGGAAAGAGGGGCAACCTCCTCATAGCTTGGTTACACTCCATTGCCATCGCCTCAAGCTCCTTAAACTTATGCCCCAAGGTTGCATCAAGATCCCATGTCTTTTCCTCCCACGCATTCCTCGAGACTTCGCCATCACCTATATCCCTCTCCACAGCCTGCAATTCTCTCCTCATCCTTTCCACATCTCTGGGATTAAACATCTGCGACTCCACCCTCATCTTCAGCTCCTCATTCTCTTCACAAATCCTCTTCTTCTCCTGCGCTTTAACTTCCAACTCCTTTTCCTTTTCTTCCAAAATCTTCTTCATTTCCTGCACCTTCTCACTGTACCCAGTAATCATCGTGTGGAACTTCTTCACATCCTCTTCAAGCACACTCTGCTGCTTCTCAAGAACCTCCCTCTGCGAGGGTTCCGTCCGCAACGCCTCAGCATTGGCTTCGAGCTCCTCAACTTGCTGCTTCAGTTCCCCCAAGCTTTCGACTGTATTATCCCTCTCTTTCTCCAACCGCTCCATAAACTTCTGATCTAAATCCTCCACTGAATCATCATCCCCGCGAATATAGTGCACATAGCTCTCAAGCGCATATACATTCACATGGTTAGCCGTTATAAACGAATGTGAATCATTTGCTAAGCTATTGTTATACACGGCAACCTGCACGAGCCAGTGAAGCAAGGCAAGAATTGAGTACCACTGATGAGGGGCAGGAGGTGTCTTGAGGATGCTCTTATTGATTTTGAAGGGATACCCTAGGGATTTAAGAACGATTGGGAGATCGTCCTCCAGTTTCGTCGGGGGATAATCGAGACATTGCAGAAGCAAATTGATAGTTTCGGTAAGATCTTTAAGGGAAGAGGGAGTCGAAGGTTTGAAGGTTACGTTGAAGGAATGAGAGAAGAGTTCCTTGAGAGACGAATTGATGGCGTTGACAGCGGAATGCTGAACGGCTCGCTCTTTGTAGATGTCGATGGAGGCGGCGGCGGAACGAGCCATTCCGATCGAAGAGGGGCGGCTACTGGCAAAGCTAGCATCGGAATCGCGGCGGAACTGGGGAGTGGGCGGCGGCGGAGGATTGAAAGATTCCTTTGGACGGCGGCGGCCGGCGCCTCTCATCTTTTGTCTATCGGCGGCGAAGGCTCTCTTCAGTCTCTCCGGCGGTTTCGAAATTTTTCAATCTGAGAGGAAGTGGAAATGGGGGGAATTTTGATCGGTGCCGCGCGTCACTGCGCCACGTCACTGATTGAAATTCCACTATTTTATTCTTTATTAGAATTTTAAACTAAATAAACTTTTTAAAATTCAACAAACATTTTTAAAATATTAATAATAATAATAATAAATATTTACAATTTATTGTTTGGAAAATCATTATCTCAACTCTAAACCATTCATCTTCACTACATAATACACATAATACGAGATTTTACTTTTATTTTCTCTTTTTTTAATTACAATATGTAGAGGTGGAGATCAAACTCGTAATCTCTTGATTAAAAACATATGTTATTTACTCGTTTTTGTCACTCATAACTTCCTCCTAATTTACTGTTCTTGAATAAAACTTATGTCAAATTAGGTGCACAATAATGGAAAGATCTCATTAATAAATAAAAAAAAGCTTAATTTTGATGTTCTAAAAGAGCATAATCGTACTTTTTGAATATCATACAGCTCTTGAATATGGCAATGCATTTGAAAACTTTGCATAACAAGAAAAGAGGGTAAGAACAGAAACTTGGTCCATGAGGAAATGAAACAAGTTGGGCTTCTTGGATGGGCAATTTCATCACAAAGCATGGAGGAGCTGCATTTTGGCCACTGCTAAATTTCAATAAGTTCAGCCATACTGAAACTTGGTTCAGAATCAGAGATACAGAAATATATTTTCGTTTACAAATCAGTATAGAATTCAACATTATCCAGTTCTTTACAATCAATCACAAAGGTAGTAAAATGTTGGCATTGTCATGTATCAGTACATTGGGAAAGGTTCTAACCTCATGGCTTGGAAAGAGCAGAGGAAATGATCACCAAGTAGAAACTTCTATGTGATAAACAATTTCATGGACGAAAGAGATGGCTGCTGCTGCTATAAACAAACAATTGTTACCTTGCACACTTTCTCATATTGTGTGCAGTTCTTGTAATTTTCCAGGTGTCTGGTACTGGAACCCGAAATCTTGAGATCCGGGTTTTATAACTCAACAGGAAAGATATTTACACTTGCTGATTCCTCCTGTTGGGAGTTCGGATGCAACAAGAATCTGTGAGGACACCCTTATAAAGAAATGGAGGATCAGAGCTTCACAAGCTGGCCACGCAGAAGGTTCAATCTTTTTATGGTTCTTTAAGTCACACGTCTTTTTTCTTCTTTATGCTTGTTGGAACACCATAACAAACCGGTGATGCTCCTATTAAGTAACGCAGATTGCAAGCTTCACGAGCTTCATACAAAAACGAACCGATCATTCGACTAGTAACAGGACGGCCTCTACTTGATGAGTCACTTTCACATGCTGCAGGTGGATTTTTACTTGCAACTTTCTTACTGATGCGTTTAGAACTTATATTTATGGTCTCAAACTCTTTTGTGAGGATATCACACCGTGGAGAACTTGGTAAGACACTCGACCTCTCTCTCAACCAAGCTTCAAGAACTGCCTTCCCGAAACGGTCAATGTCTTTGTCGGTCACTTCCCAAAGGTTGGCCACAATAACAGGAGACCCTGCCTTCAGATAAGATAAAGGAACCCCTTGTGGAACATAATAGCCATTTAATGTTAGGGAACCACTGCTGCATCCCATTAGGAGACTTGCAGCACAGACATCCAGTTTTTGAATTTCATGCCTTGGAATATATTGTGCCCCTGTAACCAACCCCACCACCAGTCCATGTTAACAAAAGTACAACAAAAAGCAGAAAACTGCGATACGTAATGAAAGTCTTACAAAAAATCAAGAGTTTACCACTCCCATGACCAAAGTATATGAAGAGGTCGCGGCTTTTCAGTTCCTCAATCAACTCTGCAGATGTAGGTGCATATCCAGCCTTCCCCTGTTATTCAGAAGAAACCATCTATGAAAAGGATCATGGTTCTGGACATAATTTCATAACATACACTAAGGTCCCTCTACTATCGTAAAGAAGAGATTACAGAAAACTTACCTCCAAATTTTGATCTTTAAACCAATTCTCAAATTCAATTTGTGTGTTGCGGAGATCACCACTAGGATTCAATAAATAAAATGAATCAAACGGATCAATTGAAGGAAAGGCAGGAATGATCCCACTGACTTGCTCTTGTTGACGGCATCTTCTATCAAGTGTTGCACAGATACTGCCAACAGAAGGCATGCGATAAACCTCCTGGTTTTGAAGTATAGGTATATTTTCCCATGGAAGCATCTGGAAAATTCATCAATCCATCTATTTATAAGTAGGAGAATGAGTATAACACCATTTAAAATAATAGTTTTGTCTTGAATTATACTCTAATAAATTGATTGAGTTTATTACCTCTACCATTCAATTCACTATAAAGAGATATAAGGAGATACAGCTCTTAGTCAAAAGTATTCTTTAAATTTAATGATACTAATAGAGCATGAAAATACCTGCACATCATAGTCCAATACAAAAATTATAGGCTCTCTACTAGAATTGTCTTCCCCTTCAAGCTCTTTTTTCGCGTCCTGTATTAATTTTAAGGCCAATGCAGAAAGTTGGTCTACTCCATTAAATGTGTTTTGAAAAGGATCAGACCTTTGTTTATCATGGAGTCCTACTTTACCAACAAAGCAACCTTTCCTTGAATTCAAGTTGGAACCAAATGCCTCTAGAACTTCCTCAGGACCTTCTAAAATAACTTTGAGAAGACTCTCATTGACGTCCATTTTGCATTTGGATCTCAAATCAAGCACCAATGTATTAAGTACAGAATCAGCGTGCTTTCTATTTGTCAATTCTCCCAAAAGCATATGTTTCCAAGGGCCCAACCATGAATCTTCAATTGTTCTGTTAAGAAAGCAAAATATGAGAAATGAGTCACTGCATCAGCGTTCAACATTGTGCATGATAATTCAATACTAGAAAATGAAAGTTGAATCCACCCAACATGACAATCGTTTGCATGGACAATAGTACTCATTTCATTAATATACAACTTTAGGAAAATGCATCAAGCGTACTAGCTACACTTGATTAGAGTTATATCGTTAGTCATGAAATCTAATAGGTTCTCCAATGATTTTACACAGCTTCAAAGCATTTACTATTGATCAATAAGTTTTATATGGACGTTCCAAAGAACTTATTTCAATGAAATGTATTGATACTTCATTGCAATTGGGTACTCAGGCTTTTGGTCAACCAAATAAAAAATGTTACTATACATATAAAGTTACTACCAACCAATTGGGATGTATCCCAAGAAGGAAAAGAAAAATATTTTCTTTATTTGAGTGAGAATTAATTGGAACAGGTAGTCTACACACATAGATGTATAGGTATTGAACCTCCAACGTTCAAATTTTATCCTCCAGCGTTCGGAATAGTCATTATGAAGTCACTGAATTCAACAAAGAGGCCATGTGCTTAAAATCTTCTAGAGACACAATCCTGGGATATTAATTATCATCTTACAAGATTCTCAAATTATAAAACTACTAAATTTACAGGATTAGATGTTACATCCGATGTTGAAGAAATTAATAGAGGTAAATCGATTTCTAGGTAGAAAGTTTCCTGTTGTAATGGTAAAATAATTGATTATTTTGGACCTCTATGCATTAAAATAGATTAAGTGAAGATTTAAAGAAAAAGACATAGAATTTTAACAATGAAGAAACAAGCTTTGAAGCATATGTTAAACTCATCAAATGAAAAAAATATAAATGACAAAAGTTATTGAATTAAAGTTGATAGATGTAACCTACCCCAATAATTTACCAAGACAATCATCAAGCTTTGTTCTCCGTTTCCACCATAACATCCTATTCGCTTTTGTATCCTCTGTAGGGAACACTGAGGATGATAAGTAATTTTCCTGTAATATAATTCTGAATGCTGGTGCAACTTCATCAATGACTGAGGAACCCCAGGGACATTTCCAATGTTTATTCAAATCATTTCTCTCATAGATATCATCTGATTGAGGATTTGAATAATCTTCTGAACCAGAAGTAATTAAGCACATTACAACTTATGCTACAAATATTACTATTAATATGCTATGAGATTGCAGCTGCAGTACCTTTTAAGATTGTCTCCACCGGCAGAAGTACAACAAGGGGCTGATACTTTGAATTTAAATATGACACCAGTATCCATCCATGAACAGATGAAGGATAATCAAGAGTTTGTTGTAGTAAACAAGCAAGATCTCCTCCAATCAAACTAATACAAACTATAGTCATGCAAGGAAGACCATCAAAGAACTTTCTTGCAAATTCTTCCAGATCTTGACTAGAAATAGGTCCCCTTCTACAACAAGAAAGCCAGCAAAACCCAACTTGGTTCAAAATTTGATCAAATGAGTCGTGAATGATACATTTCAAAACATTAATGCTATTTACCTAGACTTCAATGTTTGTTCTCCTGTATCAAAACCCTGAAAATAGATTTTGTTAAATACATTTATGAGCCTATACTTCAAATACAGCACAAAAGAATTAATAATCAAGAAGTAAAATGAAATAAAATAAATGAAGACAAAAATAAAATCCAAAATTTAACATATGCAACAATCCAGTTATGGGAAAAACTACAAAAAAAAAAAAAAGTGCAAGTTACAGCGTACCTTTGCAAAATTAAGGTCTTGTACACAAGAACTTCCAGTCCTATATGGGAAGTACTGGTAATTAAGATGAGTTCCAATCGAAGCTTGGTGAAAATATGAAGCCCAGTGACTGTCCGTTAATATTTGGTTGGAAGATGGCAAAGAAAATAGCTCTCTAGATGAAGAAATTACATGTACAGCAGCAAGCAACTTTGAAACCTATTCCGTAACAGAACGAATCAAAGTCAACCACCAAAAAATAACATAAATGTACAGAACAGGAGAAAAAGTTTCTTCCTTACAGAAGCATAAACAAAATGAAGAAAGGTTTGAGGAAAGAAGAATGTAATTTTTTTAACAAGATATCAACTTCTCATTGATTAATGAAAAGAACAAAAATGTTTAAATGATACAAACTCCCAAAGGGAGAGAAAAAAATAAAATATAGAAAAGGAAAAAGAGAATGTAATTGATTAGGCATGGTCCTAATTGTAGTTTTTCATCCATCAGGAAAGACCCGCATCATTCAACTTGAAACTGTTTCATTTATTTAGATGACAAGCACTAAATCTCGTAAAGACACTCCACAGGCAGTTGTCTAATATCTTAAGAGAAATTTAGAGTAAGTTAATAATGATACAACATGAAAAATCATAGACATAAATAATGATACTCATAGGGTATTGTAAATTAAGTAACAGGCTTATGAGCATAAAATTAACTGGTGAGGTGATGCATGATTACTAATTAAATATAGAACACATCTAAGAGAGGAAAAGGACAAAATATATTAATTAATCTCCAAGAGAAAAGAATATTAAACTTTTGAAAAGGATATAATAAAGTTGACCTTTTGAAGGAGTACAGGAACCTCACTGCAGAGTACAAGGGCAACCATCAGCCAAGAAGCCAATGTTTTAAACTGAACCTGAGACAAAGGACAGCAAATAATCCTGCCAAGAAGTAAACAGCAAAGGGAATTATGCCATAGCGACAGCCTACTGATATAAAGCTGATAATATTTCTATGCTTTAGAAAAAACTCCAAAATGCAGAAAACTAAAATTTTATATACGCAGCTAATATTTCTATCCTACAGATAATACTTATATCGATGTGTTCTCTAAGAAGTACGTCTAGTCCTCACTTCAAACCAAGAGTAAAATTTTGTTATCCTAACTGGGGAAACATTGTATGTATGCAAGATTTAAAATAACTTTGTTCTACAAACAGCCATTATTATCCAATATTGAAGGGAAACAAATTTTGGCTTACAGTATTAAATATCAACAACACAATGGTGACTTGTGAGTCACAATTTGAAGATAGCAATATCTATTCATACAAATGATAAGATAAGAGAGGAATACAACAGACATAACCGATTAAGTGGTATATATAGACCATTAAGCATGTTAGATTAACTATACATACTTGGAATCGTTGTATTTACAACTCTTCAAAGAGAACCAGCAAACATTATAGAGAACGGATGCCCTCTCAACTGCAAACATATCTCCATGGACTTCCTTCCCAACTAAATCAAGCAAAACTGTGGGTTCAACAGCATAGTGCGCTTGAAAGAATAGATTTCGGCTTACTACGATGGACATGCTTTTGAAAATAGTTTCATGTGTTTGATGAAATTGACCACGAATCCCCAAGCACTTACCTAAGAACAAACAACAGCAACTGTGATAATACAACTAATATTTAAAATAACTCCCCAAACCTAGTGAGTGAGGGAGAATGTTTGATACAAAATGTAGCTAAAAAGTAGCCATGTTGAACTAGGAGATCAGATAAGTCAAGTCTAAGCCAAAAGTAAAGTACAATGGGCCTTGACATATTTGCCCACACTTGGCAAGGCAAAATAGTTAATAGTTATTAGTTTAGCTTCTGCATCATAAAAGTTGACTATAAACATTTGTTTGATCTCATGGGTTATATCAGCAAGAAGTGTTTTCACGTATGCTAAGCATTAAACTACAGATTTTTATGATATCAAGTTTTGTTGATACCTAAGCCAGAAAGTTGCCTCAACAAAAGTCTTTTGCGAACAAACTCCCACTTGAGATATATAAAATTGTTCATTTGTCCTGCTTCCGTTATTTCCATTGGCAAGCATTGCCAACATCCAACTTTCCCATTTTTGCATGATGCTCCACATACGGAAGTAGGTGTGCAACTGTTTATTTGCAAGTGCAATTGCCTCTGGCCTGAAGCACTAGAACGATCAGGAACGTTGCTTTTCAAATGCACAGAAAGGTCAACTTCTACATCATTAGAATTGCTTGTGCTTTGGCTTTGAATCGACCGACATCTAGAGCGAGTCAACCTCACATTACTCTGAGGATTTATGCACTGATCCATTTGGAAAGACCTAGAAGTATTTATAGCCTTTTTACACTTTTTACCATCCCTTTTGGCCTTTGGCCTTTCCGCTTGAGTTGTCAAAGATGAAAGATATCGGTCTTCATCTGGACAACTAATAGAATCTTTCCATACTGAAAGATTCAGTTTCTCAAGAGCTAACTTATACAACTTTTCTGCATTTATCAATCGCTCTTCAGATATATTCCCATTAGCATTTACATACATACTACGAAACAAATCCCCAAGATGTTGATCAACTATTACTTCAAGTACCAATCTGCACTTCAAACAAGATGTAATGCTATCCGTTAATATCTGTTTGGCTCCTTCAAGTTCCTTTTGTGCCAAACTCCATAACTGTTTCTTTCTGTACACTTTTCCTGCCAGAAGAGTACACAACAATGACCTATTATACAGTTCTTTCCAAAAAGTATACATTCAACAATCAACATCCGCACGAAAATGAAATCAAACAAGCAATTCATATTACGTACCTAAAGCAGAAGAGAAAGCAACTTCAAACAGTGGCAAGCTTTGCAAGCAGGAGATACTTTTTCCCCACTGCAAAAGAGTTTCAGCCTCAGAACCGTTTCCAATGTACTCATGAACAAGACCAACCTGGATATTATAAAAGTAATGGCATACCCATACAAAATATGTTAGTAAGTCAAAAGATTATGTAACTCCAGTTTTAACATAAACGAGAATAGGTACCTGAAGAGTGCTTTCAAGATAACACTGAAGTACATTGAAAGGACTAAGATAGCAGCTTTCTACATCCCATGATATTCTGTCAAATGACCATACATTGCGAGCAACTGATCCATTTTTCCGAAGATTCTTAATGCCATATGCGGGCTTCTGACTAACGTGTGCAATTTCACAATATTTTTCAGGATGCTGCTCAACAGAGTACATAAACATCTCTTGAAATAGTTTAGAACGTAGTTGATGAGCTTCTTTTGCGCATGAGAGAGCCTAATATGTACAATACATATAATTAGAAAATAGATAGCCAGTATCGATGGATAGACAAGTTGCACAATAAAGGCATGAAACGTTTACCAGGAAAATGGCTATAATAACCCCCTGGGGGAAGAAGGATAGTAAAGTCTCATAAGATCAATTTCACATCTTGCAACCTTTTATATTCTTAAAATCATTAAACACTACGTGGATGTTAGTACATAATACTTATATTCACATCAAAAACGGGAATTCTAAAAGCTAGTTGTGTGTGAAGCAGGCAATGAAACTCAAGACTATCTTTTATCAGCTGCTCTTTGGCCTCTCAGTTTTGGCATATTTCACTGGCCTATTTCAAATGGTCCATTTCATTTCCTAATAGCCGATGGTCTCAGTCTTCTTTGCCTATGAGAGCATTCTTTTAAAGATAAAACTTTGTGGCTCGAGTTCATTAGGGCTTTTTTAATGGAGTTTTGGTTAGACTTTATAGAGGAATTAAAAAAAAATGTTGTTTGTGCGACCACTTTGCTCTTGTGGTTTTATCTTGGAACAAAATTTCTAAGCTTTTTTGTAACTATGACCTCTGCACTTTGTTGTGCTAATTGGAAAATTGTAGCAACTTCCTTGGCATAGGTTGAGGGTTTACTCCCCTTTTTGAATTCTTATCCAAAAAAAAAAATGTTAGTATTCACACAACTCTATATCAAACATAGCATAAGAGTGGCACGGAATTGAAGATTGGGAAGGAATTAACAGAAATTATCAGTAGGATGGCAGAATCTATGATTTATGCTTATTCTTAAATCAAACATAACAACTAGCCGCTATAATTGCCTTTTTTTTTCTTTTTGCAATATTTCTAACTACTAGCTGGCTCTATACATTATATTCTTCTCATGAGCATCTTAGTTCCACGCTTGCACCTGCATTCAATTTCCTGGCAAATAGTCCATGGAAATTTTGAAAAGGAGAAAATTGCTCTGCGTATTGTTCAAACCTCATTTTAATCTAACAGTTCAATCCAGTAAATTGGATATAATTTTCCTCATCTTAACCAAACTTACAATATTTCATTCATGTTACAGAACAGATAAAGTTTCACCCATGCAGAAAGAGAGTTCAAAAGTTCAAATGTAAAGTTTTTAAAGTGTGAAAGGATCATATGCCTCATTCCATGTAACTTTTTCTAACCACAGCAGATTAGATGGACGTACCTCAGTAAGACAGCCTTCTGAAATAAGCCTTTCACATAAATCATAGTAAAGATATCCAGCAAAGAAAATAGAACTCTTGGATGCAGGAATCTGCAAGATAAGTAACATAAGCAAATGAGTGGATCGAACACAGCAATGACAGTCTAAAACTTTTATGGAGGTTAGGGCGAGAGAATTACATGAGATATGAGTTTCGAAGCAGCTTCTTTAGCCTCATCAACCGTCACATATAATTGAATTGACTTTTCATGTTCACAAGAACTCTGGGTATAATTTGAGCATAAAAATGAGAAATTCTGCTGGAATCCGACAAGCATTACTGGCAATGTCTTCAGACAGTTTGTCCAAAAATCAAAACTCTTGGGGAGCTCACCAAGATGCTCAGATAGCTGTGCTATAAACATCTCATTTACTGGTGCAGTGCACATTGCGTGGCCCATTCTTCTACTTTCCCATAGAATGGCCAACAGCTTCTCCAATTGTACGTTTTTCCATTTGAATAATCTAATCATGAGACTATATATATTGTGGTGGTAATCCATGCAACCCTGAAGGCAAAACCAAGTAATAAAAAAATTAACCTGAACATCTTAATGTTACCCATTTGGTAAAAAACTTTAAAATAATAAAAATCCAACAAAGAGACAAACCTTGATTGATAACAAATCAAAAGTATTGCACAATAGCAGCAACATATATTCAGAAAGTATCGGGCGCTGATCATCTGGCAAGGAATCCAGACTTAAGATTTCCAACCACATGCTCAATGCAGAATCAATATCTTGCAAGACTTGCTGCTTTATTATCATCCGAAAACCATTTAACAAGTACAAAATAAAAGATCAGAAAGAGGCAAAGACTAGAAAGAGAGAGAGAGACAGAAACAATTCACACATCAAGAAATAAACAGGAACTTGTAAAGATACCAAGTGCTAATTACTCAATAAAGAAGACTAGACTTGTTTAACACCTTTGAATTTGGTACAGCCTCATGAGTACAGAGTGCACGTAAGCAATATGCCACAGCTAACTGATGACAATGAAGAACTCCAGAGCTGCAAGTTCCACTAGAAGTTTCATTCTGTTTCAATCACTGCAATACGTTAATTGTATAATGTACATCCAACTCGAAAACAAGTAAACAGTTCTGTGAAAGTTCAAATTTATAGCATACATGAAGCATCTCAACAACAACAAGCTTACCATGGTAGATATTGCATCTGACAAACACTGGATAGAATCCTCTAAACATACAGTTTCACAAAACCTCAATGCCCTTGCCTTTTTAATTAACACTCTAGCTCTTTCTAGCATATGATCTGGTGTGATATATACATCCCTTAGAAGAGTACTCAAGATCTTCATTTGTAATGGTTGACAAAATGCTGGATACAGAACACTCATTTCCTCGTATTCAACAAGTTCCTGTGTAATATTTAAGTAATACACACTACTAAACAATTTAATAGAGGAAGAAATTATGGAAAACCCATTTTAAGTGATCAAATGACACAGAAGCAAACCTGCTCCAAGAGAGCACCAATCTTTGCCTTTGACATCATCCCAGAAGGTGGCAGTAAACAATTCAAGGTTGGTGTGGTTGTTTTGGGATCTGCATTCTTATGATGCTTGCATTGCATCTGGGAAAATTATTAAAATCAGTACCGAAGGAAAATATGTAGTGATCTAATCAATTGAATGACTGTAGATGTTACCTTAACCCATTGTTTCACCAATTGCACAGGAATCGGTAGCTCATTAAATAGTTTTGCAGCAATAGACCAATTCTCAAGAATCTTGGCCATTGTTTTTTCTATCTTATAAATGTCGCACTGATAGAGAATATCAACTAGGAAAGCACTTCTCATAATCATTTCATTAACAAAACTTAGAACAGCATCTTCAGAAAATTCATTATCTGATGGCCTGGACTTGTCGTCAAACTTCTCACAGAAATGTATAACACAGGTCCATGATGCTCTACAACACAACTTCAATGCCTTTGAAGCCTGTACAAATAGAGAAATAATGGACAAGGTAAATACTAAATATAAGTGTGTCAAATTCTTTCCTATTTTATTTTATTTCCCACGGGAATCTTGCCCACATTGAGACTTGAGTAAAAGAAAAATGTAGAAACTACACCTACACGTAAATATGATGATAACTTTTACAGGATAAATTTCACTTCTTGAATGAAAATAACATTTTATAGGAGCTAACCGAAGTTGGATGAAACTATTTTGAGGGCTTCCAATAAAAATGTGTCAAGATTTTGAGGTAATAAAAAGCATTGATATCCGAAGGCATGCCATAAAATGTAACAGTAACTTGCCTAACATGATTAATTTTATATGACATTATTTTAGAATGCAAATTTAAGTATATGCATCGGTGACATGGCTACATCAATGAACTTGCATCAATACATGTCAATAATGCAGAGCAAATTGACGTCAAAGACGAATGGAAAATATTATCAATTACATGTTAAAAGGTCATAAAAAACATCTAAAAATTACTAGATTTATTGTTTGCACTGTAAGAGTCCATATTAGATTTGTTCATGTTATTATTAAATTATAATAAATCTTACATTTACAGACGTATTTTCAGCTTATTTACGTATTTTTATTTATGTTCAAGTCAATAGTAACAACTAATTTCCAATGCCACCGATCTTTTCATTTCACAGAGAAAAAAGATTGCAAACTTGATAACTTAATACTTTTTCTTAGAGGAAACAATCCAACATTTGAACCAGGGGCCTCATATTTGATGCAAAAGCACATTTAAAAAATTATATCACCTATGGAAAAACATACCTCTTTTATTTGCTTATGTCTGTACAAAATTATGCCAATGTTGTTAAGAGAAGCAAATAAATGTTTCAAGGCAAGAGGTTGAACCCATTTGCTTGTGATAATTTCCTTGATCAAATACGTGCTCCTCTGTGAATAAGAAAAGAAAAACCAATTAGGTAACTTGCAACCATTTCAAACAAGTTAACGTATCCCAGAACTTTTGACAACCTTCATGTTCAGTTTTGTTCTAAAAGACAGGGTAAAAGCAGCCACAACAATGCTTAATAGCATATTTACATTCTCATCACATCCGTTTCTCTCAGCATCATATGCACGCCTGAAACAAGAAAGAGAAGGGGGATCTAAAAAAATCTAATACAGAATAACATTACTTGAGAAAAGAATTCAGGTAAAACTCTATCCTTATCAACAAACAAAATATTCAATAGTTCAAAAACCAAGGTTACAGAACTTTAATTGACATATAAATCTAGAAAGACACAAAAGGCTAATTAATGCAGATCAATTTTTCTCTTTAAATAACCATGGGTATTTGAGTCAACTTATAAGCACCTCAACAAATTGCGAGAATCAACTATTTAACCTACAACATTTAGCATCTAGACAGTTATAGAAACTTATAGGAACTTTCATGTCTTAGATAAGAGGTCATCATTGTTTGATTCATGACTACAAAGACATCTACAACTTGCCCCTCTAACCAATGGTGATTAAGAAGATTTCTATTGATGTAATTTTTTTTTTTTAAGTACAACATCTATTGATGTAATTATGTTATGACAAAAACTTAGATCAAAGCAAGTTTTAGACGCCCCCTACCCAAAAGCATAGAGCTCTACATATGTAACATAGAAAATTTGAAAAAGCAATCAATCAATAAGCAATGCAAATGGAATTGTTATTTTTTTTTTTTTTGGACAAGCACAACAAATCTCATAGATAAAATTATAAATGAGACACTTTCAAATATAAAAATAACTTGCCTTTGACAAAAAAGAAAGACATCACAGTACTGATGCAAAGTATTCTGAATATTATACAAAACAGAAGCAGCTTCATCTTCAGCAAGAATTTTTTTCCTCTCGGAATTTACTAATTCAGCAAGCGGCTGGCACAAGAACTTGATAGCATCCAAGTAAGAAGGCAAATAAGTTTCTCTCCTTCTCGATAGAGAAGTGACCTCAAACTCATGATTAGAGTTCCAATGTGAACATGGTTGGACAAAATCTTTTTGCTTAATGCTGCAGGACTCATTACCTTCTCTGCAGCCGATACGAAAGTAACTTCCCAGGTAACCATTTAAGTTAGCCAAACCCTGCATACTTTCTCCATCATCAACCAAAATACTAAATGCAGAGTCATGAGTCTCACCTCTGGGTAATTTAGAAAAGATTTTCAGCCCAGCAGCGTAAAGCCTCAAAATCATTCCCAATGGTGTTGTTGCCTGTCCAACGAGGTTAATATTAGATAACATGGCAGATATAAATGACATGTGAGGAGGTACATAAACTAAAAGCTGGAAAAACAATACCTGATGGATATCACCTGCCATATCCTCAAGATGTTTGGCAAAGGCACAACAACAATCGGGACTTGCACTCTGGCATTTATTTGCAGAATAAAAGATGAGTTGAAGAAACTCAACACCTGTACATCCAATTTCCTCCTGGAAAACAATTTGTTAAAAATTTGGTGCTTAGTATTAAAATGTTACAGAAATTTTGCAAGAACTTATCTTGACAGTTGGATGAACAAATAAAGAATGCTCATACTCTAAATGTATTAACTAACATGTTTGAAACAAGTAATTCAGAGACAACAAAAGACTAGCTGCTCGGCTAACTTTCTCTCAAGATGACTTTACAAAACAGAACCTTTGGTTTAAGGAAGCAGCAATTCCCTTTAACATTAGATAAAATTATGTAGCACTATAACAAGAGTAGTATATAAAGCAAAAATATAAATAAAAGAAAGTAAGCCTTAATTTAATTAACCACTGATCACTAAGTTATCCTCATTTTATGAATCCACACAAGCATTTGTTCAAGATAATCTAACATAAATGAAAACTTCCCTTAGCAGGATTGGTATTGGACAATTCTTTAAGTAAAACATTTCCAGTAACACTACCTTCAATTCTAGGGTAATAGACTTTAAGACACATATGAGCATAGATGAATCCTCTTTCAGATGTTGAGAGAAAAGAGTGGAACATATCCGACGGGCTACCTGCACGGAAAAATATGAATAAAAAATAATGTTAATAATTAGTGTAGATTCCACAAAGAAATAACAAAAGATTGATGATATATCACCTTGTAAATCTGATCTCTCAAAGATGACTTGGCATATTCAGCCAAGGTTGTGCGGCAGAAGAGACTTGTGAGACTCCCACCAAAACAAGCTAGCTCCTCTACCAAGAAAATAGTACATTTATTTAGATATGTAACCAATGCTCTATGAGTCTTCTCGGATACTTTATCATCTAGTAACCTGCCAGGATGAATGTGCACAACAGTTATATACTCGTAATAAACAAATTAAGAGTTGGGAGCAGACTCCTTTTTCGTGGTAAAGACGTACTGCTCGTTAATTAAACAATTTATAGGTACTCTAATCTAGTTATAAGCCACCCAGAATAGCAACTGCAGTGTGAAAGGTGAAAAAATAGATCAAGTTGGTCCAACTCTTCAGTTTCTGAACCACATCAGCTTTTTGCCTAACTTGAATCTGATTTCAATGTCTAAAAAGTAACGGTCTAAACTCTATTGATGCTCAAATAGTGAAGTTCTCACCTGAACCATGGTTTGACCTCCTCCACCAAACCAAGAACCCTGCTATAGTCGCCACTGTCCTTGCTACGACCACTAGCTGTACACTTAACAATCGTTACAACAACCTCCACCAACAACAAACCAAAATCCTTATCACCACCGCCTTTATCCACATCAGGAAAAATCTGACAGTCCAATTTTCCCGCCTTGGATCTAAGGACAATTTCCCGAAGGCTCTCTAAAATCCGAAATCCCTCCACCTCCGCGTCCTTGTAAAGTCCCCAATCCTCCATGCAATGCACCATCCGAACCCTCTGCACATCAACAGTGTAGGGTTTACACGAAAGCTGCGACATCAAAGATTCCAAGCAACCCAAGCAGAGCTTGTACATTTGGAAGAATTCTAGGGCCAAGTCGAGATCATTGCCCAGTTTTGGAGGCTGGGTGAGTCGCTTGGGGAGAATAGATAGAGCACGATTGAGAAAAGTGAGAAACCTCTTCGCCAGCGAACGGATTGCCGAAGAGTCGTCGCTGGGCTTGGCTGACCTCTTGCCTTTCTTGGGATTTTTAGCATCGGAGAAAGGCTGGAGGAAGTCGGAGACGAGAGAAGAAATGCCCTTGGAATCTGCCGTTTCGAGCATAGAAATGAGAGTGGATTCGGAGGGCGACGCCATTGCCGTGGAAATGAAGCTACTCGGAGAAGATCAGTAGAAAGGAAGCGACTGTGTTTCTTAGGGCGCCAAAGGAGGAGCCCGCTAATTTCATTGTTTTTGAACTTCGGACGCCATTTTTTATTTTTTATTTTTCTTTTTTCTTTCGCACAAAAGTAGTATTATTTTAAAATAAAAAAATATGTTACCCAATCAGCATAACTTGATTTTTTTTCTCTTTCTTTGTAATAGCATAATTTAATTTTTGAATTTAGACCCATATATATATATAATTTATCGCCAATATCAACTATCTCAGTAGTTCAAATACTTCTTATTTCGTAGGTTCAATCTCTAGCTAGACGCAAAGGTGTACAATCCGGTCAAAATCTGGGGTTCTTGTTGTTCATTCACTGATTGTTCTCTTACTTGCTCTAGTGGCTAGCAAATGCCAACCGAGAGGGGAGAACGAATGGTTTAGGAATCGATTGGTTTCGAGCGGACTCATAGAGCTGCTGCTTGGATTATCGTAGAATAAGAGGATTTTTCTTTCTTAGCTTAGGAAATGACTTAACTTCAAAGATCGCCGCTGGGAGGCGAGGGAGTCAGTTGTCTGGTCTTGCAGTGCACTCACTCCCGTTATGAGAATGAAATGACGCCCCAACTCAACTCGAGACCAAGACTCCTTACAACTCGCACCAGGTTGGTCTAGTAATTAGGGGCGGCCGGAGATTGATTGAAAAGGCAACCCAGCCGCCCCTCCCCCTAGCCGCCTACCTACTCGTGCTCGTAGCTTGATCGGAGGTCGACGAGTGTGGTCTGGAGGAAAAACATAAGTCGTCCGTCTCGACGTGATATGTGAATTGCTCAGTAGTGCTTCGCCACTACCGTAGCTGGCAGAAATGTCTCAGTAGTTCAAATACTTATTATTTAGAAGTTTTAGGTTCAATTTTCCATCTTCATATTTGTTGTACCGTAAATAATTATAAATTTAATATGTACTCAATTCTAACATAGCAAATTAGAAAAACATAGAAGCTTATAATATAAGGTTCTTATTGATAAATAGTTATGTCTTTTTTTTTAAGGTGAGAAATCAAACCTTCAACTTCAAATAAAATAACATGTGTATTTATTAATGAGTTACGTCGAGATTGACTAATTGCTACCTTTAAAATTAGAAAACTATTTTACATTTTTTTTTTGTATAAGGAGACTAGTATGTAAAATAAGATAAAAAATCCTATTAAGACACCACGACATACCTTAGTGGAAGAGTATTTTTTTTTGTTTATAAAGAAGTAAGCTTTATTAACGGGGAACATCCACAGTGGGGCTACAGAAGAATGAAACTCCCCCTCAACAACTCGCAAAAGTCCAGGGGGAAAGTTTTGCTTCCATTCAATGGAGCTACAAATGTGCATCTACCGCCCGATTCGCCTCCTGTAAAACATGCAGGAAAGAACATGCTTAAAAATTGCAAGAAGCCGAGTGAGTATTGAAACCTTTTAACTTAAAAAATAGGAATAAAAAATAAAAACCAGGTATTAGAAATTTGACCAAAACATAAAAAACGCCTTTAGAAAAGATTACCCAAAAAGAAAAAATCCTCTAACACAAATTTAAATTTTAAATATAGAAAACCAAAAGAAAATGATTAAAATCTACTTATGGCTTCTTGCCGATTGGATAACAACATCATGTTTTTCTATTGCAATGCAAAATTAAATCGATATAATAGTCACAATAAAGCTACCGACCATATATTTAGATTGAGTTAATCAATTACCTCGACTAATTATCTAATTTTAATAATTATCATCAAGTTCCAATCCCTTTAACTTGCAATTGTATTGCATATCTATTCACTATTCTACGCCCCTAATTTCTCTTATTATGAATCATTAACTTTCATGCTCATTGACTTTGACATAGTAAATCATTAATTAGTTCACAATATTTTCTCCTATCATTCCCTTCTTATATTTATAGATCCATTGTCACGATACAGTAGAAGAAATCAAAAACCCCATGAAACACAATCGCATAAATGACATTGTAATCGAAATATTAGAATCAGAATAGAATATCCCAGCCTTCGTGGTGACTTCTATTTCTTTGGATCTTAGAGACACAATGGCTTGAGCTTGCACTCAAATCTTTATTTTTAGTTCAAACAAAAATGCTCTTGTGTAGCTTAGCTGGGGAAAATCAAATCCAATCATACTCAAACGCTTATGTCACAAGCCACAAGTTAGAGAGTAAAATTCAATAATTGGGGTAACATAAAGCAAAATGTAAATCATTTGAGTAAGGTTTTAGGTTGATCTCTCGTGCTGGGACTTGTACGAGAACAATCTTACATCAATGAAAAGAAATTTTACATAGAGAAATAAGAACAAAATTTCCTTGATAGCTTAACAAGAATATCTTCAATCCATTGACATTGAATGGATGGGGTATAGCCTTCAAGGGACAGCCCAGTCGACAAAGATTTGGGGTCTCTTGGTCATACTGGCTTAGAGGTCTCAAGTTCGAATCTTATAGTGAACTTAATACCAAAAAATCCTTGATGTCTCCTAGGTCTGGACCTCGGGGCAGGCACAGGTGCCCTTGGGTACAGGAGAGCAAAGTTCCAACTCCTAGTTATCAAAAAAAAAAAAAAGGGATGAGGTTCTTTGTCCTAACAAACTATTGCTTATAATGGCCAACCTATGCATAACCTAAAAGGTTGTATCAATACCCTTGAATCTCGCTACTACAATTGTAATGCTATATTTAAAGAGGAAGCGCTCCTCATGAACTACTTGAAGTAGGGGTGTATCGGGGCGACACAAGGCAGGGATAGAGGCTGGGGATTCGTCCATCCCCAACCCGCCCAAAATGGGGAATCCCCACTCCGTACATGGCAGGTCCCGGTGGAGCCTTGTTACTCTAGAAAAAAAGTAACATCCGAAGAAGCACTTCTCTTATACTACAAGTTGACCAAAAAATTAGGGTAGAGGATGCTTAGCTGTAATAGTAAGATCAACTCTTTGACAAGAATTATGAGCATTTAGAATTTATATCAGTTATGTGGGGTTTCTGAAAGAGAGGATGAAATTGAACAGCCACTACTTCAAGTTTGTGATTCAAGATGGAAGGATGATAGGTGGTTCCTAAGTACCAAGAACTCAAAAGTAGAAAATATTAACAGTTACACAACTCTTTCTATACACTTGGGAAGTACAAGATTATAGTAGGGATTTTTGCTCACATTGAAGATTCTAGGATGGAAATTGAAATGTGTAGTCCAAGGAAAGTAGCTCTAATGTTACAAAAGATGCAGGGGAGGAATTAGGGGTGTTCTATTGGCTTGATTTCTCACCCTATTATACAGGAACAGAAATAGAAACAATTGGAATATAAACTCTGATGTTTCAAGAAAGCATTTCATTGCAATTATCTCAGTAATCAGAAACTCAAGTCTCAAGTAAAAAATTCTTATACTACAAAACATAAACAGATAAAAAATTTCAAGTCCCCGCAGGTAATTTGAATTCAGAACCCAAAAATAACCATTACCAACAAGCGGCAACTCTCCGCTATAGATGCCTAAAACTCTCTGATCAACGATAAGATTTCTGAAATCTTGCACGAGCTCCACGACCACCGAACTTCTTCGGCTCACAGCGCCTCGGATCGGCAACGAGCAAAGTCCGGTCGTAGCGGACCAGAATGTCCTTGATCTCCTTCTTGCTCTGCTCGTCGACATACTTCTGGTAGAATGCGACTAGCGCCTTGGCGATGCTCTGGCGGATGGCGTAGATCTGTGAGGTGTGGCCTCCGCCTTTCACTCTGATGCGCATGTCGACTCCGGAGAAACGATGGCGGCCGAGGAGGAGGATGGGTTCGTAGGCCTTGAATCGCAAGATCTCTGGCTCGATGAGCTCGATTGGGCAGCCATTGATCTTAATCAAGCCCCGGCCGCGCTTGCAGTATGTCACGGCAACCGCCGTCTTCTTCCGGCCGAAGCATTGCACAGATTCGATTGGAGCCGCCATTGTTAGGTATTCGAGAAGAAAGCTTAATGGGTGAATCAGAAAGTATTTATATGATTCTCTTAATTTTTAGGGTTTTACAATTGTCAAAAATACCCTCAATTTGTAGCTAAATACAAAACACATACTATTACAATATTTTTAGGGTTTTGCAATTTTTTGTAAGCACAACATTCGGGGGAGTTTTGAACTCATGATTTCTTGGTCAGGGATAGATGTCAATTATCGTTGAGACTATACTTTGGACAGAGTGAAACTTTATGTTTCTTATATAATTAATATTGTTATGGAATAAAGTTTTGTCAAACCTCTCTAGTAAAATTATTAACAAATGAACATTTACCAACTCATTCATTTGTTTTTTTTTTAATTTAAAAAGTATGCTCATTTATAAGTTTTGTGAGTTGAAGGTGCATTCAAACTAGAGTTACCTAAGATTTAAATTTCTATGAATTTTCATATCCACATTCCAGTGCCAATGGATGTACCAAAGCCACATAAACTTCTGGCAGTGATAGCTACCCCCACCAGATGGGCCGCCCAAGAAGTCCTTGATAGATTTCAAGTCGGGAATAGAATTGTAGCTTATTCGACGCTATATCACAATTCATTCATTTTCGAGCATTCTTTTTCATCTCGCCACGATCCAACGTGGATCGTATATGCTTCATTGCAACCAAACTCCCTACTCCATTTTACCTCGCGGCGGTCTTGTTTCATTTCAACAGTCCACAAATCGCACCTTACCAAAAGAGATGTTGATCCAAATCCTACTAGGTTGTCCTATGTTATAGTGACTCTCAAAGCCTCGGAACCAGATGTGGGGATCTTTCAAGATCACTAGACATTGTGAAAGAACATAAATTTATTTCCATTCATTAACTATGGAGGAGAGAAGCCAAAAGACATTCTAGTGTTACTCTCAAATAACAGCACCAATGTAAGTTAAGATATCAGATTAACCACATTTACAAGAAGAAAACTTGTAATAAGGAACAAGCTATACTCCCTCCATTTATGAGGTGGTGGAGGCGACGTCGACCGGTGTGTCCGAATGAGCTCCCCATTCGGTCCAAGATCCGTCGTAAACTGCAACGTCATGTTTCCCAAGTCGATGGAGGCCCTGTAAAAAAAAAACAAATAATTTTCACTACTTTCAGCCTTCTAAATCCTTGTGTTTGCTCCATAAGAACGTTAAGAATGTGGAGAGAAAGAGAAGTACCAATGCAAGAATGCAAGCAGTAACACCAGTGCCACAAGAAGTTACCACGGGACTTTCCAAAGAGATGCCTGCAAGAATGGATCGACTTTAGTTTAGTATCATCAGTTTTATTTCCACCATGGTATTGGGTTTTCGAGGTATTTATCGTGAACTTCTAGGACCTGAGACTCTCGATTACGTGTAGAAGAAACTTACCCTCTTCATCAAACCGTTTCTTGAGCTGATCTGCTGGTAGAAGTGACTGTGAACTATCTAACATCTGCAAATATTAATTCACATATCAATTAGTTTTTGTGGCATTACATTTTTTTACCAAAAATCAATAGCATCCAGTGTGAAGCCAATTTCCAAAATCTAATTGATAATGTTCAAACATAAGGTACTGCTATTGATATGAACCTGGGCAAAGGGAATGCACTTGCTGCCAGGAACATGACCACTTCTGATTCCTTTCCGAGGCTCCGGTACAGCTCCATCAAATCTGCAAGAAGGCTGAACTTAATTCAACGATACAAAGAAAATAGTCCCAATTCAACAGTAAATATTGTCTCATTAAACTGGTATGGGGGAACAGGGACGGTGACAAATAGAGAAAAAAAGAAAATAGTGTGGCAAAGCTCGGTTTCAAAAGCG
Source organism: Momordica charantia (assembly GCF_013281855.1). NCBI lineage: Eukaryota > Viridiplantae > Streptophyta > Magnoliopsida > Cucurbitales > Cucurbitaceae > Momordica > Momordica charantia. Next base: position 3,451,086 of record NW_028275158.1, read on the forward strand.
TTGAAAAAGTTGTAAGAAAATCTACAGTACCTGGCCTTTGATCTGGCATCTACATGTTGGTAAGTTCTTTCTGAAATATTTTCTTTAACCTGGAAGATAGTAGGGATCAAATATATAAAGGCTTGTTCGCACAAAAAACGCCTCTAAAACGTGATCAAATTGATTATTTCTACACGCTCACACTACATTCGTCTATTTACATGAACACTATCACTAGAAGACCCTTAAAAACTTTGTCTAAGCGGGAAGTCTAGTCCTTTGTCAATTATCCAATATTTATCATCTTTTTCAAGGCCAAACGAATACCAGTAATCAACGTTGTACTATTAACTGCCTTCAGCCATAAGAAAGTCTGACATATGCCCATCATTCACAATAAATGACAAGTTAATATATCTCCTCGAACTACAATTCTAAGAACAGCAATCCTTAAACACTTAAACACATATCAGTTAACATGTTGCTATATGATTTCATAAAGCATTATATTATTCATATTCTATACTGTAACAGCTTTGTAACAAGCACCTGACCTTCTCAAGGTTCCAAACTAGATGTGGCTGAAACTTAGTCTGAAATGTGATTGGCCCGACCTGAAGAAAAAAACCCACGTATTGTGAAATCTATACACAACAAAATTGGAAGTAAACAAATAAGACCGCAAGAGAAAAATAAAAGGAAAAGAAAAATTATGAAAAAGAGAAATATATAGCATGGGCAATGGGCAAGGTCCTAGCCATGTCTAACAAGTTAACATCCCTGTTGAGCTTCTGGATCCTATCAAATTACGTAGTAAAATGCACAATGAAGCAAAATATATTTAAGTTGTTAAGGTATCTATAAAAAATTAAATTTACCATAACCCACCAGCTTTAAGCTTTTTGAGTTGATTGGTAATTTAAGATGATATCAGAGTACGAGGCTCTCTGATCAAACCCGTATATTGTTATTTCCTCTCCATTTAATATTGATTACCACTTCTTGGGCTTTGTACAAATTTTCAAGCCCATAAGTGAGGAGTGTTAAGGTATCTATAAAAAATTACATATATCATAACCCATTAGCTTAAACTTTTGGATTGATCGGAGATTTAACAAAAGTAATTGTAGAAAATAGAAATCATTGTCATCGTAACTTGTAACTTACAAGACATTATTTGTACAGAGACAACCACTTTTATGCACTTCATCAAAGATGAGTAGATGACCCAACCTTTAATTAGAATAAGAATAACCAGTCCAAATCTTTTTAGATTAAAGAAAAAAAAAGACAAAATTAGTTTTTTAAATAATGCCCCTTTTCTTTTCTTTAGGTCGTTGTCTGTTTTCCCTCTCCTCTTTTCTCTTCATTCTCTTCCTTTTGAAGTCTTTCCACAAAGGGGAATAAGTCAAAATTTCAGAACTCAAAAGGGAAAAGAGAAAAACCCTTAACAAAATAACACAAAACTATCCATGGTTCCAGTTGCTTTCAAGCAAAGTATAGGACAAAACACATTAAGTTAAGAACTTACAGCTTGCCCCTGATAAACTCTCTCTATTGCCTCACTTGCAGCAGTAGCTTTCAGAATAGCATCACCAGATGCACTGGATTCAACATCATATCCTAGTGTACGCCATCTCGGCAGCCCTCCATCTAGCACCCAAACTCTGTCATGCCCAAATACTCTGAACATCCTATTATTCAATTACCAAACTTGATCTCTTCAGTTCACATACGAGGTCATAAGCATAAAATCTTTCAAAAGTTAATTGACTATTTCCGCATCTCACCACCAGACACGAGCCGCACTAAAAAGTCCTTTTCCATCATAAACAACCACACCATCTTCATTTGCAATGCCAAGAGCAGAGACAACAGCAGCAAAAGCTTCCTCTGATGGCAACATATGTGGTAACTGAAACAAGTAATCATTTCAAGTTCTAAACTGTCAACTTAATTTTTGAAGAAAGAAAGTATTAAAGGGAAACAAAATGAAAAGAGATCACCGCACCTTTGTAGTTCGATCTGATACTCCATCTATATCGAAGAAAAGGGCACCAGGGATGTGAGCAACCTGTTAAAATTATAACCACACTAAGAACTGATAATTCATCACATAAATATAAACTAACAACACATCTACCAGATTGGCTACCTGGTATTCCTGAATTGGATTCCTCTGTTCATCGGGCATGTACCATGATGCATCTAACACCTGAATGCATAAGCCAGGTTAAAAGTGTAGAAATACAAAACACAAAGCTATAAGACTCACAAATTTTCTAGTCAAAGAACTATTAGTAAGCAACAAGCAACAATATTCTTATATGGATAGGCAGAAACCAATGAGAAAGACATGGTCCCACGAAAAAACCAATATGTAGTGACTGGATTGGGGCATAGTGAAACTTTTTGAAGATAAAGTATGAAACACAATCAATTAACTTGGCAGAATACAAATAAACAGATCCAATTCTAAATATTTCAAGTATTGGGGCATTATGCAGGGATGTAGCCTTGGAAAAGAGGAGGATTAGAAGCATAACCAAGAAAACAAACAACAATGTCAAAACAGCAATATTGCATTAACATACACAGCAAATTATATGAATACAATATTCAACACTAGATAAAAATTTAGCAAAGATCACAAGTCTAAACATGCATCAAATCAAAATTAGGTACAAAAATAATGCATCACAATCAGCCTATGTGTCAATATTGTTGGAGACAGCCACAGGAGTAAAAACAATTATAGTTGAAACCAACATGAGTGGATACCTTCAAGTCTGGCTCTTTGAGATTAGAATGGAGCCAGTCCGCGGAAACAACAGGATCATCAGTGGATAAAGATTTTGATGAAAATTGAACTCTTGCTCCTGCAATGGAGGAAGCCATGATAGAAGGAATTCGCCGAGTTGGATTATATGCTACACTGGCTGAGTTAGCTTGAAAGTGAAACAGTTTCTTCTACAAGAATCAAAACAAAGCAAATACATAAGCCCTCAGCAGACCCAGATAGAAGAATTCAAATAAACAACAAACAGTTCACTTACACTGAATACGGAAGTAAAAATCTGGGTCTTGCCAGATGGAGAGGAGAAAGAACGAGCCAAGCGATTAGCCAAAAGGGTTTTACTCAAGAGGGTCGATGCCATCTACGCGAAGAGCATATAGAATCCCGTAGCTTTGAGAAAGATGTCAGAATTGAAGAGAAAAAAACAAGGGTTTTTGCTATTTAAGAGCAATATATAATATTGGAGGGAGAAAAAGAACAAACTTCAATTATCGGCAGGAACTTGAATTGAACCCAAGAAAAATAAATGGTATCCGAAGAGATTAATGGTTCGAGGCTAAGAGTAAAAGGTAGCGACAAACCAGAGAGACCCAGTAAGAAATTGGCAACCACCGCGAGCCTGAGGTTCCAAAGATTCGTTCTTTTGGAGAATTGCCCCTAAAAATAGGAAAATACATTCTTTAAAATTTTTGTTTTTTCATTTTTCTCTCCAATTTGTCAAATATTTTTTGTTTTTTCATTTCTCTCTCAATTGTCAAATTAAATAGTGACGTAGATAAGATTCTTAAATATTTTTTCTAAAAATATCGCCAGCCAACACCACTACGAGTGCAAGAGAGTGAAAATTCAGATTAAAATTATCAAAATTTGCAGGATTTTTACGTACATTGTTAATTTTATTTTGTCTGAATTTTATTTTCTCATCCATAAATTATGATTGTGAAAGTATATTAGTTTAGAATTCAAGTAAAAACATTTAATCATATTTAGTTCAAATGAGGTCAATTATTACTATTTTTTTTAATAAATTGAGGGCAAATAATTAACTTTTTATTCATTGAATTTTTACTTTATTTTTTATTCATTGTTATTCTGTGACGGTGATTCAACAAGTAACAATTCAAATTTCCAAGGGATAATTCGGGTGACTTGGGATTTCAAGGAATATCCTTGAGGTCTTAGGTTCAAGTCACATAGAACGTAATTCCACCAAGCAATAACTCTCGCGTATGTACGAGTATAGGAATAGTACGCAGGACAAAAAGGCAAAAGGACCGTCAACTCCTGGACAATCGAAAAAAATAGTAACAAGTCAAGCTTACAAACTAGATTACTGCTCATTAAATTAAAAGTAAGAGGTATTATAACTTAGTTAATAAAATATATTTCAAAGTCAAATAATCACATTGTTAGTTAATAACTTAATTAAAACAAAAATGGAATTGAAACTTTTACGAAATTGTGATTTTTTATTTTTATTTTTTGAGAAATTTACAAAATTGTGAATGAAACAGAAAGATGCCAAAATGTTAAGGACAACAAGATTACCCCGAAAATTCTATGCTTGACATTTTGTTATCTTTGACAATGCTTGCCCGAAATGCTTATTGCTTCATCTACCATTCACGTATCAATCGAAATTCTATTCGCCTTTTCTCTCACAATACTACTTCACTATCAACCACCCCTTTAATATTTAGTCTTTTAAGGTAGTATTTACTAATTCACACGAGATTCCATATGCTCGATGCTACTCGAGTCGATAGATAACGTTTTCTAGTTATGAAAATGAAATCTTTCAACACTGCAAAAAGAACTTCTCAATCTTCCTCAGTAGAATTAACACTTTCCATGGTCCAAGGAGGCCTCAATATCAAGCATAAAGATCCTGTCATAAAAAAAATATCAAAAAATAACTCAAATAATCTTCTCTTTGTTCCTATGTTTTGTTACATTGGTTTTCTTCTTCTCATGTTTAATTATATAGTTCCTTATGAAGTGCAGGTTACTCAAAATACATGTTTACATCTATCAACTTCAATATTTGATAATACACAAATTTATCAGTGGTACAATATCTACTCCCATACATTCAGTTAAGAAACTACCTGACATGCTGAATTTTCCATCATCACAAGGGCGTGTTCTCGTTTTGTTGCCCTACGAGAAAATATTACAAATGATGCGTTATAACAGCCTATTATGAACTTTCTTATAATTCACAATCATTTATCAGTAAGAATTTTCTCATATTTGGCTTCAAGACACTTTCAAGGTTAAAATACAGCAAAAGATGAAGTAAAAAACCTTTAGAAGGTAACTTCAACATGCACAAAATGACAGGTGATATTCATCTGAACCTTGTCTCAACTTTGAGAACCCATTAAAAGAAAACCATCAAAGATCAGCAGTCTAATCTTCTGCAAACCCAGACTTCTAGACTATAACAACCCTTTTTCTTTTATAGTTGTAATTCGTGAATGTTTGGATAGCTTTCGGGCACCACAACTAATCTCACAGGACAACTGTCTAATCCAACAAAATATAGTTGCCAATGAGCTAGTAGAATTTTGAATCTTTAAGTACATTATCGTCATGGTTTGAACTCATTCTTTCAAAATCTTGTGACCACTAGGCCAACCCATGGTGGTCGACCATAACAACATATTTTTATATCTTAAGCACCTTTCAGACTGCTTTTGTATGTTCCATCCTCTCACATGATCAAGCGAAGTTCTTGGAATCATCATGGCAAGTGATACATGAAGTCTTACATAAGCATCAAATTTAAGCCATCCAGTCAGTACTGACATGGAAGTTAAGACAATAAAATTTCCCCAAAAAGCCAGAAAGGACAACTTATTTGGCAAAGGAATGCTCAAGTTATATATCAAAACACTAGTTTTCCTAACTAGTTGCCCATATCAGATGCCCCTCCACAGTTTGCTCTTTACCCTTATTGTTGGATCTCCTCAAGAAAGTGTATGGGAAGAAACACGTAACAGAACTTTATCATGAAAAGCTGCAAGTTTTTTTTTCCCTGAAATATACTCATAACGACTTAATAAGCAACCCAAGTAAGAGATACTAATAACAAACTTGAAAGCACAAACAATATGTGCACTTTTTTTTTTCCATGATACTGCTGGTTTGAACTTTATTATGAAAGAAAATTGAAATTCACGAGACAGCTAAAAAAAATGGAAACTTGAAAGGAACCAGTTACATTCTAGAGCACTTTCGGACTAATAAATCGCTACCTCTTCGTGATGGGTATCGCCAAGAACCAACCGCCTCATTGGTGTCATTGTTCTTCTATACCGCTTCCAAGGATTTGCCTGACACATCTATCCATGGGAACAGATCAAAGAAAATAAGAAAAAACAATTATTGGAACATATTTCACTAAATATTTATTTTAAAAATAGAAAACTGAAATGAATTAGTCTCACATACAGGCAGTTACATTTCACCCAGCCAGAAGAAAAGAGCAAAATAGGCTGATAGAGAGAAGAGCCAGTAGGGACTTTTCATTTCTGATATTTGAATAATTGTCTGTCTGAATTCAGCACAGGTGTTTGAGAGAAGTTGAGTGGGATGAATTTGGGCCCCAAAACTACGCCAATTGCCTGATGGGCATTTTTTTAGAACTCAATGGCACAGTGTACAACCCATAGAAACAGATCCTGTGTTCAAGTAAGGTCGTCGCCCGATGGGCCTTTTACAGCTGTGAATCCAAGACCTGACCAATAAATAAAATTTTCATGCCCTTGTAATAAAAATTAAACTACAATTTATATCCTATTTTAATACTAAAATTAAAGGATAAATTAAATTGATTGTCAAATCTACATTAAAACAAGACATTGTGAAAAGCATTTAAAACGTTATCTACTACTATGGTTCAACTCTCAGAATTATATTCAGTCATATTGTGACATTATTTCCTACTGTACTTGAGACACCATAAGACATCTCTCACATCAATTTAAAAAAATGAAAAATAATAATTATATTCTTTTAAATACACCTTTTGATGCATGATATTGATATAGACAACAATCTTAAAACTAATTATTGCTCTTCCTATTCTATTCACAAATTATATTCTACTGCCAAATGAATATGTTCTGTTTTAATTGTAGATTAAAAAGGGTTTGAGGACATTATGCCATTCAAGAATAATAAGGTGTTCTCTTCATTTTTTAATTCACCTGTATCTCCTTACAGATCGTCGTAGAGGTCAGAAACTGATCAAATTTTGGATAACTTCACTGACTATTCTCACTACCAATAGTCAGAACATGAACAATTGCCATCAGTGAAGTGATGGAACCGATATGGATCCCTCAATATGATTTTTCGTCCAAGAATTCCACTGACAAACTTGAAGAAAGAATGACAGTCACCACAAACACGAAGATTCTTGAAAATCCGAACAGTAGAACTTTGAGGAATGTTGATCAATCCAAAAGCAAGTGCGATTCTTTCACTATGGTTCCACATATTATGCTCCTTCTGTTCTTCATCTGTATCCTGCAGTGCGTAGCTTGTATCAGGAACATAACCAGCTTCTCTAACCATTTTCATAAGTTCTATCAACTTATCGTTTATCCGGTTCGTCTGCAAATGTGTTTGGTCCCCCATTCCAAATATGCTTATATTGCCTTTCCACTTGACCCAGCTATGTGCAGGCTTCTTTTGAATTTTATTCGCACCCATTCGTCCCCGCACGTCCTCTACATCTTTCCATTTGCCGATGGTTGCAAAGACATTTGAGTAAAGAACATAAGCTGAATCATCAGATGGATCCAACTCAAGAAGACACTCTGCAGCCTTTCTTCCGAGGTCCAGATCACGATAGATTCTACAAGAAGCCAAAAGACTCCGCCAAACAAGATCGTTAGGTGGAATTGGCATTTCCCTAATGAAAGATTCAGCTTCTACAAGCCTTCCTGATCGTCCAAGAAGATCAACCATGCACACACAATGTTCTATTCCGGGTTGAATTCCGTATTCAGAAGTCATTGAAGCATAAAAAGCAAGACCCTCATCAACTAACCCCCCATGACTGCACGCAGAAAGAAGACATACAAATGACACACGATCAGGTTTCACACCCAGTTTTAGCATCTCATGAAATGTTTCCCTGGCCTTCTGAAAATGTCCATGCCTAGCAAAAATCGATATCAACGTATTCCATGATAATCGTGACCTATTGGTTGGTTGGGGAAGTATTCTTAAAGCATCATCTAGTTCCCCACACTTCCCATACATATCCATAGCAGCATTTACAACAAAATGATCAAATTCGAATCCTAGTTTAATCGTTGATCCATGGAGTTGTTGGCCTTCCTCCAACATAGCCAAGTCAGCTGCAACTGATAGAGCAGTGGAGAAGTTGAACTGATCAAACTCAATCCCAGCACTTCTCATCCTTACTACAAGTTTCAAACCCTCTTCTCCAAAGCCATAACGAGCATTTGCAGTAATGATGGCATTCCACACACTAGAAGTTTTAAATACTAATTTATCAAATATATAGCTACTTGAGTGAAGGTCACCACACTTTGCATACATTGTAATAAGGGAGCTCTGTACATGCTGATCTAGATCGAATCCTGTCACAACTGTATGAGCATGAATGGCTGTCCCATATTTGATCAGATCCTCCTTAGTCAAACAAGAACCAAGAGTATTTACAATGGTAATATAGTCAACGTCACATGTACCTCCTTCCCTCATCAACTTAAAGGCTGCTACTGCCTCATTCGGTTCGGAATTATCAGCAAAACCACCCATAAGTGTGTTCCAGGTTACTTTGTCATGCTTGGACATTCTTTGAAATAACTTTTTAGCCTCAGCCATCTTATGACATTTTCCATAAAATGTAATTAATGTATTGCCAATGATCAAATTATCTTGCAGACCCAGAACGATAACAAAACTATGAAGAATTTTACCTTCATCAAGGAATTCAGGATCTAAACAGGCAGCCAATGCACTGGTGAAAGTCACATAATTGATCTCTTTTTTCATCCATAGCATTTCAGCAAAAACTTTTAAGGCACACAGGCACCTTCCATCCTGAACATAGCATGCTAACATGGAATTCCAAGATATTAAATCCTTTTCTGGCATTCTTCTAAAGATCAATTCTGCATCTTCAGATCTTCCAGCAGCAGAATACATGTTTAAGAGAGTATTGCAAAGACAAATATTAGGTTCAAGTCCATATTTTACAACTAGACCGTGAACCCCTTTCCCCCACTTCAAAAAATCTACAGAACCACAAACTGATAATAATATAGAAAGTGTTGTGTAATTTATCTCCTCATGTACTGAGCGCATCCAGCAAAAATACCTAAATGGTTCTTCATACAATGCATTTTGAGCATTGGCAGAGATGATGGAATTCCATGAGATTGTGTCTCTTTCATTCATCTGATTGAAAATATTGCATGCCTCATCAATGTCGCCACAACCACCAAACATAGATATGAGAGCGTTGGCTGCAGAAACTTTAGTCTCTAATCCAAACTTTATAACATGTCCAAGAAGTTGATGACCCAACAATGTATTGACAAGAAACCCACAAGAACTAATGGCTAAAGCTATATTGTTTTCATTGCAACATATTCCCTCATGCCTCATGCGTTGATATGTATTTATCACTTGCTCCTTACTTCCGTTATCCGAGTATGAAACCATCAAAGAAGTCCAAGAGACCACATTCCTATCAGGCATCTCATTGAACAGATTTTGAGCATTAGAGACAATCCCATAGCTACCATAAAAGTGCACAAAAGAAGTACCTACGAATATGTCATATATCAAACCAGATTTAATTGCAAAACCATGAAGTTGGAAACCTTCATTGGCCATACTAGATGACTTATTACATGCAGTGACCAAACTTGCAATCACAAACCCACTTGGTTGAATGCCTATTTCACAAATATCTCGAAAGAACAACATTGCTTCCACATATAAACCTACTCGGACATAACCCGACATCATATTATTCCAAGAAGCTTCATTTTTCTCAGGCATTCCATCAAATACAAACTGGGCATAGTTTATTTGGCCAAACTTCGAATACATATTGACCAACGTATTGGTCTGGAACACACTCAACCTCTCCAAACTCTTTAAGCAAATGGCATGAACTGCTCTGCCAACAATTTCTTCTGTGATCTGAGAATAACCCTTTTGAGAAAAGCATGAAACTTCAGGATTCGGGTGGTTAGAAAGTGATAAAAACAAGTCATCAGCTTGTTCTCCCACTTGTGTATTCCAAGTGATTGAAGTAGGCAAATTATCGACAGTCTGCCATTAAGATTCCAGAAAATGCAAGTAATTAAGCTCTGAAATCTAGTAGACCAAATGGAAACAACAAAGGAAAAATATCAAATGCACTGGGAAGTTAGATTGAAACATTTGACTTAAAAACGTTCAACTAAATTTACAGAAGTCACTGCATTGGTGTAGACCTTGGAAAAATGAATAAACTTGCTACGAAGTACATCAACACTTCTTCCATTCTGAGACTCTGACACAGCTCCATGAAATCTGCATAAACATTAACTCCAATCAAATCCAAGGAAGCAAAGAAATCTTCCCAGATCAATACTGTGTCTAGGTTGGCTGGTCACCGAAATTTGAAATTTGATCTTATCTGTAGATTTCATGTATCTTTCTTTAGTTTTGGTTGGCACCTGACTGTATCTTTTATTTCAGGTCCTATATAAGCTGTAAAGGCTGTTTATTTAATCAATCACTGAAAATGAACTTAAATGTTCACAGACTACTGGCACTCACTCACAACCTATCTAAAACCAACCTTCATCGGTTTGCTCTAACTAACCTTCTTGCTAAGTAGACCCCAAAATCAGTAATAAATTGCAACAACCCAAAAATTCTTCCGTTATTGCTATACCTCGAGATACCTAAGATTGAAGAAGAAGGAAAAGGAGGGGAAAAGAAAAGCATTTAATCAGTCATAAAAGCAAACTAAGGAAACCGATCAACCCTGGTTACAAATAGCAAAGACCAGGTATTGAAACAAAAAAGTTCCCGCAGATGAAAAATAACTGAAAACTCAAGACAGGACTCTACCTCCACTATGTTTCATTCTACGTAAAAATTCAATTTTGAATTGGAGAGAGTTAATTTTTACACTCAGCTTTCCATTTCATCAATTGGACCTTAGAATTGGATGAGTTTTACAATTTTAACCTTTTGTTGGACCTTCATTTGAAGAATCATTAAAAAAGTATTCACAAGGACGTTCAAGGGATTACAAAACAAAAGTTCGGTACGAAATTGTTGAAATTTTAGAAAAATGCAACATTAGAGCTAGATTTTTGTTGAGATAATTCAATGATCAATCTTGTATATTTACCTATTTGGGTTTAATCTTTTGCATTCATTTGTTAAGACTTGATTTTCGTTGAAATTAGGAAATTTCTACAGTAAACAGTAAACTCATTGCCCCTGTCCACAGACATCAGAATCCTTAGGATTGGTGGGCATCCCATTTCTCCTGCGTTGTTAGTCCTCCAAAATGCATAGTTTGCAAAATTCCTCTCATGCTTATAACATGGTTGAAGATAAAATTAAAGGCCCCATTTGCTTGTTTTCTCATAAGTTTTTCACTCTCTTCAAAAACACATTTGGATCCTTAGCCAAATTTTAGAAACAAAAACAAAATTTAAGAAACTACTTTTTTTCTTATTTCAAAATTTAGCTTAGATTCTGAAAACGCTTTTAAAAAGTTGATAACAAGACAAATAAATACCTAGGTGGAAGTAGCGTAAGCTTAATTTTCAATAACAGAAAACCAAAAACAAAGTAGTTATCAGGGCCAAAACTAATTATGCAGAAGATTTCAGCTTCCTGGTCTTCCTTCTTCCAGTAAGAAAACACAGATACTAGTCTAGAGACTCTTTATATATTCTATATATTTATTACAGTTCCCGGCTAATCTTTGATACAAAATGGCACAAACTCAAAGTACCTACTTAATTTTCAAGTAAGTATCAAAGGTTAAATTGAAAAGAAAACTCAAAATCATCACAAAAAAGCCACAAATGCAGAAGTTAATGAATATTGAGAAAACAAGAGAACTAACTTGGACAGAGCCTAGACGCAGTCGGACTGAAGGGAAGCATCAGCAAGAAGGAAAATTACACGAGCTTGAAAATGGAAAGAATCAGCAAGAGGGATTTTTTATTTTTGTTTCTTTTTTTCCTTAGAGGTGAAATGTCCTCTTTGCCCTTTTTGAAAAACCCTAATTTTTTCTAACATTTTCCAGTCACACGCCCGTCCCTAGTCTCTCCTCTCCTCTGATGAAGACAACGGCGACAGCAACCAAACGCAGCATTTGGCGACCGGTGACCGGCGGCCCAACTCGTCGACGGCGATAAAGCAACTGCCGGTAATTGTGTCTCTTCTCTTCACTTGCAGATTGAGAACTGGAAACTTTGCTGAAGATTATATCATATAGAATGTTAAATGTTCGTTTTTCTTTGATTCTTTTGGTTTATTTGAAGCCATTTGAAATATATGGGTGATATTTGATGGCTTGAAATTTGTATTTTAATGGTTTGTTTGTTACTTGATTTTGGCCTTCAAGACACTGCGAGAAAAAAAAAACATACTGTTAAATAGTTATTACTTTGCATATTTTTGTTTTTCTTTGATTCTTTTGGCTTATTTAAAGCCATTTGGAATATATTGGTGATATTCAATACCTTGGAATTAGTGTTTTAATGGGTTGTTAGCTTGATTTTGGCATTGCAAGATGCTGCAAGAAAAAAACACAGGAGGTTAGATAGTCATTTGCCTGGCATATTCTTGTTTACTTTTCGCTCTTTTAGATTATTTGAAGCAATTTGAAATACTAGTAGTACTATTCAATGGCTTTGAACTTGTGCTTTCATAGTTTGCTGCTTGATTTTGGCATTTAAAATATTGCAAGAAAAATAATATTTATGTTAAATAGTCATTTGTCTTTCAACTTGTGATCGATATAGATTGATCCTACCGCTTGACACTACAACATTTGGTATCGGATAACACATAGAAATTACTAATTAAGGTAGGTGGTCATTGTGGGGATTGAACTCATTCCCTCTAAATAACCCTAGCCATTTTGGACCAATGAGTCACCTATGATGGTTTTTGTCTATCCCACTTCGAGACAACAATTAAGAATATTAAGGATAAGTTGAGCCCTACTCAACTAGCAATGTTTAGTGAAACACGCTTTGGACCCTTTATAGAAGTAGATAGAACATTTAATGGAAGTTGATTCATTATTGTTATTGAGGGAGGTGGAACAAGAAAATAATGATTTTATCAGCTTTATGGTAGGATGGGTGGTGTGTAATTTTTCAAGGAAAGAGTCGATATGATAGCTAGGTTGTGGCATCGTGAAAGTTGTTTAGATGGGTCCAAATTGAGTTATAGAATTTAGAGGAAGTATTTTGAAGATAAAACGTTTATCACTACGATTGAGTTAGAAGATAAATTTATGACATATGAGGGCAATGATGAGGATGGGTGAAACTGGCACTAATATATCTCATAAAAGCTGGATTTGTTGGGGAATTAGAAAAAAACAAATATCGACACTAAGTTGTTTCAACTGTAGATGATTGGTCTACATTTGATAGTTATGACTAGGGCTCACTAACATATGAACGGACGTTAAAGGGGCTGAAGAAATCACTGCACAATGGTAGGGCACCACGTCAAAAAAAATATAGTATAAGCAAATTTCCACTTGCATTGCAGATATTTTAATTATTATATATATATATATAATAAACTTTCATACCTAAATCATGTTTGTGTCGTGAGGGTGCATGAATCGATTGGATGAGAATGTTACTCCTGCATGCTTCGTTGGTCGTGTATACAATCCCCCTTAGTTTAGTTTTTACCTAGTGAAGTTTTTAATGTAAAGAAGGTATGCAACAATGCTATTATAAGTATTGATTGTATTAACTTTTTTGTTATATTTTACCTTACTATTTTCCAATATTTTAGATGAAAGGTAAAGAATTCATCGAGTTCACGGAGGGCGAAAAGTTGGGCATTGATACCACTAGGAGTCAAAGACCTCCCAAACCATGTCCCTTGGGTGCCAATGTTGCACCCCGTCATATATCAATCTTGAAAAGCCATGATATGTCACCTCATGAAGACTTAAAATATGTTTCGGAGATGGAGGAGGACTTGCCGAAGATGAAGATGAACGAGATCGGTACAAAAGAAAAAGAAAAATGTACGAAGTACAACAGAAACTTGGAGACTGATTTCATAGGGATGGAGAAGCACGTGCTTGAAATAAACTTAGGAAACGTAGAGAAAAATCAATGTGAAATGAAAGATATGTTGGCAAACATCTTAAAAAGCCTTGAGCCCAAAGAACAGGTACACAGTTCTTATTTTGCATGCTCATGTTTTTTTTATATAAGCGAATTCATGACATTAGAGATATACGTCAATTATCTACGCTTGCTTGGGTAAGGATAAAAATATTATTAATGTTTACTTGCCATTTTTTACCGCAATATTGGCCAGGGTCGAAAAGTGTACGGAACATGAAAATGAAAATTCCTGTAATAATAAAGATTGCGCCGCATCCACCACTGCACTCCGACGTCAACAGCCCTGTAATGAAGATCTTTCCACCTCTTCCATCGCATGTTGGACCACAATACAACGTCAGCAGCCCTGTAACGAAGATCCCTCCACCTCTTCCACTGCACGTTCGACCACGATCCAACGTCAGCAGTCCTGTAATGAAGATCCCCGCTGCCTCCACCGCCCACGTTGGACCACAAGATTAAATATGTCACATCTTATCGTTTCTGTCAATGACAGTAAATTACTTTATTTTGTCCTTTCTTTTATCCTTAATATGAGATCTTGATAGATCATTTGAGATTAAAACAATATGAATAAATATTTTACACTCTTAGATATATTTTGTCCTTTCTTTGTGGAATTGTTAGGCAGTCGCTCAACACCCACGCATCAAATTATTGCATCGATATTTTTGTCGACGTTTCCATATATATATATATACACATATATACATACATCCATATGTACGATAAATTTGATATCGACTCAACCTACATTTCAATTATACCGTAAAAAGAAAAAGTAATCAAATATTATTTGTGTAGACATAATATTAATAATAAGACTTTTTAACCAGGTTTAAAAGGTAGAAGTGTTTATTTGTTAATTTTTTCTTATGAATTTATTAATATTTGTGATTTTTTTCTCGAAATACCTATCAATATTGGCGATATATTTCTATAAAATTGAGACTTCGACATTTTTCGTTAACATCAATATTTAAAATCTCGCTCAAAATAAAATGTGAAATGGTACATTATTCCAAATCACAACTTAGGTAGTATTTTTTTACTATAATTTTTTTTTGACATATTCTTTGTTTTTTCTTTTAAACTTGGGGAAGGAGGGATTAGTAGACACAAACTAATAATTTATCTAATGGTTCAATTTCAATCAGATTAAAAAAAAAAGTTTATTCTACTTGAAAAAAAACTAACTTTTTACTAAAAAAAATTTCTAGATCATTATTTTATTTATGATCCCCCTTCAATGGCAGTTGTAGACTTTAAAAAACATCATCACCTTCACATTTAATTGCCAAACACACTCATACTTTTTAGGGTTTTTTTTTCTACATTATTTTATGTGTGCTTTTTTTTTAAAAATAATTAAAAGAAAAATTAATGGGTAGTTATTGACTTTGAAGTTTGAAATTGTCCACTACCTTTTACCTTTAATTTGAATGAGGCAAAAAGTGTTCACATATATCAACAATTTAAATCCTTAAACTTTTCATTATGTGGATAATTTTTAATTTTGTAATATAAATTAACTAATATATGACGTTGAAGTGATTCTCCTTTGAGTCATTAATTGTTTGGAGCAAATTTTATTATTCTCATTGTAGAAAAACTATTAATGTCGCTATGAAATAGTTTAAATTGTTAAAATTTTGTTCTTTATTTTATATAACATTATAGGTTGGAATTCCGATACCCTTACGTATTGTTAAATTAACAAAAACTTATTTGAGCGTGTTAAAACTTTGAAATAAGATCTTAAAGAAAATAAAAGAAAAACAGAGAAAATAAAAAATATTCTTAACTAGAGACCTTTTTTAGAAATTAAAGGAAGGAAGAAAGGGAGGCAGGCCTCCTCATCGTCTAATCACGAAAAAATTAATATTAAATTAATATTTTTTTGTCAAGTCAGTAAAATAGAACCCACCAAGTTAAACTTCCCTCTCCATAACATATCTAGGCGCCCTCCTTTTCCAATAATAAAAGAAAGAAATACCATAAAGCTTCGTCTGTGTTTTTGTCGGGAGGAGTTTACTTGATCCATTCTCCAGTCTCCCGCACAGCTCAAGTAAGTGTGCGATACGGGCTATAACTAGCTAGCTTAGTGGGAATTGCCTGTCTTTCATAGCTTACTAATAGATACTAGTAGGAACTAGAAAGAACTGTCGCATCCTATTTTCAACTAACGGTCAAATGAGTTAAGGGATCATTAGAACCATTTTCTAAGGGTTTTTAAATTTATAGGACCAAATAGAAACTTATTTTTAAATTTAAATTCTAAGGGATATTATTAGAAACAAACACAATTTTATGTTTAATAGATAGTTTAACTTTTTTTTTTTTTTTAAATGTCAATATGAACTTAACTCAACAGTAATGGGTCGTGAGTTTGAATTCATCTGCCGCCGTCGTGGTTGTACTAAAAAAATTTATTATTATTATTTTTAAATAGAGACCTTTAAAATTTAACACATTAATTTTATTTTGAAATGAATGGTTTTCTAGACCGGCCAGTGGATGGAGTCAAAGATATCCAATCTCGCCAACCCAACACATTTCCATATCCATTTGACTAAATTAAATCTCTACATTATATTTATAGTTTGGTGGAGTCACATTATTCAGCTATTGTGACATAGTGGATTATTGGACTCCACTTTAGTCTAATTCTCCATTAAATTTAGACCCAAAGTATCAAAGTCTAAGAATTTTATAGTCAATGTGAAATGAAAAGGGAAAATTCCCCAACTCAGAGCATGGTGCTTCAAGTAATTATAGCCAGACATATATATGTGTCTCTTTTTGATATTTCTCCTAATTTTGTAGTGTAATATTAAAAAATAAATGAGAGGAAAAGTAAAACTAGTCAAATTTATTTTTATTTATAAAGGAAAATTATTTTTATTTGAGGGGTAGGTGAGAAACCTACAAAATGGAAGCAGCAGTCAAATATTAAGCAAAATAGTACATAATTACAAAAAAGAGATTTTACTGCTTTCTCTTTGTCTTCCAAATCGACGTTATTTTGTAATAACTGGAGCACTTTTATTTTTCTCATCTTTTGTATATTTCTCACCTGCTTTTTTAAATATGATGTATTAAAAAAAAAGAATTACAGAAAAAGAAGATTTTAATCATCAAATAGAGGGAGAGATCTCTACGTAGTTAGGACTCTTTCATATAAATATAGTAAAACAAATGTATTTCCAATCCAACTTGCCATTCCTAAGTTCATTGGTAACATATAATAAAGTTATTTATATAAAAAAAAAACATATAATAGAGTTCAGATGGTTAAAATATTTTTTCCATTATTAATTTTTTTTTTCTAAAATAAAAATCAACTTAACCAAATCGAAAAATGTTTTAAAATCTAACCATCATGGGTGGCTCATTGGTCCAAATTAGGGGTGAGGGTTAATTAAGAGTTGAGAATGAGTTTAAATAGCAGGATGACCACGTACCTTAGGGTTAATTTCTTTTTGTTTTCTGACACCAACTGTATTGTCTGTGGCTTGAATCTGCACTTTATAAATCCAATGTGTATACCTATTTTAGGCATTTACATCATATATTTTGGATGAATGAAAGGTGAGTCCACTGGTGAAAACCTACCAAACCCACCACATTCACACATTAATTTTCAATCTCCATCATAATTACAAGCCATATTTTTATAACATAAAGTTTTGTGCTTTCGATGATCCATGTCACACCCCCATTGTATAAAAAGGGTGACCCTTCTCATCCATTTCTCCACCATCATCACAACATCTTTGGTTTTAATTTTTCATTTTCTTTTTTCCTCTCTGTAATTTGTGAAATTTTGGAATAATAATATTATGGCTAAGGGAAGGGGCAGTGCGGTGGTGGGTGCAGTGATGGCTTGCCTGTTGTTGCTGCAGTATTCTGAGATGGCTCGAGCCGCAGTCTACACTGTTGGTGGCGCTCCGGGCTGGACCTTCAACTCCGCCGCCTGGCCCAACGGAAAGCGCTTCCGCGCCGGCGACACACTTGGTAACTTTTTTTCTTTTTTAATTTATTTATTTTCATCTCAAATTGTCTTCTCTGAATTTTCGATGAAATGTAAGATTTTTTTTAGTATAATAGGGTGAGAATTTGATCATGATATATGTCTTACTTAAAAGTTTAAAGAATTTGTTTGATAGGTGAAACAATACTTAATTACTGCCTAGTTAAATAGTATTTGATCTAAAATCATTTTTAAATGGGTTTTATTTGTTTTTATAATTATCTTTTGATAATTTTGAATTGTCTTGATTGGCTGTCATGCACCTTAACTAATTTTCATAAGGCAGTTGCAAAATCCTATAACATTTGAGATCGGGGTACACATGTGAATTAATTTTTTTAGAATTACTCCAACCACCACCCTTTAATTGGCAAGAAACACCTTTTTTTTACCACCCTTTAAAATTTTAATCAGACAGTAATTAGTATCAATTTTTTAGAAAAGCATTTTTTGAAACTAAACTTAAATAAGCTAGAATATTATAAAAATAAATAGCTAAGATTTGTAAATATAACAAAATCAGATTACATGAATTCTGATCGTGATTTCTAAATTAATCATCAAATAATGATTCCATAAGTTATAGAAATGGGCGTGAATAAATCTTTTTTCTTGTTTTAGTACAACATGTGTACGACGATTCCATAAGCTATATATTCGTACTAGTTAACATTATATCTAAGTCTCAGCAATATTGTATAGATTAGTACAAATGTCGATACATCTTTTATGTCGATATTGAATATGTAGTTAGACATATAAAAATTTCGATAGAAACGACAACGTGTCGATAGAAACTTAATATCGGGTGTGATTTTATACGCAGTGTTCAACTACAGCCCAGCAGCACACAATGTGGTGGCTGTGAACAAAGTGGGGTACAGCAGGTGCATAACTCCAAGGGGTTCAAAAGTTTTCCGAACAGGGAAGGACCAAATCAAGCTTGTTAAGGGCCAAAACTTCTTCATATGCAATCTCCCAGGCCACTGCCAAGCTGGAATGAAGATTGCAATTACTGCACTTTAATTTCAAATTTCATTATCTACAGAGTCTTTATTTTGGGTCAAATTAATTAATTTACTTGATTAATTTGATCTATGATTTAGCCTCTCTTAATTACAATAATAATAGGTTATTCTAAGTGTTTTGTTATGAGTGTGTTACTGTACTGTGTGAGGAATATGAAGATGTTTTGCTTAATATTATGTACCCTGGAATAAATTTAACTTTAATTATTATGTCAACTTCTATCAGTAACTTTTTGGTGTTTATATGAACTACATATATATAGTGAAAAAGAAGCCCTTTTTTTAAGGGCGGACACTAAAATAATATTAATAAAATGGGAGAGAATTAAAAGACATCTGTGGTATGATATTGTCCGTTTTGAGTATAACCTTTACGGCCTCATATCAGATAGAGATAATTATCCGGATTATTTCCTCTCCTAATCAATTTGAGATTTTGTTTACACTCTTGTGTAATACCGACCAATTATTCTTGCCCTTGTTTTTTTAGTTAGTTGAGATTTTCTTACACATTTCTAATAATAATAACCAAATTTATGATAAATTATATCATTATGGATAAAAAAAATCAGATGAACGGTTTAGTTGCGCCTCATCTTGTAAAAGGTTTGTTATTGATACTGAAAAATAAAATTAAAAAAATTTATCGGACCTTCGTGCCATCCCTTGATTTTTTTCCTCCAAATGTATGTATAGCCTTTAATAATCATGTTTTTTCATGATCTTTTTAGAAGAGCTGAAATTGATATTTCTCCAATCAAATTTTCTTCAGTAAATGTTATATATATATCTTTAACATCGACCTTCACCATTGGTAAGCATTGATTGTAAGTTCGAATCCGTTGATGTATTTTATAGAAAAAGTTCAACCCTTTATTGTCTCACACTGTGTCATCATGATCGTCATTTCATTTACCTTGGCAAGTTATTTTGTAATATAATTTCGATTTATTCTTCTCCCATAATAATGCTGATAAAAAAAGTAATAAAATAAAAGATTTAAGGAGTCAATTGGTAATTTTCTCATTTTTTTAATTTACTCTTTATTAATAAATAAAAATAGAATTTTGTTTGATTAATGTTTCTTATTTCTTCTTCGTTTTCTTAATTGGAAAAAGAAACAAAAACATAATATATTTGATAATAATTTATTGTATCTTGTTCTCTTGCCTTCTAAATTGAAAAATTTTAATTTTTAAAATTAAATATTCAAAATTTATATGTTATATTTATTATGCATTTTATAAGTCCATGATAAAAGAAATGTTTTTATTTATATTTTAGAAAAAAAACTCAGAACTTAATTTTAGGAAGAAACAAGGCAATACATAGGTTCGAATACAGGACCTTGAGCTCTGATACAATTTTAAAGAGGAATAAACCACCATTCAACCCAAAAGCTTAAATGGATAGATTGAATAAATTTAATTCATTTTATATTAGATATCATCTAACAACAAGAAACGCCTTAATTAAACTTCTTTTATATATATATATATATATTGTCACTAAAATAAAAGAGAGCATAAACCTAATCTCTGATGTCTTCAAACATATACACGCATATAGGCGATTGTGCGTTCGGCAGATGGTAGAAAGTTCAATAGAAACTTGAATTTGTGTGGTTAGCTATTGACATATTTGGCATACAATACAATACAATACAATGCAATGGTGGGTTGTTGAGTCAATTTTCATTTCAATTAAGAACATTCCTCTCTAATCCCTTCAAATTAAATGACTCCCAATGTCAAAAAACTGTAAAAAACAAGAGTGTGAAAGGAATGTCGACCGAGTGTAAATTTACCAAACTTTGAATAAAACATATTTTAGACTTTTTTCCTATAAAAAAGAGAGCATTTTCTTGTTGTTGTTCTTCAGTACCATTATTTGATAAGAAATTGTGTCGATCTGATCCATATCTGAAATGGCTAAGGGAAGATCAATTGGTGGTGCAGCAGTGGTGGCCATGGCGTGGCTGTTGGTGGTGGGTGAAGCAGCCGTTTACAATGTTGGAGATGAGTTGGGATGGACCTTCAACGTCTCCTCTTGGCCTATTGGAAAGACCTTTCATGCTGGCGATACACTTGGTATCTTATTCTTCTTCTATTTCAATCGGCTTTTCATTTCGATCAATACATTTCTCTAACTTTCATCACAAAAATCTGACCTTTTAGCCACGGAAAAAAACGTCGCTCAAAGCCATTTTGCGTCGCCAAAGATTATTGGCCACGAAAAATTTTTTGTAGCTAAAACGCTGTCAAAAGTGAAACCGTCGCACATTTAGCCTTGAAATCAATGTTTCTAGTTTATTGGGTTTGTTACTAAAACCAATTTGGGTTTTTTGAGGACGAGGATTCAAACTTTTGACCTCTATGTAAGAAAGGTTATTAATGTCTAGCTAGGTTTACAAAATTTTTGAGTTAAATCTTAAATTTAGTTCTTCAAACTTTAATTAAGGTAGGGTGTGTGTTTAGTTTGTGTGATTGATTCTATAAATTTGTTGTTACTAGTAAACTTTTGATAACGCTTCTATTTAGGTCTTGTTTACTTATTAGGAATCGGAACGATAAAGAGTTAGAATGAATCAATCAGAAGGAAGAATATTACTTTATTGACGTTGTTTACTAAAATTCTAGAGGTTAAAGAAAAATTCCTAAATTTAAGACCGTTTATTATCGATCTCGTTTCAGCTTGTTTCTTTTGTTTCCAACTCTTTAGAAACATAAATATTTGGATATTGTTTCTATTACTCGTTTATCATTTCTAAGAAACGTTTCCAACACAGTGTAGAAATTTTAGAAGAAAAATCAAGTGTTTTGTTTCTTTTCAAAATTTTTTTCCCAAAACATAGATAAAAACATTAAAACATAACTTCAAAATTTGAACATTTCATTTGAAAATTTAATTTCCATACAATTTTTTTTTTATTTAAAGTTTCGTAGAACAAGAAACAATAAAAATGATTATAAAACATATTTATATTTTTTCCCTTAAATATAAAAAAGAAAGAACAGGAAAAGAAAACACATATCAAACGCAATACTGTTATTCTCAGTTGAAAAAGAGAAAACAATAAATAAAAAGCAAAAAACAGAAACGTTACCAAACCGACCCTAAACCAAGCAACTTGACGAAAGCATTAAAATATTGTGCATGTTATGCAGCATTCAACTACACTCCATTGGCACACAATGTGGTAGCTGTGGACAAAGTGGGCTACAATTGGTGCATTGTGAATCCAAGAGAGGCCACTGTTCATCGCTCAGGGAAGGACCATATCAAGCTTGTCAATGGCAAAAACTACTTAATCTGCAGCCTCCCAGGCCACTGCCAAATGGGGATGAAGCTTGCCATCACTGCCACTTAAAACAAACTCTTTTTTACCCCTCTGGATTAAACTTTTAATTTAATCTACCGTCTCAACATCGTCAATAATATTTACATTGTCGTCTACAGATTTACGACACCTGTTGTCTTGTTGATGTCTTTTGATTTACATTATATGTTGTGAGTGTTGCACTGTGTTCAATTCGCTGAGTTGTAATAAATTAAACTTTGAGTTATAATACCATTTATCTTTTTTCTTTAATTTAAATAAGTTATTTTTACACACACCAATTAGCCTTGGGATTTGTATTAGAAGAGGTGGCATGTAATTATCTGATTCAGTAATAAAATATGTAACCATAATTTTTATATTAATTAAAAAGCAAATAACACATAGCATGTCGCTCTCTTTAATAAGATCGGGTGTATGTCTTTTTCTCCTAGAAAAATATTTGAGTAACCAAAAATTTCGAATGATTAGATCATGTCGTATTTTATTAATTAAAAATAAAATTTGATTTTGTTGTTTCTACTAAAATTTCTATACAATTTTAGAAACGTTTCTTAAAAATGAGAAATTAGGAGATGTTTATGTTTCTTAAAAATTGTGGATTAAAAAAAGAAACAAAAAATGAGAATATTACCATACCAGCTCTTAAAAAAACCATTTTCTAGTGTCAAGGTTACTTCTAAAATATAGAATCATTATTAAAAAAAATGTACATGTATTGTCCAAAGAAGAGTATATTCAATTATTCTATAACAAAAAAGGTACATCTATATGAACAAAATTGGAAAAGGAAGTCATAAAATGGTTACTTAAATATATTTTCACTAGCCCTTTTCATTTTGTTTAAAAAAACTTTTAAATTCAACCCTCACAAAATATTTCTTAATTACTTCTCTTTTTCTCTCCCTAAAAAAAATTATAAAGATGGTGTTAGGTAAATTGTTGTTTCGTCTTAAAACAAAAATTATAGTTGCGAGAGACCTTTTTTTTTTACGAAGTACAACAAATATGAAAATAAAGGATAACTTTCACTTGACACCTATCGTGATGATAAACGGTTCTGAGAAGAAGCAATGACAATATCTGAGGAATGAACATCGGTTAATTCTATGCCAACAATCGTAGTCCTCTTGAGAAGAAGTAAAATGCTTTGACTATTGAGATATGTTCACGTCGACATTTTTGGACAATTGTAATAATTTGACAAATTGAAGATGTTATATTATTAATTACTTAGGCGATTTTTAAGTAAACTATTTTGGCATTTCCAATGTTGACTATTAACCTAGACACAACGTGCTAAGGTGTACTAAAGTCATTGGCCAAATTCTTAGGGCTAACAAATTTTTCTTTTTTTTTTTCATTCATTGACTTTATTGAAGATTGTGAATTAATTATATTATAATTAATGATTACATATTAAAACCTGAGTGGTTAAGCATATCCCTCGTATATTTTAATCTCATTTTCTTAATTACTTGAGATGTAATATACTTTAGAAAATAAATTCAAGAACCTTATTTGTATTTTGGATTAGAAATTTCTCATTCAATCCAGCTTTCTTATAAAAAAAAAGGGTAGAGGTTTCATTTGGTAAATAGTTTGTTTTAGTATTATATTCTCGAATAAACAAAGTTATTTACTAATAACTCGTTCAAAAAGTACAATATAACGATCAATTATGTTAGATCAATAATCACCCATTTGACAACCTAAGTGGTTAAGCATATCCATCGATATTTTAGTTGAAGATACATATCTAAAATATCTTGAGTTCAAATTTCTACCTCCACGTATTCTTATATTAAAAAAAAAAATTGATTAAACAAATTGCTCAATAAAATATGAATTTAGGATTTAAAACTCCTTAACTTATGGATCCAAATAGGCATAGCACATTTTTTTTATTTAATAATAAATAAGAATGTAACATGTCACGAGGAACAAATACAAAATATATATATACACATATGAAAGAATAAAATTGAAGAAGATTGGAAAGGAAGGGGTTGAATAAATCGTTCCCATGTGGTTAACCACAATGGGCAATTTAATTAATGCTAATACGTTATTGCAAAAGTTGAAGTTTTGGAGATGTTTTGATTATAGATTATATGTTTTGTTTTGGGTTTTGCAGCAATGTTAGAAACTTTTTAAAGTAACAAAAATCAGGATATAGTTTAGCTCGAGTATTATTTTTTCCTAAAAAGTTTCATGCAATACCATATGAAATTTTAATGACGAGAACAAATTAAAAAGTACAGAGACTAAACGTAAACGTTGAAAAATATAAGATTAAATTTACGCGTGAGTATACAGATGAACTATAAAGATATTTACTTCTTTCTTAGAGGTTGGATATTCAAATCCTCACATTCCAAGTTTTAATAAGTTCACTTTAACATTTTTAATGTCGGTTAATATCCATTACTATAGGTAGCCGACTTGTTTCTTCACTCGTCAGTATATGTGTGTCATTAAATATCCGTCTAATGTACTCCAATTGCATTAAAATCGAAATATCTTTGAAAACCTAAAATTTTTTTTGCATATATCCAAAAGATTGGATAGTTTGAAATTTATATTAGACCAAATATATTTTTAACAAATAATTTTTACAAAATTATTTGAGTCCAAAAACTACTAGTTAAGAGAACCACAACTCAACTTAATATATATATATATTTTTTTTTCCAAATTCTCATGAATTAATCTCCACGTGGGATTGGTGTGAAAGTCAATCTTCACACTCTAGTACGAGCTACCAAAGAAATTATTTGTTTTCTCAATAATTAGAGAAATTAAAGTTAATGGGTACTTCGAACTTGGAACCAGCATGAATAAATTAATGATACTTCTTTATTTTTTGAGTTGTTCGGTTAGATGGATCGTTTTTGAGTGGCACATCATTAACTTTGGGGTTTTCCCTCCTATTATTAAATTAAAAAAACCCTGCATTGAACCAACAAAATGTGACTATAAAAAGGGCCAATCTCTCCTACACATTATTTCATCTCCTCCTGTTTCCATTATAAAACCAATTTAGTTCTTTTGGAGAAGAAATGGGTCAGGGAAAAGGCAATGCCATGGCAATCACACTCTTGCTCTGCCTCTCTCTCCTCCAATCTCACATGGCTCAGGCTGCAGTCTACTTTGTTGGAGGTTCCAAAGGATGGACCTTCAATGTCGCACCCTGGACTAAGGGAAAGAGATTCCGTGCTGGCGATGTACTCGGTAAGCGTTTATCCTTCACACCAACCTTTTATTTTATATGTTTCTACAGTTCTTATAGACTACGTTGAAAATACCAAGTTGATCGATGTCCTCAAGAGGCAGCCCAATTGTCAAGACTTGGGGTTTCTTGGTCATACTAAGCTTGATATAAAAAATTCTTGATGTCTCCCGAGTTTAGGCCTTGAGACGGGTGCGGGTGTCCTAAGTACAGGGGAGCAAAGCTCCGACTCCCAGTTATCAAAATACCAATAGTTGATCGATACAACCACACCTACTCAAGAATATCTAGGATAAACATAGAGAATTCGTCGTTATTCTAACTGATCATTTGTACATATTATTGTTAATACTTTCTCTCGCACATGGAAATTAATTAGCCTAAGACCCAACAAGCAGGCATATTATGAAACGAGATTCGAACTTAAAACATCCTTAATTTGGATGGTGCAGTGTTCAACTATTCTAAGATGGCACACAATGTGGTGGCATTGAACAACAAAGTGGGCTACAATTGGTGCCAAAAGACAAAGGGGTCAAAGGTTTACCAAACAGGAAGGGACAGAATCAAGCTTGTCAAAGGATACAACTTCTTCTTCTGCGGCTTCCCTGGCCACTGCAAGGCTGGCTTGAAGATCGCCATTTATGCTTTTTAACACAACTCATAAATAATCAACATTAATTATGATAATTTAATCATCATCATCATCTGTTTTGTTTTTTCTTTTCTTTTTAAATTTATGTACTTGGGAAAGCAAAGCTTGCATTTTTGCTACCTGGTCGGCGACAGATGTGGCTGCTTCTGTGGAAGGAGTTGAAGCTATGGTTTTATATTAAGAATAAGGGGAAAAAAAAAAGAGATTAAATAATTGAATTTGTTGTGGTTTTATTTTTATTGAGTTTGGAGTTTTGATGCGTTTGTTGAGCCCTACAAAACGTGGAGTGCATGCCCGGATTTAATTAGTTCACCGTGTCTTTCTTTTTGTATTTCTTTATGTTCGAGGAGAGTAATCAAAGTTGTCTCTTTCTTTTCGATGATCTACAATAATCTTATTGAAAAAATATATAGTTATAGTAAAAAGTTAGCAAGTAATATAATCACGTCTTTTAATAGAGTAAAACATGAGAATGTATAATTCTATATTTAGTTTGACAAATATACTTTATATATATATATATATATAGGTATTAGTTTTTGATAATAACAAAAAGAAAAATCTGATTTAAAAATTTTGCTATATTTACAAAACAAAAAAACTATTGCATAGCCAAACTATTGCATTTTAAAAGAAATTAGGTTGCTTTATAAACCTTTTTTTTCCTAAGAAACACCCGAAAGATGATTAAAAAAGTGACTTTAGAGTAATTGACACTTTTATAATTTAAATAATTCGAGAAACGATTATTCAAAAAAGTGTGTTAAAAAAAACATCAATTGAAACATATACCAAACTCACCCACCATCTCCCTTGTGTTTGAAACATTCTAACAAAACGAAAGCCATCACATATTTCTTAACATCTTTGTATCAAATTTGAATGCATCAATTCTGTTTGCAATCAAATCGATGAGAAATCCAGCTTTTATGCAAGAACAACAAAGGACATACAAAAAAAAAAACAGCTTCGCAAACACACAAGATAACAGGAAAAACGATAAAAGACGAATCGAACCCAATATACACCTCTAATAGATGGAAAGATGTTCAAAACAGTAGATCCAAATATTCAAAGAATACAAGAACGTTGACCAGCAAAATGACACATAGGGGGGAGGGGGTATATATATACGAACACAAGACTTTTTGGTATTCATTTGTACAATTCTTGTTATGCTTTAATTCATGAGTAAAAGCTTTCCTCTTTTTATGTCATGAAATATTCCTATATGTATCTAACTATTTGAAGCAGCAAGGTCAGCAGCAATCCAGAAAGTTTTGAGTTTTGGTTTGGCATGAACTTACCACCAATGCTGTCCCACATCTTCCATTTGAATTAATTCGCCATCTTCACTTTATGCTTCAGCTAGTTACAGGCATCGTCCTCAATCGTGCCTTCGTCTTCCACCAACTTCTCAACAGGATTATCCTCAGCCCAAACAGTAGCATCCTGATATCCAAGGTCGAAGAGCCGGTCTAGAATGTAATCTTCTGCTGGTTCCAGAGCCCAGTTGAAAAGCTGAAAAAACGATGCAGAACAAGCAAGAGTTTGATCAGTTAGCTGTGACAATGAAAGGGAAACATCAATGTGTGTACTCGCTATTTACCTCTCTGGGGCCAGCTCTGTTTTCAGGATTGCAGTCTGGACTGATCCCAATCCCTTCAAATCCCAATCTGCTGGCTGGGAAAGCACAGACACGCACCTGAAATATATTCGAAACTTGTGTCTTACGAGTCCATTCAACCTTAAACCTACTAGAAAAATCAACGAGAATGTTTATCAAGTAAATACTGTATGAGACGCAGAAGTTGGTGGCATGAACAATGTTAGACCACCATCAATGCAGAGTCTATTCCGAAATATTGTGGCCGGTCTTGGGGCTAGGTACCTGCACTAAAGCATTGTTTCAGCTCAAGGTCATTAACCAGACTATGAAAATTTTGCACATTCAAGAGGACATGAAATTAAACTACACACCCTGGAATAAAGGAAGAAGTGAAAACTGCATTGATGAGATCATCTTTTGAATCAAACTGATCCACCAACAAACCTCTAGGTCTCCAAAAGACTTGGGTGACTGCCACTGGAACATGGCAGAGATTTAAATGAAAAATCAAAATTTCCAAAATGGTATTATATCGCAAGTGCTTGAGATGCTCTCCCATCACATTATGCAAACGAATTAATATGAAAACTTGAACAGAAAATCATGGGGCAGATGAACCAACCACACATCTAGTTTCTTTGTTATGACATAAAAGGATTTCAGGCAAAACTTATGCATGAATCATTCTTCTTTTAAGGCATAGCATGTCATGCTACAATATATATTAGGGAAAAGGTACCAAAAGTAAACACAGATTGCGGTAATCGATGAATGTCACAATAATATAATACTTTCCCCTTTCTTCTTTTGGTGGTTTTGTTTGGGGGTGGGGGAAGAATAATTCGAATAAGGGTACCTACCACGAACCCTTCCATTACACCTAATATGTACATCATCAGGCAGAAATTTGTCAAGAACCTCTCTGAGTACAGCCTGTGGATTTAAATTGGGAAACCATTAAAAATAGAACCTGTAGAAGAGTTTTAAAAAGAACAGCAAATCTCCCCTCACAATGATCCTAAAACAATAGCTATCTCATGAAATGCACTGGTGCCATTTAAAGAGATATAATGTAGGAACAACTACAAGGAAATTATAACAGAGATCCGTAACTATGAAGGAAAAACATGTTAAGAGTTGGATGGTGAGCAGCATTATAGTTAACAACAAAAGATTAGAGCCCACACTCTTGACATTGAAAATTAAAAATGAACAATAAAAGAAGCACAGATGAATGAAATGGCCTACTTCAACAGAGAAATACCCCAAGGCGAAACGCAGTCCCTCTACTTCGGCAGTCTTCGGCCAGTAGTTTGGTAGCTTGTAAAGCCTCCTCCATACTGGCTCCAGAGGCAATAACAGCACAGACAATTGCACCCGCAGAGGCTCCAGCTAATGGAGTCGTTTCCTAAATTGTTACACACACTTCAGTACCAAAGAAGATAAGAAAAAGATCAAGATTGTCAAGTGACAGAATTTACAACATAAATATGCACAAAAGGATAAAAAGACGCATTTGGGGGTCATCATCAGTCGTCGCAAGAACAAAATAAGCATCCATATCAAATATCGTAGCAACCTCAAGCTTAACCAAACATTCCAGTGCAGTACAAAGACATATGAAGGGGATACTTCAAAGTACTTCAGGAAACAAACCGTTTTAGTTCACTTTCCAACTAGCAAAGTTCTAATCAGATAAATTTGAAATGTAAAAGAGTCAAACTATCAAAACATAAGTGTCCAGAATCAGTCAAGTAATGTAACTTTACAACTACGTTTGTTATGCTATTAAATGTTCACTCATATATTAAGAGAAACGGAGAGGATTCAAAATTCCATCCAAATCCCAAGTGTTCTGCCACGGCAAATATCCCAAAAACAAAGAGAAAAAAATCTCTTAAAATGACCATCATTAAAGTTCAATGACAACAAAAACATCAAAATGGAGACATGAAGGGAACAGAACAACGATCCAAAATCCCACATGTATACACAATTAGAAGCAGGGGAAAAGATCAGAACCTTGATATACCCCTTCTCAATGAGAAATTTAGCAACTCCAAGATGGTATGGAAACACTAAACCAGCGGCCGAGAAGCTAAACCCAGGGCTGGTAACGAGTCGCCGCTCCCGCTCGGCCTGAACATCCTTAACGCGCTGCTCCCACACTACACCGGACTGAATCTCATCCTCCACCACCGCGCCGATTCTCTCATCGTACGCACTCCTTTTCGCCCTGGGATCCTCAAACATGGCAACCCTGTTGGAGCCGTCGCCGGACCTCTTAATCAGCCTCCCCGCCAGCCCTAGAAAGAGCTCCCCGGTGGCTGCTGCAAGCGACTTCTTGTCTGGCGGCGGCGCGTCGGGGATGGGATCCGGCGGTGGCGGTGAGGGCGATGGAGAAGACGATGAATTGGTAATGAAGCGGAGAGTTGGGGCGCGAAGAGGAAGAACATATCTGTAAGTGGAAGTGAAATTGAGATTAGGGTTTGTGGAGGGGAAAGAAAAGGAGTGGGAGAGAGAAAAGAGAGGAGCCATGGAGAATATCGAACAGAACAACAAGAAGAAGAAAGAAGAAGAAGAAGAAGAAGAAAGCAAAGAAAAGTGACGACTTTGATTTCAATTCAATTGCAGGTGGAGGTTTTGTTCCCATGGGTTTATTTTTTAATAAATTCAAAATTTAATTATTTAATGACGTCATTAACCTTTTAAGTGCCGATAGGACCAATCCATTGTCTCCACGTCGGAGGTTCAAATTCTCATACTCATACTCATACTCTGTATTAAAAAGAAATCTTCAACATTGTTCAATTGCTAAAGCATATATATTATTCCTTTTTGAATCTTAAAGAGAGTTCAATCGATAAAGTGTTATTGATGTATTTAGAGTTTGCCTCAATTTGATCACATCGTGGAAGTGAAGATTTAAGCTTACGATTTTTTAAACGAAATCAATTAAACTAAGTTTAGATTATTATAGTCAAGGGTTCAACTATATATATAGTTGAATAATAATGAAAACATAGATGGTAGATGGCAGATGGCAGTGGATGGTGGGTGTTAATTAAACTTTCATTCCATTTTTGGAACCTCGAATTTATTAGGATTTTCAAATCATAATGATATAAAAATCATTTTCCGTATTTTTTTGGAATTATAAAAATAGAATTTGAAATCTCGTTTTGCCAAAAAAAAATCATCCAAAAAAGATTGATTTAGTAGAATTTTAATTGAAAGTTGACCACATCACCATTTCATCCTTGTAACTAAAGAAATCAAACTAAACTAAAAAAAATAAGAAATCTGATATACCAGAGATGAAGGTGGTGTTCTAGTAGTGTATCGACATGCAAGGATGAGATGAGATAAAAAGAAATAAAATGGAGAATGAGATGAAATAAAAAAAAAAAAGAAAAAAAAATGAGAAGGAGAAGAAGATGAGATAAAAATAGAAGAAAGAAAATGGATAAGAATGTATAATAAGGAGAAAGAAAAGAGAGAAAGATATAGAAAGAAAAATAGAGAATGAGATGTGATAAAAAGAAAAACTTGACTCTTAAAGTTGAGGAGAAACTCCACGTTCGTAACAAAAATTTCATAAAGTTCGATAAATTAGAAAGTAATGTGCAAAATAACTCCTTAATATTAAATATTTGATAACTAAGAAGAATGCAAAAATTAAAAAAAAAAAGAATTGTAAAATATTTAATGATGTTAAGGAGAAAGTTTCTCCCAACCTAAAAGTAGTCAGGTTTTTTCCAAGATGAGAAAGAGAATGGAGAAGAAGGTATAAGAAAAAATAGATAGGGAGGAAAAAAAAATGGAGACAGTGAGATGAGACTATAAACAAACATTCACACAAAAGGGAGAGTGGTTTGAATTTTATTTTTAAAAATTATATATAATTTTAAGGGCATAATAAAAATAAAATAAATATTCCTTCTCATTTCCTATCATCACTCAAATAAAAACTTTTATTTTTTATTGATTTGAAATCTATCCAAATTTGATGGATTCCAAACACAATTAGAACTTCGAAATCATCTTCATAATTTAAAATGTTAGAATTTAAAATCATATCATTTGAATTCTTAACGTCAAACGGAGCATCAAAAAAGTTTTCTTTTCTCTTTTCTTCACTTCTCATTGAATTAGGATGATAATTTGAACTTCAAAGTTCAACCTTTAGAAGAAATTTTTAATGGCTTTGATCAATGGAACTATATCCAACTTTATTAAATTAATTTTCAAAATTAAATTATAGTCTTAAGTTCAAATACTTCAACGCGCATCGAATGTTTTTGTCTTGAGGGTTTGAACTCATGACCTTTTGATTAGAGATAAATACCTCAATCACTTGAGTTAGGCTCGGTTTGACGAAACTTTACTTTAATTGTAGAACATTATTTTGATTTAAAAATTGTAGGGCTAATCCCTATTTAAGGGTGCTACCAAACCATATGCACTAAAGGACTTTTTCAATTAAAATCACAAATAACCTATTACGTCAAATTTTTATTTTAATTTAATTTGTTTTTATCATTAAAATAAAATTTTTGTTCATTTTTCATTGAAGAAGCCTACCAAATTTTTGGTTTAGAATTTGTACAGAAACTTTGCTATTATTTGTGCTATGGTAGCTTACCAAAATTTTGCTGTGGGTTTTTTTAACTTGTCTTCCAAGTTAGGTATTTTTGGTATTAATATGAATTTAACTCAATAGTAATTGACATCTTTTTATTGTCCTAAAAAAATGAGGTATTTTGGTAAATTCAACTATTTATACAAATTTCAACCGAAAATGTTTAACTTGAGTCCGTTAATTGACCATTTGTTTAATATTATTTATTTAAATAAAACAAATAATATGTTTGGGATGACTTTTGGAAGGAAAATTTTAAAAAATAGATAATTTTTTTTTTCTACACACACTTATTGAAATATAATTACTAATTTAAATTGTGTTAGTATAGTTTTACTTTTTAGAGTGATGTTGGATAACTAAAATTGTTTTTTTAATTACTAAAAAATGTATAAAAAAGTGTTTAAACTAAAAGATACTAAAAAAAAGTGTCAACTACTATAGACTAGCGGCTAGTTTATACTAAGATATCATATTTTTGCCATTCAATATATATGAATTGTTCATCATTTTCAATCGTATCTAATTTTAGATTTCATATAGTTCAAGTTTTTTTTTTTGTTGGTAACAAAAACGAACACGATTGCCCTTTATATAAAATGTTATGTTGTAAATCTCATTCTTCAAATTAAAGCCTACCAAAAATTCAAAAATTTGAAAAAAAGGAGAAGAAAGCTAACAAATTTAAATTCAAAATTCAAAAGTTAATTTGGTACAAATATGAGATATATAATATAGTTAGAACAAAATTCCAAATTTTAAAATGAAGAGAAAAATGAGGATCAAGGTTTGCCATCTAATTTGAGAGATTGCTTCTAATTTTGATGTCTTTGAGGTGTTGCTGCATGTTAGCTGCTTGTCATGGTAAGAGCACACCTTTTGATTTCTACCAAATTAACCAAAAAAATAAAAAAAAAAATTAGAAGAAGAAAAAGAAGAATAATAATAATAGTGTGAGATTTATTTGGTGTTACTACTTCAAAATTGGAAACAATTCAACATCATAGATTACTATAATCATTATCATTTTGTTTAGGTTTAAATTTTTTTATTATGATCATTTGTAAATCTTAATTAAATCTTAGGTTATTTGTTTTCCAATTTGATACTTGACTAGATAGATAAAGGTAGTTTGGAACACAAATTCAGATGATGCAAATAAAATTTCTTCTAAATTATAAAGTTTGTAATTGAGCTTTTAATTTATGATTCGATGTAGTTTATGCTATTAACATATTGTTAACCGCCAACCTGAGCATAATTCAACTAGTTTAGTTATATATCTCCGACCAAAATACCGTGAGTTTGAATTTTCACTCTCCCACATGTTATTGTACTAAAAAAATATATGGTTATACAAATGATGAGGTGGCTTATCTATTGAATAAATTTTGATTAAATTGCGTACAATATGCCTAAAGAGGCAATAGACAACAAGACAATATAGAGTGATATAGACCTGTAGAAAGAATTTCATGTGTTGTTTAAAAAAAATGGTTACATGTGTCACTTTATTTTATTCAATTATCCACTTCTTTATATTATTTTGTCTAAAAAAAATATACGTTGCACGTGTCACTTTATTTTATCTAACTATTCACTTCTTTTCTATTATTTTCTCAATTATATTGTATGTCCAATAGAAACATCATATATATAACCATTTAATTAATAGTGTTAATACACCACACATCAAATTAAACTCCAAAATTTAAAAATATGATCGAAAATTTTCTTAGTAGAGATATTAAATAATAAACACTAGCTATTAAACTTTCAATAATAGATTTGGAGCTAGTGAAGAAGTTGGGGATGTTCTTTTTTTTTTTCTTTTCTCAAGTGTTTTTAAATTGAAGCACTTTTCTAATTAAACATTTTCTTTAAATGCATTTAAAGTTTAATAAAAAAAATTAAAAAAGATTTTTAATTGGCTAAAAACTTAAAAGCACTTTTTAACTCCTTTAAAATTTTAACCACACTTCCAATGTTTACAATAGCGTGGTAAAAAGCAAGCTGAATTTACGAAAAGGTAAATAAAACGGTTCTCATTTTTCTATAATTAGGGTGAATTCTTCCCTCCCTAAAGAAATTAAGAGAAGATAAATAAAGATATATAATGAAATGAGGTTACCTTGTTGCACAAAAGGCCACGACATAATCAGCTGAGGAGCAAGTCAAGATGCTTGTAGGATCATCGTATCCAAAGCTATAGGCAGTCGGGCAAACTTGCTTAAAACTCTTCGAATAGTTTGTTGGACGACATGTCGACGGATTATCAAACTGCCCTGTGCAACAGTACTCGCCGGTGTGGAACACGTCGCAGGCGCTCCGACACGCCACCACCTTCCCGTCCTCCTTCGTCGCCAACTCTGGCGGGCAGTTGTCCCTCAAGTCCCCGTCGCACCCCGCCGCGCTGCAGTTTCCTTTCCCGCCCGACGGTTGTATCGCTATCGGAAGGTTGAAGCCGTCCACAAGGCTGACATCGTAGTAATCTATGGAGCCAAGGGTAAAGTCGGCAAGGGTGGAAGGCCGGCTTCCAGGGCCGGTGCAGTTCAACACTTCTCCGCACCCACCAGTCTGGCACTTCCCATTGCCATTATTGTCAAAGTCGCAACCGGTTCGACCCCATATCCGACCGGCCCACGCATCCGGGGCGGTGTAGACGGCAGATTCACCCGACTTTAAGGAAAATCCGCCACCGGTGATGTTTCCTCCGGGAGTTATGGCGGGCCATATCGTGTCCTTGCATGAATTAACAATGGTGAAAGTTCTCGAACTTTTTGAAACCCTAATAACTGCACAAGAGAATACAGGCCGGTTCGTTGTATTGAGAATATGAATAAAAAGATCAAATATACCATAGTCGGTAACCTATCAACTTGAACATTTATAGTAGTCACTGAAAAGAGAATTTTTTAATTACCTGAGGAAAAGAGAATGAAGAAGGAAAATAAAGTCTTGGAAAGGGAGAGAAAATCACAAGGCAAAGCCATTAATGATGTGGGTGAAGCCTTCTGAGTAAGCTGATAGTGGAAGCAAAGAGAATGAATTTGAAGCTTTTATAAGGTCAGTTATGGAAGAAGGGAAGAAGAGAGGTGCTAAAAGAAAGGGTGAATTTGGGAAATGGGAGACAATTCTCAAACAAAGAGAAATTAAAAAAAGGGAAAAAAAAAAAAGGAAAAAGGCTTCCTTGCTTATAGAGGTATAAAGATCCAAACGATACCTTGCTCCATCCAAATGCTTTAACTCTCCATTCAACATCTCTCTTTCCTTTCTTGTGTAAGATCCCATTTTCTGATTCCCTTATGGGATAAACAAATAATAAGAGAATTTAAGAAGAATTTAAGAGTAATTTATTGGATATATAATTGAGTTTAATTAGTGATACATAGTTTCATGTTTAAATATTGTCCATTTTAAGCTTAAGACAACATGATTGATTTAATTAGGTTTATAAAGTCTTACACCAATATTTCTTTTGTCAAATATTTTTTCGAATTCTAGTGAAAATTGATGTTTGCCTCTTAATTTGGACCCAAAAAATGTCAACAAGAATTGGATCTAAATACCTCAATGGGATAAAGACCTTTTTTTCTTCTATAAATTACTAAAGAGCAAAGTATATACAAAATGGTTTTTACCCATTGATTATACTGTCCTCAAATAAAGGTTAATATTTCTGGGGATAAGAATAATTTTAGAGTTGGAAAATACATAGGAACTTACCCGTTAGGACTAATATCTTTTACAACCATTAATTTTTCGACAAATTAAAGAGAGAAATCTAGAAAAAGGTATATTTCTTCTATTTTTCAAAACATAAATAACTGGATCAAATTTTTATCGAGTGGCCGAAAGATGGGTGCAGGAGTATTATTCTTCGAATACCTAATTTGGTAAACTCCTATACTTCTTACCCATGTCTTCATTGTTTTAGGCATTTTAAA
Source organism: Momordica charantia (assembly GCF_013281855.1). Classification (NCBI taxonomy): domain Eukaryota; kingdom Viridiplantae; phylum Streptophyta; class Magnoliopsida; order Cucurbitales; family Cucurbitaceae; genus Momordica; species Momordica charantia. The sequence continues at coordinate 3,487,747 of NW_028275158.1, forward strand.
AGTTGATTTTGTCATCTCTTTGCTTCCTCTAAGGATACAATGTTCTTCAAGTACCAAGCGGTAGCCAGGTGTAAAGCTCTCTCCTTCTAATCTTCATTTTTAAGGTTGTTTTTTCTTTGATGCTATGTATAAAGAAGTTTCAAAGTTTTAGAACGATAGTCGAGTATATAATTCAATTGGTCGGGATATTACTACATTTTTCCTAATAGTTAGAAAGTTCGGATCTCCTACCCGACCCTTTATTACATTTCTTTTACCTAGGAATTAAAGCATATATATATATATATATATATATATATATATATATATTACTATCAGATTCTCAATGAGTTAACCTAAGGAGTTAAAAACATATTAATTTGCCAATAATCTAAAAGTTTAAACAAAACTAGAAAAATTAAAGAGGTTTCTTCTTTAATTATATATTTTTGAATTATTGAGTTTTAACTTGTGGTTTTTTTAAGATCTATTTGTATATCTATTTTAGTCTTCAAATTTAAATATTTTATTATATAATGCCTAGGTCTTCAAAAATAGGTCTAAAAATATTAGGGGAGTAACATAAATCGAGAAAGAGTAACGAGCAAATTAAATTTTCTAAAGTATAAAACTAAAAGATAGTAAATAATTCGATTTGGTTTAATTAGGACAGTGGGTAATTGGTTTGGGTCTGCAAACTAAAAAAGAAAAAAACCGCCAACACCTTAACTAAGTATTGATCTCTCTTGTTAATTTTTATGATAATTTTTTTTTAAACAAATTTTTTTTTTCATTTATTTTTTGAAACAAAATGTTACAAATATAATATAGATGGGAAAATTTAAACTTCTGATTATAAGAATTATTTTTAGTTCAATAATACAGGCTGAAAATTTGAACATTTGATCATTTTTAAATTAATCTTTTAATTTTTTTTAGTAGAACATGTGAGATTCGAGATCGAACTCACAACCTCCTAGTTTGAAATATATGTCACATAACTATGCCCGCTTTGATATATATAATATCTTAGTTAGTTGAGTTATAAAATATATTTAAGCGAGTTTCCTAATTTTCCATCAATTACAAAAGAAAAAAAATTAACCAAACATCTTCTAAATTCATATATATATATATATTTTGCACAGGAAAATTCATAATATGAATTACACTAACATAACAATGAAAAAAACTGGTTGAACATCTTTTTACAAGTGATAAATTTAGGTTTAAATTTCTTTTAAAATTTATATCTTAATCTCCAAATTTTTATATTATTCACTAAACTTTCAAAATATCTATTTAAATTTTCATATTTTAAAAATAATCCTTACTTCTTTTTAGCTTTACGTAGCATACCTTGTTTTAACCTATGTTCGGGTTAGCCTAGGTTGTTTTAACCTATGTTCGGTTGACTCCATAGATCCAATGACAATTAAGATAAATGTAATTTTTTTTTAAGTAAGACCATAATCTTAATTTATTAGAAATTAAACACCATAAAAAAAATCTAAAACAAGAAACATAAATCAATGTACCCTGTTCTTCTTCTTCTTCTTCTTCCAGACCCAATTCCGCCATGGCTAAAACCATAAAATCTCTGGTTCACAACCAAAGCAATGCAAAACACAACTTTGAATCCAGAGGTTTCTTCTTGGACTACTCCAAATTAATTTCCCTCTCTTCCACGAATTCCTCTTCCCTTGTCTCTCTGCAACCAATAATGGTTGATTATCTTATCAGGAATAACTTTCAACTCATCTTCAAGCTATTCTTTCTCCCTCCTCCTCGATCCTTCATTCTATAAGAACACTCTGTTTTCTCCTCTTCTTCATTCTCCATCCCCATGTCTCAGAACCTTCGACCTCGGATCGCCATCAATGGCGGCGTCCACAGGACGACAACTCTTCATTATTACTGGTGTCGAATCTGTCGACGAATTATCAGGATCAGCTTCGGAAATCCCCTCGAAATTTCGATTTCTTGCCCCTTCTGCTCCAGGCTTCTCCGCCACGAACTCGACGTAGCTAGGGCTCGATTCCACGCCGATCCTTCTGGTTTTCTCCCAAATTCCTCTCGCCTCCCCGATCCACGTCCCGATTCTCGCCGGAATTTACCTCTCTGGGGTTTTGAAATCGACGACGGCCCTTCTCCAGAGTCGTGGATTACTCTCCAATTCTCCCGACCCCGAGCCCTCCCCGAAAGTTCCGATGCGCCTCCCGATTCGAGGCAGGATTGCGGAATCGAAGCGATTCCGAGGGTGAAAATTACAGAGTACCATTTGGGGAAGGATTCGATTTGTCCAATTTGTAAAGAGGAATTTAGAATCGGAGGAGAAGCGAGAGAATTACCTTGCAAGCACTTTTACCATTCGGATTGTATTGTTCCGTGGTTGAGGCTCCGCAATACTTGCCCTGTTTGCCGCCATACGCTGCAGAACATCCCCGTCGCCGTCGCCGTCGCCGCCGCCGGGACTTTTGTCGAAGAAGGAGGCGGAAGGTGGAATGGATGGTGGAGCTCAATCTGTTCGTGGTGGCCGTTCCGTTCAATTGGTGGCTGGGCTCGCCGACTCCGGTATGCTGATTCCGGGGATAGCTTCTTCGTCATTGAACGTAAGATTTTGAATTCTGTATTTATTTCTTTCCATTTTTGTTTAAAGGAAAATTTCCCGATGCAGTTTTTTCTTTCCTTTATTTATTTACGAAAAACAAAACTTCCTCTTTATACTTTTTTTCTAAAAAAAGAATAAAAAGAATCCAATTTTTAACTTAAAACTTCCAATGAAATTAATCATTAATGAATATATTTATTCTAAATAAATTAATTAAAATAACACAATAAATGTGGTAAGAGGATCATAAATGAGAATAATCTGATAAAAAAAAACCTTCAAATTTAAAAATCTAAAAGGGAAAATAATCCTAATAATAGACAATCATAAGATATTGGTTGTGTCCTCTAAGGAGAATTTCTATTAATTTAATTTAATTTAATTAAAAAATTTATGTGGTGGGGGAGGGACTGCAGCAGATTCATGGATGTACTCTTGGCTGGCTAATTGAGATTCATTCAACCACACCAGGTACTGTGTACTATATCAATTAATATCATTTCTAATTTTTTTTCCCAATAATGCCCTGAGAACAGTTCAATTGACAAGGACTCGGGATCTCATATCGGTTTAGAAGTCTCAAATTCGAATCTTTCGTGAACTCCCAATTATAAAAATAAAAAAATAATAATAAAAAATCTTCTCAACGTTCCTCCTTCTCTCTAAAATCAATCAATAAAATTTTAAAAATATATATACATATTATTATACTCTACAACAAATGACAATTCAATAACATTTCAAACCAATTTTGCATTATTTGTAATTTTAGTTTATTTGTTTGGTAATATTCACTTCAAAACTTCAAATATACTGGATGTAATTATTTTCAAAACATGAAGGAAAAAAAAAACATTTCAAGATTGTCAAACACATGAAATCTAACCAGTACTACCCAAAAAAAAAAAGGATGTTCCAATGATTTTTTATTCAGTTTGTTGTCATATTTGTGTATATGAATTGCAGACAGTCAAAAGGAACCCCTTCCACAACTGTACACAACTTACAATTCAAGCTAACAAAATTAATTATGGTTCCCTTTGAAGTCTGCAATCTCTCTTCATATGTTACTCAAAACACAATTAAACATTATATATATATGTGTGTGTATATGTATAGCCTTTGAGGAGTTTCTTCCCTTTGGAAAACAGCATCCCCATGTAGAGTTTATGAGGCAGAGGAGGGAAATACCTTCTTCTTCCTCTTCTTCTGCCTGAACTCAATTTATCTTCTTGTTTCTTTCTTCTTTTGAGGCCTAAAACGTCCGGTTTCTTAGACTTGTTTGTGGAGGCGGCATCATTGTAGAACTTAAAAGGAGAATCGGATCCGATCCAATCCGATGTCTTTGTATTACTTGTATTCTTCAGACGACTGTGTGATAGATGTTATGTAGTGAGTGATTGATGTAAATGTTGAGATAGAGGACGAGTGACCGAGACCCACCGAGATTTTCAATCCTGCAAAGAAAGATGATTGACAGATATAAATGAGCTGATTGTGTGTGCTAAGAAATGTGTGAGCTACATGCCTTCAAATGTTGTGTATAAAACCACCAGATGATGCAGAATGAGTGTATCAAAGCTAGCTTACATGATCTGGATGAGAAGACCGGGCAGGCTTAACTCTAGTCGGATTTTCCTTTCTCCACCCTGGTTTGAACCCGAAACGAGGCTTTGGCTTAGGTAAGAGATCAGGGGGCAACAATGGTGTAAAACCTACAGGAGGTGGAGAAACAATCAGTCTTGTAGAATCCGGATAGGAGCTTGGAGGCATTGAATGTCGATGAGGGGAATGTGCAGGAACCACAGAAGGGGCTGGAGACAAGGCTCTGCAAGTTGCAGGTGGGGAACGATTTGCAGGTGGTTGCACTCGGCTGTGAGACGATGATCTTGAAGCACGTGGGGCACTTGATGGTTCTGCATGATCGCCCGGTGCTGGGGCAGGAGCTGGAGAAAGACTAGGCGGAATTGAGTTAGAGGTTCCCTTCAGATAAGAAGACAAACTCACACTCTTAACTTCTCCGAAAACAGAGTAATCAAGGCCGAGATTTCTTTCGGGAGAGGCATTGATGATTGCAGCCAACTGCTGTAATCTCTGCGATGTTAAGCGCCCCAACTCTGATGAAATTGAAGCCTGAACAATTATGGGTGGTTGCATCGTCGAGCCAATCTTGTTTGTTATTTGGAAATACACATTCTGTATGACAAAAAAGAGTGGAATCCAACATCCATTATTCAACTCCAGATACATAAAATGATCTCAAGGTCTAGAGCTAATATTCGATAAATTCAATCCATAACTGGAAAGCAAAGTTTAACTCGAATAGTGTTCAATACCTCGTAAGGCCTGAGACGCAATCCAAACGTCAGCTCGCTCCTGAACTTGGCGAAATTGTCAAGTACTTCAGAAATGGAGTTACTAAGAGTGAAGTTAAATACGATCTGGGGAAACTGCCAAATCGAAGCATGTTGGAACGGGATTATAGAGATCCCCCCAGGAAACTTCAGAATTTCAAAAGTAGATGGCTGTCCAAAGATCGGTGTCGTCAAAGTAAGGTTGGATTCGCGAAGGAAAAGGTCATATAAAGTCGACCTCACAAGACTTAAGGACACTGGATTTATTGGAGCAGTTATGTATTCAGAAAGAATACCAAAAACCACGTATGTCCTGTTCGACTCACCTACATCGTGCATGGATAGAACAGAAACCTGGCAACATAAACGATGATTGTTAGTCATATACGACGTTGCCTACAAAATCCAAATCCAACTGAGTAACAGAGCACAAAACCTTCACATTAGAAATGTCTAATTCACCATTGATATCAAACTCTAATCTCTTGATGTGAGGGAGAAGCTCCTTCACAGGCTTTTCAAGAACAAAATAGACCTGAACTGTAGCTGGAAAAGAGAGAAAAACTTTCTGAGTAACTAGTTCACAGAGAATCTAAGTTGATCCATTATCCAACAAACTTTAGAGTAAGAGTTTCGACGTTAATCTCGGGAAGGAACACGGACCCAATCCTCGCGAATCCGATTCTAAGAGCAAACAGATCACAGAAAATCTAAATCGAAGCAAAAGCAAAAGTCTAGTTTGTAGCTATCCAATAAACTAGAGAGCAAAAAGTTTCAAAAGTATGCCAGGATGACTGCATGCCCGATCCGCCCGATACCGATTGTCCCAAATCTGATTCTGCTGAGAATATGATTCCCCAAGCAAAATGGTAAGGGAGGAACATGATGCCCTTGCTCTATTCTAAATAGTTAAAGTTTTGGTTCAACTTTCTCCCCTTGGGAAAACTAGATTCCATATGGAAGAATGAAACCAGCATCAAGTGAACTGTTGCAATTTACACTAAACTCAGATAACAGATTCTGCAGAACTAGGACTAAGGCACCAAATTTTCAAATATTTCTACCAACAGATCAAACAAATCAAAACCTCCAAGGAAAACTTAAACAAGACAAGAGTAAAAAACACCTTAAACCAGGATTAAACCTTGAGAAAATGGTCTCTGAGGATCATCAAAATAACTATCAGAAATTTGTGTGGAATAAGAAATGGTAGATGAACTGAATTGAAGCAAAATCATCTTCTCAAAACATCACAACACTTCCAAATTTCTTTGGCAAGTTTGAAGATGAGAAAATTTGGGAAGAGAAACGACATACCACTGAGTTTAATGTCGTCTTTGGCCTCAAACCCTGAATTTCTTTCACGAAGAGGAAGAAGCCAAAAGAACCCAGGGACGAACACCAAGAACCCAAGAATCAAAACGAACACACACTTGAAATTCAACTCCTCACGAACTCTACGAAGAGCAATCGAGCATTGGCCACAAAGAAACCCAGAAGAATCGCCACTGTCAGCCACCTCACGACGCCGCTGAATCGGCAGATTTTGCTCTTCGCCTTTCCCCATTTGCAGAGCATCTGTAGACTGTAAGAATCCCCCAACTTCAGTCGCTAAAATCGAACCCAAAACAAATCCCCCTTGTGGGATTTTACTCAAACTACAGAAGAAATTTCCCGAACTGAATTGGAATGGATGGGTGTTGTTGGGCAACCCAACGCAACGTTGAAGACAAGCAAAGGGATTAAAGAGAAGGGGTAAAGGGGAAGTCGAGAATAAAGAAAGAAACCCCACTTGGGGGATTTAAAACAAAAGTTTGTCCACCAACAAATGGAGATCCAATGGAATGCTCACTGGCTCAATTCCTTCTGCAACTTTTTCTACTGTCCGTTGAATATTAAATGGGCAAAAGAATTAAATTTTGATCTGATTTTTGGGTTCAGTGGCAGCGGGAGTGATGAGGCCAATGTGCAAAATCCACGATGTAATCAGAAGCAGAATCGGGATAAGCGTGTTCTAAGTAGGTTTAAGAATTCCAATTTGGAGATTACAGGCGACACAACGGGAAAAAGAAAGATTCTTCCGGATTATGTAACTGATGATTGTAAAATTTAATGCATTTTAAAGTTGATTTTAGAATTTAGTCATTAAAAAAATGCTTTTTTTTAATGTTACATTAGTAAAATTTGGAAGATAGATATATAGTGTAATTTTTTTTTTTTTGGGTCCAAAAGGAGTTTTTATTGAGATTTTTAAAATCTAAAAACTATATAAGATAATGATAATAATAATAATAAAAAGAAGTGTTGAAACTGTTTTGGAAAAAATAATAAGAATAAAAAAAAATGTGGTTTGTGAAATGGACTAACACTTGGAAGTGGTGGCAACTTTTTGTGAAAACTTGTTCTAAAAGCTTCTTCAATTTCAAAGCATCATTTGACAAAATTGCCCATGAGATGGACAATTGGACCCCTATATGGCCATATGGGTTTTATGTGGGATTCCAAAATATATATATATTTTTTTATTTTGAAGATTTTGAATCAATGTGTATAATTTGATTGTTCAATTAAACTAGTTGGAGATGTTAAACGATATATTTGATTTTTTTTTCATTTAGTTTTCTATCATAATTGTTAGAAAACAATCGCAAAATTTTTAAAATTACTAGTGTTAATGTACAATTCTGTCAGAGGTGACACGCCATTAGGTTGTCTAGTGTGGATTCTGACATAGGTTCTGCCGGTACTTGTAAACATAACCTTATATTGGTGTGGTGCTTGACTATACGTACACTCTAAAACTTAACTTGCAAGAGATCACGTACTTTTGAGAATGTGAGATTTCCTTTTATACCAGAGGACATTGAGAATCATAGCTCTATCACAACGACAATCGTACCTATCATTAGCTGACAAGATCTTTTACTAGCAATTTGAAGCCAGTTAGAATGCTCTCTAAGTCGAAGTCAAGCTGAGCTCTACTCTGCTCCCTCCTCATTTTCGAGGTGCCTGAGTTGAAGCCTGAATACACTTGTCCTAGTCGGTGAAGGTGCTTGATTTGAATCCATAACAAAAAGAAAAGAATTGCAAACTTTAACCACTTTAAACAAGTATATAGAATAAATTATTTTCTTAGTTCTTTTGAAACTGTATATATCATCATCATTCAGTGCTAAAAATTTCGTACCATATTTCTAAGAAAAAAAGGATAAATTTTATTTCATATTCCTAAAAACATTCAATGTCTTTTCCATCATTAATTCTCACACCATATACCTTCTAAACTTTAATCAATCAATCAAAATCAAGATACCTTACGATTTTATCGTTGATAAATTATAAGAGATAAGTCATTGATAAATTTTTTTATATGTTTTTCTCATCTTCCACTACCCACCATATTATAAAATGTTATCTTTTTTTCTTTTTAACTACTATAAAGTAAAATCTTTTAAGTCTTTTTTAGGGTGTGGTTTATATTGAATATGCTTTTAGGGTTAGTTTAGAAAATTGCATTTATTCCTAAATCCTACCTTTATTTTCAACCAACAAAAATAGCTTTAGAAAATCAATATCCAAACAAGACTTCATCATCAAAAAAAAAATTTGTTTTTAAAAAAATCCAAAATACCTTTTCTTTTTAATCATTAATCCCAAGCCAAGCGCCCTCTTAACTACTCGACTTGTTTCAGAAATAATGTTCTCAAAATAGTATTTTTAACGTCCAACAAAAAAAATTAAAAAAGTTACTTTTTTTTTATTCTCCAATTTTATGGATGGCCTAATTTTGAAGTAAAAGAAGTCGTTCTTCCCCTAAAAAACCACAGATTTGTAAATAATAATCTCAATCTGTGCAATAATATTAACTTTCACAAGTCAAATAAACAAACCCTTTGAAGATACTATACTCAAAAAGAGAAAAAAAAAAAAAAAAACAGAATGAGAAACATGAATTGATGAATAGTTACCAAATACGTATGTTTCTAAAAAACCAAAAATAAGTAACTAAAAAACTAAAAAAACAAGAAAGTTACGAAACGAGCCCTAAAAACAACGAAAACAATGTACCATTTTGAAATCAATGACCTAATTATTTTTTTTTTTTATCATTTCTTATATGGCCACAATTTGATAAAATCATGGTAATTGGTATGATTTATGTCCTTCAGTTTCACCAAAATTCCTAGTCATATAAAGGATAGTGAACAATGATGAGTCTCAAGAATCAAAACTCACTAGATTCTATTCAGCTTTAAACAACCGAATCAACAGCGAAACAAGAAACTGAAATACAAAATATAAACAAACCTGCATGGTTTGCAGTTGGTGTCAAAACTTTTCTACTTTGTATGACCAAAGAAGACTAAATAAGTTGCCAAACTCTCTTCTGCAACAACATTACACCAACAATTTCTCTAGATAAGCTTTTTCTTCTGAAAGAATCGCTTCAAGTACCATATCTGAAAAATAGAAGCAACTATGCAGACACCCAACGACATGATACTATACCACGCAACTCGTGCGTTTGTTCTCTCACTCACTGTCCTCATATCGGCTTCCCTGTAAGAATCCAAAATCATATAAATCAAATTGGCTAGATTTTGGTAGAAGCAATCAGTTCCACTATGATAGCTCGTTACCTGTCCTTGAGATAGAGTAGATTTTCATGGATGGCTTCGACTGCACCCTCGAGTTTCCTCAGCTCGAGTTCGACACCCTATACGAGAATGATATTGGGATTAGGATTAGGAATGGATGTTACAAGTTGTAGTGAAATATGGAAAGGTGAAGACGAAGTAGTTACCTCAATCTTCTCCTTTCTTGCAACTGATTCCCAATCCTTGGCTGCAATCCCAGTTCTCCAGTCGAGGTTGACACTTATCTCTACCCCAGCTTCATGCTTGAGGTCAGTCAGCCAGAAACATGCTAGGTAGTTACCAGCCTCAGTAGTTGTAAACGCAAACTGACCATGCGTTACGTTCTCCGAGAGATGAAGATTGTTCCCGTATGGAGATGTTACCTAAAAGAGGCCACCATCAATCAGTGAACTACAAAATAATAACAAAATCGACATTAAAGGAAGCTGGCCTTCAAAAACTTGAATAAAAGATCCTTCCAAACGTGAAGCAAAAGAAAACATTGCACCAGAATTGTTATTAATCTAGTCTTGAAAGTCGAAATTGGACTCACCATATTCCTAAAACATATAGTGCAGTTCTCCTGGCAATTTGACTTAACGATAAAAAGTAGTTACAACCAAGAAATAGCACAAACCATATTGGGCTAGCACCATAAACAAAGTAGAGAAGCTTATCATTCAAGAGAAATTACATCCCAAGGTGTCCAACAGAAAGATAGAGGTTAGAAAACAGCCCCTCAATGGAATCCACCAAAGATACGACAGATAGTTGACGTTTATAGACAAAAATTGAACGGTAAACAAGGCTCTGCCAATAACACAATACTGGTTAGGTTTTGACACACCTAATGGTTTAAACTATAAAATGATAAGTAAACTTACAGAAATTTTAGGACACAAAAAGAGAGCCAAATCCCTAAATGACTGTGCCTGATTTGAACTATTAACAGGAAAAGTAAAGTGCAAAATGGAAGCCAAGCTGACACTCCAGTTTCCACCTTTTTATCATGCCCTTCATGGAACATCCTTCCAAACCAGACACTCAAGTTGCAACATTTTTTAACACCTTCTTCATGAACCATCCTCCCATCCACTCATTACAAAAGAAATCATATTTGTGATTGCTAAAGGTGAATTCTAAAACTATCTTTATCTGTTCCCATCAATCTGTTGAAATAATCTTCACAACCAAATGCAGAAGACAAACAAACTAAAATTGGATGAAAAACCTCCGTAATGTTAAAGAAAAAACTAAAAAGGAATCTCAGAGAATCGATCTCTTTCTTTCATCTCACTACAAGGATAGGCTTGTAGGTTGGGAGAACATAAGGCCTTTATTCCCTTGAGCAACAAGCCAGAGAAAAAGGCAGACATTCTTTGTCGTACTGGATTTCCAAATCAATTTAGCAGGAAAAAATCCTTTGGTCTCGCTAGCTCATCAATGAGAAGAACAAATTTGATCTTCAAGAAAAGGAACAAGGACATGGCCCCCAAGAAATAGATCAAAGCCTCTAGGTATTCCAATTAATTCACTTCCCTTCAAAATTGAAAAGACAAAAAAAAAAAAAAAAAACGAAGCTGAGGAAAAAATCCCAAAGCCATCATCGTGAGAAAACTCGAAATTGATCGGTTCGGTCATAACCAAAAGGGAGAATACAAATCAACATATAATAAATAGCATGGCGACAACAAATCACGAGAAGTGGATTAAACATTTCATCAGGTTTATTTAATTTATCCAATCATTTTTGCAGCAGCCAAATAAATTAATGAATCAATAAATTCGAAATAAAGCCCCGAGGTTCTCATCAATGAGACGTTGGTGAGCAATCAAAGAAAAAGAAAGGGTTTGTTCTTATACTTCACCTTGACAGAAATGGTAGGGGCGTGAGACTGATCGGCGACGACGACATAATCGCCAAGAACAACTACGTTACCCTGGATTTCCTCGGAGACGCACTTGGTTCCAGACGGAGGTAAGTTCAACCAGATCGAATGGGCAGTTGGAACAAGATCTACGGCGAAGAAGCTGAGTACGAACAACGGCAATATCACCTCCCGGCGCATGGTGTCTCCGATTACCAAACCGGAATTGAATTGAATTGAATCGAATCTGGTTTGTGATTCAGATCAGAGATTAGAAATGGAGAAGGAAGAAGAAGAAGAAGAAGAACTGTGAATTTCTCGGATTCGTCCGCTCCCCCGTGACTCTGGTAATCTGAATTCTGAATTTTCCCTTCCACCTCCAAATGGATAGACAAAATTAGATTTAGATCGTTTATTGTTAATTTTTTTTTTCTTTTCCTTTTACTTTGTAATTTTTTGGGTTAAATTATAAATTTAGTATAGGTACTATATTAATTTCAACTTTCATTTTAATCTTTTGTATTTCGATTTTAATTGGTATACCTTTAAAAAGTAAATATTTTAATCATTTGTAAAATTTTATCATACACTCAGATACAATTGAAATCTTTTAATACAAAATTACAATTATGTTTTTAAAAAATTTAATAAATAAAATGTTAAGCTAAAATTGTAATTAAAATAAATGAAATAAAAATGAAATTCAAATTATCAAAATGGTCAAATAAATAAATCTTTTAAAGTACAAAGATTCAAAATGGACAATTTAAAATTATAGGAATTAATATTTTAAAAATATAAAGATCAAAATAAACAAAAAAAATAAAAGTACATTATACTTAAAAAAAATAGCATTTAGATTTTTAAATTTTATAGGTTTAGTCTATCTTTTAAAATTTAATTTTGTATCTAATTAACCAATAACTCGATGGAAAAGATATATATTCTTCCTTCGCATATTCAATCCAAACTCCTACATTTTTTTACTAAAAAAATAATTTTATGTTAAATACAAAATTAAAATTGACGAACCCATGTAATTTAATCTAAATTTTCTAATATTATGTTTTATTATTAAATTTTATATTTAAAACTTTATTTTTATTTTAATTGTCAATTTTTTTTCTATAATTTTTTTTTGGAAATAAACACTCCATTAGAAACCAAACTAGTAAAATTCTGTTTAGCCATCTAAGATAATCTCACTCCGGAATACACAACTCCAGTTGAATCACAGAGAGTCGAATTCCAAAAGCTCTCTGCACAAGTTGGTGAGTAGCTTGAGGTATGTATCTTCCGCATTTTTCATGAGATTAATCACATTCACATTTAGGAGGTCGAATTCCAGTTGAATCACACATTTCTCCTCTATTATCACTATTTTAAGTCGGGTATGTTTTTTATACTACAAATAAGGTGGAAAGATTCAAACTCATGTTCTTCTAATCAAAGACAGACGTTTTTCTTATGAGTTAATAACTCCACAAGTACGAGTTTGTGCAGCCCAAAATTATGAGTTTGTATAGCCCAAAGTTGAGAAATCTGAATTTATGCAGTGATGTAAGTTTAGATTATGGAGGGGATTAATCACATGGCATGTATTTAATATTTATTTATGAAGGTAGATTTCAAAAGCGAAATTTGGATTATGAAATCCAATTTGATTAAATTATATACTCTCACTTTTTGAGATGCTTTTTCAATCCACCAACTTCCATAACTCTGCAGTACTGCTCCAACGTTCTTCCAAATCCCCTTTTTTGATTCCCCATTTTCGACCACCCAATCCCCAATTTCTTCCCCCATTCCTTCACAGATCTCGAAACCTCACGCCATGGAAGCTCTCATCTCCCAGTTCACCTTCCTCTCCGATCAAGCTCTGCAGGACAAGAATTTCGACCCCTCCACCATCGAAGGCCTCATGAAGCTCTTCGAGATCGAAGCTTACAAGTCCTGGGCCGCCGTGGAGCTCCATCAGCAGGAGGAGACTCGAGACGCTGAGATCTCGATGCAGCAGGCTGAGGATTATCTCGATTCCGTGATGGACGACGCCATGGATGAGTTCAGGAGGTTCGAGGAGGAGTTCGATCGGATGGCCGAGGCCGAGCTCGCCGACCTGGTTGCCAAGTCGGAGAAGGCTCGGAAGATGGGGAGATTAATGGAGAAGGCGGCGGCGATCGCGTCCAAGAGGTATATGGAAGCCGCCATGAACTCCGCCACCGCTTCCATGAAATCGGCCTGGAAGACGATTTCGTCTAATAAGGTTCATCCTTCTTGAAGCCGCCTCACCTCACATATATCTCTCTCATAATTATTACTTGCTTTTCATTTCTTGGAGAATTGAAATATCTGAAACTTGGAACACCAATCTACAATTTCAACATGTACTCTGCTTTCGAAAAGGAAAATTAAATGCATAAGTAACTACAAGTTCATACATCAATTAGCCAATGTTCCTACAGATTGCATTGTTGTAATCTAGATTTCTCGAACTTCAGACCAAAAAACACTTTCAGAAACGATTTCTGGAACACTAAAATTAATGCCTATATAATAAACTACTAATTCATACTTTATATAGCCAATGTTCCTACAAGTGTAATTATGAGTACAAAATTGCAATTTGATAATCTTGATTTATTGACTTCCAATTAGTCGAAGTGGTTCTGAGATATGGAGCCTGGTTGATTTTGTTGTCATGGTTAGTTTCTGTTTCTTCACCAGAGACCAACTTCATACCTCTGACGTTTGCTTCTTTGAGAGGATCGCTTGGGTGTATAATAATTGTGATGGATCCTCTGTTTTATTTCACCTTCTTCCAGTTGAACGTTCTTCTCCTCCTTTTGCCATCGAGTTAAATCCAGTGGCTTGGGTGAATAATAATGGTAATGATCCCTCTGTTTTCTTTTACCTTCTTTCACTCGAACATTTTTCCTTTCCTCCTCTTGCCATTGAGTTAAATCCAGTGGCATGGGTGAGTGAAAATGGTGATGATCCCTCTGTTTTCTTTCACCATCTTCTGCTTGAACAATCTCTTCCTCCTCCCCCTCCTCTAGAAATTGTGATAAGTTGAGTGGCTTGATTCTTTGAAGTTCAAGATCAGGCAAAAACCTGTATGGCAGTTTCCTGTCATCCATTTTCCGGAATGTGATCGAAATCCTGCAATTTGTCGACAGATTCAAAACTTTAGGAACCAACTTCTTTAAACTTTGTTATTACTAAACAAATCATTGACTAGCCATCCTTTCTTTATTTTGTTCCCTCTCCTCATTCTCCCATCAGAGGAAAGAAGAGAAAAAGAACATGAAGATATTGATGCAAAAAGCACATTTTTTAGTATTTGGTGAAGTTTAGTTTAGATAATTTTAAAGAAAATGTGCAGGCAAAAGGGGAAAAAGTTGAAGAAAAAAGAAGGAACTTTTTTCTCTGAGGAATTGTAAAATAGTTGTAAATAGCAAACCTTTTAGCTGAGACACTGGGTACACAATGCTTAGCAAGATCAGCTCCATTACCACTCAAAACCAACGCAGAACTGCAATAGCAACAAAATAAAACATAAAAATTTTAAGAGGCTTAAAGTTCATTTTGGTCTAATCAAAAGATTATAGTTTAGATTTGTTCCATCAGAAACACAATTACATGGAGCACAACACTATTGTACATACCCCATAGGCAAGGGAATTGAGACAGGACCAGAGAACTCTCCAGGACTAAGAATTTCCAGACGAGAGCCGAACAAAATGTTACTCTCAGTTAGAAACGAAACGGTGCAAAAGGGTCTAAGAAAGTCATGGTGATCAATGTGAGGAGGAATGCAATCCCCTTCATCGTAAATGTTTACGATGCAGCTATCGGGGACGCATGTCCTCGGTAGAATATGCCATTTCACCATCCTCTTGATCATCTTCTTAAACAAAGAAGGCAATGGATCAACTTCCTCATCTCTTACTATACCAGGTGGGGTTCCTTTTTTATCCTACAAAAGGACAATACATAATATAAAAGACCATAAAGGAAGCAAAGGGGTATGAAATAATGGAATTATAGATTGAACAGGAGACACTGAAATCAAATACCTTAGCATAGTTGTAGCAGCATCCAAATTGTATGGTAACTCTTCCTTTGCCTCGCATCCACTTTCTAGGTTCAGAATATGTCCGCTCTGTTGAAAAACACGATTAGTTCAAAGGAAGTGAATGAAAAAGCTAAGTATATAGGAAGAATTGATGTACCTCTAAGTTCGCCTCTTTGTCCCTTGTGTTGTAAATGGTAAACGTAATCGACAATATTCTTCTGTTCTTCTTTGTCGAAAACTCCGCTGTGAAGCTCTAGCCCTTCAAGAATATTGGTCACTTTGCCATCTATTCTTTCCCTATGAACAAACTCCTGCTTCCTCACATTTGCAAATCTTATCTTCTCCTTCTGTTCTTCATATAAATCCTCACCAGATGAAACTCCAGCAATTCCATCATCCACTTCTAAATCTGCACCAGAATACTCGGGCAATCCCCTCATCCTCTTGTTCCCGTATTCCGCCGAGTAGGAATCCCGTTCAGGTGATCGGTGGCGGTGATAGTGGCGGCTTTCCCGTGCATCACCAGATGAAACTCCAGCAATTCCATCATCCAATGCTAAATCTGCACCAGCATACTCAGGCATTCCCCTCTTCCTCTTGTTCCTGTTCTCCGCCGAGTAGGAATCCCGTTTAGGTGATCGGTGGCGGTGGTGGTGGTGGCTTTCCGGTGTGTTGTCGTTACCATGATAGGAGACTTCTGAGTTGCAGTCATGGTCGCAGCTTTCTGGGGTGAAGTCGCCGGGGTAGTGCCGCCGTCTTGCTGCACAAGAATTTCAAAAACAAAACTTCCGATTGAGGAAAACGAGGAAATAGGTCAAATCTAAAGTATTTACAGAACAAAATTTCAGATTGGGAATTTTCTTATTTTGGAAACTAGTTAAGAATTAGAGAAAGAGGGGAATTACTTACTTGTGCGAATCAGAAGGCGAAGGCGTTCTTGAAGAAGAAGATGGCAATTACCACAAAACCCTTCCGACAAAACCTCCGACAAGCGGCCAGAGTCGTGCAACCAGAGAAGTTTCCGGCGGTAGTGAAGATTCTCCATCGCCGGAAGCTCGCCGGCGGCGTCTCTGGCCATCGCTGACTGTAGGGAAAGAAGCTGAAAAAGGAGAGAATTGGAAGAAACCGGTCCTCAGAGATTACTTTGACTCCAAGTTAACCCACATTTTCTTTCTTTCTTTTTTTTGTTTGAGAAATTTGTTTTTTTTTTTTTGTTTGAAATAAAGAAATTTGTTTTCTATTGGTTTTTATTTATGGAATGAAATCTAAAATATTATAATATACTCCGAATTTATTAACCTAAGGTTATAGACTTCTAGTTTTAGTGTAACGGAGGATCGGAATAGAGATATTCTAACCATAATTGATCATCCAAATTCTGAATAAAATAAATAATTAATTAAATTATAAATTTGGTAAGTTTTGAAAAGATCAAATTTATTTATTTATTTTTGATAAAGAAGATCAAGTATAAATTAGTAAATAAACAACTCTCTTATAAATGAAACTTTCCTCTTTTTATTCTTCCCTTATTTTTTTCATTCTAATTTTAATTGCATTTCTTAAATTTCCAATGTTTATTTGTTTATTTTATTATTTTTAGTTCCTTAAATTAAATAAATGATAGAGATATTTTTGAAAATGTTATAAAATAAAACAAATATTTAAATTACTAAATAATCATTTCATCATTTTTAAATAAATTAATATTCTAAAATATTTTATTTTTGAAAAAATATTATGTCTATATTATTGATATTTTGTTGATTTTTTTGCAATACTATGAAAATGTCGATTCTCCTATTGTGTTAAAGTCGAGCTTAGGAACATATAGAAATATCGACATGTTGATAGAAATTTAATACTCTGATCTTACTTAAGAAATGAAAGAAGAAGGCTGCACATTTATTTCGAGAGAGATGATAACGAGAACGAACCAGGGATCAAAGTCGGTAGTGATGTATATTATGTTTTTTTTTTAAGTGTTTGTTCATTTTAAATAAGAATAATTGAGTGAGATATGAAGTGTTCTTCTAACATTACTTTATTGGGTGAATTTTTATTCTGAGGTAATTGATTTACATTTTAGACTATATTACCACTGAAACCTTCAATTTATAAGGGATATTTCATCATCTCTTTGACTTTTGATCTATTGAATTATGTTTAAATTTGTGGTTCAATTGAATGGAATGAAATGGATATTTAACACTAAGAATATACCTACTCATCCACATTAATTTTTTTTTAATTTAATGTCATTTTCTTTATTTAATTTCGACTTTGAAGAATATTTTTTCAGAAAAAAAAAAAGAAAGGACTTGATTGAACATTTTTTAACTTTGAAGATTAAGTTCAAATGTTCTAAGAAAAAATATATACCATAATTTAAGACCAAATGATATATTTAACTAAAAATATAACATTTTTCTCAAAAAAAAAAAACTAAAAATATAACATCAAAGAGTATCATAGTTCTACTTTTATCACGTTCCATGATAATTTCTATTCTTCGACCTTCTCTAAGTTCATTCTAAGCAAGGTTTTAAATGTCGATATCGATAGAAATGTCGAGGTCTCAATTCCATGGAAATATCAATAAAATGTCGATGTCGATAGATATTTCTGTAAAAGTTAGACAAATTAAAAAATCGTGAACAATATTTAAATTAATAAAATAAACATTGTCCTATTTCTAAATTAGTTAAAAATAATTAATATTAATATTAGGTATATATTAGTGATATTTTGTTGATATTTTTCATGTTTTGTCGACTTTATTGTTCTATGATGGAAATATTATGTCGATTTACCCACTCATATCGATGTCGAACCCATAAAAATATGAATATGTCGATGGAAATGTCGACGGATATTTAGAACCATAATTGTAATAGAAAATTATTCAATATCAACATCACATCGAGATTAAAAAAAAATTATTAAACATGACCACCGTGATGTGATGCAACTTCCATAACAAGCACATTTTTTAATCTCTTTCACACTCCCACCAATATAAATTATTTGCCAACCATACATATATTGAATAATTTGTTGAGGTTTAGAAGTAGGAGAAACACATGCAGAAGCAACTTTCCCACTCGAAACTTCTGTTTGGGAGCCAAGAAAATCCGAGGGAAAATCATCATAAACTTTCTCCAATTTCACATGCATACGTTAAATACTAAACTTGAGGTTTCATCAAAGAGGGGAAGGGCTATTTTTTTTTAAATTTTTTCTCTATATCCTTTCAAAATATGGAGACATAATCAGAAAAACTTTTGAAAAAAAAAAAAAAAACAGAAAAGGTAAAAAGAGGGTCCTCATACGACACTTGAATTAAAAGATTGATAAAAATCCTGCAATGTATAATATATATTCCTTAGCTCAATGAAATATTCTCTTCTGCACTTGTAGATCTTATAACATTGAGTTGATGAAAATGAACTGAAAAGAGAAATAAAAAACATTTGTAATGTAATTTTCTTATAACCCTTTTTCATTTTCCTTTTTAACGATCTCATTATCAACAATTTGATACCAATAAAAATGTCAGAACCCAACAAAAACATGAACTAATAATATTGAAATGGGTAATTCCAAACTGTTCATGGCATTAAGGTTGGATCGATCATACAGAGGAAAGCCTAATTCCTTCATTTTCACAAGCTGTGACAATCAAGTTGTTTCTAAAGCATTAACAACATCAAACTACTGACGAAATCATTGACCAGAAGAAAAGAGTAACATAACAGACACAGATTCGACTTTCAATCCTAAGCCTCTCGATCCCTAGTGCACCAAACAAGCAATAAAGAGCTCTCTCATGGCTCCACTTCCTTAACATTAACCCTCTGAATAACAGAGATCATCCATAAAGTGCCAAATTGTCCATCTCTCAATTCTCAAGAGC
This sequence comes from Momordica charantia, assembly GCF_013281855.1. NCBI lineage: Eukaryota > Viridiplantae > Streptophyta > Magnoliopsida > Cucurbitales > Cucurbitaceae > Momordica > Momordica charantia. The sequence goes on from NW_028275158.1 coordinate 3,507,187, forward strand.
ACAAAACAAGCAAAAAAGAGTTCTTCCGTACCTTCACTTACTTGCCATGAAGCCTCTTCTCCATTTCTCAATCCAAAGTGCACAAATCAAGCAATAAAGAAGTGTTTCATACCTTCATTTACTTGCCATTAAGCCTCTCGATAACAGAGATCAGCCCTTGAGTGCCAAATTTTCCATCTCCATTTGCCACCATTGCAGAGAACAATTGCTTGGCCAATGCAGCCCCTGGCAACACTGCAATCCTCTCATCCTCACCTTCTTCCACAACATCCACACCCATCCCCAAATCCTTCACCATATACTCAGCAAATCCACCAGGCCTAAAGTCCCTTCTTATCATCCTCTCCCCAAACAACTCCATCGCCATTGACCCTGCTGCCCCTCCCCTCACAGCTTCCACAAACTGCTTCAAGTCCAACCCGGCCCGCTCTGCAAACACCAGCCCTTCGCTCAGCCCCATCAGATTCGCCCCAATCGTTATCTGGTTAGCTATCTTGCAGCTTTGCCCACACCCAGATTCACCCACATGGGTAACTTTTCCCAATATTTCAAAGAGAGGTGCTAACCACTTCACTACCCCTGCATCACCCCCCGCAAAAATGGCTAACTTTCCATCTCTAGCACCAATGTCGCCCCCAGACACTGGTGCATCGACAGCCCAACAATCTATTAAGAATATGAATGAATGATCAAATATAAAGTAATCAATCTATCAACGGATCAAAGCAACAATGTTCAAATGTTATTTTATCTCTAATTGATATTGATAATAATTTTTTAAACTCTGGACTACTTTCTAATCCTACAAGGAGAGGAGTGTCAAGAATATAGATAAATAATTAAATATACCGTTGATAATTTAACCCAACCTTTTGCACGAGCAGCGGCAAATATCTCGCGGGCAAGGGCTGGGTGGCTGCTGGTCGTGTCAACAACTACGCCACCAGGGTTGAGGCCTTGCAGGAGCCCGTTGTTCTCCAAGACATTTTGTCGAACATCTGATGGGTGACCCACCATAGTGAAAACAACATCGCTGGTCCGAGCTACTTCAACTGCGGAATTGAGAAGACGGGCCCCTTTGGATTGCAAATCAAGAGCCTTAGAAGGGGTACGAGCGTAGATTGCGACGGAGTATCCTGCGGAGAGGAGTCGAGTGGCCATGGCGGCGCCCATCACTCCTATGCCGATCCATCCGATGCGAGTTTTTGTGGGAGTGACGGGGATCGGGTAAGGAGTTTCCATGGCGGAATGAGGATCTATTGGGCAATCCGATTCAGAGGAATTGCAGACATAGCGATGGATTTTCACGAGCTGACTGAAAAGTTTACTATGAACTAATGAGATTCTCGGAAGCCATGGGAAATTGGGAAAAAATCTGCTCGTGTTATGTTTAATCGCTGGATAATTGGTGATAATAAAACAAACGAACCTTTTAAAAGAAAATAAAAGATTCTTGACATATTTTTCTTTCGAGAGAATTACATAAATAGCAAAACAAAAATATGTAATTTTGATTTTCAAATATATTCTAGGAACCTAACATAGTTTGATTTGAAGTAAAAAAAAAATCACATAGAAAAAAAAAAGGTTAGGTTTGTAACATTTTTCAAAACAATTAAAAAACGATATTAGTCATCACGATTCGAATCTCCTAAGTTACTTATCAACATTCATGACCAAGTTAGTATTGGGATAGTAAATGGAGTTGCCTTCATTGATGCCCATCGCTGCGTCAGCTTGTCTTCGCAGTATGACACAAGGATGATAGAAGAAGGATTTCCTTGAGATGTCGAGCAATATTGTCTTTTGACATCTACACAAATAGTGTCATCGGGGATATAGTGCCTAATTTTGGTTCTTAATTTCTTTACTACACTCATTCAAATACACATAGAGAACCCCGTCTATAGACACTGCAAACACTTGCAAACACTATGTGGCTTCCCAATTCTGGAATGTGGTATTTTTTATCGGCTCCCAATATCACCAGCCTAATGAAGCTCGAGTTGGCGTGTACCACAGTGCCGTTTTTTATCGAAGGTCCATATCTTGTCACTTCTTCTAAATTTCAGAACACTTGTCCACTACAACTTTGGCTTTGTAGGCATCGTCGGAAGGAACCAAACAATAATACATGGTCATGAAAATTTTTGAATCCGTCACCGTCACCCTTTAGATGTTGTTGTTAAATTTTAAGTGGTAGATGCTGAATTTTCTACAAGTAACGAGTAAAAATAATTAGGAAAGTTGACATTGAGAATGCAATATACAAGTTGACCAATCAATGTGATTATTATTACTATGTTCAAATTTGTGCCTCACCTCTTTCAATCACACTCATAAAAACAAAGAATTTTCTTCTCAAATATTTTATTTTAGTTTCTAGGCTTTCAAATTTGTTTAGTCTATAAATTTGGTATACAAAATTATTTTAAATTTTGATGTTAAACTTTTTAAACACCCTTGATCTACTGTAAATGAAATTAAAATAGTCGTTGAAGTCTACCAATTTTCATGGGACTGTAGTTAAATTAATTATGAAAAATTAATATATAATAAAGACTAAAATGAAATTAATCAAATAAAAATAATAAGATTTTATTTTATTTAGTACAACATATGAAGGTGGAGATCAAACTCACAATCTCTTGATTGGAGATATATGTCAATTACCGCTAAGCTATGTTGTTCGCTTTGACACCATGAGTAAGATTTTAAGTCTAACAAGTCGATCACAAGCATTCAAACGATTTAATGAGGACTAAATTTTAATTAATTCATAAAATATCCGGTAGAACATCCCTAGATAAGAGTCTAGAAGTCCATAAAACTAACAAAAATAAAAAACAAAGCCTAATGCAGTAGTCTATGGAGAAAATCTTAAGGGCAAGGCAAAATGAGAGAGGATAAATATTTTCATAAAGGTAATCTCTTCTCTCGAACTGAAACCTTTATGATTACGAGCCTTGAAATTCCTTCAATTTAGTGATTATTTGATTTTGTTAGAAAGGATAAACTTGAAAAAGTAGTAGATAGGTAAATAGAAATAGATAAATATCCACATTTATTTATTAGGTGCTTATAAGTAAAGCATTTAAAAAGTTACAAGACCTAGTTACAGATAAGGCCTTGTGTGGATATGACATATACAATATTATATTATATTAACAATTCAGAGTATCGTCCATTGCTGGGTAGGAGTGCCATCACGAGTGTCGATAACGACAATTTGGGATCCCTCAGGTTTTCTATCGACATCCAAGACCAAGTTAGTGTTGGGATGGTAAATGAAGTTGTCTTCATTAATATCCCATCGTTGTGTCGCCTTGTCGTCACAGTTAGACACAAGGATGACACTAGATGGATTTCTTTGAGACGTCAAGCAGTAGTCTCTGCTGCCATAGTTATCAACACGGATGGTGCCGTCAGAATATAGTGCCCAATGTTGGTTCTTATTTTTTTTATCACATAGATTCAAATACACAAAGGGAGCACCATTATCCATGGACTGCAAACACTGGTTTTCAAGCCACTTGATGTTAACCACAGAAGGGGAGAGACCCTCGGTGGCTTCCCAGCTTTGGGATGGGGTGTATGCGTCAGTTCCCAATATCACGAAGTTGTCTGGTTTCGCTGTCAGGACGAAGCCCGAGTTCTCGTGGACAAAAGTGCCATCACTCCTATGCTTCCATTTCTTGTCACTTCTTATCAATTCAGAGCACTTGCCCAATACGGCTTTAGCTTCATACGCATCGTTGTAAGGAACCAAGCAATATAAGTTGTCCTTGGTTCGAATGGTGCCATCTTCAAGGATGCTCCACATTTGGGTCTGTTTCGCAACGTCACACCGCGATAATTGAGTTTGAGCGTAAAGTGGTCGGACATTGGGAACAACAATGTCCAAACACATTCCATCTCGACCTACAATATGTGATATTTTTCCGAAGCTTCCATACCCAGGATATGGATAGGCCGCCATGCCACGATAGACACTCATTAGTACTGAAAGTGCGACAACAATGTAGACCACCATCCCTCTCATCATCCTCCCCATATCTCACTTGCTAGCTCCAATAATTTGCACTAAGACTAGATGTGCTTAGCTTGACAAACTTGGGCTAACATGTATCCTATATATACACAACACAACACACTGCAAAATCGCATGATAATATTAAATTTACAGTGGGGAATGAGTCACTATCCACGTCATACCTCCATTAGTGTGGCTTTTCAGTACAGTTGAATTATTGAACCTAAACGTCACTTCCATATCACTTGGAAAATTGTTGGAGTGGTAAATAATGCTGAATTTCCTATATAATGCTCCCTAATAAATATTTATTTGTTATTTAATTAATTTCTGTAAATACTATTAATATTTATGAAATTTCTTCTAATTGACAAGAAGAAAAATAGCCTACTTATATTATATATCGTGGCTAGGTTCTCTATCTTTTCAACATAGGATACTAAACAAATACCGTTAAAGAATGAGTTTTAGTCTATTATTTGAGTAGAGTTATATTCTTTTAATTCTTTAAATAGCAGTGTAAATCATGTCAATGAGAAGAATTCTTTCCAAATTAATGAGACATTATAACGTGGTATCAGATTTATTTTGACACGTCTATTTTGGTTATTCTCCTTTTCAATGTGCTTCGATGGCCGCTTCTAGTTCTTCTTCGACAAATCCCGCCTCGTCAATTTCCTTCTCTCCAATATTTTTAATCTTGTATCCATTCGTCTCGATACGTCAAATTTCGTCTGTGGAAATTATTCAATTGACCTCGATTCTGAAAGCTCACAAATTCCTTGGTTTCATCGATCACCTTGTGTAAATTTTAAAGTTTATAGGAGAGAAAGATAATTAAATTTGTCACTACCCATCAACTTACTAAACACTTTATTTCATCTACAATACATGGGTTTTAAATATATTATGCTGACATCTACCGACTTCGATAAAAGAACAAAAACATCTCGCGATGGTTGTTAAACGAATTATGAAAAATTAATGATATAAAGACTCAAATGTGAAATTAATCAAATAATAACAATATCATTTTCTAAAAATGGTTTTGCAAAAATAATAAAAGTTAATAACAAGATCTAAATCCTATTTTTTTTACCGTCAACATACATGAGTTTAGTTAAGTAATTTAAAAGATAATGAGTTCGAATCTTTTCCTTCCTATTTATTGTACTAAAAACAGTACTTATTGTCGGAAGGAAAGAAAATATCCCTCTACTATTTTAAATGCACAAAAAGTTATATTAATGGAGTAGAGTTTATCAGTTAACAAAGTTAAATTAATGTCACTAATTGTACTTACACTTAACTAGATTCTTATTTGTCTCAGGAGGGAGTGGAATCTTTCATAGATTCATTAGTGGACACGGTTGGGTGGGTTATGAGGTTATTAAAGAAAAGAAAACAAATCATTTTAATTCCTAAACATGATAATTTATATCAATTTTAGCATAAAGTTCAAATTTTATAAAATTAAACTTGAATTAAATAAGTGTATTCAGATTTCGCTACATTCACTCCCTAACAAAGAAAAGTAGTGCAAATATCTATAAAAAAAAAAAAAAAAATCACCCATTAATTTCAATGAAATTTTAAACCTTGTACAATATTAAACTCTTTCATACACAAAATTTGCTATTGAATAAATCTTCCAAAACTCATAAATTTTTATAATTCATTTATATTTAGTATATGAAAGATAAAACAGAAAAAGAAAATTCTTTTCTATTATATTGCCCATCTTATAAAATGTATCGTCCAACAGGAACATAACTAATTAATTGATTGAAGCATTACCTTACTTTCCTAAAAGTCGGAAAATTCATATTCTCAATCTTTATTGAACTGAAAAGAAAAATAGGTGTGCTGCATCTGTTAAACAACGTGTTACTTTTTTTCACATAGTTTTGCAACATTTTTCTCTACCTCAAACAGTCTATGAAGACTATGTGTAGGGCATTCCGATACCAATATTGGGTTTTCGTAGTATTGGATATTAACTTTTTGTAGCTTTGCAGTGGAATCCACAAAAATCAAGTAGCGATCGGAGATGAATCACGAATGAAAAAATCTCACGTTTCACAACTGATTTCTAGTGAATAATTTGAGATAACCTTGTCGCACGCACCCCTGATACAGTGAGAGTGAGAGAGATGAAAGATTTTAGGGGAGGAGCAGTTACGTCGTGCTTCGATCCCCATAATTGAAAAAATTTGAAAATTTCTTTCATCCGCATAACTTTTTTCCAACCTTTTGTTAGTTCAATAGTTACAATAGGCTTTATATCATTTTTATAAAGTAATTCACAATTTAGCTTAATTTATAAGCTAATCTGACCTTTAATTTTAGATTTTATTACAATGTATGTAACACCTAAATTACCTAGCTTGTTGTTACTATTATTATTATTATTACCAAGGATAATCTTAGCATAATATTAGACTTAAGATAAAAATAAATTTCTTACAAGTCTTACTAAAAAAAATCTCATGTGCCTATTAGGGAGGAAATGCCAGCATCATGTTAAGATCCTACATTAAAAAGATAAAAAGACCTAACAAGGATTTATAGTACAAGTTGACTACTCCTCTCATTTCCGATTAATTTTGAGAATGAAACTCTATGAATATTGACATAACAAGTACTAAATTATGGATTATAATGATCATTTGATTTTGTTAGAAAGGATGAACTTGAGAAAGTAGTAGATATGTAAATAGAAATGGATAAAGATCCACACTTATTTATTGGGTGCTTATAAGTAAGCCATTTAAAGAGTTACAGGCAAGGCCTTGTGTGGATATGGCATATACAATATTATATTATGTTAGTAGTTCAGAGTATGGTCCATTGCTGGTTAGGAGTGCCATCACGAGTGTCGATAACAACAATTTGGGATCCCTCAGGTTTTCTATCGACATCTAGGACCAAGTTGGTGTTGGGATGGTAAATGAAGTTTTCTTCATTGATGCCCCACCGTTGTGTTGCCTTGTCGTCACAGTTAGACACAAGGATGACACTAGATGGATTTCTTTGAGACGTCAAGCAGTAGTCTGATCTCTTGCCATAATTATCTACACGGATGGTGCCATCAGAATATAGTGCCCAGTGTTGGTTCTTATTTTTTTTATCACACGAATTCAAATACACAAAAGGAGCACCATTATCCATGGACTGCAAACACAGACCTTCACGCCATTGGATGTTAACCACAGAAGGGGTGAGACCCTCGGTGGCTTCCCAGCTCTGAGATGGGGTATTTACGTCGGTTCCCAATACCACAAAATTGTCTGGTTTCGCAGTCAAGACCAAGCCCGTGTTTTCATGGACGAAAGTGCCGTCGTTCTTATGGTTCCACTTCTTGACACTTCTCATCAACTCAGCACACTTGCCCAATACAGCTTTGGCTTCATAAGCATCATTATAAGGAACCAAGCAATATACGTAATCTTTGGTCCGAATGGTGCCATCTTCAAGGATGGTCCACAGTTGGGTCTGTTTTGCAGCTTCACATAGCGATAACTGAGTTTGAATATAAACTTGTGCGGGTTCGAACTTAGCAATGTCCAAACACAGTCCATCACGACCCACAATATGTGATTTTTTGCCGAAGCTTCCATACCTAGGGTATGGGTATGCCGCCATGGCATGGTGGGCGCTCATCAGTACTGAAAGTGCGACAACAATGCACACCACCATTTCTTTCATCATCCTCTCCATATCTCACTCGCTAGCTTCAATAATTTGCACTAGATTAGATGTGCTTAGCTTGACAAACTTGGGCTAACATGAATCCTATATATACACAACACAACACACTGTAAAATCGCATTACAATATTCAATTTGCAGTGGGGGAATGAATCACTACCCACAATACCTCCATTATTGTGCCTTTTGAGAGTAGATCAGAGGTAAATTATTGAACCTATACGTCACTTCCATAACACTTGGAATATTGTTGTGTAGTGGTAAATGCTGAATTTTCTACAAGTAAAAAAAAAACAATAAAAATAACTACCAAGTTAGCATGGAGAATGTTACACTAGTAAACTCGACGTGTGGGTGTATTATTATGCTTAAATTTCTGCTTTCAATGGTCAAATTTGAATCATACTCAAAATGGTTATTAGTGATTAAATATGTCGTAACCTACCGACTTAAACTTTTAGGTTCAGTTTAATGGTGCTTTAACAGATCTTTAAGTCCTGTGTTCGAACCATATAGTGCCATTTCCTCCCTAATAATTAAGATTGATAATCGTTTGTTCGATCGTGCGTAGACTTTGAAGTTCACAAGAGAGGGAGAAGGAAGCGGACCCATCAACTTGCTTAACACTTTATTTGATCTTTGCTTATTTCAATAAAAGAAAAAAAAAAGACATCTCTCGTTGCAGTGTTGTTATAATAAAAAATCATTTTCTAGAAATGCTTTTGCAAAAATAATAAAAGTACGTCAACTAATTATAACTTCAACTTCATAATTTTCCTAGTTGTTGACGTGGTTTTCGACTGAGCTCCACAGGTCAATCACGAACTAATTGGAATGAGCTGTCGAGATGCGACCTCACCTGACAATGGGACATGCATAGGGAACAAATACTCCGACACTCAAATTAGAGTGAACTCGAGCTATATCAGATCGTTCTCGGACATAATAGCATACCTGATTCATGAGGTGGGGTGTCCCTTTTATACGCAGGCCGCGGAGATATAAGACCGTTGGAGCCGTTTCGACCAGCGGTTATAGCTGTTGGACCTTCAAGTCGATGGTCGGATTACTCAGGTCGGCTTATATGATTTCTTCATCTCAGCTTGATAATGATCAGGTCGGCGTGTACGGATGGTCCATTTTATGCCTTCTAGTGACTCCAAACTGAGTAGGTGTGTGTGCTGGCTGGATACTCAATTTTGACCCAACAATAGTAAAGGACAAACACGCTCTCCTAAGTGTTGTGCTCTTTTCCTTGAAATTTATTTCATTTTGTTTTTCTATCTATTTTGTTTATTTTATATCAGGATTCGTATACCCAGTAATAACAAGATCCAACTACTATTCATTTACAATTAAAAAAAAAAAAAATCCAACTACTATTTTTGATCAACTAGTAAATAAATAACAAGACTTATACTTGTATGGAGCAATGTTTTCTCGTCAAAATGGAAGAGATATGTTAAACTATTTATTCTTTTGAATATTTTTCCCCCAAATTTTAAGGACCATTAGGAAAAAACTCATTATGAGATCATTTATTGACAAATCATCCAATGACTTTAATAATTAGTTTTTATAGGTATAAAAGTTAAATTAATGGAGTTGAGTTTATCAGTTAAACATAAAGTTAAATCAATTATGTCATTAAGTGTTACACTTATTAAATTCTTATTTGTTTGTTGGGAATGGAGTGGAATCAGCTGGCATAGATTCCATATATGCAATTAGTGGAGGGTTGGGTGGGATATGAGGTAATTAAACGAAATTAAAAAAATCACTTTTTACTCTTAAACACGGTTCAAAAAGTCGAGCGGCTCGACATGTCGTGTCAATATACTCGACGTCGACACGGGGGAGGGGGGAGAATTCGATTTTCCCCCATGTCGTTATGTCGACAAGATGTCGACATATCATTTTTTTAAGGTTATTTTATTTTCGTCTTCTTCCTATTATACCACTACAATCTATAATTTCTCACAATCTCGATAATGGTAATAATCTTAGTCTGTTCAATGCAACATATAAAGTATAACTAATAAGATTTGGAATTTGCTTTATTGATAATTTCTAATCCAATGTAGTCTTTAGTTACACAATTGAACAATATATGTGAAATATTGACATATATAAATTCAAATTAGGTAAAAATTAAAAAGGTAAAAAAAAGAAAGAATAATTTGATTGAATTAGAGATGTGTTTGGACGTTCTTTATTGGAAAGTTGGATTGACGATTAATTTGAAAATGTGTTTGAAAAATGTGTAAATTCAAATTTGAAAAGAGAGGTAGGTAAAGAGTAAAAAGGTACGAGTTAACTAGAATTTAGAAATGTGTTTGAAAAACAAGTCGATAATTATCACATTTTCAAATGAATCCTATCATGAAAGACACTAAAGAAGCAGTCAAAAGTTTACCATTAAAGTGTAGTTTACATATTCAAATAATTTTCATCCATCTTGATTAAAGAAAAAATATTTTTTTAGATATTTCCATCCACGTCGACATTTTCATAAATAAAATGGTCATATTCTTACATTTAATGGTTAAAGACGATCAATCAGAGGCTAATTAAGCTTTACTAATTCAAAAAATTTCCATCAATTTCCACAATTTCCATTATTTTTCCTGAAATATATCCGTCGACATCAACATATCCATAAAATCGAGACATCGACATTTTGAATCTTTCTCTTAAACATGGTATATTTGTGTTGATTTTACCGTAAATTTTTAATTTTATCACATTAAAATTCCGCTACAGTCACCCTATAATTCTTTAAAATAAAAGTAATGTAAAAAATTTCAAAAAAATCACTAATTTAATTAATGAAATTGAAAGTTCAAGTCTCGTACAGAAACCTAGAGCATATATATTGACTTCCAATTAGCCTATATGTGTTTGCAGTACTAATTAAATTGAGATTTCCATGGAGATTGGCTCGGGTGTGGGTGCAGTGATAAGTTCATTTTATATTTATTTATCATTTAGTTTTAAGTTATTTTTAGCTAATTTCTTAAAGCTTTTGAGTCCTAGTTCACATATATTTTATTTACTTTTGTTGGTGAAGAAATTAACGGAGATATCTTATCCATCTATCTATTATTATTCTAACTCGTCAATCTATTATTTAAGATATGTGTAGTAGTAGACTCAACTACTGTTTTGTTAAACATTTACCACCTCGATGGAATGAAAACCCAAAACATATATTTTACTACTAAAATTTAATATGCAACCATGAACATAACTCAAGTCAAGGATGACTTAACGTCTCCAAAAATTCCGTTAAACAAATGAAAAAAAAAAAAAAAGGTAACATTTAACGTGAAGGTATATTTACTCGAGTCAAAGTGCTGCAGGTTTAGAATAATTCTCCTTGCCTTTGAACTACATGATGGTTGACCCGTTAAACATTTTTTTTAATTCATGAATTTATTAAAAACACAATTAAAAATTCAAAGATCTTTGATAATTTTGTGTCTAATAAATCGGTGAATTTAAAAAAAATGTTGAAAAGACTAGATATGTATTAGTCACAAAACTGAAAGCTATTAATACGAGATTCAAAGTTCGTAGACTTAATAGACGCTTAAGAACCTAACAAAATTGAAAGTTTAGAGGTCTATTAGATATATTTTAAAGTTGAGATTTATTAGCCAACTACTTTGAAGGTAAGGTACTAATTTAACTCTAACCTCTACCCTTATTATTATAGACATGGTGTTATGTTCGAGCTTTCAATCATTGTAGGTAATAGATCATTACCAATGTCTTAATCCTTGAGGCTATATGTTCAAGAACTTTGGATCGGCCCTCCAAATATGGCTCAAGCAGGCCAGTCGAATTTAAAAATTTTAAATTTTATATTCAATCAAATAATTTATAGAAGGGTTGAGCTAGGTTATACGTTGGGCCGGACAAGTCAACGTATGGTAAGTTCTCCTCTATTCTATTTGAAATCCATATTGTGACTAGCATTTGTTGCTGTCAAATAAATAAATTTTAAAACTCATTTATATCGGGAGGAAATATTTTTTCTCAATCAAGAATGCCTCTCAATTGGATAAATGGAGTTGTATTTTTTTTTTTTAGGAAATACCATACATCAACAATTATATATTGAAGTTGAAGTGAGCGCTACTGCATTGAATAATTTTTAGTTTATGATCACATGCCACACTTAGCTTATGATTCATTTCCATAATGTAATTTAACTTTTGTTACTCAAATAAAAAGAAGACATTTGTTTGCAATAATGAGTTGTCTATACAAACCGAACATAACTCAGTGGTAATTGACATATATCTCCAACTAAAAAGTTGTGAGATCGATTCCCTACCTCCATGTTGTACTAAAAAAAATATGTTTAAATTAATGAGATTATAAAAGTGATATACAGGTTGGCCCAGTTCATATATAGATGTTATAATATGGGTTGTGATTAAATCCACTAAAATAATTAATGTGTTCTCCATCAACATAAATGAAATATTTGTGTGATACACACATATCTTATAACCCCAACTTCCTCAAACTAGTGCAAATTAAATTAATTAAATTCCAAATCAGATATTGAGAGAAATCTTGGTCTTGATCATTGTTACTGTTATTGTTTCTTGGTCGAGCCACTACTACATCTTAATATTATTTGAAGGTTCGAATCTCTAATCTCGAGAAAAAAGGTACATGCTAATTACCGCTAAGTTATGTTCATATTGGCGGTCACTAAATTTATAAAAACGATTTTAACACCCTTCAAAATATGCATAAAATATCGATGTTTATAATTTTGTTTTTCTATAACCACAATTCCACACAAAACTCTCCGCTTGCAAATAACAACTTAAGCGTAACACTTAATGTTATATTGATGTTAACTTTGTTAACTAATCAACAAAACTCCATCAATCTAGGTAACGTTCGCACACATTTAGAGTCGCATAGTTAGAGTTGTTTGTGGTAATGTTATCGTTTCTTGTTTTATGTTTCCTATTTCTTGTTTCTAACTATTTTAAAACTAGACATAGGAATACATTTTGTGATTATTTCTATTTCTTATTTTTTGAAAAAAAAAACAGAAACAAAATATGTGTGATAGCTATTTCCTATTTCTTGCTTTTATTTTTAGTTTTTTTAGTACAATAATTTGTGGGGTTGTGATTTGAACTCGCGACTTCCTAGTCGGAGATATATGTCTTTAACTCATATTGGTTTATTTTTAGTTTTAGTTGAAGTAAAACTGAGTAGATATAATATAAAAAAGATATAATGATACTCAAAAGAAATTACAAACCAGTATCAAGAGTTTTTAAAGTATCTAATACAATTCAAGTCTCAAAAGTAAAATTAAAAGAAATAAATAAATATTTAACCTTCAAATGTTGCCCAGCCAAATTTGATCTACAATATGGTCTCTTAGTCAGAGTCATTTGTCTAAAATTATTTCGACTCATATCTAGTTCAATTAGACTACTCTGCGTTTCGGAACACACTTTGTGAATCTTTAAAGTGATCATTGATTCATTGTTGTATTCACGTGTCAAATGAGTTACAAAACTAACATTAAAAGTACTTTCTTTTGCGAAATTTTAAGTTTTGGTAGAATTTTTAATTCTAGATGTTGTGCATTAATCTAACTTCACTTGATAAAAGCTTGATTTTTATTAAGTTAATGAGTTGTATCCTAATTGTTTAATGATGATTTTTTTTTCAAGATAAATGTATTAAACAAGAAAACAGAAGATCTCATGGCCCGAGATCAAGGCACAACATCCAAAAGGCAAACACAAGACAAGAAGTAAGAAAAAAAATCAAGAAAACAAATCTCAGGCCAAGATAAATATAGGATCAGAACTCAAACAGCAGTTCTTGGGTCAGGAAGTATAACAATAGACCTCAGCTTTCAAGACGTGCAAGAGGACAGAAAGCAATCGGCCACCTGACCTACATGAACTTTAGCATTATGCTCCATCCAGATAAAAGAAACAACTGAAGTCCATGCCAAGCGCCACATACGACGACGAGCAGACTTCCTGACACTAATGTGACAAACCCAAGACTACATCATTGAATAGTACCAATTATTGAGATTGTTGCTTGACTTCATTTGACCAAGATCCTCCTTTCATTATTATTGTGTTCAGATGCCAAGATGAAAAAGAAGCCAGTCAATATATTACTTACCTCTAAAAAAAGAGGACATTTAATGGAAAAAAAGTAAAATTTAATATGAAGCTATATTAATTGTAATAAAGATCGGGGTATTAAATATTGACAACAACATGAGGGATAAATCAATATTTCTATAGTATTACACAGAAATCATATCAACAAAAAATCATTAATATAGACATAATATTAAATATTTATTTATTATTTAAATATTTTTTACTGATCTTTTTATTTTTATAACATGTCTCTCGAAATAAGTATCGACATAAACATAAAGATCATAAAATTGACACACTTTGGTTAATGGATTGTACCAATATGGTTTGTGATTGTTCATTCCCACCACATTACAATGCTTGCTCCATTAACATTCAATTCACTATATATGCCCATCTAAAGCCAATTGTCAGGCAGTGAAGATCAAGATCATAAAAAAATGAGACAAATTATCTTGCTCTTCATTCTCATTGTAGCTATTTCCCTCCACCGCAGCGTCCATTGTGCCACTGCGGTGAGCACAGACAGAATTAGGATACACCTTGTTGGTCGAGATGGACTATATTTGGACAGCAGAGAGCCAAGCCGCTACACGCCCCCGAAACTAGTCCGATGCGAGGAAAAGGGAGAGAGACAAGTGTGGAGCATCTTTGACGACGACACCATTCGTCGAACCTTCTATAGATGCCTCTTCTCTTACGGCAAAAAAATCATAGGATCATCAAACAACCTCGTAAAAACAGGCATGTGCAACAATCTAAACACAACAAGAAAAGACATGGAGCCTAAACACGAATCCCAACACCATCTCCCACGTGGATTTTCCACCACTGGTCCAACTTGGTCATGGATGTGATTCCGATGGACGACGAGCCACAAGTGGTTATTTTGTTTACCCGAAATGGGGCTCCTACTCAGCAATGGACAGTGATGTGAATGAATGAATTACATCGAGAAAAATACTTAGGTTCTTACCGATGAGATCTATCATGTGCTCATTAATAATGTTAAATGTTTGACAACTAAGAAAAAGGTAAAATAAATAATTATTTTTAATATAATAGATTGTCAAATATTTAATAGTGGTCCGCGTATATAGAGATAGATTATTAACGGTAAAGACTAAGTGTTTTATGATGAGGAGGGCTAGTTACTATGGCTAGGTTGAATGTAATCCACACACAACGCTTGTCCGAAGGAATAAATAAGTGTGTGTGAATATGTTGTGACTTTTATCTAGACCCAACTAAAAGCATAAGGTTATATTAGAAGTTTAGGCTCCGTTTACTTACTTAGAATATCGTAATGTAATTAAGTCAGAATGAAAATCACCACCGAGCTATGCTCATGTACACTCCCTCACATCATTTGTTTTTTTTAGTACAACATGTAGGGGTTGGGGGATCGAGCTCACAACCTCTTGATTAGAGATATATGTCAATTACCGCTAAGCTATGTTCGCTTTGATCATGCCCCCCACATCATCTTTTAGTACGATATCATTGATACAATTTTTTTTCTTTTTCTTTTTATTTTGCAAAATTTGTAAGTTTTGGTAGAATTTTTAATTCTAGATGTTGTGCATTAATCCAACTTAACTTGATAAAAGCTTGATTTTTATTGTTGTTCACGGATCATAAAGTGACAACTATTACATGAATAATTTCTTATGACATGTCATGCCTCCGCATCATTTTTTCAGTACAATAATTTAGAGATATGGAAGCTCGAATCTCCGACCTCGAAGAAAAGAATACATGTCAATTACTACCGAATTATGTCCATGTACACGCCCCCACATCATTGATACAAAGGTACGTGGCTTCCCTAATTCATTACAACTATAAATTTTAACTTTTGTTCACGATAAGAGTCCATTGTGGACTATATCCAATTTCTACCACATATTATCCACTTTCAACTTAATTAGATCAGTTTTGGCTCAATTCTTTGTGACTCATTCCACTACAATTCCACTACAATAATAATGCTTCCACCATTAACAACATTAACTTGATTGTGTGTTATTCTTATATACACACACATCATCTTACCCAACTTCTTCAATCTAGTGCAAATTAAATTAAGCCAAATTCCAAAGTGAGATGATGGAGAAGATATATTGATGACAGAAATCTTGCTCTTCATTGTTACTGTGGTTGTTTCACTCACCGGTCATCGCCCCATTCGTGGGCGAAATTAGGATAGGTCGAGACGGGCCATGTTTCAGCCAGTGGTGAGTCAATCCACTTGTTATTAAAAGTGTAATTGTCTCGTGTCGAAAAGTTACAAAGAGGAAGTATGCTCAAAATGCTAAAAGGGAACCCATAGTCTTAGATTTTATTCATCTCAAATGGAGACATTTTAAGTTTAGGGAGTTTTGTTTTTTATTTCATTATATTTTATTTTTTGTAATTGAGGTTAAGAAGAGAAATATAATTTTCCCTATGGTTTTTCTTGAATTTGGAGTTTTTTACATAAATTCTCATTGTTACTTTCATTAAAATTTTCAACTATTTTTTACTTATTCCTGCAGTGGAAATAAAAGGTTTTTTTTCATCACTACCGTCAACTTTCTCAAAATACATCTTTACAAGCAAAGTGTGAACATTCATTGGAAAATATATTGACCCCATTTGCAGGGGTCATCAGATTTCTAACCTTTCTATCATTTTGCTTTCGTTAGTTAGAATGGTTGGGGTGACTTCAAAATTCTAGTAACATTCTTCCCTTCCTTGATTCACGATCCTTGCTGTTGAATTAATCTCCCATGTGTCAAGACCCCGGCTTCAATGTTCTCAATTGCAAGCATCTGCGGAACATAAATCCTCGTAGAAAAATGCACAAAATCAATGATTCAAGAAAATATCAGGTGAATTTGCGACGTTCTTTAGAAAAAGACCTTTATTTGAAAAGAGAAATCAATACCTGAATGATCAAACAATTTTTCTTGTCATTTCCTTTTATGGGAAATACGAAAATTAAATTTTAGTTTCCCTACTCTCTCATCTCTCTCCTCTTTCTTCTTCAGAAAATATGTGATCCTTCACTCCATACTACATGCAGACAGCATTCATAAATATGCCAATTGAGACTACTAATACTTGACTTCATTTTGACCAAGATCTTTTTCTTATTATTATCATCATTGTGTGATGCAAAAAAAAAATGGAAGCAATTAGTGAAAATATTACTTACCTCTAAACGTGGAGGACGTTGAACCAAAAAGAAAAGTAAAATTTAATGCGATTGTAGTAAAAGACTTTTTTATCATAAAATTGACACTTGATTAGTGGATTAATTGTGTGTACCAATATGGTTTGTGATTCATTCCCACTAGATTACCAATGCATGCTCCATCAACGTTACTTCACTACAAATATGCATATAACCCAAGATCAATCAAGATCATAAAGATGAGACGACAAATCTTGCTCTTCCTTCTCATCGTAGCTATTTCCCTCATCCACTGCGCTACCGCGTTGGACACAGGTGGAGTTAGGACACGTCTTATGGGTCAAGATGGGCTATGTTTGGACAGCGATGGGACGAGCCGCTACAACTTCCCAAAACTAGTCCCATGCAACCCCAAGGAAGAGAGGCAGGTGTGGAACATCGTCGACGACGGCACGATCCATTGGACCAACGACAGATGCCTCTTCCCTTACGGCAAAAAGGTCACAGGACAATACTTCCTCGTAAAAACAGGCATGTGCGACGAACTGACACAGCAAGAAAAGACATGGAGCCTAAACAACAATCCCAACACAATCTCCCACGTGGACTCGGGCCTCGTCCTGACCGTGAAAAACTACACCAAGACTCTCACGGTGGTGCCCTACAAGAGCAACAACCCATCGCAGATTTGGGCCATTCAAGAAGCTCCACGTGTCGGCCTCATCATGGGACTTCACAACTACAAGTGTCTGTGGTCAGACGGGCCACATCGGTCCGGCCAAGTGTTTGTGCATGACTGTTTGGCAGGTACGTGGTTCAACCAAGTGTGGGCGTTGTTTCACGACGGCTCCATTCGTTTGGAATCGGACAGAAGTTTGTGCTTGACGTCTTCGTCGGGGGCGGCTCCTTATTTCTTTGTGGATGTGTTTAAATGCGAGGACAAGGCTGAGCAGCGGTGGGTGGTGGAGACTGACGGCGGCGCCATTCACCACCCCGGCTCCGACTTGGTCATGGATGTCATTCCGATGAGCAACCAGCCACAACCGGTTGTTCTGTTTTCGCAGAATGGCGCGACAACCCAGCAATGGACGTTTATGCATCTGTGAATGAATTACGTGGGGAAGATGAAGAGAAGACTCATGTACTTATTACTATTAAATGTTTGACAGCTAAAAAACAAATCATTTAGAAAAAATAATAATTTGTCAAATATTTTAATATTGATCAGCAACAATCTAAGTATTTTCTTATCTGAAAAAAACTTGTTATTGGCTATATATGTTGTGAATGTAATCCACACACAATGTCTGCCCTACGAATAAATAAGTGTGTGGGTATGTTGTGACTTGTCTAAACCGAACTAATTAAAAAAAATACTCTTAAATTACAAATGTAATTAGAGTTCTTAAACTTAATTTATATACGTCTATAAATTTTTAATTTTATATCTCATAAGTTTTTAACTTTCAATTTTGTTTCAAATACATCTTTTAACTTTCAATTTTGTGTTTAACATAATTCTTCAATTTTATATTTTTCAAAACTCATAAATGTTAGATACAAAATCTATCTCACAAGTTTTTAATTAATTTTGTATCTAATAAATCTATAAATTTTAAAAAATGTATAGGTTAGAAACTTGTATGCATAATTGACAGTTTAGAAATTTATTATACATTTTTAAAATTTAGTAATTTATTAGACACAGAGTTTAAAATCTTATCAAACACAAAATTTCATAAGTCCTATTAGATATATTTTAAAGTTTAAAAACTTATTTTCTAATGAGTCAAAGGAAAATTAATGAGTGGCAAACTTAGGTTTCCATCAATTTACAAATTTGTTACAAGAAAAAATAATTTGTCAATATGACCATTTTCTTTCTTGTACATCACCATTTTGTCTCGTTTTCCTCAAGAATTTCAGTGTGATGCAACTATTTTTTTACACATTACCCCAATTAAGGAATGTAATATAGGGTTGTGATTTATTCCACTACAATAATAATAATAATAATAATAATAATAATAATAATAATAATAATGCGTGATTCATTAACACATTAATTAACTTGATTAGTGTGTTCTTATACACACATATCATCTTACCTAACTTCTTCGAACTATTTCAAAACAAATCAAATTAAATTAAGTGAGATAATGGAGTGAATAAGATGATGAGAGAACATGCCTACATGAACATAGTTCGGAGGGTTAAGGTACTTATGTGCGATAAGATGGTCGTGAGTTCGAATTCCTCCATTTATATGTTGTACTCATGGAAAAAAAACAGAGAGAGAGAAAAATCTTGATCTTCGTCATGTTAATGTGGTTGTTTTCCTATCGGCCACCGCCCGTGGAACTATGACTCCCCTATGGGTCAAGATGGATGATGTTTGGACAATCTTATAGGTCGAGCAACTATAACTTCGTCAAAACATATTTACAAGTCAAAGTGTGAATATTTATCGGAAAAATGATTGAATCAGATCATCACTACTCCCAAGTAACTATTGGATATAGATTTGAAATCTATGTGCCCTCATAAATAGATCATTAGACATATATTCTATCATTTCTCTCATATATCATCTAATGGTATAAAACTATCCGGCACTCATACTTGAATATAATTCAACATGTTAAAACATATATCATCAGTCAAAAGGTAGGAAATTAGAATCTCTCGCCCCACATATTACTGAACTAAAAATAAAAATCATCTCGATATTGGTTGTTATTTGCTGTTAATGAGTTAATAAATAGATAATGTGACTTTAATCAGCTAATTGAGGTGTTGACCTAGACTTGTATTGGATTCAAATAAGAATCTGGAAGTCTTATACACCAGCGGTAATAATCCTTTTATGGTCAACGTTATGAAAGATACAAATGCCATAAGTAAAAGACATTGATCGAAATGTCAACTTTTCAATTTTTTTTAAATATAGGATAAATTTGACTTTTTTAATGTGTTTTAATTTATATATTACATTCGAGTTTAACTTTAATTTGGATTACGCTGCTTTTGTAAAATTTTAAGCATTTTGTTATATTTTGGTAATGTTAAAGTACTTTTCTTAATCCTTTAATCGAAGTCCTTTTACATATAAGCCTCCACTGGTTGGATGAATGATTAAAAGTAGTTTCTTATGAGAGAAAAAAATTGGGTTGTGATTCATTCCTACTACATTAGTAAATGCATGCTCCATTAACATCAATTCATTTTGTGTAATATATATGCACACACAAAGAAGCTGCACACCTTCACCCACGTCCACTCTGGCCTCGTCTTGACCGTGAAAAACTACATTTACACTCTCACCGTGGAACCCGGTCCCTTATCTTTTTAATGTGAAATCCATAACCTGCCTCCTCAAGATCGTGGCTCTTTTAGCTCATCGATCTTGGTTGAATTTTATTTTTGGAGAGGATGCTCGTTTGAACTTTTGGATTCTGATACCATATCAAGATTCATGGAGTTCCATCTCAAAATCAATTGGCGATGGGAGGAGTAACCCACTAATATTATAAACCATTTTTAGGTCATTTATCTTTTCAATGTGCTACAACCCAGCAATGGACGTTTATGTGAATGGATGACGAGGGGAAGAGGAAGGAGACGGGTCGGCAGACCTTACCTACTGTCTCTTAACATTCATGGAATTTCATCTTAAAACTAATTGACAATGAGATGAAGATGTCATGTATCTTATAAATCTTGTTAGGTCTCTTAATCTTTTCGATAGCATGCTAACACGGTCAAATGTAAGTATGTTGAGTATAATGTAATTCCACACACACAAGCAATTGTGACTTGTCTATACCTATCTACTTTTCTATGTTTGATTATCCAACTAGTAAAAAGAATGTTAAATTACAATTTTAGTTGCGTTTAATGTCTCCAAACTTCCGATTTTGTGTGTAGGTTCTTATCTTTCAATTTTTGTGTTTAACAAATCTTGAACTTTTTTGAGATTTTGTAAAATCCATAAATTTATTAGACACAAAATTTACCATAAACTACTATAGAATTGTCAAATATCCAAGTATAATAACTCAGATTTCTGTGTCACTGTCTAACATAATATAATTGATATATGAGTAACTCAAAAGTGCTAAAAAGTTTGCTCGTGGTTTAGAAGGAAGGAGAATACTTGGCTCCTTATCGATGAGGAACAACTTATTATTTAAAATATATATATGTTTTTGTATTCTTAGTTGTAAAACATTTGATGGTCGGTCCTCACCGGAGCCAAGTATTTTCCTAACGGGAATGAGTTATAAACCCCATATAACGTCTACGTATATCCTTTGAATTAATTTCTAAATATAGTACGATGGTTGTCCCATAAGATTAGTCCCTCTAATAAAGGAGTAAGATATTGTATGACTATCATACATCTCAATACATACTATTAGGATATTTAACTATGGTTTAATGGTAAATTCAACTAATTAAAATAATTATCCTTGATCAATTGTGAAATTTGTGACAAATAAGACTTTAGGAATATTCTAGACATTTTTCTATGAAGAGAAAGAATTAGATCTAGAATTTCTCTAAATATGAAATTCGTGACAAATAAAACTTTAGGGGTATTGTAGAAATTTTTTTATGAAGAGAAAAGAATCAGGTCCACAATTTCTCCAAATATGAAATTTGTGAGAAGTAAAAGTCCAGGGGTATTCTAGATATTTTTCTATGAAGAGAAAGAATTACGTGCACAATTTATCTAAATAGATGGATGGATGGAGATTAAGAAGTTCAAAGTGGTTGGTGATTCAAATTTGGCGAGTCTATCTTTCAGCGATACTTTTTTCCACTAATAACTCCTCCCCAACCCGATCTTCATGGTTTTTTTTTTTTTAATGAATTGCTTATCATTAGACCTCGTGGGTGCAAAGTAAGCAGCTCAACGGTAATCGACATATATCTCCAACCAAGAGGCAACACACAAATAATCGTCGGGCAAAGATCTCTTTCCCGACAAAATGTAAATAGATGGAACTTTTCCCGACTATTTTCTACTATAGTCAAGGTATACTTCTCTTGACTTTTTTAGGAAAGCGTTGGACAATACTTTTACAATTTTTTTAATAATACAACTCCCGACTATTTTCAAAGTTAGTCGGGATAAGTTAAATTTCCCGACGGTTTTAAAAAGATATTCGGGAGAAGTTGACTTTACCCAACTATGTTAGTGAACCGTCATGAATTTTGTTTTTTAAATATTACAACTCCCGACTATTTCTAGAAATAGTCGGACAAAGTTAATATTCCCGACGTATTTAGAAAATGGTCGGGAGAAGTTGAATTTACCCGTCGCATATTTTTTTATTTTTTAAATATATTTTTTTAAACATTACATCTCCCCAAACTATTTCGAAAAAATCGTCGTCGGGCAAAGTTAGTATTCCCATGGTCAGGAGAAATCGACTTTACCGGACTATTTTAGTAAACCACCTGGGAATATTGTTTTTTTTTTTTAAATATTAATTCTCTCGGTTTAAAAAAAATCCTCCCGACCATTTTAAAAACAGTCGGGAGAAATTGAATATATTCCAGACAATTTGTAATATACCGTCGAGTCAAATAAATATTGCGCGACGCTTTTAAAAAACCCTCTCTCTCTTGTGTGGGCTGAAATTGAGTAAATGTTCTCCACCACAAGACGGAGGGGAAAGTGCTGAAACCTAACTACAAGAGTTGCAAATGTGAAACTGATTGATGAGGTTCCTACCAATCTGCACAAACTTAGCAACAAGTTAGCAACTTGTTCCCTCCTCTATAATTTGGAATTTCATATACTTTTTTGGTCCCCTGCTCTATAATCTGCCATTCATTTTTCCAGAAGAGTTCTACATTGCCTAAAACAACTCAACCAAAAAGAACTAATTAACGAACTAATTATTCTGATTGGATTCGTAAGTTAGTTCAAACAAAGTCTCACATTGGTTAAAGAAGAAAAATATTTTAGGTTTATATGTGAGGGACAACATCTTTGTTGGTACGAGGTCTTTGCAAAGTAACGACACGATAGTCAGGTTTAAAGTGGACAATATTATATAATTGTAGACCTATCTTATCTTTAATGGGTCGAGTTCGAATTTATTGCTCCATAAAAATCCTCTCTTGTATCTTTTTACTAGTTTTTGGTCCCACCAAGAAACGTAGACAATATTACTTCTTTCATTTTCAACAAAAGTTGAATTAAACCATTAAAAGAAAGGAAAATTTGTTATGAAATTGAACTCTTTTTTCTTTTAATTATAAATACCAAGCTTTTTCCACGCAGAACTCGAAGATAGCGTTGAGTTTATCGGCCTCTCTTTTCTTTGCCATTGTTTTTTCCCTTTCATCTCTCATATTTAAGCTCTTCAATCATCAATGGAGTTCGACTTGAAGGCAATGAATGACCAGACCTTCTCGGAGAGCGACGGCGGAGCCTACTACAACTGGCCGTCTTCTCAGTTTCCGGTGCTGTCGAAAGCCGATGTCGCCGCTGGCAGACTCGTCCTCCGCCCCCGCGGCTTCGCCCTCCCCCATTACGCCGATTCTTCTAAAGTTGGTTACGTTACACAAGGTGAGCTTATCTCGATGTTTAATTTAGATACCTTCTAGAAAAATTGGCATGGAAGGACATCGAAAAGATGACTTGAGGAGACTTCCTTAAAATTTGTCATTCTTAGTATACTATATGCCAAGAATTTTATTGTCAAATATGAGTCGGCATATATTTTTTTCCTTTTAAGATCGGGAGTTCAAATTCACACTCTCATATAGATTGCACAGCTCGTAATTCTATTAATTTCTTAAGGAGTTTCAAATGCTTTAGACTAATATAGTTTTCGTCTAAACAAAAATAACTAATAACACCTTAACACACTTTAATTCCTATATATTTTTGGTCGTCTTACGAGATTAATCGACGTGTGCATGCACGTAAATTGACATGGACATTTATGGATATATATATATATATAACCTTAGTATTTTTTTACCTTGTATAGTACCTTAAATATTTATGATACAATAGGCAATGGAGTGGTGGGATTGGTGCTTCCAAATGAGTCAAAAGAGCAAATTTTGGAGCTGAATAAAGGAGATGCAATACCAGTTCCGCCGGAGCCGTCTCCTGGTGGTTCAACGGCGGCGAAGATTCCGATTTGGAAATCATATTCCTCGGCGAGACTTCAAATTCCCACATCCATGGCGAACTTACCTACTTCCTTCTCGCCGGAGCTCAAGGAATCCTCTCAACTTTCTCGCCGGAGTTCATTTCCAAAGCCTATAATTTTAACAATATTGAAGAAGCAAACAAGCTCACGCGTAGTCAATCAGGGGTTTTGATCGTCAAGCTACCGCCGGTCAAATCCCTGCCGGAGCCGCAGCCGCTGCCCGGCAAGATGGTGTTCAACTTGGCCGGTGCAGAGGCCGAACGCAAGGCTACGGTTGGTGTGTCGGTTAGAAGTGTCGAAGAGTCGAAGTTTCCGTTTATTGGACAGACGGGCCTGAGTGCAAGCCTTGAGACACTTTGTTCCAATGGTGTTCGCTCTCCGATTTATGCTGCCGATTCGTCGGTGCAAGCGATCTATGTCGTGAGTGGCTCGGGTCGGGTTGAGATTGTCGGGTTCAACGGCGTTAAGATGGTGGCCGGAGTGAAGGTGGGACACTTGCTGGTGGTTCCGAAGTACTTTGTGATTGGGAAAGAGGCCGGTGAGGATGGAATGGAGTGTTTCTCCATTGTCACCAACCTTAGGTCAGCTTTCTCGTCTTCTTCAAGTCTCATTCTAGACTCTACACTCAAAGGTTTTTCAAATCATTTCTAAAAGATAAAATAAAAGTAATTTTCATGAATATTTAAAAATTTTGATAGGCTTTTAAATTATTTCAAAAAATGAAAAACTAAATTAATAAATAAAACATAGGCATGTAGCTGGTACATTAATTAAACCAGCATTTTAACTTTACATTAAAAAAAAAATAGTTCTTGTTACTTTTTTTAATCTCGTAATAAAAATCTAATGTGTATATCTTTTATATTTTATTTATCAAATTAATAGATATTTATGTTAACAAAATATTTAACCTATAAGTCTTATGTTTCTAATGAAAAATTAATGGTAAGAACGAAAATTGTTTTTAAATAAAAGTATAGGTTACTAATGCTATTCTAATGACAAATTAACGCAACAAGGCGTTCGTTGTTGAGGAGTTTAAGTTGATATTTAAATAAAATTCTAGGGACTAAATAAAATAAAATTAATAAGAGTATGATAGACAACCAAAAAAAATAAAAAAAGGAAAAAATATTGGTTAACTATGATGATTGGATTTGATAACATTACAGGCCTGTGATAGAGGAGTTGGCTGGAAAGGCATCAGTGTGGGAGGCATTATCTGAAGAAGTTTTACAAGTGTCTTTTAATGTATCTGCTGATTTTGAAAAAATGTTCATTTCAAAAGCAGCTAATTCAAATTGAAAATTCCTTGGATTTTAGCTATTTATGTGCTCAATAATCACAGTCTTGTATTCTTTCCTTTTATAATTTTACTAATGTGTCCAATAATTTCATGAATAAGATCAAACATGTTTTTACTTTTGATTCGCGTTAACACAACAGTAGTGATATCAGAAAATTATCGAGTCAATTATTTTTGCCTAACTCAATTGATTAAGGTATCTTTGATTAAAAAAAAAATAAAAGATTCAAATCTTCATCCTCATGTATTTGAATTCAGATAAGAAGAAAAAAAAATGGAAAAATATATAACTAATTTTTATTTAAAATTTAGAAATTAAAATAAAATATTTTAAAAATTAAGGGTTTAAAACGAAATATTTTAAATGTTGATGATGAAAATAAAATATGTATAAAACTACATGAACTAATATAAGATTCGGTTTAAAAGTAATATATTTGATATTTTAATGGGATCTAATTAAGGGATTTGGTTGGACTTTTTCAGTTGCTAACTTTTGTAAGAAAATAATTCAAGTCTTACACTCTTACTTTCCTTCTTTCTAATTAAATGACATTTCTACATGTCGATAAAAAAAACAAAATGATGTTTCTACATTAAAAAAAATGTCATTACCTGTCGGGAATAACCCTTTTTTTATGAAGGATATTGTGATGTCGGAAAAAACGTCACAAAATCTTTTCGTGATTTTAAGTGATTGTTATCACCTCTTACCTATTTTGTTCATATTATTTTAATAAATAATTAGATTGTCAACCTGAACTATCGATAATTTTCGAAAATTAATTATATTTAAATTTAATTTTTCAAAATCATTCATTTTATTACTTTCAAACCTATGAAAGCCTGCAGGCAATGGAATTGGCGGACTTTTATTTCCGGGCAAGTCCAGCGAATTTGTGATGAAACTAGAGAAAGGAGACCTAATTCCGGTACCGGAAGGCGTCACCTCCTGGTGGTTCAACCCCGAAAATGACGACTCCGATTTCGAGATCCTCCTCATCGGCGACTCCTCACACGCCCTCATCCCCGGCGACGTCACATACGTCGTATTCGCGGGACGTCTCGGAATCCTCCAGAGTTTCCCGCCGCAGTACGTCGCCGGATCTTACTCCCTAAACGAAGAAGAATCCGCCGCTCTTCTCAGAAGCCAATCCAACGGCCTGATCTTCAAGCTCCGGCCGGACCAAACCCTACCCGAACCGGACGAAAGCAGCGGTCTGGTTTTAACATATACGACGCCGTTCCGGACGCCCGACTGGAGGCCGGCGGGTCAGTGACGGCCGTGACAGAGGATAAATTTCCGTTCATTGGGAAGTCTGGGCTGACGGCGGTGCTCGAGAAGCTTGAGGCTAACGCCGTTAGGGCACCGGTCTACGTGGCGGACCCGTCGGTGCAACTTATTTATGTGAGTCGCGGGTCGGGTCGGATTCGGGTGGGCGGGTTTTTGGGGAAAATGGATTCGGAGGTGAAAGCGGGGCAGCTGGTTTTGGTTCCAAAGTACTTCGCCGTCGGGAAGGTCGCCGGCGATGAGGGAATGGAGTGCTTCTCCATTATCACAACTACACAGTAAGATAAATTTTTTATTTTTGTTTATTTATTTATTTTTCATAATCTTGACTTGGAGTTAAAAGAATGTTTTAGAAAAATTTTATAAACTTTATAGGAAATGAAAGCGTTATACCCAACAAACTTGTGTTTTGAAGGGACAATATAAACTTAATTATTTCCTGTTTTTTGAAATTTAGATTATATTTTATGGCTTTTTTGTTAAGTGAAAAACTACCACAAGGAAAATGTTGGTAATAGATTACAAACAAATTTCATTAATTTTTCAAACAAACAATCATTATCAAGCAAATTAAAGGTTTGGTTTTTCTAAAATTAAGCTAAATGTAAACTACAAAATAATTGTGGGATAAACTAAACCTAATTTTTAAAAACAAAAAAAAACAATAAAGTTAAACAACCAATTTGATGTTTATGATTTGAGCTTAAATTCAATTTGATCACTATAATTTTAAATGTTTTATTCTTATTCTTATATATATTTTTTAGGCTTATTTTAAATTTGGTCCAATGATTGATTTTTATAGTTGGGTCAAATCCGATCACAAATTAACCCTCATAGGTGATTTATTGATCCAAATGGACTAGGGTTAATTAAGAAGAAATATGTTCAAACCTCATCTTGATCACCTACGAATAAAATTAAAAAAAAAAATTATCATAAGTTGTTTGAGTCCTTACCATATTGAATATGTCTACTTGCATAGAAACGACCGTTAACGTTTTGTATTACTATCGAGTATATATATATTGTTGTTATATATTTATTTATTTATTTTGATGAGAATGGTTAGTGAAAGCTGGGCTTGGTTTGTTAACAAATTGCAGCCCTCTAATAGAAGAATTGGGAGGGAAAGATTCGATTTTTGGGAGTTTATCAGCACAAGTTTTTCAAGTTTCATTCAATGTCACAGCTGAGTTTGAGAAGCTTCTCAGGTCAAAGATAACAAAAGCCTCACCCCTGGTTCCTCCCTCAAATCATGGAAAACCCTAACTCCCAATATCACTGTCGACATGTCGTTTTGGACTCTCTACATCGTCGACCATCGTCATGTGCCTTCAATTATTGGGTTGGTCAATAATGCAACGTGTGCCGTAGTGTACTGGTTTCTAATTATGAGCACAAAATAAATAATAATAATAATAATAATAATAATAATAATAATAATAATAATAAAAGGCTATTTTGTGCGATCTTGAATTGATGTGTGTCCAGCATGTAATAATGTGACAAATATATGTGATTTTTTTAGTAAGGTGGGACCAGTCATATTGATTTTAAATCAAGAAAATGATAAAAATAACTGGTGAAAGTTTTTTAGGGTAAGATAGATAAGTTTCTATTTGGGTCTATATGTCGGACAACTAAAGTAATTGAACAATTTTTTTTAGTATAGTATGTGGGGGTAGGGTTCGAACTCATGACTTTTTGATCAGAGATAAATGCATTAACCATTTGAGCTATGTTCGGTTTGGCGAAATAATTGAACAGTCCCTCCCTCTCAAGCAAGAGATATGATACGATGTTGTTCTTGTTTTTTTTTTTTTTTGACATCAGTGACTTTTTGGTGGTAACTTTTGTCATTAAAAATAATATAAAATTAAAAATATCCAACACTTCAATGCCACGTCAACAATCTATCAGTGATACTAACAAAATGCTAACTTCATGGATCTTTTAGAACTATTTCTTAAAGGTCGGAGACTAAAATATCACTTTTTGAAAGTTAGGGACCAAATAGAAATTTATCTGCAAACTCAGGGACTAAAAGTGTATTTTACCTTTTTTTATTGGTATGTTATATATTTATTTACTTCGGTGTGTGTATAAGTATGTATACGTTGTGTATGTCAATTACTTAATTACAAGTATATATTGTTTATCATTTATATATTAATACATTCCTCTATATGTTTATAAGAACATAGACTATACTTGTATAGATTATTTATAAGTATATATTATTTATCACGTATCAATACATGTATTTTATATATAGAGAGAGGGGTTAATTTTGTTTCCTCTTCCACGTGTTGTTTGCAAATTATATATATGCATATATTATTTATAAGTATATATTATACATCAATTATATAATAATACATGTTATTTTATAGATTTACTTATATACATCATATATGTAAGCTATATATATAGAAGCATATTTGACTACTCAATCATATATGATAAAACGTTGTATATCCTTCTTGATTAAAAGAAAAATGTTATTGTTATTATAAATTTATTTATAATTAATTTGATTTGATCATTTCAAATTATTTGACTTTTTTTGTTAGATTTGCTTTTGTTAAAGTTATTTTAGTCTTTATTAAAAAATAAACCAACTTTAGGTTTCTTTTGTAACTTATCAAATATATTTATTGAATTGGTGCGATAAACTGATCGGGACACTCAGAGATATTAAAAAAAAACTTTGAAATAACTTTCAAAACATCTCTCAATCAAGATGATTTTTTTTTCCAAACACAGCAGAGATGATTGGAGTATGAATGAAGTAAGAAAAAAAATCTGGGCCTCAAAAACAAAAGTTACAAATCCTTAATTATCGGAAATATTTTCAAAATATTAGTGATATTTTAAAAAGAAATTTACATTCGTTCAATCAATTTTTTTATTATTCATAGATATGTGAATTCGAATTTCTGACTTTTTATCGATAATATATATTTTAATTAATTGAATTATATTTATATTGACAATGAAAATATTATTGACGTTTTAAAAAATATTGATGCGATTGTCATGAATATTTAATACCTTATGAATTATTTATAAGTCACTGATACAGACCAAACTCTTTTACCGTAAATGCCCTTTGGCGTGTTAACAATTGAAATGTCAAAAGTACCCTTATCGTTTTCATGTTATTTCCCAAATATTAATGTGTCAGAAGTTAGAACTCAGTGTTTCTGGGCCAGAATATGTCAGATTTTAAGTTATATTTTTCATTTTCTATTTATTTATTATTTTTTAATCTCTTTTCTTGGCTTTACTTAGATATTCGAGTCTAGTTGTTACCGACAATTTATTTTTAAATTTATATGTAATATTTTTTTTATTAAATCATTGTACTAATATATAGGTTATCCAAATGGTTCATCATTTATATAATTTTCAATTTAAATTTTATAAAGTCTAAAGAAGGCACAGTTTGGAAGTTAATTATCTAAATTACATTTTCTCATGTACTATAAATTTTAGATTATTTTAAATATAATAATTAGTAAAAAAAAATTAGTAAACGAGAATTTTGGATCTCACTGTCTACGTATTGTTAAACTAAAAAAATAAATCATTCTCAATTTTTTTTTAACATAGACTTGGAAAGCATTTGGCAAGTTAGACCCATCAAATTAAATGCATATATTGAATGTGTAACTATTTTTGAAATTTGATACCTGAATACTCGATTTGATAACCCGCTACTGATTCTTCTTCTGTTTCTATTAAATCAAAAGGTAATCTCTCGCATTCTGCTAAGGAAAAAATTAGAAAAATAACAAACCTTATTGGTTGACGCCACAAATTTCACCCCAAACCATATTTTGATTGAGCCTCAACTATATCAACTGTATTCGAACTGTTAGATAATCATAGTCTACAATAATATTATTGTTCTCATCGCTATTATAGAACCGTACATGAGATTTTCACCTCATACAGCTCCTTGAGGGCCATAAATAAATCTAAGGAGCGTGTCGGGATTATTTATCTTAATATATTTTTTTTATAGAATAGTATAGGATAAATCTATCGTGTGTCCCCAAATTAATCCTTCTGTAGTTCTAATAATAATAAAAAAAAGGGTACTTCGGAATTGATCTCATCCTTAAATAAAAAATAATCCTTATCGGACTTGAAACCAAATTCAAATTTTGTTCAATTAAAGCCTAAACATCTTTCTCAAAACCACTTCCTTAATCAAATACAATATACTCATAATATAGGTTGACTTTCTTGAAAATTGAAAAGAGATCTCATTGTTTTCAAGAAAAAAAAATATCTCATTTAATGAAATTCAAATTAATTAAAATAGATTAAAGAAATCTAAGATCTTCAAATAAGTGATAATAATTTCAGTACTATTCATAAAACTATTTTGCATTTTCAAAATATTTTGTAAACTACGTCGTACTTTCTTTCTTTTTATAATTAATTACAAATTTTTCACAAAAGCACTCTACTTATACTATTTTCATATTGTATTTTTAACTTTGATTCTTTTTTCTTTCTTTCTACTTTCAAAATACATATGTTTTGGTTACCATTTTAGTTCATATTTACAAATTTTTAACACAAATTTCATATACAATAGAAATATTTAATATAGATTTATAACTGTATTTTAATAATATTAGTGAATAAGTGATATACTAAAATTTGATCGAAATAAACACGATAAAAATAAAAATGGAGGGAAGAAAACCAAAACAGTTTGCATAATTAGAAGTTATGACATGTAAATACCTTTTTAAATGTACAAATACCTAAGAAAAACTATTCGAAAGTAAAATAACATAAATAAACAAAAGTTAAAAAGTGGAAAGACCAAACAAAAAAAAAATCTGATATTATGGACCACATAATATATAGATTCTCATCTAATCTAATCTAATCATCATTATAACTATTATTATTAATTTTATAATCATCTTTATACGTAGTTTTCCCAAATAATAATAGAGGCGTAGGACATTCACAAAACAACCTATTTACTTGATTGAGCACTCATGTGCAAGATGAAACGTGTTTGCATAATTAGAAGTTAATTAAAGTGAAACCTATATTTAATACGTTAATTTGCTTGTTTCATATATTACGATTTTATTAATCCTAAAGTTGGGTAAGCGGTTGATGAAATCTGTACTTTCTATTTAAAAAATAATATTGAAAAAGTTTAACAGGACCAAAATGATATTTGGACCCCTTTAAAATTATATACTTACAACTCAATCCCCTCCATATTTCTCCACAATAATCCATCAATGGAGCAGCTGAACTTGCAGCCTATGAGTCCCAAGCCCTTCTTTGAAGGGGACGCCGGATCCTATCAAAAATGGCTGCCCTCCGACTATCCATTGCTTGCTCAGACCAAGGTTGCCGCCGGCAGGCTTCTCCTCCGCCCTGGCGGTTTCGTCGTTCCTCACTAGGCTGATTCCTCCAAGGTGGGCTACGTTCTTCGCGGTAAATTCCTTCCATTTCTAAAATTTAATTTCATATCCTTTTTCCTTCTTCGCCCTCTCTCTAATTACGAGGATGTTTGCAGGTGGCGACGGAGTTGCCGGATTTGTGTTTCCGAACAAGTCCGACGAAGTGGTGGTGAAGTTAAGAGAAGGAGATTTGATCCCAGTGCCAGCAGGAGTCACGTCGTGGTGGTTCAACGATGGAGACTCCGATTTTGAGATAGTCTTTTTGGGTGAAACCAAAAGTGCGCATGTGCCTGGGGACTTTACTTACTTCATTCTCTCCGGCTCCCTTGGCCTCCTGCAAGGCTTTTCGCCGGAGTATGTCGGGAAAACCTACAACCTCAACGGAGAAGAAACGACCACGCTTCTCAAAAGCCAATCCAACGGCTTGATCTTCTCCCTTCAACCATCCCAATCTCTCCCTAAACCCCACAAACGCAGCAAGCTAGTTTACAACATTGACGCCGCCGCGCCGGACGGCAGAACCAAAGCCGGCGGCGGGTCCGTCACGACGGTGACGGAATCCAAATTTCCGTTCATTGGCCAATCTGGGCTGACGGCGGTTCTCGAGAAGATCGAGGCCAACGCCGTCCGGTCGCCGGTGTACGTAGCGGAGGCGGCGGATCAGCTGATCTACGTGGCGGAAGGATCCGGGAGAATTCAGATCGTGGGATTTGCGAGTAAAATTGATGCAGAGGTGAAATCGGGTCAACTGCTTTTGGTGCCGAAATATTTCGCCGTCGGAAAGAGCGCCGGAGAAGAAGGCTTGGAGTGCATCTCCGTTATCACAGCTACACAGTAAGCTTGTTTATTTTTTTTTTGGGTTAAATTACAATTTTCAATCATTTTCTTTAAAATTCTTAGACAAAAACTTCTTACAATTTTATTTACGTAGCCCATATATCTAAATATATTTTTAAAAATTTTATTAGATGCTTCAACTTTTTAAATTGTGATTGTTTCAACTTGGATAATGATTTCGTTTTTAATTTTGTATTTTTTTAAATGATACTTACTCATTCATAATTTCTTTATATGTCTTTCACATTTTTTGGAAGTATACTTTAATTTAAGCCAAATTAAAAATAGACATTTTTTTCTAAATTACTTTTTCTAGTTTCTAAAATTAATAATATTTAGAAATGTTTACTAATAAATAAGTATCTCTTATTTACCATTACATTAATATATATATATATATATATATATATTTTTTTTTTTTTTCTGAATCTTTCAACTTTGGAACATATTTTGATGTGATGTGAAATGAATGAATTAACAGCCCTGTGGTGGAAGATTTGGCCGGAAAAACGTGCGTTTACGAGGCGCTGTCGCCGGAGGTTGTTCAAGTTTCGTTCAACGTCACGGCGGAGTTCGAAAAGCTTCTCAGGTCCAAAATAACCAAAGCTTCGCCTCTGGTTCCTCCTTCCGATAATTGAAATCCTTCTCCCATCTCATTTTCGACATGTCGTTTCCGCCTCTTTTTTTTTTTTTTTTTTAATGCATGTATTTTTCAAATTGAAGCTCCGCGTGTGCTGTGTACTTCTGTATAATTTTGCAACTTGCCTGTCTTATTCTGAATAAATAAAACTATGTTTCTCTTTTTTTTTTTTTTTTGTCGTTTTGTTTTTTTGCCTTTTCTGAGAAAGTGTCGGAGATTGTTTATATATTTAATAATTTTTAAAAAATTCAGTCACTGTCGGTTGAGTTGTGTTGTCTAATATTATATCAAATTGTA
Source organism: Momordica charantia (assembly GCF_013281855.1). Classification (NCBI taxonomy): domain Eukaryota; kingdom Viridiplantae; phylum Streptophyta; class Magnoliopsida; order Cucurbitales; family Cucurbitaceae; genus Momordica; species Momordica charantia. Next base: position 3,541,280 of record NW_028275158.1, read on the forward strand.
CGTATCCTTCGCTTCCACATTTGTGATCCATTTTAAATTCGTACATTTCACATTTCTGGTCAACCATTTGGAAGGTAACTTTTCAAGTGATTTTTTGTCCAAATTTAATAGAAAGTTAATTTTTATTTTTTTCAAAAATACTTTTATATTACTTTGAGTTATATCGGTTCTTAGGAATAAGTATGCCAAAAATACTCTCAAATACAATCTTCATAATCTTAATAAGATTCTCCCGTAAAAATCATTCATTATTCTTGCCATCTAAACATGATGTTGATACTTCCTATAAATTTTATCCTCACACGATTGCTAGATAAACACTAAGTCCCTACCTGTTGGATATATATATTTTTTTAATTTTAATAGTTGTGCGATAACATCATACTAGTTTACTTTACCCAACTAAACTATATTCACATTAGATATATTTAACTTTTTTATGTTCTAGTGAAAGAAAGTTGCGAGGTTCAAAATTTTGAAATTTTACTTTCAAGATTTAAAATTTCAGATTGGTATTGTTACTAAACCGAAAGTTAAGTTTCTAATTCTACCTAATTTCATGTTAGTATTAAAAAGTGTCAAAAATACAATAATAAATCTGAAAATAAATTAACTGACCTGAAACAGTAATTAAATTGAAGTTAAATTATATAAAAAAAATTTGATCTATTTTGGTAGGTTTCTAATAAGTTCTTTTAAACTTTTAAGGTTATCTAGTCTTGTAATTTAATGAGCTGTTTTGAATTTTGAATTTTGTGTCTTACATGTTACTCTTGCTAAATATATTATAATTTAATGCCACAATAAACCTAAAACTACCTAAAGTCGACATGCCACCTAAACATTAATTAAACTATGACTTTTAACAAGAAAGATGGACACAAAATTGAAAATTTCATAGACTTTATAAATCTTTGACTAGTTCTAAACTTTGTCACTTGTTTAAAAAATACCCCTATTATTTTAAAAGGTTTCAATATTACATTCAACTTTTCAAAAATACTATTTGAGCAAACATTCATTAATATTTTGAACGGAAAGTTGACGTGGAAGAATTTGGAACGACGTATAAATTAGCATCTTAACTTTGACCTAAAAGTTTCTTTCCTGTATTGTAACAAAGTTTGCTTCTTTCACATTTCCCCTCATTTCAGACTTAATCCACACAAATTTTTATGTTAATTTATACATTGTTCTAGATTCTACCACGTTAACTTTTCGTTTAATATTAACCTATGTTTTCTCAAATAATATTTTTGAAGCTCTAATAGTAGTACTGAAATTCTTGAAAAGAAAAGTGCTAAATAAATGACAGAGTTCAAGAGTATATTTTATAATTTAGCCTGAATCTTTAAAATTAATTACAAAGTGGACACAAAATTTTAAAGTTCCATGAGTATGAGAGTTTTTTCCCAGTACAGAAATTAAAATAGACACCAACTCAAAGAAAAGTTTAAAAATAATATAATATAAATGAAAAGGTACGTTTTGGAAAATATATATATATATATATATATATATATATATTTATATAAATATTAATGTAGTTTAGTTTTAAAAGTTTAGTCGATAAAGATGTTTTTGTAAACTAATGACAAAAATATGATAGATTTTTTTATAGGTTGCAATTAGTTCATAGGTAAACAATTTTTAAAATAATAATTTTAAAATTTCAATTATTTTATTTATTTGTAAGTAATTTTCGTCTCTTTCTTTCCATTCGAATTTGCTATTGCACCGATTACTCTCCCAATTAAAGCTCTCTCTTTCTCCTCCTTTTGGCAGGAAAAAAAAAAGAAAAAACCGTGCATGGTCTGCACTTGCCAACAGTTAATGCCAGGTGGATACTGGATAGTTTATAAGCAGAAGAATCGCTTTTGAAGGACACGATTTTAGTAGTAAAATAATTTTGAAGCCCAAAAAAATATCAAAATATTATCCGACCACAGTGGGAGTCGAACCCACGACCTTTTGATCCGAAGTCAAACGCGCTAATCCACTACACTATGCAATCATTTTATTTGTTCTTCAAATTGTTTATATAAGGAAACAAAACAAAACAGAAACGAATTTTCTTCTTCTTTTGCAAATGAACGGAATCAATTTTCCCTCCCTTCTCTACTCCGCCGCTGCGAATTCCACAAAGGAAACATCTTTCGACTGCCAATGCAAAATGGCGTTCGATTGTCGCTCTCCAACCCAATCCCTAATCATTCTCTCTTCCGCCTCCTCCATTCTTACTCTGACTCCCCTCAAATCGACATTGCCCCGCCGCCATCGTCATCCCCACCGTTCAAATGCTCAATCTCCCCCCTCTCTCTCTCCACAACCCTCCGCAATCTCCTCCGCCCGCTCTCTGCACCACACCCACCTCCGGTTGTGTCTTATGCGCCCCTTTTCCAGTTCCTGACCGGCCTAAACCTGTTGAAATTGGGCCGCCAAATCCACGCCCACATGCTTCTCCGTGGCATCGACCCCACTGCGCTTGTTGGTTCGAAGCTGGTTGCGTTTTATGCGAGTTCCGGTGATATTGATTCCTCTGTTTCTGTCTTCAATCGGTTCAGTGACGGCCCTTCTTCGCTCTTGTTTAATTCCATGATTCGGGCATTTTCTCGATTTGGGTTTGCGGAAAGAACTGTTGCCACTTATTTTGAGATGCATTCTTGGGGCTTTACAGGGGATTACTTTACTTTCCCTTTTGTGCTCAAGTCTTCTGTGGATTTGTTGTGTGTTTGGATGGGGAGATGTGTTCATGGACAGATTGTGAGACTTGGGTTGCAGTTTGATTTGTATGTGGCTACTTCTTTGATTGATATGTATGGGAAATGTGGTGAGATAAATGATGCGGGTAAGGTGTTTGATAATATGACTGTTAGAGATGTTTCGTCTTGGAATGCTTTACTTGGTGGTTATATGAAGGGCGGGCATGTTGATGCTGCAGTGGCGATTTTTGAGAGAATTCCATGGAGGAATATTGTTTCTTGGACAACTATGATTTCTGGATACTCACAGAGCGGCTTGGCACAGCAGGCATTGAGTTTATTTGATGAAATGTTGAAAGAAGATTCAGGAGTAAGACCTAATTGGGTGACTATAATGAGTGTCCTTCCAGCTTGTGCTCAGTCATCGGCGCTCGATCGCGGAAGGCAGATTCATGAACTGGCGTGTCGGATGGGTTTGAATTCAAATGCTTCTGTGCTGATAGCCCTTACTGCAATGTATGCTAAATGCGGAAGCCTAGCTGATGCTCAGAACTGTTTCAATAGGCTTAATAGAAGTGAAAGGAATTTGGTTGCTTGGAATACCATGATAACTGCTTATGCTTCCTATGGACATGGGCTTGAAGCAGTGTCGACCTTTCAGGAGATGATCCAAGCAGGCATTCAGCCCGATGACATTACATTCACAGGATTATTATCGGGTTGCAGCCATTCGGGTCTTGTCGATGTCGGTTTAAAGTATTTCAACTGCATGAGCACCACATATTCAATCAAACCCAGAGCTGAGCATTATGCTTGTGTTGTCGATCTCTTGGGTCGAGCAGGGAGATTAGCGGAAGCAAGTAAACTTGTAGACGAAATGCCAATGCCAGCAGGACCAAGCATTTGGGGTTCGCTATTAGCTGCCTGCCGAAAATACCGCAATCTGGAAATGGCAGAAACTGCAGCAAGAAAGCTATTTGTCCTGGAACCAGAAAACACTGGAAACTATGTCCTGCTTTCTAACATGTATGCTGAAGCTGGAAGGTGGCAGGAGGTGAACAAACTGAGAGCAATTCTGAAATCTCAGGGAACAAAGAAAAGTCCAGGCTGCAGTTGGATCGAGGTCAATGGCAAAGCGCATATGTTTCTCGGTGGCGATACATCCCACCCTCAAGCCAAGGAGATCTACATGTTCTTGGAGGCATTGCCGGAGAAGATGAAGGCAGCTGGCTACATGCCCGATACAAGCTATGTGTTGCACGATATCAGTGAGGAAGAGAAAGAATCCAACCTTATTGCGCACAGTGAGAAGCTCGCTGTTGCGTTCGGGATTCTCAACACTTCTGCTGAAACCGTTCTCCGAGTGACGAAGAACTTGAGGATCTGTGGGGACTGCCACACTGCAATGGTGTTCATATCAGAGATATATGGGCGGGAAATAGTTGTTAGAGATGTGAATCGGTTCCACCACTTTAAAGGTGGTTCTTGTTCTTGTGGAGATTATTGGTGATTCATACAAAAAGATTATGAAAATGGATAATTTTGATGGAAAATTTCCATGGCACGGTGAGTTTTTAGGAGACCAACTTCATTTGCAATAGGTTGTTACAATTAAATGAAAATTTTATACTCATACATTCAAACACATCAAATTAGTATTCATAGCTGAGTAGAGGTACATTATACACTAAATTTGTATTATTTAAATCCTCGAGATTTGAATCTCTTGATGTATGATGTAATATTAAAAAAAAGAAAAACTTGTAAAATCATTGCAACTAAACTGGACTATTAATTGCAATAATTTTATAATTTTAGGGAGGTGATTCATTCCATTGCAAGTTTGTGTGATGATAAATACTTGTATAATTCACCTTCCAAGTATATATCTTGACCAATCGGTTAAATATTTAAATCTCTATTTTGCATGTCATTGAACTAAAAAAAATCACCTTTCTCGATTCTTATTTTGTTTTTATTTTATTTTTACTTCGAGATATGAAGGCGCGTGATTGAAACGCTACTATAAAGAGTAGTTGTCTATGTCAAACTAAAAAAGGACATAATTTAATAACAATTCAGGCGTGTAATGTTTGAAAATAGTAACAATTTAATATCTACTATAAAAAATATTGTCAAAAGAAAGTGTCCATTTTTTTTACTTCATTAAGTATCCATTCTTATTCTATAACAATTTAGTATTATAATTTATAAACATATTAGTCTGATCTACCAGTATAAGAAATCCTAACTGTATAAAAAAAAAGAAAACTAACTAGATTTTTTATAATAGAAATTAAATTATTACATATTAAAATTTAAAAATTAAACCGTTACCAAAAGGGATTAAATTAGTTTTTTTCTCTCTCCCAAAGGGGAAAAAAATATTTTTTAACCTAAGAATTAAAATACAGGCAAGATTACTTACGGCGCGTGAGAAAGGGCGCGTGAACCCAACATTCCGGTGTTCTGTACAGTACGGTTCGACGCCGAAACTGACGGTATAGTATAAAATCTTAGATATCAAGCAAAACCCAAAAACCCTCGAAAAAGAGCCTCCATTGGAAGCAACGTCTGCTCCACTCTCGCTCTTCCGCCGGAGAATTTCTGCCACCGTCACCGGAACCCTAATACGATCACGATGTCGCAGTCATTGGAGCTATTGCTTATACAATTCTTGATGCCGGACAATGATGCCCGGCGCCAAGCGGAAGAGCAGATTAAGCGCTTGGCCAAGGATCCGCAGGTGGTGCCTGCTCTTATTCAGCACCTCCGCACTGCCAAGACTCCAAACGTCCGCCAGCTGGCTGCCGTCTTGCTCCGGAAGAAGATCACCGGTCATTGGGCTAAGCTTTCTCCTCAACACAAGCAACTTGTCAAGCAGTCCTTAATTGAAAGCATCACTGTGGAGCACAGGTGTTTTGAGTTGGTTATCATGTTTGGCTGTTCACACCTGCGTTTCTTTCTCGTGAACTCTGAATTGTATTTTAGATTCGAGCTCTTTCTCTCTCATGGTGTGGAGTGAGATAAATGTTCAAATTGGGTCTACCTGATTTGGCATAAAGAGAATTGGGTGTGTTCCAATTCACAGAATTACGTAAAGAATGCAATTGGTTGCTTCCTAATTCTAATTCGCTTTTATGGTTGGCATTTTATTGATTATAACTTTGTTGAGGGTGTATAGTTTCGTACGTAAACAATGTTATTTGATTCTCAGTCTTCTATTGACTAATACATGTACTGGTGATTTTGCAGTCCACCAGTGAGGAGAGCAAGTGCGAATGTCGTGAGTATTGTTGCAAAATATGCTGTTCCTGCAGGGGAATGGCCGGAATTGTTGCCTTTTCTGTTCCAATGTAGTCAGAGTTTACAGGAAGATCATAGAGAAGTAAGTTCATACCCACCCTACAAGACATTTTAACTATTTATGAAACAAACAAGTAGAATGTTTTTTGTTTCGTCGGGGGAGCTGTAGACATCATTAATGTGCCGATCGGTGGTGTATGCTCGTACCATAAATACATTCTCGACATAACTATAAATGATTGTAGAACATGCATCCTTTGTATCTTCTTCTCCTTGTACTTTCAACGGTGGTGCCATGATCTCTACTATGATGAAATTTTATCAAGCGCTGTAATTGGTACAGACTAAATTCAATTGTTTCAGCTGACTAAAATGTATGATTCACTTGGTGTTAGTAGGTGGCTTTGATTCTATTCAGCTCCCTGACAGAAACAATTGGAAATACTTTCCTACCACATTTCACAGATTTGCAAGCACTCCTACTTAAGTGCTTGCAGGACGAGACTAGCAACCGTGTCAGAGTTGCAGCCTTGAAGTAATGTTTGTTATTTGAAACTCCATCTGATTACAATGAAATAGCTTTGTTATCTACATGAATAGTTTCTTGTTGTGTCCAGGGCAGTGGGATCTTTTCTGGAATTTACTCATGATGGAGCAGAAGTGGTAAGTTTGAATAGGACTACGTTAGAATAAAATTCATTCATGATTTATTTTTAGCTCCTGGCACGTGGGGATTTTTTTTCCTCTGATGATGACGTATGAATATGTTACTAGAATCAGACAAGGATTTCTCTGTGGTTTTGTTTCTGGCTGTTTTATCAGTCCTCTACGTGGTCTTATCTAATAGCCATGTTTCATGGTCTCTTACATTGTATTTTGTTCCAGCTTATGCAACAGTTATTCACTCTTTTTATTTTTTATGTTTATATTCATAAACACAGGTCAAATTCCGGGATTTCATTCCCAGCATTTTAAATGTTGCTAGGCAGTGCCTTGCCAATGGCGAGGAGGATGTTGCAATAATAGCTTTTGAAATATTTGATGAGCTAATTGAATCCCCTGCTCCTCTTCTTGGGGAATCTGTTAGATCAATTGTGCAATTTTCACTCGAAGTTTGTTCTAGCCAAAATTTGGAATCTAGCACTCGTCATCAGGTAGGGCTGTTGTATATGTTGTTTTTTTAAAAATAATAATAATAAAATGATTGGGATTTCTTGTTTTAGATGATGCATGTTGGTCTGTCTTTTTGTTTCTTGTTGTTCTAATGTTTGCTTGCTCCATTTCCTTGTTCATTCTCAGGCAATTCAGATAATCTCGTGGCTAGCAAAGTACAAGCCCAATTCCCTGAAAAAGCATAAATTAATTGTCCCCGTTCTGCAAGTTATGTGCCCATTACTTGCAGAGTCTTCTGATGGAGATGGAGACGATGATCTTGCTTCTGATCGAGCTGCTGCCGAGGTTATTGATACAATGGCCTTAAATCTATCGAAACATGTTTTCCCTCCTGTGTTTGAATTTGCTTCTCTTAGTAGTCAGAATGCAAATCCGAAGTTCCGTGAAGCTTCTGTGACATCTTTAGGGGTCATATCAGAAGGTTGTTCAGAACATGTAAAACGTAAGTTAGAACCAGTTCTTCATATTGCCCTTGGAGCATTAAGGGACCCTGAACAAATGGTAAGAGGGGCCGCATCTTTTGCCTTGGGTCAATTTGCTGAGTATTTACAGCCAGAAATAGTGTCATTCTATGAGAGTGTGCTTCCTTGCATTTTAAATGCCCTTGAAGATACTTCTGATGAAGTGAAGGTATGGTAGAACCATGGAGGAGAAAGTATGTCATGAAAAAATTATGGATTGTGCACTAGTTTTAGTGAAAGTAATTTTCATTTGCAGGAAAAGTCATACTATGCATTGGCTGCATTTTGTGAGAACATGGGTGAGGAAATTCTTCCTTTTCTCGATCCTTTGATGGGTAAACTGCTGTCTGCTCTTCAGACAAGCCCCCGGAATCTGCAGGAAACATGCATGGTATGGCTTCTTTTATAAATTTTCCTCCACCTGGCCATCAACAGATTTAGACAAATCGTTACATCTTCTATGTGCCAAATATATTTTCATAACTTGGAAATTGTTAAATGAATTACAGTCTGCAATTGGTTCAGTAGCAGCTGCAGCAGAACAGGCTTTCTTACCTTATGCTGAGAGAGTGTTGGAGTTGATGAAAATATTTATGGTTCTTACCAAGGATGAGGAGCTTGTTTCCCGAGCAAGGGCTACTGAGTTGGTTGGAATAGTTGCCATGTCTGTTGGGAGAACCCGGATGGAGCAAATTCTACCTCCTTTTATTGAGGCGGCAATTGCTGTAATGCATAAGCACTTGTCTTTTCTGGTCTAGATTTCCTATTTTACCTTCCAAGAATTAACCCAGCCCTTCTCTTCTCTTAGGGTTTTGGATTGGAGTTCAGTGAACTACGGGAGTACACTCATGGTTTCTTCAGCAATGTAGCAGAAATTTTGGATGATGGCTTTATAAAGGTAGTTCTATCTTTGTATGAGTTCATTGTCAATCATTTTCTCATACTTACAGAATCTTTGAAGTTAAAATTTGCTATGTAAACAGTATCTTCCTCATGTTGTACCCCTTGCACTCTCTTCTTGCAATCTCGACGATGGCTCTGCTGTGGACATAGATGAATCAGATGATGAAAATATAAATGGATTTGGAGGAGTTTCATCAGATGATGAAGCTCATGATGAGCCCAGAGTTCGAAATATTAGCGTCAGGACAGGGGTGCTGGATGAAAAGGCAGCTGCAACACAAGCTCTTGGCTTGTTTGCTTTGCACACAAAGAGCTCTTATGCACCGTATCCTTTTGTGATAGCATTTATTTCTTTCTTTTTTGTTTCCCCCCAGAACCAAAGTCATCAATTACTATTTTGGGTTCTTTGACTTTAAAAAAAGCTATTTGGAGGAAACACTAAAGATTTTGGTTCGACACTCTGGATATTTTCATGAAGATGTCCGACTTCAGGCAATCATAGGATTGGAACGTGAGTTGCCAGCACTTCTTTTTTGCAATTATTTTTAGCCACTGAATAGCCCTTATCTTTTTCAAGTTTATGATTTTTTTGTTGTTTGTAAATTTACCTTTTCTTATCTAAGATTTTATTCTCTGCTTAACTCGTTTACAATAAGCAATAAATTCTGATGGAGCATTTTGGTTGCTTTATTTTCTGAAGGAACATTACTACTGAAAATATTTGGAAGAAAACTTTAGTGGCACATTAATGAAAAATTTTTTTTTGAAAGAAAAGATTATTTTCATGAAGTGCGCCCCTTCACTTGAAGAAAAGTAATGTCTTTCTTAAAAAGGAACTGAATTATTGAAATCTCATTAATACCAAGTTGTAAGGAACTACATCTTTATTCATTTTTCACTGAATGCATCTGCAGATATTTTGAAGGCAGCTCAAGCAGTCTCCCAAAGTTACAACGTGAGTACTTATCAACACACATCTTCTTGCATTTGGAGTGGGATGAATACTCTTATTTTGGCACATGATTGTTTCGTCATGCCACCTTTTCCTGTTATTTTCTTAATTGAATTTCCAATGGGTGATTGTTGGTGAATTATAAATTCTTTAATTTCGGAGCTTCTTGTTTTTCACACTTGTCTACTTGCATCCATCTATGGCCCTCGTCCCTCAACGTAATATTGACTACTTGTAGAGGAAAAAATTGTTCCCAACTGACATGCTATTTGCATTCTCACTTTTCCCCCTTTCTCCCCTTGTTCAGGAAGCATCAACGAGAGCAAAAGAAATTTTTGGTAAGATTGTAATACCGTAGGACAGTACAACTATGTATTTGTTAATTTTTTATTTTCAGTGTCAAATTGAGCACTTCATTTGTTATAGATACTGTGATGAATATTTATATCAAGACCATGGTTGAAGATGATGACAAAGAAGTAGTTGCTCAAGCATGTACAAGCATGGCTGACATTGTCAAGGACTATGGTTATGTTACAGTAGAACCTTGTAAGTTTTGATATTAAGTTTCAGTCTTTCAGATTATTGTGAAATGGATTCTTACTCAATCCTCGTATCCGACTCATGGTACTCTGTTATGGTCTAAACATTAGATATGCCTCGGCTAATTGATGCAACATTAGTTCTGCTCGGTGAGGAATCTGCTTGTCAGCAAGTTGAATCCGATGGTGACATAGACGAGGACGATTCTGAACATGACGAAGTACTTATGGATGCAGTGTCTGATCTGCTTCCTGCATTTGCAAAGGCCATGGGTTCTTACTTTGCACCTATTTTTGCAAAGCTATTTGAACCATTGATGAAATTTTCAGTGAGTTAGCTACTGGGCTCGTAGTATTTCAAGATGTACGTGATAGTAATCTATTAACTGTTGCCCCATTTTCCATCTTGTTCATTCAGAGAGCCTCGCGACCTCCTCAAGATCGAACTATGGTGGTTGCCTGTCTTGCTGAAGTAGCTCAGGACATGGGTGCTCCAATTGCTGCCTATGTCGATGTAACTATTCATTACCTCAGATCTTTTCATTTTTGCCCTTTATACTGTGGAGTGATTATCATGTAAATGGTTGAGGACATTTCGAGTGACTTGTTACTACTGTGATGCACAACTTTCAGAGAGTAATGCCTTTGGTTCTCAAAGAATTGGCATCATCAGAGGCAACTAATAGAAGGAATGCTGCATTTTGTGTTGGAGAGTTCTGCAAGAATGGGGGCGAGTCTACTTTGAAGTATCCTTGTCCATGCAATTATATTTGTTTATTTACTTTCATTTCCATTAATATCTTCTATATCATTTCAATGGTATTAGAACTGTTGTGTGGCCTGCCCGGGAATCTAATATTGTACTGAATCATACATATATTTTCACAGTTAACTTTTCGATTTGAACTTTGCATTCATCTACACCCTTTTTCTTAATCAATATCAGATATTATAATGCTATATTTCAAGGTCTCTACCCACTATTTGGGGACTCTGAGCCAGACAATGCTGTTAGGGATAATGCAGCTGGTGCAGTCGCAAGAATGATAATGGTGCACCCTGAAGCCGTCCCATTGAATCAGGTTACCCCCCTCCCCCAATGTTTAGTTCCTGTTACTTTTTAAGATCCCGGTTTTTACTGTTTTATTTTGATTTTGTTATCTAGGTCCTCGAAGTATTTTTGAAAGCTCTACCTTTAAAAGAAGATCACGAGGAGTCCATGTCCGTCTATGGTTGTGTCACTACTCTTGTTTTGTCATCTAATCCTCAGGTATTTATTCTGTTGGTATTTAGCATGAATTTTTCATTTTTCTCCCTTTTAGGAAAAAATTTATTATGAAGGCATGATTCTGTTGTGGGAAATAATCCAGGAATTTAGACACCCCCACCCTATTACGTTGTAAAGATAAAGGGGAAATTAACATTTGATTCTGTGAATGTTACCGGAATACCTTCCATTGTTGAATTGCCATTATATATAGACCATCCCCAAACAGAAAAATCGGGATCCAAAAGTGACGGGTGAAAAGATATTCCTTTTCGTTGTAATTTTACCAACATTTACCCTCTCCAAGTATCCAACATATGGGAAGTGTTGATAAACCTTTTTTACTTGATCTATACTACACGAACCAAATCAATATTTGTATTGGAATGATGAAAACATAACAAAATGGGGAAGGAATTCAAGCACTTAATTGTTCCTTGACGCCTAATTGTGAAAGTTAAGAGAGGGATGAAACATGGAAGTGAGGAAAAGAGAGAAGTAATTTTTGGAGCGATGATCAAATAAGAAAGGAAAAAATGACAAAGATCCAACGGTGTTTGTGAAAAATCTGGATGCTTATAATTCTGCTAATTTGTGTGCCAATCACAGATCCTTTCTCTTGCTCCGGAGTTGGTTAAAATATTTGCTCATGTCGTGGCATCTCCAATCGAAACGTCGGAAGTTAAAGCTCAAGTAGGCAGAGCTTTCTCACATCTACTTTCACTCTATGGCCAACAAATGCAACCATTCTTGAGCGGTCTCCCACCTGCTCAAGCAAATGCCTTAGCTGCATATGCCCCAAAAAGCTGACAATTGATTGAGATAGCGTTTCCTCTTCCTCCTTCAACTTGTTCTTTCAACAAGCTTTCTTTCCCATATAGGTGAATGAACTCTGTAAGATGAGAAGGTTCCCTACCAGGTATGTTCAAATATCTCCATCTCGCTTTGATTCTCGATTTCCACAAGCTTTTAGGCCGTTCCTCTTACAGTAAAGTCGATGCTCTTTCATACAGATCGCTCGTTGGCTCTCGGGGTGCCATTTTCCTTCTCCTCATGGAGACAGTACCGGTTTTTGTTTCGACCCATTTGTTTTTACAGTATGTTCTCTATTATATTTTTTCCCTCCATAGTTCGAATAATTTATTTCCATAGTCTGTTCTTCACTGTTTATTGGGTGTGAAGTGGCTTAGCAAAAAGGGCTTTTTTTTTTTTTTTTTTTTCTTTTGGTGGATGTAAATTTTGCAATGCATCCAGAGTCATAGTAAAAGGTTGGTCTAGTCTATCACTTGAATTTATTCTTTTTTGTGCTTAAGGAATGTTTACATTGAGTTATTAAAGAAAATATATGGTTGTGCTTGTATAACTTATCTTATACCAGAATTCTTGGTTTTCTATGAAATTTGTATTGTGTTTTTTAACTGAAGCCAGCATTTTTTTGAAGAACATGGTTTCATTATCACATCAAATAGAAGACATTGATCCTACATTATTTATTATCTAATTCTAATTCTTTGAAAAATTTTACTTTCACTAGATGTAATTTATACATATAGACTTGTCAAACTGTCAAGTGGGCTTATGTGGAAGGATGTTATTTTAATGTAGACCTTATCTTTATTGAGCATTTCAAAATGGAGTTGTTAATAAACAATTCATTGAGGAGTAGAAACCTCTATTATTGTTATTATTTTCTAGAGACCAACAATTAGATTGATGTGGTTTTTATTTAGATAATTTAGAGTAGCACAAACCATTTAAATATTATTTTGATTCCAATGCTTTCGACTTTGGTTGGTTTTGGTTATTTATTTTGGTCTTTTGTTCGTTATATATTTTCAAAATGATTATTTTGGTACTTGTATTTTTTAAAAGTGATGAAATTAGTCTTTTTATTTGCATTGTTATCTCTTTTTAAGTATAATTTTAGTATGACACTATATTCACTAATTTTTTTGAATTATAATCATAAATTTGTATTAATGAATTTCCATTGTGTATACAAATTTATAAATAGAGACTAACATATATGTTTTGAAAATACAAATACTAAAACAGAACCAGAATTAAAAATATATGACCTAAAATTATTGCTTAAAAAAAAAAAAAAGTTAAAAATCAACGTTTTGAAAGTAAATAGGCTGGAATGATTATTTTTTCCTGAAAAAGATGTCAATTGGCAAATTATAAATTTAGTGCTGCCTAATAACCTCACGTCGTCTTTTAAGATTTTATAAAATAATTATGTCTATAACCTCAATTCGGCATTAAAAAGATTTCAAGAAATGATTTGGAATCATGCGATTCGAAATCGGAAAAAATAATTTTAAATTCTTGATGGTGTGTTTTGGAATGAGAATAGTATATAGTTAATGTAATTAAATTTTGTTTGTTTGGATGTTTACAGAAAAGAATAATAAATTTACTAATGTAGATTTTAGGTCTTAATTTATTTGTTAAAAATTAAAAAATAACAAAGTTAAATAAGTAGTCTGGCTTAGAATACAATTTCATGTGATAACAAATCAAAAATACAATTTGAAATCATCTAAAATCTTCAAATGATTATATTTCATGCGAAAATAAATCAGTACCTATTTAGTCAACTCAGTATTAAATATCCATTCGTTGATAAAGTATGAAAAATATTAATAAATAAATTTATTTAAAAATGATTAAATATTTATTTTTTATTTTTATAATATTTCTAGAAATATTCAGTCTCAAATAGGGGAGCCTGTAAAGTCTGAGAAAATTTTGGGAGTCAAAATTACTGTCGAAATTCATATGATTTTGAATGTCAACGTACTAAATCGACTTACCATTGTTTCCTCACTAATTTCTGACGTGAGTACAGAATAGACAAGGAGCATAATTTGGTTGGCAAACGAGACTCCAGGGCATATTCTTCGACCACTCCCAAATGGTATCAATTGTGGACTCTGTCCATTAACATCAAAATCCTTTTGACTAGTCAAAAATCTCTTTGGCCGAAATTCATATTTACGCATATCGAGACTTAGAACTTTAAATATGCAAATTAAATAAATTTAGACCAAATTAATTGCAAGCGACAAGTAACTCGATAGAGAAACCAAAGCATTTCCATGGTTTCTTTATAACAGATCTAAAATTTCAAAATAGAAATTATAATTTATGCGAAATGAAAATCATAACATTTGGAAGGACGGAAGGATGATAAGTCAAATACAGAAACAATATAGTACGGAATTCGTATGCATGGTTAAATTTTAATTTCTTGAGGACGAGGGTATAATCCTCCTCGTAAAAAATCAAAAATCAAAAAAATGTGGAGGATAAAGATTACGATCAAACGCTCCCTCCATGAATCGCCTCGGTCGGACTGATCACAGCAACGATTGCTGCGACGGAGCTTGATAATCTTGCATCAGTTTCTCGGAAGAACAAAAAGCCCTACCACAGATTTCTTCTTTCTTTCTTTTTTTTTTTTTTTGATGTTCAATATCTAGATAGGGCGTAGGTATGGATCCAGAGCAAACGTTTATTCGAGTTCAAGAGCGGTTTTCCCAGATGCTGACTCCCAAAGTCAGAGCCACTCTGGAGTATATGAACCTCTGTATAGCCATTACCTTGTTCTGTATTCTCGTCGTCATGCACGCAAACTACGTTCAGCAGGTTCTCCGCAAAGCACGATTCTTGTTGCAATTCAATTATACGTCTTTTATTTTTCATAAATTTGGGATGATTTTCGTCGTAAGTTGTAGGGTTCCCCAGCTGGTTAGGTTGAATTTATAAAGGTCTTGGTTAATTTCGAATTGAGTGACACTAGTCTGTTTTTTTTTTTTTCCCCTTAACACTTGCGAGAAGCCTTCTTTTTCTGTTTCCGGAAATGGGTTGCAGTCTTTTAGAATTAAGATGTTGAAGTAGGAAGGTCATAATCTGGTAGTACGGGTTTCCAGAATGCTTGAAGTTAATACAGTTTGGGTATCTAGTTGAACTCTTCATTTTTTGTGCTTTTCGCATAACATAGAATGGGTAGATGAGCATGTGTAATAGAACAGGTTATGTTGGGTTTTTTATTTTTTTCTCTGTTATAATTGTAGTTATAGTTATTGGCACCTGGCAAGCTGCTGTGTGTAGTAGTGTTGTTCGAGTCTAGTGTCGTTGATCATGTTAAAGAAGCACCTTCATGGATAGTAAAGTTACTAAACGGAATTCCTTTAAGGACATTGTCTTATGTAGCCTCTCCATATCCATGTTAATTATTGTTTTAGAGCATTTCTTGTTATGTGTGGACTAAAAGCTTAGTTCTTTAGTTTTTATGTTGTGTTAATTAAGCTTTGTTCTTTCTCGAAGCCTGGTTGTTCAAGTGAGCTCTCTAGAGTTGAGACAACAGATGCACAACTTATTCAAATTAAGGTAAATATTGTCTCCAAGTAGTAAAACTTTGAACTGATTGTTGCTTATGTTGATCAATGCTTTCCGATAGAGCGAGGATATTGTGGACCAATGATATCGTGGTTTTTCTTTGGAGGTGTTGGCTTGACAGAAATCAGAGGAATTTCCCAGATCATATAATTCTGTTAAATATTTTTGCTATTTAGTTTTGTTATCTCTAAGTTGTATACTATATCTAAAGCTTTTTGTAACTGTGATACTTTTCTGATTTCTGCCTATTAGTATCCCTTTTTGTTTGTCCCATTGGTTGTTTTTGTGATTCCCCATTCCCCCTCTGTATTACTTTCTTAAATGATAAGGTTTAAGTTTCTGCAAAAAATGTTTTCTTTTGCCGAAACTAATTTGTTATTTTTTGCTTAAGAAATTTCTTTTCATTTTTTATGCTCTTTAAATTTTTAACCATCTCCTTGATTAGCAAATAAACATAAAAATAGAAATATTTAATCTTATATAATAATGGGATCTTTCAAAAATATATATCTAGACTAGTCCTAATAATTGTTTCCTGATCATGTTATATTTTCATGTTTGTTCCTTAGAGTCGAATGAAGTTTTATATCTTCTCAGTAGAAAAGCCCGATTCTCTTTTCACTATGATTGATTGTCAAAAACGGAAAGGCTCAATTGTTACACTTTCTTTTGTTTATGTACTTGGATTTATACTATTGCTTTATAGCATCTACTTCAGTGTATAAAGCTAAATTTTTGTCATTTTCCATTAGATAACTACTGCAGGCCTGTGGTCACAAAATGACTCTGAACTTAATATTGAAGATGCCCCTGGAGGATTAACTGTAAGAGAGAGTTTGGAAGTTGCAAATGACGGAGATGAATTGACATTTTTGGCTGCAAAATTTTGGTTAAACTGGTTTGGTTCAGGTGCTAGAAGGGGTAAGTTGGCACCAAAGCTCTGGAAATCAGATACAGAAATTATAGAACATCAAGGAGAGAGTACTGGCGTGGATCAATGCTCAAAATCTGCAGTCGATGACACAGTCATCAAACTTGACAAAGAGGAGCTCCCCATTAGTTTCTTGGTATCAGTCAAGGAGACTTTTAAGGCAGCAATTGTTCACTTTGGTAGAAGGTGGAACCGACGAATTTTATTTATCTATAGACATACAAAGCAGATACTGACCAACTTGTGGAAGCTATCTGTGAGTAAATTATTAATGACATTACTTTAATTGCAAGATTCAAGCATGCTCCTTTATTGATCAAGTACTTACTTTTAGTTTTAGTATTCTATTAAGTTAGCTATTCTACTGCTGTAATGTACCATCAAGAAGCTCAAATAAGATCTTTCCTTTTCATTTTAGATTTTTTTCAGACAAAATTCATGAATAAAACATTCCACCATGTGCTAGTAAATAAACCTTTAGATTATAGTTTGGAGATTCTATGTGTGGTTGGTTCTCTTCTCATTGAGCTCATGTGTTCTTTAAATTATTGACCTTCAAATTTGTGGCCTTATATCAGGTGATGCTTGATGCTGTAGTGAATATGATGTAATCCTTAGGTTATTGACCTTAGAGCTTTTAGTACTCTTTAGTTAATGAGAGCTATTATTTTCCATCACGGCTTTCAATCTTATCTTCGTATTTGTTTGTTTCCTGTGCTCTTAGTGAAATGTTTCCTATAAAGAAACTACGTAAGAACACATTGTTGTTTGCCTTATTGCTGGTTCAGAATGTTGCAGGAATTCATTTAGATCTTGATGTCTCTAAGTGGTCGCAGATTCTTCATTTGGACAGGCTTCAGTCGGCTGCAGGTAGATAATCTGCTTTCTTTTTCTCACTGCATGCAAGTGTTACCGTGATGATGTGATAACCTGTAGGCTGTCTTTTGATGTTGACATAGAAAAATTTCTTAGAGAATCAGCCTTGTATTTTGACATAATTGGTTTCATGACCTTGATGCTTATTATCACATTATTTGATTTTTGTGTATGGAGGATTATTTATCCCCGCTGAGACACCTTGCAAGAACTGGATTTACCATTTTCAACTTTAGAGGAAGATAGATGGTCCACTAGCCTTAATAAGCCGTAAATAAAATTCCGAGTGCTTCTGGTTATGATGTTCCTCTTTCTATTGCTCCAATGCAAACCTTTCTTTCAATAAATGTGCTAACAATTTACAACGAGGCTTTACTGGTTACTTTATATTATATAACATTGCATGAGCTCATGTTCTTGCAAAAGTAAATAAATTCACTGTTGCCAGTGGATGAAAGAAACGAAATATGATACTTATTCGATTCAGATGTTCATGCCCTTGGTTTTGCAAGTATATTTTTCTTTATTAATTGATGTGAAGGTCGCTTGTTATGGTTGTAAGATGTGTTTTTCCCTTCAGTGCAATGGCTCGTGAGAAGAAGTAAAAGTTTTGAACCAACATACTTGTATACTAGAGAAAAGGTAATTTATTTTTATTGTTCATCTATTTTTGTTATGATAACTTCTTCTCAATTACTTCTGCTTTCTGTTCTGAAACTGTAATTTTCACTTATACTGAATTAATCTTGGTTGTAAGTGTTTTTAACCGAATGCTTTTCAAGTTGCTTTTATTCTATTTTTTGCAATAAGGTGGTTCATATGCTGCAGGGATATTTTTTATTACCAGAAGGAGCTAAGTCTAGGCATAATATCCAAACAGTTAATGTAAGCATACCAGCCCAACATTCATGCTTTGGAAACAGGTATAATAATTGATTCGGTGAATCTAATTTTTGAACGTGGAATGTTATTGTTATTGGTTTCTCTAGAAACTCAGTTTGTTTTTTCAGAGAAGAAGTTTATGGAAGATTTTTACTTCATTGATTTTTTTACTTGTTCCTTGTACTTACAAGGGTAGAGTTCCATAATGGTCCCTTTCTTCAAGAAAGCCATGTGTATAGCTTTTGACCTCTCCTGATCAAAGGAGAAATAAGAAAGGTGAGTAGGACGAAGAGGCATAGCTTCCTGATATACAAAAGGTTGCTACTCATTTGGACATGCATTTTTTCTTTTCAAAAAGCAAAATAATATTGTTTGCTCAATTATTTCCAAATTTGATTTGAATTAGTTATTTTTTTGTTAGATGTAAAAGAGGGCAACTAGATTTAAGGATGATTTGGGATGCTCCCACTCTTGAAACTAAGAAGATGCCAAAAGGAAAAGATCCCAATGGACGTAAAAAAGAAAAGAAAAGAGAGAATAATTAAAAAAAAAACCGATGAGATAAAGAGCTTAGCTAGAGGCTAAGAAACAAGGTAAAAAATTCTTGAGTCTCCCTCGAGACACCAACGAAATTCTTGGTTCTTCTCAAGCCATAATCTTCAACATATAGCCTTGATGGGCCTAATTGTGGCTTTGTCAACATGCCCAGTCAAAGGTTGGGAAACAGCGTCTTGGATATTGGAAGGAGGGGGGACATCAACTCAAGTGAAATAGTTCCGGAAGCAAACTTAAAAATTTGTGGCTTTTTGCATCTTTGTAATTACACCGTTGAGGAAAGATTGAGACTTGAGAGGGATAAATTTGGGTTTCATTTCTGAGTTCTATCTGACGTAACCTTTCCTTCATAGGTTCATGTATCTTGGTTGTACCTTTCCATGTCTTAGTAAAATTGTTGTCTCATTTCCAAACTAATAATTGAAGATCTAATCAGGTTTACTGTAACTTTTTAAAATATGTATTTTGCAGAAAAATAATTATATTGTTGTTGTCATTGTCTGCCATCATCATTATGATAATCATTATTTTTGGCAGATGGCAGCAACTCCTCATAAACAGATTTGTTGGGTATGATACCATCTTGATGAATAGTTTACTGACGTTTCCTGGTCAAGGTAATATATTTATCTGTATGTAGTTACCATGTTATGGTGGAAAATGTTTTAAGCGTGCTTTGCATATGTTTTTCTTGGAATCACTCGGATTCTTTTTTCCCTTCTGCATCTTTAATTGGCATCTTATTGGCTTATTAAGGGTTCGTTTGGTAATGTTCCTATTTCTTGTTTATCGTTTCCAATTTCATTAAGAAACCTAAGCATTTTGCAACTAATTATGTTTTTTATTTCTATTTTTTGAAAACATTCAATGTATAGAAATTTTGGGAACCATCAGAACAAGTTTCATGTTTCCATCTCCGATTTGTTATAAAACATAAATATAAATATTGTTCGACTATCATTGAATTCATGAGTGCTTGGGACTATGCAATAAGAAACAAACAAAAAACGGAAAGGTTACCAAACGGGCTCTAAGTTTTCTTTGAGTGATCGGTTTAGTGCATATCTTTCAACTATAGTATCTCTGATTAATCCTGTAAATGATTCTTTTAGAATTGATTATGATTTTATTTATAAGTTCGTTTGTTTTTGTTTGTAACCTGTAATGAGTGTCCAACCCCCATATTTGAATTTTGTTTTATAAAAAAACCTTTAATGAGTGCACAACTCTAGTTCATTTTCATAAAACAAAATCTTCAATTAATGGAATTTCTTGGAACCCATCTCCTGTACGCTTTCTTCATTTTAGATGTCTCTGTACTCTTGTTCAATGTGAAGAATGTATACTGTATTGTATCTTTTGCTTTAGGAGGATGTATATCTTTTATTACATTTTCAGCTAAGCTGAAATTTGCTTCAGGCTATCTTTACAATTACCAAACGAAGGAGTTTTACAATCTTAGTTATGCATTTGAGCCGCCAGATGGCCCTGCAAGATTTGGAGGTTCGTCGAATAATCATTTTTCTTTTACTGCATACCAATTTGGAGATATGGGAGGTCTTGTAGTCCTAACTAGTGGTATTAGAGTCATATTCTTGCACTGTGGATTAGATCCTTGAATGTTAACAAAAGTGGTTCTTTGTGAGCTTCTGCCTTTGTCTGGGCTTTACAAATTGTAATATGCCTGGTCACCTCGAGATAGTTTGCTTTACCTCAAGTGCATTGAGTGTTCTGATACTATTAGCTCCTCACCTCTATCAAGAAGATAATTTATACAGTTGGTTGCCAAGGTGCAAAGATGAAAGTTCTCCTTACTGAACACCGCTATTAATGAATCGTTTTGTAAATACCAGTGGAGTATAATTGCTGTAATGAACAGGCACATTTTTCTATTTCACCATAAACTTGATTCATTACCGTGTGGATTATCCTTTGCCTAATTTTGGTACTGATTTGTCCTGCCAGAATTTTAGATAATTAGTTTAAATTTTAATGAGTCCATTCTGCTGCTGGGAATTTTCTCCTGGCTATTTAAAATGCTTCTGTATTATTATTATTGTTATTACTATTATTTGATAATTTTTTTTAGATAAATAAAATGTCTGTATTAGAGTTTAGTTATTTCCATTAGGTCATTTCCTTAATAATCTGTGTTAAGACATACAGTTTTTGGACTATGATATCTGCCTTGACAAGTACCGTTCTCTCGCCTTGTTTCCATGCAGACTACTTCGTAACCAAGTGTGGTGTGCTCATGATGTCACTCTTTGTTTTCTTCACTACCACTATGTCGGTGTCATTTACATTGAGGGAGACGCAGGCTCGCATGTTGAAGTTTACAGGTTCCTTTCTTTCATTTGCTCTATGAAAGTATAGTTTTTTCATTTTAAAAAAGGTTTACAGGTTCCTCAATATTACTTTTCCACCGGTGGCCTTGTACATCATTATAGCTTCATGTGTGGCATGCTAGAATGCACGCCTACATTTTATTCAGAGAGCTAGCCCCTCTTTCTTCTTCTGTCTACTGCTCATTTATGAGCCTCAATATTCTTATGTTACCACACTGGTTTGGCAAGTATGGTAGAAGTTACCAGTGTGCTAGAAATGCATGAAGTCAGTAGACTTTCTCATCTCATGGTGCCATATGCAGAGTTACTGATAATAAATATTTATATTATGAAAGAGAAATTAAATGTTCTTAGTGACTCCATTTAATTTGATAAGTAGGGTCAATGGAAAATGATGGTTTTAGATTAATTTTTTGGTCGAGAACTTGGGTTGTATCAAAATGTTCTTTAATTGCCCGAAGTAAAGTGGTTGATCAAGTGGAATTCTGCAGTGGGTCATTTTTATTTTAATTTTTTAGTGGAATTCTGCAGTGGGTCATTTTTATTTTTATTTTTTAGTTCAACAACATGTGAGGGAGGGTGAAGATTCGAATATTCGACTTTTAGATAAAAGATATATACCTTAACCAGTTGATCTATTTTCAAGATGCCCAACCGGTCACATCTTAAATATTTCTCATAGCCAAGAATTTTTAAATTAGTTTCTCCATGGCTTCTGAGATGTCTGATCTGTTTCCAATGTCGATGGATATATCCATCCATCCTTAGAGTTCAGGAAGGCTGCATAACTTTTCTTGAAATATAATGGGGTTCGACTTGTTTTTAATTACTGCAGTGCAGCTTCAACACCATGCTCGGCATCAACTTCCAACGTTTCAGTTGATCTTTGTGCACGTAATTGAGTCACTTGTCTTTGTTCCAGTAAGCATTCCAGATTTTTTTCTTTACTGCTGATTGTATTTCTAGTTTTTTACCATTTGGTGGTCCATATTGTCTGACAACTCTGTTACCGGGTCCCTTTTTATGATGCAGTTAAGCACATGTGTGTCAATCCTCTTTTTTTTGTTTGGACCCCTCTATGCATTCTGCGTCTGTGGGTACGGAGGGGACTCTCGCCCCCCCTCCTTTCATAAATGGAATTCATCTGTCAGCTGAGGGAGCTAGTCCTCTGTTATCACAATAAAAATGGAATATCAAAACATTCAAAACTTCCATTTTTTTCTTTGGTTGTGCTGACCTTCTAGTTGTTTCGTTACATTTTTCCCTGCTTTTTTCTATTGACCACTCTTCATGAGTTCATAAATAATCTATCGCTTCATTTGCAGATTATGATCGGTATACTATTTTTCCTGTTTGAGTTTTATGATGATCAGCTCTTGGCATTCATGGTCTTGATCCTGGTGTGGTTAAGTGAATTATTTACACTCATAAGGTCTCTCTCTCTCTCTCTCTCTATCTCTCTCACATACACACGCACAATTTACACTAATAAGGTCTCTCTCTCTCTCAATTTACCCCTCACACCTTCCTTTGGGGTTTGTATCCTTCAACTTTTTTCTTCCTTCTCGTATTATCAATGAAAAGTTTGTTTCTTGTTAAAAAAAAAAAAATTACCCCTCACACACATACACTTTGCGGTTTTATTCTGCGTTAGCACTTGTCTTATACTGTCATCAGAACCAACAATTTTGCGTTAGAATTTATATAATACATTTGATACTGTGCACAATACATATCAATTATATTTGTAGCTTTTACGGAATCTAATATTGTTGTTTTTATTACCTGCAGTGTGCGGACTCCAATATCGATGAAGTTTTTTCCCCGCTTTTTTCTGCTCTATTTTCTAGTTTTTCATATTTATTTCTTCTCCTATGCTTATGGTATGCCACTTATCTATTAACTATCCAACAATTGGCCTTTTATCTTCTTGTTAATCAGATCCTAAATTCCTTTTTCACAAAATTTTCAGGTTTTTCATATTTGGCTCTTTCTACAACTGCCGCCTTTATGCAGCATCTGATTCTATATTTTTGGAACCGCTTTGAGGTGCACTATTTTCCATCTTCATTAAACTAAAGTACGTTTGAAAATTTCAAAGATAGTAATAATGGAACTAGTGTCTTCATAAGAGTTAAAAGTGAACTCGGGTGTTTTATATTAGCTTTATATTTCTCAGTCTGGTCTGCTATACTATTTCTCTTATGTTCATGAGCTGCGCATGGCTCAGTGTTAAGTGATCCCCCACCCCACATTTGTTGAACTAAAAGAAAAGGCTGAGTTGCTAGCAGATACTAAGCTGAACAAAGCCTATGTTGGTTTGTGAATTGGGTCTATGGTTTACTCGTTTTTGGGAGAGCCACATTAAGAAGAGTAGTTAATCCATTTACATATTTTAAGTGAGAGTTGGATCAATATTTATTTAGGCATGTAGTTGGCTTCCTGGTGTGTTTTCTTGTCACTCTATGGTTTATTGATGCGCGTTCATTACACATTTTAAATTTAGTCAACCAATTGCTTATAAATTTACCAGTCACATCCAATACAGGTACCGGCTTTGCAGAGGTTCATGCAAAACAGACGATCTCAACTACATCAACATCCTGACTTCCATATTACCTCTTCTACCATTCTTGCTTCCACATTGCATATTACAAGGTTAAACACAAGGAATCCCGGTGCACTAAATACAGATCCAAACTCTGGGACTGATTCGAGATCTGCACCCGAAACTATGCCCCCTGGACCTGGAGATATGACCGGAGAAGTTCCCCATCTTCAAGAGCAAATAGAAAATGATGGTCTTGACACAGCACGCGACACAATTCAAATTCCGGGACAAGAACTTGGGCAACCGAGGACTGCAAATTCTTTTAGTTCTCTGCTGTTTTCGATCTTGGGAGGGCGAGGGGCTACTTCTGAAGGTATTAACTCACTACGTTCGATGTTCCGAGATGGAAGGACGCATGGACAAGGTTATACACAATCACCTACTGAGGAAAACAATGAGAATCAGAACGTTCAATAGTGCTGGATTGTCATGGTTGAAAATTAATCCATAGGTGTTGATATTTTCCTAGTAGTGTATGTAAGTTGAACATTGATTCGGGGCGGGGTTGGCGGTTGGCGGTGGCGGGTAAGCAAAGGAGGAGAAAAGAAAAGAAAGGGTAGTAGGTAGAATGATATTTTATCTAATTGGCTGTGTTACATGACTGGCCTTAACTCCTATTATTGATTATAACAATGAAAAAAAGTATACTTAATGGCATTATGATGGGAGGGGATCCTATTTCTTGTGTGTATAGCAATAGCAAGGAAAAAAATTAAGTCTTTGAAAAATAGTAAAAATTGTTGACAACAATCAAGCAGAGGAAAAACACTTTTTTACCAACAAGAATTTTGTCAAACATTATGAATGGATGTCATTGGTATTATTATTATTACAATCTATCTATATTTTGTGTAAATGAATTTTTGCTACAGAGGGAAAAAAACGGCAATGTCATTATCTATTTTATTTAGATATTAATTATATATTAACTCTAAATTAAAATTAAAGATAAATTGACAAAATATGTAATTGGGTCATATGAAAACTATAAAGAATTGGACTTGACCAAATTAGAAAAAGAGACTTTGAAAGCTTTCAGAATCAGATGATAAAGGTTAAAGATTGAATCCACCATACAACACATACAACAAAAATCAAAGTTTTATTCTTCAGAACTAGATTGTTCTAATTGGCTGGTCCATTTTCCTTTTAAGAAAATTAATGTGTTATACAACTGGCCTTAATGTCACGCAGAAGTTATCATTATTATTATTTTTTCCTCATGTAAATAGGACATCAGCGAGTTAGTATTTTATATGAGGTAATACATAGCTACTTGCAAGTACATTTTGAAGCCTAAAGCTACTTGCAAATACATTTTGAAGCCTAAAGTTAGTATTAATATGAGTTGGTCGTACCTATCAATCTACAAAATTTCTATTGACAATTGAAAATCGTCTTTCCTTAGCAAATTTCTGGTTAGTCATAATTTTTTCCAAGTCGAGCCAAACGAGCTCTGATTTTAGGTGGATTACAAGCCCTTCCTCGTTCTCAATGTGTTTGAGATAAGGTCCGAACACACGTGCCTCAACAGGAGAATGTCACATATTTGTTCTTAGATTTACCCCTGACACTATTTATATAATCATCAACATATATTATTTTACCCAAAAAAAAAAAAGAAAAAGAAAATTATTTATTTACCATAATCTTCTGCAAGAAAAAGAAAACAAAGTGCAATCATGGATGTTCATCATTGCGTAAAAAGTTCCTATTCACAGTCCTTACTTCTTGATAATTCCATTTCCATTTCCATTTCCATTTATGTACCAAAAGATGGAGATTCATTGGAGACCCAATTTTCCCACTGAAAAAAAAAAATTATCTTTATCAAATCCATTCTCAACAACCACTTTCCCCTTTCCACTTTCCAGGAAGATGATGAATCGAAGAAAACGACGAAAGAAATCCACCTTTCCAGCCACCACCAACGCCAACTAGTGGAGAAAAAATGGTGGGTGCTGCAGTATTTTGACCCCTCTCTCTCCTCTCATCTTCTTCATCTTCATTTTTTATACTTTTTTTCAGATTTTCTTTGTTGCCCATCTCAATTTCAGAGTACCCAGTAAAGAATTCGAACCGAAAAGGGAGAATCATGAAGGTTTTGATTAGCTTTCTTCTCTTTTTACTCTCTGTTACTTCAGCCGCCACTTCGATCACCAACTCCACTTGCCCAATGGACCTCAATTATGTGCTCAGAATCCCATGGAATGAGACGGATTGCAGAAACCCCCTTTTCGAGGCCACTGCCGCAGCCGCCATGAATGATTCCTCTAAAATCCCTTGCTGTCAAACCCTCTTGTCCCTGTTCGGAATTGCTCTGGCCCAACACCTGAAAGAAACCTCTCTTTTCAACCTCCCAAACCTAGCAACCTCCAATTCTTGCCTCCGAGATTTCCAATCGAAGCTCTCCTCGTCCTCGCTCTCCCTCCCCGGCGATCTTGTTTCCAAGTGCTTTGATCCTTGGCAGTTTGTGATCTCTCCTGATGTCTGTGCTGGTATTCAGACGACTCGAGATTGGGTTTCGAAGCTTGGCCAGACCTCGCCGCTGGATTCTGGGTGTCGGTCAGACCTCACCGCTGCAAGTTGTGATGCGTGTCTCGCGGCTGGTTTCAAAGTTCAATCTATCTTGACTGGAATTGATGGTAACAAATCTCATTCTAGGGATTGCTTTTACTTTGCTGTTCTTTATGCTGCTGGAATTGTGAATGAGTATGGCCCTGAGGGCGACAGTGCGTTAGATTGCATTTTTAATCTGCAATTGAATACTGAAAAGGATTCGAAAAGTAAGCATGCTGCTCTTGTTTATGGCCTAACTTCTGCTGTTGTTGGAGT
Organism: Momordica charantia; assembly: GCF_013281855.1. Classification (NCBI taxonomy): domain Eukaryota; kingdom Viridiplantae; phylum Streptophyta; class Magnoliopsida; order Cucurbitales; family Cucurbitaceae; genus Momordica; species Momordica charantia. The sequence goes on from NW_028275158.1 coordinate 3,568,031, forward strand.
TTTGATCATTTTTGTTCTGTTGGGAATGTGCTTTTGGTTTTACAAATGGAAAAAATTGACTAGGAAGTCTAGTTTAGAGTTTGATGCAGAGATGGATGAACCAGGGTCTAGGCCACATGCCAGGCCAAACACTGGATCAATTTGGTTCAAGATTCAGGAGCTAGACAAGGCAACTGATAATTTTTCTCCAAAAAACTTCATTGGGAGAGGTGGGTTTGGCTTAGTTTACAAAGGGACATTACCTGATGGAAGTGTGGTGGCAGTAAAGAAAGTAATTGAATCAGATTTTCAAGGCAATGCAGAGTTTTGCAATGAGGTTGAAATAATCAGTAATTTGAAGCATAGAAATCTTGTTCCACTTAGAGGGTGTTGTGTGATTGATGGGGATGACTGTTATGACGAGAGAGGAAGTGAGAGATACCTTGTTTACGATTACATGCCGAATGGAAATCTTGACGACCATTTGTTCCATACACTATTTGATCAAGTTGGAACTGTGAAGAAACGATTGACATGGCCTCAAAGGAAGAACATTATCTTGGATGTGGCAAAAGGCCTAGCTTATCTGCACTATGGGGTGAAACCCGCGATATATCACAGAGATATCAAGGCGACGAACATATTGCTAGATGCAGATATGAGAGCAAGAGTGGCAGATTTCGGGCTCGCCAAACAGAGCAGGGAAGGACAGTCTCATCTAACAACTAGAGTTGCAGGTACTCATGGGTATTTAGCCCCTGAATACGCACTTTACGGACAACTAACTGAGAAGAGCGATGTTTATAGTTTCGGGGTCGTTGTTTTGGAGATAATGTGTGGGAGAAAAGCTCTTGATTTCTCTTTGTCGTCATCCCCTCGTGCGTTCCTGATCACAGATTGGGCTTGGTCTTTGGTGAAAGCTGGAAAAATAGGGGAGACCCTTGATCCTTCTTTGGTGAAAGATGGAGGAGACTCATCTAATTCAAATCCTAAAGCAATCATGGAAAGATTTGTTGCAGTAGGAATTTTATGTTCTCATGTGATGGTGGCTTTACGGCCCACCATTTTGGACGCTCTGAAAATGTTGGAAGGTGACATAGAAGTTCCCCAAATTTCTGATCGGCCAGTGCCTTATGGGCATCCTTCAGTTTTTGGCGATGGCAGCAACTTCAGCATATCGCCCGCGTTGAGCGGGCCTCAATTGCATAGCGGCGACATGCTCAGGTGACAACAAGACCAAACACCTTCAGTATCAAACAACATGAAAGACATCAAACTCAATTAGGCGAAATCGTTCTGACAGTAGATTATGTTCCATGTAGCAACTCAAAATGAAGGCTGGAAATTGAGATAATCCGATGTAGTTCGTAAGCGTTTTCCAAGCCAGAAAGAAATGACATCTACTGCAAAATGGGAGTCTAATTGCAGAAGAGAACCTGAGAAATTGAAACAGGTGAGGCCAAAAACTTAAGACTACATACATTAAGAAATGGAATTATTGAGGAAAAACAGATGCCTCAGATTTTGAATCTCTCTCTTGAGTCTGTAAATAATGTATCATTAGGCATACTTTTGGTTCTTAAATGTTATTGATTTATAGAAAGTATAAAGATGCACAATTTTCCTGTCTCTCATTTTCCCTTTTCAATGGTAAGGGAAATTGGATATCTTCATCATAGTAAAGGTACTGATGCTATTGCTCTATATAGAAGCAATCAAGAAAACAAGTTTAAAAACAATAGGTTTTTTTTTTGGAGGATAAAAATAATAAGTAAAGGGCCTCATTTCTCAATTAATCAAGATAAACATTATTGTATTTAATAATTATTTTTAAAAAGTAGAAGCATTGATAACTATTTCTGATTTCTAATTTTCTAAAATTTTAAATAAAAAAAGTAAGTATTATATGAAAATTAAAATTCCTATATTTTTATGTTATATTTAATTTTTGATATTTATTATACATTTTATAAGTAAAAGACAATGCAATAATATTATTATCTATATTTTGAAAAAATTGAAATCAGGAACAAGAAATTTGACTTTTTTTGTTTCTAAAATTTCTACATATTTAAAAAAACAAAAATCTTAAAGATTGAAAAATGACTCAAAAATAAACTTTGTAAGGTGGCATGGGTGACAGATCTTTGTTTTGAGTGAGCTTTTTCAGGATGGATTTTGTATAAACTGCCATTAATAAAGCATTATGTGGTGCAACTGAAAATCATGAAGCAAAGTTTCAAACAAAAATAAACAAAGCATTCTTCTGTTGAAAACACCAACTTCCATAAGAGAATTCAAAGTGGGACTCCAATACATATCCTGATCATGATGAGCATAATAATTTGCCAATCCCACCAACAACAATGCTACTGATACAGAATTTCCACATAATTTCAATAAGATTTGTATTACATGAGATATGATGGCAAGATGGAAATTTCTAACCAAAGGTTTTCTAATGGAAATTATCAGAAGAAAATTCTCACAAATTTCAATGTAGAATAGTTAAGTCATTACTAAAATACAAAGCCAGCTGACGCCATGCATGTCTTGATCAAAATTGCCAACTTTTTCCATTAAGTTGGTTTTTTAAATACTAGAGAAGGGTTTGAGATAAAAGGATAAAATAACTCTTCCAAGAAAATTGGTGGGAGAATAATGTCATCACTGCATTATCAGCCTACTGAAGAATGGGTCAATCTGGTACCCAAGTTAATTCTAAGAAGGCTAACTAACTTGTGGTAGTAGGAGCTGCTGAATTGAAAAGCAGAATCCTCCCATCGATCTAATTTGGTAGAACTTAAATTATCTCATTAGGCCACATTAAATTATCATAACTCTGCCTTTGATTCCAGATCTTCATCACTAGACTTCTTAATCGCAGAATTGTCGACTTGATCGGTTAATATGTCGGGTGTTTTAGGATTTACATCACCTAATATTTTAGCTGTGAATGCTCTGGCCTCCAAATCAAGATCTGGCCATTCAGGGACGATTCGTTTGGCACCCTGAAAAATGCAGTTAAGTTAAATGATAGAAGCCGATGAAAAAGCATTTAAGGAAAAAAAAAGTGATTCTGATTCTTAAGATACAGAATGAGTTGAAGGAAGGGTACAGCAATCCGACCTGAAGCTTTGGTTCTTTGGTCATGGGGTTGTTACATAGATCAATGGTTTTCGCCTTGGATTTTGTGGCATTACCACACCATGACTCACACCAGAGCCACTCTTGTGGCAGAGAAAAAATAGGCACAGTATGCTGAGCGTAGTTCGGGAGATCCTGAAAACAAGCAAAATATAAGTCAGAGTTGCAAGTTTCATGTCAGCAAATTCAGATCATAATAACATTTTGGGTTTCCTCAAAACTCAAAAGTATGAACCTATGGTATATTCAGTGATCAAACCTACCAGGGAAATGTTTAAAGCTCAGAAAGGTTTCTTATATTGCAAGTCTTCGAATTTTTCTTATGATATTCCTTATAGTAAATGAGATGAAGTTATAAATTCAGAGCACTAATATGGAGTGGTGTAACGATATAGCAACATTCTCCAAAGAAATTGGCATATTGTTACTCTACATATACGCAGAATAATGGATTAGTTTGAACATTTCTACGGAGCTATTTGCAATTGCATAGTCATCTTTCCTATTCCTTGAGGTTAGGGTAAAGATAGTATACTGATAATATACGGACATGGGATATTGATTGTTGGCTCACAAACATGATCTCATGCTAAGGAGGTATCACATGGCACAATGGTGAATGGTAATGCACCACAAGATGAGGACAAAATAAGGCATCAAACGAGGTAAAGTTTACTTGCCTGATCCAAATTGGATAAACTATTTGGATCCTTGCTTAGAGATTCATAGAAAACTCTTAGATTATCTCCTGCTGCTGTTTCTCGAAATTTCTTTAAATCAACAACGTATAAAGCACTGTAGGAAATATAAAATAAAACATTAGTAGGTGCATCAAATTATTAGTAAATCCCAGCTATTTGGCAATTTTCATAAATTTATGAAATTAAACTTCTACGAGGAGGCCCTTAAAATGGCAGTCCATTGGCAAGGACTTGGAGTCTTTTGGTCACACCGGCTTGGGATCGCTTAGAGATCTCAAGTTCAAACCTTCAGATAAGTTTAATACCAAAAATCCTTAATATCTCTCAGGTACGGGCATTGGGGTGGGCGCAGGTGCCCGAGTCCCAAGATATACATAATTAGAGACTACAGCCACACAGCAAATGGAGGCAAACTTGAGTGTTTCAAGTTTCAACATAGCATGAATTTTAGTTGAAACTACATACCATGCTCAACAAGAAGAAAGCAATTACTGCTTTTTTCATAAGAGCATCTTCAGTCCTTTACTCGAATTAAACTAGGAGTTTCAAGCCAGTCAAACCAGCATTCTTTCAAGTCTTAATAATGTCACTCAATTAATAATACAAAATTTTTGAAGGGTAAAGGCTTAAATCAACTTACCAAACCAGCATTCTGTTAAAAAAAATATATTATTAATACGATAATTAAACTTGAATAATAAAGTACGAAAGAAAGGATTACTACACCCAAATGATCTAGGCAAGAAGGCAAAAAAAGTGTGAAGCATGCTGAAATGAAAATGCAATATAAAAAGAGGGGGATGCTTTTTAAGAGATTGTTTGAAAAGGACATCCCGACCAAAAGTTATTAGGCCATTTCCTTCCTTGGTAAAAAGGAAATACAAAAATTCAGAAAGGTCATTTACAATTACTTTAGCGTTGAAAGTTCATAGGCATTTGATAGAGTCCAGAGCTCTATTATTTAAATAACAGAAGAGAATTACAGGTTGAGGGAGATTTCGAGAGCTCCCTATCCTCTCCCATACCACTCACAAGCAATAGCCAAAAAGATACCCCACCCTTCTAAACAGCAGATTATATAACCAACCCCACTATTCCCTACTCAATGTCAAAAATGCCCTCTAACTAACTCGGGCCCACAAATTCACTTTCCCTCTATTACCCTTCTTCCTCGCATATGTCCTAACGATCGGGGGTCTATCAACATTAAACCCAACTCTTATCCCAAGCCTCGTCAATCGTCCTAACTTCATAAAATAAGCAACTATTCAGGGTGGGGGAAGCAAAGATATAGAAGAACATCAAAAAATAGAGGGAGGCATAATTAGAGCCAAAGGTACCCCTACAGAGAGCAACGGGCAAAAGGTTAATTACTCTTTATGAACATAATGAGCACATAAGTTAGGGTCTAGGTATCACGGTTACGATCTTTTGAAGCTAGAACTTATATGGAAATGACATCAGTGAAATTCATGAATGTGGATGTGCATTTCAACTGGAAGTTCAATCGTCAATTCGACGTAACACAACAGCCTCTACCTTATATGGTATGCTTTTCCACGTAGATGTTCTTTCCAGAATCCCTGTCCATGAAAAGGGAAATAGTGAGTACATTGTGATACCAAAAAACAGGTTTATACAACTGATATCATCCAGATTGCACCAACAAAAAGCACTTTTGATGGTTCCCAATTTATTAACCAATCAATTACTGAAAATAATTGAATAATTTAGCTATGAGCTTCCAAACATCAAATTTATTGAATACCCAACTCCATTGCAGATCTAAATGTCTATAAATAGATTTCGAATATAATTTTGGACAGTATGCAACAAAAAGAGTATCAGTTAGATAAGAAACACAGAAAGAATATCAGTGGAGCTCTTGAACTCTTTTCGGTGGGAAAATGGAGAAGACAAGGTGGAATAGGCTTTAGAAGGTGAAAAACGTTTTACTACCAAATCCGCTTATCTTAAACTGTCCGAAGTAACCCTAAAGCTCAAAGCTCCCTTTATAACTAAGATTTGGAAGTTTAACTGTCCAAAAAAGGTGAAAATCTTCTTACAGAGTGTGGAATATAGGAGTCTCAACACTCAAGATAAGCTTCAGAAAAAATTACAGAATTGGATGATTTCTCCTTCAGGGTGCTCTCCCTGTCTTAGGGATGGGGAATCAATTGACCATCTTTTTCTTCATTGTTCCTTTGCAGCTAAAGATTGGTCCTTTTTGACGATGGAATGTGGCTTGGTTGGTTGTTTCCCTCATTTAATAGATGATTGGCTGCTAGAAATTATCCAAGGTGGTTCTTTGAAAGGACGAGCAAAATTTCTGTGGAGTTGTGCTAGTAGAGCGCTAATATGGAGTATTTGGAAGGAAAGGAATCAAAGAGTTTTCAACAAGTCCATCCCTTTTGATAATTTTTGTGAAAATGTACAAATTATAACAGCCTCTTGGTGCCTTACTAATAGGAGATTCTTTTGTAATTGTAATATAGCCTTATTCAGTTTATACCCGTACACCTAGAGGCACCAAAAATTGTATGACCTTCAAAATCATCATTACTAAAGTTTGAAGCCTTATTATAAACACATCGCAAGAAAAATACAGGTCCCTCAATCAGTTTTAACTAATCCGAGCCAACTTAACTTCATATAGACTCTTCTCCTAGAATAACTTGAAAACTTGGGAAAAAGGAAAAAAGAAAAATGATTTTTCTCTCATCATATCTTGTCCTCTTTCTTGAAAATTAGTGTATTGAGAACCAACATCCTTTTATCACATTTTCTTTCATACACCTAGAGGAACCAAAATATATTAGGAGGTCAAAAAAGTAAAGGGATACATGGAGGAACAGCAACTCAAGTATAAAATAAGTATAGAAATAAGAAAGAAAAATAGTTATTGATGACATAAAAGAAGATTGATATGTACTTGTCTCCAAAATCGATATCCATCCATATCCTTATTATTGTCACAAAAGGGGGTATATGCTAGTGGTTTTCCTTTAATATCCATGTCATAAAGCTCCCCCATGTCTGTACGGACAATCTGATCAGCATCAACAAAAATGACCTGCAGGTTTTTACAATCGAATTATAACATTTTTGGGTGGGTAAATAGGCAAGCAACAGGAGATTGAATCATAAATAAGTTGCAAGAAATCATGCTATTTTGGAGCATAACAATGACGTGGTACCTTCTCCAAAGAAAGAGGGAAGATAACATCAAGAAATAGAATCTTATATGCCCAAATAATTCTCTGCTTTTCTTTCTGCTTATGCAACCATGTTGGCCACTTGTACGTTATTAGTTCATAATCAAAACCATATTCTTCAGCCATGTGTGGAATTACATCCTGCATATGCAACAGAGAGCACAGGCATTAGGTGTCTAAACAATATTTTTCAAAAAAAAATTAAGCCATGAGTTGCACCTTAAACTGAGGGGATAAGTAGTTCTTTATAAACCAAAATTTCACCGGCCGACGTGTATTCTTTAGGACACTCAATATCATGATTTTCAGAAAGCGTTCATATCTGTCAAGAAATACCATCAGAACATGGACCATTTACAAAAGTTCATAGACTGCATAAAGTAATAACTATCCATAAAATTTCACTGCACAAAAGAAATGATGAGATTTTTAAAATAATTATTAAAAAAAAAGTTGATAGCCAAAGATACAAACTTTTCATTATATGAAAATGAGAAAAAGTTCAAAGATACAAACTCCCGAAGGAGGGAGAGAAAACGAAAAAAGAACAAAACAGAAAACAGGCTCAATAAGGAGAGCGATACAAACAATATAAGAACAATGAAAGCCAACAATAAGATCATGCTCACTACTATCAAAACAAGTGAACAAGCAACAATAAGATCATGCCGCCAACAATAAGATCATGCAAATTACAAAAATCTGTTCAAATTCCATGTTAGTAAATTTGCATCTCTGCAATAAGAAATTGTGGTGTGCACAGCTTGATTATTACAGATTTCAACTGTTCCACCTATTGTTCTGCTGAATTGTTCACAATATTACATGCACATGACACTATATTGGCATTCAATATAGATACTCCTGATCAAGGATAGACACTTCAAGATCAAACTAGTCATAATTTGTAATTCTCTTTTTTTGAGATTCCATATCCTTTTTTTCTTTTTGGCTCTTTATTGATGCAAAAATGAGCATCTCTTTTGTAATTACAACTTAAATTATCTCATATCCAATTGAAGAAATTTTTTATAATGATGTGGATGGATTCTCCCTTTTGTAACATTTCATATCATCAATGAAATTATTTCCTATGAAAAAAAAAATTGTAATTCTTTGATAATTCCTAAAAGTCACATTCACGGTTAGCTCGCATCAGTCAATTCTACACATTTTAGAAATGCCTAAAACCGAAAAGAAGCCAATCATACCTTCAGTTTTATGCCATAACTATATCTTTTGTTGATATTAATCATTTGCATATGAAGTCCGGGTTAGGGATTGTAGGGCTATGATGGAGGAGGTGCTTTTATAGCCCTCTTTTCGTGACAAGGGTCGTCTTTTGTGGCAGGCTTGCTTTCTAACTATGTTATAGAGTATTTGGCTAGAAAGGAATCATAGATTGTTTAGGGGGGTGGAAAAGTTTGTGGACTATGTTTGGGATATCGTTAGATTTAACACTTCATTATGGGGCTCGGTTTCTAAGCCATTTTGTAATTATACGCTAGGCCTTATTCTTTTGGATTAGAGTCCTTTTCTTTAAGGGGATTCCTCTTTCTGGGCCGTCTTTTATTGTAGAGCTTGTATCTTTTTCATTATTCTCAATGAAAGTGTTGTTTCTTAATTAAAAAAAAAGAATAGGATAAAAGCAATTGACCCAAATATAATTTGCACCATAAAAAAGGAACTGATAATATCACCAGTGACATCATCATACTTACAGATGTCCAGAAGCAATGGAGAAAATATTTATTGTCTTTCCATGGCGCCCTCCTTTTCCTTGCTCCTACAAAGAATGAGTCAAGATTATTATTATATTTTTTTTTTATTGAACAAGATACGAACTTTTCATTAAAAGTATAAAAAGGAACAAAAATTGTTCAAAGATACAAACTCCCGAAGGAGCGAGAGAGAAAAACTAAAAGAGACAAGCTTCCTAAAGAGAGTACTTAAAGCGAACAAGAATTGAACGGGAGCAATTGGTCCAACCAGAATTGTAAGGATTATGCAAGCAGATCCACCATAGGGCTGTATAAAAAAAAAACCAGTAACCTGAATAACCCAAGCAACCCAACCCAAACCACGAGGATTGGATTGGGTTAGGTAAGTTGTATTTTTAAAAACCGATCGGTTCAGTTTGGTTTGCAGAGAAGTAAAGTTCGGTTAGCCAAAGAGGCAGATAAGAGAGGAAGGGAGGAGAGGAAGAAAGAAAAAAATGAAAGGGAAAAAGGGATAATAGAGAGAAAAATGATAAATAATAGATAATTATTATATTTTATATTCTAAAATGTAAGCATTGAGAAAACCAGCGCCAAACAGCATGCTTTTGCAGACTACACTCTGCCATCCAATCAGTCCATCATAGCTGTTTTTGTTATCTGACCACCAAACAATCAACTGGTTGGTTTTTAAATGTATAAAACCAACCCCAACTGAACCAGTAGTCAAACCAACAGCCCAACGTCGGTACAGTCGGTTGGGTAAGTTTCTCTAATATTTCAAAAAACCTATTGGAGGAATATTGGACATCCTCCCCAAGGGAAAAAAAAAACCAAAAAAAAGCATACCAATTAGCATTAAATAAAAATAGGAGACCTGAAAACAGAGACTCCATCTTGAACTTTACATCAATAGCTCAAAGTTCAAAAATTAAAATGTAAGGTCAAAGTCCGAATGTTAATTTACATCAACAGAAGACGATGGTTAAGAAATCAGTTGAACACTCACCATGGCCGTGCTTTTAGTCTGTTTCGATTGATCATTGCTTCCAATCAAACCAGTAGCCCATTTCAAAAAATTAGAGTTCCAATAATTATAGCCCACCTGCATAAATTCAAAAACAGCCATAAGTCTAGCATTGGAAATCTATAATGCACCAGAAACTTTATTCACCAACACAAAGTAAAAAACAATACTAACTCCTAACAATGATCACCCACTTTATTATTCTCGAGCAAGTTGTCACCACCATCAGGAACCAACAATTTCTCATGCTCCTTTCCCTTTTTCTTCTCTACTTCCATGTGAACGACTTTACCCCGCAAATCATCAATAATGATACGTTTTGACAATGGTTTATCCTGACTTATACCCCCATCTTGCTTTAGAAGATAAAGTTCAGAACTTCTACCAGGAGCAAGTTGCAGGTGCCAAACTCCAGGAGAGACTTTCATTTGCCAATAGCCCAAATTTGACATTACAAGAGTGTCAACCAAATGCAGTGTGCTCTTCGTACCAAGAATCAACTGCAGTCCTCGGGGAGGTTCATGGTTTTTCTCTGAACAATGGCCTGTAAATAAACAAGTCGATACATGTGGTAATTCAATAACTGAACCTTATTATTTCAGATTTAGTTACATCTACGTTTCACCTCATATGTTAAAGCAATAGCATACCAGTAAGAACAAGTGCTTCAAGTTCAAACACTGCTTGCAGCGTCCTTATGTCCCCAATATTCTCAAGCAAGATATTATCCAGGTCATGACTGAAATTTGCAAGGTGATGCAAGAAACAACGGGATTGAAATCAAAAGGATTATAATATTGTTCAATGACATTAACCATTCGAACTTATATAATTAAAAAATGAGAATATACGGGTACTGGATAAACATACACAGCAATAACAGGCTCAACAAGCCATGGCTCTGGAACATCAAGATTCATTGTTAATGTTTTGGACAATGGCATATTTGCAAAGAATGCTTTGGGACCATTTACAGTTACATCTGTAGTGCTGAAATCATCCTGAAATTATCACGAGCAACTCAGACACCAACAATGGGGGAAAAACTTGTTTTGATATAAACCAAAGGTCTTAATTAATAATTACCACTGATGGCAGAACATAGCGGTAGTAATTCTTCAGAGGTAAATCAACAAGCGAACTCTGTCATAGAGAAAAAAAGTCATTTCCTCCTCAAGAAAATTAATGAAGATCAAAGAACTGTATCCTTTGTATTTGATAAAATAGGCACGCTTAACACCCTCTATATATGAACTGTAGGAGGCTTAGAACAGCTCACCAGCGGATTTAATATAATCCTCATGCTAGGTTGTACGTATTTTGACAAAACTCGAAGAATTGATGATAGCTTCTGGCCAGACGGGCTTAGTGGATCAATAACAGCATCGATATGGATGCTTGAATTGTCGTTACCTACCACAATGGCACTGTGCAAAGTGAAAATAGGGAAAAGTGAGGGCTAGGGAGGCCAAAAATTTGGAATCTTGAACTGTATAGCATAACCACAGACATAGAAAGTTAATTGCAATGATGAGATTTTTCATGATAATTTCGTACATCATTACAAGGATTACTTGTCTTCGTACTAATGAAATTCAAAAAAAGGATACTTCATAAAATAAGGATTGAAATCCTTGCCTATATTCTGCATTCAAAACCTCAAAACGTGCACTTTCGGAACTTCGCTCCCGCCGAGCCATTGAGGATGAAACAAACATAATAACATCACTGATGAAGTTGCTGCAGTAGTGTGTAGACAATCATGAACAGTTCATAAAAGTGAAAAAGAAGAACACTAAATAATTACAAGTACTAAAGAATGAGACTTGTGAAGTACGGTATATTAATATAAAAAAACGAAATGATTAAATGTGTAACAGTACAAAAGATATATGGATAGAGACAGATTTGACAATGTCCAAATCTCTCAGGAGAATTGTACTTGCTTTAGGTCAAAGAACGGTTATATAGAATCTAGTCATTTGCTTCTATTCATTTTAGATTGTATTTTCTGCATAGTGCTTGGGGAAAACACACATAAATAAGATTCCTCACTGATGATTCAATGACCAAAAATCAAGGAAAAAAAGTGTTACTTGTATAATAGTTAATGGAACAAAAAAAGGAGAGTAAGAGCACAACACAGATAGTACAGCTATACTTTCCTGCCACATGCCATAACATCCTCTAAGAGAGGTGGGAATAATGCTAGCATTCCCAAATTAATCAATCTCCATCCCAGATATTATAGTAAAGCAAGCAAAGAGATTGACTTCAGTTGATTCTATCACAGAAATTTCAAGCAGATAGCTTTTTGAGGTTTGAGGAAAGCAAATATTAAAGATCGACTCAAGCGTAGACAGTAAATAACCATGAACTCCCTATTCAATCAAAGAGAGATAAGATGCCTCCATACACACTCACATTGCTGCATGTTATGGTCAACACTCTTTAGGTAATTTTTTTTTTAAACGAGAAACGAACTTTTCGTTGATATATGAAAAGAGAGTAAATGCTGAAGGAAACAAACTCCCAAAGAGAGCAAAAAAGAAACAGAAAAAAAAAACCAGTGAAAATCCAAAAAGATACAAAATGATAAAATGAAGAATACAACATCTAAAGACTGGACAAAACAGTACTCCAAAGACTGAATCACTTTCTTAGGTACTGTTGAAATAATGAAAACCAAAGTAAAGTACTTAACCCTGTACTTTAAAAACAAAGGCACGTGTCCTCATTACAACTATTTTGTTTTTTTTTTTGAAGAACAATAAATAAATAATTAAAGAGTGAGCACAGGGGGGAGGGGGGAAGTAACCTCGTTAATGTGTCGGGATCAAAATCATCCCAGTTCACTTCTTCAACAATTTCCACAATATGTTTTATTCTCCGCTTAAACTCAACTGCTTCCAGTAGATGTAGGTCGTGGCTCAAAAATGAGCTCTCATCAGTAAGAAGTGTAACCTATACGTGAATGAGAAATGAATGATTTAAATTTTCCCCAAATCCAGCTATATATATATTTCTAGCAAATTGTAGTCAAATTTACAGAACTCAAACCAAAGTGAGAAAGCTGAAAAGGACTCACTCTTCCGTTAGTAATAACTGCATTAACATTAGCTTCAAGGCCAAGCTGCCCTGACAGAAGTTCCACCTGAAAACCATTATGCATACAAAATATGACATTTTACTATGGGACAATTTTAGTTCGAGCAAGTAAATTGACATGTAATATTTGGATAGAACCCACAAGTAACGAAGAAAAATAGAACAGAAGCAAATTATCTTGGAAGTAGTTTATCTTATCAGAAAGCCCCAACTGGAAAAGGTGACTGTTTTTTAAAAGAAAGAGAAGGGGGGAGAGAGAGGGAGAGAGAGAGGAATCACTTTGATTCAGGAATTAACTATACAATTCAACAAAAAGTGTTATACCTGACCCAAATACTTTCTCATTTCATCAACAAAAGAATCAGAGAAAGCTATTCTGTATGCTTTAGGTGGTAACTCGTTAGCTTCAGCAAGCTTACATGCTTCCTCAATAAATTCTTGAGGGCTATCAACTGTTACCGAAGATTCAAAGATGAACTTTTGACTATATATTGAGCACAACTGGTCCAGAAAATCTAATACTTTCTTTTTGTGGCTGCAAAAAAAATATGCAAAGAAAAGAAAAATAAGCTAACACAAGCATATCCCCCAGTGCCAAAAAGAAAAGGCAGAAAAAGACCACCACAGTAATAAACTGAAACAAACCTATGCAATGATGCACTAATCTCAAAAACCTTGACCAAAAGTAAACTGGATTCACTGGTATGGTTGCTAGCAGTAAAAAGGAACCCAACACGAGCGCTTTTAGATCCTCTCATCTGCATCCCAACATTACAATTTTAATAAAGAAAACATTTTAAATTGATAAAATTTGAAACAATAAATTCAAGTTTAAATAGTTTATCAGATAAAAATAAAAGATATTCATCATGCAGGCAACAAATTAGATTTTTGTCAAACGCAATAACCAGATAGTGCAAGCCTTCTTCCAGCAACTTTATTCCTTTCTTTGAAGCAACATCGATGACCAAGAGATGGGTCACAGGCTTCAAATCGTCCATAGCTGATCAATAAAAATGGAATCTCCTGAATTAGTACTCTCAAAGTTAAAAATTCTATCAACTGGATAATTATTTGATAATAAGAAATGAAATACGTTGAAAGAGAAGAGAGAACGTAATTCTCACTTCCAGGGGAATGCAGATAGTTAAAGCCGTTCAATAAAGACTCCCCTCCATGAGTGGATGCAAACATAGAAATAAAACGTGGTTTCCCTTCAGCAACAATCTACATTAAAATGGACATAATTATAGAACAAGTCCAATGAGATGGATTAAACACAAAAAACCCAGATTCAACGATAGTAGAGCATTTTCTCAATAGTTCACCTGAGGATTATAGCGACTAATGCCACTGTCTGATAAGAATTTTTCCAGCACATTAGTGCGAGAAGATATATGCCCATAATAAACTTGTTCCTGTATTCGAGGAAGCTCTTCGTTCATGGCATTTATTAGAGACTCCTGATCAACATAAATACAAAAAAATTATGGACTAGTCAAGCCAACCATCATTCACTAAATGCAATTACTCAATTTAGAAACTAATAAAGTTAAGCCAACTAGCAGAAACAAATGGTTATGTATTTGCATCAGCATGCAGTAGAATAACTTCATAAAATGTTCGACAAAGTCTAAGAGAACTGAAAAAAACAGCAACTTCCAAATAAAAGCATACCAACTTTGTATGGGCAGAATATTCACCAAGGACACATATTTTAACTTTCAAAAAATTACCTCACTGGAATCAAATACAAGCCCATTCATCAAGAGGGAACACTCCAATTTTGATAAGCCAAGAGAAAAAATAAACATGGAACCCTCGTCAGCCAGATCTTTAAAAGTTTGCTCCTTCTCTAGCTTTAGTAGCACATCTTGAGGATGAGATTTTGACTTAGGTCTATGAAAACAGAGAGAATTCAATTATTCTAAATTAACGGGCGTAAAAGTAATAGATTTTGAAACTAGTAACCATAATAAAATATAATACGTGATATTGGCATTAACATCCATTTAACATAATTCAACATAACAAACACTACTCAGTGAACTTACAAAAGAGTGTCGACAAAAGCTCCTTCAACATGATGCATTTCAGGAGCATCATCAGCTAAACCATCTGCTTCAATCCGTAATTTGTTTACCTGATTCAACTCAACAATTTCAGCAAAACAACCTTGTGTCTGAAGGCTTCCAGCACAGGATGCAATCCAGAATAGAGAATATATACCAAAACCTGGAAAGTTGTGCTATGATAACTAGTATCCTGGACTTAGTTATTAGGAAGGAAGTTTAAAAACATATGGATCGAAGACATCTGAGAATAAGCTTGACGTACAATTAATAGCATTACTACGAATGTGTAATTTTAGTATCTTTTCTTCCTATAGTTATGTAACCTTTTTTTTAATAGTCTCAACGATCTATTGACAAACTGAAAGGTCTTTTTGTAATCTAGCTCATGGGATATCTTTTGTATATTTCGTACCATCAATGAAATATTAGTTTCTTACTAAAAAAGAGCTAAGTAACTCCTTTTTAGATAAAGATAAGAGACCGTTTATTGCCGTGAGTGAAAAAAAAAAAACCATTAGATCTTTTTAATATTGAAAAGGAAAAAAGAAATTCAAAAAGTACTTAAAGGGGGGGGGCAGAAAAGAAAAACTGAGCATATAGAAGTAGAAGTAATTCAAAAAGGTTTAGACTTAAATAGAGAAATAGTATCCAAGATAAGGGTTGTAGATTTTTATTAGCAAATCTATGTTAATCAAGGATGCTAGTGACAAAATGAACTTCATACTGCTGAATCTACATTTAGAAATTTGAATACAAGCCTAACTAAAGACCTCTAAGGTAGAACTCAGAAGAGAGGACACTGGATACAATGAAACGTCATGCTAATCCAGGCAAAAAAAAATTGCACAAATTTTCACATAAGGCAAAGTAGCCACTACTCTGACTTTGGACTTCCAAAAGGTGAAAGGTCTATATCCAATAAAGGTAGTTTCCCCTCTGCAAATGGCCTTTGAAAGAAGGTACTAACACACACGACTAGATATGCCCACTTGTGATAAGAGATTTTTAGATAAGAAAACATATCATTAGGAAACATACATATGTTCGAATAAACAACCAAGGGCAATTACTGAAAGCTCTCCAATTGGCATGAACCAAAAAAGAACAATGTTGAGTAGTGTATAGTTAGCTGACTAAGAAGATGCCAACCAACAAGACGAAATGATGTAAACAAAGCTGCAGAACATACATTGCTCAAAAACTGAAAGGCTGTTAGAATTCCATGGTTCTCCTTAAAATAAATGAACAGCTGTATAACCTGCAAAAACAGACAATCATCATCATAACCAGTATCATTCCTAATACTGTAATGTCAATAGCTCAACATTGTGATAATTGATAAGGAGAAACCTAGATGATATTGTTGACATTGTTAATCGTGTACAGTAGATAACAAATTGCATGCTTAAACCGCTAAAAGATAAAATAAAATATAAATAAGTTACCAAACTGGATGTATCTTCCTCAGATTTAGTTAATCCATCATCACCCCTTTCAGTTTCCTTGATAAATTTTGAAGAGTACAGTAAGACCCCAAATCTAATAGGAAAATGGTTCTCGTACAATGACAGGATCATGTCAATTGTCTGCATGTTTGGATTTTAATTAAAGAAAAGTTAATGATCAGCAGCAACGTCTTGCCAAACAAGGAAACTGTATGCAGGAAAAACAAGGACCTGTAGACCACAGGCTGTTGCCGGATCAAGAACATAAACAGCATGAAATAGGTTTTTGCGGATGTAACGAAGTTGTCCAGGAAAGACTGGCATCAAAATCTACAGAGATTCAAATATGTACTTAGAGATTTAAGAATGAAACAAAATTAATCATCCATCAAGGCATTGAAAATAAGAATGTGATCCGTTATTAAAGTACCTCATTGATGTTGCTCCGCCATCGCTTATACATAGCATCTTCTTCCAAGTTATTGAGGAAATGCACATGAGAAGAACGAAAGTCCACACGAAGCATGTCAGAATCAGCAGGAGGCAAACTTGACAGAAGCTTCCGGATGCTGTGATGAGGAATCTGATTGTTGGCAACGGCAATTTGTTAAATACAAAAACAACATCAACTAAGTCATAACAATCTTAACCTTAGGTGTTTAGACTCTTGAAACTTGAGTAATAGAAACGTCCCCATAAATAATACCACTTCAGCTAGGAAATTTAAAAATTAAAAGTTCATACATATTTAGATAATCCATTAGCTATATCTTCTTTTGTGAGCTATGGACTTTCATCCCATTGACATTTCCTTAAATTGAGATGATTTTATTTTTCCTGCTTAATTTTCTTCTCTTTTTTCTTGTATTTTTCATTTTTTTACCTTGATTACTTTTGTTTCTTTTCATTATTTCAATGAAAGGTTTCGTCTCTTGTTAAAAATTATAAACATCTATTCTTATCAAGAAAAGATATTGAAAGAATTCTTATCAATAATAGATGATGGATAAAGGATGAAAATTGCAAAACACAAGATAAATCCTTCTTTTTTTTTTTTTTTTTTTTTGCCATCTCCGAGAACAGGTATGTGAACAGAGTTCTCCAAACTCTGTGGAAGCCTTCCTCAAAAACCCCTTCACCACTTTTCTAGTGGATGCTGCACGAATCTTTGCAGTTGTGATGTAAGGAGGATAGCAGATGAGTAAGCACAATTTCTTGAACCATGTTAGTTGAAGGTGCGTTCAGAAGCTCCACTTTCACCAAGGAAAAAACCTATATACTTATCTCTTACGTTCTTTTATGGGTAAGAAATAGATATTTGATGATAAATGTACAAAGTGCCCCAATAACTCGATTACAAAAAGGCTTCCAATTTGTGAAGAGATCAAAAATGCCTTCCAATTATCTCTAACGGCTAACCTTAATATCATTTTTTTTTAGTACAACATGTGTGGGTGGGGAATCGAACTCACAACCTCTTGGTTCAAGATATATGCTAATTACCGCTGAACTATACTCACCGCTTTGGCAATATAATTGTTTTTCTTGAACAAGAAACAAAATTTTCATTGATAAATGAAAATAATCAACCTTAATATAAGCTTCCATCATTTCTAAAAGTTAACGCTCTAATGGTTCTCATAGCACACTCAACGAATCTCCTGTATTCTTTCCCAATCAATCTAACGTTCTCCAAATTCCACATGCTAAGGGGAGGAATCTCCTTGTCACAACAACCATAATCTCTCAGTGCCATCAACTTCACAGCATTAACCATTCACCTTCAAAGGTGGTAGAGTCATACTGCTTTTGTGGTTTTAAAAAAGTCTTGTTTCCTTCGGAAAAAAAATCCATGTTTCTCATTACATCGCAAAGGAAGTCATAAAGGCAGAATGAAATGAATTGATGAAAAGAGCCAGTAAAGAAGGGTGGTTCCTTTAGAGTTTAGAGAGCTCAACAAAGAGGGATTTGATCGAAAACCATCCACTTTTCTCAAGATTCCAAACTTGTTGGTCCTCCACATTAACATTATAGAGGTGGAGAGAGTTTAACGAGGCCATAAACTCATTCCACTCATTAGTCTCCAATCCAGCAATTGTCTAGGATGGTGATTAGAAAATTAGTAAAAATTTTCCTGGAGGTTTAGTTTTTCAAGGTTTGGTACATTACTCCTTTTCCAAGTTTTTTGAACCCATTAGCAACTAATCATTGCACCTACTTTCAAAAAACTTGTTAACAATTGCAAAGGAATGGAGCAGGAAAGAGAAAGAAAGAGAAATAGCTAATCCTTGTAAATTATTGGAAATGATAACAACACAAATTCTATAAGTTGCACACCGGATTGTCTCTAAAGGCACCATCAAGTTCTATGGAGAAGTTCTTTTCAACTGAAGAAGTAGGCTTTGTTTAGAGCTAGGAAACACGGACACTTATTTTTGGCGAAGTACCTATGTCGGAAACGTGTCCGACACGGATACGCCCGGACACGCGCCGGACACGTGTCGACACGCAATGATTTTTTTTTTTTTTTAAATCGGACACGGCTGGGACACGGCCTGGGAGGTTTTCTGGGCCCAATGCCCATGAGTAATTTAAAAAAAAAACAAATAAATGATAAAAACCTAATACCCACCCACGATAACAAAAACACACCACCTCTCTCCCACAAAGCTGACACCACTGCACGCGTTCTTTGCCGCCGCTCGCCCTTGCTGCCGCCACCGACGCCCCTGCCTCTGTTTTTCTTTTTTTTCTTAGGTAAACTCTAATAAAAACAATCTTCTTTTACGTCCCTTCCTTCTTTGTGTCACTGTATTGGTCCTTTAGAACTTTGTTTTGTAACTTTTGTTGAAGGATATAATTGAATTCATATTTATGCATTTTATTGTATTTAGTATTTTTTGTGTTAAATTTACACATATCCTAAAAACATATTTAAAAAAAAAACGTATCCCCAATGTTCCATGTCCTAATTTTTTAGGAATTGACGTATCGCCGTGTCCTATCGTGTCCGTGCTTCTTAGGTTTAGAGCCAACCCTCCATAACTCTATCCCTAAACTATAGAGGAACATTCCAGAGGTCAGAAGAGGCAATATTAAGCTAAATGATGGACGGGAGGGTATGAGAACCTATATGGTCAAGTCTGCCTCCTGCTGTCTATCTGACAACCAAAGGGTAAGGGATTGAAATGGGGGAATACTACTCATCGAGATGGGAAAGTGACCCCCATATGGTCATGGTCACCCTAGAAGCCCAGCAGTTTCATAACAAATGCATCACTCACAAGAAACCAAAATATATTGATGTAAGAACAAGAATCTATCTCAAAAGAACAAAAGAACAAGAATCTATTAAAGCAGTTATCTCAAAAGTATGGTTTGAATGCAATCAAAGGATTTTTAAAGACAAATTCAAGTCTTGGAATGAGCAATATGAATTATCCAAGTTCCAAGATTCTTATTGGTGTTCCTTATCTAAAATCTTTGGCAACTACTATATTTTTTATATTTGTTACAATTGGGATCCATTAATTTCTGCAATTTAGTTTATTTTGTTTTATTCTTTCACTCCTTTTGAAGTTTGTTTTTTGAACATTTATTGTATCATTTAATTATTCAAATGAAGAGTTTGTTTCCTGTTAAGAAAAACAAAAGTTTTCCATTGTATAGGTCCAGAAATATCTTTCCATGTAACTGCAGAGAGAACTAAATCCTTTACCTTCAGTTTAGTAAATTGATCAGCCAACAGTAAATCCTGATGGATCACGTCAATCAACCTATAAAAGAGTGCCATCGAAGTTAAAAGACCCGAGCGATTTACACTAAGAACAAAAACATATTGGTGAATAGTGAATGGAACCTAACTAATGATTATGACAGGATGACATTACCTCTATGTAAAACGTAAATAACATTCCCTACTTAACCGATAAATGCATATGCATGATCTGCTAAATTTAAAATACAGAGCAAAAGAGATCATTACCCTATGTAACATAGAATAATAAATCATTATGTCCACCAATATTTATTTTTGTCCATATTTTCAATAAATAAATAAAAGTTTGGACACTTTGATTCAATCATTATGTTCACAAGCGTCCAACACATATTTATTGTACTTAACAAGTGCTAAGCACGTGTCCAGTAAGTGCCTGATACATATTCAATTTGTTTAAGAAGTTTTCAACCGATGCCAACATGAGCAACTGGTTAAGGTATATATCCTTGACCAAAAGATCGGAGGTTTGAATTCTATCATTGAACTAAAAAATAAAAATAAAAATAATAAAAAATAAAGTATTCAACCCATATTTATTTTACTTAAGTGTGTTGTACATGTTCAATAAATCATGTGTATACGTTACCTAAACTTAAGTACTTGTATTTAATAGGTTTTCAATTTAAGATATATAAATAAGTAAACTAAACAAAGAGAAAATAATATATTTCCTCCTTATGTTAAAAAATGATATAAAAACAGTTTAAAAAAAAAACAATGTTTGGTAATATCCCAAACAGCCAAGCTATCCTGGCCCGTGATCACAAAAAACCTAAGGAAAAGAAATTTTGCATAATCCTTAATCATTATTTTTCCATGAAATTAGAGAAATAAAATGAATCCAGTCAGTAAATAGTTTTGAACTAAAAAAATTCTTTCACTTTTCTTAATAAGATACCTGCAAGTTTATTATAATACTTATAAACTACATCTTTTTGGATAAATCAAATGATTGGAATTAGCATCAACCTTAGAGAAACAAGAAAGGGAGCAAAGATGAATTTGACTAGTATTAAAAATTTAAAATGATAAATTGCAAAAAGTAAGAATCTGCAACTGCAGGTAAACTAAAAATGATATTGATGCGTATTCTAAAATGTTCATAAGTGAAAGAAAGAGATATATTAAGGGGAGCATAAGCATTACAGATAGAGGTCAACATCTTCAATATTGATTAAAGCACCATTCAGAGCCATTAAGGACTTGCCAGATGGAATCATACGTTGATTGGCAGTGATTTCATCTTTAACTGAATCATTGAGCTGCAAAAATCAATCAGCAGAAAAACCAATAATATTTATAGCAAAGATATTTGATGTGATAAGGTTGCTTCATGCTGGGCACCATATAGAGCATTTACCTTCATGCGAGATAAGGAAGAGACTATGCTGGGAAAGTTTTGACTTATTTCCTGCATTGACTGCAAAGGATCAGAGGCCTGTACTATTCTCTGTGCAGTTTGATGTCCCAAGTCTGCCAAGAAGAAACCAATTAAATAGGCTTTGGAACACGGACACCAAGAGGATAACACATGGCAAACTTCAAAGCCCAATTACCCTTCAGTTCCCACACATTAAGCGTGTCTGAAACAGTTGATGACAGTAGATAATCCCTAAAGGCCATGATCTCAGATGTTAGCTCTGGTTTACGTTCCTACAAGTTGAACGAACAAATCTTTTCAACCTTGGTTGCATGAGCCATAAGGTCTACCTGGCTAAGAGAAACCACTAGCATTCTAACAGCACAATTAGAGGAACAATGTTGAAACAGATTAAGTTATTCCAGGAACAATGGTTTTTTCTTTTTTTTTCACTCTATTTTTCCTTTTTTTTGGATAAGTAACATCATATTTAAGAGAATAAATAAGGCTTTCATTATGAAAAAAAAAAAGAAAAAAAAGGAACTGTAGCTACAGTGCACCTGCAGCCAAAGAACAGACCAAATAGACCCCATGAAAACACATTCCAGGAGGTATAATTGAGAGCATAAGTTTTTCCTTCAATGAAGTGCACCTAGTACTTCAATTTTTCAGTTTGAAAGAAAGCCAAAATCTTCAAAAATTATGGCATCCATATGAAGTCAGGTGAGAACAGAGTCACCTGCTTCGTAGCTCAAAGGGCAATCCAGTTGGCCATTCATAAATTACAATAATAAGAACAGTACAAATGAAAACCGCTTCAATGATCATAAATGATTGGAGGGCTATTACTCATTAGTTTCTGAGGCAGTGGTTTCCTCTATGCCGGCCTTTAGGCTGTTTTCAGAGTCGTTTTGTTAATATATATATATATCTCTTTTGACTCTTATCAAAAAAAGGAAAACCCACTCGATTTTGGAAATGGGCCTAATAATTGTAGGAAATGTGCCCATTAAATAATAATAGAAAATATAACCATTAAAAGATACTGCTAGGCCGTCCAAACCATTGCTCGGTATAATATGATAATAGAAATCTAAATAAAAAGAGTAAGCAACTTGAAGGAAAACACACCAAAATCTTGGAAAATATGAAGCCTCTAACTTCTTGGCTAAGATCTTCAGTCCGAGGATCTTCCAAAGTGACACCTGCAATCCACACGGCTATTATAAGGCATCTTAACCCAAAAAAAATCTTAATAAAAAATTAACTAGTAATGGAATAAAGAAGTTGAATGTCTACTTCTCCCCAACTGAAATGTAGTAAATCTTACATAATCCATCTATATTCCTTTTTTCCAAGTAAATTGAGACCTTGAATTAAGATAGAACGCAAAAATGTTAATCAAACTATGCCAAAAGACCTAGCACCAAGGAGGTTACAAAAAAAGAACTCCAATTGATGAAAAGCTGTAAGCTAGTGTAATTACAAAATTATTTAGAGGGAATACTCCATTTGGAGCTAAATCTTATCGAGAAATTAAAAATTTTTTGATAAGAAACAATTTCATTGATACAAAAAGAGAAAACTCATCCAATGAAGTTATGCGCAAGATAGTTAGTTATTCTCATTAGCATGTCTCCAAAGCGATTGGGAAACAAGAGCCTCGCTTTGAATTATGAAATTGCCAATCCCATCCTTTATCAATGGGAAGCTTGACCAAGTTCCTGTCAACCAGTTGCTGCTTTTAGCTATGGAATAATTGTGCCATGAAAATCAAAATTCTCTAAATAGTTTTTTGTTTTTCCAGATGTTTAGCCAAAACCATGGGATCTCAAAGACACTAGATAGATATATTGTAAGTCCTAGTGCTTGAGCCCTACGATGGCTGCTTTGAAGAGATTAGCCCTCATCCCAAGATTTTTTTGAAAAAGATCCTCGATGGAATGAAAGTACCATCTGCAAATGGGAGATGATTAATGTGGAGCCCATTTGTTGGGAGTATAAATGCCTTTAACAAGCCCATATAATCATAAGCTCTATGGAGAACCCTACCTAAAGAATCAGCAACCATGGTAAAAAAAGCACACACACGCATGAAAAGAGGTCACATTGCAGAAGAGCCTTGAAGGAAGAATGTTGAGGCACATATTATCAAACAAGTAAGGGCACCGGCATACTAGACGACCAAGCCACCAGGGGTAGGTCAGTCAACCAACGTAATCCTTTTTTTTCTATTTGGATGAGAAACACTTTCATTAAAAACTCAAAACCAAAGCACAGACTAAGGGCAGAGGGTCAACCAACGTAATCCTAGGGCACAATTGCTCAACTTCCCTGAGAAGGTGTATCCACACTTTGTACAAAAGATATCTATCAAGCTACAAACAACCGACCAACACAGTATTCTATAAATATATTAGAGGCTTCCATAGAAGAAGTAAACCTACACCCACATTATCTAATGGAAATCTAGTCACGTAAAAATCCCCACAACCCCCCAATACTACCCAGCTCCCCCCAAAAGGAAGCCCTTCCCCTATATGCATATTCTAAATATTGCACTATAATCTGATACTCAAAACAGGATCTAACAAGAAGCACAGAAATATTTGACTTACTGCTACCCTTGAATGCTTGTAATTCTTGTTTTATTGCCAAATAGAATGTATACTGAAAATTTATGAATGTCCCAAATTTCGAACACCAAAATACCAAATAAAACATGTTTTATAGAAGAAGTATCTATAGAGTAGAGACTTCACACCTACGTGTTGTACTTTTTATTCATAGTTAATTATGAGTTCTGAATCATATAAAAACAAAATCATGTCAAAACTCAAAAGTACACAATTCAAAGACAGCATTTGCCAGCTTCAGTCAAGCCCGATAAACTTCTGTGCAAGGCTGTCTCACCATGTAAAATAACTTGGAACAAAGTGAGAAACTGAACTGACCTTTCTTTATCGCACTATCATCCATAGCCTTATATTCCATGTTCTTCAGAGCAAGTTCTACCCCATAACCACCCAAATTCAAGGAACCTCTTGTACCAACAGCTCCACAGGAATTCATTTTTAATTCGCAGCCCGAAGGTATTACAGGTCGAACAACATACTTAACTTTTCCCTAAAAATTTAATCACAAAGCATACAGTAATACATATTAGAAGAAAAAAACGACATAATAGATGAAGAACCAATTTAAAGCCAGACTCGGCTCAAAAGGATAGGAATAATTCAGCAAGAAGATATCTATAGAAACCTGGCAACGTTTCCTGCTTGTGTAGCTATCTAAAATTATTTCGCACTTCACACGACAAGTTGATTTTAAACATAAAAGATGACGTCCCCCAAAAAATCATTTCAACCCAGTGGAATTCAAGTATGAAATTATATTTTAAACTTTAAGGTCAAAAGAAATCTCGTTCCACTTCCACAAACTATAGATAGGTTTTAATTGTCCTTGATTTTTTTTTTATATCTGCGTGTGTCCGGACCAGTTTACGCTCACTTCAACTAATCTCACGGAGCAACTACCTGATCCTACAACATTTGGTGCCGAGAAAGACATAGGAATTAATTCCCAAGGTAGGTGGCCATTATGGGGTTTGAACCCGTTCCCTCTCAATTACCCTAGTCCCTTTGAACCAATGAGCCACCCATGATGGTTCCTTGACCTCTTTTTTCGTCTAGATCGGTCTCTACACTATTACTTGTATTCTACCTATGGTCCTTCTCCACCCATTGACAAATAGTGCTCTTACAATTAGCTATATCACCCCAATAGAGTTGACAACACTTCACAGATTATATTAGGTGACCTTAATTAAACCACACAGAGTTGCAAAAAAAATGCAGTGAGAATAATGAGCATAATATTGTAGAATATATCACCCCAATAGAGTTGCAAATAAACACGCAAATTCAGTTCTGGGATCAAATTGAGACCAACCCTCATGGTTATAAGACAAAAAGGTAACCTTAATTATAATAAATGCAATGAAAATAATGAGCATAATATTAAATAAACCATTGGAACACAGGGGATGAACCTCTTGGGCAGCTTTGACGAGGGTAACATGGAATTGCTTAAAGCAATCAGTTCCAAGGGCCCCATAAAGGATGGCTACTGTACTTCCAGAAGATGAACCGAAGTGAACGTGATCAAAGTCATACAAGTCAGGTGGCTGTATAGAATCCCCAACTCTGACACCAGAAAATGAACTTATAACAAAAATTAAGAAAAAAACGTGTAGAAGATACCAATCAAAATCTATTCCATTGAGAAGGAAGGGTGGCAAACGACACTAAAATCATTATAAAGACTAGAGATCCAAAATTCAATCCACCTGTTTCATCCAACAAAACAACCTAATCAATCTAATTTCTTAATGAAAATCATAATACACACTGACCTTCCTAGTTAAGCAATTTGATTAGGTGAAAACTACTTTTTGTTGTATTGATGATAACAATGGGGTGGTCAAGTTGCTATTTTTTATATTTAGCACAAAGCTACAACCATCGAGTCGAGTACTTATTACTTCTTACAATATTCCTAATCAGAAAACAACACGTTGAGCGTATTGGATGTACACATCCAATGTAAAATTATTTTTCTCAAATGATATTGTTAGTTATATTGAAATCAATTCAAACAAATAAATATATTGCTAACATATCAAACCAAACCAACCTCACCCGCTTATTTTATGGGCCAGGTTGCATTGGTTAATATGTCCTAGAGGTTTTCCCCAGTTGCATTTCACTGTGGGTTTAATTCTAGCAAAACAAGTCTGTTGAAATATCTACAACATCTCCTGCTTCTGGGGTCAGGTTGGCTAATATTACTAACCTTTCAGCAGGATTCTGAAGCCACAGTTGCAATTCTGGAACATCAAAAAAGAGCGATCCACCAGTATCCACCCAACAACATCTGTCACCAGGAGTTTTTGGTTTACGTCCAACAACTGAAGTATCTGATTTTTTCCTTTCAATGCTTTCATTTCCTTCTCCAACAATATTGGAAATACTTTCTTCAGGCAGAGGAAAAGAAGAAAGAGATTCGTCTGCTAATTGTTGGTAAAGAACCAATCTAGGGGATGCTGATCTTAGAATGAGAGAAAATTCAAATAATGAGGCAAGAGGGTCACTTAGAAGAAAACATCCGTGCTTTAAAATTTTCTTGAGACAATCTTTAGCGGTAGAAGCATCAGAATCATTTCCTTCCTCACGAATCCAAACCTCAATAAAATCCCAGTAAAGGTCTTTCCGTTCTTTAGCAAGCAATTCTCTGTACGCAACAAAGAGTTTAAGTTACTGCATTGTGTAAAATTGAAACTTCATTTCACAGTGAATATGAATACTGTGAGTATTGGCCGAGAATCATTCACTGATTGCAATTTAGCAGTTAGAATTTCGGAAATGTATTCTTCACTTGGCCTTAAATTAAGAAAAGTAAACCACCTTTCTGGAAATGTATACTTCACTTGGCCTTAGATTAAGAAAAGTAAACCACCTTTCTGGTATGAATAGAAGAAAACTATAAACATGCCCACTCTAAAAACATGCACATGCCACCACCCAAATGAAAAATATTGCTCAGCCATAAGCATTGCACCCAATGACCATTATCTTCACCACCCTCAGTGAACATTTGGATCACATTAGACACCTCTCCCAATGCCTTCAAAATATTAAAAATTAATCGGTGCAGGACTTTATCCACATAACTCAATTTTCTTCCGCTAACATTTTCTCATCCAAACTCTACTACAGTAGCTCCAAATCAATAATAAAAAAACAAAAAAATAGGAGAACGAAAGCAAAGGTACCCAGCTTCTAGGAGAACTGAAGTTCCCGACCACTTGGCTCGAACCGCAACCTGCACGTTCTTGGGTCTTCGAGTCTCAGCAAAAACTCCACTGCCTCCATAGATTCCCAACAATGATATAATGATCAGAGCACCACACGCAGATCTAAAAGAGCTCGTCCCCATGAGCAAAGCAAAACCAAACACGGTCTTAACTTCAATTATAGAATTACAGAATCTCCACCATTGATCGGCTTGAAAAGAGATGGTGATAAATCAGAGACTGAAAGGTTGCCGAGAGAATGGAGTTTCGAAAGTGAGCCTCTCGAGCTCGGCGACTATGGAGAAGACTCCGCAGTGGAAGGAAGATCCGCAAGGTTAGTCGAAGGCAATATCGTCATTCTTCAGATTATTTGAGGATAATTTTGTCATTTTGGGTGCCCGCGTCAGATTGCCAACGTGGCTCTCCTTTATTGGACAATGTTCGGCAAGAGAAATTTACTGGGTCCGCATTGTAAAGCGGATCGGCCCACCACCATCTACAGAAGCCCAATTGGTTGCCAGACGGAAATTAAGGCCCATCCATCCACACTTCGCCCGGCCCACAAGGAAAAATTCTCAATTTTTAAATATATAATTAAATTCTAAGGACAAACTTGAAATAATATATGTGTAAGAAAATGATGAAAAGTGGAACAAATATGCCTAAAAAATACTACTATTTTTTTCTAGTACGACATATGAGAGTGGGGATTCGAACTCACGATTTTTTGGTCGAACACAGATGCCTTAACTCTAGTTAAGTTGTGCTCAAGTTAGCAAACAATACTGACTATTAATTATTACGATGTTTTGCATCATACAAAAAATATTCAAATGAGAGCCAAAGTTGACATTTAAGTTTTCTTTTTATTTTAGTACAACAAATATGGGAATAAGAGATTGAACATCTAATCTCTATGAAAGAAGCAATATGTCTTAACCGTTTAACTATGTTGATATTGGCAAGTTGACAATAAGACTAGAATGACCGATGATTATACTAATATCAATGACTTTCTTTTTGCTCTACATTGGAATATGATAGTAGTGAGCAAAATTTTGAATATGTGTGAGATAAGATAGGACAATTAAATCGAAAAATGACTTGTCATCGATTTTACATATAGTATTAGGATGTAAAAGTGATCTTAAAGTAAGGGTTTGTTTGGGAATGATAGAATGAATGATTTTAGCTACAAATGTTTAATGATCATTGATTTGTGAAAGTGATTTTATATAACCATTTTAACGTTTAGTTAGACATTTTTTCAAATAATTTTTTATCATTAAAATTGATTTTAAATTATTAATGTTTAAAGTTCGGAGAATTTGACCAAATTTTTAGGAGAAAGAAAAATTTAGAGAGAGAAATTTTAGAAAGTGGGAGAAAAATTTTAGACAGATAAACAAATTTAGAAACTAAAAGAGATGAGAACTGCAAATTTTGAAAATATTACAAAAGTATTTTGAAGAAAAAAATTAGGGAGAATAAACCAAATTAAAGATGAATAAAGCAAGGAAGTGACAAACCTTTTAGGAAATAAAATCTTGAAAAATAAGACAATAACCATTTTAAAACCAAAATTTCTATTTTTTTTTTTTTGTCAAAAATCACTTGGAAAATAAGTGATTGACAAAATCACTTAAAGCGATTCCGGATTTTTTGTAAAATTATTTATGAATCATTGTCAAATATTTTATTTTAACATAGAAGTGATTTTAGTCCTTTTAAACCTACCTTAACTTATGACTTCTTGATCAGGACTGATGTCAATTATCGCTGAGCTAAGTTCATTTTAACGACCTATTTATATTTAGTTGATATAGCTGGACTTCGTGTATTTCCCCCAAGTATTTGTAACACTAGTTTTTCGTATATTTTCAATTTTTTTTTATATATGTGGTCCATTATTTTAAGGAAGTGAGTAGGGAGGGAAAGAAATGCATTATTTAACTCTTCTATTTGTCATCATCTATAAATATAATTCAACTATATCATACACGAAATATATGTGCTGATTTTTGTGGAAGAGTTGAAAATTCTTTTGAAACTTCCAACTGACTGAGTAGTCAAATCTTTAACGAAGATGAATCTAGCATAACTCATTGATTAAGGTACATATGTCAAATCAAAAAGTTATAAGTTTGAATCTCTACCTCGTGAATTTTTTTTTTGATAAAAAAAATAATAAAAACAATGTGTGGTTTACTATGTACTAACTTGTACAATAAAAATTGAAAAATAAAATATTTTAAAATATATTTGTTAACATTAAGGAGACGATACATTTCTATTTATTATTTCTCGTTTCTTATTTTCTAATAAAATAAAAACGGAATTGTTGCTTGGTAATCCTTTTTTGTTTAAGAAAAGAAACATGTTGATTAAAGATTTTCATCCTATGGTTCTCTAAAATTTTAAACGCGAATGATTGAATAATCAAATTTGTCGTGCTACATTTATTTTTAATATTTGTTATGTATTTTATAAATCAAGAATAATAAAATAATATTTTTATTTATATTTTGAAAAATCTAGAAACGAAAAGGATAAACAATAAAATTATTGTTTCGGAAAAATTAAACTCAATTTTAAAAACATGTCTCGATAATGTAAAACAAGAAACAAAAATGGTTACAAACACTATATTTTTTAAAAATTAAAAACAAAACACATAAAAAAAAAGAACGTAGCAAAATAAATTATGACTTTTTTTTAACCTAGCATATAGGAATGGAAGATCGAACTCACAAACTTTTTATTGAAGATTTATGTCAATTACGGTCGAGCTGTGCTTACTGTCACTAATACTGATACTCCTGTGATTGTGACTCTGAGGGAAGATGCATTATTAGGTTGACCCATCACGGTATTAAATGCCAAATGAAATTTGCCTTAAAGCATGCATATCTAATTGGACCATACATTTATTCGCGGCACATTCAATTAGGGCCACATGCTTTTGCTTTCTTTTATAAAGATGAAAAAACATTTTAATTCAATTTGTGGACCAAAGATGTTGTGAAGGGATAAAATAATAATAATAAAAAAAAGCATAATTTTTTTGGGTCGGTTTGAAATATATAAATTTTTTAACTAGTGTAGCTGTAGATGAAGAAGAAATAAAAATATAAAAACAATATATTTTTTTTTCTGAAAGAAATTTTGAATTGAAAACAATTTTGTAGAAAATACATCGAAAGATCCTCGTTTTAATATTCTTATTCCAACACGGTTTGTAAGGTACTGTTCATCCTTTTATGTGTGATTGTTTTCTATTAGATCCGATGACATAAGAACAAGCTCATCGAGACAAATAATATGAACCACACATTTATTTTAGTAGTCTATTTCAACGTGTTTACAATAAGTCGTTGAGTCAATGTTATTACCTAATTATATTATAATTTGTGCCTTTATGTTCATCTCTAACAAAAAAGTATATATTAAATGAGTGTACCCCAATCTTATTCATGTATCATGTGAGAAATTAAATTGAAAACATTATTTAAAATACATGAACGTAATTAATAAAATTATTAGAGGACTAAATATACCGTAATTTAATTGATTTTATGTCCATCAATCTTACTTAAAAAAAAAATTGTGTGGGGACACTCAAAGAATGCGGGTATGGATCCAAAAGTAATTAATTCAAGGCCCACCAATAAATTTCTTAGAATCTAGAGACTACCTCCTACCGAACGACCCCATAAAATTATTATATAATTGAGATTGAAACCTCCAATCTTTTAGTAGGTGATAACGTTTGAGCTATTTTAAAAGAAAATCTATTAAGCAAGAGAAATTGATTATTTGTTGAAGATTAATGGATTGTGACTACAGACGATGCGAGAGATAGAGAGGAAATTATTAGTATTTTTTAATTTAAATTTTCAAAAAGGGGGAACAGAGGAAACTTTTTTCAAATGAAGATGAAAAAGAAAAAGGGCTTTGTTTTTATAAAGACAAAAAAACAAATAAATAAGGTATCTTTATCATCTTTATCGTTGCTAAGTGATATGTTGACATCATAAGTAATAAATGAAATAAATATGACAACCTAAATTTATATAGCTTGATAATTAAATCATATTTACCTGATATTATAGTTTTGAGCTGTCGTCCTCCTACTTGTGGGGTAATCGAGTTCAAAAATCAAAATAAGGTTAACTTGATCAGTTAATGTATATATATCTTCGATCAAAAAGGTAGATATTTAAATTTTCACCAGTAAATTTAAAAAAAAAAATCAAAATAAGAAAATTTTTAAATTTGAAAATATTTGAATTGATACATTTTGAGACATTACTTATAAATGAACAAAATTAAACAAATTAATTCTATTATAACTATCCAACTTTATTTTTAAAATTTGTAAATGATAAAACTATACGAGCATTGCATAAAGTTCAATATTATTATTTTATAGATTAAAATATAAGGTTCATAATATTTAAAAGATTTTATTTGGTTGACATAATATAGATCAATTTGTAAAAGTCATAATGTACCTGGTTGGATTCTCAGACTTCTTGCCTTATTAAAAAAAATTAATCCCTTAAATTTGAAGGAGTTTAAATTCCATCATTGTTTATAATTTTTACATTAGGAATTAACCAAAAAAATATAAAAAAAAAAGACATTTGTTTTACTTTTGATTAAGTATAACATTTTCATATATGATATATTATTACCCATTCATGATATGGAGAATGACATTCCGAACGTGTTATCCAATGCAATCCATTAATATTTATATCATGAGTTATTTTTCGAAAGAATAACTTAAATGACTAATAAATCAAATCATATAGAATTACAAAACTATTGAGACTATAATAATTGATAAGCGAGTTTAAAAGCATAAAATAAAATAATGTAACAAAAATAAAAACGAACGTAGAGATATAGTTGAAATTTTAAACCTGGAATGAAAAAGAAAAAAGCGTTATTATTCTCGATTAATTCATATCAAAATATTATATGTTACAATATTATACTGCAAATAAGAAAGTATACCGAAGCTTAATTACTTGACTATATCTTAATATGATACAAAAATCACATACCTAATCTAATAGACAAGTATTAAGCCACGTATACATGAATATTCCACAACTAACTTGTGAGATATGGAGCAAGTACACGTTGAATTGTTGATTCCAATTCACAAACGTGCATTCAAAAATGGATGCAAAGATTTGAAAATTTTGTAATAAGTTAATTTGAAGTGTCTTGTTTATGGAAAGTTATAATGTGTTTTCTTCTCCTTCTTATAAGGTTGGAAAGAAAGTTTCAAGTACGAAGATTTGAGGTGGCAGAATTTTGCTATTTAAGTAATCACTGATGTAAAACAAAAAGTGAATTTTTTTAGTACAACATGTGATTACCATCAAACTATGTTCATTTTGGCAAAACAAATGTGACTTGAGACATAGATGAATAATTTATATTTTTTGTAATACAATAATTTAAAGATATAGGAGATCGAACCTCCGACCATGAACGAAATAATATATGTCAATTACTACAGATAAATAATTTGTATTAATTAACTAACAAAACCTACCTAATGGAGAAGAATGCATTATAAAACCTATTGGCCACCCAATTTGACCATCGAAAAGAGCCCAAAGCATTATGCCTAAGATCAATCAATAAATAAATACAACAATCAAGATGTTGGAGATTTTTGAATAGTTAGATTAAAAAAAAAAGAAGTTCTATATATCAATAAAAATATTGTTTGGTACAAAAGTAAGGTGTTTTCTTTTTTTCTTTTTTTGGGTATATGGGTCAACAATAGAACGTGTTTGATATTAATCAGGAGTAAGTGTGTTGTTCACATAATATCAGCTACAAATGATTACGAGAATCTTTTGGTGAATAAAGAAACTTGTCAAACAAAGAGTGAGAACTTCGACACTCAAGTTAGTACATGTCATACTATGTATCAAAGTACTTTTGTCATTATTCATTTATGTCTCTTCGTGCTTATTGTATCGTCTTATAGGTGAGTTGGGAGCGCGCTAGTGCAAATATTCCCATGACACATACTACAGATCAAGGAGAGTCGGAAAATTACGGACGACATTTAACTGCATTCATTCAGTTCCCTCAATCGCGGCATTATAGGAGATTGGCCGCATATTGGGGATGCTTCCCTTATGTGCATCGGTCTCATTACCCGAGTGATCAATTAGATTTAGTGTACTATTCCTATATCGACATGTGGCAATCGAATTTACCCCACAACAAAGTATATAACGAAGTGAAATTTGGTTTAAATTTTATGCTTTACTTTTCACCCTATCAAATCTTTTTAATTACCTATTTGTATTTTATTTTATCTAGTTGATTTATTCTTTTTTGCCTTATTAGAATCAAAATCGCAACTTAATTTTCTGTTTTTAGATTTAGAAGAAAAAAAGGGAAGATTGCGTCATTAAAAAAAAATAAATCTAGGTTCTCAAAGGCGAGCATCCATATATATAGTATAGTTCTATAACTATAAAATAAATAATATTAACATTTTAATATTAATCTTCATTATTTCATTTTTATTAATGATAATTAATGAATTAAACCTACAAAATTATGTAAAAATCGTGGAAATAAAATTGTTCAACTGAGTTATAATTATAAACTGTAACGTGACAAAGCATGAAACCTGTAGTTTGATTTGAGATTTCCCATGATTTAGGTCCGTCATTTTTAGTTTTTTTTTTCTCGTTCATCATTTTCTATTATTTATTTATTTTATTTTACTTTTTCAATAAGAACAGTGGAATTACCTTTTGGTAACTACTTATGTTTTATATTTTTTCATTAAAAAATAAATTAAACAAGAAAAAGTTAATATAAAAATTATCAAATTAATATTCAAAATTTGTATGCTATATTTATTTTTTGATATTAATTATAATTTTTTTATGAGTAGAACAAGTAGAGGTGAGAAATTCAAATGCATATTGCCCATATTAATTATAAATTTTAAAAATTAGAATGATAAAATAATATTTTTATCTATTTTTAGGAAAAAAATTTTGAAAATTAAAAACAAAAACTTATTTTTATTATTTTCAAAATTTTTACATGATTTTGAAAACATTTCTTAAAAATCGTAAAAAAAACAGCTATAAGATGTTTATGTTTTTGATAAATGAAAAATGATAAATAAGAAACGGGTGCTAAATGTAAAAAAAAAGTTTA
Source organism: Momordica charantia (assembly GCF_013281855.1). Taxonomy (NCBI): domain Eukaryota; kingdom Viridiplantae; phylum Streptophyta; class Magnoliopsida; order Cucurbitales; family Cucurbitaceae; genus Momordica; species Momordica charantia. Next base: position 3,602,656 of record NW_028275158.1, read on the forward strand.
TTTTATAGTGGGTTCACTGTAAAAATTAAATAATTAGAAAAAAGAAAACTAATGTTTAAAACATTTGATATAGCACTACAACAAGGACTAGAACCAACGTACAAATAGTTCAATTTATATTCCAAAATTCAACGTGGAATGGAAAAGCATGAATGGGTGGCTAACCTAAGGTAGGTAGCTAACAAGTCTTTGGTGGTGGGATACTCAAGTAAATTCCTTTCACCTTTTTCAATTTCTTTCAGTACCATGCGCGGTAGAGATTTGAATAATCAGTTCGTTTTTTTTATGAGGTATAAACGAGAGAATTTATCCTAAAAACGGAAAAAACGACCTTCACAAGGATTTATGTACAAAGAATAAGCAAACCCTTATGGATTGTATCTGAAGACATGGAAAGGGATGTTTTTATGTCAGCAATTACCAAAATTTTCAACGCATTGCAGCAGAGATTCGAATAATCAATTCAACTATATTAAGATTACCAAAATTTTCAATTCTTAATTTCTCTTTTTAGGTTTTTTTAGAATATATAAAATTATAAACATCAGCGAGATTTCAAATTTTACAAATTTTAAGAAAATTACTATTATTAATATCTTTAACGAGTTGAGATTGTAACACATTTTAAATTTTATGTCACCCGCCACGAAGAATAATATTAAACGAAGGCGATTAATTAACTAATTTGTTGGTGAATGGAAAAGGGGACGTATTTTTAAATTCAATCAATGTTTGGAGGAGCTTCTCGGAATCTAGGATTGTCAAAAGATTTTTGGGAAAGAATAATCCCCCAATTCAGTTATGCCTATGTGGAGGGCGTCCAAAAATTCAACCATCTCTAAATTTGGTCAATTTAATTCAAACTAAAAATATATATGTATATAGAAGTTTGGGTTAGGTTTGATTTTTCTTCTCTTTTCTTTCTTTTTTTTTGTTTATAAGTTCACACCAGGAAAAAGATTTGTATCGACTATTTGAGTTATGTTCGCGTTGACAATAGATTGAAGCCATAAGTTCTATAGTCCAATGAATTTTCATAAAATTTAACTTAAGTATATTATAAAGGTAGCATGTAGATCATTATCTTCATTTTATTTTATTAAATAATTATTTTTTAATTTTACACTCTTTAATAATTTGTAGAAACTGTCAGATGACTGAAACATCAATTACCCTTCTAAAATTTGAGATTTTGACCCACCTTTGCCATTATTGAACTCAAATTATTATATAACATATATGAGCTTAAATGTTATAAAATTTATAGTAAAATGTAATCTTTTTTTTTTATTTTTAAAAAATATGTTGACCCAAGATTCTATGCAAGGTATCACATCAGTCGATGAGCTGAAGTGATCAGCTACGGAAGGAAACTACAAACAAAACCTTGCACGAGTGGTCGAGTCTAGCTTAATTAGATTGTTTAGAGATTACATATTGATCTTGGAAAGACGAGACTTCACCTTTTAAAGGGGAGCTTCAGGAATTGCACCTCTACCGTCGTGCTAGAGTATTCTCAATTTTTAGATCAGTGGCAGACAATTCTATAAATCTCACTTTGTCCTATAATCGAGTTGAGACTCAATACGTGTTATAGAGCATGAATGATCCAAACATGACAGACCTCTAACTTACCTATAACATTTTTCTCGTTCCATAGCTACTAAATTAAACCCTTTTTAAGACCTTTTCCCCACAAATTTCCAAACAAATCATCTATCATCTAAACACCGATTTACCCCAAATGAATTTCTTTCAAACAATAATGTCTTTGTTGAAAGAAGAACCCCACCTACGAGAGAAAGATTAGACTGATTAATTTGGAAGCCTCCACGCCACCCCACCACGCACAATAATGTGGTTTTGTCTTTTCATTAGGCCTTCATATTTCTTCGTCAGACTCGCTCAATTCCATAATTTCAAATCCCTAATCACAAATGAAGCTTCCCCCAAATCCCAATCCCAAGTCCACCAAAAAAAAAAGGTATAATAATTTAAATTCCCCCCCTTGTCTACCATATATATTCATAAACAACCAATGAATAAGAAGAGAAAAAGAAAAGAAAAATCTTGAAAGGACCACCCCCCAACCCAACTCCCCCATCCTCCTCCAGAATAATACGCCTTCTGCCCTTCTCTCTCTCTCTCAAGTCTTAAGCCATTTTCATTTTCATTTCATTTTTCATCTGTGAACTAAAACAGCAGCCATGGAGATGATCAATCACCTCCACTGGCCGGGTGCGGCGGAGAAACTCGACAGCAGCGGAGGGAAGAAGGCGGCCGAGCACGGCAGCAGTTCGGAGGATGACGACGATGAGGAAGAGATGCCGTCGTCGCTGAGCCTCAGAGAGCTCTCCAAGATCATACTTCCGCCGTTGGGAGTTTCCAGTTTCACTGAGCATGCTCAAATCAAGTCCATCAAGTGGATCATCTCTCCCATGAGCTCCAGATACAGGTACCACTCCACACACTTAACTTAATTACTCCTTTATATTTTAATATTTCTGATGAATTTACATGGAAGTGATATTTAGAGAAAAAATTAGGCGATACCGAAAATGTATTTCTTTATTGAGGGGTCTCGGTGGAATTTTTTTTTTTTCCTAATCAGTTTAGAGGGGATGGAGGATAAGCCACGGAAACAGGACGTTTAGCTAGGGAATCTCTCCCGTCCAAGAGTCGGAGTGCCGATGAACTCCACTTGACAGTAGTGGTAACCGTAGTTTCGAGAAAAATAAAAAAGAAAGTAAAATTAACGGTTCGTTACTAATTAATATTGAAAAGTCTTTGGTGGTGTATGGTGCGTGTTTATCTAAAGGAAAAAGTTTATAATTTCTCCCCAAATTGTTAAAAATGGGCAAAATTTTAAACTTTTTTGTTCTTTTTTTTCTAAATTTATACAACTCTTTAGGTATGAATTTTCTAATTTTATTTTGATTAAATTTTCAAAAATAATGGCTGCATAATAAGTCAGTATAATTTTCACTTTATTTTACCTCGTAATATATATTAATAAAATTCAAAATCCTATTTGTGTCCATTATGTCATGGGTTTTAAACTTTTCAATAATGCATTTCACAAGAAAATTACACGACACTATACCTATGAATCGAGTATTAAAATTAGTGGCTTAAAATTGATGTTGAATGCAAGTTAATTTTGAAAAATGTTCTGGCTAGGGTAACTATAAACTTCTCTCTCTTATAAAGCAATTAAATTTTCTTTTTAAAATAATTATTGTAGTTGATCAATTTTTTTTCAAACAATGACGAAATAAATTTCCCCCTAAAAATTGACCAAATAGACTTAATTCCATTTTGTACCATATATTATAAAACTTTTTAAAAATAGATTTATATTCTTAAATATTTTAATAATATTTTTATTTTCTTTGAGCTGTCACAAATCCTAATGTCTAATTTTTAAGGCTATACTAGATCCAATATAATATTTTAAAACACAACATGAGAAGATGCTATGTATGATTTTAATTAAACATATTTAAGAAATTTAATGGCAGATGTTCACATTTTCCGATACAAAGTTGAACAACTTAAATAAAATGTCAAAGAAATATAATAGCTTGGAGTGTAAGATAAAATTTAATTCTATAATAACATTACAAAAAACGAAAAATGAAAATCCAATTAAATTTTGTTAGATTCAAAAATATCATAAAAATGTAAAGCAACGGTCCGGATATTCTCGAATTTTGACTAATATTTTGAGTATATTTTATTTTTAGTCATTCATCTGATCAATTTATGGTTGGATTGAGATAGATTATTAGGCAAAATAAAAAGGTTATTTATTTATTTTACTATTCTTCCTCCTCACATTTTAAAAGAATAAATATACTATTTGACAACTGCCGACAAAACAGTAGGCTTTCGGTGGTACCAAAAAGATTCTTTTCCATATAGAGAAGGTCTTTCCCCATTGTTTGATAAATTAATTGTCTCTTTTCAATAAATAAAATAAAATAATTGTCTCATTCAATGCAAATTTATGGAGGTGATTTCAAAAAATAAAAACTACAAAATAATTATAAATAAGTCAATACTTTTGAAAGCTATTGATTTCAATCTTAGTTATTCATCGGGAATGCGCCAAAAAATGACCACAATTCATTTTTACGTATTTTTCACTTAGAATTAAAAATAAATAAAGATCATTATTGTCTAAATTATTTCTCGATAATTAAACATGAATAATATACCATCAAACATAGAGACTAAAAAGATATTAAGACACAAAAAAGAAAGAAAAATAAATAAAAACGTGGTAATACACATTAATTAAGACAGTAGCATAAGAAAAGATGGTCCTCGTTCTTTGTAAAATAATAATGCGAATATTGGATAGAACTTTTTTTGGGTCAAGTAAACAAGCGAAAATAGTGATAATCTTTTAAAAAGTGAGAAATATCACTGTCATTTTTTCTTTTAATAAAAGTATGCCAACTTGAGTCCATCACTTAGAAAAGTGATTCTCTTTTTTTATTTTATTACCATAAGTTTTTAACTAATCAATTACTTAAAAATAGATAAACTTAAAATTCATATATATTTTCTTTTAGAATATTATACTAAAAAAAGAATACTGAGTAGACAATAATCTAAAGTTTTTAGTCAACGGTCGAATTAAAGAATGTATTTTTGACTAAAAGATCACGTATTCGAACTTGATTTGAAAATGTTGCTTCCACCGAAAAAATAATTTAAAATTTTATTTATTTATTTTTTTAGAGAGTTTAATTGATTTGATTTTTTTTTTATACCAAACCCAATGAATATTTTACGTGAAACTGATTTTACAATCATTACTAAACGAAGGTTCCTGTAATTAATCAAATATTTCTCTTAATCCCATTTTCTAAAAAAAGTACTTTCTTTGATTGTTCTACTTTTTCCATCATCCTCCGCTAAACGACGACGTTTTCTGGGACCGCTGGATCCGTCAAATCATAGTCAGAGGTCACTTTATTTATTTTAAACAAATAAACGTGCAAAATAAAATAAAAAAGAAACCAGAAAATTAAATACATGTGAGGAAAAAAAAAAGACGATGCAGATTGTAGATTCTGAAAAATGGGAGGCGATTTTGCAGGTGGTGGCAGTCGTTCATGGTGGTTCTGGTTGCTTACTCAGCGTGGGTTTATCCATTGGAAGTGGCGTTTGTGGACGCGATTCCCAAGCGGGGATTGTACATTGCAGATAACGTGGTCGATTTCTTCTTCGCCATTGATATCTTCTTGACCTTTTTTGTCGCTTACATCGACCATCGGACTCAGCTTCTGGTTCGTGATTCGAAGAAGATTGCTCGCAGGTCAGAATTCTCCATCCAAATTTTCCGTTTCCCCTTTTCCTCGTGATGGGTTTCCAATTCTGGTTTTTGGTATGAAATTTTATTGTGCATCTTCTGAAAAGTGCTTTTGGAAATTAGAATGACTTCTGAGATGAGGAGTGTATGTTATGGTGAATTTGATAAGGAATTAGACGTGCATTGATTGGATATTTGGAAATTGCTGTGTGTTTGGTTGGTAAGTTCAAAACTATTTTAGTTTCCCTAAACAATTATACATAGTTGTGGTAGAACTTGTTAATTTAATTTGTTTTTAATCGAAGAACTTATTTGAAGAATCTGCCAATCTTCTTGTGCTTTTTGACATGAAGTGTTACTCTTGGAAGTTCATCCGAAAACTAGTTTCAAACAATGCTTTGATATGTCAAATGATGTGAGTAATGTATAGTGGAAAGTTCCTATTACCTCATAGTGGTTTACACTCTGCTCATGATGTGGACAGGGCAACACCACTTACTGTCGTCTGTGATATTGCCAAAATGTCATGGGTTGTCCCATTTTGTGACGGGATTATAGCCTGAATATCTAGAACTTATGTAAATAGTTTTCCATAGGTACTTGTCAACATGGTTCTTGATGGATTTGGCGTCAACAATCCCATTTGAGGCATTGGCCTACTTGTTCACAGGAAAATATGATATTGGTCTCCCATATTCACTTTTGGGCTTGCTCAGATTTTGGCGACTGCGACGTGTCAAGCAATTTTTCACAAGGTTTGTTTTTGGATTCTGTTGTCTTATTGGTCACTTATCCCAAAAACATGACACTCAATGCACTTCACGTCTCGAAGAATACATAGAGTTAGAACATTGTCAAATAAGAAATTGAAACATCTCGTTGAAATTGTTTTTAAGTTTAAGAAATGGGGGAAATTTTCCAATTGACAAGACGAGTTATTTGTTTTGCAGGCTTGAGAAGGACATTAGATTCAGCTACTTCTGGGTTCGATGTGCTAGGCTTCTATCTGTAAGTGAAAAAATGAAAAATTCTCTCTTCAAACTGACTGAAACTTTTCGAAAGGTTGATCTGGTTACAAGTTGGTGAAGTTGGGGTACGATTTTCTGTTTGTAGGTCACATTGTTTTATGTCCATTGTGCTGGATGCCTCTACTACATGTTGGCTGACCGATATCCACATGAAGGAAAGACCTGGATTGGAACTGCGATTCCAAATTTCAAAGAGACTAGCCTTGGAGTGAGATATATTTCAGCCTTATATTGGTCTATCACCACCATGACCACCGTCGGTTATGGTGATCTTCATGCTGTGAACACCATAGAGATGATCTTCATCATTTTCTATATGCTCTTCAATCTTGGCTTAACTGCTTACTTGATCGGTAACATGACAAACTTAGTCGTTGAAGGAACTCGTCGCACGATGGAATTTGTAAGTATTCACATCTGTTCCCATGTATATTGGTTTCTAAATACGATTCACATTTTTAACTTGACCATTACTTGAATTGGCATTGACATGTTTGATTGATTGATCACCTTTGTAGAGAGATAGCATTGAAATGGCATCACATTTCGTTAACCGAAACCGCCTGCCTGGAAGGTTGAAGGAACACATATTGGCATACATGTGCTTGAGGTTCAAGGCCGAGAGCCTAAACCAACAACAACTGATCGAACAGCTTCCAAAGTCAATTTGCAAAAGCATCTGTCAGCAATTGTTTTTGCCGACCTTGCAGAAAGTCTACCTCTTCAAGGGTGTCTCAAAGGAAACACTTGCGCTGCTGGTGAGCATGACAGAATGTTTTTTTAGCTTGGCATGCAAAGCTGGGACAAACTCACCTAGTAACTTTAACTAACTATGCGATAAAATCGGCAGGTGGCAAAGATAAAAGCCGAGTATATACCACCCAAGGAGGACGTGATAATACAAAACGAGACCCCTGATGATGTTTATATCATTGTGTCTGGGGAAGTTGAAATTATCGACTGTGAGATGGAGGTGGAGCGGACTGTTGGGACCTTACATTGTGGCAGCATGTTTGGGGAAGTTGGAGCACTTTGTTGCAGAAACCAAAATTTTACGTACAGAACCAAAACTCTTTCGCAGCTCTTGAGGCTGAAAACAAGTGTACTACAAGAAGCTATGCATGTCAAACAAGAAGACAGTATAGTCATTGTCAAGAACTTCCTTCAGGTTCGTATAAGTTCTTTTGAAGCACCGGTATTTTCTCTCTGCAACCGTTTGATTAGCTCAAGAGAAATAGTAATTCTTTTTTCGAGTATATTTTGATTGCTTCTGTTTTTCATGCACTGACATTTGCCACCGCCCCCAAAAAGGGGAACAAGAGAAAGGAAAGAAGGAAGAACTCCCCACTAAAGTTTTGTTTTATGATTGATTCTGTGCAAGTTTAGGAACTGTTTGGGAGCTGTTTTAAATAATAGTTTTCTGTTTTTCAGGACTTTTTTTTTTTGTGAAAATATGCCTGGCTAAGTGTGTAAAACTCGTTTTCACTTGTTTTTCTTTAGTTTACTTTTATGAATGACTGTAAATAATGATTTCACTGTTTATCTGCTCATAGTTCTCCAAAACAATCTTGAAAACAACGTAAAAAACTGTTTGAAAACAATCCCAAAACAAACCATTTGTTTCTCCAAAAAAATTCGACGTTGTTATGGAGAAAAATTTGTCTTTAACATCCTCAAATAAACTGTTGCAGGAAAGGGAGCTCAGCCACAAAATCACCATAGACGGTTCGCCCGCAAAAGAAGCAGTGCCGGTGTTGAGTGAAGAAAAAGAGCAAAGTTTCAACTGGAAACACTCCATTGAATTAGATTCTGCAAGAGTTAACATATACAAAGGCCATCCAGTAGCCAGAAAGCAGGCTTCTTGTGATGATCCTGGAAAGTTGATCAAATTGCCACATTCAATGGAGGAGCTAAAAAAAGTTGCAGGTAACACTCTAATGGAAACAACATCACTTTGGGTGACTTTTAGATGTTTTTTCTATAAACACTTTTAAAATCACTTTTGACCATACAACCCAGCTCTATGGAAATTTTAAAAAGTGCTTTTAATTAGTCAAAAACACTTCTCACCACTGTACAAGTCATCTCAAACTCAGTTCTGGATCAGATTGCTTCCTTCCTAACCCAGTTTCTGCAATCTTAACAGGTGAAAAGTTTGGGTTTGATGCAAGAAATGCTCTTTTGACAAATGAAGAAGGCTCTGAAATTGATTCTATTGATGTGATAAGGGATAATGATAAGCTTTTTTTCATAGTTGCAGACGATAAAACTCTGTAATCCGAGGCTATGAAAACAAATAGGTATTAGATGACCAAAAGAGAATGCTCCCAAAAAAAAAAAAAAAAAGTTGCCAAGAAAAGCTAGCCTAACCAATCATCTTTTTGTATATTTTCTTTTTTTTTTTTTGGAATGAATAGAGTTAGAAGAAAAAAGAAATCTCTTTTTAGTAAAACAAAAATGGGATGAAGCAACATGAATATATTATCTCCGATAAAAAAAAGTTGTGATTTGAATCATTGTTCACATGTTATGTTGTACTAAAAAAATAAATATGGGAGGAAGATGCTAATCTAACCCATCATTAAACTTATCTGATTGGTGAAAATTCATTTTCTTTTCTATTTGAAATAATAAAATTATAACAAATGATATAAAATCACATCATTTGAAAACCAAGGATGATTTATTTTATTATTATTATTCTTATTATTTTACTATTTCGTTTGAATGAAAAAGGTGGGTGAAATAAACTTAGCAATTAACTGAACAATGAAGAATCAATTTTCTTATGAATTTGTATGATTTAGGGCGCAGACCATCATAATTAATATTTTAAATTTATTTACCTTTAAAAATAATTATAAATTTATTTTTACAGGGTGGGAATCTATAGAAAATTTGGTTTGAACGAAAATAAATTTTTTCTTTAACATTGTTTTTTTTAACTATTGAAAAAATAGGCTCTTTATTAGACTATTTCCAGTAATAATAATGCTAAGAAAATAGTTGATTGTCTCTAGAAGAAACGACTTATGAATAGTCCGTCTGACCTTTAGAGGTGATGTAGCGTTCAGTTGGCATCATATTAAAGATATATAGATGGATGCTTACCCACCGTACCAACATATAACTTTACTACCAACATATAACTTTATTACTAATGCATTATTTTATTATAAAATATTGTAACGTTTTGTTTTTTGTTACATTCTTTTTCCTTTTACAGTAATGTGCCACTGCTGGTGTGTGTTTGGACGGTTATGTAAAATTTCTATATATATATATTATACGAGGATTTGAACCACTGACTTCAAAAGAAGAAAAATAGAACTATACTCATATTCACTTTCACATTAGATCTTTCTACTGAGACTATGTGTTATCTATTTATCACTTATTCAAATAATTTCTCTAGTTAAATGATGAACCTACATCCAACCTAACTATAAATGTTTAGATCGAATTACACCTTTTTGGGCCAATCCCAATTGTATTACCAATAAATTTATCCAATCTGAACTAAATGGTAAATCCCTCTTGATCCAAATATTTCCCAGTTGGAGTTGGATGTATCATATAAGGTCTAGGGGTATGTATATATATTTTGTTGGAGTTCAACGAAGGGGGTAAAGATCAAAATTTCAAGTAACACGAGCTATGTCTGAATTGAAAGATATGCATGTTTTTTTTAAGGAGATAGGGAGAGAGCAAGAATGTATATCATTATTTATACGAAAGAAATAAAAAGGTATTTACATTTATACATGAAAGAGAGGAAAATAGTGAGAGAAAATGCATATATATATATATATATATATATATTTATAATAGAGAGAAGATTTCCAACCCGAACATAACGCAACTGGTTAAGACACTAATAACCCACCTAAAGATCGAGATTCAAATCCTCACTCTACGTTACCCCAGAGAGTGGTCCTAAGTCTATAAATAGTTTAGGAAGAGAGGGATGGACCTAATGATATGATTCTTCCTTTATAAACAAAACAAAGAATCTCAAATTCAAATCCCAAAACAGAATGTTGGGCCTAAACCAGAAACCCCCAATATTTCTATTAGTTTTCTACAATTAATATCAGTTTTCCATCTCTTTTTTATTTTCTTTTAAAATTCTCAAAATAAAAAAGAAAAAGTTTTAAAAAAAGAAAGAAAAAGCTGCCATTTGCCACTGCCTTTGCCCAAATCAATATTGAAAAATGAGAAAGCATCTGAGTCAAAGTAGTCAAACTTTTACAGCTCAGGAAACATAATCCAACATATAAATAAAATAAATAGATTTTAAAAAGTTGTTCAAGAAAAATTAAACTTTGTTGAATTATTTCTTAATTTGCTTTTGCAAATTCTGACCACACCCCTTTCAGTTTCAGGCAATGATTCTAATTATAGGCTCTGCAATCCATTTAGATTTCAAGTTTACATTACTTTGAAGGGAATCCATCAACAGTCCTCTTTTTTGTTTATTCATTAAATTCTTCTGTGAATAATTCAAACTTATCTTCCAATCCCATCTCAAATATACTTTTGTTCTACAAGATTTTGATTAGAATTTTTTTGTGTTATATGATTTTAGGTGGCTTTTTCTTTTTTAAAGAAAAATAATATGATAGGTAAATAAATGTTTTTACTCCCATATTGTTATTAAGCGTGTAATCTATGTTTAGATGATGAAAAGATGAATTATAAGACTTGACAGTTAAATATATAGATTGAAATACATGAGTGGTACGGTTAATATTTTTCCTAAATGAATTATGCTCGGATGGATAACAAAACTACCACTTACGACATTAACTTAACTTTTCAAAACTGAAGCAACCCAATACAATATAGACCTAACCCAGTAGCAAAATAAATAGAGAAATTTATGGCACAAGCTCAACATCTTAAGCTTGAGGAATTTAATTGAAGTGTTTAGTATTTGGTTTGAAAAACTTGTGCCCAAGGTGAGGTTTACAAGTACTGAGTTTTCAATATCTTAACCATATCTTAGGGATCATATTTGGTAAACTAAATAATTGATTTGAAAATTTTAAAATCACTTTAAATTGATTTTTAGTCAAATTATAATTAAATCTATTTTTTTTAAGATTATTAATTCTACCATTACTCTGGAACAAACCCTTAGAAATTTGATAGCTTTCCTTTATCCACCCAATTGGTTTAAGGGTACACGCATCATAATACATATAATCGTAATATTTTACGAGGTTGTAAGTAACCCTAATCCAAACCTATTCGAAACACCCCCTCTAAAGTGTTTTTGAAAATCTGGTACCTTTTCATATATATATATATATATATATATAAACACAAGTCCAATGAGGCTCTCTCCCCATTGCAATTGCAAGATTGTTGTAAGAGCATAGTCCAATCATCTCCTCCACTGAATAGGAAACACACATGATTGCATCCAACAAACAAATCTCTAAACACAACCCTTTGATATTATTCTTCCTCTCCTATTCTAAAACAACACCTATTTATCTTCCCCCTTTCTCTCCCTCTCAATTTCTCTTATAAAACTCTCCCTTTCTTCTTCTTCTTCTTCTTCCTCTGTTCTCTGCTCTGTTCTCAAATGGGCACCTCCTCCTCCCTCCATGGCTTCTACCACTTCCTCTCCCAGCAGCTCGACGACCTCGACGCCGCCTTCCTCGCCTCCGACTTCATGTCCCTTCACTTCCTCCACAAGGTCCTCTCCCTCCTCACAACTCTCCACTCCCAGCTCCTCCTCCTCGGCCAGCGCCTCCACCTGCCCCCCGGCGGCAAGTGGCTCGACGAGTACATGGACGAATCCTCCCGCCTCTGGGACGCCTCGCAACTCCTCAAGTCCGGAATCTCCCGAATGGAGCTCTACCATACTCAGGCCTCCGCCATAACTTCCTCTTTGCAGGACCCTCACTTTCTCCGCTACAACCCTCGAGCCTCCCGCAGGGTCCGTTTTGTTTTCAATTTTGTCTCCTCTGTTTTTTCCTCTGTTTTCCTCTGTTTTAACTTTTGGGTTTTTCAGGTTCTTCGTGCCATATCCGATTTCGAGAGGAACATTTTTGGGTTGGAGGAGGAGAACAAGAGCTTGATGAATACGAGAATTCAGCCATTATCACTGCTCTGTTCCAACGGCGGATCGACCTCGAAGTTGAATGCTTTCAATGGGTTCAGAGGGGTTCTTCACGCAGTGAAGACCATCAGCTCATTGCTTCTGATGATCCTGCTCTGCTCTCTCGTCTACTGCTGGCCAGAATCCAGCTTCCATGGAAACGCCGGGATCGATCAGTACGGTGAAGACGATAACCAGATGACGGCGTTCAGCTCTGGATTTGTGGCGTCAATGGCGAGATTGAGGCAGCGAGTGGCAAATGAAATAGACAGAGTAGACGGGCAGCCGGTCGGGATCTTGCTGTTCGAGTTCCGCGAAGCGAAGGCCGCTATGGATGGCCTGAAAGTGGAGCTGGAGAGGAGTTTGATGGAGGGCGGCGAAGAAGAAGAAGAAGAAGTTGAGATTGAAGAGAAAATTGAGAGGTTGAAGAGTTGGTTTGGGATGTTGAGAAATGGGGTGGACGCCATTGTTGGGCAGCTTGATGATTTCTTGGATGAGATTGTTGAGGGAAGGAAGAAGCTTTTGGACATGTGCACTCATAGCAGGTAGAAAAAGGAAGAAACAGCATCTGGGTATGTTAAAGATGCAAACTTTGAGATGAATTAGTGAAATTTTTGGAAGATTATGAGAGAGAGATGAGAGTTTTTTGTTGCAGAATTGTTTCTTTTCTTTTAGTTTTGAGTCACATTGTAGAGAGAGAGAGAGAGGAGAGGGAGAGAATTGATTCTTGAATTGCTTTGAAGAAAAGCAGCCCACAGACCAAAATCCAGAAGAAAGAAAAAGGAAAAGAGAGAGAAGAAGAAGAAAGGAGAGAGAGAGAGAGAGAGAGAGAGAGAGAGAGAGAGAGAGAGAAATTTTCCCACTCAGAAAAGGAAGATTCTTTTGGTGTGGATTGTGGAGGGAGAAAGAAAAAAAGGTGACATTTTATACTTATAATTAAACAATTTTGGTAACTTTTTTTTTCATCTAGTATTTTCTTTGATCAAATTTTCTTTTTTTTTTCTTTGTTTCTTGTGATTTTCTAAACATTTTTTTTGGGTTTGATTTGATTTTTCCATGGATGTAAATGCACGGTAGAGATTGTTTTATGATTCTAACGTGATTATAGCTTATCGATTTTTTTAGTATAATAAACTGTAGGTTGAACCTAACATATAAATAAATAATTTTAAGAAACATTATATTTTAATAAATAGTAGCGTGATCAATTTTAGTAAAAATAATATATATATATATATATATTTTTTTTTTTTTTGTTACTGAATGTTTAGAGAATATCTCCTTTTTATTATTGAACTCTATAAATAATTCACATACTCTATAAAAAATAGCATTTCATTTGTATTAATAATCCATGTACCATAACATAAATTGAAAATTGCAAACAATGCATACACACTATAAACAATTACATTTTCAATTTATAAATAATCAATTTACTCAATAAACAATAGTATTTGAATTATTATAAATAATATGAATACACTAGATATAAATTGCGAACTATAAATTTTAGGTTTTGAAAATAATAATAAGAATTGTTCATGTTTATACAATTAGGTAAGTTTCTGCCATTGCCACTAAATTATAAACTCTACGCCAAGATGGTTTGTAATTGTAAACATTTGGTTATATCATAAATAGTTTGTAAATATTTTTCTTTCGGATATATATTTATTAGTGTTTATTTTTCCACGAGATCTGATATGAATAAAATATTCTAATTTTTTTTAATGTTTTTTTTACAATTAGACCAAGATAATATAAGAGTTAATATTTATAATTAAGAAAATGTTAAGACACAAAATTCATATATATCGACACTATCGACTACATCAAGCTAAGCAATAAAATCCCTCCAAAACTTCTCTCATATATTTTGTTCTATATATATATATATTTAAAAAAAAACTTTTATTCTTTTTCTCTCTACCTTTTTTTCCCTTAAAAAACATTTTAACAAAAATCTACTAAAAGATATTTGCTGGTAGAACAACCAATCTCGTTCTTAATCATCATTCAAAAGAAAACGATTGTTTAGAGATTGTCGGACGGTTGTTATAAAAATTGTTTCTTTGCTTTACAAAAAAAATCAAGTGACTTGTAAAGTTGAAAGGTTACATAATATTTACCAATCATGATTTCGAATGAAAGAACAACTTTAGTTATTTAAATAAAGAAAGTCCTTCTATGAAAACAAGTTCAAGTTAAAAAAAAAATGAAGAATTGTTATGTTTTTCAATTCTCTCTATAATTGACTTTTGAAGGAGAAACCCTTTGAATAATATGTATGATAGAACTATTGAATTAACTACAAAAAGTAACTTTTTAAGGAATGGTTAGATCAATTATTATGTTTTAACTCAAAATACCAAAAAAGGAAAAAAACCAAAAAAATAAAAAAAGAAGAAAATGATGATGATGATACTCCTACCTACAAGACTATATAAAATGGAAAATAGGCAAAGAAAATGACATTTGTCACTTAAAACAACATTTGGGTTCCTTTTCATGGCCCTCTCAATCTCTCCAATCAAATATTCATCTTCCCATGAAGAAAGGCATCATACTATGGGATGAATGTCAATTTTACAACAAAAATTAACTTGAGCAAAACTTAGAAGTAAATAATATCTATTCCTCCCTTTAAGGTTGGAGGTTCGAATATCTATACTCCACATTTATTATACTAAACAAAAAGTACCTCAAGTAACAAAGATTTCACTATGAATGAAGTACATAGAATTTTACCTAACCTTTTCTACTAATGTTGACACGATAACGAGAAAAAGTATATACAGGTTTCTTTAAGTCAAGAAATGACATAAACATTTGCCAGAAAGAACCACAAACATTAAAAAATTTGGTCCTAAATGCATGTATTTGGAACTCATTGAATTGAGGACAAGAGAGGGGAAAAAGAAGGTACAAAGTACACTTTTTTCCTTCTTCAACAAAGAAGAGGGCATTGCAATTGAGTGGGCAAACCAAATATATGTGCTGCTTGTACCTTTAGATTATGCAAAGATTTCTTCTGTTTTTTTTTTGTTTCTCTTTAAAAAAATTATGAATTTTGGAAGAGATTCTTTTTCTTTGTAGTTGTGATAGTAAATGACTAATCATTGCCATCCTGAATTAATGATGGGAAAGTGGGCAATCTGATAAGACTCCTAGAGAAAGAGAGAGAAGCCATGGAAATACCTTTTTCCATATATATATTTATATTCCTTCTCTCAACAAATCTTTGGTCATGATTCTTGCTCCATTGATGGTTGTATAATGATATAAAATTGTAAAGGAAGAACTGAATTTTAGAGGTTGTGGTGAAAAGGGTTTGTCATTTTCATTGTGAACTAAACAATTACAAAGTGAATAAAGATTAGAGAACTTGTATGCCTATGCTCTAAAACTTTTGGAGTAGCATCTTCTTTCTCTAGTTCCAATTTTTTTCTCCCGACCTTTTCTAATTTTGGAGTGAATATCTAAACAAGATAAAAAATATATATCTTAATTAATTGAGTTATCATCAGATTTACCAAATTTTCACTTTTTTTTCTTAAGTTCAAGAAACTAGAAAGAGATAGAAAAATAAATGTTTAAAGTAAGAAAAAGTCTCCAAGGGAATGATTCAAGTTGGTGAGGAATTACACCGCTTTCGGTGGATTAGAGTTCAAGATATTAGGTTCACCATTTTGGTCCCAATCTTTAAAAAATATCTAACAAATTTCCGAACCTTCAATTTCATGTCTAATACGTACTTAAATATTCAATTATTTTGTGTAATATCCGTAGCTCGGTAGACATTTTTTTTGGGAGTAAAGGAGCCGATAGGACAAAAAATCTGAAGTTCAAAGACTTGTAAAACATTGTTTAAAACAATCTCCAAAGTTCAGCACCAAACTTGTAATTTAAAAAAAAAATTAATAATAAAAAGAATAAAAATAAAAACTACAGTCCAAAAACTAATATGCCACAATATACCCGTGGCAGTATGCACAACACACATACATATACAAGCATACACATGGATTCCCCCAGTCCCATCATTGAGATGAAAGAATTATTGAATTATTTCAATTTAGTTTCCAAAACAAGATGAAGCAGTGGAAGCAGAGACATGGCCCCTGTGGCCTGCATTTGAAAAGGATTTTCTGCAACTGAAAGTCAAAAGTAAAAGGCACATCATACAATACAATAGAAGGTTCCATACTCTTTCTTTTTCTAAGTGGAGGTAATTTCAATGTCTATTTCCAAGCTACTATTATGCCACAGTTCTGCAACTAACTCTACTCAAGCTCAAATAATGTACTATTGTTCAGATGCTTCCCATGTTTTCTGTCACATCCTCTTTTTTCGAGAGTTTTCTAGGACAGTCTATAACAGAACTTAAGAATCAACATGGGAAAAAGCAACCCCAGTTATGTTTCCTTCTGAACATGTAAAAGTAAAACAGCAGCACAAACCTTTCATAACACAGGAAAAATGAAAAGGGGCATACTGGTTTTATCCTATAACTATTCCCCACGATAGGTGTACATATAACACTGGAAAATAACAGTACCTAAACTTGAATGATTCAATTGTGCCTCAAGGTGATCGCAGTTTAGTGAGGAACTCAACAAACACTAATCTAACAACTCAAATTCAAATATCTCATCTCATCTCATCAATTATGTATCACAGCTACATCAGCAACTGCAATGTTGGAAACATGATCGTGTTATCTAACATTTATTACATGGCAGTAATAATGATGGTTGTAGAAGTGCAAGAACCATAGCTGCATTTTTTATTAACAATCACGGATAAATAAATCAAGTAAAACTTCAGAGACATGAATGATGTTAATGAATAGGCACTTATATAACATTATAACAAAATGAACTTGACATAACTAATGATGAAGGCAATGTAGCAAGAACTTACACAATGGAAACTGAGCAAAGGGAATTGTCAGTCATTGTGCCTACTGCCTACCACATCACACATCAGGCTGGCAAAATGATTCCCGAGCCGTGGCCATCAACAATCAGATCCAAAACATTCTTCCAGATCTCTGATAACTTAGAGTACTAGAGTTCTAATTATTTCTCCGTAACAACCATTTTCTTCAGTAATTTGATCCTGAAAATGACACCAAAAACTGCACGTGACGCCTCAATCCATTATATACCTTCCGCCTTATAGAAGAAAAGCTTTGTAGTACCAAATGCTCTCCTGGTGTTTGCAAGGGCCTTCCAAAACATAAGATGATAAGCAAAATTCTGGCAAAAGGATAAACAGCAACAATTTTGAAGACAGCAACAGCGGTAGGGGAAGCTTCAGAGAGTGTAACTATGAAAGGCATGAGGAGCAGCAAATAAGATTTTTTGGGGACTGTGAATGGTCATCCATTCAAAAATGCAATTGCAACTACTATTCAAGGTTCAAATCCCGGCATTGCAAATTGAGCTGAAAAACTTTCAACACGATTTCGGAGCTCAACAACTTCATTATTATTTTGAAGGCCCTTAAGATAAGCCTTTGGTAGCTTCCCATGCTCCCGCTGTACTGAAATTGCAATTTGAGCGGCTGTATGAAGAAAGTCAACAATTGTCTCAAAATCAGATTCCAGACAGCCTCTTGATGTCATAGCTGGGGTGCCTGCAGGCATAACAGATAGCTAATTTATACCACATAATCAATACCTACCAAGCTCTACAATCTTAATATACCCCAAAACCATGAAATATAGGAGTATAACTCACCAATCCGTACTCCTCCAGGAATAATAATTCCATTATCACCATATATTGTAATTTTGTTGAGAGTAATTTGGCATATCTCACAAACCTTCTCATAGTTCTTACCTACAAAGCCATCATGAAGATAGATGATATGTAATGAACGGAGAATAATAGATCAAGTAGCTACAGGTGCCACAAGAACTAGAGCTCAAGAAAAACATAAGTATATAAATATAGAATACTTTCTTTCTCTTTTGGATAGGAAACAAATTTCATTGATAGCATGAATACCAACAACAAGTTGTGAGTTCTAATAGATTATACATCATTCAGAAACTATCTTCTCCCTCATCTTTTGTATATTTCATCTCGTCAATGAAATGTTTCTATTTAAGAAAAAACATTGTACAACATAAACAAAGAAGCCAGAGAAAGGGATCTTGCAGTCACAAGCCATATATTTCTCGATAGACTCTGCAACACATATCTATATAAGATGTAGTCCTAGAGATGGATAGTGAACTAACACCAAACTGAAAATCAAATCCATTGTTTTGCAGTAGGACGATAGGGGCATATTTACCAGTTGCTCCCTCTTTGTCCAACTAACCAGCAGATCCACCATCCTAAACAAGAGGCTTTCTGGAGTCATAAAGCTCTAAGACAAAAATTGTCCTGTGGAACCTAGTTTTCTATGGGGCCTAAATACGGCTGCTTTATACAAAGAAGAAATCCTGAGTCTTCTCTTCTAGTTGTTCCTGCTTGTGATAAAAACGGTTCAGAAACCCAAATAGCTTATTCTCACACTGCTCCTTCACCCAAAATCTTTCAAGGAACTCTGCTAGATAAGTTAAATTTTGCTTGATGTGTCCCCTTATCTGTTCTGCAAATCCTGTATCATTGCCTACGTGGCATCCCTTTAAATACAAAGCAGAGAAAATCTGAAAAAAGATGCCATGAAGGGTTCTTTGAAGTTTGACTAGGAAAAAATCATAGATTGATTCACAATTTGGCCAGAAAAGAAGAAGTTTCAGAGTTCATCCAATACAAGGCTTCTTCTTGGAGTTCCTTATCAAAACGGATTTGTAACTGCAAGCAATCATTATTTATCGTTGCCAATTGGAGAAACTTTTCCAGCTCCTCTTTGGCTTCTTGGGTTGATTTCTCAGCACCCTTTCTGACTTGTCATGCCTACAGTCATAAGCCTTGGTTGCCTTTTCATCATTTCCAACATCTTTACTAATTTAGAAAAATATATTCAGTGTATTAAATATGTATTTGACAAAAACATGACTTCATTCATAATCTCTTTTTAAAAAATAAAAAAGAAAAAAAAGTATCAGAGATTACTATATAAAAACATATTTGTAATCAATCAAGTACTTTTTTAGCACAATTTACTACAATATCATATTTTATATAGCCTGTAAAATGGTACTATCTTCTATATTCACAATTCACAATGTGTAACATAATCCATCCTCACTTTACTTGAGCAACACTATTAGTGCACCTCTTGCCTCTAGAAAAACAAAAAGCTTGCCATGTGCCTCAAATATGCAATGTTCACATCAATTTGCAAAATTTGAATCAAGATTATGCACCTGTTAATCCCAAGGGCCTCAGATCCCAGAGTAACATGTGATTATCTGTGCCACCAGTTACAAGCCTGTACTTTTTTCGAAGTAAAGCAGAAGCCAAGGCTTGAGCATTTTTCTTCACCTGCTGCATGTATGCCTTGTATTCTGGAGTAGCCAATTGTTTTAGGGCAACCGCAAGAGCAGCAATATGATTATTGTGTGGTCCACCTTGTAAAGATGGAAAAACAGCAAAGTTTATCTTCTCCTCAAAGTCATATTGGTCAGTCTCGTTTCCCTGGTACAAAAGCATTGCTCTCTTCCTTGGCTTACTACCCTTCCTATAGAAAATTATACCTCCCCTTGGACCTCGGAGGCTCTTATGAGTAGTTGAAGTCACAACATCACAGTACCCAAAAGGGCTAACACATTCCTGTAATAAAATGTAAATCAAAATATTAACGGAACAGTAGAGATAATTTTTCCACCTAAAACTACAAAATTACACATATGAGGTATTGATGGGCCTAACGGGTGTAAAAGCAACAAACTATTTTGTAAAAAAGGAAATAAAAATTCACACTGAGTGATGAAAGTGCAAACAGAAACGATTACAAAACAAAGACTGTCAATTCATGCACTCCACGAAAAAAAAAAAATTTAAATGAGGTTCTACAGATTAAATAATAAATACACAGTTAAACAAACTGTATAATAGAAGCAAGTAGAAAGGAAAGACAATCTTTTGATAAAAAGTAGCAAAAAGAAATGCCACAATACATAAGCTTAAAGAATAAAAAACATTCACAAGTACTTCTCATTTCTCAAAGATTTCAAATTTCATCTGTTTAGATATTCAAATATCTTGATTATATCAACAACCAACTAAATTGTGGCCCAAAAGAATGAAGACACAATATTACATAAGATAAGGAAACCTAAAACTTTTTTGAACAGATAAAACTCAATATATATATATACACAATGCAAAGATGGAGAAAAGTTCACACCTTAGCAGCGACAAGGCCACTAATTTGAGCCATATCACACATTAGAACTGCTCCACACTTATCTGCAATCTGCCTAAACCTTGCATAATCCAACTCACGAGGATATGAGCTCCCACCACAAATAAGTATTTTTGGGCGAAAGTCAAGCGCCCTCTCCTCGAGCTTATCATAATCTATATACCCAGTTTGCGGATTCACCTTGTATGGCAAACTCTCAAAGAAAATTGAGGCCCCCGAAACTTTTCTGCCATTTGGGGTACAGTACCCATGACTTGTATTCCCACCTGAAGGGGTATCTAACCCCATGATTCGATCTCCGGGTAGTAACAGACCAGTGTAGACAGCAAAGTTCGCGGACGTGCATGAATAAGGTTGCACGTTAACTCCCCAATTATCAGAATCAAGACCAAAGGCCGCCAATGCGCGCTCACGGCAAAGGGTTTCAATCTCATCTATATATTGATTTCCACCGTAATACCGCGCACCAGGCATTCCTTCCGAGTACTTATTAGTCAAATGGCTTCCAAGTGCTTCCATAACAGCCCGGCACACATAATTTTCGGAAGCAATCAATTCGATTCCCTTGAATTGCCTATGTTTCTCCTTCTCCATAATCCCAAATAGGTTAGGGTCCGCAACTCGAAGGGTCTGGTTGCCCCACGACCGTACGGCACTCCTTCTCGCATCCATATCAAATTCACACGAAACCCTCTTGGTAGAGCCCGACGAGGATGAAGATTCGCCATCTCTTCGGCGCTTCAAGCACATAGAATGACCCAGAATACGAAACTCCTCCACCTCCCTGTCGTCGTAGTCATCGTCTTCTCTCTCCGCCTCTCCATCCTCGTCTCTGTGACTCTCCGTCTGCGGTTCCATCAACTGAAGAGGGACTGGGGGGGACGAATACGGGGGTTCCCGTCGAGTAGAATCGAGATGAAGAAGGACGGAATCATCAGCAATTTGAGCGCGGTGGGGCGGCGAAGCATGAGACGAGAACCCGAGAGATAGATTGGAATGGGAATTGGACAAATCCATTAGCTACAAACAAAGAGAAGCATCAAAGTCTTAACCCTAGCAAACGAATCCCAATCCCCCAAAAGTCACACCTCCTGTAAACCAACCTAATCAGAGAGAAAAATGAAGGAAAAGAAACCCGAATCCAACAGAAGTTCCGGTTCCCTTCCAGTCAGGAACAAGAAGAACAGCGGCAGGGGCGATTGAAGTCGGTACAACAGCTGGGATTGAATGTTGGTCCCATTGAACTTGAAGAAACTTCCATCGGAAGTGTAGAAACAACAAAAGCCCTGAAATTATCACAATTCTCTCAAGAAATGGAGAGAAATTGAGGAGGAAGAAGAAGAAGAAGAAGAAGAGGTTGATTCTTAATTCGGCCGTGGAGGGCCGCACCTGGACATACTCAAATTACCCAACAAACTCTTGTATTCACCCTGCTGTTCTTTTATTTTTTATTTTTTCATTTTTCCTTTTTAAATTATGCTCTATTTTTTTACTATGTTTTTCAATTTTTTTCGAAACCCAATTATATTTGTAGACAAATTTCAAAAATAAAAGCTACATTTTTTTTAATTGACAAAACTTTGCTTAGATTTAAAAAACAAAGTAGATAATAATCGATAATAATAATCGTATGTATTTTTTACATATGTGTTTAAAAAATCTATCTAACTTTTAAAAATAAGTATTAAAAAGAAACTCACTAGTCATTGTGTTTCTACTGTCTTAAATATTTTTGTGTAATCTTTAAATTTTTAAATATTATCTTTTAAACTTTTAAATTTTATGCACATTATTATTTGAGTCATCCATATTGATTTTCATTTTTTTTTAATTTTAATACATCACAAATAAATATATGAGAATTTAAACTACAATTCAAAAAGAAGAATACAAGTTAAATTTTCCATATTTGGTATTTAACCTAATTCAAATATGTGATTATTTATCAAGCAAAATATATTTGTGTGCAAAGTGTGCCTCACTATAAGAACAGTCATACAAATGACTTACACATTGAATATATAATATATGATTGAAATAATAATAAAACATATTGTTCAATTTCTCAAAAAAAAAAAACCTATGGTTCAAGATGCCCTCAAAATTCTTTTTTTGGAATATCAAAGGTGTACATTTTAGAATATATACATTCTTTTAAATGTCAACTCTTCGTCTAGTGCAAATCTAAACATAATACAATTAATTTAAGCATATATTCTATGCAACTATTATTCAAATATAAAGTACCAATAATACATTAACCTTCAATTAATATTTACCATTTGGGCTATAGTAACTCTTTAACACCTTTAACATCAATTACCTCTTGAAAAGGACATTTGTTGAGGCTCTGTTGAACTTTTACAAATAGGTCTTCTTTGAATGTTTCAAGTTGATACTCTCCTTCAGCTGTAAGAAGTGAATTTTTTGCCAATTGATTCTCTGCTTGTGATCTTGTAGTTGAATCTCCATACATGTCTTAATACACTCCCAGCCATTGAGGGACATAGCTGAAAAGACCAAAAATCTTGAACGACCGATTCAACATGACTCGAAAGATTAAAAAGAAGTCGCTTTTTAGTTTCTTCACCCCCTTCAGGGGTGGCCCCACCTTCAGTTATGTACATTCAAAATTTGGACGATGGAGCAATGATCTATCTTTCATCTCAAAGCATATAGGTATCAAGTTTCACCACCAGAATTTCTGTTATGACCATGAAGGTAGCACTCTTCCACCGTTACGATGATCCTGGTCATCCTTTACGTCCAAGTCGCGAGTTTCATAATAACTGTCATCAAAATCCATCTCACTGTCAACAAAGTGATCCAAACATTCTGGCTCCAAAGAACTATGAATCTTGGGAACTTTGTTCTGAATTTTTGTTGCTCTCTTCTTTGATCTATCAAAGCTTTTAGTGACATCATTGTCCTCTAAATATTCATCTGCATCTTTATTTCCATCTCTTCTTCTCTTTGCAGAATCATTACTGTCATTACTGTTGCTTCCATTTTTCTCTGTCCCATAGAATTCCTTGATGGTAGATTCTATGGTTTCCAAAATACGGTCTCCATACTTGCTTACCTTAGCCCTAAATCAAGGATAATTTTGTTGTCAAATGTTCTGTACTATAGAGTAACGTTCTGAAGACAAAACCTGAAAACTTACTTGCCAATGCCGTTGATATCAAGTAATTCTTCTTTTGATCTGGGAACTTTTCGGCTTATCTGCTGTAATGTGGCATTACTGGGTCGAGAGGAAGAAATGTAGTCAACTAATCAGCAGTAGCACATATCAAAAGAAGTTTGGACATAAACAGAAATATTATTAAAAAAAATAGAAAAACAAATCTCAACAGAACCCTGATGCAGCCTAATTATAGCTTCATAAGAAAAAAGAATTACATCAGATCGGAAAGAATTTACAAAATATAGAATAGCAATACCGAAAATGTACAATATACTCCATAAAAGAGTTTATCTCCCTATCCGACAAAGGATGACAGAAGCCCTAAGAAAGGAAAGGAGAAGAACCAAGAAAAGGCATGATAGAGGCCACCGAATGCAACCTCTTCTCTGAAAATTGATGCAACCAAAGAAATTAAGCACAGAGAGGCTTATCCCCCACTCAACAATCCTCCCAATAGTAAATATCTTGACCTTCCCCCATATAACATTGCACAAATTGAGAGAATAAAAGAAAAACCTCACTTCGGCATTTATAGTTCATTTTATTCATCCATATAGAGGAAGAGGAAGCTCTTTAATTATTCACTTGAAAGCTATGAGATTTGGGAAGATTAAAATAGAGTATTTTTTAGATATATTTTAAGAGTTGAAGTGTCTGGAGTAAAATATATGCTGTGGCTTCTTTCAGACCTCAATAACAGAAGACCTTTGGTTTTATTTTTACATCATAGCAAATCGAAGAACCTTTCTATCGTCTTAAATTTGCTAATCCACTAGGGTTGGAAATCTTGTCCAACTTCCTCTCTTACTTTTAGACAATAGTCAGTAGATTGTTTCTAATTTTCCATCTTTTTAAAGAAACAGCCTTAAAGTAGCAAAGTGAAATAGTACAAGGACTCACCCAAATATATGATATGCCATAACACCATCTGCAGCCTCTTTAACGAGATTAGTTCGGAGCATCCGCAAAGAAGAATATAATTTTGCTGAGAGTCCCTGCAGTAAGAAAAACAAAATCATTTTCTTGCCAGAAACAATCCAAGTGATGAATTGCACACCACAAACATCAAGAAACAGTCAATATGAAAGCATTGCTTGATCCAACGCATGGTTTCAATACATTACCACGTCAATTTCTGATTGAGGTTGTACCGGAGTATCAATATGGGAACATATTTTTCCAGATACCAGAGAACCTTTGGCTGGAGTCGCTTCAGATTTGCTCAATTTATTTGTTCTTGCACTTGATGGAAACCTAGAAAGGTGTATCGTGTGCCAGAGAAAACAAATTAGCCATCAAGTGCTAAGCAAAAATGTAGTGCAAGAACATTAGAAATGAATCCTGCATTCACTTATGACTTGTAAGTGTCAAAGAAATTGCACGCCAACTACAACTAGCGGCAGGAAGAATATATATATATATAGATATTATATATGTTTTCTTTCACCCGATGAGAAACTGAGCACTTTTCCATTAAGGGAAATGAAAAAAATATTTAACCTTAATAATATTCGCTGCCCTCCATTGAAAAGATTGTGAGCCTTGGATTCGTTCACCTGAAGATAAATTGAAACATCACATACATATTTTAATATACAGACACCTAGATAAGCAAAAAGCAGCAAGAGAAAATTTCTAACTTAAAAGAGATTATTATTTTAAAAAGTAAGAAAAAAGGAAGAAAATAATCGTAGAGCCAAAAAAATTTTCAATTAGTACACAGAATGAAACGATTAGTTTAGCACCTTCAGTAAGGATGAGACAGACCCATAAATATCACTCTTCCTCACTTCTTCTGTAAGAATATCCTCAATAACAAGATGATGCAATATGCGGGAAGCTTCACTTTTCAAAAGGTGTTTTCCAGCTCCATGCAGACTCAAACTCTCATGTCTATGTTTTTTTACCTAGTTTTGTCAATAAAAGACGATCATAAATAATACCAAACGAGGAAAATAAACAGACAAAAGAGAAGTTTATATCATGACGCACAAACTGGCTCATGGAACCCCTGTAGACTTCAAGTACGTGAGCGGATGAAAATTGCTGCCTTATTGACCTCACCAGTTCAACCTTAACAAAACATACAAAATTTAACCATACAAATGATTATTACATTAACATAATGACACATAATAAAGCATGTACTACAAAAAATTTTAAAACACTATTAAATTTTTGCAGACCAATTGCTTAGCAATATCAGTGACATCCTTCTCTATAAGATTTGTGGACTTCAAACAATTGTCACATGTTTTCTTGCAGTTTTCAGGATCAAACTTATCCCCAAAATGGATAAGTTGTAGCAAACGTCGGCAATCAACATCATTTTCACAGTAACTGACCTAAAATTATCAAATGAAGAATAAATCAATTATGATTTGATTACTAAAATAATATGTTAAAAACAAAAAAAGAAAAGAATGGTAAATCCTTTATGTACCATCCGCAAAAGATTTTCAGTATTAGTCTCTAGTATCCTTCCGGAGCTGCCCACATTGGTACGATTATATCCAGATACTTGGGGACTTTGTTCAGCTGCTCCTTGGCTAATCATATGCTTGACTCGTATCTGTAGACATATTCGAGAAGTATTGGCAAATACAGGTATGTAATAGTCAACTGATACTGAATCCAACCCACTTTTCGAGAACAACCTATTGAATGTAATACATAGCCTTTACAGCCAGATAGAATAAACAACTATCCAAGTACATTAGTTCATAATCACAACTTACATAATCACTGTAACTATAATACAACACACAAGATGAACGCAGACCATCTCTGCCTGCACGCCCACACTCCTAAAACAATAGAAACACGCAGTAAGCCAACAACATTTTCTTTTTTAGGAAACGAGACTTCCAATAATCCAACAGCATTATAAAGCACTACTCATTACAAAAATAAATTAAAAGAGAAAAAAATCCAACAAATGCCATTGTGACTTTTATATTGTCAAGTTGTATTATAAATTCCAACAATACATTTTGAATCAAGACTATCAAGATAAACAGACAATACCAACCCATGAAGCAGTATTCAATTAATTACCTGATGGTATCCTTCAATTGACTTTGGAAGAGAATGGTGAATAACAAAGCGAACATCAGGCTTGTTGATACCTGAAATATTTAAATAAGTGCGTAGTTCTCATTTAATAAATACATTTACCAGCAATAATCAGCTATACCCATTCCAAAAGCCACTGTAGCACAAATTATATTAATTTCATCTTTACTCCATTGCTTCTGAATGAAGGCACGTTGGGTAGAATCCATACTACCATGATAAAAGGCTGCTTTATGTCCACATTCCTAAAAATTATTTCATTGGATTAGGGCGCACAGAGTTGAATCACTATCGTCAATTTCAAAAGCACAAAACAACAAGTAAAGCAATTATGGCACTCATCAGTTTCTTTTATATGAGTGTTTGTATTTTAAAATATTATTCAAATGAAAATTTGATTTTCAACCTATATGGATGTATAATAATAAATGATGTATGAAACTTGCATCTTGTGAGTGCAAGTATATTTGATAGTGTAGAATCTTTGGATGAGGATTTTAAGAAATGTTCTAGTTTTAGCAACACCTGGTCCTTTTTTGGGATTCAAAATCCCTTTGGGCTCTTAATTCAAATTCATCTTGTAACAATCCTTAATCTTTCATTGCCAAAGGTTGGGGTTCTTCTTTGTGAATGTTGTGAGTGATATTCCCCCTTTTCGTCGAGCCGTTATTTCTTGCAGGTGTCTCCCTGTACACTTTATTTTTCATTATTTCTCCCATTTCTTAATGAAAATTAGTTTTTCATTAAAATAATATTTATTTGAAAAAAAAAAAAAAAGAAAGAAACCAAATAACCTATCTTATTCAAAAACAGGAGATGATTAACATATATGTTCTAGCAAAAGGAGTGTCGCAGCATGTATGCTGAATGCTCTACATTGATACTAGATACCTTGGTTAGAGGAGTTCATTAGTTAGTTGACCTCTATATTGATGTAAATATATTATTGTATATTAATGTAAATATCATCACTTTGATTTTGTTAGATTACACTAGTATCTTGTAGAAACTTCATTTCCAAACTAATGATGTTAAAAATGCTTAAAATATTTTATACACTCTTCTATATCTTCAGAATATTCTTAAATTGAAACTCAAAGTGATATTGAAATAGTTATTGATTCTACAGTTTTTGTGTGTGCAACCAATTACCCGCCTTAGGAATTATTTCAACTTTATCATAAAATAGTTTGGCTTCCCTTTAGGATGCTTTCCTCTTTTGCGAATGGTTGAGATTGAATATATCTTTGTACTTTTTCATTTTATCAATGAAATTTTTTTCTTCTATTGGGGAAAAAGTTTGGCATAGAAGAGCAGGGAGCATTAGTTCTAGATAGTTGATCTTGGTTATCGTTTATTTAAGTGCTCACTTTGACTTTTGGATTTTTACCCTTCATGGAGTTCCGGGGATCTATTGTCTTTCCTTTCTAAGAATTTCACATCTGCATGTTGTCATTGCTACTATTGACATAGAAATTCAGGGTATACCAATAGGCTGAGGAAACCAACCTGTAACTTTTCAGCAACCTTTTCACAGTCCATTCTTGAAAGACAGTAAACAATACCGCACTCATCAAAGTGGTTCTCCTTGATGAACTTATCAATGTCATCAACACATTTCTTAGCCTTTGGAATCACAGAATACCTGCAAGAGTAGTGATCAGAGAATATCTAGGTTCTAAGACAACAAGTCTTCACCCTTCAACAACAAAGAAAGGTCCTTCAATATTATTTTTTGAATTCTCTCGAGTTTGTGACCCTTTCTTGGAGTAAATTGCATGCTCTATTTTGTAACTAAAACTTTATGTAATCTTTGCTTTCCTCCCCTCTTTTGTAAATTCACTTATTCAATGAAATTAATTTCTTACCAGAAAGAAATAAAAGGACAATGTAAGTTTTTTGGATGATAAATGTCTTAAATTTCATTTTCTAATTCGTGGACTGCAAAATCCTTGGGAACTTAATAAGTTGTTCAAGAAATAATTTTTCACTTCCTATGCTATGGGTCAAAGATCGCAGAAGCCAAGAGCATACATTTAATAATTGCTTACCATAAATTTGGCCGATTGAAACTTTGACGGAAAATTATGCAGTTAACAAGTCCAAGAGCTTGCACAACATCCTCTTTTACACTTGCTGTTGCGGTAGCTGTTAGAGCTAACACTGGAACTTTAGGGAATTTCTGTTTCAAGATACCAAGGCCCTGTAGATGTAAAAGAACTGCTTATCAAAACTCAAGATAAAGAAATACGAACAATTGAAATTTGGTCTTGTCAAATCACACCTCCCACTGAATCGGTGAAGGTGAGATTAAAGCTTTACATTCAGTCATATTTTTGTGCCTGTTTTAGATAGTGGGATAAAACCACAAGTTGAAAGCTTTCAAGGATAAACCTGATAATCCGGCCTAAAATCATGCCCCCACTGACTCACGCAATGAGCTTCATCAATAACAATTCTGGCAAGCAAGTCACGGGCATTCAAACTCTCCAAATGTCGCAAAAGGACATCGCTTCTGTAGAAAACAATTAATTAAAAAAGAAAGGAAAAAATCAGTCTCGATATTTGTAACATAAATTATACCATTCAAAAAATAATCACTTCTAATATTTCACAGGAAGTATTATTACAAAAAATATACCCACTTGGCAACTTTCTCCGGCGTGACATACAGCAGCTTGAATTTAGAGAAATCAGAACTCAGTTCTCTAAGAATCTCTTGTTGCTCACTCCACTCCATATTGGCACTTAGGTAAGCAGCTGGTATGTTTGCCTATGGTGTGATATAATTGGTTTTAGAAGGAAAAGACCAGATTAAGAAAATCTTCATAATGATAAACTTGCCTGCAATAGATGCATGATCTGATCTTGAATAAGTGACACAAGTGGAGATATCACTAATGTTACACCAGGACAAATCAAAGCAGGGAGCTGCAGAAAAACTGAATAATAAGTAAGAATTCCAATCATGTAACAAAAACGCCTAGTTCCTAGAAATCAACAAGTATCCATAGCACTGAAAACTTGGGTGATTGCAGGGCATAGAGCTCCGAAATCAAACTGAAAGTGAATACAGATAAAAATGACAGTACTGAATGAGTGTCAAAACAGAAACCTAAAAATAACTGCTTGAGGTTTTGAGATGTGTTCCTTTACCTGATATGTTAGGCTCTTCCCCCCTCCAGTTGGCATTAAAACAAAGACGTCATACCCACTCATTGTAGCATTAATCACCTCTCTTTGATTTGGACGGAATGAATGATTACCAAACACTTTTTTGTTATTAGCCTTAAGACATAAAAGACCAAAGATCAGTTAAAAAGACAATGGGTATAAAAAAAGTCAGAAGCTTAATAGCCTTAGAGTATAACCTCCAACTTTTTTGTCCAAGGAAAATTCAGGCTGCTCCACTTTTTTTCATTAGAACCTTCAATGTAGTTGACATCAACCACCTTTGGAATGTATTGTTCTCTCTCCACTGGACCAGATGACATTCCAAACCTTTCAACCGAATAGGATGAAACCATTGGATTCCATGGCTCATTCCTTCTAAGCTCACTTTGTAGATGAACTTCAAAATTATTTTGTTTTGAATCAGTCCTGAACTCAACTCCTTGAGGTGTTTCAAAATGAAAAGTCTTTGGAGTTACTGTTGTTGCCAAAAAGTGAGACCTTCGCCTTTCCTCGTTAACTGCATTGAGAGAAAGATGTTTTTCTAGCAGCTGAATTGCTTTATTTAGATGTACCCTGAAAATGAATAAAAACAATAATTTAACTTCCATTTTTTAAGTAATATGCAGATATATAAGCAAAAGGACCAACTAACTACTACATAAAACTAAAAGGCAAATAAATCCATCCTAATTGTAAAAAAAATAGATACAACCAAAATTCATGACACACACACACACTCCATTTTCAGTACTTATTCAAAAAACCATTCCAAAATAAACTTTTACATTAAGATTGTATAGAAAAAATGGATTGAAAAATGGATAGCAACCTTTCTTGCCGAAGCTTATCTATCTGCACTGGGCTCAGGTTATTAACATTATCGAGCAGATCATTTGATATAGAAATTAGCATATCTTTCATCTCCTGTAAATGGCCTGAAGCTTCTGGGCATAATCCTATCTGTAGAGTAACCAAGAATCATCGAACAAAATATATTAGCAGGTAAAATGTTGGGGATAAAAATATAAAACAATTTTTTATACCTTGGAACCATGACTGCAATTCGTGCACAATTCATCTGGAAAATTAGATTCCTCTTGTCTGGCAAAATTATCTTTCTCAACTATTGGAGTAATTGGTGGGAGCTTAGAAACCGAAGGTTGGGGTGTGCAGGCTGATTGTGATTGGTATTGTTCAACTATTTGGTCCACGTCAATGTTCTGTGACAGAAAGTACTTACCTTATAAGAGATTTGATTCTTTAATTTAACGTGCATTATAATATCTGAATAAATACATTATAGCAAAAATTTAACTATAATCATAATAGCATAATAATAATAATTAAACAACCATCAAATTTCAAGTACAAGGAAGGTCACATGGTGACGCATTAGCCAGCTAGTTTGACTATAACCTAAATTGGGATCTACTGGTCACAGTAAAAATATATATATAAACTTTTGCTCATCCATATACCGGTTAGTTGTCTCCTACATAATAGAGATTACAAATGAGCGGGCTTCAGCAGTAAAAGATCATTTCTGGTAAATTCACCAATGAAGAGTTACATTCATGCCTTGCCAAGAGGAACAGAGCTAGAACTAAATCCAGAAAACTGAGACAACCGTGCCTAGATTTGCTTTATATAAATAAAAAAATATATTGACTAAGATTACCTCTATTATGTCATCATCCTCATCCCCCAAAAATGAGGAACAGTTGTTTCTCTGGTTAATAGCAAAATTGAATGAGCCATCTACCCTCTGAGAATGAGAATGATTGACCATCAATGGTCTGGCCACATTTTTCCCATCTACACCATTTTGGTCTTCCACAGCTTTAATGTTACTTGATGATGCAGAGAGATTTGATACGAAACTTGAAGGTTTAGTTGCATCAACACCAAATTCACTAACATTTTTATGTATTTTCATATATTGAGAACTAGCGTTGGCATCAGACAAACTATTTGATGTAATTCTTCCAGGACCTGGAGGACAGTCAGCAAAAACATCCTTCACTTGTCTAGTTTTTCCAGGTTTAGCATAGTGTCTAGATGAAATCTGGAGATTTGAAAGAACATTCCAAGCCTGCCAGGAAACATCAGAAATACAATTATGTGGAAAATGAGTATTCCAAGAGTTAAGCTGGAGGAATACAACTCCTATTTTCGATCTCTTACAGAGAAGGCATACAATTAGCTGAGAATGGACAGGAAATGTAATTACCGTAATAATTCATTTTATTTTAGGAAGGTTAGTGATATCAGATAAACATTATCAAGAAAAAGAGCAACTTACAATGATATGATAAAGAACTTGACTTTTGCATAAAACTATTTAAATTAAACAAGTGAAAATCCCAAACATGCAGAACTGGAATTTAAAAGTCAAACTATTGTTCAGGATGCTTGGGGTTTTGCACAATCACATGGAAGAAGCAGAATGATAAATTCATATAAGTCTTGTAGTTGTTCCCGTACACGCAGGTTCAAATATCTCAAACGAGAACTTGGGATACGCTAAACATGGAAGATCAAGCTTGTCCATTCTTACATTATTCCCTTGCCACCAAATTTTGCACAAGCAATCCAGAAGTTTGGTGCAACATTTGGTTGGCATCTACAAATGACTTATCCTTTTTTTCTGTATGAAACGGAGAAGTTAATATATGGAAAGAAATTACAAACTAAGGGAGGAAAAACCAAGCCCTACATGAAGGAAGATAACAAACTGAAACAGCTCATCTAATTGATGAACAGATAGCAAATGCTACAACCATTGAAAAGGGATACAGTTAACACAAACAGAGGCCAACAAAAAGAACATTTTCAAGGAAATAATCTTTACTTTTTTACGGTATCATTGAAAGTTCTATTGTTACTTTCTAACCAAAGATTCAAAAAAAAAAAAAAAAAAAAAAAGATCTAACGAAATGGATCCATAAGACTTTCTCCTTCTCAAAGAGGGGTGGCCAAGCAAGATAACCACCAACACCCCCATCTAACTTATCCTCACTCCACTAAACAAATGGTCATTTAACTCTTTTTGCGACAAGAGGTTCAAAGGTCGTAAAGTAATTTGTGGCAGACTGTTTGTGATGTCTTTCTTTGGAAGGTCTAGTTGGAAAGAAACAAAAGAATCTTCAACCAAAGAGAAACCTGTGCTAAAATCTAGGATATAATTTCTCTTTCAACTTATCCATGGAGCCTAAAGTCTAAACATTTTTCTTTCCAGTTCCTCTGTAATGTCCATATATGTATGTCAATTAGAGAGTTTCTTTTTTTAACTCCTTTTATAATTTCATTCATATCAACAAAATTGCCCCTTATCTGGAATAACTCCTCATACCCTGGTAGGTTTGCCACCCGAGATAAGAGGTTTTAAGAGGGCTGCACCATAATAAGAATTGGGGATGGGGAGAGAACCAACTTTGGAAACACATTTAGGCAGTAGAAAGATAAGAACTTGTTTTGGATTACCCTCCCGCGTCATGTACACATTTTTTAAGTTAATAATTTTTTCCTTATAAAAATAAAAATAAAATAGATAAAAATATAAGATAGACATCAAACTATTCTTGGATACAATCATTCAAGTGATTTTACCTTTTCAATCTGTGACCTTTGTATTCTTTGAGTATTCTGCATCTGACAGGCCAAAATCCTAAACAAAAAACAAATAATAATAAATTATGGAGATAAATAACCCAATGCAAAGGGTGAAGAAATCCTATTTTCCATTAATTTGTAAATTGTAATAACAAACTTTTTCTTCTTTCTTTAAAGCAAAACTACCTTAAAATTTAAAAGAATTTTGGTGTGTCTGATAAGAAACTATTTTACAGTAAAATGAAATAGAAAGGAGCCATGTTCAGATGTATGCAGAAAGGTGCAAAGGGATATACAGTGGTAATTACAGAAAGGTGTATGCACATAGAAGAAACCACAAAAACAAGTTGTCCCAGAAGATCTGCAAATGTTTTTTCCCTCCCAAAAAAGTTGTATCCTTTCTAACTATAAAGACCAAATAAAAACACTACTAACCCAGTCATCAATTAGACAAAGATTGTAGGTCTCAAAATTTTCAAAATAGTTGCTTTTCGGGGAAAAAAAAGAACCTTGAATGTATGAACATCAATTTTTTCAATTAAGAACTCTGAGCTGTCCAAGGGACCACTTGAATAATAGCAATATGCCCAAAAGATGGGGTAAAACTAGCCTTGGATGGCATGAAACCAATGAAGCTCTTTTTAACCTTTTTGAGTGATACTATTTGTTACTATAGCCAACAAAAATAACAGCAATGACTAACTGGAACTATTTTGAACAACTAAAGGGTTAAATCATAGTATTTGAAGACTTGGGGATCAAACAGACACAATGATGAAAACTCATAAAATAAAGTGTAATTTATCCAACGTTTATTAACCGAATAACATAGCCTTCACTTTGAAGTTTAAGAAAGAAGTTTTGGCTTAATTGAAAGGGAAGGAAACGATGAACCAACTAAGAATGCAAGAGATAATTCCCATAAAAAACTAATTATCCCTCGTCCACTTTTGGTTTTGCCTCCCCTAATTTTCAATACACTTCAATAGAAAAGGTTTTCCTTCCAATAGATACCAAGTCTACAGTTTTAATCTGATCCTAAAGAAGCAAAATCAAAGATAAACAAAGACTAGGGCTCAAGAGAGAGGAGCAAAGGCACGAAGGCAAACAAGGAAGCTATCAAACAGAAAGGGGAGGTAGAGAGACGTGATCATGAGTAAGAGGAACTTATTTTTTTCACTCTTACTTTATCGTTGATAATCCTACTAACTTTCTAACCAACATTTAAGAAATATATTGGCATCATTTATGAAATTCAGTAGATTATATTTATTTAAAATTTAGACTCTGAGACATTGGTTAAGAAAGTAATTAAAGCCGAGTAAGAAATGAAAAAAGTCAAAGTCCACAGCTAGCTTGCAGGCAATGTTGTCGTGTATTCAAAGAGGCGGAAAATATGCAATCTCAAAAACCAATAAGTATCAAATTAGCTGGGCAACGCAATACAGAGGAATTAAAAAATGTACAATGAGTTGTCATTATTTTATGAAATAAGGCAAATGGTATAAGCACTTCGATAAGGATTTATGAAAGTTAGGCCAATTTAGATACCCAGAATTAGTTGCTCCTATAGTAGAAGGCTTTTGTTCTGATAGAGAGTAGAGAAAATTCGAGCACAGAAACTTCTTTTGGCATGTGAAATCTTTATGTGCTTTCGAATGTTCCAACCAATTCATTTTAGGACATTTACCACCAGATTTGAGATCCACCTGAATTGCCTTGACTGCATATAAACCAAATGGAGTTAACCACTAAAGATAATAAGTAAATGGGAAGTACTAAGTGTGAAAAAGCTGCTACTCTTCTCGCATGTTTTCTTCCTCAGATTTGAATTGACACGGATGCCTGATACAATAATAACTCCCCCAAGGAGAATCAACAACCTAAAACACAACAAAACTTCGATTATAAAGTTTTCATATGCAACTGGAAGTAAGCAGGAACAGAAGATGTATTTGCTGTTTTAACATTTGAACAATTAAGTGTCCATCTACACAGTACAAGAAGTACAAATGTTGCGTAATCCCAACCTCAACCAAACATTAACTTACCCGAGTTCGAATAACCAGTACAGACTCCAAACAGTGTCTACTCGCAGCTTTTAGAACTCCAAATCATAAACCTATCAGTGGACACATAAACCATCGAACAAACTCATCGCCTGCCGTGTCATCAAACCCCATTGACAGTATAGAGAACTTCCGATCACAACACCACAAAGTCTCACCTTCCACTCACAACACAAACGCCCAATCCTTCAATAGATCACGCGAATGTTCGCATTCAATGACCCAATAACAGAGAACGTCCAGAATAGTCCACGAGACACTCAATCAACAGAGTGGCCAAATGGGCGAAACCCTAAAGCAAGTTCTTCAGGCAAATGCCTGACACCATAATGTAGATAACCGATAAAATGGTGCAGATATGGCGATCTCGAGCAACTGAACCGAAAACGAACTCGAATTGAGTGTTGGTCGAGGATTGGAAACTTGTATGTGACGGAACCCAGTTGCTGACGGTATGGAATTCGACCCCCAAATCGAGCAAGAAATTGAAATACAGCGGGAGAAAATGGCGGGTTGCGGTGGCGGGATGACATTCTATTTCAATTTTCATTTCAGTGATGTAAATTTTCTCTACGGCTACGGAACGGGTCTTTCGCCAAAATGCTCTTTTACAAATTACACATCCCTTTTGTCTTCTAAGATCTGGCTACATTTTAATTTTAAGAATTTTTTATGGATGTGTTCGTTTTCTAAGGAAATTATAATATATGGTATTTAAAAATATACCAACTATTAAATTATATGTTATCGTTCTAAGAGATCATGGTTAATTTCCACAAATGTGAATGAGAGGAGAAGTTCGAGGTTTCACTCAACTCAATACGTGACAATGAAGCAGTCAATTCTCTTTTTATGCACACTGGACAATTTTACAGATGTCTGGACCAAGGAATATCTACGATAGACTCAACAAATTCTAATATTTTTTCTTTTTATCTTTTAACCCTTATTATATATTATACTCGACCAAAGAATAAAAATAAAAATTATCGTGTAACTGTTGAAGTTCTATATATACATAATCATATATTTGATGACTATTTAATCTTTTGTTTTATATTTTTAAGAATTAAATTTATTAAATATTATTTCTACCTATATATTTTGTTTCATTTTACTTTTTACGATCACATAATCTAAATTAAATTTCGAAATATATAAAAATAGTTTTTTCAGATCTTTTTATATATGTTTAACTGATAATTTAAATATGTTTTTAAGCGGTGAGAAGTCAAACAAATATCTAAAACCAAAATAATTATCATAGTTAATTAATTACAATTGCAGTCATTTTGGATGGGATTTAAATAGCATTAATGTAAAAAAAATGCGTTAATTTGTATTAATTGTAGCATTAATGTAAATAAAAGATGTGCCGATATGAACATAATTGAGCGGTAATTGGCACATACTACTTTCCTTGAGCTCGGAGGTTCAATTTTCTATATCCCCAAATTGTTGCACTAAAAAAATGTAAACAAAATATGTACTTGTGATAAAATTATAACATCAATTAATTTGGTTCACCGTAAGAAAGTCCACTTAAGTTATAACACTAGAAAATATTGTAGGAATTTTTTTTTTTTTTGTGAAACTATATTTTCAATTGCTTAGTTTGATAATTACGAAAAAAACAAATAATGTGTCAAATGAATATTATTGTCGCACGACCTGCACTTGCTGGCGTAAATTAAAATACACAATAATATATTATAAAAATAACCTTTCTATGGATTGAGATCATGCATACAACAAGTATAATTATATATTTTGTATATCTCTTAACCATGCTACAAGTAGGGAACAAGATGTCTTGTAATCAAGTTTTATATAGACTTCCTCACACGCAACGTATGTTCAAACATTCACACCTCTATACGACGAACACACATAAACTTTTTTGTTTTTATAAGGATTGGAATTTGAACTTACAATATTTTGGTCGATGATATGTGTCATAATAAATACGTTCGACTAATAAAAAAAATATGTAAATGTTTATAAAACATACGCTATTAAATAATGTTTATATGCAGCAAACCTTAACATAATTCAATTGATTAAAACACCTATATCCAACCAAAATATCACAAGTTTGAATCTACATTTTCGCGTAGTATACTCAAAAAATGTCTATACACAAGGCATCCATGGAGTGAAGATGGATATTGTTTATGCAAGGATATGCACAACAGTGTATTTCAGATTGCAGCTCGAACCCGGCCTCCGGACCGATCTGAATACTTGGGCGGACCTGCACAAAAAGGTGAGCACTCCGACAATCAAGTCAGTATAGGTCGGATTCCCAATTTAGTTCGAGGTCAGAAATCATCGTACCTGATCGTGAAGTGATGTCCTCTACTTATGGGTGGTAGTCCCGCTAATCTCGCGACGGTTACACCCGGTAATCTCGGGACCGACAGTTACGCCCGATAATCACACCGCTGACAGTAGCTCACATCGGCCCCCACCGAGCTTCCCGGTAGGTCGGACCTCGGCCAGGTTCACCTCGGCCTTCATACTTAGCATCTGTCAACGCTAGTGGTAGTGATCTTGGCTGTCCGAGCTGGGCATGACTCATGCGTCATTTTGGAGCACCAATAGGGGTCCTCCACGTGTCCAGGGTATTCTTTTCCCCAAACATTGGCCCCCTCTCTGTCTGGTCCGATCTCGACCTGGCAGAGAAGTTCATTCGACTTGTTTTGGACGCGTGGCGACTCCCTATTCGTGGGAAAACACAACCGTTGTCGGAATATTTAAATATTCTGACGCTTCGGATCTTCGGGAGGATCCTGGCCGCTCGTTGATTACACGTGTACGATGGGAAAATTTTTCCGACAAGCTATAAGTACCCCCAATCCTTCAGGTCATACCTCACGTTTCCTGAATTCATGGAGTTCGATCTGAAGGCAGCTCGAACCCTTGGTAGGTCGGTCTCATCCCTCACTTTCTCTTTCGAACGTAGTTGTCATGTCGTCCTATTTTAGCAGCGACTTAGGGTCCGATGAGGATTTATCTCGTAGGTTAGAGTCCGAGCTCGAGGAGATAGAAAACTTTAGGTTCTCCGATGACGGGGAGGACAGTGATGCCTCCACCTCGGGTCAGGGTTTGGAATACCCTTCCAGGATACCTGAGCACTACCTCGGATCCCTTCGTAGGGGGTTCGCTATCCCTGAGAACATCCTCCTTAGGATTCCAGATGAGGGGGAGAGAGCTGACAATCCTCCAGAGGGATGGGTCACTCTCTACTTCAAAATGTTTGAGTACGGCCTCAGACTTCCCCTTCACCCTTTTGTCCAAGAATTTCTCTTCCGAACTGGGTTGACTCCGGCTCAAGTGGCCCCTAATGGGTGGGGTGTCATTTTCGCTTTGGCCATCCTTTTTTGGCTACGAGCTCAGGATAGTGAAGAGGCCGAGCTGTTGGACATAGACCAGCTCCTCGCGTGCTTCGGAGCGAAAAGGATAGCTAAGAAGCCTGGTCGGTTCTATATGTGCGCAAGGAAAGGCGCATGCGGTATAGTTAAGGGGCCGACCTCCATCAAGGGATGGGTAAGGAAGTGGTTCTACGCTTCTGGGGAATGGCTTGCAAAGGACGAGTCAGGTCGTTCCTTCTTTGACGTTCCCACTAGGTTTGGGAACCTAGTTATGAAGTAGTTCTTACTTTTTGTGATTTTCTTTCCTGTCATTTAGGTCTAACTCGGACTTCGTCTTTGTGCAGTATCAATCCGACCAGTCCCCGAGCTTACGCAAGCCTCCTTCGACACGTTGAAATATTACAAGGAGCATTTTTCGAGGGGTAGGAAGGTCGGAACCTTGGTGACCGACAAGCTGCTGCTTGAGTCCGGGCTGCTAGATTACAACCCTGCAGTTCGTCCCATTGAATCCTCAAGGCCGAACTCCGAACTTGGTATGCCGAGCTTGCTCCCCCCCTTTTTCCTCTAACTTTGTGTTGACTCCTGTTTTTGTTTAGCAGCCATGGTTTGCGGATTTGCAAGCAACGTGAAGTGCAAGTCCAAGGGCCGAGCCCATGCTCTTGAGGCCGCCCAGAGTTCGAAACTTGCCACTCCTGCTGTGGTAGGGCCAGCCTCGGAAGATCCAGCCCCAGTGATCGAGCTGGAGTCTTCTGGGGGTCCTTCGAAGGAGAAACGCCTCAGGGATCAGACCGAGGCGGTGGACGTCTCGCCCTTGGTCGAGGAGGTGAGGGACGAAGTCCCTCTGAAGCGAAGGAGGAAGAAGAAGAAGACCACCTCCCCCTTGGAGGTCGGAGCTCGTGGGGCCCTGCCTACGAGCTTTGCAGATTGGGTGGATGATCCTGAGGCCAGGATGGGCGGGACGTCCGACGTGACAGCACGGTTCAGAGTCGAGCCGTCAAGTTCCGGGGTGAGGGACCAGGTGTCCCACATCTCGGCTGCAAGTTTGGACCGCTGCCTCTAAAGATCGTCCAAATTTGTAAGTGACCCGGGGTCCGTCCTGCAGAGGACCATCGACTATGCCGCTGAGGTAAGATTGGTGTTTTTGCTCAATTTACCTGACAGGTAGCTCGGTCTAACTTTCTTCTTTGTACCTTTTCTCAGGCGTTTGTTGCTTCCATTCAATTGGCTCTGGCCGTGAAGGCCGAGCTGGATGGGAGGGAAGCTCTGGCAGCGAGGGAGAAAGAGGAGTTCTCTGCTGCCTTGGAGGCTGCTTCTTCCACCATGAAGGATGAGCTGCTGAAAGCTCACTCTAAGGTGGAAATTTTGAAGGCCGGAGTGGAGGCCAAGGCCGAGCTGCTGAAGAAATAAGAGGACAGACGCAAGACCCAGCTCCGAGCTGCCCATGCTATCACCAAGGACTTGGAGAAGGAGAAGTTTCAACTCCTCAAGGAGAAGGACGACATGCTTCAGGCGCTTGAAGCGAAGGAGGAGGAGCTGAAACATGTGACTGTCGAGCTGGAGACGGTGAAGGAGCGTCTCAGCAATGGAGTCCTATTGGAGGAATCGTTTAAGCAACATCCTGACTTCGATGGATTTGCCAAAAACTTCTCTGACGCGGGCTTCAAGTTTCTCATGAAGGGCATTGCTTCCGACATGCCTGACCTTCAGATCGATCTCGGTGGTCTGAAGAAGAAGTATGCCGAGCAGTGGGCGTCTGGGCCTAGCGGCACCCCTGGCCCCCAAGCGTTGGTGGATAAGTATGTCAGAGATCTGGACTCTGACTACTCCGATCTCGAAGAGGACCAGGTCGGCACCACTCAGGAGGGCGCTCCTCAAGCAGGCTCTTAGGCGACCACCCTTCAAGAGGCTTTTCGCTGTCTTTCTTCTCTTCTCTTTTTTTGTTTGTAAGTGTCAGGGCAGAGCTGCAAGGTCTATAAGCCTTGGCTCTGCTCTCCATTTAATGAAGAAGCTTTGTTCGTTTTTACTTTGGTGTTGGCAACATCTTTCCTTTCTTTGCTTTTTTCTTTGAACTGTAGCCAATGTCACCCCGCACCTCTTACTTTTGAGGTCGCGCCTTCAATTAAAATAATTGAAAGTTTGAATTTGAATCTCTGTCTAGTGTTCAATGCATTGCACCAACTCTGGATTTTTAACATCGCACCCTTAACTTGAAAACGTTAAAAGGCTAAAATCCTAAGTCCGTAGCTGTTCTTCATATCGTACATCGTACCCTCAGGTTCAGAGGCTTGATCATTTTGAACTTTTCACATCGTCCCTTTACCTTGAAGGTTTGAATTTTAAGTTCGTCAGTGGTTTTGGTATCGCACCTCGTACCCTTAGGTTTTGGAGGATTTAATTTTAACCGACTGTTGGAATGTGATCGTGTGGGAGTCCGTGACCCCCATTTAATTTCTGGTCGAACTCGGAATCATGAAATTAAATCATCACATTTATTCCGATCACAATCTCATTGAAACAGTTTTTACAGATCCATTGAAAACCATTTTGGCATTTCAAGGATAGTAACGCTTCAGGTGCTCCGCGTTCCATGGGTGCGCGAAGACGTCTCCTTTCAGATCGGCCAATATGTACGTCCCAGGTCGGACTATTCCCTTGACCTCAAACGGCTCCTCCCAGGTCGGGTCAAGGGCACCCACATGGGTTTGGACCTTCCTTAAGACCAGATGTCCGACTTGGAAGGTCCGAGGTCGAACGCGGGCGTTGTAGTGTCTGGCCATTCTGCCCTGATATTCTGCCAGGCGTAGCTGGGTCATTGCTCTTGTTTCTTCCAACAAGTCGAGGTTGAAGAGCAGCTCTTCCTCATTTGTTGTAGGCTCGTAATGCTCTACTCTGTCAGATGGCATGCCGATCTCAACCGGGACTACAGCTTCGGAGCCGAAGGCCAGGGAGAACGGGGTTTCACCCGTCGATTCTCTTTGGGTGGTTCGGTACGACCATAGAACCTCTGGTAGCTCCTCGGCCCACCTGCCTTTCTTGGAGTCCAGTCTAAGTTTGATGCCTCGCTTGATGATCTTGTTGACTGCCTCCACCTGCCTGTTTGCTTGCGGATGTGCAGGGGACGAGCTAAGGTGACTTATGCCAAGCTTGCTGCAAAAGTCTTTGAACTTGGCATTGTCAAACTGCTTCCCATTGTCTGTCACAATGGCCTGCGGTATACCGAAGCGACATATGATATTTGTCCATACGGAGGATGTGACTCTGGATTCCGTTATGTGGGAGAGCGCCTCGCCCTCGACCCACTTTGTGAAGTAATCCACAGCCACTACAGCGAACTTTGTCTGGCCTTTGCCTAGAGGGAAAGGACCAATAATATCTACCCCCACTGGGCGAATGGCCATGAGGCCGTGATGGGGGTAAGCAGCTCGGGAGGTTGGTGGATTACGTTTCCGTAGCGTTGGCAATTGTCGCAAGTTCTAACAAACTTCTTGGCGTCCTGGCTGAGGGTCGGCCAATAGTATCATTGTCGGATCACTTTGGCTGACAGCGACCGGGCGCCTAAGTGATTGCCGCACACTCCTTCGTGGATTTTTCTGAGG
The DNA here is from genome assembly GCF_013281855.1 of Momordica charantia. Taxonomy (NCBI): domain Eukaryota; kingdom Viridiplantae; phylum Streptophyta; class Magnoliopsida; order Cucurbitales; family Cucurbitaceae; genus Momordica; species Momordica charantia. Next base: position 3,645,537 of record NW_028275158.1, read on the forward strand.
ACGTATAGGCCCTCTTCAGGGGTTAGGCATCTCAATAGAGGCAGGGAAAAGCCGCGTCGGTACAATGCTCCACCTCGGACCACAAACCGAGCTGCTTGCCTTGCCAACTTTCTGCGTTCCTTGGGGTCTTGTGGTGAATTGCCCCTAATGAAGTCCACAATCGGGTCCATCCATGAGGGCTCTGGAGCGTCGACCTCCATCAGATCTGGCTCTGAGATCGAGGGATTGCCTAAGATCTCGACGGGGACCGACCTGGCCAGGTCTTCCTTGATCTGGCTCACAACCAGCTGGGAGTCGCTGAAGACCTTAACACAAGAGGTCCCCAATGCTCTAGCGATTCGCAGACCGGCAATAAATGCTTCATACTCAGCCTCGTTGTTAGAAGTCCGGAAGCCGAACCGCAAGGCATACTCAAATCGCTCGCCTCCTGGTCCGAGCAAGAGGACCCCGGCCCCGCACCCCTTCTCATTGGAGGATCCGTCGACATAGATTGTCCACGGTAGGTCGGACTCGCTCAGCTCGGAAGGTGGTGTGAGCTCGGCTATGAAATCTGCCGCTGCTTGTCCTTTCAAGGCAGTTCTGGGTTTGAACTGGATGTCGTACTCACTTAGCTCCATTGCCCACTTCATCAGGCGTCCAGAAGCTTCTGGCTTATGGAAAATGTTTTTTAGGGGCAAGTTAGTGAGCACCACCACAGTATGGGCATGGAAGTATGGTCTAAGCCGTCGGGCCGAAGAGACTAAAGCGAGAGCCAACTTTTCCATTTGAGGGTATCTGGTCTCGGCTTCGGTCATAGCCTTGCTTGTGTAGTAGACCGGGTTTTGCCGCGCTTCCTCTTGCCTGATTAGGGCCGAGCTGACGGCACTGTCAGACACTGCTAAGTACAACTGGAGCTTGTCCCCTGGCAGGGGCTTGTCGAGCAAAGGTGCCGAGCAGAGGTAGCTCTTCAATTGCTGAAATGCTTGCTCGCACTCCGCTGTCCATTCAAACGGCCTTTTCTTTCGTAGGACTTTGAAGAAAGGGAGGCACTTATCTGTCGATCTTGAAACAAACCGGTTCAGGGCTGCAATCCTACCATTGAGGCACTGAAGCTGTCTCAGCATTTTGGGTGCCTCCATCTCGAGCACGGCTTTAATCTTTTCGGGGTTGGCCTCGATCCCCCGGTGGTTCACCATGAAGCCAAGGAATTTTTCCGAAGAGACTCCAAAGGCACATTTAGCTGGGTTGAGCTTCATTTGATATGTCCTTAGAACCTCGAAGGCTTCGGTCAGATCGGAAAGATGCGACTTAGACTGCTTGCTCTTGACGAGCATGTCGTCCACATACACTTCCATATTCCGGCCGATCTGCTTGGCGAACATTTTGTTCACTATTCTCTGGTAGGTCGCTCCTGCGTTCTTTAAACCGAAGGGCATGACCTTGTAACAGTACAGACCTTGGTCTGTTATGAATGCGGTATGATCTTTATCCAGGACATGCATCTTGATTTGGTTGTACCCAGAGTAGGCAACCATGAAAGTGAGCAGTTCGTGCCCGGCTGTGGCGTCCACGAGCTGATCAATCCTCTGCAGTGGAAAGTAATCTTTCGGGCATGCCTTATTTAAGTTCGTAAAGTCTACGCACATTCTCCACTTCCGTTAGATTTTTTAACTAATACAACATTGGAGAGCCACTCGGGATACAAAATTTCTCTTATGTATTCAGCTTTCAACAGTTTGCTAACTTCCTCAACAATTACATCACTCCTCTCCTTGTTTATAGGTCTTCTTTTTTGTTTTACAGGTCGGAATGACGGATCTATGCTGAGGCGATGCGTCATAATTTGCGGGTCAATGCCAGACATGTCCTCGTGGGACCACGCAAAGACGTCCGAGTTGGATCTGAGGAAGTGAATTAGCTCATTTCTGTCGGTGGCCCCCAGCTTGGTTCCTATGCTTACTTGCTTCTCGGGACTAAGCAGAGGAACAAGCTCGAGCTCCTCAGTGGGTGCGGCAAACTCTCTCCTCGGCAGGTCGGCCTCGAACTCGAGCGTCCCATCCCTACTGGCGAGAGTTTCGATGGCGCAGACCGATGAGCCTTTGAGCGCGGAGGCATAGCACTCCCTCGAAGCAGTCTGTTCTCCTCGGACCGTGCCCTCGCCATTGGGGGTGGAATACTTCAAAACTTGATGAAGTGTTGACGGAATGGCCCGAAATGAGTGGATGATGGGTCTCCCAAAGATGGTGTTATAGGCCGATCTACCGTCAATTACCACGAACTCGGCCATTTGGGTGACCTGAGTTTGGTCCTGCCCAAGCGTGACCGGCAAGTCGATGCACCCCTCTGGGATGACCGATTCTCCAGAGAACCCAACCAGCGGTGTCGGGCTTTTCTTCAATTGCGACCTCGTCCATCCCAGGGCGAGGTAGGTCGGTAAGGACAAGATGTTAGCAGATGCGCCTCCGTCTACCAGCACCCTCCTGACCACCACATGATCAATCAAGGGAGCGATCACAAGTGCGTCATTGTGGGGCAGGTGGACCTCCTCCAAGTCTGCACTGTCGAAGGTGATTGGGCAGGTCGGCCTCTGCTCCCTGATGATGCACACCTCGCGCCTGGCTGCACGAGCTAACTCCTTTCTTTTGTGTCCGGACTGACCCCCGCTTGGCCCTCCGAAAATGGTATTGATGACCGCAGGTCGGTCAGTGCACCGGGGCGGCGTCCTCGAACGCTTACGCTCCTCTTTTTTCTCTGCCGGGCTGGTCCTGGGCTTTCCCATAAATTTCTTGAAGTAGCCATCTTGAATTAGATCCTCAATTTGGCGCTTCAACTCCCAGCAGTTCGACGTGTTGTGGCCGTGCTCCCGATGGAAACGACAATACTTGTCCTTGCTGCGCCTCTCCGGGGCTCCCCGAAGCTTCTCAGGACGTTTGAGTAGTTTTTCCATTCCGGACTCCTCGATGTTCGTTAGGATCTCAGAAATTGGAATCGTGGTCGGGGTGAAGCGTTCGTAAGGTCGGCTCCTGGTGGGTCCGTTCACCGCCCTTCGAAACTCAGCTCGGCCACTGGAGAAAGATCCCTTGTCCTTGGACTTGGGATCCGCCTTTTCACCTTTTCCGCTTCTGTCCCGGCCGATCCTTCGTTCTGGTCGGCCGGTTTTAGTTCGGAGGAGCTCCTGCCCATCGATGACTTTCTTCGCCTTCTGCAGCACTTCGGCGAAGGTGGCCGGGGCCTCCTCTCCAAGCTTCACCGTGAGGGCTTCGTCGGCTAGGCCGGTGAGAAAGTAGCACATGGCCGAGTCATCAGAGCAGTGTGCGACCTTCAATTGTTCATCCTGGAATCTGGTGACATACTCCTGCAGCGTCTCACCTTCCTTTTGTCTGATGGTGGCGAAATGAGTTGCTGTCTTTTTGTCATAATGCCGAGAAGAGAACTGGGCAAGGAACTCCCTTCTCAGCTGAGCGTAAGTCGAGATCGACCTGGCTGGCAGTCTCCGATACCACAAACGCGCGCTGCCAGTAAGCGCGATCTGAAAGGCGCGACATTTGATTGCGTCTGATGCCGCTTGAAAATCCATGAGGCCCTCAAAGACCTCAACATAATCCTTAGGGTCCTTTGACCCATCATAAGGTTTCACAGTAAGAGCTTTGAACTTCGGAGGGATCGACGCTTTCAAAACGTCCGAGGTGAATGACGATTCTCCCAGGTCGCCATCGTTCAGTGGACCTTCTTTCTGCTCACACTTGGCCTTTAAGCCCTCAACCTCAACATCGAGCTTGCCCCTCAGCTGGTCGAACTCCGCCCTGTGATCACCCCTGCGGGAGTTACTGGGTTGTGAGAGGATTCAACCTGCTGGTTGGAGCTCCGGTGTGAGCGGGATGGTGACTGTCCTTTTCGGAGAGATGAGCCTATCTTTGTGTTGAGGTGTTCACGGAGGTCTCCTCTCTGGCGAGTGTGTCCCTCGCTCTCGTTGTCTTCGGGATGTTCCTCCTCGATTGGGCCGAGGTGGGAACCCCCTTGCTCGCGTATGCCAACGCGCGTCACTCGGTTCTCAGATCGGGATCGCGTATTTCCTCCATTGACCGCATTTTCGTGCGCATTGCCTCCATTTCTCTCTGGAGTGCGTCCAAGTTCTCACTTGTCGGGGCCGGGGCTGGACCCCGGGCGCCCTTCTTAGAGGTTCCACCTCGGCCACGGGTGGCCTTGGATGTCCTTGGGGGGTGCGCAGGTGGTAGAACAAGCGCGGTGATTCGTGCCGACCTGTGGAGGGGTTCTGTTGCTAGGCCGTCGTGACCTTGCCCCTCTACCACTGCTGCTCCGACCTCCCTCTGGTGGGCATCGCTGGCAGCTAGGGTCTTTCGATCTGCCGTGTTGGTCGAGTTTGCGGGTTGAACCATTTTCGCTTGCGTGTTGGTTTAAAAGAATTGTGATGACTTAGATTGTCGCCTCCCCACAGACGACGCCAAATGTTTATGCAAGGATATGCACAACAGTGTATTTCAGATTGCAGCTCGAACCCGGCCTCCGGACCGATCTGAATACTTGGGCGGACCTGCACAAAAAGGTGAGCATTCCAACGATCAAGTCAGTATAGGTCGGATTCCCAGTTTAGTTCGAGGTCAGAAATCATCGTACCTGATCGTGGAGTGAGGTCCTCTACTTATGAGTGGTAGTCCCGCTAATCTCGGGACCGTCGGTTACACCCGGTAATCTCGGGACCGTCGGTTACACCCGGTAATCTCGGGACCGACGGTTACGCCCGATAATCACGCCGCTGACAGTAGCTCACATCGGCCCCCACCGAGCTTCCCGGTAGGTCGAACCTCGGCCAGGTTCACCTCGGCCCTCATACTTAGCATCTGTCAACGCTAGTGGTAGTGATCTCGGCCGTCCGAGCTGGGCATGACTCATGAGTCATTTTGGAGCACCAATAGGGGTCCTCCACGTGTCCAGGGTATTCTTTTCCCCAAACAGATATGAAAGATGATCACGTGGTTAAGAATAGGAAGTTCATCCATTTTTCTCTAAAATTAATGCATTAACTTACAATAAATAGTATATTTACCCATTCGATACCCGATACTCGTGGATGACAAATATATTTAAATAACCATAACAAACCAAATAAGTCAACTTTGCTATTTTCAGACCATGACGTAAGCCACTAGCCATATTTAATTTGTACTTGAACGAATAGAAAGAATTCTTACTTCATAGTTCATAACACAAATTCAATACATATGGGAAAAAAACATCACAAATGTTCATTATTTTTGTTTATCTATTTGCAAATACAGAGCGTTAATTATATTAGTTATGTTTTGTTTAGGAAATATTTCAAGATTTTCGTTATATTTAAAAACATATATTGATTTTATATCTGGAAAGAGAAAGATGGTCTACACCTGACAATAAAATAATAGCAAATATATCATAAACTAATTAAATTTGGTAAATACGATATAATGTTTGAAAATGCACGCCAAAACGAACATAACTCAACGTAATTTGCATATATTTCAAACAAAGAGGTTGCGAGTTTGATCTCCAACCCCTACATGTTGTACTAATTTATTATTTTTATTTTTTTAAATACCCATTAACATATATGATATATCCACTATACCTATTGGTGAGAAACATCAATTACTACCAACACGAGCACAATTTATTGGTTAAGACATCTTATTTAATTTTTGTTTAAAAGTGTTCAACTCCTCAATTGCAATAAAAAAATAGATGTCAATCGTACCAAAAATTTATTGTACGAGTATACTTCATCGATTAAGATATGTTATTAAATATTTTTTTTGGAGGTCGGAGGTTCAATTCCTCGTCCCATATTTGTTGTACTACCAAAATAGACGTCAACCACTTCTCTTATACACAATAAAGGCGAGTAGGCCCAAAAAAAGTGCATGACCCGATTCCGGAAATCCAGGCCCAATTAAAATGGTTAATTGTGGGGCTGATTGGGCCGAGGTGGCCCACTTGTACTCCATGGTCGAGGAAATGCAGAGAACGAATAGAGAATCGGAGTTTTAAAACGCTCGCCTTGAAAAATCGAAATCCAGGCAGTGGAAAGAGGCCATATCGACCGCCCAAATCAGTTATCTACGCCGGTGATCGCCATGTCCTCCGCCGCCCGATCCATCTCCGCCGTCGCCTTCTTCCTTCCCCTCCTCATATCCTCACTCTCCCCAGTCCTCGCCTCCGAGTCTGATCACAAGGTACGCGTTCCGTTCTTCTCTCGATCTCTTCATTTCTCCCCTCCAACTCGAAAGAAAGTCTAAATGACGATGTTGAAAAGTTTTCGCGACGATGTTTCGGGTTTATAATGTTCTGTGTCCCGTTGAATTGTTAGATCTTGCTATACTTTTTTGAATTGACTCAGATCTGCGAAATCTCGCGTTCTTTTTAGCTCTCGGATCCCAGCTCGGTGGATGTGGAAATTACCATTCTAGGTTTTGTTTGATGATTTATTTTCTCGAGTTCAAGAACTTCATGTACGCAATTTTTGTTTCGTCTGGACTGTCTTTGTGCGAAGTAGACATCTGAAGTGAAACGAGATGGGGGTGTACGGAGATCTGGGGTGTTCGACTGTATTTTACGCTCTGAGTGACCCGGGAATGCTATCCGGGTTTTTACCGTCATTCTAATTCGATGGGATTATTAAGCTCAAACTTCGGTTAATATGGCAATCTGTAAAATGTTATGTCGCTAGAAGGGATGTCATGATAAAAATGAACTGTCTCTAGCTGATTGTTGATCAGATATAAGCCGTTGAAATTAAATCTGGATGGAAAGCGGACCAATATGACTTGTTGAGACGTGAGCTATGTGCTTTGACTTCAAGAAATAGGAGAAACATCATTGGGTTTGTAGCTTATTGTTGTATGTGGACTTGCATTTGCAGTATTGTTCTGAAGGAGGGTCAGCCCAATATTTTGCATGAGAATTTGTATGGTATCTACTATCTGGCACCAGAAATGATTCATTTCTATCTGATGGGATGTCTTTTATGTTAATCAACCATTTTTTGTTATATATCTATGATCAATTTATTTTGTAGTCCAAGTCAATGGTAATCGTTGTTCTGAATCAAACAAAAACGTGGATGCTAAATTTGGTTTTAGTAATTGTTGTCTGTATGTATACATCTATAGTCAGCTTTAACTATTTTTGAGTTTCAATGTGAAATAGCCTTTTTTTGGTCATAACTTATTGAGGTTGAATTTCCAAATTTTTGTATTTTCAAATGTATATGCTCTGGTTGTTATCACACTGCATTGTATTTTCTGTATTTGATATCACGTGTTTGTTTTTCATTTCAATTATATATTATTTTGTATCAAGCTTCTCCTTCAATGGCTCCACCTTTTTCAATTTCTCCTTGTAGTACCAACAAGACGAGCCAGTTACTCTATGGGTGAATAAAGTTGGTCCATATAATAATCCACAAGAAACATACAATTATTACAGCCTTCCGTTTTGTCATCCATCTGGCCATTCTGGTCACAAATGGGGTGGTCTTGGTGAGGTCCTTGGAGGAAACGAACTTATTGATAGTCAACTTGAGATTAAGTTCCAAAGTATGTAAACTTCTTTTCATATTTGAAGCTTGGAATGAGGTCTTTCAGTGAACATAGTCATACTGTTGCCATTTTCAAAATTTTCTTTTTGCAGAAAATGTGGAGAGGACTACCATTTGTCAACTTGAGCTTGATGAGGCAAAGGTTATGCAGTTTAAGGATGCAATTGAAAATGGTTACTGGTTTGAGTTCTTCATGGGTATGTTATACATAGTGTTTGTATTAAAAACGTAGAGTTGCGCCCAAATATAGCAAGCAAGAAATGAAGGAATTGTTAAAGCTAGGAACAGAAATTTGGGATTCTGTAAACAGATTGTTGTAAGAACGAAAGATTTAAAGGTCTAACTGCCCTACTAAAAGTTGGCATGTATATGGACATCGAAATTATGACACGATTTTCTAAAAACGTATCTATAGATAAAATTTTAATATAATTTCAAAAGTTAAGTGATAACTAACTAATTGTAAGACTAACATTTCAAGGTCGCAGAACCCTGAACATGCATGCAGACACCAGAACTGTTTTGATTCACGTATTTTTTCCTTTGTTAATACACATCTTTCTTTTCATCAGGAAAAAGAATTTCATAATTTATATGCTCGTCTTTTCTTGTCTTGTATGATCCGTAAGTTTCAAGGGAAGGGAACTGCACTGTAAGCATCAGATATCTAACTAAATACATGTGATGTTTGTTTTTGTTTGATGAATTTTTCTCTCCTACTGTCCTATAAATAATTCTTGACCAAGGTGTAAAACAGAAATTTGACCTTGCCTTTTCTGTCTTTATAGGTCTCTTGATTTATTTTTTTATATTGATCTTAATAATTATTGAAGAATTCACTCATCCATATTTTCTTCTTATGATTTTTAATTTCATGATGCGGATGGGGAATGAAACTTCAGATGATTTGCCTCTCTGGGGTAAGTGCTCTATCTTATTGTATCTTAGTGATATCTTGAATAATGAACAATTTGATGGCCTTGAGTGATTTTTATCGCCTCCCCCTTTTTTTATTTTGTAGGCTTTGTTGGTGAGTTGCATCCTGACAAGAATAGCAATAATGTTAAGCATGTCCTTTACACGCATAAGACTATCATTGTCAAATATAATAAAGATCAGGTTTTGTTTCCCACCTCATGATTTGCATGGTTTTCATTTTGCTTTTATTTTTTTTGGATTTTGGCGTTCATTATAGATATGTCTTAACATCTAAATTGTAATTCTTATAGATTATTCATGTCAATCTCACTCAAGAAAATTTAAGGCCACTGGAAGTTGGAAAGACAGTCGACTTGACATATGCAGTGAAATGGATTCCTACCAATGTCACTTTTGCTCGCCGATTTGACATTTATTTGGACTACCCATTTTTTGAGCATCAGGTAACATATGATTCCCCCCACCTTTTGTTACGATTCCATATCTTTGTTCTGTAACTAAAGATGCTTCTGTTATGTTATCTTAAGTCCATGCTTGTCTTATATCACGATCCCATTAATGAGATCATTGCCTGGCATTTTGTATTTTGGCAGATCCATTGGTTCTCCATTTTCAATTCATTCATGATGGTTATTTTCCTCACTGGTTTGGTCTCTATGATACTGATGCGGACTCTTAGAAATGACTATGCTAAATATGCACGTGAAGACGATGATCTGGAAACTCTGGTTATACTTTCTTCCCTATTATATGTTATGCTCTTTTATTTTCATTTTAAATTTTATCTTCAAAATACTTCACTGCCATATTTCTATATGTTGTGACTTTTTTTTGGCTTCCTTTTTCAGGAGCGAGATGTTAGCGAAGAGTCTGGCTGGAAGCTGGTGCATGGTGATGTTTTTCGGCCTCCTCGTAATTTAGTAATTCTTTCAGCTGTTGTTGGTACAGGTGCTCAGCTTGCATTGCTTGTTCTCCTTGTCATCCTATTGGCAATTGTTGGAATGTTGTATGTTGGGTAAGTTGGGAAATTTAACCTTTTTCTGATATTTGTATGGAAGTGTTATTTAAGGTGTGCCATATAAGCAAACTAATTCAGTAAGGTTTTCAGAATGTTTTGAATATTGTGCCAGTAAGAAACATTTCCAACTTTTGGCAGTTGATACCATACGACTACATGACAATCTACTAGCCTGCTTATGGGCTCATCATTTAACCACCAAAGATAAAGATCTCATGTTACCCTTTTGTTGCTTTTTATTTGCACAGGAGAGGAGCAATTGTCACAACTTTCATAGTATGCTATGCTCTTACATCATCCATTTCTGGTTACGTGAGTGCTGGGATGTACTCACGCAATGGGGGTGAGTATTTATTATTAGTTTAATGTTTCACTTGCTCGTATGTTTACTTTAGACCTATGGTGTGCAATATTGATTGGTAAAACTATTAACTACCTGACAAATTGCTTTGGGGTTGTGATGCCAAACCTTAGTTTTAAACATCTATTACTGAGGTTTGGGCACTTGGGTGCTTATTTCTTTGATACTTCATGACTTTGTTGTCATTGTGACAGGTAAAAACTGGATAAAATCAATGATCTTCACGGCATCTCTATTCCCATTTTTGTGCTTTGGAATTGGGTTCATCTTGAACACTATCGCTATATTCTATGGGTCTTTAGCAGCCATTCCATTTGGTACAATGGTTGTTGTCTTTGTCATTTGGGCTTTCATTTCTTTTCCTCTGGCACTTCTTGGTACGGTTATTGGGCGAAATTGGAGTGGTGCCCCTAACAATCCTTGTCGTGTCAAAACTATTCCCCGTCCTATTCCTGAGAAGAAATGGTACCTCACACCGTCAGTCGTCTCCATGATGGGAGGATTGCTGCCTTTTGGTAGTATTTTCATAGAGATGTATTTTGTCTTTACATCCTTCTGGAATTACAAGGTAATTTTAAAATTCTTTCAGTTTCTGGCTAAAGATGATATGAAGATAATATGAAAAAGAAACTACGGTTCATGTTAAGCATTGCCACATTTAAATGGTTATTGATTACTGGCCTGAGCTCTTTGTGGGATGTGCTTGTGTGGTTGGTGGCAACTATTCTATATCTGTTTCAAGTTTTAAAATCAACAAAGCAGGAAATTTTGAGAATTATGGAATCATTAACACAAACAGGAAACATAAAACCACTTCATTTTATGTATTGTGCATGTGTAATAATTCATATCCTTTTTCCTTTTCATCCATCAATGGAAAATTTGTTTTTGTTGGAAAAAAAAGGAATTCATTACCTTTTCCAGTTCTTGTTCTCGACTTATTGCTCCTGTACGTTCTTAAATTAACAGTATTTGAAAGTCTCTTCCATGAAATAAATGACTTTTTGTTTGAAGGTGCGAGTTTGGTTGTTTAGTTGTTTTGTCGCCAATAAAGTGCTAGAGTGATATATGAATAGGAGCCTAACAGCCTGGCCTATAACTTGTTGTCCCCCTTTTCCACAGGTGTACTACGTATATGGATTCATGCTGCTGGTTTTTCTAATTCTCATTATTGTTACTGTCTGCGTGACAATCGTCGGGACATATTTCTTGCTTAATGCCGAGAACTATCACTGGCAGTGGACTTCATTTTTCTCTGCAGCTTCAACTGCTGTCTATGTGTACTTCTACTCGATATACTACTTTTATGTCAAGACTAAGATGTCCGGCTTTTTCCAGACCAGCTTCTATTTTGGATACACTATGATGTTCTGCCTTGGTTTGGGAATTCTTTGCGGTGAGTTTACAATTTTACCGACATCTCACTGTTCGTACAAAGCGTTTTCTTGTGCTTACTTCTATAGTGGCATCTTCAACATTTTTAACACGAAGAAGGCTGTCTTTCCAAGTAGTGTCTGTGAGAGAATGCTAGTTCTCATCTAAAGAGCCTAATTTCTTGCTTCTCTCTCCATCTTTGTCTCTAATTTTTTTTCCTATTTTTTAGAATGTCATATAGTCATGGGATATCATCATGTTTCTGTTTCCTCTTCCTTCCTGTTAATGCAATTTGAACTTTGCAGGGGCGGTTGGTTACCTGGGCTCCAATTTGTTTGTACGGAGGATCTACAGAAACATCAAGTGTGATTAGGAGTTTTTTTAGAAGCGAAAGACCTACGCTACCTTGAAGCATTTTGATAGTGGAGGCAATAACTTTCGAGAAAGCTCTTGATGTCAGTGACGCACGTGTGGGAGGTCTAGCTACGCAGTAATACCTGTAGAAATCAAAGATTTTGAGATGGGGACATGCTCTAGCCCTGAGATATATTCTTTTTGGTAATTGATATGACTTCCCCCAGCTGTAATTGAATATCTTGATTTTGAATTTGAGGAGATTGTTTTTCATAATGTAGAAAAGTTGACAAAGTTGTGACACCCATGTCATTTCTATAATATTTTTGTCTTCACCCATCAGAGAGTAATATGACCAATGCCTATTTCTATATCATTGTCTTAGAATGTGGTGCTTAGATGAGTTTCTTGTTTGAATTGAACTTTGCTGATTGATGATTGGTATTCAGGAGTGTTACTTTGGACGACTTGGAGTTTTTAACTGAAATGTTTCTTAATTAATCAAGTCGTTTGCCCATTTTTTCCTTTTTCAGTTGTGTAGACTACAAGTGATAAAATTAGAGTATGAAGTGCCAAATACTGAAAAAGAAAACGTCAAACTAAGAAATTTGTTTTTTTTTCTTATTTCTTTATAGACAATAAGTAAAATGGAGGGAGGAGAGAAGCCATCTTGAATTGGTTCAAAGAGGTAAAGCTAAATTATAAATTGTAAAGGATTTAGAGGAGATGAGTTCATGTTAAAGTGGTCAATGGCCACCTATCTAGATTACTAGGTAGGATAGGCCACTATCATTTCATGGGATTAGTTGATGTACGTACTAGTTGGCTTGAGAAGAGAAGGTCGTATATTCATTAAGTTGGAAGGTAGAAATCCAGCTTGAGAAGAGAAGGTCGTATATTCATTAAGTTGGAAGATAGAAATCCAGTGAGACAGAATCGCGTGGCAGCCACAACCTCTCATTTCATGGTCCCTGTGGCTGTGGCTGATGATAGGACGATAATGTTAACTGTAGCCTCTCATTCCAGGACTTCATTTTTATGCCACACAGTGTCCAGAAACCACCATCTTTAATAACCCAGCCTCCTCTCGTCTGGCCATTCCATATTCTCCATCTCCTTTGTGGCAGTGGTAGAGCAGCAGAATGGCCAGCAGCACCGCACTTTCCGGCGCCATGATGAGCACCTCCTTCCTCCGGAAGCAGCCAGCGGGGGGCCTCCGGTCAGTGTCAAACTTCGGCCAGGGCCTGTTCGGGCTGAAGGGCGGCAGCCGTGGCGGGCGAGTGACTGCAATGGCAACATACAAAGTGAAACTGATAACACCAGAGGGAGAGAAGGAATTCAGCTGCCCAGATGATGTGTACGTTCTGGATCAGGCAGAGGAACAAGGATTTGATCTTCCATACTCATGCAGGGCAGGATCTTGCTCTTCTTGCGCAGGGAAAGTGGTATCAGGGAAGGTGGACCAGTCTGATAACAGCTTTCTTGATGATGATCAGCTGGAAGAAGGTTGGGTTCTGACTTGTGTTGCTTACCCTCAGTCTGATATTGTCATTGAGACCCACAAGGAGGAGGAACTTGTTAGTTAAATGAAACATCTGCAGATATAATTCTTCTACTTCATCTGTCTTCTTTTTTCCTCTCTTACTATTGTTTTGTTGATCCTTTGGCATTTGTAATAAGCATGTGATACTGGTTTTGGCTTATAAATGGTGGTGTTGAAACCACTTTTGAGATTGCACTAGAGGGTAACCATGTTTGTATTCCTTCACAACTTGAAATTCAAAGACCAAAAGTAAATATTTGTGAAGTATCATAAACCACAAAGAGATATATATACATATTTAAATAGAATCTTCTTTGTCCATTATTTGATTTGATCACATAACAACGTTTTCTTGCTTGGGCTTCTCATCAAAAAAGACGAGCATTGAAATTATGTATCATTTTTTAAGTTCATTTGGGGTAGGGGATTCATATTTCTCGCCTCTAAGATAAACAATGTTTTAACTTATTACACTATGTTTAAGTTGGATTTAAATTATATTTTATAAATTTTATGGTAGGTGTCGATTCATGGACATTTTGATATTTTTCACTATTAAATATGCATTTAATCGTTATTAAGAGATAGCCAAATTGTGGCTGCTAAGTTGAATCAAATATTTTTTTTTTATTTAATAATGAGTCAAGTATTTATTTTATAGCCTACCAAATGATTTCTACTTGCCAACAACATAATCATGGTAAGCGCCTTCGTACAAGAAAGCGACGACGATGATAAGGTATAAAGCGAAGTTGATAGAAGTTATTAGAATTTTCCATTCAATTCACTGTAACAGAGGTCTAAAAAAATACAAATAAAATGAGATTAATATAGATATTTAAATATTCATGGACTAAAACATAAAGTTTTAATTAGCTATAAGGTTTTTTTTTTCCCGTTTTTCTTAAAGGAATTATAGAGGTATCAAACTATCAACTGAGATTTTATTCACTGGTGACCTCAAAATGAAAGCTTTTGGCTGGAAAGATAAGAAATCCATGCCCTTATCATTCATTGGTCTATCAAAAGATAAGACCTTAACCCATAGCCACAAATCTCTATTTCCACTCTCCACGTTTTTTCTTAATAAACTTTTCGAGGAGACTCTCTGGATCCACACGATTTATATCCTCGTTTTAAATATGAAAATATTTAAATCTTAATTGACGAGAAACAATCTTGTCTTAACTATCTTTAAATGTTTGACAACCATCCAGAAAAAAAAAAAAAAAAATAGAAATAGAACTTTTTTAAAAATAAACTATCGATTTTTTAAGGAGGGTCGATATAAGATTCTCACTATTTGCCTTTCAAATAACTCCCACCTCTTTTCTCACCCTCCTCGTTCCAATTTCCATCACCATCACCACCAAAAATGCGCCGCACCACCTCACTTTCCGGCCCGATTCCGGCCACCTCCTTCCTCCGGCCACAACACCAAACAGAGAAAAAAAAAAGGTGAATTGTACAGTTTGCACACTGTTTTTTTTAGCTTATATTAATCAGTCTCTTTCAATTTTGGTATGTTGGGTTCTTGTTCATCAGTCTTATTACTCCATTTTCATTTCTCTTTTGGCATCCAAGGAGTGATGAGAGTAAGCATATATGATAATATTTTCAAGTGTTTCTATATATGGTTGGTGTTTCAACTTAATCTTGTTCTTTGTTGGGGTTCTAGGTTACATTTTCACTAGTGGGTAACCATTTTGAATCCTTAAAAACTTAAGTTTCCGTTTCCAATGGTTTGAGCTTGGAAGCAATCTACTCTATATTGATAGGCGAGAACAGACAGCTATTGACTGTTTCCCAAGAAAATATAGGTGGAATACTGTCATAAACTATATATATTTGTTTCAAAACGTTTCGTCCGCTTCCATCCAAAAAAACAAGTATTGGAATTACGTATAATTTTTTTAAGTTCATAGATCCAAAAAGACAAGTATTTGAATTATGTATAACCTTTTTTAAGTTCATCAGGAGTGGGAGCTCCTGAGATGTGTTATTGATGCTTTTAACTTATTAATATATGTTTAAGTTGTATTCGTATTATAATTTAAAAATCCGACGTAGGTATCAACTCCTGAACATTTCGATATTTTTCATTGTTGAATGTGCAGGAACGAAATTCTAGTTATTAAGAGTCAGTGATAAACTTTGAATCTGCATCTAAGAGTTATTAGGAGATGGTCAAATTGTGACCAACCATCTAACAACCATTGATCAAGTGAACTTTTCTCAAGGCAAATTCAACTCTCAAAAATCAAAGCTTGGCTGGACAAGCCATGACATCTCATTAGTGATCGAAAGATAACATCAACACCAATAGCTACATGCCTACCTTCTTTATTCTATAACCACTTGCCAGCAGCAGAACAATGGCCACCGGCGCCAAATGACATCCTTCCTCCGGTGGCGAGCCTGAGGTCTGTTCCGAACACGGGTCGGGGCGTGGGTGGCGGGCTAACGACGACGATGGTAGAGTAGATGGTGAAGTTGATAACAGCAGGAAAGAAAATTGAGTAACTGAATGATATGAACATTATGGTGGTGGTGAAAACACACACACACATATATATATAACTGATAGAAGTGATTCAGAATTTTCCATTCAGTTCATTGTAAGAGAGGTTTTAAAAACCACAGAAAAATAGCAAACTATATTGAGCTCAACTTCTCCTAATCCATTGGTACAATCAAGGCTCAAACTATATATACTATTAGCATATTCCATGGAATGAATCAATAATATTGCAGAGTAAATCATGAATGCATCTAGGTCGGACCACAAATTTGATAGCTTGACGAGTATATGATTAATTGGTCCTTACCGAACATTGTCTGCAATGTGAGCACCTGTTCAAACCAGGTCGATGATGAGTATTGGAGAATCAACTATTAGGTGACAAAAATAAAAAGTTCATAGATTAATATAGACATTTTATTCGATGATCAAAATAAAATAATATAAAATATTTAGGACATGTTTGATATAATTATGTTTATTGTTTTCAGATTCATTGAATCAAATGGATTCAACGTGAAAATCGTAAAAGCAACAATGGTATGTTTTCACCATTTCTTGTTTTCGATTTCAATGTTCTAGATTAGATACGAATTGCCTTAAGATCAAAACTCTCAAGACAAAGAACATGTTCTTTGGTACAAGGATCAAAACACTCCACAAGATAAGATGATTAATCCCACTTGAATGTTCTTGGCATGCAACTCAAACAAATATGAAATTGCAAAGGTTCAAGAAAGCTCCCGACCGCTAAACTTGAAAGGAAAAGTTAGATGACTAATTCATTCATTCAAACTAATCTAATCCTTTTTTTCTTTCAGTACTAGGATGGAGATTCAAACTTACAACTTTTGGACGAAGATAAATGTCTTAACCAGTTAAGCTATATTTAGATTGACCAAATTAATAAGGCTTTGGATGACCTCTCACTAAACCTTAAATGTCACATCAACCACCATAGCAAACAGACAAACACATCCCTATTCAATATATTCAAGAAAGGGTAAAATTAGAAAACAATAAAATAAATAAAAATTTATCATAATTTAAGGGCACGGGCGATTCACATAAAAAATAGAATGAGGAGTGTTTTAGACAACAAAATGAGATTAAATTTTTTTTTTATTTTAATTAGTTGTAACTTTACTTCTAAGTCAAATTTTTCCCTTTTTGAACTGGAAATCGAACCATTGACTTAAGGATCTTAATACGAGACTTTATCTACTAGCTTTATCAGACTTTTAAGTAATTCTCAAAATCAGAACTTTTGGCTGGAAAGATAACACGCCATGCCCTCTCCAATCATTTGTCATCAAAAGATAAGGCCTTGACCCATAGCCACAAGCTCTGTTTCCACTCTCCACGTTAAAGCCACACACCCATATCCTCTTCTAAAACAACTCCCACGGCCACCTCTTTCTCATCCTCTCCATTCCAATTTCCATCATCCATCACCACCAAAAATGGGCAGCACCACCGCACTCTCCGGTCCGATTCCGGCCACCTCCTTCCTCCGGGGGCAGCCGGCGGCGGGGCTGAGGCCATTTCCAAACATGGGTCAGGGCGTATTTGGGCTGAAGGGCGGCAGCCGCGGCGGGCGAGTGAGGGCCATGGCGTACAAGGTGACGCTCATAACACCAAGTGGAGAAAAATCGGTGAAATGTCCACCGGATAGTTACATTTTAGACGCGGCGGAGGAGGATGGGCTTGACCTTCCATACTCTTGCAGAGCAGGGGCATGTTCTTCTTGCGTAGGGAAAGTGGTATCAGGGAAGGTGGATCAGTCTGATAACAGCTTTCTCGATGATGATCAGATGGCTGAAGGTTGGGTTCTGACTTGTGTTGCTTACCCTCAGTCTGATGTTGTCATTGAGACCCACAAGGAGGGGGAGTTTTCTGGTTAAGAGAGAAGGACGGAGGACTAATTTCATTTGGGTCATCACTCATCCTTCATTTGGGTTCATGTTTCATTTCTTTTTTTGGGAATCTAAGATGTGATGAAAGCAAGCAAAATGACACTGTTTTTAGCTTAATATGTCTCTTTCTTCAAGTGTTTGGTATGCTGGGTTCTTGTTCATCAGTCTTATTACTTCATTTTCATATCTTGCTCTTGTTTCATCAGTCATTTGGGTTCATTTTTATTTCTTTTTGGGCATCTAAGATGTGATGAAAGCAAGCAAAATGACTCTGTTTTTAGCTTATAATATGTCTCTTTCTTCAAGCGTTGGGTGTGTTGGGGTTATTGTTCATCAGTCTCATGAGATCATTTTCATATCTGGCTCTTGTTTCATCAGTCATTTGGGTTCATTTTCATCTTTTTTTGGGCATCTAAGATGTGATGAAAGCAAGCAAAATGATACTGTTTTTAGCTCAATATGTCTCTTTCTTCAAGTGTTTGGTTCATTTTTTGGGCATCTAAGGTGTGATGAGAGTATGCAAATGACTCTGTTTTTAGCTTAATATCTTTCTCTTTTAAGTGTTTCTATGTTGGGGTTTCAACTTGGTCTTGTTCTTGTTCATCAGTCATTTGAGTTCATTTTCATATCTTGCTCTTGTTTTCAATAGTCATTTGGGTTCATTTTCATTTCTTTGTAGCATAATCTAAGAACTGAAAGTAAGCAAATGGTACTGTTTTAGCTTAACAATTCAAGTGGTTGTGTTTTGGGTTTCTTTTTTTGATTATGAGACCGTCGACAATAATACTCTAATAAGGGCGGGACATGAGAAATAGAACCTGGCTGGATTCGGACCTATTTCTTGCGTGTACCAATTGAAGTTTTATTTTGAATTATTTTGAAAAGTTTCTAGACATCGGTGACACAACGTTAGGGGAGAGGATTGAAATATCCCAAAAAATTAGTAAAGTTAGGCCAAGTTTACACTTGACACTTGAAGTTAACGGTTACGTTTTTGTTCAATAATACCATCATGAGGATCGTCTCGACAAGTAAGTCGATGCCTTTATCTTTCAAAAAATCAACCAAGTTCCAGTTAGAACACACAACGCTTATTATGATGCTCCAATCCTATTGTAAAAATATTGTAAAAGATTCTTCGCTTTAATCGGTTTTGTCACTAAACTGAAACCAAACGTGTGTGATTATCGATGGAAGTGACAAATCATTATTTTCTACTCACAAGTAGCCCGACAAAACTATCAGTTCCTAAAATAATTTGGAATCCTTATCAGAGAAGAATTCAACACTCACCCTCAAGCTCTTGCCGATTGCCAATCAATTTATCATTTTCAAAATCAGATCTTTTGTCATTTGTCACTAAAAGATAAGGTTAGCCATATCCACAAGCTCTGATTTCACTCTCCAAGTCCACGTTAAAGCCACACGACCATCCTCTTCTCTTCAATATCCCAACCTCTCACCATCACCATCCCATTTCAGCAGCAAAATGACCACCACCACCACTGCACTTTGCAGCCCCATTACCTCCTTCCTCGGCACGGCGAGGCCGAGGCCGGTCTCCAATGTGGGCGAAGGCCTGTTCGGGCTGCAGAAGGGCTGCAGCCGCAGCGGGCGAGTGACGGCGATGGCAACCTACAAGGTGAAACTAATAACACCAAGTGGAGAGAAAGTGGTCGACTGTTTAGACAGTGATTACATTCTAGATGCAGCAGAGGCTAAAGGGTTGGAACTTCCACACTCGTGCAGAGCAGGAGCATGTTCTTCTTGTGTTGGGAAACTAAAATCAGGGAAACTGGATCAATCAGATGTTAGTTTCCTTGATGAGGATCAGATTGAAGAAGGCTGGGTTCTTACTTGCCTGGCTTCTCCCATGTCTGATGTTGTCATTGAGACCCACAAGGCAGAGGAGTTTCCTGGTTAAGAGAGAGTGAAGAAGGAGAAGGACTTCATCTCATCAGTCATTTGGGTTCATTTTCACTTCTTTAGCTTAATGATTCAAGAGGATTAATAAAACTCTGTTTCTTTCTCTCAAGTGTTTGTATGTGGGGTTTCAAAGTTTTCACGTTCTTGTTTTGGTTTCCTGTATATTTCTATGGGTCTACCTTTGTTCTCACTGATATTTTAGTCCAAATAGTAATAGGCTACTTCAAAAACTAAGTAGGAGCTCTTAGATGTAGCACAAATCAACGCCGATAGTTAAGAAAATGACTCCCACCTATCTGAAGTTCCTACTCCGATGGTCGTTCGGAGTGGCCAAAAAGTGTTGTTCCGACCGATCGATTATTAACTTTTTTCAAAAGAAAGCTTCTCTAACCATTTCGTGAATCATGCGAGGAGGGAGGAAGGAAAAAGAGGAAACGAGGGGCACATGATTCATGTGTTCCTCTCCCTCCCCCTATCATTTATTTCTCTCTCTCCTCTCTTTTTTTGGGTTTTCTGCAAAATGACCTAAATTTGGAGGAGTCAATGAGATATGTCCATTTTTTAAAAAACTTTTTATTCTAACCTTTTCTGACAACATCCTATAGAGTAAATTACTTCCGTGCCTCTCATTTATATACTTGTTCGAGAGAGAATTGAAAACGGGAGAAGAAAAAAAGTGAATAAATAAAAAATAAAATAAAAATTGTGATATTAGCTGGAGAAATTTAAGAGATTCGAGTTGGGAAAAAAGAAGATGAAGAAACGATGAATAAAAAGAATGAAATAAACGTGTTCATGTCCTTTGGAACAAGTCGAAAAGAGACTCGACCTTGCTATCTTCTCCACTTTCTGCATTATTTTCTTGGTCGTTAGCAGAAGCATGAGAAACACTTGCAACTTCTGATAGATATCTCGCCATATTGGGGGGAAGTTCATGCTTCTGGAAGCTTGAAGATTCAATAATGGCCTCCAGTTGTCCGCAAGATTGTATCGTTACCTGATTCAAATCGTCGAATGATGAGCTCCGTGACAACGTACCCGACGCAACAGTTATTTCATCGCGCTCATCGACCATTGATTCCAGCGAGCATACCGATCTTGTAGTGACAGACTGTGCAGAGTCACGCTTGGACCTCTGCTTTACTCTCTTGCACCAACTATGCAGTGACTCTCTCACACTCTCAGCCACCAATGCTTTCTTACACTTGGATCCCATCTGAAAATTTTCAGAAAATTATTGCAAATTCTAGAAAGCTCAACATTTTAGATCTATATAAACAATTTCTTATTGTAGAAAAGTTGGACAAACCTGTGTAACAATTACATTCAGTGGCACTGTGCTGTAGCTGCACCAAAACTGAACAAGAACACTGCATAGACAATGGATGTAACAAATTGATCAATATTTTCCCCTTACTTTGTTTTCATGGTTAACAATAGTATCAATCCTTACCCGGACGTCAATCTCATGATTATCATAAAGCTGTTCTTCATGAAGCAAGATCTCTCCTCAAATCCCCACTGAAGTTAAGAAATGTGTCCAGTTCTACTTAATTTCCCATGATTGGAAAGGAAACAACCAAAGGCATTTTCTTTTGGGCTTAAGGCAAAGACACATTTATGTGGTTGAGATTGGACATGTTCTTACCAAAGACCAGATAAACGTTGCCATCTCAAATGCATTCTGTGAGTACGGGACATAAACGAAGAAACGACATCAATCATTTTATCAAGAAAAAGCGTTCATCTAATTTATATGACAATATGTGATGTGTGTTGGACCTGAAATATGATGAACTGTATTAACCGCAGTAATATCTCAGGCTTTCCAAACCAAAACAGATCATCTCTTGGTTTTATTTGAGTCCCAATTGCTGGACCTGTTTGTTCCACTATTTCAAGAGCCAAAGAGGAGACTACATGTTGAAGTTTTGTCCCAACCAGCATAACAAGCTTTGTGATAACAATTCAATCAAGCAAACTGTCAGTTTTAGAACAATGCATAATTTTGGTTCGAAAACTTGAGAACACAGATACTTACAGCGGCCGGTATGAAAGAAAGCCAAAAGTAGATATTTAGACCTGTTGTGTAGAGAAAACTTTAAACAGCCAAAAAAGGGAGGAAATAAGACATGTATGGTCTTTATAACACCATTCTGGCATGAAAAGTTACCGTGAATGTTGACAAAGATGCAAAGAATGGCGTAGCCCCATAGTGGGCAGCTGCATGATACATAAGTACAATCAGCCATCTTATTTCCTACTAAGTGAAGGTAACTGATTTAATTCATAAAAATGCATACCTAATTCCAAGGATTCCATGGAGCTCGTCTTCCATGCTCCGAACCATATACTTGTGGAAGTCATAAGAAATTGGTAGTTTGTGCTTCTGGATGTTATTAGAGCAGCATTTAATTGGAGGAAGTTTGACATAAACGCAGTGCATGTGGCTTAGAATACAAGTTCATGTGATGTCATACAAGATTTTTGTTAAATGTATTACAAAAATTTCGTGGCAAGAACTGCAATATATTTTTATGTTATGGTTCAACGATCCAATGAAATTTGAAATGAGCCAAAATAGAATAAGTATGAAAGTTAGGAGACAAAACTAAGATTTAAAACTTTTGCTCTACCTTTTAAATTTATTTTAACTCAAGACATCTAGATCCTAGTCTCAAAGGAGCAATTCTCTTCTTATCACTTTACTTAAATATGCATTAGGTTTCACATTGCTTGAACGTAGTTGCTCAATGGACTTGGGTTTGCTCTAGAGTCTAGAAAACTTGTCAGAACTCTTCCAAATGCAGAGTAATGTCTTTAATATATATAATGGCTATTGTAGGCACTCCCACCAGCATATGGAAAAATGAAAAAGAGTGACAATGCCGTCATTGAATGAGTAATAATTTCTTAGGTGTAGAAACAAACTGCAGGAAATTTTATAATGAAGAAATAACACACCGTAATGAATCCCAAACGGAGGGCCAAGTAGTCCGACTTCTTTATCGAACTCTTGAACTGACGTAGAAAACAAAGCTGCATCAATAAACCACCCTTAGTTGCTCTATTGCTAGCATATAATAAGAAAGCCATCCAAAGAGTTCATAAAATTTAGGCTTCAAGTTTCTGAATTCATCAATTGACTTGGATTGAAATTGGGGGACTTTCTTTGTATTATCGGTTTAGTTTAAGTCAATTTGCTTTCTCAATTACCAAAAGTTTTCCAACCTCTCTTGGCTTAGGGAATATTAAAGACCAGTTTGGTAATATTTCCATTTCTTCTTTGTGGTTTTTTATTTCTAGTTTTTGAGAAACATAAACATTTGATAACTATTCTTATTTTTTGTTTCTCTTTCTAGTTATCGAAGAAAATACCATCCAAATGAGGACACGACTCCTGCTCCATGGATGAGATGTGTGGTGGAATACGAATGTCGTTTGCCGCCTCATCACCTTATTTTTCCTAGCTAGAACCAAAGGAATGCTACAATAGGTAAGAAATGAAAAGATTCTTAAGAAAATAATATTAACTTATGGACTGACTTGACGATTATGTAACTTAAAAGAAGATATTAGAATACTCAAGTATGACTTAAAACCAAGAGGAACATGGTTCCTCCTTTGTCCAAAATTGATATACCTGGCAAATTTTCATCAGCAGCTAATCTAACTTGATTTTCCCATTTCCTCCAACTGTAAATCTACAATGAGATGAGGTGCATAAAGATTAAGTAATGCTTGCAACAACAAAACACAAGACAACTCTACTCAACAATTTAGGTGCACTTGGGAGATAAAAAGTACAGTGGATAAGCTCACTTGGGAGATAAAAAGTACAGTGGATAAGCTTTTGAATTTAATGGTAGTTTAGTGATAACTAAAAAGACCACATGAAGACATTCGAATGATACCATATCAAAAAATGGATCTCTTGTTGTCATGTCGAGATAATATGATTGTTCATTGTTATAATCTTTCATGCGAAAGTCCAAGATAAGATTCCCTCCATATTTGTGTTCCACATTTTACAAAGACTGTACCTTACTCATTGCCAGACCGACTGCAAGACAACTATAAAGAACATGAGTGATCCCAAGAACGAATAAGAAGCGATGAAGCTGTTCGAGTCCCTCGTATGAAACAAAAGGTTCACGACCCTGCAAGAATTTATTAAGCCTTTTCTCTTTGTTCTTTTTTCAAGCAAGACAGCAAAAGGCAGAACTAGAGCTTACTTACCTCACCACATTGATGCAGAAGAGCACTTGATCCTCTTGTAGGACTGCCAGTTTCATTAGGAGATAGAAAAGAACTTTCAAGCATAACGTGTTCATTGGTGCCATAATCTTCTTCTGAACAAATGTAGAATCTGCTGGTGAAGAGGGACGAGTTCACACAAATTTCAGAGATCCACCTTGCACATTGTGCCAGCATCAAAGATATTAGTCCAAGCAGCATCAGCTCTACCCAGATGAGAAACAATATTAAAATGGAAGGATCCCAAAACTTTAGTTACATACTCTTAAAGGAAATTTGGAAATTTTAAATATATTCAAAAGTACTTTTTTGGGAAAGCATTTAATCAGCGCTTATACCAAAAATGTTTATTGAATTTCTTTAACTTAAAAGCACTGCTTTCAAAATTTATCTTAAAAATTCTTAGTTGACTTTCTCTGAACTGTAATAGAGAGAGAGACATGCATTTGAACGCAAGTGTGGATGGAAGTAGCAATGAATTTTAAGCTACCTTCCTTGATCTTCTCCAAAGAAGCAAACAGAGCCTTTCTCTTCGTCTTCTTCAACCACTGCGCAGAAAGTAACACCATTAATAAAATTGTCAACTTGATTCCCCACTCCACAGTTGTTGTTGAACTCAAAAATAAATAAATAAAAAGTAAAACTCCATTACAAAAATCTAAATTCTTCATTTTTCTTTTCATTGACATAGAGTCATCAATAAGTAAACACACCATTTCTTTAATCCCATTCATTTTATAAAAATAAAATAAAATAATAATTTCTGTCCTTCACATTTACTAATCTTAATTTTCCATAAATCGTGTCTGTATTCACTCTTTTTTGTCATATATGAAATCTTGATAGTGTCATCACATGTGCTATGGTCTCGAATGAATTAAATATTCACTGACATGTTAGACATTTTTATCTTGACATCAATACGAGAGAGGTTAATTGATTTGATATTTTCATGATAACATAAAAATATGAACAAATATAAAAAAAATTTCAACAAAATATTACTAAAAAAGGTCAAGAAGTCTATCTTGCAAAGATTTTTGTTTCAAAGAGGAAGAAATTTGAGAGCAACCCAGAAGAGGAAGAGGAAGGGGAACAGAAAAATGTGGGTTTTTTGTTTGGTTTGTAAAGGAAGAAACAGAAACAGAGAGAGGAAGGAAATTTTTTGGTGATGGAAGTGATGATGAAGAAGAAATGGATCATAATTAATTATTATGAAGCAATTTGAGAAATGAAATCTGATTATAAAATTATCTCTGCCTTTGTGTTGGGGTTTAACTCCAAGCATTACCCAAAAGAAAAAAACAATGGTATTTTTTTTCTTTCTATTTTAAAGAAACAATGTAAAATGTAATGTAGTTTCAAAAATATTACTAAAAAGGTCTTCAACTTATTTTAGAATGTGAAATACTTGGACGTTAGATTTTTTTCATTTTATTATTTTTTTTTGTTTTTAAAACTTGGCTCAAGAGTTTTAATATATTTTCCTAAAAATATACGTGGGAAGTTTAATTTTTAAAAATATAAAATAAAAAACAACATGACTAAAAAACTCCCAACTCATTCCAAGTTTGAATACTATTTTGATATTTGTTTCATTTTAGTTTATATATTTTCAAAACTTCTATTTTAGTTTATATATTTGCAAGTTTTGTTTATTCTTTTAGTGACGAGGTCATTTTATTATCACTTTTATCTCATTTCTTTCTATCACAACAATAAATATATAAGTCTAAAAAGTGTGCATAAATTTTGTGTTAAAACGTTTCAAATAAGAACTAAAATGACCACTTTTAAAAATATTCGAAACTAAAAAAATGATAATAGCTTGTTTCAAGCCTATATTCAATATGAATTTTCTGAAACTAGTTTAGCTTATACAAAATCAGAGAGGACAGTATTTCAAAAGTTCCTAGACATTCTCATTTTCTCAACAACCAAACAGAAACAGAGTATCATTTTCCCATACCTTTCCAAATCTATAGATTGCCCGCTCCACCACAAAGCAGACGAAGACCATGACCGTAACCACGGAAGCAACTGAGTAGGTGGGCGTCTCGGCCAGTGACCTTCCCTCTTGCAGTCCTCCTCCAATCATTCTCACGCCCTCGGAAGAAGAAAGCTCCGCGCAAAGTAAACCAATCGAAACAGTAATACGGCGACACTTTCGAGCGAAACGATAAAATTTTCTCGGGAAAAATAGACCGCCAGTGAGAGCGAAAGATCCAGGAAACTTGGTGGAGGAGAGAGCATTTTTAATGGAAATATCTGAGGATCTTCCATGTTGCTTGCGTCTTCAACATGTGCCA
This sequence comes from Momordica charantia, assembly GCF_013281855.1. Lineage (NCBI taxonomy): Eukaryota > Viridiplantae > Streptophyta > Magnoliopsida > Cucurbitales > Cucurbitaceae > Momordica > Momordica charantia. The sequence goes on from NW_028275158.1 coordinate 3,671,628, forward strand.
TGAACTATTGAATACTATATTATTGTAGTTTCGCCTTTTTTTCTCATCTGATTTTGCTCTGCGGCTCGCGAATCGTGGATTCGTGAATAAAGCCAACTGTGACTGTGAGCGGCCTCGGCATTGACGCCGTTTTTTATTCGATCCAGCGAGCTCAACCGCTCTCACATGGAGGGGACAGTGGCGTGGAAGTGGAAGAAGACCTTAAATTGTGATTTGTGAATAATTCTTGGAATTCTGAATTCTCAATCTACCTTTTTGTTTTAATATTTATTTCTATATTTTTCTAATTTCATTTTGGTTACCATTGGATGAGTTTAATGAGTTCAATGAAAAACAAATATTATTTTGAGATTTTGTAATATATTTGTAAACTGGTCACCAACTTAATTATTACCTAGCCAATTCATATATCTACATAAATACCATAAAAATAGTATTTATTTTCAAATGAAATAATATATATATATATACACATGTATATATTTTCAAATATATTAAAAAGTATAAAATTTTATAAAAATAGCATAATCCAAAAAAATATAATTACACTAAGACAATTCAAACTTACCCTATATTTGGAAAAAAAAAACTGAAAATGGTGACATCTTTTTAGATTCATATTATGTTAAATTTATGCTATGAAGTTAAATATCATTCATATTTTTTAGTACAACATGTATGAGTGGAGATTCGAATTCATCACGTGTACAACACGTGGGATGAGTATTCGAACTGATGACATTTTGATATGAAATAGGTGCCTTTATGGTCGAGCAGTACTTGACTGTATATACTTTAACAAATATTGAGTGGATGAATGTTGGACGACAAAATAACAGTGATCAATAAAATAGTTACAATTTGAAAGTTTAATAACTACAATATAATAATCAATATAAACATAACTCGAGGTCTATTGATTCTCTCCAAAATAAAGGTTCAAATTTTTATTCGTTTGTCTAAAAGTAAATATAATAATTATAAAAAAAAAGTGAGACTAAAGTACCCATTATAAAAAATAATTGCCCAAAATAAGATTTAAATTTTGTTTTAAAAAGTATCATTGAGGTGGGACTGGAACCTTCCATCAATACTCAAGTTGCTGTATTAAAGTTCAACCCTCCTTTTAAAAAAATGATAAATTGATTGTTAAAATAATTATTATAATTGTAATTATTTTTTTGTTTTTTTTCTTTCTAATTTGATACATAGTGTATTATGACACGTGATATGTTTTAATCTTGCTCTTGATATTTTAAATTTTGTAATTATACTCCTACAAAACAACAAACTTGGAGGCAAAATCAAACTTTTCAATTGTTTAGGTACGAATTTAAAACGAAGCGTCATTTTATATAAACGAGTTGGGTATCAATTTAAGTTTTTTCATTAAAAATATGTATATATATGTTAGTTTTCTTCTTCCATAATAAATGTCAATTAATTATTGCATATTGGAAATTCATATTTTCGTCTATGTACTTTAATTATTTTATTTTTGTTTCAATATCATTTATTTGAATCATAATACCTCACCTACTAAATTTATTAAAATGTACTCATAAGTCTGTAATTAAATTATTTCTAAAATAATACCTATAAAAAATTATTAATACTTTATTAATAAAGACTAAAATGATCATTTTTAACCAATACATCCACTCGTAGTGAATTATGCATATGTAAATGTAAAAAATAAATGTTAAGTGTTAAAAAGGATTATTTAACGGCATAAAGATAATAATATATAAAAATCAGACGTAAATGCAAAAAAATAGTATTTTAAACTTTATTAATTATTTGAACTTGAAGTAAAATAATAATAATAATAATAATAATTTGAACTTATGTCTCAAAAAAAGAATATATATACATATATTTGAACTTAGAATCATGGCGGCTTCTGTTTTGTCTGTTTCTTCTTCTTCCCATGAAGCTCTTGCTCTGCTATTGATACGAAGTACGAACAAAACCCAACTTCAAGAACTCGATGAATTCTATTGGAATGGAAAATTTGTCGATCGAGAAAGTGGCGAATGCCTGTGATCTATATTTTAACTGGATTTCATTATTGAGAAATTCGGTTCCATTGGTCTTCGAATCGGTGCAGTGCGACGAGTCTGAATCCGCGTGCTTACCTGCTCCCACATTTGTTTATTGTTTTGATATAGATGATGCACCAGGAAGCAGAAGAACAGAATCGCGTAAAGAAAATTGAAGCATTGCATAAGGTAATTGAAAAAATGCAATCGCCTCTAATGGAGCTGACCAAATCATCTGGCTCAATCGTGGAGGAATCGATTGATTGGTCCTCCGATGAAGGCAAGAATATGAGCCGAAGCAGCATCTCCTACGCTGATAGAACTGATTCAAAGGAGAGGTGCCTTCGGAGAAGGCGCAGAGCTAAGGATCCGTCGAAGGTAGATTTCGAGGAGAGTTCTAGCTACAGGCGCAAAATTAAGAGTTCATCGGAAAGTGAACCCGAGGAGAGCCGGCACAAAGTTGAGAGTCTCTCAGAAAGTGATTATGAAGAGAGCATTCCGCGCAAAATCAAAAGCTCTTCAGAAAGTAGTTCTGGTGAGAGAAGACTTCCAGAAAGCGATTCTGAGGCAAGACTTTATTTCAGTGATACTGAATGGAACTTACAAAGTGATGGAGAGGGAACTGGTCAAAGAAGTCGAAGTAACCAAGGTACGAACAATTAAAACCCTAGGCTGGACCCTTCCCAATTTCATCGGTTATTGAAGTGATTTGCAAACGAAAACACAGTAGATTTGCACTAAAATTTGCAGGAAGAATAGCGAAGACGATGTGGGATGAAAACGTGATCCGCCGTGCGCCATTGTACAGAGCGGCGCTAATGGGTCAATGGGAGGTTGCAGAAACCATTTTCAACCAAGATTCTAGCGTGATTACGTCTAAGATCACCCTCTTGAACGAGACTTCTCTCCATGTAGCAGTCGGCACCGACGACAATTCGGATTTTCTGGAAAAGCTTGTGAACCTTATGTGTGAACGATCGCTATCGCTTACACAGGTAGATTTATGTGGCAATACTGCACTTGCTGTTGCCGCCATTGTTGGGAATGTTAAGGCTGCACAAATCTTGGTTTGGAAAAACGAGACCCTGCCTTCGATTAAAAATAAGGTCAATTACTCACCCCTTCATCTCGCAGCCAAATATGGGCACAGGGACATGATTTTGTATCTTCTATCAGTGACCAAGGATGAATGGGTATTTATTGGTAAAGCTGGTGCTAGGCTTCTCAATCTTCTGATTACATTTGATATCTATGGTTGGTGACCCTCCCTTGTCTCTGAACTCTACTTTTTTGAAACACTAAAGCCATGTTGCTTTGCTCTAGGCTTTTCAATCTTCTGATTGCATTTGATGTCTACGGTTGGTAATTTAACAATCCCCACCCCCCATTTTTTGGTATGTGGTTTCTACTTTCTCGAAACATTAGAGCTATGTTGCTTTCCTTTAGACTTCTCAATCTTCTGATTACATTTAATGTACATGTTTGGTAATTTAAACTCTTCCCACACTCCATTTTTTAGTCTAAATATTTTTATTTGAGTAACAATTTAGTCATTGAACTTTAGTGTGTAATCATAATTTAATCGTTAAACTTTAGTAGGTAAAAATTTAGTCATTGTAATTTAAAGTTCATAACGATTTAGTCTCTATTATAAAAATGTTTGTTAAGTTTCTTATACATGTAGATCAATAATGTGTTATAAATTATAAAGACTAAATTGTTGTTTGATAAAAATCGGCACTTAATTTTGACGATATTTTTCACGGTAGAGACTAAATTGTTATAAATTTTAAATTATAGGAACTTAATTATTACAAACTAAAATTCGGAAACTAAATTGTTACCAATTTGAAAGTACATAGACTAAATCGTTACAAATTATAATTTAGAAACTAAATCGTTACTTCGCGAAAATACAGGGATAAAATGGGTTTTTTAACCTTATTTTGTTCAACCATTGAAACCATGTTTCTTTCCTTAGGCTTCTCAGTCTTCTGATTACACTGCATATCTTTGGTTGGTCACTTCTTATCCTCCCCATCCCCATTTTTGGGTATGTGAATTTTACTTTTGTCCAAACACTAAAGCCAAGTTGCTTTGCTTTAGGTGAATGGAATAGGAATTTATCTTTCTTATTTCAATCTTTGGTCGGTGAATTTTTCTTTGAACAGATGTAGCTCTTGACATATTAAATCGGCAGCCCAAGTTGGCCGTCGAACAAGATCAATATGGGGTCACTGCTCTGCAAATGTTGGCACAAAAACCAGATGTGTTTGAGAGCGGAAGTCAGCTGGGGTTTTGGAAACGCTTACTTCATCCTTGTTGGTGTACATTTCTGATACATCCCTTCCAAACTCTATTTTTAACCTGAATCATTTTGTCAATTTTATATGTTTGAACATTTGGAAAGCAACCATTTGAAATGCCTCTTCATTTGTTTCTTCAGGCGCTGTTGTAGAAGTGCTTGATTCTCCTCTGCCCTTGCGACATGGAGATGTTGAAAACCCTCCTGAAGTCTCAAAGAATGCAGGTTATACTCTACTTGAACTTCTTATTTTCTTCCTGTTTGTTTTAATTGTTCCGATTGTTCCTCGTTTTAAACTCATGTTCTAACTGCTGCTCGTTGCTTCTCTAGATTTTGATCAAGCATTATTTGCTTATATTATATGCCAGTAACTTTGATCTAAACTATTTGAAGATTCTAAAGGTGTATTATACCAATTACTGACATCCATCCGTGTCGCGGCTTTTAGAAAATTAGGTAGCCACTGACACAACATTTGCGTAATTGATACATTCAAATCCTGTTTAATAACTTTTTTTTTCTGTTCTACAAAGTTGATTTCAGTTTGGATTTCAAAAATGTGTATTTACGAAACAAAGAAAATTATTTTGTGAACAGTCATGACTGTTGAAAACATAAAACAAAATCAAAATGGTTATTAAATGGGTCATTTATTCTTCCTCTATTATTATCCATTATGAATGTAGTGACAGCACCCTTCATCAAGGATGTTCGTAACACAAAGCGTATGCATTTGGGAGCACGTAAGCTGGTTAGACGCTTGTGTGAAGAAGCCTTAAACGTAGGGGAAAAAAATGTGCCAGCTTATTTTCAACTTCAATACTTTCAGCTGCAAGAATGGGTACTCTTGAAGTTGCAACAGAGATTCTCAGGGTTTATCCCTATTCGATTTGGTTTCGCGATAGGCGTCAATGCAATATTTTCCAACTAGCTGTTCTGCATCCCCAAGAAAAGATTTACAATCTTATATATCAAATGACTTCGCATAAACATTTTGCAGTAGCATTCCTAGACGGATGATAACAACATTCTGCATTTAGCAGGGGAGCTGGTACCATCTGATAGAATCTCTGGTGCTGCTTTGCAATTGCAGCGAGAATTGCAATGGTTTAAGGTAATTTATATACCTTTTTTTAAAAAGGAGAAATGAGAAACATATAACAGATCAAAAGGACTAATTTTTATAAACAAATAGCAAAAGAGGTTTCTATAAACAACCCTATAAGGTCTTTGAGTGGGAAAGATCGTTTTTTCCTGTGTTTGAAATAAACGGTTAAATTAATACCCTCAATTTTAGTTGAGTTTCGTTTTCATTTTTATGATTTGTGATTGATTATGAGCATTCTTTTGATTGGGTGAGACTATTTTTATGGATATTTGCTCTTCTAATCATATTGAATATTTTTTAGTTAGGTTTGGCCAGGCATTTCATTGCTAATTTTGGAGGATTTTCCACTCCCATTTTTCTTTTCGTAGTTGGGTTTGGGTATTTTCATGGTTGGACTGGGGTATTTATGTGACTTGATTTTGAGTTGTTCTATTGGATGAACTTGATGTGATTTATTGTTTAGTTGGTTCTTGCACAATTTTGTGGGTAAGTTTTAAGCCGTAATTAGTTTCCCTTTTTATTTCTTCAAGAGAGGTTGTCATAGTGGTTGTGGAATTTTTCTGCAGGAAGTTGAAAGATTAGTGCAACCCTCCTACAGAAGCATGAAAAACAAAGAAGATAAAACACCAAAAATGGTATTCAGTGAAGAGCATGAATGGCTAGTTCACCAAGGTGAGAAATGGATGAAGAACACTGCTTCATCATGCACCGTTGCCACCGTCGCATTCACGGCAGTTTTCACTGTACCTGGCGGTAACAGCAGCGATCGAGGCGTCCCGATTCTCGCACACCGCAGATCTTTCATGGTTTTTGCAGCGGCAGATGCTTTGGCACTAATCACTTCATCTGCTTCAGTATTGATGTTCTTGGGAATACTCACCTCGCGCTATTCAGATGACGATTTTCTCAAGGCGTTGCCTACAAGATTGATCGTCGGGCTCGTGTCGTTATTCGTCTCTATATCATCCATGGTTGCAGCCTTTAGTGCATCGCTTTACCTGGTTCTTGTTCATCAAGTGCAGTGGGTGTGGGCTCCTATTATAGTATTTGCACTCGTGCCTGTGATCTTGTTTGCAATGCTGCAGTTTCCTCTTCTGGTTGAAATGACTTCTTCCACATATGGGCGCAGCATTTTTGGTTTGCAGAGTAAGGAAATAATTCACTAGCTGAAATATGTGCTGAAGCTTCATGAAGAAGCAACACGACCTAAATAAGCCTCGTTTACTGGTCTCGGAGCAATTCTTGGAAAATTTGGATGGATGGACATTTTAAAAATGGGGTATTGATTTCTAATCACCCTTTAAAAACATGAGTTTTCTAGACATTCTTGAATACCAGATTGCTTTTCTACCATTATCCTCTCTCTTATTTTTTTTCTCTTCCCCTTTTTCTATCTTCTCCCCTCCCTCTCTTTTATGATTTTTTATCCTTTTTTCTGTTCTCTCCTCCATTTATTTTTTACCCTAATTTTCTGCTATTCTTCCTCTCCCCTTCTCCCTCTTGATTTTTTTTTAATTTCTTCAACTTCCTCTCTGTGACTCCATTATTGGACCTCAAAATTAAAACAAGACAAAGAAAAACTTCTCACTCTCGCTCTCGATCTCCCGCTCTCTTGCTCTAGATCTCTCGCTCTCGATCTCACTCTCTTGCTCTCAGTCGGCAGACAAAGAAAAACCTCTCGCTCTCGATCTCACTCTCTCGCTCTCGGTCGGCTTGTTCGCACTGGAATCCAACAATGGTGCTGATGGCGGCAAGCTTTTGCAGCAGTCGATCTTGGTGGAGCGTGTATGAAGGCGTAGATGAAGGACATGGATCACGATGGGTAGAGGGGGTGGAGAATATGGAAGGATAAAGAGAAAGGGGTGTGGGTAGAAGAAGAAAGAGAAAGAGGAGAGAGAGAAGGGGCCTGGGTAGAAGAGAGAAAGTTTTCGGGAAAGAGAAATAATAATAGACAGAGAAAAGGGAAAAGTAGGAGAGAGGAGGGAAAGGAACAGAGGAGTAAGAGAGAGGGGAAGAGCAGGAAAGTAATTTGGAAAGAAAAAATGTCTAGAAAACCTAGTTTTTTAAAGAGTGACTAGAAATAATATTCTCTTTTTAAAGTGCCTATTCATTACAATTTTCCCGCAATTCTTCCCGAATCATGGTTGAAAAATAAAACTAATGATAGAGAGTCAATAAGAGCCACTTAGTAACAGTTTTGACGTTTTTCAGATTGAATGTTCGATGAGCAAAAAGAAGTAGCCTTATTTATAAAAGTATTTGTCTGAGTAAAGTTGTCTTTTGAGCCCATAATCCTTTGCTCGTATTGAGAAAAGCTTTCATTGAGTTTACAGTGAGCGACACATTAGCGGGATCAGGTCTGCTGATACACACTCTTACATCTATTTTATTTGCTCGGTAGTATAGAGCTTGATGTATAGTCGTGCCCTTCAATATGGGGTGAAGAAGAATATATATGGTAAGTATTATATATAACTGTAGATACATCTTAATAATGGGGAACATATTTTTTTTCTATTATACTAATACTTGTACTTGTTCTGTTATTATGCCCAAACTGAGGAAAAAATACGGGACGTAAAACAAACAAACATGCTTGATACCTAATTAATAAATATTTTATTTAAGACTCATATGTATTATTATTTCAATATTGTAATAAACACAAATTAGGAAAAGTAACGATACAAATAAAATATAATTAATATTGCAGTAGAAATTTTGAACATGAACGTGTACTAAAAAACAATAATAATAAATAAATAAATAATTGAAACATGTATTGTAGACCTGGCCAATTTGTTATTACAAAGTTTGGACCCAATCACTTATTTAATTCCAAATTCATATGAAAAAAAAATAGCAATAATTTTTACGATAAAATAAACAAATAACAAGTTAAAAATGATTAATATTAATATTATGTATATATTTGTGACATTTTATTTATATTTTTCATATTTTATCGAATTTTTTTTAATATAATAAAAATATCAATTTCAAACTAATGAAACTGTCGGTAGATATTTGAATTTACTACGTGCGAGTTGAATATCAAGAAGACCCCTCTTTTGAGATTAACCAGAAAACAATCATTCTACCAAATTTGAAAATAAAATGTTAAAAGCGCTTAGTGGTAACTGATTAATTTTAATTAAAAAATGTTTAAGGTGTTTAGCAATAATATTGATTAATTTATTAACACATATGTTATAAATTTTGTAGAATTAATAATGGATAATATTATGTAATCTATATTATTTTATATTTTATATGATTTAATTTAAAAAGAAATAAGTTTATAATGTGAAATAATCTATTTATCAAAATTCTTATTTGTTTTAATATAATTATTCAGAATTTCCAATTTTGGGTCACACAAAACTGGAAGACGGTTTTTTTTTTTTTTAAATTTCATCAATAAAAGCCAATTTCCAGAAAAGAAATTAAAAAACTCGTAACAGCGGGCAGCCCAGCCCAACAAAAACAGAAAACCCTAATCCCTTTGTTCTCCCCTCTGCAGAACTCATTCCCCACTTTTCAGGCTTCTTCTTTCTCTCGCCGCCGCTCTCCTCTACCGCTACTTTCTTTGGTTACTCGAATTCGAAGCTTGCGAAGGAGTTTGAGAGGCAGGTTTATGCTTTTTTCTGCAATTCTTTTTCGTTTCTTCTGCCGTTTTCTCTTTAAAATCCATTCGATTTTACTTCATAGGTTTTTTTTGTGTGTGTGTGTTTCATTGATACGGGCGTTGGTGGATTTCTTTTTTTTTCTTTTAGGAATTTGGGAATTGAATCGCTTATTGCCTCGCAACATTAACTTTTTTTCTTTTTTTACAATTCGAATTTTTTAGATCCGTGTTCTGTGATCGACTTTGAGAGAGAGAATGGCTTCTCGTTTCTGGACCCAGGTATTGCCTTCAGTCTAAACTTTCACATTATTAGTATGTGGGTTATAGTGGGAGACAATTTTATCGTTTAATCCCACTGGCGTAATATGGTTCTGTTAATCATTCTTTTTCTTTGTTTTTGAAATTTTACGTAGGGTGGCAGTGGTAGTGATACTGAAGCGGATGAGAGTGAATATGATGAGGAGATTGATGACACAATTGATAAAAACCAAACTAATAGAAGCAGATACCTGGAAGAGAATGCCAGTGACAGTGATGATTCTGGCGACCAAAAGCGTATTGTCAGGTCGGCTAAAGACAAGCGTTTTGAGGAGATGTCTGCTACTGTGGATCAGATGAAAAATGCAATGAAGATCAATGACTGGGTTAGCCTGCAGGAGAGTTTTGATAAGATAAATAAGCAGCTTGAGAAAGTCATGCGTGTCACCGAGTCTGAGAAGGTTCCACCTCTTTATATCAAAGCACTTGTGATGCTAGAGGACTTCCTAAATCAAGCCATGGCTAATAAGGAAGCTAAGAAGAAAATGAGTACTAGCAATGCTAAGGCCTTGAATTCAATGAAACAGAAGCTGAAGAAGAACAATAAGCAATATGAAGAGTTAATTACTAAGTATAGGGAGAATCCTGAGATTGAGGAAGAAAAAGAGGAGGAGGAGGAGACAGAGGAGGAGGAGGAGGATGATGATTCTGAAATTGAGGATCCTTCTAAAATCATGTCAGGTTCAGAAGATGAAGAAGAAGATGACGACGATCATGAGGATGACCCGGATCATGGTGGTGGTGCATGGGTGAAAAAGATGAGCAAAAAAGATAAGCTCATGGATAAGCAGTTTATGAAGGATCCTAGTGGGATCACATGGGATACTGTCAACAAGAAATTTAAAGAGGTTGTAGCTGCTCGCGGTAGGAAGGGAACTGGAAGATTTGAGCAGGTTGAGCAGCTTACCTTCTTAACAAAAGTTGCTAAGACCCCTGCACAGAAGCTTGAGATTTTGTTCAGTGTTATATCTGCCCAATTTGATGTAAATCCTGGTCTCAGTGGGCACATGCCTATCAATGTGTGGAAGAAGTGTGTGCAAAATATGCTTTCTATAATCGACATTCTTGTACAGAATTCTAACATCATGGTGGATGATATGGTTGAACCTGATGAAAATGAGAGCCAGAAGCCAGTGGACTATAAGGGCACAATTCGTGTTTGGGGAAACTTGGTTGCTTTTGTTGAGAGGATAGACACTGAGTTTTTTAAGAGTTTGCAGTGTATTGATCCACATACACGTGAGTATGTTGAAAGACTTAGAGATGAGCCAATGTTTATGGTTCTCGCCCAAAATGTTCAAGAATATTTGGAACGAGTTGGGGATTACAAAGCAGCTTCAAAAGTTGCCTTAAGGCGTGTTGAATTAATCTATTACAAACCACAAGGGGTCTATGATGCCATGAGAAAGCTTGCAGAGCTGTCAGAAGATGGAGATGGTGGAGATGCAAGTGAGGAGGCTAAAGTAGTAGGAGAGAGTAGGGGCCCTGCGGCATTTATTGTTACTCCGGAGATCGTACCTCGCAAACCCACCTTTCCAGAGAGTAGTAGGGGGTTTATGGACATTCTGGTGACCCTCATATACCAATATGGAGATGAGCGGACTAAAGCACGAGCTATGCTCTGTGATATCTATCACCATGCTCTCTTGGATGAATTTTATATTTCTCGCGACTTGTTACTGATGAGTCATTTACAAGATAGTATTCAACACTTGGACATTTCAACACAGATCCTTTTCAACAGGGCAATGGCTCAACTTGGTCTATGTGGATTTCGGGTTGGCTTGATAAATGAAGGGCATGGCTGCCTTTCAGAATTATATTCTGGTGGAAGGGTGAAGGAATTGCTTGCACAAGGAGTCTCACAAAGCCGATATCACGAAAAGACTCCAGAACAGGTATTCCTGCGTGCAAACCATTTCCATGATTCCATCTTAAATTAATGCATTGACACATATCTGTGGTGTGTATAATGCTTGCGTTTCAAGTAGAACATGCGTTTTTTTTAGTGAAACTTATATGATACATTATTTCAAAGAAAAGAAAAGAAATACAAGACATTTAATTTTAAAAATTGTATCCTATCTACTAAAATATTCCACTTTGTAGATGCTTGTATAATTCTTTTACCCTGTTTATGACCATGATATTTAAGGATCTCGTGACCCTTCGATAGGGCTCTCTCCCCCCACCTTTTGTATTTCTTCTCCCCATTTCATTTTATCAATGAAATTGTTTCCTTTAAAAAAAAACAAAAGACTTTTAAGGATCTCATGTATTCGTGTACCAGTTTTGATTTGTTTTGTGGGATGAATGTCTACCCTGCGACACCAAGATGACTTATGGTTTAGTCGCCACCTTTCTGCTGCTTAAGTTTTGGATTTCATTAGCAATATTTGAAATAGGGTATTCTCTGGTGATAGATTCAGTATTTGACTGGACATTTTATATGCTCAGGAGTTAACGTTAATGTAAAAAAATCTGTTTAGAAACAAGCTTCAATTGAGCTTTTAGATAAAGCATCTATCTGCTTGTGACTGTTTCCATTGTTTGTTAATTATCCTATCTATACTGGTAGATTGATCTATTTTTAAATGAATAAGAGTAGCTTTGTGCTCCACTAACATTATATTTGAGCACGTGTAGTTCACAATTTTTTTTTTATATTTATTTTCCTTCTTAATCAAAATTCAGGAAAGGCTTGAAAGAAGAAGGCAGATGCCTTACCACATGCACATAAATCTTGAGCTCCTGGAGGCTGTGCATTTAATATGTGCTATGCTGCTGGAAGTTCCCAACATGGCAGGCAATGTTCATGATGCAAAGCGCAAGGTTATTAGTAAGAACTTTAGACGGTTACTCGAGGTGAGTGAGAGACAAACGTTCACTGGTCCTCCTGAGAATGTCAGAGATCATGTAATGGCTGCTACCCGAGCCCTTCGCAAGGGTGATTTCCAGAAGGCTTTCGATGTCATTGCATCACTAGATGTATGGAAACTACTTAGAAATCGTGATGAAGTGCTGGAAATGGTTAAAGGAAAGATCAAGGAAGAGGCTTTGAGGACTTACCTTCTCACATACTCTTCTTCTTACGATTCTCTGAGTTCAGACCATCTCACCCGAATGTTTGACCTTGCAGAGGGTCAAACACACAGTATTGTTAGCAAGATGATGATCAATGAGGAGCTTCATGCAAGTTGGGATCAGCCTAGTGGGTGTGTTATCTTCCACGACGTTAAGCACACCCGGTTACAGGGCCTGGCATTCCAGTTGGCAGATAAGCTGTCAATCCTTGCTGAAACTAATGAGAGGGCAGTGGAGGCGAGAATTGGAGGAGGAGGATTAGATTTACCCATGAGGAGAAGAGACAACCAAGAATATGCTTCTGGAGCTGGAGGCGGGGGTAGCAGGTGGCCGGACAACACTTATAATCATGGCAGGCAAGGTGGTGGTAGTTCGCGGGCAGGATATAGCAGCGGAGGGCGAGGCCAAGGCGGGGTTGGTGGATATTCTAGAGACCACCGGACAGGGCAGTCACGAGGAGGCAATGCAGGGTACCAGAGCACCCGTTACCAAGATGCCGCATATGGATCGGGGAGGACTGCTTATCAGTCTGGTTCTGTTAGAGGATCCCAGATGGATGCTTCAGCTCGTATGGTCAGCCTCAACAAAGGGGTTCATGCTTAATGAAACATTCATAGTGTTTTGCTTCCGTGCGTAACGAAAAAGCCGAAATTCGTGGGTGCACTTAAGAACTTTACCAGTGACTTTCTATTTAGCTTTTTTTTTTTTTTTTTTACTTTTGAACTGAGATCTGCTTTTCAATGTTTCTAAAGGAGATGTTATATCATTTTTTTGACCTTTTATGAATATGAATTGTTATCTGCATGTTCCTAAGGGTCTGTTTCAACTTACAAAAAAAATGTCATTGTTTTTGTTCAACAATGATGGGATAGATAGAAATCGGATGTTTCAACTTAGAAATAATATAATTTTTTAAAGTTCAACAATCACAGGATGGAGATCTAACAATTCACGTTTTGGATGATAATGTTGTTCAGGTTTCAATTGTTTTTGGTATTCTGCAGGTGGATGTGGGGTAATAATTACGAGGATCATTATATACATTGATTCGTAGGTACAGCGGGAGAAATTAAGTAGAAACCAAGATTATGTACAAAAAAATAAAATAAACAATGATTCAATTCATTAAAATTGTAAATTTATTTAACCCAAACAATCTTTATTAAATTATATGATAATATTTTAAATATTTATTTATATTTTGTCTAACATTGAATTGAGATTCATGGGTTGATTTTTATTTATATAGTGAAAAAAGTAGTTTAAAAATTTGTTTTTTAAAGGCCTTGCAATGCAAATAATTCATAAAGAATTATTGAATGAAATATGGTGACTGAAAAAAAAAATAGTTTTAAAATTAATAATTGGGTTGAACTTTATTTTAGGTGAACAATTGAACCACAGAATTTTCGTTTATTTGAACTGACCAAACACAAACAAGTTTATAACTCAATCCAAATCGTATGAGTTGGGTTGGGTTGATCGGATGTTTTGGGTCACTTCTAACTTGTATGTATGGGAAGAGAAACAAGTTAATGAATTCTTACCTTAATTTAAAAATTAAGCTTATACTAAGAAAATGATACTTCTTTAGTGAATAAAAACTAAAAAGTAGGTTCTATTATATATTTTGTTCAGATTTTGAATTATCGTTTTTATGCATTGTTGTCAAATACTGATTAGTTAAATTCCAATATTATACACCATTGTTTCAAATATAAATGAGATAGAATGATCTGACGGCTTAGATTGATTTGAAAAAATTTACATACAGAAATAAGAATGGAAAAAATTGATATTAAAAAGATGATACTTCTTTATTGAATAAAAAATAGGTTATATTATATATATTTTTTCAGACTTTGAATTATCATTTTTATGTCCGGTTGTCAATAATTATTAGTTGAGTGCCAATGATAGAATCATCTAACGATTAGTTGAACAGACTATTTAGATTGATTTCTAAAAATTCAGAATTTAAGAGAACTTATGCACACGTGTGAAAATTCAAGAATGAAAAATATTATCTAATTGCATCTCACTCCATTTTTAATCTGTCTGATTATTTGTCATATCATGAACTTCATCCAAATTTTAAGAGTCATAATGTCATAGTGTTATGCCAACTTATATTAATGATATTGTAAAAAAAAAAAAAAACTTTTTTTTTCAGAAGAATCGTAACGTCATGTTCATGTTGTGGCAACTTATATTAAAGCTATTGTAAAAAAAAAAAGAAAGAAAACTTTTGTTTAAAGAAAATTCTTATAACATTTAGAAGATGTTCTTTAATTTGATGCAAAAATGAAATAAACTTATGGGTATGTTATGAATGAGGATGGCATCCTTACTGGTATTTCCAGCCCCTAGCTTCCTTTTTCTTTAAAAAGATTTAATTACTTAAAAAAAGTATTTTAAAAGTAAAGAAAACGAATAGTTTATTAGTTCGCACACAAAAGATTTATGAATATTGATTTCTTTTAGTTCAATGATGGTAAAAATGGAGAACCTAACCATTAACTTTAATGCTGATTCTTTTTCTTTTTATAGATAAAAAATCGAACCATAGACTTAATATTGATTTTTTTTTACATAGATAACTGAGTCATTTCATAGATGATAGAAAATTAACAAGAGACAACTCTCAATATCAAATACTCTTTCAATAAAAATTTATGATGAAAGATGGGAAGGACACACTAACATTGCCTTAACCTATTAAACTATGCTCAAGTTGTGGGGGCATTTTGATAGTCTAGTTATTATAACACAACCTAACAGTACAATAATGATATTTGCATTTTTCTCCAAGCATGCAAATGTGGCATACATGTATTACTTCTGCCTGTTAAAGCACATTTTAACATTAAACAAATTAGCAAAGATTTATTAACGACTCAAAACTCGGTTCGAATCCCCACTGCACGTTATTAAACTAAAAAAACAGCCCAAGAGCTAAACGCAGTAATTTGATTTTATAAGCAGAAGCATCATATATGGCCGACTGCAGAAGTAAAAATTAATAATATTAATTCATCACATTTCCAACTATTTAATTTTCAAAACTCAACAGGATCATTCTAAATGAAGCCATATGCTTACAAATAATTCGAACATAGATCTACATGAATCGTTTTAAACAACATAATAAGAAAGGAAAATTCAAAACTCTTCCGCATGCGCAAATACTGTTATCTCTTCAGGGAATTTCAAGTTACTAAACTAGAAGCTGTAGGCATTGATAAAATTTCATGAAATAAAAACCTATGCAGAGGTATATAAATAGGCTGACCTTGTGAAGAATCGGTTGGATGTATCCAGATAAACCCCTCTTGATATGAACTATAAATAAATGGGTAAACAATTTTCTGCAAAAGGATCACTTTTGCCACCAAGAGAAGAAACCTCAATAAGCTAAGCAGCACTCTTTCTGTTTCTGAAGTTCTCCTTCATTGATGTAAATTTTTTCTTGCACTGGTTCACTGTCTTCCCTGGAACGGCAGCTGCAACCCGCTCCCATCGCTGGCTAGTCTCTTTTGGGAATGTTTTTAGAGCTTGGACTAGTGCTCTTTCTTGTACAGCTGACCAATCGTCTTGCTCCGAGCTAGAGGGAACTCCATTTGCAGATGAATCATTAGGAGTTTGGCTGTTTACATTTCTTCCCGAAGGCATGTCCAGATTACCATTGACTGCTGCATTGTCTTCAGATTTTTGAGTGGATGCACCTTCTAACTCTTCTCTGGTTGACAGTGGAGATGCAATTGACTGTGCTGGTTTCCTTTTCTCAAGAAACGAGTCAAAAGCTTTTGCAGAATCAGGCTTCTGTAAGAGAATCGTTTTGGTTGCCTTCAAAATTTCTTCCACTGACCTTTCTGTACCAATGTACTCTGAGATAACCTCCCACCTACGAGAAGTTCCTTTAGGGTATTTCTGCATTCCTTTCCTTAAGAGCTCAATTTCATCTTTGCCCCAAGGCCTCTCCTTCTTCTGAAGGCTGCTTAACGGTACACTGGTATTAGCTGTTGTGGAACCATTTTGCTGTCCTGTCTTCTTGACCTCTTGATGCTTTCTCTCTGAGTTACTGCATCCCTGGGCATCTTTGAGAACCTTTGCACGCTCCAACCCTGTTTTTCCTTCCATTTTGTCACACACATTTCTCAGCTGCTCAATGTCAAAGGATGAACAGAGATTTTCCACATCTTCCTCAGAAAGATCGAGCAAAGACTGAGATATGATAGGCCCAGAAAGTGTTCTAAGGCGAGTCCGTTCTTTGCGTAGGAGTTTCTTCTCTTTCTCTTTCACCTTTTTCTGTTGTTGAGCCACTTCTGCAGCTCGTTTCTCCTCCTCCTCCTTCCTTCGTTTCTCCTCTTCAGCACGCCTAATAGCCTCTTCTTCCTGTAACTTCTTTGCCAAAAATTTTGCTTCCTTCTTCCTCTGCTTTTCAGCTTTCTCTTCCTCCTTTCTTCTCTGTATTCTAGGGTCCCGTTTGTATGCATTATCTACAAGAGTTCGAATCCTAGCATATTCTTCCTTCCTAGCCTTTTCTGTAAGTTTAGCATTCTGTCTTTCCATCCACCTCTTGTGGTCCCGAGACTCTGCTTGCTCAATATCAAATTCATCAGCATGTGGAAACTCTCTCCAGCTTTTAAAGCTATACCAAAAGTTATAGAAATCATCAACTTCTTTCAATGGAGTTTTGTCATCACCTAATGACGGAACAGATTGGTTAACAGACCACCGCCCATTCCTCATAAAAGCTGGACCATACACCTTGAAGAAATCTTGTGGAGCACAATCAGTTGGAATCTCATCATCAAACTCGTCTGTTGAGTCATATATTCTTCGTTTGACAGGATCAATTAACACTTCATATGCTTCTTGGATAGACTTAAAATGACTTTCAATTTCATCCTTCTTTGCTTGTTTTGCAGATTCAGTTTCCTCAGCAAGAATAAGTGCAGCTTGTTTGTCCGGATGATACTTTAAAGCTGTCTCTCGATAGCTCTTTTTTATCTGATCCTCAGTGGCCAAATATCTTAAATGACTCAAACCCAACAATGCATAATGATCTTGTTGCGTGCTTCCACCAGATTTCTTTTTACCTTTGCTGCTATATGAATCAAATGATGGAGCATATTTCTGTTCCGCATCATCAGCTGTCTGCTCGTTGTCATCACTCACTTCATCGTCCTCACAACCAAGGAGTTTAAGGGCAGCATAATGGAAAGAATGGCCAGCAGGTTCGTATTTTGAAGCCTTAATTGGAAGACAATTTGAGGAAACATAAATTGGTTGTCCATCTACAATCTCTTGTGAATAGGTTAGAAGACGCAAATTGGCCTGGACGGTCATGGCATCAAAATAATCCACTGGACCAGGATGATATTTTCAGGTATTTCACCTCAATACAGTATATATTTTTTATCTGAACTTTGTATCTCCAAACTGCATAAGAAAGAAAAATATCAAAATAAATTTCTAATGAAAATCAAGATAAATAAATATATAAAAAAATCTACAAAAGGACACGAACAGTGCTAGGGTTGGATGCGCAGAGTGTGATATAAACTATGCGATAATGCAGTTTAAGGATAACAGCAGTACGGAGATCAAAACCGTTCCAATACAATCAATTGAAAGCTTAACCAGTTCAATGCACTAATAGACTATATCATACACATGTTCGCAACTAAATCAGGACCCAAGTATCATCAGAAACCCTAATCCGCTCGCCATCATCTCGTAACATGCAACAATGACAACAGCCACAATTAACTGGTTAAAAATCGCTTCTTTCGGTAGATAAAATAGATGGGAAAACCAAAAACACAAAACGAAACTTGATTTACTCGCTAAGATAAAAAAAGAAAACAAAAACAAATCTACGTTCCATATCTTTCGTATCATAATAAGACCTTTCCTCGCTATTCCTCCCAATCAAAGACGCTATTTTCAAAAACCACAGGATCGAATTCGACTACGAAGAAGATGATAAAAGTCTTCAAAACAAACAAACAAAAATAAGCGAAACACGAGAGGGAGATAACTTTGTAAGAAAACAAATAGAAAACTAAAACAGAAACATAGAATAGAGATTCACCGGAAGATGAAGAGATTCCGGCTGGGTCCGGCGGCTGAAAAATACTTCCGGTAAGCCTCTGTTCGTCCGCTGAGTTCCGATTTTTTCAGCCTAAAACTGCTGCCCTGGGGTTTTCGAGTATTTATAGGGCGCCAAATCTCACAGACGACCTCAAGTCCCTCTCCTCGTTTATCTTTGGAGAAGCAACTCTTATAAATTCTATTCGGAAAAGTATTCCTTCTTTCCTAACTTTTCTTTCCAAAAAACGCCTCTTGAAAAGGCTATTTCTGCGAAGATAATAATGTATTTAATACTTTTGTAATTCTTTTTTTTTCTTTTTTACTAAAAATATTTAGTTTAAAAAGAAAAGTTAGGTTATAGATTCAATTCGAAAACTCTATGGTTCTATCTAACTTTTCAATTGTTTTTTAGAAGGTTACTTTTCCAATTTTGATTGAAGTTGTTTTGGGAATTATAATATGACGTGACATAGACAACTAAAATAATTTATAAAATAATGATATATAAGTCAAAAATGTGTCGTGGGCATTAAAATGCATTTTAATCATTATTATGTTTTCTTTTTTGCATTGTTTTATCCAACTTATTTACTCCTGTGTTAATTAATAATTGCTTGTTATAATAATAAATATCCCATATCAACATGTTAATACCTCTATTTAATGTAATTGAAATAAAAATAAATTTAAAATGTCCTTGCTATTTTTAAAGTCAAATAACTAAATAGACCTAATGATTAAAGTTTTGGACTAATTATATAAATTTAACAAAAGGGAAAATGCTAACAGATGCATGATTCAATCACAGGCATATTATTTTGTTGAGATTCGAGGTTTAGATACCCACCCTAAACGTGTGTTACTAAAATTAACAAAGTATCTATTAATTATTACCATTTCGAATCTTGATAGTTGAATCTCTATTATCTATCATGCTCGTGCTACTACTTTTGAGAGATAACATTTGTTACCTGTCCCAACCAATAGTAGGTATGCTTGAGATTTATTTTCACGGACGAGTTGGTTTTGTTATTTACTAAAAAAAAAAAGAAAATTGTCCAACTTAAAAAAGGTGTTACATACTTTCTTTCTTTTCTATTCCGGCTAAAATCTCACCCAACTCCATTACTAAAATAAAAGAGAGGTGCATATATTCAAAGAGGCACCCCCACATATTGATGAATTAAAAAAATAATAAAATTGTCCCATTACGGTATTATTATTTTGATATCCACGAGTATTCAGATCAACTTGTGCACGTCTCCACATATTGATAAATTAAAAAAAGAATAAGATTACTATATTACGATTTTATTATTATTTTAACATTCACGAGTGTTCGAGCCAGTTTGTGTGCACCTCAATCTTATGAGACAATCGTCTGACTCTACTACATTTGTTTGGTAATGAAATACGTAGAAAATTAATTCCCATGCAAGTGGCCAATGAGATTTGAATTTGTTTTCTATAGTGGTTTTGTTATTCAATTTTAATAATATTATTTGATAGACATTTTGACACCTTTGACCCTACTAATAAAATTAGAACTTCTAACTCAAAACATTAATACTTCAAAACAGAAGTACACATTCAAAGTCAAGTGGAGCGACTAAAAAATCTTGCATATTCTCAAAAAAATTCAATCTCATCACATATTTGTTCTACTCACTAGTACACATTCAACCTAAGAAAACTTCAAAATTTTGTATTTTGCGTCAACAATATTAATAGAATAAATTCTTGATTCAACTAATAGGAAAGTTATTTAAAATCTCAGTTAAATTATAAGAAAAGAATAATAATATTAATATTAACTAAAAAAGAAATATTTCCGCGACTTCCTAAATTATATTATAAAAAAAACATAATGAATTATAAAATTATAAAATTCTTTAATTTAATTTAATTTTCAATCTAAACGTCTGTCTCGGACTTAGAGAGAGAGAGAGAGAGAGAGAGGAGCTGAAACCAAACCATCGACAAATTTTCGTTTCGATTTCGTTCCCTTTTCGCTTCAAAAATTTCGATTCCTCAATCGCCCATAACGTTTCACTCTCTCGGTGCTTCATTCTCCCGATCAAGGTTGGCGTATTTTTCTTTCTCTTCATGTTGTAATGACTAATTCCTACGCTTCTATTAAATCTGCTATGATTTCTTTGTCCATTTATGCGTTATTCTTGTGTCATTCGTAAATTATTGATACCCCTTTTGTTTTTGTTTGTTTTCTGATTTGTTATCGCCTCTGAAATCGTTCGTACGTTTTAATTATCGCCTGTCTGTCTGCGTCAGGTTTCCATATTTGTTCGGGGTTTCTCTGTCTTATTCATATTTGTTGTTGCTCTCAAATTTTGCCCAATCTTACGAAGCACAGGTGCAATGGGTTGACGAAGTGGAACAAATGTTTTAAGAATAGAATGAACTGACAGAGGGGTGGAATTTGCCAATTTGTGGAAGCGGTGGAGGCCATTGCGGTAGGCTGAGGAGAAAAAGGAGGCGGCGAGAAGACTTTAGGGTCCCAGAGTTAACAACTTTCTTCAAAGTTTGGAAGAGAGGAAACGGAAAAACTTGGAGCTTTTAGGGTGGTTTGCACAGAGAGAAGGAAGGGGCGTTGAGCGAGAGAAAATGGGCAAAGGACCATTTTCTTTCCGCCGGAGCAGTAGCCGTCGCCGCCCCAAGAAGGCAGCTCAGTTATCGCCGTCACCTCAGCCTCCGCCGATTGGCGTAAGTTCTCCTCCTATTAACAATAATAGTAGCGCCATGGTCAGTGGTGGTGGTGGGGCTGTGGGAAAGGTGAAGAAGAAGGCTGGAGGAGCGAGGCTGTGGATGCGTCTCGACAGATGGGGGCAGTCGGAGCTTGTAGAGTGGGACAAGAGCGCTATAATACGGCGTGCTGCAATTCCAGCTAGGGATTTGAGGATCCTTGGTCCTGTTTTCTCCCACTCCTCTAACATCCTTGGTAAATTTTCATCCTCCGCTGCAACCAGTTTTAGGAACTATAATTTTAACTTTGTAGAAGTGATCTTGCTCATCTTTGTTTCTTGTAACTGATTTTTTGAAATTATAGCAAAAACTTGTAAGGTTGTAGGGTTGTAGGAGTCGTGGTCACCAAATGCTAAATAGGTCGTTTTTTCACTATGAGAAAAAATGTTTAGTTGGTTTTGTCTGCTTCAATTGAGAGAGGAACCTGGAGAAATAGCTCTAGTTTGAAGAGATAAGGTCGTGTGCAATTTTTTTTGACATTCCATCTCAAATAGTATCAAGTATATTCGTGTTCTTTGTTCATTTTAGGAAACCATGAACGGCGAGTGGTTTTTAGTAAATTCTCATTTGTTTCTTTTATAGTGCGAAATGCATGTTGCATATGTTCTTGATTTTCCTGCTGTTGTTTTCAATGTATATTTTTTTGAGTTTAAGTTGTGGAACTATGAAGTCAGGGTTGAAATTGACAATTCATGAATGTTTATCACCAAGTGAAATCTAGAACAATCTTAAAAAAAAAATAAAATGAAATTTTGAACTATTTTCTCTTTGGTATCCTTGCAGCCAGGGAAAAGGCCATGGTTGTCAATTTGGAGTTTATAAAAGCTCTAGTTACTGCTGAAGAAGTCCTGCTACTTGACCCTCTTCGCCAAGAGGTTATTCCATTTGTGGATCAGCTAAGGAAGCTACTTGCTAAGAATAGTTCATCTCAGACTCAGGGCCATGGAGATGGAACTGTGGATGAACGTGAAAATGATGTGAATGTGTCGAGAGGAGGAAAATGGTTGCCAGTTTCGGAAGCCGTTGAAGGTGAGCAGTATGAGCTCCCGTTTGAGTTTCAGGTTCTGGAAAATGCGTTGGAGGTTGTGTGTATGTACTTAGATTCCAGTGTGGCAGACCTTGAGAGAGATGCCTATCCTGTCCTGGATGAACTGGCTAGGAATGTCAGCACCAAGAATCTTGAACATGTGAGGAGCTTGAAAAGTAATCTTACCCGTATTCTTGCACGTGTTCAGAAGGTGTGCTCGATTCCTACTCTTTCTACAAACTCTTCTAAAATGCTAATTTTAATTACTTATATTCAGCTTGAGATAGTTTTTTGTTTTGTTTGTTTTGGGGGGGCGGGGGGCGGTGGGTTGGTTCATGTATTACTTAAAAGTAGCTTATGGGAAAGCCTTTTTTTCCCTCCAAAATTTCTAACTGTGGTCCTAAATGCAATTAGACTTGGTGAAACGGTGATATGTGCAAAATTTTGAGGATTTGTGCTTGGCAATATATATGCGGCTATGAAACACGGACACTTATTTTTGGGCGAAGTATCTGTGTCGGACACGTCCGACACAGATACGCCCGGACACGTGTCAGACACGCAATTTGGCGTGTCTGAATATTTTTTTTTTATAATATTGGACACGGCTGAACACGGCTGAGACACGGCTTGGACACGGCCTGTGTAAGTTTGTGGGTTTTCTGGGCCCAAATTGAAAGACCCAATGGCCATTAGTAATTATTAATTAAAAAACAAAACAAATCAATAATAAAAAGTAAAAACCTAATACCCAGTACCTACCCAACCCACGATAACAATCTTCCACTGCACGATTTCTTTGCCGCTGCCGTCGCCGCCACCGCCACTCGCCCTTGCTGCCGCCACCCGCCCTTGCCGCTGCCGTCGCCGCCACCGCCGCTCGCCCTTGCCGCCACTGACGCCCCTGCTCTGTTTTTCTTTTTTTTTTCTTAGGTAAAATGATTTTTTTCATACGTTTTGTTTCTGTCCAAGTTTTGTTTATTTCATTTTCATTTTCTTTCATTGTGCTTACACATTAGGATGACATCTTCATCAAATTCAAATCCATCCCAAGAAACAACCTCTTCTAGCATTGAAGATGATTCAAAACCTCTTTGGCAATACGTAACTAAAATTCAAAAATTGAGTGAGGGGGTGGAAATTTTTCATGGCAATGCAACTTTTGTCAAGCCATCAAGAAAAACTCTTACACAAGAGTTAGAGCTCACTTGTTAAAGATAAGTGGTCAAGGAATAGGGATATCTTTAAAAGTTACTCCTACAGATATTGCGGATATGAAGAAATTGGAAGAAGAAGCGAAAAATCGGAAGGAGAGAAAAGCCCCTAAAAATATTCCTTTACCACCTTCATTCATATCAGTCGGTGGTGTTAATGTGAGTAATTCTCCCGGCACGAGTAATATTGAGCCAAAAAAGAGGAAAGGCACTCCAAGTGCAATTGAGAAGTCATTCAACAAGGCATTTCGAGATCAACTGAATGCACTCATTGCGCGAATGTTTTATTTTGCTGGCTTGCCATTTCATTTAGCTAGAAACCCACACTTTAGAGGTGCCTTTAGTTATGCGGCGAACCATATGTTGACCGGATATGTACCTCCGGGATTTAATTCGTTGAGGACGAGTCTTTTACAACAAGAGAAGGCGAATATTGAGAGGTTATTAATACCAATTAAAGGTGAATGGCGTTTGAAAGGAGTGAGCATTGTGAGTGATGGATGGAGTGACTCACAAAGGAGGCCTTTAATTAACTTTATGGCCATCTCTGAAGGTAGACCGATGTTTTTGAAAGCAGTAGATTGTTCTGGCGAGGTAAAAGACAAGTTTTTTATTGCTAATTTGATGAAAGAAGTGATCAATGAAGTTGGTCCTGACAATGTAGTGCAAGTGATAATCGATAATGCTCCTAATTGCAAAGGTGCAGGACAACTCATTGAAGGACAATTTCCAATGATTGTATGGACACCATGTGTAGTACATACGTTGAATCTTGCCCTGACGAACATTTGTGCTGCTAAGAATGTTGAAGACAATCAAATTGCATATGGAGAATGCAGCTGGATATCTGATGTTGCTGGAGGTGTCATGGTTGTGAAACATTTTATCATGAATCATTCTATGAGGTTGTCCATGTTTAATGAATTTGTACCTCTTAAATTGTTGTCTGTGGCTGAAACACGTTTTGCATCGATTATTGTTATGTTGAAGAGGTTTAAATTGATTAAAGGTGGCTTACAAGCCATGGTCATTAGTGACAACTGACAAGTGGGCAAATTATAGAGAAGATGATGTGGGAAAGGCCCAACATGTAAAGGAGTTATTGCTTAATGATTTATGGTGGGACAAAATCGACTACATTCTTTCCTTCACTTCACCTATATACGACATGATCAGAGCTTGTGATACAGACAAACCTTGTTTGCACTTGGTATATGATATGTGGGATACGATGATCAAAAAGGTGAAGAAAATCATATATAGACATGAAGGATTGCAGTCGAACGAAAATTCATCTTCATCTTTTTATGATGTGGTGCACACCATTCTTGTTGATCGTTGGAACAAAAATAATACTCCACTACATTGTTTAGCACATTCTCTAAATCCAAGGTATTTACTACTTAATTACTATCTATCATTTAATTCTTACTGAGATTAGCATGATTTATATTTAACATGAGAGTTTAACATTTTTGTAAAAACTTAAATTTAGGTATTATAGTGAAGAGTGGCTTGGAGAAGACTCTAATCGTGTGCCTCCGAGTCAAGATGTGGAATTAACTAGGGAGAGAATGAAGTTGTTGAAGAGGTATTTTAGTAGCCCTCTGGATCGTACAAAGGTGATTACAGAATTTGCAAATTTCTCTACAAAATCCGGAGATTTTGCAGATTACGATTCTATAGCGGATAGATATGTATTAGATCCTAGAAGTTGGTGGGCAACTTATGGTGTCTATGCACCCATGCTTCAAGCAATTGCCTTTAAATTACTTGGACAACCTTCTTCCTCCTCATGTGCGAAAGAAATTGGAGCACGTACTCTTTTGTTAACTCTGTCAAGAGGATAAAATGACGCCTAAACGTGCAGAAGATTTGGTATTCATCCATAGCAATCTTCGTCTCTTATCAAGAAGAACCCCAGAATATTCCCAAGGAGAGACTAAGTCATGGGATATTGTTGGAGATAGTTTTGATTCTCTTGAAGACGTTGGCATGCTTGAAGTAGCAAATTTGTCTTTAGATGAACCAGATTTGGAGGCTGAAATTCTTGACGAGGATGGTCACGCTGACAAGGATGATATGGAGACTTGAAATGTTGTCACTGTATTGGTCATTTGGGACTTTGTTTTTGTAACTTTTGTTGAACATTGGATCATTGGATGTAATTGACTTCATATTTATGCATTTATTGTATTTAGCATTTTTTGTGTTAAATTTATATATATCCTAAAAAAATATTAAAAAAATTAAACATATCCCCAACGTGTCCGTGTCCTAAGTTTTTAGGAATTGACGTATCGCCGTGTCCTGTCGTGTCCGTGCTTCTTAGATATGCGGGTTATAAAATGTGTTCCTTACTATCAGGCATTAATGCTGTGTTTCTTAAAATCTCGTAGGTGCAACTCTGATATTCCCAAATCTAATGTATATGCTGTCTCGGATAAATACCCAATTCTAGTGATAAATGAACTATTAGATGAGCTCTGGGGTGACACTTTGTAAGCTGGATCTCAAGTCAGGTTATCATCAAATTTGGATCTGCTCTGAGGACGTGCCCAAGATTGTCTTTCACACCCTTGAAGGTCACCATGAGTTCCAAGTGATTCACCTTGGGACAACAAATGCTCTGTCCTCATTTCAGCCCTTAATGAATACGATAATCAAATGTATAAATGGTCAAAATGTAGCTTTAGTTGTTGGAGTTGGAACTCTTAGGGCACGAAATGTCTCGACAAGGGAGTGTAAGTGGACCCCTTGTGCCAGCTAAAGTAATGTTGTGTGGCCCCTGGCTGAACTGTTAGATAAGGACCAATTTGGATGAAATATGCTAGCTGAGGCAGCCTTTGAACTTCATAAAGATGTACATGACTTTATCATTGACGTTGGCTCTCCTTGAGTTTGTTTGTAAAGTAGATAGAGCTTCAGGGTGTTGGATAATAGGAGTAATATCCAAGATCAAAGGCATATTGCTTACTAAAATCAAGTTCTATCGAACCAGGCAGGACAAAAATCCATTTATGAGAAAGAGTGTTGAATGTGGAACGTTTTCAGCTAACCAAGCCTTTTGGTCCTTTTCTTGAGACTATATCGTGTCAAGTTGCTATGGATTTAGTGAAAATGTCAGGGTTTGCTTGGGAGTAAGGGAACCCGATTTTATTTCTTTGCACTGGAGTGAAGCTCTAGTTGGGAGAGTTGGGCCCCTGGAAAGGTTGGAGAATATTGTATCTGTCTCACTGGCTGAATTCATTAGTTCCCTCTCTAATTCTGTTAAACTGTAGTCCTAAAACAGTTTGTCCCTTTGGCAATGTCTTCTTTACTTGTGGATCAGTAAAATAAAATGCTAATCATCTTAGAGTGAACCTCTCACCTTATTTGATGTTCTTTTATGAAAGGTCTGAGATGGATCTTTCACAACACATGAGAAGGTCTTGGTATAGAACACCAACCCACCCACCCCTCTTCTTTGGTGGATCATCTACTTAGTGGAATCTTTGGTTGCTGTTTGTATTGACCATATGTACATTTTGATTTCTCTGCTTTGCACGTGTAGATTTTGATGTATGCAAACTGTTCGGAAAGACAAATACCTGGAAAAGTGTATTGGTTTCTAGTTGGGAAATTGTCGTGGAAAGCAACACTGAAGATAAACTTCGAAGTAAAAACCCTGTCATGACTCATTGCTATACCCTCAAGCTGGTGCACCCTTTGTAACGATGATGAGGAATGTTGAGATTACATTTTCATTCATTGGTACCTTGCCAGTTTTTTCTTTTACCTTCCTTTTCTCTTCTTTCAAGTGGCCTAGTCCATTTAACCAAGACATACAGTCCGGCTTCAACTCTCTCATGACTTACCACCATTTCTAGAAAAAGACTAGACACCTATTGCTCAGTTTTATCAGAAGCTTCCTTTTGATCACTTGGAAAGAAAAGAACTTACGTATTTTTTGGATTAAGAAAAGGAACAGCTCTCAACTTTTTACAGGATTCTTTTTGTAGTTGTCGCTGGGTGCAAAATGAGCCATTCTTTCTATACTTGTACTATTCTCTGATAAATGTGCTTATTGGAAGGATTTTCTTTAACTTCTTTTAGCCGCATTAAGGCTTTTCTCTCCCTCTTTTATTTCTGTCATCATTATTATTTTTAATAGAAAACGAAACTTGTATATTGATTTATGGAATGTCGTTTGAATCATATCCAAAATGAAAGCCAAAGAAAAGAGAAAAAAGGCTCATTTTTTTTTATCCAAAATGAAAATCAATGAAAAAAGGGCCCATCCCTTATGTGGGAAAAGCTTTCTGTAACCCCTTTTATGGGCCACTTTTGTAATTTCATATTATCAATGAAATTTTGTCTTTAACCAAAAAAGAAAAAATGGCTCATAGCTTTTATGATGGCAGGTGCGGGACGAGATAGAACATCTGTTAGACGATAATGAAGACATGGCACAATTATATTTGACAAGGAAATGGATGCAGAATCAACAATACGATGCTTTGCTGGGAGGCATGGCTTCCAACAGCACCACTGCCATTGTTCCCAATCTTCGTCGACTTAGTTCCACCAAGAGTGGAAGCGTGGTGACCAGCAATTATTTGGATGATAATGATGTTGAGGATCTGGAAATGTTGCTTGAGGCATATTTTATGCAGTTGGATGGTACACGTAACAGGATATTATCGGTAAGAGATAAGTTTCTTAATCATATCATGATAAAATTCCATAATTTAGGCAAGAACAAGAACAGCTTCTTTCTTTGAGTTTGTTTTGTTCGGGTTGAGGGGCATGCACGTTACAATGGTAATTGGTATGGGCCCTGTGGCTGAAGATGAACAATAAGGTCAAGGAAGTGACTAGTTCTAGCCTTCTAGGAGTGCTTTTGGTCAAAATACTTTCTCAAATTTGAGAATAATATAAAGATGCTTTCGAGAAAAGTTAAAAGCATTTTGGCCCAAATGTTTGAAATTGGGAAGCAGGTCGAAAGCACTTTTAAGAGTGTATAATCAACTCTTAAAATCAAACATTCATTTATTATTAAGCACTCTTTACCAAAGTGCTTGCTGCTAAAAATACAAGCACACCGAATGCTGGAGATTATGAAATTATTCTGTCCCTAGGCGATTAGACTAGCATGGCGGGTTATGTTAACAGATTCAAGCGTGGAGTTTAAGACTTGTATCACTCATTTTTGTATGTGCAGGTCAGGGAATACATTGATGACACCGAGGATTACGTCAACATTCAACTCGACAACCAGAGAAATGAACTCATTCAGTTTCAACTGACCCTGACCATTGCTTCATTTGCCATAGCTGTTGAAACCTTAATTGCTGGGTTGTTCGGTATGAACATCCCTTGTACACTGTACAATAAGGACGGGATATTCGAGTACTTCGTCGGAGGTACTTCAGCAGGTTGTTTGTTGATTTTCCTGCTTATTTTAGGGTATGCAAGATGGAAGAAGCTGCTTGGTTCATGATTTCACATCATTCAATATGTTTGAGCTCTTGATTCTTATTAAGAAAATAAATACTTGTATGTTTGTGCTTCATTCATACAGAATTCCAGAAGCTGTGTTTTCAAGTCCAGCCTCATGAACCGTGTAAGTTATAAGTTTGTGTATACAAACTAACTGCAATGATATGGAAAAATAATACATCATTTGGTTTCAACTTAATGCTACTTCTGAATTAAATTTTGGTCACTTTACTAGATTTCCTGAAGTTTAAAGATCTTCGTTAAATTTAAAAATTAATCCTATTTTAAAATATCTTTGGCTTTCTTTTAACGTTCATTAATATTCATCTTTTTTTCCCTCCTTTTTTTACTTCAACAACGATGGGACATAGATTCGAACTTCCGTCCTTTTGGTTGATGATTTGTACTTTAACTAATTGAATTATGTTTGGACCAATTCATTGATATTCATCTTAATCTTAGTTCAACTAAGCTTTTTATTATACTTGTCATAAATTTTGTATAAAGTTCTGTATTGTATTACATATAAATATTGCGATGCTCAGAGAAAAGTTTTAAGTTTCCTTCTTATTCCTCTGATGAAGTACAATTGTGTGTGGTAATTATGCTTGTGTCAATTCCATTAATAACTTAGGAGAATCTCGTTGAACTATGTGGGAAAATGGACCTTATCGTTGACTTTCAGCAAATATTTATGTAAAGTAACAATTCTCTTCATTTTGGTTTTGAAAAATTTGTTAGTCGCAGATGTGTATTCTGCACGGGGCACATTGATCACTGGGAAAGACTTTACTAGGCTAAGGGCTTACTCTCTTCGACTTGGTCTCACACCCTTCCTGCACTATTCCTTCTCAATAAAAAAAAAAGCTATTGACTTTTTGTATAACCTTGTTAAACGTCCGTCTTACCGTGAATTGTTTTACTAGCACATCAAGTGAAAGAAAAAGTACGAGAGTTATGAGAAAATAATTTTAATTCAATGGTGGTCACCCATCTAAGATATTAAAATATCTATGGTCGTTTTTTATCAACTAAATATTGTAGGGTCATATAGTTGTCTCATAAGGTTAGTCTAAGTACTTGTAACTAGTCTGAATATCACGGATAAAAAGAAAGAAAAAAAATCACAGCATAGATGGGAATCTTATTGGAAAATTCCACAAGAGCCCCTCTAAAAAATGTGGTTTGATGGGTAGCATGAGATCCAACTTTGTTTAGTTGTTTCCTGCAACTTGGCAAATGGAATCTCCCTATATTTTTTTTTTTATATTTTTTCTTTTGGAATTGCACTGCACGTACAGAATTTTCCCTTTATTAAAAAAATAATAATTTTCTTTTCGAAAGCACATGGAAATTTGAAAAAAATAAAATAAAAATAACCCATTAGAGAACAAGAAATTGTGGTAGGGAGGGAATATGTTCATCATCTCTCTCTTTTTTTGAAGTTTTTAGTGATTATTTACATATGGTAAACATTCAATTGAAGTTAATATGATGGTGTTGAAGTAAATTACTAGAATTATGTATGTTTTTTTGGGTAATACAAATTAATTTAGCTATTGATTTTGGTGTTATTTTAAAATTGAAGTAATTTAAATTTAGACGAGCTCTTTATTATTATTATTGTTTTTGAGCGTTTAAAGAGACTTTTATTAGGGATCAGAAGCCACTTGGACTACATTAGAAAGTTGACTTTTCCATTCATTTTTTGAAAAGTAACGGACGACATAGCTATCTCAAAGAACAATGACGAGAAGAGCTGACCTCTTTCATCAGACGATTTGTTGCCTTGTTTGAATCACGATTAATATATATGCCAACTTTTTAGTCTATTAACTAAAATTTTAGTTGCTATTTTGTATGACAAACTATTAAAAGGTAAAAATAACAACTAAGAAGATAAATGTAAATATAACCAATAATAGAAAATATGTTAATAAGTAATTAAGATGATTACAATAGTTAATTAGTGAATGCTATTATTTATTTATTTATTATTTTTTTTGGCTAGATATGACTATCAGGGTTAATCATCCATTTGTGTAAATCAATGACCATCACATGAAATGGAAATATATTAATTACTGTTATTACAATTTAAAACTAATCAAACGATTAATAAGTTTTAAAAATTGTGCTGTATTTGTCATTGTATATTTTTTTTATAAAGATGTTATAATTGTAATTACATTTTTAGTGCAATATGTGGGATGAAGATTTAAATTCACGACTTTTGAATCAGAGATACGTGTCTTTAACAACCATGCTCAAGTTGTCAATTGTAATTACCTTTTCAAAAACATATATTTTGCAAGTAGTTTAAAAAATCAAGCTACTTATCGTGTATTTTAAGTTTTGTATATTAATATATTAAAGTTTATGAGGGAGCTTTAGATAACTAGCTGCTTGTCAATCTGAGTATAATTTCAACTCGTTAGAACACATATCTTCGACCAAAAGGTCGTGAGTTCGAATCTCTATCCCACATATCTTTATTTATTATCTTTATGCAATTCTGTTTTTCAATAAATTAATTTGTTCATAATTTTTTTTTTAAAATAAATTTATTTAGTAACATTTCTCCCTTCATAAATAAGTTTAAAATTGGTTAAGGCAGCTCTTAATTCAATCAAAATTTATTTATTAGATATGTTACTATAATGTTTTCTCGATAGCATTATCATATCAATCAAATAGGGACATAATTAAACGGTAAATTATAATTGAAATTTTTAAAGATTTAACGACTAAGTAGATAAATACTAATATCATAAACTTTTCCATATATTATTTTATTTTACATAAAAAATGTTTTCGTCCTTATAACTTTTTATTTTTATTTTTTTGTTAATTATTTGACAATAATTTTGTTATGTTTTGAAATCTACTCGCTACATCTAACTTCATACGCTAGATTCTATAGAATCTACTTATAGGCAAAGAAATAGATCATCACATAGAGATTTCTATTTAATGATTTATGAAAATAAAAGATAATAACTAAAATGATTGTAGATGGAATGAATGGTAGTCATTGGGGCAATGAAAAAAGAGGACCTTGAGGAAAATTCAAAGTACTATGAAAGAAATGTATTGACATATCATTAGACGATATATTATTTATTCTATTGGACTAATACTATTCTTAAATTCTTTCGCCAACACGAGTCTAGCTCAATCGTAATTGAGATATGTATCTGACCAAGAGGTTATGATCGGATCCCCCATCCCTTGTTATATTAAAAAAAAAAAAATTCTCTCTAGAAAAAAGAGAAAGAAAAAACACCATTCTTAAACAATGTTGATTTGACAAACAATAAATGAAAATAATATGAAATAGAAATCATTTTAAGGGAATGAGTTCAAATCATGATGATAACCTTACAGAGAATTTGTTATTCTCATATTGGCAACCTTACCAAGAATTTAATATATTTCATACTACGATAATACATGAGCGTAACGACACATACTATTTCTTAGGTCAAAAGTTCGAACACTCATACTCCCATCTTGTCGTATTTAAAAAAAAAAAACTTACCAAAAATGCCAACATGTAGGGGTGGATGATTGAACTCACAATTTCTTGATTGAAGATATATACCAATTATCTAACTTGCCAAATCATAACGAGACCTACCAAAAATTTAATCTCTTTGTAATATTGTAAAATGTTTTATATTATATTTGAAATTGACTTGAATTTAGACTATGCCGATTTTGTAAAACTTCAAAACTTGATGGGATATATGATAATTATGATTGCATATATTTATATGGATTTGGCAAAAACTTTGATGAGTTAGGTATAGAGACAACAAAGGCTAGAAGATGAAGTTTATTTATTTTTTATTTTAATTTATTTTTCTTATTAGCCTAATTTAATTTTCATCAAACCCTCCTTCACCAGCACCCACTTAATTTCAGTCTCAGACTTGGGGGAGAGAGAGAGGGAGAGAGAGGGAGAGAGGGAGAGAGAGAGCTCAAAATCTTGAGAGGTGGGGGTGGATTACAAACCCTAGACAGAAGGAAATTTTTTGAAAACATTTCGCTTTGATTTCATTTTCTTTTCGTGTTACGCTTCGAAGATCTTCGTTCTTCCATCGCCACAAAGGTTTGATTCTCTCTCTATCTTTTTCGTCTTTTCTGTTACCCTTCTGTTCCTTGAAAACAGAGGAATTATTTCCCATTTTTCCGCTTGCATTTTATTTAATTTGTTTTGATTTTATGCCATTTATACGCTGGTTTTCTCGTCCATCCTTCAAATCTCAGTTTTTTTGTTTGTTTGTTCGGCTTCTTGATTTGTTCTCATCTCTGAAATCGTTTATCAATACGTTTGAATTTTTAATGCATCATTCGGGTTTTATTATGGCTGCTGAGAAAATGTGGGAGGGAATTGAAGGGAAGGCTTTTACATCTTTGTCTCTTCGTTAGTTGGTAACCTGGAGGCTTAAATTCTTATTCTTTAGAATGACCCGATGTATTTGCTTAATTGAGGACACAATGGTCGATATCAATATTCTCTGCCTAGTTTTTAGTTGACTAATGGGCAAATGGGTTTTCTTTTTTGACCTACATGCAGGTCTGGTTGTGTAAGGTTTCGGTGTTTATTTGATCCTTTCTGTTTGGGTTGGGGTTTTCTCTGTCTTCTCTTATTTTTTCTTAGCTGCTCTCAGCTGAAAATATATAAAGTTTTGCTTACAGTTCTTTCACTATTTGATGTTCATTTTTTTGGCTGATTTGCAATCGAATGTCCTTTGTATTTGGTGCCACTGGCATAGTTCATGGTTTTAGAGAGTTGCTATGTTTACTAGCGGGCAAATAGCAAATATAAACATGCATGCGCCTAAATGTAGACATCAGTAACACATGATATTTAGCATGTCAGCAAAGAGCGTTAATTGTAAGCAGATGTTTATTGGACTGCCCTTTTATTGCTTCTTAACTTTAATCTGTCAAGTGTCAACCATGTTTATCTATTTCTGACATATTTATTATCGTGTTCCAGGAAAAGGAATTTCTTGTATTTCTAATCATGGCAAATTCTAAAGGGTCATCCAACGTCAGAAGTTTTATGAATTCTGGAAAACATGCGCTTCTCCCTCCTAAAAGTCCCTTTCCTAGTGTTTCTCCATCATATACTGAATATGTTCCTAATACTGCAATTGGAGCAAAAGCTATTCAGAGACCAAGAGATGGTAACGCCTACCATCAAAGAACTTCTTCGGAAAGCATTCTAATAGAGGAGCAGCCTTCTTGGCTTGATGATCTCCTCAATGAGCCGGAGACCCCTGTTCGCAGAATTGGTCATCGACGTTCCTCAAGTGACTCCTTCGCATATACAGATGCTGCTAATGTTAATTTTGATAGCATCATGCAAGAAGAGTTCAAATATACAAATACAGTTCCTGGACACTCTTGGTTATCTCAAGAATTTGATCATCAGAGAGATGCGAGGCATGCTTCATTCTATGCTGAAGCTAATGGAACAAGACAGAAGAATAGGGTGTGGGAATCATCTTTATCTACCATGAGTAACCCCACTGCTCTTCACTCTCCCAGGGAGAACATGGTAATTCATACCTCTGGACCATTAAGCACTCCGCAGGAAGCAGATGGTTTGCCTTCTTCAGCAAGTGAAAAACAAGATCCAACAGAGTCTGGCTCACATGATCCAAAAGTCTCTTCTGAGAGAAAAGATGTTGCTCATGGAAAATCATCTGTGTCTGATACAGAAAATAAACGGGCCAAACAGTATGTGTATTATGTAATTGAATGGTTTACTTTTAGCATTTTATATATACTCTAGACTGAAATTGGCTATCATCTAGATCTGCAGTGCTTGTTTTGATAGTATATGTCCATCTTTATTTTTCCTCTTCCTTTGATTTTTGCAGCTTATCACTCATGTAACTGTATTTTAAATTCTTTTAGGTATTTATAATTCATTGAAGATTCTTATTTATCTCGTGAAGTGTTCCATAAAACCAATGTCTATCAGACATTAATTTATATGGTAGGAAGGAGGAACAAGAGTTTATGGCTATATTTTTTATATTATGAATCTTTTTATTTTGTAATTATAATATCAGATCTCCATACCTAGATTCTACTTCTACGTTTTGTTTTCATGCTGATTATCCCCCCTTTTGCTTTTCAAAACACAGAAGTTTTGTACATATGTCCTGATATTTATTATGTTATATATCGTTTCATTGGGGTATTTAATATGATTTCTTATTTATTTATTTTTTACATTTAATCTGACAGTGAGAGAGATTTATTGATACTTGATAATGTTGTTCCTTTACTTACTAGTGAATAACCTCAATCCTGTTAAGTGCATCTACAACTTGTATTTGGTTTAATTTTGAAATTGAATGATGCAGGCAATTTGCTCAGCGTTCAAGGGTACGAAAACTTCAATATATAGCTGAGCTTGAAAGGAAAGTACAAGCTTTGCAGGTTAGTATTGATTCTAGATTAGTGGGTTTATATAGTTGATACAAAAGCTCAAATATCGTCTCAAGTTCTGTTATTCCATA
Source organism: Momordica charantia (assembly GCF_013281855.1). NCBI lineage: Eukaryota > Viridiplantae > Streptophyta > Magnoliopsida > Cucurbitales > Cucurbitaceae > Momordica > Momordica charantia. The sequence goes on from NW_028275158.1 coordinate 3,707,239, forward strand.
GGCAGAGGGCTCTGAAGTCTCAGCTGAGCTTGAATTTCTCAACCAGCAAAATCTTATTCTTAGCATGGAGAACAAAGCTCTCAAGCAGCGGTTAGATAATTTAGCTCAGGAGCAGCTAATTAAATACTGTAAGCCATTATTTGCATGCTATCTCTCTCTTTCTTTGTATATAGGTAGATGGATATGATTTACAGCCTGACATTTTGGTATATGATATATTTGGGCCCATTTACTTGCTAATTAACTGTGGAGTTTATCTGCAAAAGAACTTCATGCCATTACTTCGTTGAACTCTTTGAGGAAATTATCGTAGGCTAGAAATGGATTAGGCATGGGTATTCTTTCCTGGAGGATGATTGTTGTAGCTCTCTCTCTCTCTCTCTCAATAAGGAAACAGAGCAAGGAATTCTGTTTGATGAGAAACAGATAACACAAAAGATGGGTTTTTAGGAATCAACCCAAGCCCAAAGAAAAAAAAAAAAACTCCTTCAATGGGATTTAATAGAAAAAAATAATTATAATTAAAAATTATATATTTAGTTACGACCTTACTCAAACAGGATATGTTGTGCTACTCCATCCTTGAGTTGTAAAAATTATATATTTAGTTCCTATACATTACCATTTATATGACACTTTGATCCTCATAATTTGGACTGTTTCATTTTAATCTGGGTACTATGATAATAATATCTCATAATTAGTCTGTTAGTGGAATTAATAGACGGATGATGCCACATCATTAGTAAGTTGACATGGTGCCAAATGGATGCTAACATCAGCAAGAGGTTGAGACATGCAAGGTCCATTTGTAAAAGTATTTGTATGTCCATCTCTTGTAATGTCAACATCCATGTGGTACCATGCCAGTAACCACATAGTGCCACTTCAGCGGTAATGCCTTTGTGTCATGTGCATCTCTTAACTAATGTAGAGGCTAATCTTGAGATATTATCAAAACAAATTAAAATATGAAGACCATGACATGGTAAATAACTATATAGGGATTGTTTGAGAAATAACATGATTCTGAATATCTTCGTCCTCATGAGAAGAATTATGCATCCCTCCAAATTTTCAAGAGGCTTTTATGCTCAACTCCACAACACCTTGGCCTTGTGTTTGGAAGGATGACAAATAAGGATCTGCTCAAGCCAGTGGTTAACCAAGGGGCGCACACCAAGCATAATAGAGGCGTCCAGTAATGACCACCACAACCTTTGAGTGAAAGTACATTAAAGAAAGTGTCTTGAGATTCTGAGTTTCCAAGACATAGAAGGCAGCAGTTAGGCTAGATTTGTAAATCACAAGTTTCTTCTTTGAGTAACGTCTGCTGTGTTAATACACCATCGAAACCAAATTCCAGAAAGAGAACTTGGTCCTTCTGGGGATGTCTTTACACCGGATCTCCATGCTATTTGAGAGGCCAGTTCTCTCTGTGAGTTGACTTATTAAGGAACGTATGATATCTGAACCACTCATCTAATTTCCAGATAAGTTATCTTCCTGGTGTTCTGGAAGGCGATGCTGAATAGTTTATCACATGAAGCTCCCTAGCCCCCTATCAAAGAGCAGCGTGGAAAATAAGATCTTCCAAGTGTTGCTGGAGCGGTCACTTCAATAAAAAAGACTTGAGGCATATTTGTTGCCATGTTAGCTTAAGAAGTCTAGGAAGCATGATCTTTAGAGGAGAAAAGTCTGCAGTTTGGGTATGATGCCTAAAAGTCGTATTTAAACCATTTTCCCATTTTTGATATAACAGAGCTCGAAGCTTTTGAAATGAAGTTCAAACTTCCAGTGGCTTGGAGCTTTGAATTTTGAAGACTACAGATAAAACAACCACCCTTCTCACAGTAGATACTGGCTACAGACTGCCTCAAAGAGTCTCTCTAAACCCATTTGGAAACATAATTTCTGTAGTTTAGGTTTTGCTGATTATTTTGGTAGCGAGCGTCAATGTGGCTGGTCATTTATATGGTGGATTCTTTTGTATCTACATGACTTTTGTTACAGGTTTTTATGTTTTCCCTTGGGTATTTTTTATGTTTTTGAGGATGAATTAGCTGCTGCTATTTATTTGGTGGTCAGTGGGGTCAATTATGATTGGGGAGTAAGCTTACATTGTTTGTGACCATCCTCCAGCCAATTTCTTTGACATTGACATTTAGCTTTGAATAAAGGCCTATGTTTGTTTTCTTAAAAAGAGTTTGTTGTCTACTTGAGAAGATAATCGTGTTGCTAACTCTTTGGCTTCTCCAAGGAGTCCTAGTACTGTTTTTTCTACTTTGGGGTGGTCTGCACCAGCTTTTTGTAATTCCCTTTTGTGAATGATATTTGTATCCAACCTTATTTTAGGTTTCGTTGAACTGGTCTAACCTTCAATTTCATTGTATATATATTTTTATAAGATTATGCAAACCTAGTTGACCAAACTAGGTAAAGATATTAATTTTTTTTATTTTTGGTAAGTTTCATCGTGATTTGAAATATTAGTTGAACAAACTAGGTATACTTACGGATTTCTATTACTGGTTTTTTTTTCTTTGAAAAAAAACATATTGTAGGTTAAGTATTAACTAAAAAAACATACTATAGATCAAGTATTAACTTTAGAAGTCTTTTAGCGCTAATCATATCATTTCCATTGTTTTGACAAGTATTAACATTATAGAAGAGTTGCAACTTTGTAGACGATTCCATGGTTTTGAAAGAACTCTTGCCTGCCATATTATGAGTAGTACGATATTCCCCCTTTTTCTTTTATTTATACTAGAAAGCTAAGAGATGAAACTATATCCAGTGGAGCAGGAAGTATTGGAGAGGGAGATCGGAAGGCTAAGATCCTTGCATCAGCAGCAACATCATCAGCAGCAGCAACCGCAACCACTACGACCTTCTTCTAATCATCGGCGTACTTCAAGCAAAGACCTTGACAGTCAGTTCGCTAACCTTTCTTTGAAGCAAAAGGATTCTGGTTCAAGTCGAGACCCGGTGACAGGTCCAGTGCGCAGTTAGAGTTCTGGTTTGGCTTCAAATGTGTTGTGCCTGGGTGGATTTTACCAAATCGGTGAACAAAAATTGTCGTCCCTTTGTGCAAGACAAGCTGATCTCTTCCAGTCTTGGTACCGTCCCTCGCTCTCTGCCTTTTTAATTCTTTGCCTCTGTCTTTCCTGCCTTTTCTGGAGTTAACATCTTCATATGCATGCACCTGGTGGTCATTGCCGTTGTAATGTTTGTTCTACGTAGGGTGTGTGGCCTACCGGAGGTGATATCTGTATGTACTGTATGTCTAATCAATTATATAATTTTACAGCAGTTACAAGCACCATTTTTTTGTTTCCATCGAAAAAGTTCCACTCCCAGTGTGAACATCTTCTTTGCTGTTGGACATTCTTCATTACCTGTAATGCATCATGGTGAGAAATAACTTATATGATTTCCAATGAAATCCCTGATTTACTGATGGAATGCCTGCCCTTCTCTCTCTCTCTCTCTCTCTCTCTCTCTCTCTCTCTATCTATGTACTTAGACTAACTGTTTTTATGGTTAATTTGATCTATACGTTTCGATGTTCTTCCAGTTGGGTCCTCGAGTGGGGTTGGATTAAACCTTTGTCTTTAATAGCATGTTACTTGACAAGCTTCATTTTGGGTTTCTTTGGGAGTGATTTTGGCTATCAAACATGCCCTTCTTTGTGGTACCATTATCGTGAACTAGTTTGGTGTTAGCTTTTGTTAGCCACTTTAACTTGCACATGAGTAGGTTCGAAGAATTCATAGCTCATTCTATGAACAATTTCTTTTTGAGCGTGAGCATATTTTATTCATAAGGTGTAGTAGGCACACCTACTTCGTATATTATTTATTAGTACATTATAGAAGACTTTTTATAGGTTAATCTGATCATAATTTAACTGGTAAGATATATATCATCCAATTTGATTCGAATCTCTACACTCACCATTCACTTGTTAAGCTAAAAAAGAAAAGTTTTAGGGATGCATCATGTGAACAAATATTGGCATATACGATTTGAATATGTGGGTTACTTTTGTAATTATGACCAATTTAATTATGTGGGTTACTTTTTTGTAATTATGAGATGAACTCGACTTGGACTGTACTTTCTCCCAAAAAGTTTCTCCCACATTTAACTCAACTATTTTGAGGCTTAAATATGAGTTTCCCTTCACGTTTGTAATATTGGTAGCTACTTCATAAAAGTGGATGGAAAATTGATTACAAAGTGCATTTAAGAAGTTGTAAAATAAAGATAGGAGGTCATGTCCCAATTAAAAGTAGAAAAACATTATAATAAATTATGTATACTAATTTATTTATTGCGAGTTAGGTGATGTGTATATATTTTTATTTTTCTTATAATTCAGGAGTTAAAGCTTCTCCCTCATACTGAGGAGCACCTTTGCTTGTCTAAGGCATAAAAAGTTTTTAATATTAAGCTCAACAAAAAGTTGGAACTTAGTTAGATGACATATTATATACCCTTTTATAGATATTTCACAATGATTGTCTTTGTTTGTCTAGTAATGGTAAAATGCGTAGCTATATAATTATTACTGATGAACAAGAACTAGCGGAGCTTGAACAATCATGTTTTAAAATAATGATGATAAAGATTTATCATCTCCGCTAATATCTTCATGAGAACATATCAAAACTGAAAACTGTGCTATACTTGCTGCTTGTAACTTAAATTACTCTGCCATCTACTGGACTCCCCTGTTATAACGAAACAGAGAGCAACAGGAATAAGAAAACTATATAGGATGCTGCCATGGCCTTGTGAGCTTTATTTGGGAGCCTTGGATATTGGTCTGGAGGTGGCATTACACACTCATCCCCATTGAATAAAATTCTTCTTGGGAATGCCCATCCTTCCCTGAAAGTGAAAATTTCTGAATCTTTTCTAAGAAGCATCTCTGATTGAACATTCCCTGTGTCTCCTGATGTGAGTAACAAGTCATTGTAGAAGTGTATCCCCCAAAACATCCCTGTATCATCTTGGGAAAGCACAACAATAGTTTACTCAGTAAAAATGATAATAGTGTGGTGAGTAAACTTCTCTGCAAATTCTAAGAACTTTCAGATTCTCTGCAAATTCTAAGAACTTTCAGATTCTTTTTTGGAGAACGATTGTCGTTCATAAATAATGATACAGCCATAAGACATGTTTGTGATATCGTTCGAGGTAAATACAATTTTTAACCATTATGTTCTGATTTCTCTTTCTAAAATCATCCAAATATGGGTGAAAATTTAGAAAGAATTTTTAATTAGTAAAAAATGTTGTTAATAGATTCAAAAGTACATCAGCTTCCAAAATTTGAGAGCAACTTTCCATAAGTTAAAAAATGCTTGTAATAGATTGAAAAGTACTTCCAAACATGCTATTTATTTAATCTAATATGCTATGAAGTCTGATAAAAGAAAAATATGACATATAAGATCAAATGGAGAGTGGTGGAACTTACTGATGTTACCATACTGATTGAGGGGGCTGTAGTTGAAGCTGAAAACCTGAGTCACATTTCTCAAGTTGGGATGCATCACTACTAAGTTCCATTGAGAGTAATTCTTAGCAAAATTTAGATTTGTGATTGTGATCTTTACTCTCCAATACTGTGTATAACTCTGTTTCACATGCCAATGTACCCTTATTGGGCACATGTGTTGTGAACACCTCACCAATGGTTCTACTTCTGAAGTGTGATGTTCATGTGGAAGTTGCAAAACTGAAGGAGTTTCGCCTGGCCTGCAGTAGAAGATTTCACTTGTTAAACAAAAAAATAACTATATTCCTAGACTTAAAATGGTAGGGAGGCAAAGTGTGGAAGATTACTTGACACATTTTGTTCCCGCTAGCCCTTGGCAACCACAACTGCACTGAGGGCAAGGAACAATGGTGCTGTTGTAGAAGGAAGACAGTGAAACACAGCAACCCGGTGCTGGTGACGATCGAAATTGGGAGTAAACGCAGGTCACATTCCATGTTTCTACAATCAGAAACAATGTAAAGATTTGAGGACTAACCTAGAATATTTAAGCTGCTTTAATCCCAACCATGATTTTGTCAGAAGCAGCAGAGATTTACACACTTAACTCAGTGTACCGTTGGTTCTAAAAGTGATCTTGAAGAAAAGATTTCTCCATTCTCTCATATCTTCTCAAGTACATGCTTGTTTAACTTAGAAACCCATGCCAGCAAGATAAGTTGTATACCCATCTTGTCTATTGTCAACAACCAAACCATTTTTTTTTAATGAGAAACTAAGTTTTCATGGAGAGAAAAACAAAAGGGCATAAAAGAACAAGCCCGATAAAAGGGATCTGCCTATAAGAATGGATCCCGATTCAAAAGAATGACACGTAACTGATAATAAAAAAGCCTCGGACCTCGAGACCCAAAGAGAGATATTAAATCTAACCAACTCCCAGACCTACCCACAAGACATGGTTAACATGGTTAACATCCGAACCATGCTTTTTAAACCAAAAAATTGCTTTGAATTCAAAAGCATTCTTAGAAAAATGAAAAATAAGACAAAGAAACTAGGAGTAAACAAACCTGATTCTTTATCAAACTGAGGCATAAAAGAACAAATTTTTGTGTAGCTATCTCGAGTAATTACCTAGAACTTGTGTCCACCGACGACCGCCATCCTTACTGAATTTGGTTGGGGAGACTTGAAATGGGTCACCACAAGTGTATCCAGGAAGCCCCATAGTGAAATTTTCAGGCATTTTGCCATCTACATCTTTTCCAGCAGACTTCCCAACATTCATTTGGAAGGCAGCTCCATAGTTGGTAGGGTCTTGTTTCATGGAGGATAGCACACCTCCTCTACAACAATTGGCCACCTGCAACTTATAAGGAGCTCCAGGCATAAGATCAACAATCACAGGCTCCTTCTCACAACAATGAGGAAGTTCTCTGCCTATGTATTTGGAGCAATTTCCTTGCTGTGTAGCCTCTGCCCCCCACATACCCCATATAACCTCATCACCTTTCCATGACCAGCCAAGTTTCCAACCAGGCAGCTCCACATGGCGAAACAATTGGAAATTGTATATTGAAACCCTCACCTGCAAAATTTAACAAAACGAGTTGATTTTGAACCGAAATGAGGTGGTGTTCCAGTCATTTATGTTATCATATTCCTTGTATGTAAATTGTCAAATGTGTTCCCATAAAATTCAACAGTTGAATGAATTTATTTATGTGGGGTAACGTGAGAACTGTCGTGACACCATGCTAATAAATAGCAAAATCCAGGAGAAATCACGCAAGAATTAGAAGAACCCATTAAAATAATTCTTTTAAGCCCAAATGACCAAACGTTTTCAAATTTATAACTATTAAGATCTTCCTTATTTCAATAAGTACAAGAGGTTAGGAAACAACGAAACGAAAATCCTTTAGATTTTTTAGAAAGTGAGCTTGAAAGCTATATGTTTTAAATTAAAGTTAAAATCCCAATAAAATCAAGAATAAAGAGAAACGATGTGTCATGACTCTTCAAAATAATGCAACTCTACGGTGGACGAAGTAAAAACTAATGACCTCTTTGTTGGATAGGGAATAAGAGACTAAATATGTTTAGTATATTGAGTTCATATCATCTATATACCCGTTCTTGAATCTCCGTTAAGTACTCCGTTAAGTCCAATAAGAATTGTTGGATATTTGTCCATATATATATATATATATTCAATAAAAATATATAAATCTACTCAATCCATTAAATAGTCCAATAATATAATTATATTAATACATTACCACACTTTAGTATTAGAATGAAATGTTCTAATATAAGAATCCCTTGGAAATAATGTTAATCTAATTCAACATCACTAACTTTCTTTTATTTAGTAGTCAGGAAACTTATAACATTTAACATTTAGTAGTCAGAAAAAACTAAAAGTTTACAAGAAAAATCAAGAATAGAACAGTTATACATACATCATAAGTATCCCCATTTTCCACCAAGAAATCCCATGTGATAGTAATGTTGGCATGAGGATCCAATGAATCATATCCATCTGCATCAATCTAACCTTCGTATTAAATTTCTCCAATTTCCCACAAGAGGACTTTCTCTTCAGAAGAAACAGAATGCAAAAGCCACATACAGAGAGAGAGGAATATAAACTTACAGGAGGGCGAGAAACAGCAGGCGAGAGAGAAGAAGATCAAAACAAAGCCCAAAAATAGCCGATTATTCTCCATTGCCCAAACACAAGATGCTCAAAACCCCAAATCAGGGCAGCGGCGGATTTCGCATAAACTTGGGCGTTACGTTACCTCTGTTTGGGAAATCTCGCAAATGGAGGCGACTAGCGAATCGACGATTCTGCGATTCGAATATGGAAAGTTTGTGACAGTAAAAGGGGCAGCCAAAAGGGCAGAAAGAGAAGGGGGAATGGGAAGAAAACGCAAAATGCATAATGGGGACTGAATGCATGGGAATGTTGAATGTATGTATGCATTTTCTCGCTCGCGGATTTTCTCTCTCTCTCTCTCTACTGGGATTTGATTTGGGAATGTTGAAAACAGAAGAGAAAATTAATTGGGGAATAATGGAATTGGCCAAAATTGGAAATTGAGGGCACAGATTCACAATGCGTCTGTTTGTAGTGAATCTGCACAAATTCAAAGCTCACACGGTCAGTGATCCATACCATCTGCCTTCCGTTTTGCTTCCTTAATTCCTTTTTTTCTGTTTTTTTTTCTCTTCCTTTGAATCCCTTTTGTCATTTTGAGCCGGACATTAAATTTTTGATATTTAGATTGATATTTCTACCGTATCATAAAAAAAATCTTGAAAATGTATCAACAAAATATCGTAAATATGAACATAATATTAATATTAACAATGTTTATTTATTTCACAAAATAGTTTTGGTATGAGATTTTCTTTATTTTTTCGTCATTGATTTTCCTTTCTTAGGAATACATCGTCTTAAATAAAGGAGAACAAAGGTAAAAAAAGTTATCAACTATTGATCTTAGCGGTGTTGTTGTATGATTTTTGAAAGTTATCAACAAAGATAGAAAGTGAGCACTGATATCGTATTTTCTAAATAGAATACTTGATATTTAAGTAAGTTCAAATTTTGACAAGGATAGAATTTTGGTACAAGAAAGAGCGTAACTTCAATTCTTCTTCATTCTCATGTACATAAGAGATGTGTACGCTACAAATAATTAGATCTATTCATACCAACATATCCCACCCATCAAATTGTACCTTTAGCTCTTATTTGTATGCACTACGAGTGGTTGTAGTGTCGTTGCTACCATGCATGATAACTTGAAGATGTTTTAGGGGTAGAATATGACAACACATGATACATGGTAGGTCTTGTGACAATAGACTTCTAATGTTACTTCAAGCCTCATGCTTGTTTCGAGTGTGAACTAGTTTTCTTCACTTAGTGACATGCAACGTACATGATACCGATCTTATATTTTAACTAGTCGAGCTATTTGGTCTCACTTGATCGAGTTGCGATCCACTTAGATTAGGTGGCTTCTCATCTTATGTAGGTGTAACTAGTCTATCTAGTAGCTGAATCACCGAGTTAAATTATGATCCACTTTGTTGAATTTTTTATTACTTGTGTAGACTATGACCTATTTGACGGCTTCCAATCAATAAGATATTTTGATCTAGTTCAATTACATCCCATTTGATAAATTTGGTCTAATTGGATACGTGGCACTTAGCTAGTTAAGTAATCAAATTAAGTTATCTAATTTGATTGTCCATAAGTAATTTTACCACGTTTTGTCATATCTGTAAATGTCACACAAATTTTTTTTTTATAAATATGACAATTTTAATTTATATATAATAATTTGGTCGATAATATATATATATATATATATTTTTTTTTCTTTTGAAACATACGAAACACAACACAACACCAGGTAAACATAAAATAAAAAATCAGGAGGCCATTACTCGGACCAGATGGATTCAAGACACCACCACCTCCTTCAAACCCATAGCTTTTATCATAATCGATGATGTATGATTATACTTAGATTGACAATTAAATTTTTTTCTGAAATATTATAAGGAAAATACTTAACTCCTAATGATCCCACTCTATCTTGTTACCATTAAAAGTTGACCATTTGTTTTTACATAGCTCTCTTAATTGTCAAATATTCAAAGGTGATCGGAACAAAATAAATCACGGGTAAAGTTAAAGACGAAAGTAATTTCCATATTACAATTTAATTTAATTAATATATATATATATATTTTTTTTTTTTTTCTTGGCAAAGGAAGTCAATTTTTTTTTTTAAAAAAACTAGGCTACAATAGAGATTGGAATTGGAGAAAGAGAGCTGAGAGATGCCTCAGCCGAGCAAAGAACCCTGCAAGAAGGAGGCCTGCGACATTCAAGCTTGTCTCTCCAAAAATAACTTTCTTCCTCACAAGTAAGCTATGATCTGCGATTTTTCTGTTGGGTTTGTTTCCAGAACAATCTGCGGCAAAATAATCTGAAGTTTTCACACTGTTTATTGATGTTCGTTGGAGTCTTTTGCATGAATCGGAGGGCTAGAAGGATTGAACTCGAAGAAAAATTGTTCTCTTGTATCTCTTAATGGAATTCTTTCCTTTGAATTGCCTCCCTTCGCTGTGGGATCAAACAAAAAATAGATTAAGTAAGAAAACAGCAAAGTTTTTCAATTTGATTCCTCTATGCGATCGAATGTTTGGCTTATGTTTTTCTCTGTGTTTGGTTCATTGACTGACGTGCTTGGACCAGTATTGTAGGAAAATTTTCGGAAACCTTGCGGAGGTATCTGTATCTTTGCGTAAGAAATTTGTATGATTCTTCGTGTTGATTTGAACTATTTTTGTTTAATTCGTGGAAGTTGAGGTGTGTTTCCATGTACTTCTAATCTGGTATCGCTTTATCTTCCGCGTTTTAAAGTGATATCAATCTTTTTCTTTTTCTATTTAATAGGTTTCTTAGTCCCGATTGATGTTTTCATGATAATAAAGCACGTGATTCCTATATAAAATGTTGTGCGTCAATAGTTCCTAGATTTAATTGAACTGAAGATCAATCTGAGACATTGATTCATTTTCACAAAGAGGTAAAATCGAAGAAAGCTTTTCATTGAGGTTTTGGTTGCTTACGAACTATTTAATTCTCATCCAGTCTGTACATATTCTACTCTGAAATTTTAGCCCCCTGCATTAGTTCTTAAAGATCATCAAACCTCCATATTTCCTTCTTCCTCTTGTTGTTTATTCGGGTTCCAGAGCGATTAGTTTGTCTGATTTTCCTTTATTCCTGCCAGGGAAGTGGGAATATACTGAAGATCATACTTCTTAATGAAGTCTGATTTGGTCGATGTGAGCTCACAATCGAACTCTGTTTGATGAGGTTGTGAAAACAGAGACATGATTGTTAGGTTGAGTCTCCTTTGTAGCAGAGAAAGTAAAGCATAGCCAGACCCATAAGTAGAGAACTCAAACAGTTTTCAAGTTCTACTTCTTTTACTTTCTCTCTTGTCAATGATAGTTTAGTCTGTGCATGTGGAATATGGGCCTGCAAACCTTCTCCTTCATTCCTCCATTTTTCTTATTTTACTTCTTTTTATGGTTGTCTTATGTTTGGCATGTTCTGACTAGAGGTATAAATTTAGCACATTTGTGATGGAAGGTTGATAAAAATATATATAATCGATCAACAGATTTTTTGTGTGAACTATGTTTTAGTTCAAAATTTTGAAGTTCGCTGGTTATTGCTTACTGGTGTTGATCATCATACATTTGACAGGTTTTATGTCCAGTGGATGTTGAAGTCTGTTTTTTATGCTGTGTACATAAGGTTTCTGTTTTAGTTCTATCATTGTCATCTGATCAGTAAGAAGTTGGATTTTGATTTTAGTACAATGCCAAATGATGTGATTCTTGGAAAACTTACTTGCTGACTTAATTCAGGAGAAATGTTGTTTAAATCTTAAATTTAATGACAAAAAAAGATTTCATATCAGGTTTATTCATTTGCTTTTAGGAACACTTGTATTTCATTTCCCCGATGGTAGTTAATAATGAAGTAGGTAAAAAAAAAAGAAAACCCTGGCTTTGAGATTCAATCTGGGACTGTAAACAACTTCAACAGAAAATCCTTCATCTCAAGGGGTATTATCAGATCAGATCTAGCATAAAGCTTTCCCCAACTTCTCCTAGCGACAGTGATCAGGAGCTAGGTTGTAGTTGTCCATCCATCAAACCTCCCAAAAATCTAAGTTTATTCCATCCTCCTGGTGGAGAAAAATGGTGTTCAACAAACATGTTGGTTTACACTGGATATAGACCCCACCCACGGCTTCGGCTTCGGCTTCTTCCTTTCACCACCCTACTATATTACATGGTTTGTAATGTTGAAAATTGATACTTATTGATACTTTCTTTGGAGGAAGAGATCTGGGAGAATTTTATTGTTTTTTTTCTTCTATTGATAAACATATTCTTGTTTACGTTTTAACTTTTTGGAAACGGCTCGTCATTATGACCAAGTCTGTCCATGTTTCTTAGATTTGGGCGAACAAATATCGTCTTAGATATTAATGACGCTTGTTTCTCTCTTTGTTTGTGTCAAGGGGAAGGCTTTTATGATCTGTTCCTGATCTGTGTGCGCATTTGACATGGTTGTAGGTGCGTCAAGGTCATTCAACTATTGCAGTATTGCTGTGAGAATTGCGATTACAAGTCAACACATTGTGCTTCTGTATCTGACCTTCTAAAGCAAATGCCAAAGCCGAAAGGTCAGAAATCTTGATTCAACACAAGGCAGATGTAGAAGTAACACGCCACATTAGGTGTTGGCTTTTTTTTTTCAACTCAGAGCCAACAGTTTATGAGATGGCACGACGCTATGGGAAAAGCTGAACCGATGGCAAGTTTTGCAAAATAGTGGGGAAGGAAGAGATGAAATCAAAGGAACCAAAATCTTTTATGGATCTATCAAGAGCTAATAAAGCTGTCTACTGTTTACAATTCCATCAACTTGCAATAAAGCTTTATGTTCATCCTTTGATGGTTAGATATTTCAATTCTTTGTACAAGGTTGAACCATGATACAGGTTGACATTTAAGCTTCTTTCTGATTTTGGAACGTCAGTATTACTTAAAGAATCAATTGAACTCGAATTGAAGTTAGAGGGTTTGTAAATGAATTTTAAGTAAAGAATCAGGCCAGGAGTATAAAGAGAATTTTGTACATCTGCATGTATACTTTCTTTTAAAAAAAAATGAAAAATCATGTCTTAGAAGTTGGAACTAGAAGTACCAAAGCTTAGACATGGAGGAAATTTCAATCACCTTGAACACTTTTCAAACCATTGCTGAAACTAGATTGAACTTGTCAGACCCCTCTCCTCAAAAAGTGCTACATGCTTCTAATATAACATCACGAACTTGCATTTTATGACACTAATGTATCAGAAAAACAAGGTTGTTTCGTAACATCGAGAATGAAATGGTCGAACGAACGGACTAGGAATGAAGACTAAGAAAAGCTTTATACATGCGTTTAAGAGACCGAGACCGAGTGAGTTCTGTGGAGGGAGAAGCAATACGTATTACCAATTGATGAAAAAGAATTCTGTTGGATTGCATCTTTCATATGGATTTGGTGGGGTGGCATGAACTTGTGTACAAAGGCAATAGGCATTCGCATTACCCCCATTGTCAAGTTTCGGGAGAGAGAATGGAAAGTGATAGAAAATTCTCACCCTTCTGTCTACTTTCTATCCAAAAAGGAACATCAAGGGGGTAGAAACATGTGATAGAATACAAGTTGCTCGAACTGAACCGTACTTTTAAGGTATCGATCAAGGCAACCTCGAGGATTCTTGCCGTCTGAGAGGAATGCCCTCCGCACCATTAAAACCATCCTCTTCGGCATGCTTAGAGAGCCGCGTCGATATGCTTCCTCCTGAACCTGTATGTATCAGTTTGGAAAGTTATGGACAAGATTCAACACTTGTGAAAAAACACATTTAACAAACATCAATTTACGGATAATTGCAGTTTCTTTTTTCTATTTACATGAAACATGGTATTGCAGAATAACAGCCCAGGATATGGAGATCCCAAGGGTGCTTGTGGTAAGGACTTAGAGACGTTTGGAAATACAAGGTCTCCAGATATATATCTGGAGCCCCGTTTGATAACCATTTAGATAATCATTTTATTTTTTGTTTTCTGTTTTTGAAAAAAAATTAAACTTATAAACAGTACTTTAAAAAACTTGTTTTTATTTTTGGAATTTGGCCAGGAGTTTAAATGAGTTTTCTAGAAAGGTGGAAACATACCAAAGAAAATGTTGTGAGCAAAACTAACCTAGTTTTAAAAAACTAAACTAAACACGAAATGATTATCAAATTGTACGTAATAATCAATACTCTTATTGTCTCCTCGAGTTGGAGTAGACAAAGCCACTCTAGGAATGAGTGGGGGTGGGCCATTAAACGAGGCTCTCAATACCCAACCAAAAAAAAAAAGAGAAGAGAAGAAGAATGGGGAGGGTATAAAGTGTCTACCTAGGCCTGAAATAAACAAAGCCTACACCACAAAATAAAAAAAAAAGAATCGAACAAAATTGACAATGACAGCATAAATTAATAATATGTCCATTATATTGGTTTGCTTATGAAATATAAATTGAAGACTATGTTTCCTAAGAAAGAGAAGGGGAGGCATTACCATCAGCCATGTCCTTCGTTTTATGAAGAAGAAAAGTTCCTGAAAGAATGGTCACAAATCCACATAACTCTGTCACAACCTGCGTTGGGCTCTGCCTGTCCCAATCCTGCAAGAAGTAATTCAAAAGATATTGAAATGTACCTCCATTTAAATATGTGCAGGCAAAAATCTAAGCTGCGGAAGGATAACAGTTCTAATGTTCTATGCTGTCACTAATGTACGAACAAGCTTGAAGTGCCATATTATAGCAAGGCTTCTGAGTCCAAATTATTCTGCGATGCTCCTTTGTTTTTGATTCTTAGTTTGAGTTCCTTGTAATTCCTCTTCGAGTCTTTGCTGGCCTTCGCCTGTGTTTTAGGTAATGAAATCCGTATCTTATCCAAGGGAGGGAGAGATCTGTTTTAATACAAAGAGTGGTCTGACACCACTAGCTAGAACATAATAATGCACCATGACTTCCAGGGATCATCGAACTTCGACAGAAAACAGCATAACTCACAGAACCAGATAACAGCAAAAGAAGGTATGAACCATTAAGTTACCAAACAAACTCGTAGGATATTAAATCCTAGGCAAGTGATCATTTTTGTTCAAATGACTACTAACCAACCCATAGTGGTTAACAGCAAGAAAGGATATTCAAATATGCAAAACTCTAAACACTCCTCATCCATATTATCCATAGTGTAGTATGCTACGTAAACAAAACAATATGTTTGATCATATTATACATGTAAAGAAACCACAATCAGCACTCTGGACATACCTTAAACATTATCACACTCGCCAAGATGGTAAACGAAGTGAACATAACGTAGTATATTGGTGACACAACAGCTGTATTAAACGTGTCAAGTGCCTGCAAACAAAGAAGGCAGAAATAAATTGGCCATATGAGATCCTCCAAAAAAGTTGCATCTTTGATAAGAATATAGGATATACATACATGAGAAAAACATACAATGAAAATAGGATAAAAAGTCCTATTGAGAACAGCAGAATATACTAACTATCAGTCGCACCAACACATCCAATCATGGAGAGTATATACAACTCCTTTTAGCTTATATGATAATTTATTAATTTCATTTGACAACTATATCGTTACAATTACAAGCTTTAGGATGCAACCTTGAAAATGCAATCTTTGATTTCCATTAACCATATCTCATAGTTATGGACAAAAAGATATGAGAATAAACTTTTGACACAAGACTAACTTGAAAAAAAGAATTCTATTGTTCCACTCTGGCTCTGGCCATGACTCCCAGAGTAAATCTTCAATGGTTTGCTTTCTAAATCAGTGACCACGAAGGGGTTGCATGAAGATTTATTTCACATTATGGTTTTTTCTTTTCCAATTGCTTTTTTGAACAAAGAAACACATTTCATTGGGAGTGAAGGATTCCTAAAAGGAGAGGATAAGGTATCCTTAAGCACGCCAAGGCGGCTTACACAAATGCTCTCCCATTGGCAACAACATCTAATAAAGATTAATAACAAAAAGATTTACAAACAGATATCCATTTCAAAGCTAGGCCAATTGCCCTTCCCAAAATAGAAAGTTATCCACACAACCATATTGAAAAATATTTCTATTTCTTCAAAGCCAAATTTCCCAAATAAAGATCTTGATCATGTTGTTCCAATGAATTTTATTTTTTCCTTAGAAAGGAGTCCCGCACAAAGTCTGAATGAGAGTCTATTTGACAATGCATGGGAAGCACCATAGAATTCCAAAGATGTTCACCCACCAATTCAAGACAATCACATTTAGAGAATAAGTGATCTAAAGTTTCACTCTCACTTATACAAAGGATGCACTAGTTAGGGGAACTTATGATGTTTGGATGAAATTTGTGCACTATTTCATTCGTGTGGACTCCTGGTCCAGTTTCCAGCATATAGATCAAATGAAGTTGGTGGTCTTTTTTTTTGGGGCACTCTCGGCTCCAGATCTCCTTTCCACAAGTATTTCTCAATTATTGAGACACATCTTCTATTAAGATGAAAGGAAGTACAAAAACCCAATAACATGGAAAAAGAAAAGAAGGGCAAGAACAAACAAAAAGCACAAAATGGAAAAAGGTGGTGGAGGAAGTGAAATGCGCTTTACAATGAATAGATCAAACGAGACAGAATTCCTTGAACCAGAACATCAGAGACACCAACCCTGCACCAATCCCTTCATATTACTGTGAACAACCCACGTCATTCCAAACCCATGAAATAGCACAACTAGCCGGAAGAACTGAACCTACATTGAAAAAAGTGGAGACCCTAATTTTCTTCATCTTGGTAGCACAACGTGCATCACTACCATAGTCATCTCCTCAATATTGAACCTTCCAAAAATTAAGGTCCGCTGTTGAACTGTTTTGTTTCAATTGATCTTGGTGATTTCTTTGGGAATGTTTTATGATAGCTACCAAAGAGATTTGGCTGAGAACTCTCATGAATCACTTTAAGGTCCATGCCCTTCAATCCATTATCCATGGATGAATTTGCTGAAGTCATCAATCACTTAAGGTCCCTTTTCTCTTGATCACTGACAATTCGGACCATGCAGTTTGTTTTGGTTCTTTTGCTTTATAGCTTCCCCTTGGTTTGCTTCAGCCTTCACACACCGAAAAAGAAAAAACGAAAAGAGCTAGTAACCCACATAAACATAGCTTCCTAAGATAGTGATAGTTTTTTATTCCAATTTCTATTTTAAGGAAAAAACTCCCGAGATTAAATTATTAATCATATGGACAATAAATATCAAACAATGTAAGGATACAGGGATGCCAAATGAAATGCTAAAAGTGTTTATAGAAATCAAAAACCATAAATGAGCACTACTAACCTTGTTTAAATAATTCATTTGGGTAAGCACACAAGTAATCACAACGACAGTAAATATCCAGGTTTGAGGATATATTAGCTGGTTCATGCCTGATAGCGTTAGCTTCAAGGCAATTCCTATTGCTTTGACACTCATGACCTGTTATTAGATATCCAATTACATAATCAAATCAGAAGAAGGGAAAAAAAATTAAAAACTAAAAATTGGAGTAGAAACCATTTAAAAATTACAAAGATACATACCGACAAAGATCCTACAAGGGAACATACACCAATGTAGACCATAATGTGAGTCTGGCCATATTGCGGTATAAAGTGGAATATAAGTATAAACACAGCTGTCATAACTAATGCTGCATACAATAGAAAGGCTGCCAAATAAAAGGACAAAGGTAGAGTTACTACCAATATGTTATTAAAACCAAATAAATGACTGCTAAAAACATAAGAATTATATATAGGATACAAACATAAGAGATCATGAACAATGTTAAGCATTTAGAGAACCAAGATACAGATATGGCAAGCAAGGATTGAAGTTGTGCTCCTGACTGAGTTACCATATAGAGTGAACTTTCGAATTTGAGAAGGGACTACTGAAAAGATGAAGTAAACATTTTTCCTTTTTAGATGAAAAAACCACACTTTCATAGAGCAAATGAATATGAAATAAACTAGATAGAAGCTTTGAAATTACTGATTAAATGAATTTTAGCCTTTCTTGCTGTCTCCACAATAAAATAGAAGTGAGAAAGACTAAATTCTTATAATAAGCAGTTCCAAAACTTCTAGCTATACTCGTAATTCAAAAAGAGGCGCCAACAGTTTTCCTCTGCTTCCTCACACAGACTGCTTATGCTAGAGTTCAGGTGTATATGACGTTTTGTTTATGAACTACTTCTGTTGCATTCATACCTTCAAAAGCCAAACTCCAAGCAAAAGATTAAGCTTATTAGGAATCTTGAACCTCCAAATTGCTTCATTTAAAATCTCTGGGAGGATAGGTTGTGAGTTTCTTTTGTCTCTCTAGTAAATAATAATATGGAAAAAAGATTTTGTTGAAAAGATTACCGAAGGACATTGTTCATGAGATTCTAGGCTCATGTTTGGAAATGGTTGCTCCACTAGGCTTTGGGAGGGCCTCTGAGAAAGGGTTTCCAGTCTCATAACCTTGTTTATCCTAGATTACTTGAGTTGTGCATTGACACAGATACGTAGATGACTAGCTACTGGGTTCTCATTCTCTCTTAGGTGGTACTCCTAGAAGAAATCTACAACGAACTGTTAAATGAATCTTGTTGCTGGATTGTTTTTCCACTTGCATCTTCTCCAACAGAAAAAAATTTATAATTTTGAGAATCAAGAGTTCTTTACTTACCCCCCACCCAAAAGAAAAAAAGCACACCCATATCACACACAATTAGAGTTCTTCTTCATCAATAAGTCTCTTCACTAGCATCATTAGTGGTGGAATCCCCATCCCAAACTACAATGAAATTGATTTGCTTCTCATCTAAAATAATAATAATAATAAAAGAAGAAGAAAAAAACAAAACAAAGTATAACAGCCAAAATCTAAGAAGAATCTATGATATCTGAAAGAGAGGGATGATATTTCACGGTAACAAAAACTTACCTGGTTCCATGGCCATTTGCCATACTTCAGTTACAGATTCAATTTCACGTTCTTGAGGAGCATGGAGAACAATGGCTGTGGAACCCACTACACAAAGAACGCAGCCAAGAATTCCAAAAATATGCAACCTCTCCCGCAATATAATATGTGCAAGCGCTGCACTGCAAGATACCATGATAATATGAGCATAAGCAACCATAAGCTCTAACTTAATCTGTGCAACTTCAGACCATACCTAATAATTATGCTGAGAGCACCAAGTGGGGTGACCAGTATTGCTGGAGCAAATGCATAAGCCGCAAAATTAGCAATTTCTCCAACAATCACTGTTGAAATAATAACTGCCATGTTAGGATTTCCCCTTTCTTCTTCCTTTTTCCTTCCATTATACATCTTCCAATTCAAATAGATTATATGCTTTCCAATAATAAAGAGTCCTCAAACGATAATAATTTTACAGAGTTTACATATTGATCTCTAAGTCCACTTTTAACTTTTAAGGGAGCAACGAAAGCCACTATGTCCTTGTTTTCCATTATGATTTGAAAAAATGAAAATAATTTTCTCCTTTGCTGTAAATTTATTAAAACTAAATGAATTAAATAGAGAGAGAAGCCGAATACCTAATCACTTGATTCCTTACAAAACATATTCAGTTGATGCCATAGTAGAGGAACATCTATTAAAAGAAACGGCCAAGGGGCCTGGTCTCAAGGGCTGATAAAAAATCTTACAAATAAATTCAGAAACCTCTGTTTGGTGGGATATCTTACAAATATATTCAACTTATTCTATTCAGTGGTTACATGTTTTTTAAAAATGCAGCACACTGTATCATAATATTAACAAAAAATTGAATTATATATAGAGATCTGAAAGAGCTAATGTATCATAAAGTTTCATTTAGTATCTGAAAGAATAAGTAAAAAATTTGAACAGAAATTTGTCAAGTCTTGCTGGGAAGAATAGTAAAGGCCTTTATTATATGCTACATTATGAGGAAAAAAAATAAGACTTACTTGTAATCATGCCCACCCACCAAAGAGGCTCATATAAGTAAGAATAACCGCCAACTCCTGGAATGAATCATCAAATCAATTACAGTAAAACTCTGCTACATGACAGTTACTTTCTCATAAATCATGATAAAGATAAGGCAAACATTAATCATCAGCTTCAAAGGCAGAAGACCTTCATAGAAAAGAATAGATTTTTTTCCCTGATAGGAAACAAAACTTTATTAAGAAAATGAAAGGGAGATAATTACAAAACTCTAGCTCAATTCAAATATAATTACAAAAGGGACTCCCAAAAAGTATAGATTTGCATCCATCAAATATAATTACAAAACTCTCGTTGAGTATGTGTAGCCTCCACCCTTATGACAGGCTGCAGCCCACAACCCAAGATCTCTTTTTAATCAGAAGAGACAATCAGTCACTAGACAAACCCCTTGAAGGTTCAACATGGTAGTAATTAACGTTGACAAAATTAAAATGATGCTGAATTAAGTTAATCACAACTAGCTCAATTCAAGGCCTGTGAAAGGAGTTAGACTTACGGGGCTACTCATCTGTCAAGGAACCAATAATAGTTAAAAATGCATCTATCTGTTGTTAAATGTACGGCATTTTCAGTATGCAGTCTGATATGAGGAGTAAAATAAACAGTCCTCAAGGCCAAGAATGTGTCTGAGCAGAGTACAGAGAAAATTACTCATAAACAGTGAGCACAAGAAGCAAAATTCTTTACATTCCTCAATTCAATGACTTACCACAAATTAAACCTTTTTATTACAATAGGCCTCCAAATAAGCAGATGCTATAATTGATTAACTAACGGATATAATATAACATATAATAGGATCAAAATTACAATTCAAATCAATAAAAATCGTTGAGAACCCCATTAATAGCACGACCCACCTCTAATTGCGTCAAATATTTCATACCCAATGACAAATTTTTTTCTCAAACATTCATCCAGGAGTAAAAAACTCAGAAAACCCAGAACCGCATTAACCTTTTTTTGCCCAATTGAAGAAGCAAACAACAAGAGAGTAAGGTAAGGTACCTGCTCTGACTCCGGAAGCCCCAGCTTTCTTCAAGCCCTTTTTTTTAACAATGAAGCTAGCACCAATAAAGAAACTGGAGGAAAGAGCAAGAACCAAGCCCTTAATGTTATCAGAGGACATGCCCTCCCGCCAGCTGGGAGTTCGAGAGGATTCCATGGCGGAAAGAAACCCTAGCTTCGGAGTTTGAAAAGCATATCATAACATCAATGGAAACCAGAATCAGAATCAGAATGAGAATGGTAGTGAGCGAGTTGGAAGTGTAGCAGAATGAGTGTGGGATCTTGAGGCGAGAGAAACTCAGATCGGGATATTGTTCGAGGATTTTGTCGGCGCTCGAGACTGGTGTTGGACAAAGCGAGGAGATTACTTGGATCGGAAGAGAAAAATGAGAGATCTGAAAAATTTTGATTTGGTTTTACCAAAATAAAGACTACTCTCCGACTATGGTTGATTGATGACTTCCACGCTGGTATCTACCTTTCCTTTTTATTTCCAAAAAACAAAAATATAACAAATAAAAATCCTAAGAAAATCCTTATTATTATTTTTTTTTTTGCGCTTCTTGATTATAGGATTTTGATGTGGTTGATGTTGATATATCTAAGATGTATATGAAAATATTAGATAAAATGTTAGTGTCAATAAATATTTCTAAAACATTTATAACAAATATTTAAATTAACATTAAGCATTGCACATATTTTTAGATAAGTTCAACATTATTAATATTAGGTGATATTGAGTTGATTTTTTTAAATATATTTTGTTGGGTTTTTGTGATATTATAAAAGTATTGATTTTTTCTTTAATGTCAAACCCAAACATATGAAAATGTTGACATAAATGTTGGACGAAAATTTAATATCCTGATTATAGAGCAAGTTTTGAGGAGTTTTTTTTTTTTTCTCTTTTAACAATTTGTTATGTTGGTCTGACTTCACCCAACCCAACCAGCTAAGATATCGATAACTTAGGTTTGAATCATCGTCTATTGTTATAAAAATAGTTTCCGAACTTATTAAGAAAATATCGTGTTTGTAAATTATTTAGAAAGATATGGTAGTTTTATTGAAGTGGTTAATGCTTAATAGTTTTGTTGAGATCCCAACAAACCTTTCCTATTTGGCCATTAATAATCTCTTAGCAATGGTTTCAACATTGAGGGGATTTTAAGATAGCTAACCACAAATTCTCTTTTTAGTAAACAAATTAATAATAAGAAGAAGAAAGAAGGGCTAATGTGGGATAAATGTGAATTTCTTTACTAGGCTATGTTATAATCATTTTATTGTCCTTTTTTTTGTAATTATAAGTCGCGTTTAATTTAATATATCTCTTTCTATCTTACTCCTTTTCTTACTCTTATTAAAGAATAGAGATGGATCGTTCTAATTTAGAAAATTTATAGAATTGGAAATACCTTTCTACGCTACTTGATTCTTCTTGATTGGGTTTTGGTAGATAAAATATTTTTGTCTTTACTCTTGCTTGATAATTTTTTTAAATTGTGAAAGTAGAGATTGAACTAAAAGGTATATGCAATATTATAGTGAAGAGGTGCCGATACAAAAGAAATAATATTTCTAAAATTGTGTAAAAATTTCTAGTTTGTCAGATACACAAACTTTAGTAAATGTTTCTATTCCCTATTTCTTATTTTCAAAAAATATTTCTAAAATTGTGTAAAAATTTTAGAAACAACAAAATTAAGTTTTTTTTTTTCCTTTCTATTTGTTCACGTTTCCATTTTTTTCACAAGACGTAGATAAAAACATTGTTTTGTCGTTATAGACTTAAATGCATGATAAATATAAAAAATAAATATAACACAAAAATTTGAAAAATTAATCTACAAATAAAAAGTTTACTTTTTGTTTAATTTAAAATTTTAGAGAAAAAAAAATAGTTACCGAATGTTTATGTATTTAAAAAAAAAGAAATAATCACCAACCCATTTATATTTTCTTGATTGCAAAAACAAAACTTTACTAATCGAAAATAGAATTTTTACTTTTATTTATTTATTATTATTATTAACTTTTTTTTTGTTAATAGTCTAACAAGAAATATATTTATTGAGTTTGTTGGAAATTCATCATGCAAAGAGAGAGGAGGGGAAGGTTTTTGAATAAAGAATTGTTGGGAAAATTTAGTGTGTTGAGAAAGCTAATTAATTTGTGCCTTAATAAGCCTAATGTTAGGTAAAATGGCTCATCTTTATAGGTACATCTTGCATTTAAGACTTTCAATTAACATTTTAAAATTTGTAATTACTTAACATGTCCTTTTGACATAATTTATTATGGAGGTGGTCAGAAATAGGATGACCATATTTATTTTGGTCCCATGTGTTACTTATTGCTTACACTATGTCATAAAGAGTATATTCAAGATTTAAATAAAAATCACAAGAATACTAAAAAGAGGTATAAATATTAGAGAGTAAATCTATAATTGTCTTAGTATGTTAAATATGATGGGATACTTCACCAATTAAAAGAAGTCAGCTAATTTGGCTAAAGATTTAATTTACTAATGTTTATATCAACTTGTCGAGTATTTATGACTGAATGACCTATTTGAATTTACTTTAAATATTCATCAAGACTAAATGCAATTTTGCTAGTTCAAAAGGTATCAATGCGAGCTTTTTGAACTATGCTTGTGCTCATTTTCAATGTCTTAGGGCTTGTAGTTTTTGTTCTTAAATTGGTTCGAAACCTTTCATGAAATCTACATTATTAGGTCCGGAATAAAACTCAAGTAATATCTTACCATTTTCAAAATCACAAACATCACGATAGTTCAATTGGTCAAAGAATTACCTCGCTAAAAGTTGAAGGTTGAAGTTTCCCGCCACTAATTGTACTAAAAAGAATCAGACATGATAAAAAACTAATATTATCTCATAGAAAAAAATTTCATTGGCAACCCAATGAATAGAAACATGTAATAATACATAATACAAATACATGATAATTGATGATAAGAAAAATTCCCTCTTCTAAATTTAGTTTCAACATCAACAACTTCATATATAGAAAGTGGAAGTGATGATCAACCCTATAAAATTAACTGGTTCCTCATCTGCCTTA
Organism: Momordica charantia; assembly: GCF_013281855.1. NCBI lineage: Eukaryota > Viridiplantae > Streptophyta > Magnoliopsida > Cucurbitales > Cucurbitaceae > Momordica > Momordica charantia. Next base: position 3,731,649 of record NW_028275158.1, read on the forward strand.
TGAAGCAATCCATTATATTTCACTAGCATGGTACCACTCATCTTGATTCAGCTATTATAGGTAGAATTACTTGAATGTTGCTACGCTATGTTAGGGGTTTGTCTTCTTCTAACAACAAACGAACTATCGACTTCAGAACTGCATTATTGACAATAATAGAAGTCTGCAAAGGCAAAAAAGAAAAAGAAAAATAAAGATAATATTTCTACTAGAAGAAAATAGATTTCATGTAGCAGTAGATGTAGAAAGCAAAAAACAGAATAAGAAAACTTGTTAATTGCTAAGGTGGCTGCTAAGAGCTTCAGTATTGACTAATCAAAATATAACATGTAGCATTCAAAGTAAAACATTATCATATTGAATAATTTTTCTACTTCTTGACCGTCTCTTTCCATTTTGTGCCATTATGTACAAGAACCGCTGTTTGTAAAATTTACTTTATTTAGATCTTAGATGGTCTAAAACTTAAAAGTGAAGGTAGTGACTAAATTTCTTAGAACTCAAGGAAACAATTGTACAACCTATAGAATAGAACCTGTTCAAGTAAGGTCGTGGTAGTGACTAAATTTCTCTGCATGACAATTTTTATTGTGCTTTCTGAATGAGTTATACTAAGAGAAATCCAGAAAGCTTCAATATGGAATAAAACACGAGTATGACTTGAGAAGCAGAACCAGAGTCATGAAGTTTAATCAACTCATATGAAGATAAGAGCGCACAGATAAGATTGAAGGTACCTCTGGTCTTCTAATCAGATCCTTCAGAATAGAATGGAGGGTCAATCTCAGTTCTTTAAAGAGTACAGCAATTTGGGCCGGTGCAGTCAATTTCAGCCATCCATCTATAATGACGATGCCACTCTGATGCAACAAAGTATGAAACCAGAAGAACACGAGTCAAGGGGTATTACAATTTTTGGATGATACTAAAGGTTAATATCTCGTAAAAAAGCAAACACTTGCCACAAATGAGATAAGTAATCACCTGCAAATCTACTATACACTATGCTATCAAATCAACCGCAACCAAAGGATTAAAGGAAATCTTTAGGACCTAATTTATTAATCGCATAAGTATTTTATGCATTAGAGGAAACAAAAGGTATTGCCAATCATTCAGATGAACCTTCACATGTCGGTTTCTTCAACACTTATCTCTCCCTCATCCCTAAACAGATTCTACTATGATGGTAGACACTAGTGAGATAAGTTTTGGAAATACTTGGGTTCTGCATGATTAGGCAGGAGGATCAGGAAATAAATACATAACTGTGACATAATTGCATGTTATCAGTGAAAATGCAACAAGACCCTTCCTTTTTTGGGATTATGAGGGTTAGGACAGCCATATGACAAACGCTTGACTGAATGTCACATTAAGTTGATAACTCTTGGACTTGATCATGAAGAGTCGAGCATTCCGTAGGACTTGACTGATAATGAGGCAAATTTAGGGAGAGTGTAGAACCTAATATGAAGTCAATTTGATGTCACATATCGACTGAAAAAGGTAAACCAGCGGTCGGTCCAACGAGATTTTTAAACTCATTCAATAGCAATCTTAAAGGCTCATTATCAGACAACTTTGGTTCAAACTGTGGCCTTCCGGAAACAGTTTGCGGGAGAGCCCGTGCCTCTTGAAGGACTTGAGATTATTGTAATTAACTTCTTATAATAATACTATTTTCTGTTAATTTCCATTTCAGTTCTGGTTCCAATAAAAGTAGTCTTTTCAATTCCTCAGTCATGAGATCATGGAATATGTGGCATTGCAGTGGCAGTACCAGGAAACATCTTTTCTTAAATACTCGGAAATTGGCAAATAGAGTATGCTGTAAAATTTACTATGTCTAAGCAGAAAAAGGTCACGGTTAAGTTGCGTACAACTTAGTCAACAACGTACTTCTGCATTTTCCCCACTACATTAGTTTACAATGAATCTAACTGCTGCAAGAACAAAGAAAAAGGTAAATAGGAAGCGATACCTGATGCTGAATGTTAATGGACCCACCAAATAATAAGATGGAGTAGGGAGAAACAACAGTAGCATCTCGGATAAAGACTTTATTGGTTTCTACCTGCAAATTTTTTTATACAGGTAACAGTCATGGCCAGAGAAGAAATTACTATTATTCAATTAATCATGGAAATGTTCAATGTTTCTTTTAAAGGTGCACAATTTTATCACTTAACCTACCAATTATTTCTAAACATGGAACATAGTTAAGAAAACAAGCTTTGATATTATTGCATACTCCTTTCATAATGCAACCACCCCTCCCGTCCTCACAATGCCACTTTCAGTGGTTCCTCCCCTCAACCCTCCAGCCAATCACAATTTTCCAATAAATTAACCCAGTATTTCATGATTTTTTTTGGTACTTCTTCACGTTTTCTGATTGTTAGATACGGAGATGGACATGGCTTGTGAGAGAGATGTTAGACTTTGTCAAGTTTTTGAACTATAGTGTACACAGAATTATATTCCATACATATTTATATCTCTGTATATAAGAAAACAGAAAAATTATTAATACTGGGTTGTAGGAGGAATAAATTGAAAAAGGGTCACAAACCTTTTCAAGGAACGTAAGGAAGGGATACTGAAATGCTTTTAGGTTACTGTTGACAGAAGAAGGGTGTATATGTACTTCTCTTCTTCCATCGTACAAGACTGGACGAGCTGTAGTTGCAGAACCAGAGGATCGTCCAAGGCTACTAAGAGCTGCTTCAGTGATTCCTTCTTCGCCAGCAGCTATGTTGGGATATAGTCCTGCACATAATACTGCCTGCAAGAGTATTTAGACTATCTATATTTTTTAATCTATAGAGGTTCTTTATTCTCAAGGTTGAACATAATATATTTAAAACATACTGTGTTAATTAATCAACAAAAAAGAAGTCTACATTATTACAATGGACAGTAGTTTCTAGGAAGTTAACACAAAACTAGATGGTTCAGAAAGGGAAATCCATTCTGTATCTTTACCCTTAGGTACGTTAAGTATAACATGGTGGCGAAGAAACTATCCTTTGCATAAGCAATACTTTGTTTAATGATCATCAAGATGACATTTGATTTTATACTGGGCACAGTTTAAAAAGTTGAAAAAGCAAGATCAAGTTTTGCATGTAAACTTCCAGAAAAGGCACCATTCCATATAAAAAATTGTACTACTTTTAATACTTTCTATGATCAAAGTAAACAAATCAGTAATATTTTTTATGCAGAACATACAAAGCTTACCAAGAAGTACAGATATAAACTATGACCATCCTTAAAGTCCAGTAAGGAAGGAATTTTTAATCATTTCAAAAGAGAAAACCTATCGAAAGTCTTAGGATGAATAAACCACCACTCAACCCAAAAGCTTAAGCTGATGGGTTGGATAAATTTAATTCATTTATAGATATCTCAACACTCCCCCTCACTTGTGGGTTTGGAAAATAACATCAAGACCCAACAAGTGAAAATCAATATAAATGGGGAGGAAACAACAATGCAGGGATTTGAACACAGGACCTCCCGCTCTGACACCATCTTAAGGATGAATAAACCACCACTCAACCCAAAAGCTTAAGCTGATGGGTTGGGTAAATTTAATTCATTTACGGATATCTCAACAGAAAGACATAAAATAGTTACCTTTACAATGGATGGATGATCTGAATTTACATTGAATGGTTGGGATGAATCTGAAAACCAGCCATCAAGGTCCTCCTTCCTTTTTCTATCAAACTGAGACAAGAAGAATATTTTATTCTCAGAAGAGAATACTTGAAACTGCTGAAGTATGAAATTTTGACACTCATCCTCGATGATTAAATATATGACTGTTTCAGCTTACAATATGCCACTCTAGCATTTAACCACAACAAAAAAGAAGCAATAAGTAATAGCCTCCATTTTCCTGTTCTGTTCAATGAAAAACCTCAGTAGTGTTTTAGCAATCAAAAAGAGGGTAACTATTCTGAACTTTAAGATTATAATGCTTTGAAGTGTTAAGGCAATAAGAAGTACAGAAATGTTAGACAAATTCATTTAATAGTATCAGTTCAAAAAAGGTCATTTAATGGTAAAATATTATTTGAATTCAACAAGTATCCCTGGGGGTCAAGATATTTCCTTGTAGCACTATGATACTTATGCTAGGCTTTAAGATGAATCATTCTATCCAGATTCAGGATGATTTCATCAGTTCTCTTCCAGGTAAATTGTCGGAGAGGTTTCTATAAGAGGATTTTTTTTAAGGAGTTTGCCGGACGAGGAATGCACAGAAGGTGCCAGAACTCTATTATTGTATTGGTAGGTCATGCATATCATTTTTTGTTTCAGCTTCTGCTCAGCCCTTGATAGAAGAAACATTCTCTTAAATTGTTATTTTCTTCAAACTACAGAGTCTAAAAAATTTTGTACCATGAGCTATCCAAAGGAAAATATGTTCCTCACCAAATATGGTACTTCACGTGACATTGCTTTGTCTGTTTGTGAACATAAGAATTTTGAAGATGTTAAAAGAAGTATGGATTAAAGCAATGGATAAAGAATTGCTACTATTGAATAAATAGAAACATGGAAGCTTCAAGATTTGACTCCAGGGAAAGTAGTTGGCTTAACATGGACGTGCATAACTTGATACAAGGAAGATGGCTACATTCAAAACCAAAGTATGATTGGTCCCAAAAGGCTACCCCCAACAGTTTGAAGTAGACTCTAATGAGACTTTTACACCAATTGCACTCATTAAGATTATAAGAATTGTTCTTGCTTTAGGAGCTCAAATTGAAGTTGGATGTATATCAGCTTGGTGTCAAATTTGCATTTTTACATGACAAATTGGAAGAAGTTAATGAAAAACAGCCACAATGATATTCTGTGAAAGGTAAAGAAGAAATGTGCACGGTAGTACGGGTCAATGCATTCACCAGTTTACTATTGCCGAGTCAGGACATTTGGGTTAAGGAAACAATTTTGCCCCGCATTATGTGAATCCAATTCCTGGTTCTCCATAATTTGTTGAGAGACAACGATCATGTTTTTGTGAAAGTCCATTCTCACGTTTTGTTTTGTTTGATTTAAGAGGTTCTTGCACACAATTTCTTGGTAAACTTCTGCAATTGTGGAGGTAACCTAAATAACTTACACTAGACTTTTTAGGAAGATCAACAAGCCCAATGTCTGCTAACAATGTCCCAAACTGTACCCTCATGTCCCTGAAAATAATGTGGAAACATGAGAAAAAAAGAAAAAAAAAAATTGAACAGAGAAATTATCAAACAACTAGATGTTGACTGCAAATAGCCAAATACTGATTAGTGCATTATTGCTCGTTCAAATGGAGATGCAGTAGGTTTGGCAAGCAAATATATGTTATTTTTAGAAGTACTAAATGATATCTGCTATGCAATAGTATATTCCATTTAAACATCTACCATGTTATAAATTTATAATATTCACTGGAAGCCTATCTGGCCTGGGTTCCGTGCAATTAAGCTGCTCATCATGCTTTTCCTTTTTTGATAAGAAACAATTTCATTGATGGACGAAATTACAAAGAGAGGGGTAATCCCACCAAAAACCAAAGGAGTTACAGAAAACTTCTCCAATTGGATAATAAAGAGCTTAAACTATAAGAATGAAAATAGTGTGTTGATCTACACCAAGACATAGCATGAAAAGTAATGTTATCGAAAAGGGTGATGAAAGGCAGATTTTTGTCCAGGAATAGTAGATGGTTCCTTTCAAAAAATCCAAAGAAAAGCTCGAATGAAGTGCTTCCACATAATCTCTTTAGCTTTCTTGAAAGGGTGACCCACAAGAACTAAAGACAGTAAATCTTGTATGTCAAAAGGGAGGGCGGTAGACCAGTCAAATGCATGGAGAATCAAATTCCAAAAGTCCATGGCTAGGGAGCATGTGCGAAAAAGGTGGGAGGGCGATTCCCCCTCTTTTTTGCATAGAATACACCAATGTGGTGAGAGAACCATGAAGGGTAATTTTCGTTGTAGCTTATCTGAGGTGTTGATGCCCCTGTGAGTGAGCTCCCATATGAAAAACTTGGTTTTTTTGGGGTAGTTTTCTTGCCAAATGGCTTTGGCAAGAGTTGAGTGCAAGAGGGATCTCTTTGGAGCCATGTCAGTGAGAAGAGTCTTGATAGAAAAGGATCCATTCCTGTCTAATGGCCAAACCCATGAGTCATCACCTTCATGGAGAGAGGTGGAAACCAAATGATGGTATAGAGTTGCCCAATCTGTAATTTCCTCCTCCTTTAAAAAACGTCTGTAGCCTATGTCCCAGAAATTGAAGATGGGTTTCCAAATTTCTTTGACAGAAGCTGATTTCCGAAGAGATAGGGAGAAGAGGCGGGGGAAGGTTGAGGCCAATGGGGGATCAAACAGCCAAGGATCAAGCCAGAAAGAAGTAGATGCTCCATTTCTCACCTTGGAGGATATTCTGTCAAAAATGAGATACCTCTGCTTGTAGATATTCCTCCAAGGACCATGGGCCAGAAAAATAGATTTTGATCCAGGTTTGGTGTTGAAAGCTTCAGCTGTATATTTTGCCACAATGACTCTTCTCCAAAGGGCATGTTTTTCGAATCTAAAGCGCCAAATCCATTTAGCAAGGAGAGCACGATTCTTGTCTTTCAAGCAGTGTAGACCGAGACCTCCTTGTTCAATAGGACTCAAGACTTTCTCCCATTTGACGAGGTGCATCGATGATGAATCATTACCCCCCTCCAAAGAAAGTTTCTGTGAAGCTTCTCAATGTCTTTAGCAACCCTGTTAGGCATGGCAAAAAGAGAGAGATAGTAAGTAGGAAGGTTAGAAAGAGTAGCTTGAATCAGCGTGTGTCGACCCCCTTTAGTGATGGAGTGATGCCATAAATGTAGTCGCCTTTCAATTTTCTCAGTAACAGGGGCCCAAAAAGCAACGGTGTTAGGAGATGCATTAAGAGGGAGACCCAAGTATGAGTTTGGCCAAGATCCAACCTTACAACCATATGAAGCAGCAATAGTATTGAGCCGATCCTCTTCGATATTAAGGCCGAGGATCTCCAATTTGGTAAGGTTTATGTTTAAACCCGATGCGTCCTCGAAGGTCTTAATAATCTGAAAAATATTATTGATGGCTTCATCCTCATCAATGGAGAAGAGAAGAGTGTCATCGGCAAATTGGAGGTGGTAGATGTGAAGAAGTTCGGTTCCCAAAGAGAAGCCCTTTATTGATCCCGAATCAGCAGCTTGAGTGAGGAGGCGACTAAGACAATCAACCACTAAAATGAAGAGAAAAGGTGAGAGAGGGTCACCTTGCCTAAGGCCTCGAGTTGCTTGGATTTTACCTCTTGGTCTCTCATTGATGATGATAGAGAAATTGGTATTTGATATGCATCCTTTAATCCATTTTCTCCATGTAGATCCAAAACCTTTTGCACAAAGGATATCGTCGAGGAAGTCCCAATCCACTTTGTCAAAAGCCTTCTCTATATCAAGTTTGATAATCACTTTGTTTCTTCCGTTTCCATTCTTCTACAATTTCATTGGCAATGAGGGAAGCATCAAGGATTTGTCGTCCTTCCACAAAAGCTGATTGTTGTTCCGAGATGGTGGATGGAAGGACCGTTTTAAGTCTTGAAGAAAGCACTCGAGCCACAATTTTGGAGACAAGTGGTGAGGCTAATGGGCAGCATTTAAGCTCTCATAAGGAGGTGCTTTGGATTAGTACAATGCTTTTGTAGAAATCGACTGGCTATGAGATAACATCTCTCAGATCTAAATACAATTGAAATTACTCTCAGAACTTTGTGACCAATTGGAGATCCTTTTTGTAACTCCATAAACGTCTGCATATTTTTCCTTTGAATCATATTCAGTTTGTTATAAAACCAAAACTATTAACTTCTCCCATCTATTTATCTCCTGTTCGTGACCAGTAAAAATTGTAATACTTGAAAAGGAAAGGCACTTGGGAGAAGTTTGACAATGAAGCACCGGACCCTTGATGAACTGAATAAAGGTTGAACATAACCTATATGCACACCTCTCAATATCGACAAATATTCCATCATAAAAGAAAATCTCTAATGATAAGATGCATATTATATAATTCCTTAGAAGATGAAGATGAAGATGAAAACCATTAGCACGTTTGCAGTTCAACCAACCTGATTCAAGTTATTGTCAAATATCATACGTGAGAGATTGTACCTTATCATGTACATCACCGAACTGCTTAAGAAGTATGATTTGCAGAACTGCACAGCAGCCTTGGATCCTTTCTGCAAGAATCAAAATATCATGAGATAACATCAATCTATGTGGAAATACCAATTCAAGAACCGCAGGAAATCTGTATTTGACTCATAGCCTCAAAAATTAGGAAACAGCCTGGAAACCTGCTAAGATTTACCCCCTAGCTTATAAATTAGGGTTGTATCATTCAGAATGAACAACACAAAAGAATTATCAACAATTTCCTGTAGTAATTGACTCATTCGAGTCACCAACCACTCACCAAGCACAAAAGAAAATGAATTTTTATTCTAAACTTTAGCTTCCTCAATGTACTATGAAGTAGAGGTCCAATGAGGAGAGTTGGCATGAGAGTTCAAACTAAGAGGTAGACTACGAGATAACTAACCTGATGCAAAATTTTTTCCCATTTTTTGTATGCAGTCACCATAATCAGGTGGTCTGATTGCTTGTCATTGCCACATGAATCACCCGAACCATTTACCTCATCAGACAAAAGAGCCAATTTAGCTCGTTCAACATTCTGCCTCTGGAAAATATTGAAACACTAGTATTTATTTAGCGGATTTTTTTTGTTAATGTTGATAGTTGAACAGACAAGTTAGGAGAACATTAAGGAATCCAGTAACTATAGACAATAGGACCTCATCTTTTGGATAAATAAATGGAGACTTGTAGCTCAGAAATGCTGAAATTGAGAGAATTGAAGACAGGCAACCAAAAATTCCACCATATAGCATCATCTGCAGTCATAAAGAATAGATAACAGTGAGCCAAGCCCAACTTTCATGCTGTGAACGATATACGCTTCAACAAGGACATGCATCAGCATACACAGAGACGGGTATAATAGAGAAAGAGAAAACAAAACAGGAAGGAAAATTAACAGTGTGCTTTTACAAGTTACTTCGTACAAGTTGGATGTACAACCTCCTAAACTTATTCCAGCTGATACACTTCCAGCAGTTCATTGATGTCAAGGCTCTCTCTAAATTCCCATTATTAAATAAGAGAGAACCTAAAATTATGAGTCATGAGCGTAGAACATCAATATTACACAAAGAAAGTGATAACATTTTGAAAAAATAACTTCAGACGTAAGACCATACATACAAGCATTATAGAGTAATACATCAACAGGAAATTTCGCCAAGCCCTAAAGCTTAAGCAGATGAGTTACGGTAAATTTAATATCCAAGAAGTGTTCTTTCTTCTTTTCTCAATATTATTCATATATTCTAGGACAAGATAAATTATTGAATGCATACCTTCCCAATCAATACATCAACAGGTAATTTTGCCAAATGTTGTCCAAGAGGAGTCAATTCTTCATTGCCTTCAAGAGCCCCAACCTAAAAATTAGACGATTGGGAGCACAAGATATCATTCTTCTCCACATATATATTATGTAATGCTCAATAAGGGGGAAAATCATATTTGTGCATGGTAATGCATGAACAAAGTGATTCAAAACAAGTTCAGAAAAAAGGTACACCAAATATCTCTGATGTGGCATTCCCCAGAAAAATCATTCTCATGCATAGCGTTTGGCAGTTTATTTTAGGCTCATAATATGGGCTGGATTCTGTGGCTTAATTCAAGGCAATGCTATTATTTGAGAATATTGGTTAGAAGGAAATAGAAGTGTTGTTTTAAATATCACAAGGAATGTAGATGCACTTTGAAAATTTACAGTTTTTTTTTAAGGTTTCCCTTACATCAATAATTTCAAACATTTTTGCACTTATTCCCTTTCAATATTGTTTCCAATTGGAGAATACTTATGTAACTCCAAGACCAGGAGGTTCCTCTCCCTATTCGTGTACATTTCATCTCATCATCAATGAACTGGAATCCCGCTTCTTATTATGAAATGTGAATTGAATACATCGTGCAATAGAAATTACGTAAACATCAGAAAAAAGATATGCACTTGGTTATATAGGAGATTAGGGGTGAGCAAAATAATCTAAAAACCGATACGACATAAACGGTCCGATCGGTGTCGGTTTATAACATTAAAAACTGAAAATTGTTTGGCCGGTTTTGGTAGGAAACTTTTTCCGATCAAACTGACTGACTTTAAGTACATTATTAAAAAAAAAAAAGAATACAGCAGACTCAATGCAGTTTGCAAAGTTCGAGAATACAGCCACGCTGGTTTTCTCAAGGTAGTATAACTATTATTTTTTTAATTTTTATTTCTTCTCTCTATTTTCTGTGACCTTTCTTTTCCCTTCTTTTTTTTTTTTGTACTTTTTCTCTTTGTCTCCATTTCCCTTTCTTTCTTCCTAGAGTTCTTTCTCCCATTCCTCTTCCTCTTCATCTCTCTTTCCCTCGTCTCTTCCTCTTCATCTTCATTTTCATCTCTCTGTCTCTGTCTCTTCATCTTCTTTATTTTTGTTGTTCAATATTAGTTCTTTCCGAAAAGAAGATGAAGTTCAAGGAAGCTTCACTTTCTTTTAATCTCAAGAAGTTTTTTTTGTTGTTATTTTTCTTTTTCTCTCCATCTCTCAAGGTTCTTTCTCTCTGTCTCACTTGCATCTTCATCTCGTGTTGGTTTCAACTAAAACCGACCAACTGATCGTATAGTTGGTTGGTCGATGTTGCAGAAACTTTCAAAACCGACAGGTCGGTTGTCAATGTTGGTTTGAATCCAAAACCTATAGGAGATGCACCAAAAAGAAAAGAAAAAAAAACCCTAAAAAAAGTTCATTACAAGGAGAGATAATTAATGGCCATAAAGATAATTGTACCTCATATAATAATGATATTGCTGATGCCATCGCCTCTTCTCGAGGAGGCTCCAAAGCCTGAAAGAGAAAATATTTGAGCACTATAAAATAGACAATATCCTACAACCTAGGATTTTATATCCTCCGAGTTTCCTTGTCAACCAAATGTAGTAGGGTCAGACGGTTGGCCCGTGAATAGTCGAGGTGCACGTAAGCTGGCCCGGACACACAGATATTAAAAAAGGAAAAGAAAAAAAAGACAATATCGTCGAAGGAGTAAGAGGTACGGAATAATCACCTTCGATAAAAACGGCCTTATGTAACCCAGAGAAAGTAGCTTAATCTGTAAACATAACTCCACCAAGGGCATCCGGAGCATCTCAGGGACCTAAGATCATTAAGAAAGAGCCCGTCAAAGTACAAGACATACAGAGGAGCATAAGTTTCATAACAGCAATGACTAAATTTTAAAAGCAAACTTTGCTACAGACAAGTACCTGAAAGGGGCGCATCAGCTTTTCGTATCTGTGACGTGTGTATAAACAAAAGCAAGTACCAGGTCTCACACGTCCAGCTCTTCCTCTCCGCTGTCTTGCATTTGCTTGAGAAATCCAATCCTCAACCATGCTTGATAATTTCTAATACGATCAATTCAAAGATAATAATCAACAAAAGACTAGAATTACTAATAATAAACCAACAATATGAAGAAGGCCAGATAACTTCATGGTAAATGCAGCTTCAATTTTTTTTTATATTTTAATAGGAAAAAGACATTATTTAATGCCATCTTGAACTGATAGTTCTACCTCTCCCACATAACCAGTTAATTTTTTAATCTAATTGTGTACAGATATGCCTTTTTATCTCTCCTGTATAGTTTTTTACCACTAGGTTTAATAATATTATCATGTTCCTCTTTGAAGATTAGATTTGCTCTTAAGTAGTTGTAGTTAGATTACATACATTTGTAATTGTATTATAAGAAGCTCATATGATTAAGATAATATTAATAAAGATTCAGATTTTTCTCTTTAGTAATCATTGTAGGTTGCCTTCTTGGAATCCAAGCCTGTCAAGGGCTTGCTTTGTTGCCATTGGGCACCAACTCAATGATTTAAACAAGAGAAGTTGTATTCAAAGTGTTTGATGAACCTTTTTTTAAAAATCAAAATATTCTACTCTACTTCAAAATTTCCTCCCTTAGTTTCCATTGTGCACCATGGTTAAAATTAGCAAAAAATAATGCTGTGCAAAGGTTGTCCTTTAGCTTGTCATTCACTTATTAGTGAATAAATAAATAGCAATAAGATGAAAAATCATGAAATCTGTTGGATTTATCAATATTTGTGTAAATATTAGTTGTCAATATTAGTTGTCAATATTTAGTCTTTATTGTTGATATTCAGTCTTTATGGTGTTTATTACTTTCCTTGTTTGTAGTAGGTCATTCTCCTATATAAGAAGACCTAAGTTACATGTTTGAATCATGGAGTATATTTTTTACTCTCTCAAATTAACATGGTATCAGAGCTTAGGAAGTAAACCCTAACTCTCAAAACCCTAGCCATCATCAAAAATACCAAACCCTAATTTTAAAACCCTAGCCGTCAATCAAAACCCTAGCTGTCAATCAAAACCCTAGCTGTCAATCAAAACCCTAGCTGTCAATCAAAATCCTAGCCGGCATCCATTCCTCCTTCCGGTAAGTCTACCTCCGACGAACTCCCCACGGCAACGCAACTGTTGCCGTCGATCCGTCGTCCTCACCGTCGATCTGCACCGGTGACATCCGCACAGATCCGCCGCTACTCCCATCCGCGACGCAACCTGTAGTTCGCTGGTCTCCGTCATCCGCACAGATCCACCGCGCCGTGACCCCTCATCAGTCGACCTCCGCGTCCCTTCGTCTGGTATTCGCGATCGCCCATCTCTGCCTGGCGCACATCCTCGCCGTCTTCGATCCGCCAGCACTCTTGTCGGTCGCCATCTTCTGCTCACATCGACCTCTTCTGCTCGCATATCTCACCGCCGCCTCTGTAATCCCCGTCAATCCTGTCTGTCAGAGATTTTCTAAGTATTGCATTGTTCAGGGCTTTGGTTCAAATTGGCTCGAGTTGGTTCATCTGCCATAACTTATTCTGACTTGGTTCGACTCTCCTGGTTATGGTTATCTCCTTTCTAATATCAATTTGTGGCCTGATTTGATTTGGTTAATTACTATCTGGTGGTGTGATTCTGTTGTCAGTTTTTGTTCAGGCAAAGTTGTTCATGACAAGTTGTTTATTTAAAATGGTCCAAATCTCAACTGACAATGGTAGAGAAATGTTTGGTGATAGTCGTGGTGACTCAAGTATAGAGCAAATTCATCAAATCCTAAAATTGCTATTCTCCAATTTACCTTCTAATAACTCATGTGTATCCTTGACAGAAACAGATATTTATTCTAAGGCTTTCTCGTGTAGTAACTCATCTCCATGGATTATAGATTCTGGAGCTTCTGATCATATGACAAGTTCTTCTAATCTCTTTGAATCATACCTTCCTTCATATTCCAATGAAAAAGTTAGAATTCCAGATGGCAGTTTTTCTTCTGTTGCAGGCAAAGGAACCATTAAATTGACTGAGACAATTTCGTTACAGTCTGTCCTTCATGTTCCAAAATTAGCATGTAATCTTTTATCTGTCAACCAACTTTCTAAAGATTCTAACTGTCGTGTTACTTTCTTTGAATCCCATTGTATTTTTCAGGATCAGAACTCGGAGATGATAATTGGCTGCAGTAGGATGATTGATGGTCTCTACTACTTTGATGAAGGTACCTTTAGTAATAAAATAACTCAGGGTCTTAGTAGTATTAGTTCTCTTTCTGTTAGGGAACAAATTATGCTTTGGCATCGTAGACTAGGACATCCCAGTTTTTTCTATTTAAAATATCTGTTTCCAAAGTTATTTAAGGGAATTGATTGATCATCTTTTAATTGTGAAAGTTGTTTTTTAGCAAAAAATCATCGTTCCACATATTTTCCAAAACCTTATAAAGCTTTCAAACCATTTTACTTAATTCACAGTGATGTTTGGGGTCCTTCTAAAATCAGTACTCATAGTGGAAGAAGATGGTTTATTACTTTCATTGACGATCATACTCGCCTGTCTTGGGTTTATTTAATGTCAAAAAAATCTGAGGTGAAAGACATTTTAAAAAACTTTTATGAGATGATTGAAACTCAATTTCAAACAAAAATTTGTACTTTACATTCTGATAATGGAACCGAGTATTTTAATGAGTTTTTGGGAAATTTTTTGAAAGAAAAAGGTATGGTTCATCAGTCTACTTCTCGAGATACTCCTCAACAAAATGGGATTGCTGAAAGAAAAAATAGGCATTTACTTGAAGTAGCACGTGCTATAATGTTTTCTATGCATGTTCCAAAATATTTATGGGGGGAAGCGATTCTCACAGCGACCTACCTAATAAATAGGATGCCTACTAAAGTTTTAAATTTCAAAACTCCCATTGAGTCATTTAAAAATATTTTTCCAACATCCCACATATATTCTGATCTACCTCTCAAAGTTTTTGGGTGTACTACTTACGTTCACACACCTAGTCATTTCAGGTAGAAACTTGACCCTTGCACTATTAAATGTGTTTTCTTAGGCTATGCTTCAGGTCAAAAAGGTTACAAATGTTTTGATCCTCAGACAAAAAAAAAATTTTGTGAGTATGGACGTGTCTTTCTTAGAAAATCAACCATATTTTACCCAAAATTCTCTTCAGGGGGAGAAAATGAATTTGGAAGATAATTTTTGGGATATTTCTGTTCCCCTTCCTAGTCCTACCTATTTGGATTTTACTAGTCCTTCGATGCCAAGCATAGAAACTATCCAATCAGGGGGAGAAATACTACAAAACGATTTTGCGAATCCTAGTTCTGAGTTAAAGTTTTATACTAGAAGGAAATTCAATCAGAGGAACCAAGATCAAATAGTAACTCCTTCACAAAGCCAATCTGAAACTCCGAGAAATGAAACTGAACTGTCTGATAATCTTCCCTCTTCAACATTGTCTGGTAATCCCTCTTCTTCAAATTTTCAAAATAATTCACCTGTTGTCTCTGACCTTGATGTTCCCATAGCCATTAGAAAAGGTGTTCGAAGTTGTACCAAATATCCTATTTCGAACTACATTTCATATGAAAAACTATCAAATAGTCATGAGGCCTTCACATCTAGGATAACTAATTTGTTTGTTCCAAGGAATATACATGAAGCTTTAGAAAATCCAAATTGGAAACTAGCTGTCATGCTGGAGATGAATGCTCTAAAGCAAAACAGTACTTGGGAGATAGTAGAATTGCCAAAGGATAAGAAACCAGTGGGATGTAAATGGGTGTTTACCGTAAAATGTAATGCAGATGGTAGCATCGAGAGATACAAGGCTAGATTGGTAGCTAAAGGCTTCACACAAACCTACGGGATAGATTATCAGGAAACGTTTGCTCCTGTTGCAAAAATTAACTCTATTAGAGTTCTTTTGTCTCTTGCAGTTAATTCAAATTGGCCTCTCCACCAGCTTGATGTGAAAAATGCTTTTCTCAATGGCAACCTTGAGGAAGAAGTTTTTATGGATTTGCCACCAGGTTTTGAAAAAGAACTCGGTTGGAATAAAATCTGCAGATTAAAGAAATCTCTCTATGGCCTCAAACAGTCTCCTAGAGCTTGGTTCGAACGATTTGGAAAAGTCATATCGAGTTATGGATTTCTCCAGAGTCAAGCTGACCATACTATATTTTATAAACACTCTAAGAATAATAAAATCTCAATTCTGATTGTCTATGTAGATGATATTATTCTCACTGGTGATGATGAAGCAGGACTAGCTGGTCTTAAGAAAAATCTGGCAAGTGAGTTTCAAATCAAGGACCTGGGAACATTAAAATATTTTCTAGGAATGGAATTCGCAAGATCAAAGAAAGGTATATTCGTTAATCAAAGAAAATATGTTCTTGACTTACTTGGAGAAACAGGATTGCTTGGTTGCAGGATCGCAGAAACTCCTATTGAACCTAACTTGAAACTACAAGCAGCAAACGCAGAAGAACTAAAGGATAGAGAGCAATACCAGAGACTCGTGGGAAGATTAATTTATCTATCACATACACGACCAGATATTGCATTTGCTGTAAGTATGGTAAGTCAATTCATGCATGCACCTGGACCAACTCATTTTGAAGCTGTCTATAGAATCTTGAGATATTTGAAGGGAACTCCTGGAAAAGGTATTTTATTCGAAAAGAATAACCACTTCCAAGTAGAAGTTTATACTGATGCAGATTGGGCTGGAAGTACTACCGACAGAAGGTCTACTTCTGGTTACTGTTCCTTTGTTGGAGGAAACCTAGTTACATGGAGGAGCAAAACACAAAATGTAGTGGCCAGGAGTAGTGCTGAAGCAGAGTTTAGAGCATTGGCTCATGGAATTTGTGAAGGTATAGGGATCAAAAGGATACTTGAAGAATTGAAGATTCCTCAGCCGACACCTATACGAATTTATTGTGACAATAAGTCTGCCATATCTATAGCTCATAATCCAGTGCTACATGACCGAACCAAACATATCGAGGTGGACAAACATTTTATTAAAGAGAAGATTGATGCAGGTACAATATGTATCCCTTATCTTTCGACAACAGAGCAAATTGCCGATGTTTTAACCAAGGGACTTCCAAAGAAACAATTCGACAATTTAATCAGCAAGCTGGCTATGGATGACATCTTCAAACCATCTTGAGGGGGAGTGTTGGATTTATCAATATTTGTGTAAATATTAGGTGTCAATATTAGTTGTCAATATTAGTTGTCAATATTTAGTCTTTATTGTTGATATTCAGTCTTTATGGTGTTTATTACTTTCCTTGTTTGTAGTAGGTCATTCTCCTATATAAGAAGACCTAAGTTACTCGTTTGAATCATGGAGTATATTTTTTACTCTCTCAAATTAACAAAATCATAATTTCTGAAAATGGCAACTGCAGGCAAAAATTTATGAATATATTATAGGGGGCATGCGACCTCCATCCAATTGTAAAAATGGTTATGGTAATACAGGAAGAATAGACCTTCTGAGGATTGTAACGGTTCTCTTTATGCCTTCCACAGTCTATCACATAAACCACATCATCAATTGTTATACTGGTCTCTGCAATGTTCGTGGCTATTATAACCTGAATTCCAAAAATATTTCATAATCATCAACATAAACACCATACATGAAAGCATTAAAGAGCAGAAGAAAAGGTGGGTCAAACCAAGTTCAAAAGTACAAGAATAAGCAAAACTGAACAAATAGATTCAGCTTCTGTGGACATTTTACTACTAAATTACTAATATTCCTTCCATGGCATTGCTTCCTTCGATGTGCTCATTGTGTTGTATTGCCAGTGAAGATCAAATTCAGATTTTCTATCATTTCCCCTATACTCATTTTTGCTGGCATTCTCTGTTTCATTGTTTCAACATGCAATGGGTATTTGACAACTATGTCCAAAAGAATATTTTTCAGCTTTTATGTGGTCCTATCCTTCCTCTAAAAGCTAAGTTGATTCAAATCAATCTGGTTAAAGCTACTCCATCAGAAATCTGGTTTGAAAGAAATCAACGGATCTTTGAAGAAATTTGGCATTCTCTCTTTCATTGTTTCAACATGCAATGGGTATTTGGCTGTCAATCTAGTTAAGTTGATCAATGTAACTATATTGCAATATCAAATGAGAAATTACAATATCAATAACATTTTGAGAGGGTCATCTCTCTCCAAGTCGCATACTGGACTATCTCTCTCCAAGTCGTAAACTGGACTATTCTCCAAAATTATGTATTTATGTGTTAATATTAGTTCTTAATATTTAGTCTTTATTGTCTAGTTTTTTCCTTAGATTGTAAGAGTCTTTCTCCTATATAAGTATATAGGAGCCCTAGTTGTACATATTTGAATATTGCTGAATATTTTTATTCTCTCAAAATTAAGATGGTATCAAAGACGGAAAAAAAAAAATTCCCTAGTCATCTCTAGAAACCCTAGCTGCTGCTCACAGATAAAGGAGTTTGTTTTCCCTAGCTGCCGCTCACGGATAAAGGATTTTGTGTTTCTATCCTCCACATTCCCTAACTCCCTCTGTTTATAACCAGCCCTCCAACCAACTCGCCAAGCAATTACAATTATGCCATTACTAATACTCTAGTTACACTCTAATATATTCCATATTAATGTTGTAACATTCTCCCTTGACTATCATTGGTAGTCTTACTTTTCTTGATCTTTTTATAAATTTATCCCGTCGTCCTAACAAATACAAAATTGTATTAATAAATCAGAGATCCTGTTGAAAGATACAAGCAAAAAGAGTCATACTACAACCATCATGATTCATGGGTGACTCTTTGGTCCAAGGGGACTAGGGTTAATTAAGAGGGAATGGGTTTAAACCCATGATGGCCACCTACCTTAGGAATTAGTAATTCCTACTTGTTTCCCGATACAAAATGTTGTAGGGTCAGGCGGTTGCCCCGTGAGATTATTCGAGGTGCGCATAAGCTGGACCGGACATTCACGGATATATAAAAAAAAGGGCCATACTACTCGAGGATGATGACAGTCTTCCAAGAAGTCTAAAATAATATAAGACTTTAGTGTGTATATATACAAATAAACAAAAAACTAGGGGTGTATATAAAATTTTGACAAACCAATCAAACTGACATGAGTTGGTTGGTCTCGACCGACATGGTCGAAGCAGCAGGAATGAAACACTTCCCTCTTATAAGACTTGAGTGGAAGTGAGGAGAGGGAAGTGTGTCAGTATCATCAAGCTGGTGAATGGATGTTTTTCCATTCACATCGAACCATTTAGACTTCTAGAGAAGATATCAGCTCTTAATGATTAGTGGGAGTCCATCAACTCTCTCTCTCAAATAGCAATGCAGAAAGGTGTAAATTTAATGACAATGTTTTTATCTGTAGTCCGTGTTTAATGCAGTTAAGTCGCAAAAAATCATGAATATTATTGATTGTTCAACATTGTCACAGTAGAATTTCATAGGCCACGACCAAGTGAACTTTAGGTCCTTCACTTGATAGGATGCTTACAAAATAGAGCAATGAACCGTCTTGAACAAAATAAAAAAACAAAGTATGTAGAAGTAGGCTCCTGCATGTTACAAAACTTGCCTTGCGGATGCCATAAGGAGGCCTTAAAAACACCTTTTTCTGATCAGTAGATGCAATGGATGAATGCAAAGGAAGAATCCAATCAGAAGCTTGTCCACCAAATTGGTATGAAGCAGCTAATCTATCATACAACAAGTGAATTTCTGACACTCCCTGTAGTGCGCAATAGTGAGGTAACTAATTCTTTAAGTGAAAAATAAAATATACAGTTAACAATAACTTACTGGCAAGAAAACAAGTATGGCTCCCTCATCAAAAGTTTTATCCACATGTATCACTAAATCTTCGAGAAGATCATAATCAATAACATGTTCATTTAATCGTTCCTGCAGAACAAAATAATTGGATCTTTTATCACTGAATTCAAAAGTGGAACCGGAGACAAATATGCTATGAATACTTCATGTCAAAGGAAATTACCAGATTTTTCTGTGTCTCCTCACTGTATGATTGATAAAAATCTGAAATGTAGTAGGGATTCGTACAGGCTTCAGAAAGTAAAGCATCATCACCCCATGCAGATAATATAAGGTTTTTCTTTCCTCTTCGATCATTGACTGGAGCACCCTGAAGATTTTTATGATACAAGGGTTAGAAATTTAAATCATGGTAATCAAGATAGTTTACAATAGGCAAATGGGTAGTTACATCAGTAACGGGGGTTTTACATGCCATAATGTAGTAAAAGTCTGATTTGAATCAAGAGGTTAACATCCCTTAAAATAAACAAGCGGTTGATGTCAAGGTGTGGGAGGAGCTATGATGGTACATTCCTCTGATGACACAATACGATAGAAGTGCTTATGGTCATCATTTGATATAAACAGTTAGCAATCTGGAGCAGATAATATGGAAGATGTCTACCACATAATAAAATATACTGATTACCATTGTTAAAATGAATTGATACTTCCGTAAAAAAAATGAATTGATAATTAATAAGTTTTTTTTAAATGTATATTTCCAATTATTTTTTTAGAAAGATACTTTAATCATAATTATTTTATAAAAATACATGCAAATATTTTAGAAAATAAAGTAATCTATTAAAATTTCCCTAGGAAACACCCATGATATGTAGACTTGGGGAGGAATTATTCCATGTAGGAATATTTAGGACCAAAAGTATATTTTGAAATAAAAAAAGAACAAATAATTTCATCAGGACTCAATAGGTACTCCTGATGCCAGGTTTGCAGAAATTAGTGTTGTAAAGAAAAAACTGTGGTACTGTCCTAATAGTAGAGGAACCATGTTTCTAAATACCTTTTTGCCGCTTGATATTTCATATCTTATGGCAGAAGCGGAATCTGAAGCAAGGTGATACCCAGTACTTTCATAGATATCTTCAAGAAAGTAAGTGGTCACGGGATGCATCCGACCCTCTGCAGTGATTACAGGGCAGTTGCCAAAATATCCTGAGAAAAGGTTTGAATCAACTGTTGCTGACCTGAGAATCAAAAGGATTAAAAATTGAAGAGCAATACTGAAGCTCTAGATATCACAAACTTGTATTTTCTATCCATAACTAATTAGCAGACTAGAGAAATAATTATAAAAAAAAATAGCAGACTAGATATAAAATGTGCAAACATACATAAGAATAACCTTCAGGGGGGATGAACTGTCAGTAGAACGTTTCTCAATCAGATTCTTCAAAACAACTAAGAGAAAATCACCCTGTAGAAAATGAAGTATCATGTCAACTATTGTTTTATCTTCCAAGATTCGATACTAGAAATCCATGCTTTTTAGACAAGAGACAGAACTTTCATTCAGTATAAGGACCCAAATAAAGAAAGAGGCAGGGGAAAATAAGACACCAATCCTCTAATTTCATAAGATCCTTAGGCTTTTCTCAAAAATCCTTGTGTTTCTCTCTTTCCAGAATTCCTAGGGGGCATTTAGGATGCATGTTCAATATTTAAGCTTGGGGATGTTAAGCCTAGGGGTTTAAGAAGAGGGTTTACTAAGTATGGGTTTAAGAAATCCATGTTTCAAGTGTAGGTTTAGGAAGTCCAGGCTAAGAAAAATTGTGTGAGGGAGTGGGATTTAGAATAGTATATAAGGGGTACTGTTGAAACTCAGAGTTTAAGAAACCTGTGTTTGAAGTGTAGGTTTATGAAGTCCTGCTAAGAAAAGTTGTGTGAGGAGGTGGAATTTAGAGCATTATATTAGGTCACTGTTGAATTCATGGGTTTGTCCAAAAAACCTCAGGCTTAAAAATCCATGGAATAAACATGAATTTGACATCTTGAGCACAACCCACCCAAATTCAGAATTTCACCCAAAACACAAGGTCTTTGCTAGAGGTTCTGGATTGCATCTTGAACTCAAGGACAAGTACCTTGTAAGGGGAAGACTTGATTGAGTGAAAATGGATCTTTGTATTTTAGTAATTTGAGTAGTCTGATTTTAAAAATGTTAGTTATTATTGGTTCTTTGCTGAGTAGTCTACAGCTTTGTTAATGAGTTAAGACAATTGTTGGTTAGCTGACAAAATCTAGTTTTTTTTTTTTTTTTGGAAGAAACAATTTATTGATGATGTAAAATTACAAAATCTATCAATCTCCAATTTTGTTTGATATTGAATAAAGAATTTCTTGAATAATCTTGTAGGCTAGGTTCATCATTATCACACTCAGAAAATTGCTGGTTCTTTCATGCCATGATGCAATCATGAAAAGTCGAGACTTCGTTAGAGTAAGAGAACTGATGAAGCACCACTAAGTGAAGGTTTAAAATCTCTCTAAATCTACTTAGAATAAATGAATGGAACAAAATATACATCAGGAAAAACATATCACTCCATAAAAAAAGAAACATCCCTGCATGAACACCAAGAAATTACGGTCTGAATCAATTATGTCTTGGTAATCAAATAAGTCAATAGATAAACAAGACTAGAGCCAATACCAACTCACCAGCAGAGATCGCTCATGTACTTCATCAACGATGATATGAGTGATACCGGTCAAAGTTTCATCTCCCTGCAACTCAAAAAATTATAATTATACTTGGTAGCATAAAAACTTTAAAAAATAGATAATAATTATACAAATTACAATGATACTCAAATATCTTTATTAATAACCAAAATGACCAGCAAAAATGATCTTATATTTTCGGTTAAATAATAAGTTTGGTCCTTGAACTTTCAAGATTGTGTTTAATAAGGCTTCATACGTTAAAAGACTTTTAATAAGTCTTTTTTTTTCTTTCTAACAAGAAACCAACTTTTCATTGCTTATTGAAAAATTACAAAAGTGCTTAAAAGATAACAACAGTAAGACTATCTAAAAACAAAAGCTTCCTATGAAGAACAAATAGTGCTAACAGAGTAGTCCTTAAAAAAATGAAAAAAAAAAAGATGAGAAATCGAACACCATCGAGATACTTTGAACATAGCTAATTCAAAACACTCAAGTCAATCCCTTCTCTTGTCTTCAAAGATTCTTTGGTTTCTTTCCAACTAAATTTCCGAAAGTATAGCTTCAATCGCATTTGCGCATAATAGTCGAGCTGTTGGAGGAATAAAAGGCCCAAACAGAAGCTGCATGACATTTTCTTTTATCGAACTTGAGAAAACCCATGATAAGTTGAAAAGGAGAAGTAAACTCTCCCAACACTTGGTTGCAAAGGGGCAGAAGAAGAAGACGTGGACTTGCCATGGATTTAAAATAGATCTTCTAAATTCTCAATTGTGTCTAATGGGTCCTTGTCATGAATTTCATCAGAACTCTTATCACTCTCAAACTTTCAAATAGATTTCTAAACTTCGTGGTGACATGTTAGTTCGGAACATTACTTTCACCCACAACTCCACTCATTCCCAACCCATCCATCTCAACTCTCATCAATCTCAAGCTCTCAAATATACCAAATTTAGTCTTAATTACTTTTATTTGAATATTTTCATTAAACATGGGAAATTTAAAGATATTGTCGCTTGAGTAGAAGAAAACAAATATTTAATTTGTTTCCCAATTTTACCATGTGGTCTAAAACATTCATAGTTGCTACCCTCAAATACATCTCCCCTTCGAAATTAGACCCATACTTAGTCTTTCTTGATTCCAAGCTTGTCGAGCTTCGCAAAGAACGGGAGTCGATGTTAGAAGAGCACTATAGAAGAGTGTTGGAGATTCAAGCTGATTGGGAAAGAGTAAAAGCTGAAATTTAATGCAAATTCTCTCAAGATCTCAATATCTTTTTTCCAGATGTTAAAGACGTCGGTGGAGTTGCTGGCGAGCCTGAGGCTAAAGATTCTTAAAGTTAAAGATCATTGCATCTTGATGGATTGTGTTGCTAGTAGTTAGCTTGGTCTTATTGGCTTTTATTGTTCATATATAGCTCCTAGTTGGACCTCTGTTCTATTTTGTTTTCTTTTCTCTTTTTCTCTCTCCTTCGGGAGATTGTATCCTTAGACTTTTTCTTCTTTCATTTATCAATGAAAATTTGTTTCTTGTTTAAAAAAAAAAAAATAGTATGTCATTGTGAATAAAGAAATAAGATAGCCTGACCACAATTTGTCTCAGAAGGATGCCCGTCGTACAAAATAGAAGTTTTGTATGTTCATTCCTACAACAAAAAGTAGATAATAATAATAAATATAAAAAAAAACACTAATTGATGTGAGGAAATTAGATAAAATCGAGGAACAAAATATTAAAGTGACATGACATTGAATTATCCTACTTGGTGGCCACCTAGTTCCTTTGGTTATTAGAAGCTTTAGTTCTTTTGAAATTCTTTCTAGGGTTAGGATACTTTTGGAGGCTATATAAAGCCCATTTCCCTTCATGTAGACAAATTATGATTAATGAAAAGTTACGCCTTGCACTTTTAGTAGCCCAGAGTTCCACTACTTCACAATTTCATGTTATTTGAGTTGCATGTCTAGAACACTCGAGTAGGCTTGATCAACCTTCTTATAGAGTGTTCGCAAATTTTGTATCAAGAAGCTCATTTTCTTGCCTCTTGATCTTTGATCTAAGACAATCCTACATCTAACTCACCCTTACGGTGGGTTCATATTGAAGGAGCGTTCTAGGATTTGAAGATCAGGGAATTCATATGAACTTGCTAATTTTGAGAGTATAAAGAAGATGGAGAGGTAATACAAAGGAAAAGTAAGAACCATGTAAACCAACATGATTCACCTACCTTTTCAGATAAGGACGTTTTTTACACTTTTATATGGGATCCCAATAGCGCAAAACCCACACACTTTTGGAAGGAAAATAAATATGTCCAAAAAAAGGAGACACGGAGAAAACACATTTTGAAAGGGTAAAGAACACCCTGGTCAGGTGTATAAAAGGTGCATGAGAATGATTTATTCTCAAACCCAAACTTAAATCTTATTCCACATGAGGAAATATATCACCCTTCCCCACGCCTATTCCCATTCCCATTCTCATCCCTTCATTACAAATGGCCCCCATGTACTAATACTATTTCTCTAATAGTTTTTCTTTATTATTTTTTTATTTTTATCTTGAACAGTTATTTTGAAAGTATGCTTTTGTTTCTATTTCTAGAAAAAAATCTATTGATTAATTTCAACAAAAGATAATGTCAATGGCGAAAACTATAAATGAGGGCAAAAGAAATTATCGATATTGTATGAAATGCTATAGCCACATTAAGGGCTTAGATAAAGTAGAAATTATGTAAACTTAAAGAATCCACAAGTTTATGAAAGCATATGGACACCTTGCACTGTCTAGACGAACATGATAACCAACCAAAGAGCCATTTGTACCCGGGGAAGGCTCACTACGTTCATCAGAAACTCTTTCGGCAACAGAAATAGCCTACAAGATTAGCATCATAATGTTGGACACAAAAGTTAAGATTTTCAAAGTACCACGAAGAAATGTAAAACTAGCAATCAAAAGACCCTTCCATGCTTGGAGGAAAAAGAAAAATGGTCCCAGCATGCTTGCAATATCAAAATCCTAACATGGTTGACAAGCAAGGACAGGCTATAAGTAAATATGAGGAAGAAAAACCAACCATAAGTGCATCACATATAGTAAGGAGAGCTAAACTGAAATTTGACCCAGCTATAATTTGACATTTTCCCCTCACTAGTTAACTAATGTATTTAAAATCCTTAATAAAATCAAAAGGGAAAGAAAAAAAAGAAGCAAAAAGTATTTGAGTCTTCTAAGAAACCTATAAAACTCTTCAATTGAAGAGTCTGTATCATGTTATAAAGAAAAATCCTCCTACAAATGTAGATGATCTCCCTGTCATTTGGAAAATAAACTGAACTAGAATATAGTCATGCATGGCATATATATCATTCCATATGAGATGGAAATAATTACTCCTGATACTATAAACGATAGAAAATATCACACACAATATATGTTATGATTAATCTTACATCCTTCTAGAGTTCAGATATTAAATTTCAACCAGTATACATCACCATGGACAATATGATTAGCAGGAAAATAGGAATAAAGGTCAAAATTTCAATCTCACAACCATATAGATCCAAATGAATAATTTGCATCTACCGCTATTCTTCTTGGTTGTGTGCATACTATGTTGCACCATCCACCATGTCCCGATTCAATCATGTCATCTAGTATAAACTGTGGAACCTACATAAAACAATTGTTCGAGAAATCTTCAAGAGGCAAAAAAGTGGAAGAATAGAAAGAGAAACATTTCACATGTGATAAACAATACCAGCCAAGCTGATATTAAGGAAAAAAAAAAATTAAAGCGTGTGCAAGCTAGCCCAGACTCTCACAAATATTAAAAAGAAGGGAAAAATACACTTTTGGTCCCTGATGTTTAAGATAGGTGTCTATTTGGTCTCTCAAGTTCTAAAGTAGACATTTTTAGTTCTTGACGTTCGGAATAGATGTTCATTTGGTCCCTGAAATTTTAGAATGAACACTTTTAGTCCCTTAAGTTTGAAAAATAGTTCTAAATGGTCCTTATATTACTTTTAGTTGACTTATGTTGAAATGACGTGGCGCTGATTGGACAAAAAAATATTAATTTAATAATATATTTTATTATGACTGACTTCCCTCGTTTATTTATTTATTTTTTAAATTATCACTACCTTTTCACTTCCTTCTTTCTCCTTCATCTCAAGGCGAGGCTCACCATCGAGTGCTGCCAACCACCGGTGAAGGTCGCCAGAGAGCACTGACGCCTACAGGACTTATAGAGGTGCCTAGTCTAGAGAAATTATAGTTATTGTAGTAACAAAATTTAGTATTAGTGGAATCACAACGCGGGTAAGATGAGTGCTCTTGCGATGGTCGCTGGCGTCAGAAGGCATGAGTACAGAAAGAATTTGGGGGAAATTGAAAATTGGGTGTGTAAATTGGAGGAGAGAATTGAGGAAGAAGAAGACAGATTTGATTTGTAGGGAGAGCAGTTTGAAGAAGGGGATGATAGGAAGAGAGAAAATTTGGGGATAATTTTTATAAAACAAATGAGAAAAGTCCAAGATAATTTTTATAAAATTAATATTTTTTGTCCAATCAGCGCCACGTCATTACAACATTAGTCAACTAAAAGTAATTTAAGGACCATTTAGAACTATATTTTTTAGGACTATTTTTCAAATTTAAAGGACTAAAAGTGTTCATTTTAAAACTTGAGGGACCAAATGAACAGTTATTCCAAACATCAGGGACTAAAAATGTCTACTTTAAAACTTGAGGGACCAAATAGACACCTACCTTAAACCTCAGGGACTAAAAGTATATTTTTCCCTAAAAAGAAAAAAAGTTAAACAATACCAGCCAAGTAGAGCACATTCAAAGAAAAATGTGAAACTAAGTATTGGTGAAATCACCTATTCATTTGTTTTTTCTTTTTCTTTTTTCCAAAAAAGGAATTAATATTGCATCGATTGCACTTGAAAATAAATAAGAACCTGAGTTGTCTTTCCAGAACCTGTATCCCCGCAAACAACAAGTACATTATTCTCCTTCAGCAGACGCAATATATCACCTCTTAATGAAGCAATGGGGAGGGCATCTCTATTTTTCAACATCGCCTATATGAAAAGGCATTGAGGAAAACATTTGAGAAAATCAATGAGCAAAAATGGATATTGATAATGACTTCTTTTATACTTCTAGATTTTTATTATTTTTTTTCAATTAGAAAATACAGTAAATTATTGCTCTCTGTTTGGAAGTTTAGATATGAATTTGTATAGGTGTAAGGTGGAGTTTAGACCCTTCAGGGGTCTTTTTGGTAAGTTCCTTAAGAAAGCCAAATGATTTTTCTTCCTTGTTGCCAAAAAACTAATGTGCAAAGCTTTGGAATTCAGGAAGTCAAAAGAAGGTTAATGTTCTTTTATGGATTCTTCTCAACAAAAGACAGCGGAAGTTCTTCAAAAAAATCTTCCTCATATGTCTCTTCTGCCATCTATATGTTTTTTTTTTTTTGTGAAGCTTAGAGTGAAAAACAGATGCATGTGTTTTTTCTTTTCCAATATCCTGCTTGCTGTTGGGTTTCTTTGTTGCAACTCTTCAATTTGTCTTGGGTTTATGATTCAAGTTCCTAAGAATGTACCCCAGTTGCTCTTTGGGCTGCGCTTGCCTTCACAATCCAGTCTACTTTGGGTTAATGGTGTGAAAGCTTTGGTATACGAGCTTCGGTTTGAAAGAAACCAAAGGGTGTTCGAAGGAAAAAGAAGTCGGTACTTCAAGTTCAGGCTTCTCAATGGTGTGCTGTTTCTAATTTATTCACTAATTATTCTCCTAGCATGATTTGTTATAATTGGGAGGCATTTATAATGGCAGGTTTGCAAATTGGATTGAGGCCCTCAATAGAGCCATAAGAATACTTTGATGGAAAGGAATAATTGAATTTTCAAAACAAAGTTGTGGTTTGAGAAGATAATTGTAATCTAAATAAGGTTGTAACTTTTCTTAGAACATTATTTCAAAATTTATTTCTAGGTATGATTATTTTTGTTATTAATACCAATTGAAGTGTGGTGTCTTTGGGCTTGCCTCTCTTTTTTAAAAACTGTTTTTTTTTTTTGTTTCTTATCATATATGTAAAGAGTCAACCAAGAAACATACAGCCAACAATATATTTAAAAGGAAAAGAATAAAATAAATACACAAACCTGATACTTTTGAGTCTTCATTTTATTCTCATGTTCCAGTCTCAAACGAGAACTCTCAGGCTGTGTGTTAATGTTTAATCCTGCAATCCAAAGCAGAAAACAAAAACATACTTCACTGAAGATTACTCCAACCATGAAAATGAATATGTAGTCAAAATTAGTGACATAGGTTTGAGAGAAAACGCTCTAACATTATTATATTCACAAGAATTATACATATACACACGTATATGGGAGCTTTAAACTAATATAATGTAAAATTAAAATAAAGGACAAAAAACTAATAAGCCTCGATAATATTCAAATCAACTAATCAACATACAATAACATACATGTAGTAGGACTCTCTTCGAACTGGAGCACATATGTTTATTTTTTTTAATAAGAAACCACGCTTTCATTGAGAAAAATGAAAAGACAAGATGAACAAAAAGGGCCTACAAAAAGACAGCCTTGAGAAAAGGGCTTCAATCCAAAAGAATGATGCCCAACGAATAATTAAAAAAGGCCTTAGAAATCGAGCCCAAAGCAAGGTATTAAATCTAATGAGTTCTCACACATAGTCCACAAATTTCTCCATCCCCCCCTGAACAGTCTATTATTTCTCTCCAACCAAATACCCCATAAAGTAGCCAGAAAACAAGCGTACCATAAAAAACGACTCCTGTCACGAAAAGGTAGGTATAACAGCACCCCTCAATCATCGCCCTACAATCCCTTGTACGAACCCAGATCATCCCAAAACACCTAAAGAAACGAAGTCATAAATCCTGCGTGAACCTCGAGGTCTTCCGAGGCACACATACAGAGAACACACCACCGCGGGCCCAAACAAAAGGAAGACATCCTCTAGATACAATCCATGGTATTGACTTTCCCAAGTAAGACTTGCCACCCAAAGAACTTGATTTTCTTCGAAATTTTAATCTTCAAAAGATAGGTAAACCAAGGGGTAAAAGGGGAAGAAGAAGACGGGGAGTTCAAGATATGGAAATAGAAGCTACAAGAAAAACCCTTCGAAGGGTTGGGGGTCCACACCCTCACATCCTCCCTCCCAGAATAGAAGTACACCTCAAACAACATACCAAGTAATGCGGAAACCTCTGAACTTTCCCGATCCATCAAAGAACGAGTAAGCCCCAAAGAAAGGGATGAAACCGCCCCCCTAGGGACTCATAATCTCAGCCACCGAAAGAAGCCTCTTTTTAGAAAGATGGTAGAGACGAGGGAACACAATGCACAAAGGTTTATCTCCAACCCAAGTATCCTCCTAGAAATAAGTGTTACGACCTAAAGGAAGACCGAGATAAGAGGAAGGAAACTCACCAACTTCACACCCAACTAGGAGCACATATGTTTATCAAACCTAACTTGTTTTTTTCTTTTAAGAAACAAACTTAAAGAAAAAAACTTTTCATTGATGATATGAAAAGGAAGAAAAATGTTCAAAGATACGAGCTCCCAAATGAAGCGAAAAAAGATTTAGAACAACCCACTAGGAACAAGAATGTAGAAAATACAAGATAATAGAACCAAAAAACCAAGACTACATTCATCAAGCTCTAAAAGCAAACTGAAAAATCTAATGATGGATGAGCAGAGGCTTGAAAAACTTTCTTCCACAAAGCTTGCAAAAACAGAGAGACTAGAAAGACCGCCCAAGCTTCAAAGACAGAGATGGATGGAAAAGAAGAAATTCTGAAAATGCTGGGATATCTAACCTTAAAAGGAGTATCCCCTACCCAAGAATGGTGTCAAAAGGGGGGATTGAGGTGGACGAATTTGGGTCAACAACATTTAAGAATATGGTTTGACGAGTGAGAGTGGGGAAATGGAAGGTTTGGTTGGGGCGCTATTAGTGCCCACCCCATTTGGGTATGGGTCACCCATTAGGCTCGATAATTGGCTGTTAAGCACCCATTGCCAGCCTTTTCCCAAGACAAACCCACCCATTAGGCTTGATAATTGGCTGTTAAGCGCCCGTTGCCAGCCTTTTCCCAAGCCTTTTTAATCTTTCAGTCGCAAGTTTACAAATTTAGAAGGCCTCCCAAGGAAGAAGAAATATGTGACTGGATTGCTCTCTCTCAAACTCTCTCAAAATAGCTCTCCTCCGAGGAAGACAATTGGATTAGGTTGGCTGATCCAACAAACAATTTCTCTGTGAAGTCTATGATCAAAGGCATGGTGTGCAAGTCTGAAAATCAATGTTTGCTCCTCAAGATTTGGAGGGACAAATATACCAAAGAAATCAAATTCTTTTGCTGGGAGCTCAGCCACACCTCCATCAACACACAAGATATTATGCAAAAAAGATTGCTCAACACTGCCATACTCCAAATTGTTGTAGTGTATCATGTGTATGCAAGACGCTGAATCAGAGGGGCGTGTTTTCATCTCTTACAGTTTGGCTGGCAGACCCCGTCCATGCTAATGTGAAAGTCCTCCTTAATGCTTTCTTTGCTGGCCATCCATTCAGGAAGGAGAAAGGAATACTTCAGAGTCTAAATTATCATTGTATCCAAAACTTTGAGCCCAGAACTTCATGAAATCCACGCTCACTGTATCCCACTCTCTCTCCTGAAGTTTTTACATCTATAGATTAACTCAATCTCTGATACTTGCTGGTACGAATTTCATATGAATTTATTTCTTATAATTTTTAAATATTTTAACTTCGAGGACACCTTATCAACTAACTATTGCATCTTTTTTACATCTTCATCAACTTTTCTTTTTCATATAACTAAAACATAAAAGAAAACTTCAAATGAAAACCTTGTACTATTTCTTACGTGTTTGAACTACTTACTTTTTCTGAATGAATCTGAATCAAGATCAAGAACAGTTGGTTTTTTATCATCCTCAATATGTGGCTGTTCAATCTTCCCAACAAAAGTTTTAGAAGCAGAAGAACCAACACTGGAAGCATCAAGCAAAGAATCAACAAAACTAGCCCTTCGATCCTCCTCATTGTCGTCAACTTTTCTAGTTGATTCCCCTGAAAGGTTACAAATTCTAAGCAAGCATACTTGTGCTTAATATCATAAACATCTAATTTTAGAAGAAAAATCACTGTCAAAGATTAAAAAGCACTAGTGATAAAGGATTTATACACAAATACATATATTGTTGTCCTGAACTTCTAGTTTAACAAATCATATAGATGTTTATGATACAGGGCTAAATATTTGAAATACTAGATGAAACTTCAATATTTGTTAGATCAGAATATAAGGCATCATTTGTACTGGTTGTAGAACCAAATATACTTACACTGCTATAGGTAACATAGGTATAGAATGTCATATACATTGGGTTTATAGTCCTGATTTTTGGCTCGGCTACATTGGGCCTCTAAATGAAAGTTGTTTCTCCTTAAAATTTTAAAAATATACTTTGCCAATACAATTTAAAACTAGTCATACCATCATAAAATGCTCATATTTTTCTAGTGATATTAATCTTTATTTCCTTTCTCTTATATCAAGCTTTAATATTCTATAAATATTTTTTTTTCCTCGTGCACCGGGGAATGGAATGGAAACAGAGACAATTAATTAGTCGCAAGGTGAAAACTATTACCTGCCTTCCACTGCATTACAAGAGAGGCATAAGGCTCCATAAGTGCAAGATTAACTGGAATTTCGGGAAACAAGTGACAAAGAGCAAAAGCTGCCACCTTGTTCTGGGCATCCTGCGATAAAAAAAATTACAAATGAACTAGTAATCAGATACTAGAAAGTCACAAACTAATACGAGATGCAAAGGAGATGAGAATGAAGAGACAGCAATAGGATAGAACACAGAGAAATAAGGAAGCGTAAGGTGATTTGGAAACTCTTTGGAAATTGAGGACCATTAAGTTAATACCAAATGCATATTATCTTTTATTTTCGGATATGTAAAAAGAAATTATATGAAGAATAAATCATTTCTGGAAAAAAAAAAAAAGGACATGGAGTCCTATAAAAGATGACCTACAAAATATCCCAGCTTCTCAGGTTCACATTCCATGCTAAATTGAGCAAGTAGGCACATAAAGGAGTGTAACTTGCCAGCCCCCACAATTTGTCACCAATCAGAAGAATTTAAACCTCGATGTCCTCTCCTATCATACAATATGTGTCAATCCAAAAACGATTCTCCTTCTGACCTCTGAAGACAAGGATCTATGTGAATCTAAGGGAAAGAAATGAAGCTCTTGAACTAAATGGATCTAGTGCCTTTTGTAGAACTATTATAGCACAATGTCATAGTTAGATTCAGATTCTGAGGATGTGGAAGACCAGCAGGTTTGCCAAATTTAACGCAGAATCCCCTTCTTTGTACGCTACTATGGTCTTTTAAGTGGATGAATGTCTCATCTCCCCTTCCTTATTTTATAATTCATTTTAATTAAACTTTTTTCCTACCTAAAGTAAGAACACAACTGGTGAGTCACTGGCTTAAGTCCCAATTCCATTTTTCATCTTTGCTAAGCACAACAATGCATTGTTATGTAGAAATTGATAAAGAGATGGGAAAGTACCTCTGCAGACTCAAAAATTTCGTCCTCATCCGGAAGCTGAAGTGTAATCAGACCTCCAGCTTTTCTGTTTTTACCTCTCCCACTTGCTTTACGCAACACATTAACAGCATAGAAAAAATTGTTTTCTTTTCCGTGGATTTTATTAAATTTTGGTGCATCCCATCCTGCTTTCTGACATAATTGATGAAGAACAGCCTTGGGAATCTTTAGTGGGTCCCCCTACATTCATTTAGACCATGTGTATGTACCATAAGAAACAAAAAGTCTACAGAAAACTAATTGCAAAATCTGAAGAAGTATAAAATAAAGAACTTAGAGTCTTCAAAAACTTAAGAATAAAAATATGAACTTATTAAAATGAAAAACCAACATCAAATAACATAAATAATGAAACCTCAAGTACCAAATAGAAGAAAAATCCAAACTACAAAAACCAAAAGAAAAGGAGAGGAATGAGAAGGGAAGAGAGAGAGTGGATGGGGAGGGGGATAAAAGAAAAATGTCACCTCAGTTAAAATATATATATATATATATATATATATATATATATAATTAATATAAAAATTGACACCTCACTCAAAAAGGGTGTGCGCGGCCCGGACACTCATAGATATATATAAAAAATAAAAAATAAATAAAACAATGTCACATTATTTTTTCATTAGTTGATTAGTCAACTTAACTTGGATACTATACAAAACCATTTTTCAAACCTTAGGAACTTAAAGTACTACTTGAAATTTGAGGGACTAGATAGAAACCAAATCAAAATCTTAGGGACCAAAAGTTTAATTAGACCCTTTTTTATAGTCAGTATTTTAAAAAGCTCGAGGCGCACTAAAGCGCAATAGACCTCTGGACCTTAAGCTCGAGGCGCAAAAGAAAGCGCGGGCCTTTTTTCGCGAGGCACACTATATATAAAGATAAATAAAAATATATATATACACATATATAACATATAAAAGCCAAATAATATTCAAAGTTCAAACATTATAAAGAGAAAAAGAAAAATATATATACACACATATATAACATATAAAAGCCAAATAATATTCAAAGTTCAAACATTATAAAGAGAAAAAGAGAGAGAGAAGAGGTTGAGAAATGACAGAGATGGAAAGCTTTTGTGTGGAGGTTTTGTTATAAAAAAAATATTTCCTTCCATGTGAAGGAAGAGAGAGAAATCACAGAATATTAAAGGGATTCACGTAAATGGAGGGAGAGAAAATTGAAAAGATTATGGAAAGATTGAGATCTTTTCCAAAAATAAAGGAAAAGACGGGAAATTTAAAAGATTATGGGCTTTGGGTCCATTTTGAGATTTAAAAAAAACCCTAAACGCAAGCATTAGGGTTTTTTTTAATAGTTTTACAGAAGCCCCTGAAGTGCAGCGCTTTGCACTTTGGGGGCTTCAAGGGAGGCGCGCTCTTAAGGCTCGCCTCCTTCATTTCGCCTCGCCTTGAAAAGGCGAGGCGCAGGCATTGTGCCTAACGCCTAGGCGTGCGCCCAGGCGCGCTTTTTAAAACATTGTTTATAGTTATTTCGCACCTGAGATTTGTCTTCCTTTATTCAGGGCTTTCTTGTAATATTTATCTATTTGTAAAGGAAAGACCTTTTTTTTTCACTCTCGAAAGGAGTTTGTATTTCTAAAGCAAAGGCTTCCTTTTTCTTTCACTTTTTGTTTCTCTAAACTTATGACTTTCACTCATCAATAAAAGTTGTTTCTTGATTAAAAAAAACTATATTCTGTCTCCTTTTCAAGAGAGTTTCTCATCATCCTCTTATGCTCTTGTAAACATTTCACTCCTAGCACATGAAAACACACACACAAAAATGACTGAAGGATTGAAAAAGAGATGCCTAGATTTCCAAAGTGGAGGGACAGTGAAGTAGAACGTGACCAAACTCCTTGAGATAAGCCTACTAAGCACACATGTACTGAAGTGAAAAGAATGGTAGAGAGCAAGTTACTTTGCCAAATTCAGGGAGACACCCTAAAGGAATAATTGAGAAGATCTCCAAACAATACCCAAGCCTATTAGGCTATCGTGAGAAATAAAATAAATAAATTGACTCTACTTCAAACATCTTCACTTTTCTCTTCAAAGATTCTCTTGTTTGTTTCAAACCAAACAGTCCACCATAAAGCTGAAATCGCACAGTTCCAAAATATTCTTTACTTTTTTTCCTTACACACTAAGCCACATTGAAGCTTTATGTTCAGATATAGAAAGCAAAAAGGCAGCATGAGACTCGAGGCATCATATATATTTACCTTCTTCCATATGCCATCCAACTTCTCCAAATTCTTCCCACTGGAAAGTTCTCTCATCTTTTCTTTCTTCTCTAATTTCAGTAATTCCTGTGCTACACGTGGATTTGTTTCAACATCTTCAAAAAGAAAGTTACCGATCTCCACATCTTCTAGCTTTTCCGAGTCATTCTTTTCTTGTGAAGACATAAGATTTACAGATATTTCCTTGGAACTTGATGCCTCCCTCCCATCTACATCAACAGTTGATTCATTTCTATGCACTGGACAGTCCACACTAATTTCAACATCACCTGATTGATTGACACCAAAAATTCCATGCTGCATGGAAGTCGTATGTGTATCCTTTGATGCATTATCAAAAGCTCTTCCATATTCGAATTCAGAAGCCAGCATATCATCTGATAATCCTGCTTATAAAATTGGCGGAATAATAAAAGATGTAATGCGAGACAAAGATATAAACATACAGATAAATATAACATTTCTATTTTCTATTGTAACAAAACTTTCAATAAGATGGGAAAAAATGGATATGAACCAAGAGGAAAATAAAATACTACCTTGAGCTAACAGCTCCTGCTTAAGCTTGCGAATGATGTTGCCAGCGGTTTCTTTTCTTTTCTTGTCCCCTTCTTCCTTCGCTTTTGCAGCTTCCAACCGAGCAGCATAATACTCTCCCGCAATAACAT
This sequence comes from Momordica charantia, assembly GCF_013281855.1. Taxonomy (NCBI): domain Eukaryota; kingdom Viridiplantae; phylum Streptophyta; class Magnoliopsida; order Cucurbitales; family Cucurbitaceae; genus Momordica; species Momordica charantia. The sequence continues at coordinate 3,767,484 of NW_028275158.1, forward strand.
CATAAGACCTTGCTTGAGAAGCCTATCTTAATTAATGAAACAATAGAGTGTAACTTTTTTAACAAACAAAAAAAAGGGTAAAAGCAAAGGAGAAGAAGAAGTATTTAATAGATTGTCCTAATTCCAGAATAAAAAGAAATTATGTGTATACAAAACAATTTTTATTTCAACCAGAGGAAAAGTATCCTGGAGAAGAGACTAAATCAATCCCTTTCACAAAGGTTCGGAAAAATGTTTATGGAAAGAAGCACAATGGAAACTGGAAAGCTATACTTTGGCCTTTTCTACGTTAATTGCTTTTACAAAATGAAATCCTATACCTCTTTCCCAACAGAAAACCCAAGGTAAGGCAGGATGCCCTTCTATAAAATATTTCCTACTAAGAATCAGCTTCTTTACTCTACATATTTCAAGTAAATCTGCTTCTTAGAGAAAAAAAAAATTATATATATATAGTCATGGTAAGAAAGTACCTCCTTAGAAGAAACTTCATCAGCCATTTCATCTTCCCAGGTTCTATAGTCGTCCTGTAAAAATACAGAACTCATAATGTCATTTTAGTGCTTTTGGAAAAAGTAGAAATATGATTATAGAAAATGAAAAAATAACATCAATGTTTTTTATTTTTTTTCTTTGAACAAGAAATGAGACTTTTTATTGATTTAATTGAAAAAAATAAAATTAAAAAATACAAACTCCTAAAAGGGGAGAAAAGATAAAAACAAACAAATATAAAAAACAATAAGGTTGATTAACTGTAGTCGGCTTGAATGGCAATTTGCACAAAGAAATACTCTTGTAGTGTGTTGAGATTATATGGCTGTAGGTTGAATGGTGATATGCTTAAATTTAAAAAATAAAATATCTAACTTTTTTCCTATAAAAATGGTAAATTTGGAATTAGGTATGTTTTAATTTCAAATCCAGCCAAATTCAACCTATTTGAAACAGAAAATTTTTTGACCCAAAATGAGATTTTGAATTTTTTTTTTTTCAAACCAAACACAAAAACCATCATGGTGTGGCCTAGTGGTCAATAAGGGCCAATGTAAATAATAAAGGGCTTAGAGGGAATGGGTTCAAACTATGTTGGCCACCTACCTAGGATTTAATATCCTAAAAACACAAACACGGGAATGATTTCAAAATCATTATGATTTGCAAATCCTTGCAAATTCGGATTCCAAACACGGTAAATCTCAAAGACCTTAAGATTTTAAAAAATTCCGTTAGAAGCTCTATGAAATTTATTCCAAATAGATAAGTGCATCAGGTAGTTCTACCATTCTTTCCTCATCGAAAGAATATTTTCAACTGCCTTATTCAAAATTCAAAACCATTGCCTATTCTCCGTGAATTTTCTAGTAGACGAACTGTAGACTCACCCAACTCTTTGAAAGCTTTCCAAACTGTGTAGAACTGCAAACAAACTTGATCCAAACCTCGATAACACAGAACTGAGAAACAAACAACTCAAGAAACAACACCTTGAAACTCCAAAGGAAATCCATACTTCGACATACTCCCCCTTCTCTCTATCTTTTCTCTTTTCTCTCTCCTTTTTTTCTTTCTTCCTTCTTTTTTTTTTCAAAAATTACAATAAAAACCAAAATTTATTCCTGACACCACTTTTATCCTATCGTACTGGGAGAAAAAAAGGATTCGCCTCGGGCCTCTGGGTACGTCGAAACCGTCTACCTTTCTAATATAAAAATGACCAAAACAAGGCCACCAAAGATGACCGACAATAAAGCAAACCCATAAACTGACCAGAAAATTTTGTTTAGAAACAAATATTTTGATATGAAACATTCCAAAAGGGAGACCTCATACAATAAATCCTATAAATAAAGCTATCACAGTAACCTTTACTTTAGACTAGTAAGACTATAAAATGAAAGGCGAACATGTAACCAAGAAAGAGCCAACGTTAATGTAGAACCAGTGAATCTGTCAAAGGGGTGGATAAGTCATTGGAAGTGTGAGCAACTACGTAATCCACCGGCCATGTAAATTTCCTATCCAAAATAAGAACTCCTTGATCTCCACAAATTTTTGTTCACGGAACTGGGGATGGTTCCCCACCCCCCCTCAATTTTTTATTTTGCAGAGCCCTTCACAATCGAGAGATTAAGGAGTTAGCCTCCCTCTTTTCTTTATTACAATTGGTCAGGAGAAGAAGAAAATAACTTATACAAAATGACCCAAACTCAAAGCCTAACCAAAAGACATTAAAGATTAGACCAAAGGGGCTAGGGTAATTAGGAGGGAATGGGTTCAAATCTCATGATGGCTACCTACCTTAGGAATTAGTAATTCTTGTGTGTTTCCCAGCACCAGATGTTGTAGGGTCAGGCGGTTGTCCCGTGAGATTAGTCGAGGTGCGCGTAAGCTGGCCCGGACACTCACGGATATAAAAAAAAAAAAGACGCGAAAGATTAGAAAAAACACTCATAACCCAAACCCAAACCGTATACCAAAAAAGACCCTATAAAGAACCATAAGATTAATTCCTAATGAACAAAACAACCAAGGTTTGTTTCCTATCCAAAAATATTGGCGGGAGAAGTGATGTAAGCAGGGAGGTCAATTTTTTTTGCCCATGTTTTTTTTTATATGAAACAGAAACTGTGAATTGAGAGAACCAAGAACAGCCTAAAGTCTGGGGGATGAGAAAGCCCCCACCTATCAAAAACTATTGAAGAGCAGCTTTCCAATCATGGATAAGCATCAAATCATGGATAAGCATCACAAGACTGTAGTTACAAAAAGAATTCCTAAAATTTAAACACCAAGAAGACGCTATTTTTTGCGCCCATGTTCAACTGCCCGTTTTCTCCTTGCTCTAACTCGGTTTTGAAGACCATTGAAAACCTAAAAATACAAACCGTGGAAAACTTTGTTCATTAAAATAGCACCTCATTGCAAAATTCTACGAACCTCTGCAGATGTCGACCTTTCTACGGTAAGGAGCTTGAAGTTCCAAAAAAGGGGCAAGTTGGGCTATGACTATCTTCCCTAATGAGTTCAAAAGGGAAACCTCCGCAAACAAAGGCTTTAACAACTGTCTTGGAGTATTCAATTAAAGATAAATCTAACTCACAATTGGTCTCTTATTGCATAATTATACTAGGATTCTCACCATATATATAAAGCCTTTTTCATTCCATCCCCTGGACCTCTTATGTTACAAGACAACTGAAAATCTCCAAAAAAGAAACCAAGGTAGCTTTTGTGCTTATTGACTAAACATCCTTGTCCTATTTCACAAAAGAGCAGAGGTTTCTAAGTTCTCTAACCCTAGATATAGATTTACTACTTGAGACATTCCTAATTCCAAGCACAAAAATTTTCCGACAATAAATAATCAGGAAATGAACTGGAGAAAAAGGTGAACAAGAAATTATCAGGAATATTTCATGGCTATTAACTACATTATTTGAAAATTAAATTTGAGCTGAAAATGATAGGTGTAGCATTAATCAAACTTCTTTTTGCACCTCTTCTTGCTGTTCCACGTACTGTTTAATCCATTGAGCTTGTGATGATTGGAAAAAATCTAGTGTATCGTCATCCTTACGCCTATTGAATATAACAGAAGAATCTTCGCCTCCATCTTTATATTTGGAAGATTGGACTCCTACAGAAGGGCAGTCTTTTTGTGCAGTCTGTAGAATACGAATAGAACCACCTGGAAAATGAATTACATAGCAGTAGCATAAAACGTCCAAAATCATTTGCATTATACTGAAATTCAGTAAACTTGAAAATGAAAACAACCACCATTCTATGGAACCCGTATAATAACAAAATAAAATATACCTTCATGTGTATGCAGAGAAGTTCCACTTGAAAATTTCAGTGGAAGCTCGCTACTTGGCAAGTTCAAGCATAACCAATCAAGAGCAGCCTCAAATGTAGCACCATCCTACTCAAAAGAAAAAAGTTGGGCCACTTCTAGTGATCTATACAGTCATAGTGATATATACAGTCAAAGTATCATATTAAGGAATTACAAATTTTCCAGGAACTGAGAGCTACAATCAATATCTAGCTAGTCAAAGTAGTTACAGCTAGACCATAAATGTAAAATAAAATTTGAATAAAATAAATGAATTGTAAAACAAAAACAACTTCAGAAAACTGTCAGCACATGGGATTTATTTTAGCGTGTTAGATAGAAACTTTTCAATTAGCGTGTAAAGATGTTAAACGAATAGTCCCAGAAGATATTAGACTTAATTTTCAATACTAAAGCAAATTGTAGGTCTTAAAAATAAAGAAAAGGATCAGAAAACTAATGAAATTCTCAGTTCTTAGCAGAAAAAAAAAAGGGTGACAGACATGAACATTGTTCCTTCCTACCAACGACAAAGCCTTCAAAGTAAGACCAACGAGTGTAACTTTCTCCGAAAGGCAACATAGGCAGTTAGCACCAATGTTGAAAAGAAAGAAAGAAAATGAATGACCTTAGCGAATGCCGCTTTGGGCTTGGACGTTCACCCTAGGCTTCCCATTTATAAATAAAGTTGCTTGGAGCCAGAAATGGTGATGTCGTTCCTCTATGTAGAACATAATTAAAGCTAGAGTTTCAGTTGTTTAGCTACCCGTTTATTTTACTGTAAATTTTCCGATTTAATATTTATACGACCATGTTCGTTTGAAGTTGTAATACAAAGTAATTTTCAATTTTACGCCGGTGAGAGGTAACCTTAGCATTTCTGCAATACATGTTTATGTTCTTCTTTTTCCTAAATCTCCTCACTATGGAATCTCAGTAAATAAGTGTCATTCAGTTCCTGCAGGCTGCAGCTCGCAGCCTATGACACAAAGCGAAAAGTATAATGATTCTAAATAACTGTCTCGCGTTACTACATTTCACTTGAATTATACAATTCGTTAAATAAAAGAACCGGTGGGTAAAAATAATCCATCAACACTTCCATAATTCTACACTCTTCCATTTTCTTTCCCCGTGATATTTTATCAGAACCAAAGTAACTGGATTGAACAACCGTCTCAATAACCAAACCAATCGTAATTACTGCAAAATATATCGAGAGAGAGCTGGAGGAAACACTGAAATGTAGATTGGTACATTAATACAGAGAAGAAGAAGTTACCCCAATAGCAGAGAGCGCGAGTTCAATTTGATCGTTGGTAAAACCTTCGCAAGAGAGCTTCTCGTAAACGGTTTTAAGCTTCTTAACCTTCTGAACCTTTGAAAGCGAGTCATCTGCTGGAATCGCCGACGGAGTGGACCGGCCGGAGCTGAGTAGGAGACGACGGAGACGAGTCTCGTTCTCGGCGGAGATATGAAGCTTTGGACCGGACGACGAAGGACGGGAATCGTAGGTGGAGGAATTCGGATTGGATTTTCTGTTGTTATGCTTCTGCTTCGGCTGCTGCTGCTTCTTCCTTGGAGCCATTGCTCGCAGACAGGAAGATCGCAAGGGGAGGGAGAAAAAAAAACGTTAGTAAAATGGTATAAATTTTCTCCAGGAGAAAATAGGAGAAAATAGGAGAAAATAGGAGAAAATTTAAGAATGATGTAATTTACAAAACAAATTAAAAAATAATGTATATTTAAAAATAATAATAAAATAAATGTAGTATAAATAAAAAATTACAAAATTAAGTTATACATTTAAACTATTGATAAAAATAGGTTAGGTACTAGTCAAAGTCAAAAATCGCATACAATGAATGCGATTTAGGTGCCAATACGATATAGATGAGATGGACCTCAAAGAATGAGTCAGTAAGGAAATCGCTTACATTGTACTTTTATTTATGGAAAGTCGCGTACAATCAACTCGATTTTCATTTAAAATATTTATATATTTATTTATGTAGTTTTTTATTTATTTTACGAATAGAATATTTTTGGAGGGTTAATAACGATCATTGTGACCAGTGTTGCACAATTCTTACCATTAAAATAATTGACAAAATAATATATATACCATATATAACTCGTAGCAAATGCATGCAATTTCCATCCCAACACGTGGCATCCTTAAAGCCATGTTACACCGAAGTCGCGGCCAATGACTGTGACTTTCACAAAATCGCGGTCATTGGCTACGATTTCGACTTGCAAACAACTATTTCGCCTAAAATCGCAGCCATTAGATGCGATTTCTGTGATTTCACTACTCTACTATTGAAAATACTTTCAAACCTACATTATTTGTGTCATTTATTTTTTAAAAAACATTATTTAAAAAAAAGTTCCTTTTTCTCTAAATATATGATTTAGTATATTTTTTTTCAACTCAATCCCTATTATGTTAATAAATTTTTAGTTTTAACGTTTTTTAAGTATATTTTATTATTGAATGTTAAAAATAATTGATAGTAAATTTATATCATATGTTGAGTCGAAATTTATAAAATGACTTTGTGTCATCGAAGAGAGACAAGGTTCTAATTTATCCCCCTTAAATTTTAAGTGTTGAGCAAAAATTTGACTTTTTTCTATTAGGTGGCCTAACTTTTCTCTAAGCTTGTTAGAGGGTAAAACACGACATATAACAATGAGGAAATAGTATGTTATGTCATCTTTCCCTAATTACTTTAGAAATATGTAATGTTTGAACGAGTTTGACCAAAGTGCACCCATATATAGTTTAAAGATTCATTGATAGTTTAGATATAGGTTGATGCCTAGGTATCTCACGCAACCGTCTGTAACTGCTTAATTAATTTTTGCACGGCCTAACATACTAGAGTTGCGGGAGGCACAATCTCTAGGACAATCATTTTCGTACGTGGAAATACAATTATGATTCCTGACCTTGAGAGATATAAGTCAGATTTGTAGTAATTAACTCGAGCATAAAAGTATTTGAGTTAATCATCAATAATTAATGAAGTTACTCTATTTTATTAGGAATTTCAATGCACGGCTCGAACTTGAGAAGTCAAGGGAAGAGTTATACCTCGGCCTCAAGTGGTTTCCATCTCCCCAGGAGACAAACATACTTCAAATGATACCAAATATCTTTTTCCATTCAATTTCCACCTCATATTTATTGTACTAACAAGCATTTAGGCACAGTTTATTATATATATATTTACCATTTTTTCTGGAAAAGAAAAACTTTTTCCATTTTGAAACCCACATTACAAGAACATTTAAACATCCTTTTTCTTTCATGGCCACGCTTCATTTCCCTTGATTAGGATGAAAAGAATAAACCAAAAAATTGAATGTTGTCTAAGAAAATCAGAATAAATATCTTTTCTGTCCCATATTGGTTTCTCATATTTTAATATAATGTATGAAAACTTTAGATCATAGCTAGGGATAAGGAGGGAGAATTGATTCAAATGGACACCAAAGCCAACCAATTTGGGCCTTTTTTTTATTCCCTTTCTTCCAAAAAAAAAAAAAAACAGAAAAAAAAAATATACAAAACCAAACCCCATAATAAGAATCAATACACAGAAAGTTCCATGCAGAAACAAGAAAGGGAACCAACAGCCTTTACTATAAATTCAAAGCCTTACGTTCAGCCGAGCTCTACGGCCAAAGCAGCCATTTTTTGACTGTCTCGACCACCGTCATGTTCGGGCGACGATCTCACCGAAATCGATCTTCCAATGCCATGTCTGTAAGTGCAACTAGCCGCACTTATGTGCCCACTAAATTTAAAAGTTTAAGAAGATAAGTTATAGTATATTTAATATGATCGATTTTCATTGGATGCTCATGTGAGCTTTTGTTTCGCAGATTGTGGAGCTTTTGGTGCATATGGATTGTAATGGGTGCGAAGATCGGATTCGTCGAGCAATCTCGAAAATCGAAGGTAAGTACAACTGCTTGCATTGAAATAGTTAGCTCTAAATATGTTTACGACGAAACTAAAGCTTTTGAAAATAGGGGTGGATAGCTTGGAAATAGACATGGACAAGCAAAAGGTGACAGTAACTGGTTATGTAAATGAAAGGAAAGTATTGAAGGTGGTGAGAGGAACGGGCCGAAAAGCCGAGTTATGGCCGTTCCCTTACGACGGGGAATACTACCCGTACGCGTCGCAATACTACGACGAGTCGACGTTCGCATCGACGTATAACTATTATAGGCATGGAGTTAATGAAAGCGTCCGTGGATACTTCCCAGATCCTTTATATTCAACTGTTAGTGATAACACTGTTCATCTCTTTAGTGAAGATAATGTTCATGCTTATTGTAGTATTATGTGATCCATTATTCTATATAATGAATCTCGTTGTGTAAGCTTGATACACTTTAGAATAAAAAAAATTATAGAAATTAGGCTACAATATAATATATGATTTAGTTTCTTAATATCCGAGTCATTTTCATTTCTTTTTAAAGTTCCCATTTCAAATTTTTATGAAGTATCTTTTTATTCAAGTTTTCTTTTTGCAATCACAAATGTGTTATAATTTATTGGCAAAATGATCATGTCCCGTCGGTATATATTTTATTTAATTGGATTGGAAATGATATACGCTTTAATTTGATGTATTATATATAATGCGTGACGTCACCTGCTCTGAAGTTTTGGATTCAAACCTTGTGCTGGTCACTATATATCACTAGTTAGACAACGTGACCGACTATAACAATACTCAACTTTTATACTAGAAAACATAGTATTGAACGTCAGACATTATATATGAATGATACCAACATTAGAAACTAAATTATATATTTAGCCTTAAATAAAAGTTTAGTATTTTTCATCAACTTTAAATATTTTAATATCTAAAAACATCAACAAAATATTAACATGTCGGTGAGGCTTATCTCAAAATTACAACAATAGAATGTTCGGAAAGAAGGAGGACCTTTACAAAACTATATCCATAATACATGCTTAAAGTACTACTAAGGTATTGAATTTCCGTCGACATTTTTATATGTTTAGGAGTTCGACATCAACATAAGAAGTGAATTGATATTTCCATAATATTGTAAATAAAAATGATAAAACATTAAAATATAAGCATAAACCCACTAATATGAATATAATGTTAATATGATCCGTTTTAACTTATTTAAAAAGTGTGGAATGATTTTCCGTTAATTTAAATATTTGTTACAAAATTTTTGTTTCTATAACTTTTCAGAAATATTAATCGATATTCATATCTCTATAAAACTTAGACTTCGATGTTTTCATAGATATCAATATCCAAGATCTCGCTACAATATTTAAAGCTAAAATAAATAGGAGAATATGTACGAACCCTATAGGAATATATTCCTATTGTTTAAATGTTAAAGAAAAAACCTAAGGCTAAAGCTCTATCTGATGACTTTGAAAGCACAAATTCGGAATATATATATGTGTGTGTAAATTCCAAAATTATAGAGATTGGGAATTAAACATATATGATTTTTTATTTTTATTTTTATTTTTATTTTTATTTTTTTATAAAGAATTAAGCATATGATTGATGTGTGTGGGGAGAGAGCAAAAATGAAGGAATATATCTATTCACCATCACAAATCCTTGATTTTAAGTGAGAGAGACAAAAATGTGCTGTGTTTGGAAATAGCATTCAAAATATAAAATCTTATTTCTCTTCTATTTTCTTAGAAAATTATATTATTTTCAATATAGAAAATGATATGGTTAGTTATAGTTTATTTTTATTTTAAACACTCTTTTTAGTATCCTATTTCGATTTCGTTAGATTTTATACTTTCAAAACGTCTATTTTTTTATTAGTATATTTTCAAATTTTTTTTTTTAATTTTAGTGTATGTACTTTCAAAATATCTCCCTTCTTTTTAAAAAGTGATTATTTTAGCCAATTCAATTTTATTTTTATCTGATTTCTTTCCATCATAATTTTAGCTTGACACTTTTCGCTCGTTAAATTTCTTGAAATGTAGCTATAAATTTGTATTAAATAGTATTCATTGTATATAAAATTTGTATTGAAATTTTACAAATACGAATCAAAATGGGTTACTTTTTAAAAATACGAGGACCAAAACGGACGTTTTGAAATTATAGAGACTTAAATGAACAAAAGTTAAAAGTAGTACGAGGATAAAAATGAACCTTTCGAAAGTAAAAAGACCAAAATAAACCAAAGTCCAAAGACCAAAATAATATTCAAACTTTTATTCAATTCATGAGTCACGAATAGTAAAAATAAGTGTGGAGTAACGTATGAATTTCCTTTTTTAAACACAACTTTTTATAAAACAGTTCAAAAAAAAAAGTTTCGATCTCAAATATATATATATATATATATTATTATTCTTTTATTACAACATGAGGCTTAATTTTCTTTTTTTACAATATGTGGGGTAGAGATTCGAACTCAAAGACGGCTAAAATATAACACATCTAATATATCCATTTAAAAATCTTTAGAATTGGATTTTTTTTTTTTTTTGAGAAATAATTTTTAGAAATGATATAATCATTTAAGGGTTGATTTTTTATTGTTATAAACGTAGGGTTTTATTTTTTTAGTTTATTTATTTTGTCAATAATAATTAATATAATGGAACATGGAATATGTCCAAATTGGTTGAGGAACCTCAGCCAAAGGAATAGATGGGAAAGAATATGGTTTACAAGCTGAGAGAAGTGTAAAAACTCAAGGCAAAAAGCATCAAAACTATGTTGGAGTTGTCAGACAATTTGTGAGCAAAATGAAATGTTGGGAAAAAGAACATTTCCAATTTGGTTCCTTAATTTACATCTCTCTCTTACATTATTTTATATGGTATTTTTAAAGAATCACATGCTCTTATTATATATCAAGTGGATGAGAATGACTTCAAAGCTAACTTGCAAGAATAAAGCAAAAACATCACACTTGGTTTGAATAGTTCTTGTTTTGCATAAATTTGTTTTCACAAATTTCTACTTCCATGTCACATGAATATTGTTTTTATGATGACACATTTATATATATAATCTTTTCAATGAAGGCCGATTATAATTTGTTATATTCGTGAATATCTTGAAGTTTTCGCAAGTGATATCTAAAGTTCAATAAATTTGTCTATAAATTGATATCTAAAATTCAATAAATTTGTCCTATAAATTGAGTATTTGCCACTTGATTTATTTTTTGTCACAGTTGAGATTGAGATTTGTATTTTGTTGTGTCGAGAAAAAATAATATCCCACTAGATTTTTAGTTGGCCAAGAGATGGCTAATAATAAAGTTTTTTCCAATTTGATAGTAAATATTTTGATTAAATATTAGCAGTTTTTCTTAATATAGATAGTTGCAGCTAAATATTACAAATGAATTATAAATTTCAAGGAATTAAAATTTTCATCCTCTATTGATATGGTTCTATGAGTTCTACATCAACATAAAAAATGAATCGACATTTTCATAATATCATAAAAAAATCGAAAAGATATAAAAGAAAAATATCAATCCAATATCATAGTATATAGATATAGATATAATGTTAAGATCAATAATTAAAATGTAAAATGCGGCCAGCCTAGGAGAATTCAATTAATTAAGGTATATATTTCATTTTTAAAGGGTCTTGAGTTCAAATCTTAACCTCATATCTCTCCGGACGAAAGTGAGCAGGATTTACGTTTGGGATTAAAATGGACTCGAGGACACTAGCTAATAAAATCTAAACTCCAAAAATGTTGGACAATGATTTAATTACCATTAAAAAAACTCAAGGTTGCAAGTTGATTATTGTTAATTGGTGGATGAAAGTTTCAAAAGTTGCTGGTTTGAAGGGGAAGATCTCCACGTTAAAGGTTGATCCTAATTCTTCTCCTTTCTTTTCTCTCTACACGTCCTTCACATTTTTATTTTGTTTTTTATTTTCTAGCTTCCACTTTCAATTCCATTGTCCAAAAATCAAACTCAAATTAACAATTTCTTAACCAGAAAAAAAAAATTGCCCTAATTTCCACTAATTCCACCACCAATGTCCTCCTCTTCCTCCGACAACGACTCCCCCGCCCGTGAAAAACCCACCACCGCCGCCGAAGAACCCATCGCCACCGTAGAAACCAACGCCGCCGAAGAACCCACCGCCACCGCGGAAACCGCCACCGAAACCACCGCCAAAACCACCAGCAAGACCGCCAGAAGCGCCGGCTCCGGTCCCGTGGTACGATTCGACATTTCTACATCGGTTTCCTCGAACGCAATCGCTCAATCGGCGATCGAATCACTCACCGCCATTATCCCAAACGTCCCTCCTTCTCTCTCCGCTTCTACCAATCCTGCTCTGGATCTCCTCAATGACTCCGAAACCGCCGCCCAAATTTCCTCCCTCCTCCGCCACCCGTCCTCCGGCGCCGGCGACAACAACCTCTGCCGCTGGCTCTACGACACCTTCCAATCCGCCAATGTCGACCTTAAACTCGTCGTCCTCCGCTTCGTCCCCGTCCTCGTCGGCGTGTACCTCTCCCGCGTTTCTCGCCGGAAATCCCTCGCCGGATTCGAAGCAGTCCTCCTCGCTCTCTACGCTCACGAGACGAATCGCCGCGCCAGCCAGCCGGTGACCGTCAACATCCCCGATCTACAGCATCCAAGCATTTACCACGAATCGAAATCGACTATGAAGAACAACGCCACCGCCCTGAATCTGGCCGTGATCTCCCCGTCGCTGGAGCCTCACGGCATGGTCCGATCCACAAAAAGAGCACGAATCGTCGGCGTCGCACTCGAACTGTACTACACGAAGATCGAAAAAATTCCAGAATCTTCGAAAATCGAATTCTGCGAATTCTGCGAGATGTGGGCAGGGCAAGACGGGGAAATTAACAGATCCGACGAAATCAAAGGCAACGAATCGAGGAACGAGGAGAAAAACGACGAATCAAACGGAAACGGAGAGGAGATGGGGAGAATTCCGTTACCGTGGGAGATTCTTCAGCCGGTTCTGAGAGTGCTAGGGCACTGCCTTCTGGGGACGAGTTTGATAAGCAAATGCAAGAAGAACGAAACAACGACGCCGTTGTTCAACGCGGCCATTGCTGCGATTCGGAGGTTGTACGCGAGATCGATGCACGATATAAACCCCAAAGCGATTTTGGCGACTGGAAGTTTGGTGAAATTGGGGATGATGGCTATGGAACCGGTGGATGAGATTGATTACACTGAAATTCCTCTTCAAACCGTCATCCACCTCTAGCAATCTTTTTTTTTTTTTTTTTTTGAATTTATTTGTAATCAAATTGGAATTGTAAGATATAAAAAGTATATTTTTATCCAAATATTTCTCGAGTCGCATTTGAGATTCTTGAGAGAATTGGGTTTTGTTTAGCTTATAGCTTAGTTTCTGATGGCGGGGTTGGAGGATTTAATCCACTTCTTAGATAAATTTAATGATATATTTTATGTTTATGTATTTTAGTAGTGGAGTTTTTCTATTTCAATTTTCATTCTTCTTATGGATAATTAGTTGATACGATTGATTTTGATAAACAACATTTAAGAAGTCAATAGAAAAGTGGCACGATATTTAAGAAATCAATAAAAAAGTGGCACGAGAATAAAATGATGAGAGATACGATTATTTAAATTGTGACATGAGAAGAAAAGTAATGTCTTAGACTTAATATATTTTAAATTCAAATTTAGAGTTGGAAGATAAATTATATTTCTCCCGTCCAAACTTTTCTTATTTTCTTATTGAATTTTCAATTATTGGAGAGATAACTTGAATGTCTTGTATCGGTTTAGACTTATGCTTCCATTTCAAATTTCATCTAATCATGTTATTATTACTAGTCAAATCAATAGGTTAAGATAGCAGCATGAGAATAACGACCTAAACTTATTCTAACTCAGCCAAAATTATATTAATCTAAATAGATATTCTCACACGATCAACTTTACGTTAGAAAGTAGACAACATTAGCATAGGTAATTAGTCTTAAAATTAAGACATATTTTCCTTTTATCCTTGAGGTTAGAGCTACTTATATTCTAAAAAAAAAATAAATAAAACACTACTTTATCCCCGCTATCTTTAACTTTGGAACATGTCATCAGAGTGATTCATCCAAAGTTGACCTAGATATTTTAATTTTAATTCAGGTTGGCTCTATGATTCGATTAATAGATAAAATATAATATTAAAATTATACAAAATACACTAAGTTTGGGATACTAAAATAAATTTTTATGCTCGCTTGAACTACCATCCAAAGATGTCTATCCATAGGCCATAACTAATGCAAACGCCTTTATCTCATATAGCACATGAATAATTAGGAAATTTTTTCATAGTTATTTATATGTTAAAATTAGTTTTACATTAAGCCATAAAGGATAATGAAGAAATAAAAGGAAGAGCAAGTTTTTGTTAATGTTAAATGCTGAATTCCACTGTCTACAACTCCAAATTTGTAAGGAAAAAGCACATATACACACTGAGAATTGAAAAGAAAAGAAAATTTAAAAAATATATAAAGAATTCTGTGTCAATTTTCAGAGTGGTATGATCTTATTAGAGATTTAGTAGACTAACCTCCACAATCTTCTACCAAATGCAACATTACAGAAATGAAATCTATTGATGATTGGCTTAGTTGCCCCTCAACTTTTACTCGAATGGATTTTCAAAGATCTCTATGGTGGTCAATCATAGCCTCTCGACAGACATGAATTTGTGATTATCAATTGTCAACATTTTATAGAGCTAGACCAACAACTTACTGTACCATAGGAGATACGAAAAATGAACTACTAAATCTAAGAGACATATTAAGCAATATAACTGTAAAGTTTTGCTAGCAATCGTTGCTTTTTATAAAGTCTCGCTGTAGTTTCAAAATCGCTGTAAAAAAAAAAATGTTGCAATAAATACTTTTTCCTAGTGTCTATAGTTTTCAAGTAGGACACAATAGCAAACTATACGTCAACTTTTCTAGGTGTTTTAATTGTGTTTTCTATTTTGATGATTTTGATATATTCAATCGCCCACTCCATATAAGATAGTGACATCTATGGATGAAATTAAGTAGTCAATTCACACCATTCATATGTGCGAGATTTATAATAAATAATTATTTTTTTAAAAATTAAAACTTTCTAAATATACGTTATCAGTATCAATGTTTTAGTATTTATGACAAAATAATAAATATGTAGAAGTACTAAAAAAAATAAAAAATAAATATGTACCTTTGAAATGGAAATGAAATTATTTTCTATTTGAATGATAATTTTATACGCCCATCTCAAGAAATTCAAATAAAAGTTTTTTTTAGTATAGTCGGAAAAGAATTAGTGTATGTAGGGAGGAATACCCCTTGTAAAGTAATTAATTGAAGAGATTTAAATGTGTTTAAATACTTATTATTGTAAGCTAATTTGTCAAATTGTTTCAAAAATTAAATTAGATGTTTTATATTAAGCATGTAGTTACAATTTTGCACTAGTTTCAAATTAAAAATATTAAAAGTTCTCGTAACATTACTTAAACTGAAAAATAGTTTCTCTAAGAGAAATTATTAACATTTTCAGATTTAAATAGTCAAAATAATAGCCAACTTAAACATAGTTCAACTGATCCGACAATTATTTATGATAAAAAAATCGTGAATTCGAATTACTATCTTAATTATTGTACTAAAAAAGACCAATATAATATGTGGATGAAATAATTTTGATTTTTTATAAGATCAATTCTTTTACAACTTCTCTCTACTTTTGTAAATGCTGACGTATGTGGATGAAATAGTTTTGCTTTTTATTTTTTTATTTTTAGTAGGTAAATGTTGCACTACCTTTTGTTTTTAATATTGTTTTTTTTATATATATCTAACATAAATAATTTTAAAGTCTGATTTTTTTTAAGCTTATTTACATGTTTATTTGTTTTATTACAAACTTCTACATATATTTGTTTATTTATTTATTCAATATTCTCTTAGAAATTAATCCTGAGTTAGATTAAAAAAAACTAAAAGTTCAAATATCCACATAAAAAAAAGAAACCAATTATTTCAAAAAAAATTTAAAAGCCCAGAAAGTAGTCATAATGAATTAGATTTTATTTTCCTTGGCCCCTAACGTCCACACAAAATTGATAATATCTTGTTATGAAATTATTGTAAAAACAAGTTTCTTTTTCGGGAAAGGAAAAAAAATTCCTTTAATTTACAATAAATTGATGCATTTGGGAACATAATTTACAAAGTCATAGGCCACACCACAATGATGTTCATCACTCCAGTTTGCTACTTTGCTTCCATCCATCTCTTCTTTTTCCTTTCTATGCCCATAAATCTTGCCCTCGGATTCAACCGATCTATGGGAGTGAATATCAAGTGTGTCGAGAGTGAGAGACAAGCGCTCTTATCCTTCAAGCAAGGACTCATGGACGAATATAATATACTCTCTTCTTGGGAAACACGAGTCAATAATGATTGCTGCAATTGGAGAGGTGTTCGATGCAGCAACAAAACTGAAGGTTATCATGTCATTGGGATTGATCTTCGTGGCTCATATGATAAGTTTTTGATGGGTGAGGTTGGTTCTTCTTTAACTCAATTGTCACACCTCAACTACGTAGATCTTAGTCATAACATTTTCCAACGTTTTGATCTCCTCAAGGATATTGGTTCTCTTATCAATTTGAATTATCTCAACCTGTCCTATAACTGGTTTGCAACAGCCCTTCCTCTCCATCTTGGGAACCTTTCAAAATTATCGGTTCTTGATCTCAGATCAAATAGTTGGTTAAACAGTAATCTTAGATGGCTCTCAAGTCTTTCGTCCTTAACACATCTCGATTTGAGTTTCGGAGACTTTCACGGTGCTAATGACTGGGTAGGCATCATTAACAAGCTTCCTCTTTTACAAAGTTTGTCGCTAAGTAATTGTAACCTCCCACCACCTATTTTACCATCTTATTCATACACCAATTTCTCTAGATTTCTACTTCAGTTGGACCTCTCTTCCAATTATAATCTCAATTCTTCGAATTATCACTCATGGTTGATCAACCTTACCAGTCTCGTCCATTTGAATCTCGAAGCCAACAATTTGGAAGGTTTGAACTTTGATGATTTTGGAAATATGACTTCTCTTGTATCTCTTCGTCTTGCTTCCACTAAAGTTAATTTCCGTTCTCTTAAGTCCTTTAAAAGTCTTCTTAATTTAAATTCATTAGACTTATATGACAATAGTATAGGAGGATCGCTATCTGATTTTCTAGAAGCCTTTCACCCACGCGTACTTAACTCATTACAATATTTAAACCTTGCGAGTAACAAATTTCTTGGATTCTTGCCAAATTTTACGATGCTTCCATCTTTGAAACATTTAGAACTATCTGACAACGTGTTGAATGGAACAATCCCCAAAAATTTGGGACAATTATCAAACTTGGAGTACTTAGATCTTGGTTCTAATCCATTGGAGGGTGAAGTTTCGGAAACTCATTTTTCAAAGCTTACAAATTTAAAAGAATTGGATCTATCTAATACTTCTTTGCATTTAAACTTCAAGAGTGATTGGGTTCCTTCTTTTCAATTGGATTCCATCAATTTGGGACATTGCAAATTGGGCCCATTTTTTCCCAAGTGGCTTCGAACACAAAATTTGTCCCAAATTGATATTTCATTTGGTCAAATTTCAGACATCATTCCTCGTTGGTTTTGGAATAACTTGTCTCCAGAATTGAATGTTCTGAATCTTGCTGGGAATAAAATGATGGGTGAAATTCCGAATTTGTCACTGGAGTTCAAAAGAGCACCTGATATCAGTTTACATTCAAACAAATTTGTTGGGTCAATTCCTGCCTTCCTCTTTGGAGCTCAATTCCTCTTTCTTTCAAGTAATGATTTTTCAGACTTAAGTTGCTTATGTGAAATTGTCAACTCTCCTCTGTTGATTTTGGATCTCTCTGACAACCAATTGTCAGGACAACTTCCTAATTGTTGGAATTCCATGCTTAATTTAGGCGTGTTAAATTTGTCAAGTAATTATTTTTATGGAGAGATTCCACGTTATTCTTGGAGTAATCTCTTTAGTTTGAGTTCCTTAATTATACGTAACAACCAGTTTTCGGGAGGGTTAAGTTTTTTGATCAAATTGACGTCTTTGAAATTTGTCGATGCAATGAATAATAATTTATCTGGAACAATACCATCGTGGATTGGATCACAATTACCCTATTTGACTCTGCTGAATTTGAGGTCGAATCACTTCCATGGAAACTTACCTTTAGGTATTTGCAACCTCACGAATATTGAAGTATTGGACATTTCATCCAATAATGTTTCTGGGAGCATACCAACTTGTATTGGTAATTTCAATGTCTTGACACAAACATCAAACGGAAGTGGCTATCTATTTTCTTCTTATAAAGAGGATGATTATGTCCTGACGTGGAAGGGTCAAGAGAGACTCGTTACAGGACAAGTAATGGAATTTGAAAGGAGCATCGATTTATCTTGCAATCATTTGAGTGGAAAAATTCCTAATGAAATCACTAAGCTTGTTGGTTTGATTACTTTGAATCTTTCGATGAATGAATTAACAGGTCAAATTCCAGACAAAATGGGTGAACTTCAATCATTGGAATCCCTGGATCTATCGAGAAATTATTTGTCTGGTCCAATTCCATCTAGTTTTTCTCAAATATCAAGGTTGGGAGTATTGAAGCTGTCGTACAATAATCTTTCGGGAAAAATTCCTACAGGAACTCAACTTCAAGGCTTTTCAACTTCTTCTTACGAAGGCAACCCTTATCTTTGCGGAGATCCACTGAAAAAATGCTTTAAAGAAATCACTCAAGATCCAAGCAGCAACAACAATGTTCATGTTGGGAATGAAAATGAAAATGAAGACAAATTATTTGTACGAGAATTTATGATCAGCATGTTGTTTGGATTTATTGTGGGTTTTTGGGGAATATTTGGCAGTTTGGTACTTAATAGAAGATGGAGACATGCATACTTCAAATTTTTTAGGTGCAGAAACAACTAAAAACAGGTACTTTTTTTTCCCTTTATAATTGACGTCCTTATTTAATTTCTTCTTTATAAAATATGTAATAATTTTTTTTATTATTTAAATATGCTTAATATTTGAAATGATTTTTTTTTTCTTTTTTCTTTTCATAGGTAGCTTGGAGACATGTGTAGTATGAGCTCCCAAATGGATGAATATTTTAGTTTTTAGTGTGTAGCAAAATATTTTAAGAGCGTATATATTATTTTGAGTGATACATGTTATTACTTTGAGTGATGTTTATTCTAGTTTTCGGCTTTTGATGGAGTTTGCTTGAGACTTATAATTTCCATTAATTAGTTGTTGTATTGTATTTCATTTACGAGGCAGGTGATTTTTCTTTTACTATTTGTCTACTTTAGTTGCATTTTGTTGACTTTTATGTTGGTGTACCTTGATGACTTTTTAGTAGGTCTATTTGTTCCGTTTGTGTTTTATCTCAGACGGTAAGATCCATCTTTTAATTGTTAGTATACTTTGAAAAAAAAATATCTCTTAAGAGTTAAGAGTATAATAAATCTATTTGTAATTAGTGGAAATAATCCGAAACAGACCTTATCGTTCTATCTACCTGTCAATTATATTAGAAATAAGATTGCGGAGTTATAAGAGATATCGATATGGTGCCGTTTTCCAAATTTTGACAATGTCAGTTAGAATTTAATTATATGCTTTAGAGAGTAGAAAGCTTAAAGAGATAAGAAGAATGAATAAGATAGTGGTTAAGCATAGTCCGATTTGGCTGATTGATTAAAGAGCGAGTTGCTTTTATAAATAGTTGTAGTTGGTCGATGTATGTCACACAATTCTACAAAGAATTTTGGAGTGTTTGTCTTGGGGAGTCGGCTCTTGACTTACTCCGCACCATATGTGTTATTCATAGTGAATGAATTCACAATATCATAATGTCTTAACCCATTAAAAATCATCTGAATGCACGTATGAAAATGTTTATGCATTTCTCTTTTATGTCTTCTACCGTTATTAAATTTGAAGAAGAAAAGACATCTTTTTGTTGTTGTTGTTGTTGTTTTTTTTTCGAGTACAACATGTGAGGTGGGGGATCGAACTCACAATCTCTTGGTTTGAGATATATACCAATTATACTGAACTATGTCGTTTTGTCAAATGTCAACTTAATTATGACCAATAGATTGTAAGTTCAAATCTCTACTCTCACGCTAAGTCACACTCTACCAGGTGAGGTTGAAAGGTTGGCTTCAAGCTAGCCCAAAGTTAAAATTTAACTGGCCCAACTGCATTTTAAATGGGCCGAGTGCATTTCTTTAAGTCAAGTCGGCCCAGCCCACTCCACCATCTACATTTAGATTTCGAGCTCGCTAGCCTAATTCTATTTTCCTGATTACGACTCTAATTAATTCCATCTCCCCATTCAAAAGCTCTACAATCTGCCATCAAACCCAAAATTGATGCTAAGTATTGGAATGAAATTGGCTGTCATATAAAACATTTTAAATGATTTATTCTCTGGACTTTCATTAAAATAACAATTTAGTCCCTAAACTTTAACCTCTAATGATTTAGTTCCTGTAGTTTAAAATTTGTAACAATTTAGTTCCTATCTTAACAAAATTTATTAAAACTAAGTGTTAAATTGTATCTTATAACAATTTAATCTTTCTAATTTATAAAAATATTGGGGCTCTCTTTAGTTTATCAATTTATATATATAAGAAACTTAACAAAAAAGTTTACAATAAGGACTAAATCGTAGCTAACTTTAAATTACAAGGACCAAATTGTTACCTATTAAAGTTCAAGAATTAAATTGTTATTAATTTGAAAGTACATAGACTAAATTGTTACTTTAGTGAAAGTATAGGTAACGAAAGCATTTTTTAACCAACATTTTATAACCTATATATCAACTTGGACCATAACATTTTCTTAAAAAAAAAAAAAAAAAACTTGGACCATAATACTTTGGATAAGATTGAAATGGGAAGGCTTCCATTTAATTACACACATGGTGTTTGTGTTGGAAATATATTGAGTGAATAAGAATTTTTGAAATAATTAAACAATAATAAAATAGGGAGATAAGAATAATCCATAAATTTTGTTGTATTTGAGATCAGAGGTTGCCCCACAACCGCCCCTAAGCGAAAGAGTGGATTCACTACCGTTCAAATTGTGTTGTTTTTTTTAGTACAACAAGAGATTCGAACTCACGACCTATTGGTCGAAGATAGGTATCAATTACTGCTGTGCTAAATTTATATGGACCAAATTGTGTTGTTTTTCTATACAATAATAAGAACTATAACATGTTATTAATTTCTATGATTCAGAATCAATTAATTAACATTTTTATTAATACATAGTCATCCACTAATTAAAAATATATATGTAGCTGCACTGACGAGTAAATTATGTCTATAAATATAAGCTAAGTCATCTGAATCTAAGGAAAAAGTGACCTATTTGTTCAAATTTGATTTTTTTTTTTTTTGAAGAAAATTCAAATTTGAATTAATTACTTTCTTTACAAAGAAACAAAAAATAAAAAATATATATACACTTAGTTTTTTTCTCTGGTTCATGTGTTACTCATCATATTATATACCAAGTTTTCCATCTTTTCTTTCTGGATAGGAAGGTTATATCCACAAAAATAAAAAAAGAAGAAGAATCTAGGAAAATTGTAAAAAAAAAAAAGTGTAAAAGTAAACAAAATTAAATTGATTTAAATAATTAAACTTCTATGTTAATATTATGGTTAAAGCCAACTAAACATAATTACATATATCATCAACTAAATGGTCAAATATCCGAATTTCAAAGAAGAAAAAAAGCAAACAAACAAAAATCTCTCCTGTAAAATTAAAGTTGTTCAAATTTTTTATTAAATTGAAAATTACTTAGAATTAATATGATTATAAAATAAAAATAAATTCTGATGACATGACAACAATGTTGTGACCTACGACTTGAGCTAATTTAGAAGTAAAATTTACGCAAATACTTTGTCTCCTTAGTAGGTTGATATATACAATGAAAGATTAATATTTACATTTTTTTTACAAATAATAATAATTACAATTAGAGTCTTGCAAATACTATAATACTTATCATTCTTCCAAATATTTATTAATGCTTTCATTTTTTTTAAAGAAATTATATTTTTCATCCAACTTTTCATTTTTTTTCAAGATGGAATTGTTCTTGTTTTTCCTTTATGTTCTACGTTTATTTTTCTAATTACATAGAAAAATGTTTGTTTTTAGTACAACAGGTAGGGATATAGATTGAGCTCACAATTTCGATTGGAGATATATATCAATTATGGCTAAGTTATGCTCGATTTGACAGAAAAAAAAGTGTTGAAACAAGATGTATACAAATACATATAAAACTACAACTAGAAATTTAACACACATGTCTATGGAAATTATGGATACAATATATTGAAACGAAATCAACGACTTTTCTAGATAGATGACATATGTGGATGAAATAGTTTTGTTTTTTATTTTATAATTTTAGCACAATTTGGATTAATTGGTTAAGACACCTATTTTCGACCAAAAATAAAATAAATATCCAGATATATAACCTATTTTCTAGATGATGTCTATATTGAATATATTGTGAGTTGGAATTTGTACTAAAGAAAAAAGTGAAATATATATATATATATAGCCTTACTTTATATAGTGTCGTTGTACTAAAAAAAGATGATGGTGACCTCTCGAACAAGTTGTAGAAGTAAAACTTGGGCAAAGACTTTGACCTTTATCTCATTGGTTGATCGCAAATTAATTCTTTGCCACATGACTATTCCGTAAAATTTAAAGCACAATAATGCAACCACTTGAAATGCATACAAATATATGTAAGAATAAAATTCGAAATTTAACACGTCTTAATCAATAGTTTTCAAGTAGGGTACCACACATGTGAAATGAAAGAAAACCATATGATCACTTTTCTAATGTTTTCAATCTTTTGATATTGTTATATTCAATTACAAAATTAAGCGAGACACGATATTTATTGTGTAAATCTATCTTTATATAATTTTTTTTCTAAAAGTTAAAAGCTTCCCTAAATATTTTCATAGATGCTTTGTTGTAGGATCAAAATCATACCTTTGTATATGATAAAATATTTCAAAGAAAATGTGTGGAAAATTAAATCATTTTCCATTTGAATGTTAAATTCATATCACCACATTTATAAGTGATCGGATTTCAAATATCAATTTCTTAAAATAAAAATAAAAAAAAAGCTAAATATACAATTTTTGTGGTGATAACTTTTTCCGGAAGCCAAAACATTTATTTCCAATTTAAAAGAATGGGAGGGACTGGAAATAGAGAATATTGATAAATATTGAATAACTATATCTTTAAATAAATTAATTTTCAATCTTTTTTTTAGCAGTATTTTCAATCTTAGTTTTGATGGGTTAAACATATCGACTTATATTTCATTGATTTTCTGGGTTAAACATATCGACTTATATTTCATTGATTTTCTTTGATAATGCAATTCAACATAAAATCGAAGAAAGACTAATTGAAAAATACTGAAGGGAACATATGAGGAAATTTAATTTCATTTAAATATTGAACAATTTTTTTTAGAACAAGTTTATTAACAATTTATTTGTTTTATATAACAAAATTTTATATATATATATATAAACAAACTTATATGTATTCAATATATATTTCTTAAATTTAATCCTTTGTTAAATTAAAAAGAAAAAAAAACCAAAAGTTCGAATATCTACATAAATATCATTAATTTGTGAATTTTATACAATAATAATAAGATTAGAAGATATCTATTTCAGATATAAAAACAGATAAGTTTCAACCAATTATTTTAAATTTCAAAAGGAATCCACGAATTAATTATAACTTTTTTTTCCGCAAAATGAAGCATTAATGAATCAGTGGCCCCTAACTTCCAAACAAAATTGAAAAGACTAATTGAAAAATACTGAAGGGAATATCTTATCGTGAAATTAAAACCAAGTTTGTGGGGAGAAAAAATGTTTTCAAAAGTATATTAAAGCCCGATAATTAATTCGAAAAATAAATATAAAATTTCAAAACGTCATATAAATTGATGCAGTTGGGAAGATAATTTACAAAGCCACCAGCAACAATGATCTCCATCACTCTATTTTGGTGCTTTGCTTCCATTCATCTCTTCCTTCTGCTTTCTATGCCCATAAGTCTTTGCCTTGGATTCAGCCCATCTTTACGACAGAATATCAAGTGCGTCGAGAGTGAAAGACAAGCGCTCTTATCCTTCCAGCAACGCCTCACGGACGAATATGGTATACTCTCTTCTTGGGTCAATAATGATTGCTGCAATTGGAGTGCTGTTCGGTGTAGCAACAAAACTGAAGGTCATCATGTCATTGGGATTGATCTTCGTGGCTCGCATGACAAGTATTTGAAGGGTGAGGTTGGTTCTTCTTCCTTAACTCAATTGTCACGCCTCAAATACTTAGATCTTAGTTATAATCAGTTTGATCGGATTCTCCTTGAAGATATTGGTTCTCTTGTCAATATGAATTATCTCAACCTGTCCTATAATTGGTTTAAAACTGCCCTTCCTCCCCATCTTGGAAACCTTTCAAAATTATCGGTTCTTGATCTGGGAAACAATTATTGGTCAAGTGGTAATCTTAGATGGCTCTTAAGTCTTTCTTCTCTACAACATCTTGACTTGAGTCGGGGAGACTTTGGTGGTGCCAATGACTGGGTAGGTGTCATTAACCAACTTCCTCTTTTACAAAGTTTGTCATTAAGTGATTGTAACCTTCCACCACCTATTTTATCATCTCATTCATACACCAATTTCTCTAGATTTCTAGTTGAGTTGGACCTCTCTCTCAATCTTGATTTGAATTCTTCCATTTATCACTCGTGGTTGATCAACTTTACTAATATTGTCCATTTGAATCTTGCATACAACAATCTAGAAGGTTTGAGCTTTGATGATTTTGGAAATATGACTTCTCTTGTGTCTCTCGATCTTAGTGGAACTCAAGTTAATTTCCATTCTCTCAAATCCTTTCAGAGTCTTCGTAATATAAATTTATTAGACTTATCGGGAAATATTATAAGAGGATTGCTATCTGATTTTCTAAAAGCCCTTCACCCTCGTGTACTTAACTCGTTACAGTATTTAAGCCTCAGGATTAACGAATTTTGTGGATTCTTGCCAAATTTTACCATGCTTCCATCTTTGAAACATTTAGAACTATCTGACAACATGTTGAATGGAACAATTCCCCAAAATTCGGGACAATTATCAAACTTGGAGTACTTAGATCTTCATTCTAATTCATTGAGTGGAAACATTCCCCAAAATTTGGGACAATTATCAAACTTGAAGTACTTAGATCTTGGTTGGAATTCATTGAGTGGAACCATTCCCCAAAATTTAGGACAATTATCAAACTTGGAGTACTTAGATCTTCATTCTAATTCATTGAGTGGAACCATTCCCCAAAATTTGGGACAATTATCAAACTTGGAGTACTTAGATCTTCATTCTAATTCATTGGAGGGTGAAGTTTCAGAAGCTCATTTTTCAAAACTGATAAATTTAAAAAGATTGGATCTATCTAATAATTCTTTGAGTTTAAACTTGAAGACCGACTGGGTTCCTTCTTTTCAATTGGATTACATAATTTTGGGACAATGCAACTTGGGTCCACTTTTTCCGGAGTGGCTTCGAACTCAAACTCCCACTTTGATTGATATTTCATTTGCTGGAATTTCAGACATCGTTCCTCATTGGTTTTGGAATAACCTGTCTCCTGGCATGGATCTTTCTGGGAATAAAATGATGGGTGAAATTCCAAATTTGTCACTCAAGTTCAATATGGCACCTGTTATCAGTTTAAAGTCGAACAAATTTGTGGGGCGAATTCCTGCCTTTCTTTTTCAAGCAGAATTTCTCCATCTTTCGAGCAATGATTTCTCAGACTTAAGTGGCTTATGTGAAATCGTCAACTCTCCCTTGGAGACATTGGATCTCTCTGACAACCAATTATCAGGACAACTCCCTGATTGTTGGGATTCCATGCTCCATTTAAAAATATTAAATTTGTCTAACAATTATTTTTTTGGGGACGTTCCACATTCGATCGGTAATCTTATTCACATGGAATCCTTAGTTTTACGCAACAATCAATTCTCAGGAGGGTTACCTTTTTTGTTCAACTTGACATATTTGGGAGTCATTGATGCAATGAATAATAATTTATCTGGAACAATACCATCGTGGATTGGGTCGAAGATACCATATTTGACTATTCTGAATTTGAAGTCAAATCATTTTCATGGAAACTTAGGAAGAGGTCTCTGCAACCTCAAATATATTCAAATATTGGATATTTCATCCAATAATGTTTCGGGCAGCATACCAACTTGCATTCGTAATTTCAATGCCCTAACACAAACATTGTTCTCTGGTCATCCTAATTATGAGACTGATATTTTCATGGTGTGGAAAGGTGGAGAGAGACATATCACAGGACAAGTAATGGATCTTGTAAGGAGCATTGACTTATCTTGCAATCATTTGAGTGGGAAAATTCCTTATGAAATCACCCAGCTTGTTGAATTGATTATTTTGAATCTCTCGAGGAATGAATTAACAGGTCAAATTCCAGATAAAATTGGTCGACTTCAATCATTGGAATCTTTGGATCTGTCGAGAAATCATTTGTCTGGTCCAATTCCATCCCATTTATCTCAAGTATTTAGGTTGGGAGTATTGGACTTGTCATACAATAACCTTTCAGGAAAAATTCCTATGGGGACTCAACTTCAAGGTTTCTCAACTTCTTCTTACGAAGGCAATCCTTATCTTTGCGGGGATCCACTTAAAAAATGCTCGGAAGACATCAACCAAGAGCCAAACATAAACAATGTTCATGTTGAGAATGAAAATGAAGATGAAGACAAATTATTTGGACGAGAATTTCTGATCAGCATGGCGTTTGGATTTATTGTGGGTTTTTGGGGAATATTTGGGAGTTTGGTACTCAATAGAAGATGGAGACATGCATTCTTCAAATTTTTTAGGTGTGAAAACAACTAAAAACAGGTACTTTTTCTGCCTTTATAATTTGAGTCCTTAATTATTCTTTAAAAAATTGTGTAATCATTTATTTTTATTATTTATATATGCTTAATATTTGAAATGAATTTTTTTTTACAGGCACCTAGGAGATGCGTAGTCAGAGTGTAGCAAATTTTTTAAGAGCAACGTGATACTATTTGTAATATCTTCAGTGAGATATGTTATTACTTAGCGTGATACCGTTCGTTCTAGTTCCCAAACATTAATAGAGTTTGTTTGAGACTTATTTCCATAAATGAGTTGTTGTATTGCCTCTCGTTTATGAGTATATATGTTGTTTGTCTGTTTTAATTGTGTTTTGTTCTTATTAGTATTTCCTGAAGTTTTTTTGATAGGCCTTTTGTTTGGTTACAATGTCTTAACCATTAAAAAGCATGGAAGGTTGTTTCAAAAAAAGGAAAAAATGGAATTCAGAAAATGAAAGTGTTTGGCATTTCTCTTTACGTCTTCTAAGAATAAGAAACATCTTTTGTTTGTAGCATGAAATTGTAATTTTTTTTGAATTACATATTTTAGTTCATGAACGGGGACGATTTAATATATTTGGCCCTTCAATTATAAAAAAAATTCAGTCATATTCTCTTTTCCCATTTTAATTTTATATATATATATAGCTAAGCGTCGGTTTGATAAGCATTTTAGTTTTTGGTTTTTGGTTTTGGTTGTTTTTAGATTTTGGTTTTTGGTTTTCTGTTTTTAAAAAACAAAAACGTTTGATAACCATTTTTTGTTCTTAACAAACAGAAAACCAAAACACGTTTGGTAATTAGTTTTTTGTTTTTAAAATGTTAGAAAATTGAAAATACATGAGAGAGAGAATTTTATGTAGAGTAGAGATGATGTGGGTGCGAGGTTGCTCTCTCCCATTTTCGGGCTCATGAAAATTTTTAGTCTCCATCTCCACCTCGTTCTTGGGTCCGAGAGATGTTCTCGAGAAAAATTATCGGTTTTATAATTTTTTTTAATTATATTTAGAATTTAAATATAAAAAATGTGTAATAAATATATATTAATTATTTAAAAATGGAATTAAGGACGGGGTCGGGACATGCATTTTCTATTTTTTGGACCCGACCCTGTGGAAATTTTTGTCGACCCCAACAGTTTGGAAGATATCTTGAGAAAAGGTTTTAGCACCGGTGTATTCTATATGTACTCTAGTTTATTCGAAGAAAATAGAGCTGTAAATAAACTTTTGGAAGATAAATTTTAGAGAGATAAATAAAAATATTTAGAAAAAAATAGTGAAAGAAAAGTTAAAACAAAAAGAGAAAAATTTTGGAGAAAAAATAAAGTCGAGATGAAAAGATATGTTAAACAAAAAAAAGAAATTATATGAAAGAGAAAAATTATAGTGAAAACAAACTTAGAGATAGAAAATATAAAAATAAATAACAATAAATATTCAAAATATGAAAATTTTAGAGATCGAAATTTAGAAATAAAAAATTTGAGTGAAAATAAATTTTTTAGAGATAAATATGAGAAAAAAAAAGTTGAGTATTAGAAGAAGAAACCAGATTTTGAAAAACAAAAACATGTTTTTGAAAACTACTTTTTTTTTTTTGTTTTTGAAATTTACATAGAATTTTAAAATGGTTTTTGAAAAACAAAAAACACAAAATTGAATTGGTTATCAAACTACCATGTTTTTGAAAAACAATAAACCAAAAACCAAAAATAAAAAAACGAAATGATTATCAAATGAGGCCAAGTGTTTTAATTTTTTTTTTAAATTTTGTTTTTGATGATTTTAATATATTCAATCCCAAAATTCAGATAAGATGGTGACATGTATGAATGAAATTAAGTGAACCCACACTACTGAAATACAAGATTTATAATATATAAATTTTTTTGAACAAGAAACAGATTAATAATATATAATTATTTGTCTAAAATTAAGAACTCCCAAAATATTTCATTGGTAAAGGCCTAGCTAGTTAACATGACCAAAGTGTGTTGGGCTTAGAACGACACTCGTTCACAATTTTTTCTTGTATGTCGGTGTTGGTTTGGAGCTATCAATATCGAAGACTATGACCAAATTCCTGCATCAACAATTAATACCTATGTCTTATATTATTTATGATAAAAGATGTGGAAATAAATAAATCAGTACATGAAAAGGAAATTAAATTATTTTCTATTTGAATGAAAATTTACATCACCACCTCATATCCAATAAAATGTCGAATTCCTCTGGTGGGCAATCAGCTTGTAAAACCTAAAAGAAAAAGAAAAAGAAAAAAAATATCATCTTTAGCCTAATTAATTAATATTTCAAATACCATACCAAATTGAAATAATATGAACATGAAATAAAATAAATTCACAAAAAGGATGGAAAGCAATATTTGTGAGGTTATAACAACTCAAACACCGCTTATCTGATTAAAGATTTATATGTTGAATAAAAAGGTCTGAAGTTGAAATCTCAAACAATTATTGAACTAAAATAGTCCCCATAACATGCATCCAGTCGATATATATATAATAGTTGTAATTAATAATTACAACTAAAAGTTTTGCACATATACATATGCATGTTTAGGTTACTTCTCCTTCTTCCAAATAATTATTGAATTAGTGGTCAAACAACCATGTTTTTTAAAAACTAAAAACCAAAAATAAAAACAAAAAACAAATAGTTATCAAACGGAGCCTAAATAATCGGATTTGAAAAATAAAATCCTTCAAAACGGATTAAAAATATACATTTCTTGAAGTGATGAAATATGGATCTTTTGATTTAAAAAATAAAATAAAATAATAAAGGGTTAAAGTAAAAATATAAAACTTTCTCTCAATTTAAATGAAAGTTCAGGATTGAAACCATAACAACAAGATAAGCCCTATATTTGTTAACATTGTTTTTAAAAGCAATATAACAAAATGTAAAATATCTTCGTTGTTTGTTGTTTCAACAAAATCTTTATGACATTCATTTTTCCTTTAAGATTTTGTTTGACTTATGATCAAACTTAAATAAAATTGGTGCTAGGAATTAGCCCTAGAACCATACGTGCAAGTGGTGGAGTGTCGCAACCTTCTCATGACACAATGCCTTTAGCTATTTTTTTTAATTGGAACGTTACGATTCATATATTCATGTATTTGAAAATTAAATACATATTAAATTTATCAAATCATTCATGTACAGAGATTTGAACAATTTTAAACAATTAAAGATTCTAAGTCATGCAAAATTGTTCAACATCTTATCAATCCAAATGATTGCAACATAAATAACATGCTAAGTAACTCACCAAGATCCAGTAATCATCCATGCAAAACAAGCTCTGATACTACTTGTTGGAAAATGTAAACAAATCCTAAATCATGATTATTCTAAAATAAAAGCCATAAAATTACAGAACAATCAAGACCAAAGATCTAAGCTATAAAGAGATGATAGATTGATCATGATCTGCAAGAAGGTGTGGTTTGTGGTCTTACTCAACTATGCAACCCAGACCAAATATGAGCAATACTCTCTGTTTGGTAGGGAACATGAGGCTCAAGAAACATACCATATAGGTTAATCCTAGGGTTTCCATAATCCCCTAAGATTAATGGGCTGGTTTGCCACACCACTAGTCATGGGCCCATAATCAAGATCACTTATTTGCCCATTAAATAGTCCAAATATATTCTTCTTTAATTTGTCATCCACGTATGAATTAATTATTAAATTAATTCAAACATAAAATTCATGCAAACATTTAATACTATCTTCGCCCAATGTTAAAGAAATAAAGAAATCAAACCGTGTGGTGATAGTGTTTTATTTTGTTATTTTTGTATTTAGTCATAAAATTAAGCAAGACAAAAATTTATAAATCTATTTTAGATTTATAGAGTAACTTTATTTTTATTTTTTAAGTTAAAAATTTTCATTAGATATTTTCATTAAAGAGTTTATTATTATTGATACTACTACCTTGTAACGTAAAGAGTTTAGCTCAATTTGTTAAATCACTTATTCTCGACTAACAGTTCGTAAGTTCGAATCCTCACTCCCATATGTTGTAAAAGAAAAAAAAGTTTATTAGCAATTTATTTGTTTTATAACAAACTTCTCTCTATATATTCTCAATATTATTTTACAAATGGATCATTATTTAGATAAAAAACTAAAAATTCAACTATCCACATAAACATTATTAATTTGTGTATTTTATATCATAATAACTGGATTGGAAGATATCTATTTCTAATAAAAAAAAAGATGAAATAAGTTTCAACTAATTATATCAAATTGAGTCAAACTAATAAAGATATGTATGTCAAACTAAAAGATCATGGTGTGAATTCGCACTCCCACGTGTTTGTCAAACTAACGTGTTTGTCAAACAACAAGGTCATGGGTGTGAATTCGCACTCCCACGTGTTGGTCAAACTAAAAGACCATAGGTGTGAATTCGCACTCCCACGTGTTTGTCAAACTAAAAGACCATGCGTGTGAATTCGCACTCCCACGTGTTGTTGTATTAAAGTTGTTGAAGTAAAATTTGGAGGAAGACTTTGACCTTTTATCTCACTGGATTGCAAATTAATTCTTTGAAACACACCTAATCCGTAGAATTTAAGGCACAATAATTCAACAATGCATACAAATATATGTAAGAAGAAAATTAGAAATTTAACACGTCATCATCAATAGTTTTCAAATAGGGCAGCACAGGTAAGAAAGAAGGAAATCATGTGACCAGACTTTTATTTAATTTTTTGGTAAATTTTATATTCAATTACAAAATAGTGATAATGATGACATATATAGATTTATTTTCCTTGGCCCCTAACACCTACTCAAAATTCAAAATTGAAAAGCCTAAATGAAAAGTACTGAAGGAGATATCTTATAAATGTTGGCCTTGGACGATTCAGCCCATCTGTGGGAGAGAATATCACGTGTGTCGAGAGTGAAAGACAAGTGCTCTTATCCTTCAAGCAACGCCTCATGGATGAATATGGTATACTCTCTTCTTGGCTCAATAATGATTGCTGCAATTGGAGTGCTGTTCGATGCAGCAACGAAACTGAAGGTCATCATGTCATTGGGATTGATCTTCGTGGCTCGGATGATAAGTATTTGAAGGATAAGGTTGGTTGTTCTTCCTTGACTCAATTGTCAAACCTCAAATACTTAGATCTTAGTTATAATAAATTCGATCGGATTCTCTTTGAAGATATTGGTTCTCTTGTCAATTTGAATTATCTCAACCTATCCTATAATCGTCAGTTTGTAAGTGTCATTATTCCTCCCCAACTTGGGAACCTTTCAAAATTGTCTGTTCTCGATCTTGGATCAAAAAATTGGTTAAATGTTGGTAACCTTAGATGGCTCTCCGGTCTTTCTTCTCTATAACATCTTGACTTGAGTGGAGGAGACTTTAGTGGTGCCAATGACTGGGTAGGTGTCATTAACAAACTTCCTCTTTTACAAAGTGTGTCACTAAGTCGTTGTAACCTTTCACCACCGGTTTTGCCATCTTATTAATACACCAATTTCTCTAGATTTCTAGTTGAGTTGGACCTTTCGTCCAATTATGATCTGAATTCTTCGATTTATCACTCGTGGTTGACCAACTTTACTAATATTGCCCATTTGAATCTTGCATACAACAATCTAGGAGGTTTGAACTTTGATGATTTTGGAAATATGACTTTTCTTATGTCTCGATCTTAGTTTCACTAAAGTTAATTTTGATTCTCTCAAATCCTTTGAGCGTCTTCGTAATTTAAATTCATTATACTTATATGGCAATAGTATAGGAGGATTGCTATTTGATTTTCTAAAAGCCCTCCACCCTCGTGTACTTAACTCGTTACAGTATTTAAGCCTTGGACGTAACCAATTTTGTGGATTCTTGCCAAATTTTACCATGCTTCCATCTTTGAAACATTTAGTACTATCTCACAACATGTTGAATGGAACAATTCCCCAATTCCCCAAAATTTGGGAAAATTATCAAACTTGGAGTTCTTACATCTTGGTTCTAATTCATTGGAGGGTGAAGTTTCAGAAGCTCATTTTTCAAAGCTTACAAATTTAAAAGGATTGTATCTATCTAATAATCCTTTGAATTTAAACTTCAAGACGGATTGGGTTCCTTCTTTTCAATTGTATTCAATCTGTTTGGGACACTGCAAGTTGGGCCCACTTTTTCCGAGGTGGCTTCGAACCCAAAATTTCTCTAAGATTGATATTTCATTTGCTGGAATTTCAGACATCATTCCTCATTGGTTTTGGAATAACTTGTCTCCGGAATTGGATGTTCTGAATCTTTATGGGAATAAAATGATGGGTGAAATTCCAAATTTGTCACTCAAGTTCAAAAGTGCACCTCTTATCTATTCAGGGTCGAACAAATTCGTGGGGCGAATTCCTGCCTTTCTTTTTCAAGCAGAATTCCTCCATCTTTCAATTAATGATCTCTCAGACTTAAGTGGCTGATGTGAAATCATCGACTCTCCTTTATGGACATTGGATCTCTCTGACAACCAATTATCAGGACAACTCCCTGATTGTTGGGATTCCATGCTCAATTTAGGCATATTAAATTTGTCTAACAATTATTTTTCTGGACACATTCCACACTCCATCGGTAATCTTATTGACATGATATCCTTAGTTTTACGCAACAATAAGTTCTCGGGAGGGTTACCTTTTTTGTTCAACTTGACAAATTTGGAAGTCGTTGATGCAATGAATAATAATTTATCTGGAACAATACCATCGTGGATTGGATCGAAGTTACCAAATTTGACTTTTCTAAATTTGAAGTCGAATCACTTCCACGGAAACTTAGGAGGTCTCTGCAACCTCGAACAAATTAAAGTATTGGATATTTCATCCAATAATGTTTCAGGGAGCATACCAACTTGCATCCTTAATTTCAATTTCTTGGCACAAACATCATACAAAAATGACTATGACAATTTTTATTATCATCGGAATGATCTTGTCATGATGTGGAAAGGTGAAGAGAGACTCATTACAAAAGAAACAATGAAACTTGAAAGGAGCATCGATTTATCTTGCAATCATTTGAGTGGGAAAATTCCTAATGAAATCACAGAGCTTGTTGGTTTGATTAATTTGAATCTCTCGAGGAATGAATTAACAGGTCAAATTCCCGACAAAATTGGCCAGCTTCAATCATTGGATTCCTTGGATGTATCAAGAAATCATTTGTTTGGTCCAATTCCATCTAGTTTATCTCAAGTATCAAGGTTGGGAGTATTGGATTTGTCATACAATAACCTTTCAGGAAAAATTCCTACGGGGACTCAGCTTCAAGGTTTCTCAACTCCTTCTTATGAAGGCAACCCTTATCTTTGCGGAGATCCACTGAAAAAATGCTTCGAAGAAATCAGCCAAGAGCCAAACATAAACAATGTTCATGTTGAGAATGAAAATGAAGATGAAGACAAATTATTTGGACGAGAATTTCTGATCAGCATGGCGTTTAGATTTATTGTGGGTTTTTGGGGAATATTTGGGAGTTTTGTACTCAATAGAAGATGGAGACATGCATACTTCAAATTTGTTAGGTGTGGAAACCAACTAAAAACAGGTACTTTTTCTCCATTTATAATTTGAGTCCTTATTTCTTATTTTTAATGTTCTTCGATATCTTTTTGGTAGGTCTATTTGTTTTATTTGCCTCTTGATCTCATATCAATCCATATTTCTTTGTAATATATTTAAAATTTGTCACAAAAGAAATGAAAAGTCTCACCAGTTTCAAAGCAACCCCTATGTATCATTCGAAGGTTGTTTTGTTTTTCCAAATTACTTTATTAATATTCATCGGTTACATCTCAAAATCAATTGTCGGTACGAAGAGTATTTAGTTCTGTTATAAACTTTTATTAAGTCTCTTATGATCTTTTTAACGTGAGATATATTTACATACCTACCTATGCTAATTATATGTATGTTATTTTCTATTCTAAAAAATAATGAATTATTTTAAAATCTAACAAAGAGGGTTAACCTCTATCGTAAGTTTCATATCCTTAGCTCGCTATGACCTAAAGTTTTCATTCATTAATATGAGAAACCCAACATGGAACATATACATAGCAAAGTCGCTATCAAATTTGGGTTATTTTTCCCTCTTAGACCGAATTATTAATTGATTGCCTTTTCAATTTTTTACTTTCCCACTAAAAAGGATATTTCTACAAAAAATTATCAATAAATAGTTTTAGGAACTAGGGAGCTGATATTTAATTTAACTTACCTGTTATGAGCTTCACATTTTTATTAGTCCAAAATTAATTATCCAACTAATTAAAAATATGGGGCTGCACTCGAATAAATTATGTCTAACATTAAGTTCGTACTTTCTTTACCAAGTAATACAAATATACACTTTGATACCAAAGATCCAAGTTCGAGTCGATCTCATTATTTTGTAAATTGAAATTCTTTCTAATTTGTTGTTTGCAAAACGAAAATGGCTCATCCACAAAGCCCAAAAAAGAAGAAGAATCTAGGGATAAATTGGGGCAAAAAGAGAGAGAAGAATGTCAAAATAATTAATTTAAATTATTAAGCTTGTACATACAGGGCCAAAACATTTCTACTATAAAATTAAAGTTTTTCTAATCCTGGGTTAAATTAAAAAAATACCCTCTTAGCCAAATTAATTAAAATTTTAAAGACCATAACAAAAGAATTCATATGAACATTAAATAAAACAAATTCAGAAAAGTAACCAAAAATGATATTTGTGAGTATAAAAAGGTTCATAAAATGAATTCTTATGACCGTTTTTGTAACCAATGACTTGAATTAATTTAGATGGTGACACCTAAAATAGACTTTGACCTTAGGTCTCCCCTTGATATAATTGAAAGACTTGTAATAATTACATTTGTATATCCATGTTATAATACTTTTCATTCTTCCAAATATTTATTATTGTTTCTTCAAAAAAATAAATAAATATATATATATATATATATATTAATTACTGGGAGCTATATGCTGGTTTTTGCGTAAACTTATAAATTTAAGGATAAATTGTATAAATCATCCCTAAAGTAAGATAATTGTTACAATTACACCCCAAACTTTTAATTGTAAAAATTAAATCCTTCAACTTTTACAAGTAAAAAATTGCACCCTCAAACTTTAATTTTAAAAATTACTCCCTCAAAACTTTTGTAGAGTAACAAATTGCACCCTAAAATTTCGAATTCAAAAAACTAAACTTTTAAAATAAAAAAAAAAAAAAGTTAAAATTATTTTTACTCTCCTCTCTCTCTTCCTACCTTTTCTCTTCTCCTTGTTCTCCCTCCCTCTCGAGAAAATTTGCTGGTTTCTCTTCATCGTCACAATCACCCGTAAGTATTGAGGCCAAGAGAGATGGGTAATCGAAATCTAGAGAATAACTATGCGGTACAGATTTTGGCATTCGAAGAGAGGATGGGAGAAGACGGGCTTTTCCTCGTGCACTCACTGAACTTCACGAAACTAGAAGAATAATATGCGACTCATCCCCCCATTTAACGCAAATAATTTCTGGATTTTGATTTCCATGTACAAATTACTTAGAAGACAAAATTTCTGAATTCCTTCTCGCCTCTTCTGCTAGTGGTTGGTTCGTTTTATTTTGAAGTTTTCTATAATGGATTTTGCTTTGAAGCTTCGATTATGATGGT
Organism: Momordica charantia; assembly: GCF_013281855.1. NCBI lineage: Eukaryota > Viridiplantae > Streptophyta > Magnoliopsida > Cucurbitales > Cucurbitaceae > Momordica > Momordica charantia. Next base: position 3,804,268 of record NW_028275158.1, read on the forward strand.
TTTATACTCCTAATTTCATACTCAGTTCGATTTCATTCTCAAGTAAAAAAATTACGGTAAATACGTTCAATATTGGAATAATTATGCTCCAGATTTCAGACTGAATCCATTTCCTCCTCGCAGAACACAAAATACCCATCTCTCTTGGCCTCAATATTTGCCGGTGATGGTGAAGAGGAACCAGCAAGAGGGGAGAGTGAAAACAAATGAAGTGTTTTTTTTTTTTTTTTGGGTAAATTTTTTAAATTGAAAGTTGAGGGGCGTAATTTTTTAACCCTATGAAAGTTTGAGGGTTTAATTTACCATTCAAAGTTTGAAGGTGTGATTGTAACAACCATCATACTTTAGGGATGGTTTGTGCAATTTGTCATAAATTTAATAATATCTTCCTCTTCCTCTCGGGCCCATTATTAAAGAAAGAATAATCCAACCATATGACGAGACTTTTCTAATTTTTTTTTTTTTTTTGTGATTTTTGTATTCAGTCATAAAATTATGCAAGATACAAATTTATTTTAGATCTATAGTGAAAATTTATCTTTATATAGTTATTTTTATTAAAGTTAAAAGTTTTCGTTAGATCACAGAGAACAATATAATATTTTTAGTATAAAAAGATTTGAAAAATGAATTTTTATGACAAATTTTGTGACCCAACTTTAGTTAATTTAGATATGGTGACATCTAAAATAAGGTTTTCTTTGACCTTGACTCATTAGATGGTCTCCACTTAGAACGAATAATAATCACAATTAGTAAAATCTTTCAAATTTTTTCTTTTTGCAATGAAAAATATATATATATATATATATATATATATATATTTTAATACTTAAATGACTTTGACCTTTGCCTAGTTATTATGTCTACAATTCATAGAATAATAAATCCCATTAAAAAAGAATCAAGAAGTTGGTTATAATAAAACAAATAAATTGTTAAACAAAAAAAAAAGAAATATATATTTGGAGGGTTAATCCTTAGTTAGATTAATTAAAAAAAAACTAAAAATTGAAATATGCACGTAAATATGATTAGTTTGGATATTTTATACCATATTAATAAGGTTAGAAGTTATCTATTTCTTTTTTTTCTAATCGAATAAGTTTCAACCAATTATTTCAAATTTAAAAATGATCTAGAAAGTAATTATAATTCATTTTTTTCGGAAAATGAAGAATGAATAATAATAATGAATTAGAATTTTATTTTCTTTGCCACTAACTTGGGCACAAAATTGAAAAGACAAATTGAACAATACTAGAGGAAACATCTTATTATACACGAAATTATGATTATTAATTTGAAAAATAAATTTCAAATGTAAAAGTGTCATAATATATAAGTCATATGTCACATTTTAATTAAAGTTTGGGAAAGTTTTAATTCTATTATAAATTGATGAGTTTGGGAACATAATTTACCAAGTCATCAAACATCAGCCACAAAATGATGTCCATCACTCTAATTTGGCCCTTTGCTTCCATCGCTCTCTTCTTTTTTCTTTCACTACCCACAGATCTTGCCTTGGGACTCAATATATCTGTTCCAAAGAATATCAAGTGTGTCGAGAGTGAAAGACAAGCGCTCTTATCCTTCAAGCAACGCCTCGTGGACGAACATGATGTACTCTCTTCTTGGCTCAATAATGATTGCTGCAGTTGGAGAGGTGTTCGATGCAGCAACAAAACTGGAGATTATCATGTCATTGGGATTGATCTTCGTGGCTCAGATGATAAGTTTTTGATGGGTGAGGTTGATTCTTCTATAACTCAATTGTCACACCTCAAATACTTAGATCTTAGTCATAATTCTTTCGATCAATTTCTTCTTGAGGATATTGGTTCTCTTGTCAATTTGAATTATCTCAACCTGTCCCATAATCAGTTTGCGAGTGTCATTCCTCCCCATCTTGGGAACCTTTCAAAATTGTCTGTTCTTGATCTTGGATCAAATGGTTGGTTAAATGACAATTTTAGATGGCTCACGAGTCTTTCTTCTCTAGAACATCTCGACTTGAGTTCGGTTGATTTTCATCTGGCTAATGATTGGGCAACCGCCATTAACAAGCTCCCCCTTTTGCAAAGGTTGTCCTTAAGCCAGTGTAACCTTTCACAACCTATTGGCCTATCTCATTTTTCATACACCAATTTCTCTAGATTTCTAGTTGAGTTGGACCTTTCTTCCAACGATCAACTCAATTCTTCGATTTATAACTCATGGTTGATTAACTTTACTAGTCTTGTCCACTTGAATCTTGCATTCAACAAACTGAAAGGTCTGAACTTCGATGATTTTGAAAATATGACTTGTCTTGTATTTCTCGATCTTACATCCACTGAAGTTAATTTTAGTTCTCTCAAGTCTTTAGAAAATCTTCGTAGTTTAAATTCATTACACTTATCTAGCAATAACATAGGAGGGTTGCTATCTGATTTTCTTAGAGCTTTTCCACGTCGTGTACTTAACTCGTTACAATATCTAGACCTTGCATCAAACAATTTCTTGGGAGTCTTGCCCAACTTTGCTACGCTTCCATCTCTGAAAAGATTAGATCTCTCTTACAACATGCTGAATGGAACATTCCCCAAAATTTGGGACAATTATCTCACTTGGAGAACTTAAATCTTCATTTGAATTCACTGGGGAAAAATCCCTCAAACTTTGGGACAATTGTCCAACTTGAACTACTTGGATCTTTTCCAAAATTCATTAGAAGGAGAAAGAGGCACATTTTTCAAAGCTTACAAATTTGAAATTTTTGGAACTATTCAATAATTCTTTGATTTTAAGCTTCAAATCTAATTGGGTTCCTCCTTTTCAATTGGATTACCTCTCTGTGGGATATTGCAAATTGGGCCCACTTTTTCCCAAGTGGCTTCAAACTCAAAATTTGTCCTCCATTGACATTTCATATGCTGAGATTTCAGACACTATTCCTCATTGGTTTTGGAATAATTTGTCTACAAAGTTTCATTACATGGATTTCAGTGGGAATAAAATGATGGGTGAAATCCCAAATTTGCCTGTGGAGTTCAACATAGCATCTGGTATCAGTTTAAAGTCTGGGGCGAATTCCGTCCTTTCTTTTTCGAGCACAATTCCTTGATCTTTCAAGTAATGATTTTTCAGACTTAAATGGCTTATGTGAAACCGTCTTCTCTCCTGGATTGATTGTTGATCTCTCAAACAACAAATTATCAGGACAACTCCCAAATTGTTGGAATTCGATGTTCAGTTTAGTCGTATTAAATTTGTCAAGTAATTACTTTTCGGGAGAGCTCCCACATTCCATGAGTAATCTCCTTAGTTTGAATTCGTTATTTCTACGAGATAATGAATTCTCAGGAGGGTTACATTATTTGTTCAACTTGACCAATTTGGAAGTGATTGATGCAAGAAATAATAGTTTATCTGGAACAATACCATCGTGGATTGGATCACAGTTACAACATTTGACTTTTCTAAATTTGAAGTCGAATAAGTTTCGTGGGAATTTGCCTTTGAGTCTTTGCAACCTCACAAATATTCAAGTATTGGACATTTCGTCCAATAATGTTTCTGGGATCATACCAAGTTGCATCCGTAATTTCAATGTCTTAGCACAAACATCAAACGAAAATGATCACTATCATTTTTATTATTATCGGAATGATCTTTTCATGGTGTGGAAAGGCTAAGAGAGACTCATCACAGGACAGTTGATGAAACTTGAAAGAAGCGTTGATTTGTCTTGCAATCATTTGAGTGGAAAAATTCCCAATGAAATCACAGAACTTGTTGGTTTGATTACTTTGAATCTCTCCAGAAATGAGCTAAGGGGTCAAATTCCCAACAAAATTGGTCAACTTCAATCATTGGAATCTTTGGATCTGTCGAGAAATCATTTGTCAGGTCCAATTCCATCGAGTTTATCTCAAATATCAAGATTGAGAGTATTGAAGTTGTCGTACAATAATCTTTCGGGGAAAATTCCTACAGGAACTCAACTTCAAGCCTTTCCAACTTCTTCTTATGAAGGCAATTCTCATCTTTGTAGAGATCCACTGGAAAAATGCTTCCCAGAAATCACTCCAAATCCCAGCATTGGGAATGGAAATGAAAATGAAAATGAAGAGAAATGGTTTGGACGAGAATTTCTGATAAGCATGTTGTTTGGATTTATTGTGGGTTTCTGGGGAATATTTGGGAGTTTGGTACTCAATAGAAGATGGAGACATGCATTCTTCAAATTTTTTAGGTGTGGAAACAACTAAAAACAGGTACTTTTTCTCCCTTTATAATTTGAGTCCTTAATTATTCTTTAAAAAATTGTGTAATCATTTATTTTTATTATTTATATATGCTTTAATATTTGAAATGATTTTTTTTCTTACAGACACCTGGGAGATGCGTAGTCAGTGTGTAGCAAATTTTTTAAGAGCAATGTGATACTATTTGTAATATCTTCAGTGAGATATGTTATTACTTAGCGTGATACCGTTCGTTCTAGTTCCCAAACATTAATAGAGTTTGTTTGAGACTTATTTCCATAAATGAGTTGTTGTATTGCCTCTCGTTTATGAGTATATACGTTGTTTGTCTGTTTTAATTGTGTTTTGTTCTTATTAGTATTTCGTGAAGTTCTTTTGATAGGCCTTTTGTGTGGTTGAAAAGCATGGAAGGTTGTTTCAAAAAAAAGAAAAAAATGGAATTCAGAAAATGAAAGTGTTTGGCATTTCTCTTTACGTCTTCTACCAAGAATAAGAAACATCTTTTGTTTGTAGCACGAAATAATAATTTTTTTTAATTACATAATTACAACTGTTCACACATTGAATTGAATATGGATATCTACTTGTTCGGGTTCAGCCTATTTTGCCTGGGCCGAGCTCGTTTCTTTGAGTTGAGCGGCCCAGTCCAATGAAAACAAAGGTCAGCCTAAATCTAGCCCAAAGTTAATATTTAACCGGCCCAACCACATTTTAAATGGGCCGAGTCCGTTTCTTTAAGTCCAGTCGGCCCAGCCCACTGACGAGGCTGACTTCCCACTCCACTTCACCATCTCTGGTTCAGATTTCGAGCTTTTGTACTCGTCTTTTTTTCCCTCTCTCTCTATCTCTCCCACTCCTTCCGGCGCCGGGGAGAGCAATCAGCCATGGCGAAGCCGACCTCGCTCTGGATCTCCTTCTTCCTTCTCTCTCTCCTCTTCGCCTCTCTTTCTCACTCCTATGTTGTTGCTGATTCCCACTTCGAAGGATTCGAACCAGAACTCGATGACTTCGAAGATGACGAAATTTCTCTCCCCCTCACCCATCTCCCGCTCCGTCCCCCTCCTCTTACACAGTCGGAGCCACAGCCTGCCGGAATTTCTTCACAGGATCACGATTCCGATGCACAGGATCCGGTGGACGAGCCGTCGGATCCTCCATCTCCACAGTCCGTCTCCGATTCTCCGAAGCCGTCTCCGACTACCTTCAATTACTGGGACGAGGACGAATTCGAAGGATTGCCGATTGAACAGCCACGAGAACCGGCGCAAGAGAGCTCCAAATCTGCGGAGGATTCAGCCTCCGCCAATCCCAACTCTGATCCAAAACCTACCTCTCCGATTCCGATTCCTGCGAGTGCTCCGAAGTCGTATACTATTGAAATCATATGCGGATCTTTCTTGGTGATTTTTGTGATCAACTATTTTACTGGGAAGCGCGAGAACGAGAACATCGCGCTCTCGTGGGCTGCGAAATTCGCGACTAAGGACTCCATTTTCGAGAAGAACTTTAGTCTGTTGGGTGTGGGGGAAGGCGATGACTCGCCTTTGCTATTGAAAGAGGGACAGAATGTCTTCAAATTCTATGCTAGTGGGCGAAGGTATTGCCAAGGGTTGTTGGCAACAATGGAGTTGAAGAGCCGACACGATTTGATCTCGAGGTTGTATAATATGGTGGTGCCGTGTAAGGATGAAATTAGCTTCGAGGTCTATATGAACGATGATGCGATGGATCATGTTATCTTTGCGGTGGCTAGGAAGAAAGCTGCCAAAGGAATGCAAAAGGATTTGAAGGATTTGCAAAGATTTGCTGGGATTTTGACCCCTCCCAGTGGCAGAAAATGGGTGCCCGAAGAGTTGAGTGTTATTTCAGAATCGAAGGAAGTTGCTGCTGATTTGATCACAGAGGCCGTTCTTGACCAGGTTGGTAACTTTTTGTCACTCTTTTTCACATGACTCCCATAGTGTTGTTTTGTTCTTGTTAAATGACATTTTACTTAACAGGTATTGCTGGTCTCCTTATATTTTGGCTGTTTTTTGCTTCAGTTATTTATTTTACTTTGCCTTGTGGTGAAATGTGGTTTATCAATTTTATGGTTAGATCATGGGAAGAATTGAGTTGTATGAATCAGTTCGCTTGCATCAAGGGATATTATTACAACCACTTATGTCACTCTGCTCTTTCAACGTTCATTAGATTTTTATTCTTAGGCTGAAAATGATTGTTGGGTTTGGGCTCTTGATTCTATAGGCATCTTTGGAGGTTTGCATCTCCCTTTTTCCGAAGCTTTGAAAGTTGAAACCATTGACACTATTCAAAGAAGTTCTAGCAGTGCTTATGAGGATTAGAACCATATCACTTTTTTGGCAGTGCCCTTTATCGATTGGGGATGCCTCATTTGATATTTTTTTGCATGAGAGAGGGAGCCTTTTGTGGCCAGCCAGTTTTGTTGCAGTTCCCCCTGATTTATGCTTTTAGCAACAAGAGGAGTTAATAAGTGATTTGTGGGGTATTGAGACTCTCTACTGGAACATCAAAGTTACGAGTTTGTTGGAGATAGAGTGAGACTATAGGGCCCTAGCAGATGTCTGATTGAGGCTCAAATCTGCCAGTGTGAAGATAGAAGAGTTTGGAATAATTAGAATTAGAACAAAGGGGGCTTCTAGGTGAGGTGAGGTCTTCGTCCCAAAACCTGATTGCAAATGGTTCATGGGGTGTTGCACAATATGTAATGTCTTGTATCTTGTCATGGATCATGTTTGCCATCTTTTTGGTTTCTTTTGGGATTTTCTTGATTTTGTTGGGTTGGGGATTGAATATTGTCTTCATATTCTTTAGGGGATCTTGGAGACGTTTTAAAGTCTAGGATTTAGGGTTTAGGGTTTATTGATTGTTCGTTGGTCTTTCCTAGCGATGCATATTCTTTGTCGAACCAAGAAAGTTTTGGAGGTAGGGCAAATACAAATAAAGAGTGCTTGTGCTTCTGGTGTACAATTTCAGCTTTATGTCATGTTATTGGTAGGAATCAGGACAGGAAATAAATAATAAAATTCTTTGAAAAGCGTCGAAAATGTTTTAAGTATCTTGAGGTGGGCAACATTTTCTGATAGAAAGATATAACCAAAACTTTCAGTATGTTTCTTTTCCCTGAACGTGGAAATTAAAAGTTTAGTTGATTTCTACAGGTTTTTGGCGAAAAATCTTTTGAGAAATTTGGGAAGTATTTCATCTTGATGCACTTCTCTGATCAGCTTCCGGGCATGCACAAGAAGATGCTTCTATTCAAGTTTGCCCTCCCAGATGCCAATAACATGGCAGATATTTCTCGTCTGGTAGCTCTTGTACCCTATTACATCGATGCCATTGGACGCTATAAGCTCAGTTCTCAGGTAAAGTTCATTTACAATAGTCCAACCTAAGAACTTTGTTCCGATTTTTCTAAATTCTAATTGTTGCTCATGCAGGCCCGGTCAAAAACCGAAGCTGCCAGGTCGAAGGCTGCTCAAGAGGCATACAGAGAGCTTCAAAATGCCAGGCAAGAAGCCCTGCAGAAGAGGAAGGCACAGAAGAAGAAACTGATGGAAGAGGCTGAGGCCAAGTTAAGTGCTGAGGCTCTTCGACGGAAGGAGGCAAAAGACCGTGCCAAGCAGATGAAGAAAGCAATGCCAAAGATAAAGATGAGCCGCACTCGTTAATGACTCGGTCCTTTCCCAATCAAGAACTGGCCTCTTCTTCACCTGGCTTTCTAGTGTTGTTTCGGAGCTCAGCTGGGTTACCTGATTTCATTGGAAATTTTGATTATCAGGGTAGTGGACCATGTACTTTTAGATTGCATTACACTAGCAGCTCTTCATTGCATAATAACAATTCTATAGAAACTAGCCTCTGTTTTTGCTGATTTAAATCTCTTTCCTCTTTTGTTGTAGCTTTCTACCTGTGGTGTCTTTTTAGTCACCTGTGGGATCTGGCTGAATAGGAACTTTACCGAACTGTAATGTTGGAAGTTTACCCAATGATGAATTATAAACTTCTGTTGAGACGACCATATGGTTGTGTATTTTAAAGAAAACTTCACTAGATGTGATGATCTTGAGAAGGGTTGAGAAATCTTAGGAGGACGTTTTTGTTCTTGCTTAGTTTTATGTTTCCTTTAGACTTCAATATCCATAGCCTTTTGTACTTACTCTTTAAGTTTGATTTTGTTATATTGGATTCTATTATTTTCGTTTGGCTCCCATGGACTGGTTTTTTTTGGGTTCTTTTGTAATATTTCATTCTTTTTTTTCATGAAAAAATAATATTTGGAGGGAGGATGACAGATGAGAAGAAAGCACATTATTAATATTATAATTGTAATCAATTTTGTCCTTTAATTTTTAAAAAATTTCGATTTCATCTTTGTTTTATTAGTCAAATTCTTACCATCATCACTTGCAAAAAGGATGACAGAATGAATATAGGCCTAGTTTTTCTTTGTTGTTTCTAACTATTTGTTGCTAGTAACAACATATCCTTATTTGTCAAAGTCGTATAAATGGAAAGAAGTTTGGTTTTCTTGATGCGAACTTAGTTAATAAAATGTATTTTGACAGTCATATCATCATTCTATTGCTAAATTGTTACATTTTGTAAGAGTAAATAATTTCAATCGGAAAAAGAAAACACAAAACACATAAGAGATAAAAGAGATCAGATTAAAATGTTATAAACATCATATATGAAATTGAAAAACAACCCAAACACTAGGGACTACTAATTTATATAATTAACCAAAATTCTGCACATGTTAATTCGTCGTTGCTTCCCACATTCATTCTCCTCACTGATGTGGAAAATAAGCTAGAACTTAAACTATATGGTATTTGAGAATGCCTACAACTGCAATTGCGTAATTAAGTAGCTGGAATTCACATTCTCCATAATGTCAACTAGGCCTCTGCAAGAAAATAATTTCCCTTATGATCTCTTAGGATGCAACCACAACCTTCAAGAGAAAAAAAAAATTCAATAGCAATCAGACCATATCACTTCACGTAGGCTTTTATGGTATAGTTCATTCATCACATGCATTATTTTGCAGTTCGGTCACTCGCATGGACGATTCTTTCAGTCCTGCTTCATCCTTCCTTGAGCTTCTTTATTGGAATATGGATTATTCTGTCTTTTACCTCTGGAAGAAGCTAATATAATGCCTGGTCTAGGTCTTCTTACAACTTTGTTCATTAGGTGAATGTACTGATGCCTCATGCCCATCAAAGGGTGCTTTTCCACCAGAAAGTCCTTCCTATAAGCTTCCCTAAGAACCACAGTTTGTGTTCTAATCTTGTTTGAGACATAAAAGATACCAGGGTGATGAACTAAGGCCTTCTTGAACCTAGAACCGAACCCCAAATACTCTCCCAAGCAGAAGATGTTCTCTTTTTCGGTTTTCTTCGAGACCAGAAGGTAAAGCAGCTCATGAAGAACTGCCACTGTCCATTTCTCAGCTTGATCGCTATTTGGTGCTAGATGGAATGCATTTTCGTAGGGCGAAATGTAGGGCAGGCGCTGCCACTCCTCCACCCAATTCATCACCTTCTTCTCGAAATCAAAACCCTGTGGCAAACTCATTGGAAATGCAATGTGATTTCCTTTCCTGCTCCAAACATTGCCATCCGGGCACTCCCTCCTCTTCAATTCAGAGATTGAAAGCTCTTTCCTCCAAGAAAGAATCTCTAATGCAAGAGTTTGTTCACCTGTTGAACAGTCTCTCACAGTACAAACCTGAAAATATTCAGGATAATCAGCAAGAAGAGTTGGAATGAACTTATAGGGCAGACCCAGATCCCATTGCAGCCTCTCAATGACATATAGAGGCAATCTTCCAGCTCCTGTGAGCATCAGTAGTTTCGCTAACCTCTTCACGACATCATCTCTATGTGGTTGAGAGTTATGAATGGTCGATTCTTCCTTGTGGAGAGTTAGAGCTTGTGGGGTGAGCTTGACAAGAGGATGGAGGCCAGGACTAGGCTGGAATTGGGTGAAAACAGAGGGGTATAATTGGAAGAATTTAGAGACAGTGGTTGTGGGAACTTTGAGGTTCTGTTTCAACAAAGAGACAGAGGAAAGTGGAAGAGATTTTGAAGGATTCGAAACGATTAGATTCTTAAGGGAGATTACTTGTCTGAGGTTTTTTTCTCTTTGAACTGCAAAATCGAGGTACGGATCTCTAACCCATTTGACTTTTGCATCAACAAATCCACGGGTCTGGCTCAAACGATAAGGGATTCTAGTACTGCGGAGAATCATAAATGAAATTGTATTGTTCGTCTAAGCCCCTATCTTGTTTGGTGAGAATGAGAACTAAAATAAATGGTTGTTTTCAATGGGGGACAGCTCTGGATGTGTAGAAATGGCTGAAAATTAGGGCTAGGATAACTAAATTGGACAAGAGCCGAGACACACTTAATAGGGCCCCTAAATATCGAATAATCGAAGGCAACGAAGATTCATGAAGAAGAAGAAGGTGGACAATGAATTGGTTCTACTGCAAAGGAAAAAAAAATGCAGAATCTTCGAGTTACAGCAATTTCACGACCTCGTAACAGTCTCATATAGAAAGAAAATGCTCTTCAATCATCAACCCGTGGGAACTGGAAACATCTTGAAAGGATCAAGAAATAATAGAAAGGGAGAAGGGGCGTTTCAATGGGCAAGAATAGAAGAATTTGAGCAGCAGGCTAAATTTTCTTACTAAAAACTCAGCAGAAACCACAGAACATATCAAATTGGCAGATAAACAACGAAGAATACGATCGAAATCACTAGTGATAGCGCAACAAACAAACAAAAGCTTAATCGAATCGGCAAAGACGAAGAGAGAGAGATGGCCTACCGGTGCGCCATGAAGCTCTGGTGTTTGGCCTTCACAAGTGTGAGGAAGAGAAAACTATTCAATGGCGAATTTGGAAGGGTAAATCGAAGCCGAACGGAGGCGGGAATTCAAGAGTTCTGATGAATGCAGACCACCATCTTTTTTGCCCAGCAGTAAATATTAAAGTTATTTAGTGCCGTATGGTAACGTAACTGTTTTGTTTCTTTATTTTTAATATTGTTCGGTGAGAATGATCTAAAAAAATAAGAAATAAGAAGCAGGTAAAATGTTTAAATTTCTTAAGAAAATTGTAAACAAGAAACGAAAATGTTACCAGACGAGTTCTGATAACTCAACGATAATTGAAATATATCGTCAAAGTTGTGAGTTCAATCTCCTATCTTACATCTTGTATTAAAAAATAGTAATTCTTTTACTTTAAATACCGTTTTGGTCTCTTTACTTTTAAAAATAGTCAAATTTTTTCCTTTTTTTATCACAATTTAAACACCGACACCATATTAAAGGATTTTATTCCTTATAAATTTTTTTGTTAAAATGTTTTAAATAGTGACTAAAATAGCCCCTTCTTCAACAAAACAAAAAGAAAAAATATATATATATATATAATAAAATAATAAAATAAAATAAAATGATCCATTTGAAAGTACAAATATCAAAATAAATAATTCAAAAAGTACATGTATCAAAAATATAAGAATATTCGATTTGAGAGTACATGTACCAGAATTAAGAATCAAAATAGTAGTAGTAAAAAAAAAATCAAAATATTATTTCATTATTATTTATAGACATGTCACTCTACTTATCCAATTCCACTTAATTGAAAAACAGTTTAAAAGAAAAAATGAGTAAAATTGGCAATGAATTTAAAGAACTAATATACAGTTTCCTCATTTATGGAACAAGACTAATAGATACATCAAGGACAAGATTTTCACTTGGCGGCAGCGGCAGCAGCACTGGTTTCTTCTTTGTCAGAAGGTTGAATAAGTCTCCAAAAAAATCCAAGACTGCTCCCCATAATGTTCATTATCACAGCTGACATTGCTGGGGGCAATGCCACCATTGTTGAACTGAAATGTGAGGTTGCCAAAACAACTCCCAGTGATGAATTCTGCATCCCAACCTGAATCGAAACCAGTCCCTCTTAATCGTACATAAATATATATTGATTCGTTACTCAGTACATGAACGAGACGGTTCTGGTACCTCGATGGATATAGCTCTCCGTTCTCGCTCCCGGTACCCGCCGATGGTGGCTGCAATATAGCTGCAAATCAAAAGAAGTTAATGACGATTGGCATTAGAGAAACAAGATGGGGTTTCGTGGAGCAAAGGTATCGTTTGTTTTGGAGCTCTGGTTATGAGAATTGATTGATCGCTCGAGTAATCTCTAGTGATTTATGTTAGTGAGTGTTTGACATGCCTTTTAAAGTGGAGTTTGGTTAATATTTTAAGAGGCATAACAAACGCACCCTTGTATCGTCAAGTTTTCCGTTAAGCTTTATCATTCGAGCAACGGTATATTTATTGATAAAGGAGGAGGAGATGCAACTTACCCGACAAAGAAACCAGCAAAGTGTAATAGAAACACCGAAAGTATTACGACACCCAACTCTCCGGATATTATATTTTTTAGAACAATCCATGGAGATGCATCAGAAGCTAACGTTGCGCTAACCATTGACGATTTCAGACGAACGACATTCTCTGAAAAGACACTGATCAACAAAAAGAATCAGTAAAAGGTGTGTGGGAGGGCGAGACAAGAGTAACAGACTTTTAATCGAGTTTTGGATGATAAAGCTAAACAATGATCATTGACAAACAAATCGAAACCTGCAAGCGAGCAGCGACGAAGTTAATACAGCAACAAGTGGTGCAAATGGTATCACCAATTTCACTAGCGAAGGAAATACTTTCTGCAAGTAAGAACCAAACAGAATAGGAGCTACCACCACCTAGCCAAGAAAGAAGATGACGATGATGATTCAAAATGTAAAGTCATGCGTAAGCACAGCAGTACGACGACAAATGAGAACAAAATTTCACCTGAAGGGTACTGAGAGAGAGCTTTGCAGCATCGATGGGAACGTAGGCTCCTGCTAGTGTTTTTGTCAGGAAGGGAGTGAGAATTACAGCTCCGAGAGTTGTGCATACTGTCATTACAATAGACAAAGGAACGTCGCCTTGAGCAATTAAGGTTACCTGAAATACTATTGGATTGAAGTAACGGTGAACGGAAAGCTTAAGCAATCAACTAATTGTGATTAAGGATGTGTAGTAAAAAATATAATCCAGTCGATGATAGCATTCATAAACTTTTTCATGATACTTCGCTGAGATGAGTCTTTAAACACAGCAGTTTATCATTCAGATCCAACTTCTCAAGATTCCTTGTGCCATTCAAACAAGTGAAAGTGAAACTTTTTCTTTTCCTAGAAGCCTTATTGATTGATTAGAAGTACTCTTTAAAAATGTCAAAAGCACTCGTAAAAAGAGTAATTTTTAAAAGCAATTGATAGGTTATTTACAATTACTAACATTTTACCGTTGATGGTTGATCCACACTTTTCTCCCTCGACTTTCTTTAAAGGTAAACGCTTTCAATTCGGTTCGAGTCAAGTTTTGGCACAAAAAGAAAAAAGACACTTTTTGAAAGCCGAACCGACTTGACAAACCAAACCAACTCGACTAAACCCGACAAAACTTATCCAAACCAAACCCACCAACAATTCTCAGTTGTACACTTTAGAAAACCAATCCGACCAAAAAAGTATAGTTCAAACTGACTTGATTCGGTTAGTTTTGTCGGTTTTTATGGTTTCAGCCTGCACCCCCACTCCTCTCTACCTATACCTTTTCTCACTAACTTCTCTCCACACATACCTTTTCACCCTTTCTCCACACAAGTTCTCTTAATAGCACATTTTCTCTCGCTTAGTTCTCTCCACACGTGTATTTACTCTCACTAATCACTCTCTTATTACACACCTTCTCTCACTAGTTTCCCTGATTAATACATTTTCGCCCACTAATCTCTTTCTTCTAAAAGCACTCAAGGAAGTTAGCAAACAACGATTTAACCAAGCAACTAGACTAATGAGATTCAGCATTGAGAAAACAGGACAGATAAGAAACAGAGCTGGACATTACCACATTGGAGGCAGTCCCTCCAGGGCAACATCCAAGCAAGATCAATCCGACCGAAAGCGAGGGCGGAAGCCCGAGAAACTTTCCGATGAGGGCTGCGGCAGCCGGCATAATCGTGTACTGGGCAACACATCCAAACAATATCTGACCATCAAAACGAAGCAACAAACTCATAATCATCAAGCATTACGAAAACTACCAGCAATCCCCAACTTCACCCATCAAATCAGCAAGAAAACCCCCCAAAAAATCAACACAGTCTGTAGCAAGAAAAAACTCAAGAGGAATTCAAGAAAAGCTCACTGAAAGGGGCCTCTGCATAAACAAATTGAACAAATTCTCGAGCTCCAGAGTAAGCCCCATGGCCAACATAATCAAACCCAGAGACAAGCTATACGAAGCGGGCCCTCCCTGCACAAACCACGAAAAACTCGACGGTTTCAAGCAAGCAACAATGCCGCCACCGGTCACATAGAGAGGGTACAAACTCGCCGCCGTGGAAAGGAAATTGTCGAAACCGGAGGGTTTCTGCAACGGAGGAGGAGATGGGTGTTCCTCATTTCCTTGAATTGATCGGACGGCGACGGATCTGGGGGTCTTCGACGGCGAGAGGCGGAGATTTAGGGGCCTGTGAAGGCGGAGATTGCGGTGGGGGTATGGTGGGGAAATGGAGGGGGTGAGTTGCAGAGAAATCAAAGACATTGTTCAGGTTTCTGCGGCACCGATTTGTGAAAGTGAAGAAAATTATAGATTGTTAATCAACATCGAGGATCAAATCAAAAAAGTATATGAATCTCTCTCTGGTTTCTGTAGCTTTTTTTTTTCTTCTTGTTTCTGTGTGTTACAGCTAAACTAACATTGAGATTGCGAGGGGAAATTACGGAGCCACGTACTGAGCCAGATACTCTCTCTTTTTTTTTGTTTTTTCTGCGTGTTAATTTTAATATATGGAAAATATCTTTTGATAATTGTGGATTCGATTTCTGTCCAAAGAAAAATAATAATAATATAAAAGTTGATTCGATTCTTAATTGGGTTGGGGATTCGACAACTTTATTAACTAAAACAACTAATCTATCGTTAAGTTATTGTTTTGATTGCATGTTTAGATAAGTAAACATGTCATTTTAAAAAATAAATTTTATTGATTTGGGGTCGAGTTCTACTAATGAACTAAATGAGTTTCAACATTTGAGTGACATGTTTATGTGTCTAAATATCTATATCTATACTATATCTAAATGGGACTATGGAGGAGAATCTTTACCTCCCCATCTTGCCCACAACTTTTAAATACATATCTATTTTGTCCTTCAAATTTCTACGAGAGACACGACTGTTCGAATTAAAGTGTCTGTTGAGATAACAAATTCAAAAAAATTATGATCATTCGATCAAACAAGGAGTTTAATGCAAAAAGAGTTGTAACAGTTCGAGTGAAAATGTGTGTTGAGAGAAGTTAATCCGATGAAAAGTAACCGTTTGATGAACAGATGCTTCTATCCACGTATAGGTGTCAGAACAAGTAATCTATAAAATGAAAGATTATGTTTTCTTCTTCTATGACCTAAAACTCATTTTCAAAATATTAATGAAGACTAAACCATGTCAAAAGAATATTTGAGAATCCAGAAACATATTTAATCGATTAAGAGGTAGCGTAACAAAATTATGTCTTCGTATTATCTTCAACTTTTATTTTTTTTAGATTATTTTAAATTTTTTTGTGGATTACTTTTAAGTTATATATTTATGATACCTTCGTGTTTTAATATTGAGTTAATATTGTTTTCAAGTTTGATTTAATATTTAGTTAATGTTGTTTTCACGTTTGATTTATATTTTAGCATTAGTTTTCTTATTTATCTTAATATGACTTTTTGGTTGCTATTGTTCTTATTTTATTTTTCTGGCCATGTGATTCTTTATCTCACATTTTTTCAATTATTTCATGGCAGTACACAGTATTCAATTTCTTTCCCAAATTTCAATTCTTTAATTTTGGTTCATTCTTCCTTATTACATAATATACAAAAGATAAAAAAATGAGTAAATAATTTAAGAAAACACACAAAAAGATTATTGTTGTATTCTTTTAAAAAAAATTGACAACGAATATGACAATAATCTTTTTGTGTGTTTTCTTAAATTATTTACTCATTCTTTTATGTTTTGTATATTAATATATTTTATTTGAAACAAAATATTAGTACCATTTAAAAGCTCCTTGAATTGTTATTTTATATGTTAAATTGATAGAAATATTATATTAAATATATTTTATTTGAAACAAAATATTAGTACATTTAAAAGTTCTCTTGAGTTCTTATTCTATATGTTAAATTATTAGAAATATTATATTAAAATGTTTATAACCACGTACAAATGCACGTGATACTAACTAGTGTTAATAAAAGTGTGATTTATTGATATATTTGGTAAACAAATTTAACATAGATAATTGATTTGTAAAATATATATATATATACATAATTGAAAATTCTAATACATAAACAATAAATTTGAGAATTACCTTAAAGATTAAAAGTTGTACTAAAATAAATCTATATGATATATTTAATTTTTCCTATCACACCTTTAATTAGGTCCCTGATTGAATTTTAACATTTAACTTTTTCCACCGTTATCATATCATAAATAATGGTTGTAATTTAAATTTATAATATTGTAGGAAGTAAATATTCATTAACTATTAAACTATATTCATGTCTCTAACTTATTTATAGGATATTCGAAGAAATAAGCTCTTTCATTATTATTAGTAAGCGTATGTTTTTTAAAAGATGTAGGCAAGTTATCTTTATAAAAAAAAAATCTTTTAATTTAGAAGTAGGGGACGTTAACAGTAAGAAAAGCTGCATTGGAATCGAGACAAAAATAAAAAGGCTTGATAGTTTCTACTGTTGGAATTAATTTAATAATTACTTCATATGAATTGCCCCTATTATGTCTGAGTTAAACTATAGTTCATGGTCAATCTACCTAATGGTTTTGGGTAATTCTAACATCTCCATTGATTTTGATTTTCTTCCATACTTAGATCCCTTGGTTTGGATTGTTCTTAAATTTTATGACGAAGGATAATTTAATTTTTCCAACATCTGCCATCCATACAGAGTCGAGAGTCTTGAGATTTATGTTTTACTTTTTAAATGATCCATTATAATCTTAAATTTGTACCCGTGATCAAATCAATAGTTTTGACTAGTGGAATTAATAGATAGCTACGAGTTTTTTCTTTTCTCTTTTTTCCCCTTTTTTCGTAGAACTATACCTTTTGTTCTCTTTTGAGAATTATAAGATATATATCTTTTCTATCTCTCAAAATGATTAAATAATTATCGAGTTTTTATTAGTGGTCAGCTTGAGTATGAAGATGAATACTTAACCAATAATATTTAAGTAGGAAAAATTATGATATCTTAACACTCTCTCTGTCACTTGTGGATTTGGATAATTGAACAAGGTTGAACAAAGTGAAAATTATTTTAAATAGGGAGGAAATAACAATGCAAAGTTTCAAACACAAACACCTCGCTTTAATATCATGTTAAGGTGATGTGATGTGTTGGGTAAATGTAATATAAATATATAAATTAAGAGGGAATGAGTTCAAATCGGGATGACCACCTACCTCAAGAATTAGTCATTAATATGTGTTTTCGGCACCAAATATTGTAGGGTCAAGTGGTTGTTCCATCAAATCAGTGCGCAAAAACTGACCCGAACACTCACGGATATATGAAAAAAAATTGATATCTCAACACATTTCATAAAAAAATATATTACTTCTAAACATAACCTGCAATAGGTCAAGACACATGTAGTTAGGCCAGTCAAAATTGAGAGACTAAATTTGTAATTTAATTGAGAGTTTTATTATTATTATTATTATTATTTTCCGTAAATATTATCCGAAAACACAGCAAATATGGAAAAAGGAAGATAAAAATTACCTTATAAAAGATAATTTATGTAAAAAAAAAAAAGAGAGAGAGAGATGAAGAAGGTCAAACAATGGAGGTTTCTGCAGGTCTATCCACTCGCCGGCGTAACAGGAAAACCAACGCCGTGCCTCTTCGTCGGAAAAGCCACAAACAGGAACCCACAGACCATGCCGACAGCCACTGGAACAATGTCCAAAACCTCACGCGCCGCCGGCCCCGGATTCGGGTACAGGCAACTCACGACATTCCTGTCCCTCAGCGCCACGACGCCGAAAACCAGAACGCTCAGCGCCGCATGAACTCCGTCGATGATCCTCAGCCTCTTCTTGCTCAGGTCAGGCAGCCCTCCGCCGTCCGGGTCCGGGTAGTCCAAGAGCCACAGCCCCTTCGCGGTGGCGACGCCGTAGTAGACCTTGCCGGCGACGGTGATGCTGTCGGTGAAGCAGGCGAGGAAGCATGAGAGGGCGAGCCCGGCGAGGAGGAAGAAGGTGAGGGGGCGCGTGACGCCGGTGCCAGAGTCGCACGCGCCGCCGTGGGTGAAGATGGGCACTAGGAGCTGGAAGGCCAGGAGGGTGCCGGTGGGGAGGAGGTTGGACAGGTAGGCGGTGGAGGTTAAGGCCTGAGAGAGAATTTTCCGGCCGGCATTTGGCGGCGGCGGCGGAGGAGGTGGTGGTGGTGGGTCGGCGGCGGCGGTGGATGAAGGTCTTGCTCGAAGATTGGATGACATTTAATTAGTTTTGTGGTTTTAAGAAATGAGTTTTTTTTTTTTAAAACAAAAAAGAAAATCAAAGAAATGGGTTTTTGGATTTGTGTTTGGAAGAGAAGGGGATGATGGTGGGTTTATGTTCTCAAAAGGGTTTGAATTATATAAATGGAAGAGTTTTGGGAGAAGTTAAAATTGGATTAGAAATGAAGTTTGTTTAGTTTGTTTATAATTTTAGATGCAAGTGTTTGAAAGAAATTTCCATGGAGTTTACTCTAATGGTTTTTAATTCAAGAACTTTTACATCTTCAAATGTTAGGTGCTACATTATCACAATAAAATAAATAAATAAATAAATATATATATATATATATATATAGAGGGGAGAGTTGAAAATTTTGAAATTTTAAACATCTAGATTTCCTCTCGGGTAGAAACATGATTAAACAAAAAAAAAATTATGACCAACAAAAGACAAAATAAGGTTGGTTGAGTTTATGCACGAGGAACAAAATAGTGGTTTAAATTTCGCTTTGGTCTATTTCATATATGTTTATTTCTATGTTGTGAGAAACATAGATTTGCTCTCATGTAGAAACACGATTAAATAAAAAAATTAATGACAAATAAAAGACAAAATAATATTGGTTGTCGAGGAATAAAATATTGGTTTAAGTTTCATTTGGATCTATTTCATATATGTTTATTTGTATGTGGAGAGAAACATAGATTTACTCTCACGTAGAAATACCATTAAATAAAAAAATTAATGACCGATAAAAGATAAAATAATGTTGAGTTTATGTATGAAGGAACAAAATATGGGTTAAAATTTTTCCTTTGTCTATTTTATATAGTTTATTTCTATATGGAGAGAGTTGAATACATCCTAGTAACTTCGAAGTTTATTGAAAATTGAAATAACATAGATTTTTTCGCAGGTAGGAACATGATCAAATAAAAAACTTAACGACCAACGAAAAACAAAATAATGCTTGTTGAGTTTACGCACAAATAACAAAATATATATTGGTTTAAATTTATTTTTGATTTTTTTGAAAGTATATGGAATGTATATTTTTATTACTGAATTATATACTCGTCGTGTTAGTAGGTTTATTTTAGTTTTAAATTTTGAATAATGTTTAAAATTTTAAAATA
Organism: Momordica charantia; assembly: GCF_013281855.1. NCBI lineage: Eukaryota > Viridiplantae > Streptophyta > Magnoliopsida > Cucurbitales > Cucurbitaceae > Momordica > Momordica charantia. The sequence goes on from NW_028275158.1 coordinate 3,824,380, forward strand.
ATAATTATATTTTATTGGCCTTGTAGTCTTTGGAGTAATTGAATAAAGTAAAGAACTTCCAAATAAAAGGTGTCTAATTCTTAGTGAGGTTGTTAATTTTTATATAGTAATGAGGTGGTTAGTTATTGTATAATAATAGGTTTAGGGTAACAAAATGTCATTGCATCAAATATTAAAATACATTTTATTATTTATTGTAAATACTTGTATATTATTTACACGCCTCTCAAATATGAGAGTTATATGTAGCTGGTGGAATACAGAATCAAATCAAGTAAATCTCTTAAATGTGAAAAGGGTAAACTGGTTCAAATCAAGTGTGTTTGGTTTCAAACGAGAAGGGACAAAAAATATGAAAGGGAATGACAAGGTTAAAGTCACAAATTTTTTAAATCTCCTAAAAATTGGTTTCGCTATTTATGTAAAATGTTATACTATTGGCAATTTTTTAGAACGGATGTCCAAATATGGTCCCCACCCTAGCTACCACCCTCGGCTTGTTGCCGAATGGGGGATACTCACTCCCTGGTTTTTTCGGAAATACTCTGTTATAAAGATCCAATTGACAAAATCGCATGATATCGATTTTGAGTTATTAAAAAAAATAAAAATAAAAATTGGCCACTACCCTATATTTTTGTTGGCCTTGTAGTAATTATGAATAAAGTAAATAACTTTAAAATAAAGGGTTTCTTAATGGGGTTGTTAATTTTTATATACTAATAAGGTGGTTAGTTATTGTATAATAATAGATCTAGTACCTCTCCTTTGTAACAAATGTCAATTCAAATCCAATAAGATATCAAGACTAAAATATATTTGACTAAAAATTTATCATAAACTTATACATTATTTACATCCCGCTTGTTTTTTAATACAACAAATATGTGTATTATGAAAAATTGAACTCCCCAAAGAAAAATTATAACTTAATTATTAGTTTATGCTCATGTTGGCGTATTATTACAAAATGCACACATATCTCTCTTTTGACTTCTTTATTTTAGAGAGAAATGATGATATAACATGTATTCATGACATAATATCATGAGAGAGAGAGAAAAGTAACATCATATAATTCATGGCCTAGGATCATGAGAGGAGGGGGAAAAAGAGAAAGTGATCATGATCTATATATATATATATATATAAAAGATAACACATAATGTACTCGATCAATAAATAAATCCACATATATATTCAGTAAAAATATTATTTCGATTAGTGTAATTTTAGTTTTGGTTCATTTTGATTTTTAAAATATTCATTTTGATGATGTACTTTCAATTTTCGTTCATTTTAATCCACGTGCTTTTAAAATGTATCGTTGTAGTTACATTCATGTACTTTTAAAAATTTACTATTTTTGTGAAAAACTTTTACACAAATTATTTTAATAAAATCATGGTTACATTTCAATAAATATATTAAGTGTAGCGTCATATTCAAGTTATGATTAAAAAAGATATTAAAAATAAAATTAAGAGACCAATATAATCACTTTCTTAAAGGTCAGGAATTTGAAAATACATTGATTAAAATACGGAAACTAAAATAATATTTTAACCTATATCAATATTTTGAAGTTTCATCTCAAAACCAATTGACAATGAGAGGAGTAGCTCATGTCTATTATAAACTATTGTAAGATCTCTTTTCTTTCAACATGGAATACTTAATTATATCTTAACTCAATATACTGAATCACCTTTCTAATCTCTTTTCATCTTTCTCAATAACTAATAATACAAGTAAAGTCAATGACACATCTATGAGATGAATCAAAATGACAATCAAGAGAATAAGCAATGGTAGGATATAATTTTTAAAAACTCAAATATCTCATTAACTCATTGAAATCAAATGCAAATGGCTTAACACCCTCGCAGACTTTCACTCAAATCTACTCCCAAAATCAAAACAAAGCATGTTATTACCATAGGCTTGCAAATGAATCAAATCTTCCCACTTAAACATGAATTGAATGTAAAAATCAAAGGAACTTTGATAATGGTTGTAATGGGGCAGCTTAGATAAAGGTGCGATAAAAAGGGAATTTATAGGTTCAAAGTCAAGATAACACCCGCTGCTAAGAAATGAATTAGATATTTTTAACTCTTGAGCTATGTTAATATTGGTTGCATTAAATATTAATCATGAGAGATGAAATTTAATAATGTAACATGTATTGATGCTAGGATCAAAATATGATACAAAGTCAAGAGCTAATGTGCAAGACCTCATTAGGGCTTGCATTTGCTTTTCCACCCATTCCTTTTAAAAGAAGTGCACTCTTTTAATTAGTTTATTTATCTCACCCCAACCCCACTTTCTTTCTACCCATTTTGCCCTCCTTTCACTAACTAATTTTCTTACCCAAAATAACTTAACAACTTGAGAAAACCCTTTACATATCAAAATTACAACCCATTTAACACACAATATTCTAAAGATTTCAAAGAACATATAGATGAACTAAACCCTAACTTTACCTATATATTAAAACCCTAAAAGCCCCCCAAAAAGGAAAAAAAATCATAACTTTTCTTTTCTCTTAAACCAAAAGATCTGGTTTCGACTTCAACTGGTCTTCTTTTTCCTTTTCGCCTTTTTTCATATTTTGAATGGGAGAAGAAGAGGAGGAAGATTGGTAACAGTTGGATGATTGGTGAGGAAACTCAGCTAGCATTTGAACAACTTCTCTCATCGTTGGTCTCTCCACACTATTCTCTTGTACGCATGACATTGCTATGAAGAATAAGTGCTTTGCTTCTTCTTTTGGTATCATCCCCACTCTTTTGTCAACTATGCAAATTATGTCGTTTTCTTTCTCGCCGTTCGCTATAGCTCTTTTGCACCATTGCGCTATGTCCACCACTCCTTCCCCAAAATCTCCGACTGGACGACGTCCCGTCAAGAGCTCTAGTAGCACAATCCCAAAGCTATACACGTCGCTTTTCTCGTCGACTCTTAATGTGTATGCATATTCTACAAGGGCAAGAAATAATATAAATATCTTCTTGTAACAAAAATAACAATTAAAAAATAATTACAAGTATAATAAAATGGTAGGACACATGTAAATAAATGATTACTGTATCGATAGTTAATGGTATCTAGGTTAATCATTCGCTATACAAATAATGGGATATGATATAAAGTAAAAGTATATTAATCAATTTTTTTTTTGGAAAAAAGTATATTAATCATTATTATTAAAGTCAACCAACTATTAATGAGTATATAATTATATATATAATTACTTTTTGACTTTTCCATTTGGATCATGATTGGGCTAGATGAAGGCTTGGGAAATAGCTGGGCCCCCATTAGAAGACTCAAATGCCTCAAAATGTGGCCCAAACTTCATGGTGTTTCAAGAAAAATAGAAACTTGATTTAAGAAATAAAAAAAAAACAGAATCTACCCGCAAAAATAGTTTTTGGTTTTAGAAAAAAATAAAAATTCAGTAAAAATGCATTTAAATAATTTTTAATACATATCTGAATGACCTATTTTTCAGAACATAAAAGTTATTCTTTAGAAGACAAAAATTATAAATTATAATGAAGATATCAAGTTTACATTAATTTAAGGTCAAATTATTTGACCTTTGGTGACTTTGAAAGGTATGTTTATTTTTAATAGACCATTAAATCTTTGGATTTTTAAATTAAGTTAAATAAATTCCTGAACTTAAAAAAATATACAATAAATTTATATTCAATTTAGAAATCTATTAAACACCTAAAAATAAAAGCTTATGATATTAGACACGAAATTGAAATGTCATAAACAACTAAATATAAAAATCCTATAGAACATAACACTAAAAATTAATAAACTTTGTACTAAAAAAAATTAATGAACTTTTAAACACCTTATAAAATTCAGAGACATACATCTTCAAATTATTATTATATATATATATATTTTTATCAAACTTGTAATTTAAATAAAATGCTTTCTTTAAAAATAAATAAATAAATATATGTATGGGGGCCGGCGTGGAGAGTGGGCGAGAGCTTTCACGACTGTCAAGGGGGGTTGGCTTGTTACGTTAGCCATCAGATGTCGGTGTACGAATCTGATGATTCAATCAGAGCCGTCAGATTCTGATCATAAATGGCCCAGGTGGGCCCCACTCACTGCTTACTTGTCTCTTCAGCACAGAATCCAGAGACGCAGTCAGTTTTTTTAATTTCTTTTTTATTTTTTTTACGGTGCGTCTTCCTAAAAAATTCTACTCTCGTTAAGTTTTCACAGTTCACCCGCCCGTCACTTTAGCAAACTCCCATAAAAATCGGATCCTATGTTTTTTCTTTTATTTTAAATTTTTATGGCTCCCACTCAACCCCCAAGGATTCAAGCGACAACTGTCTTTGACTATATTCTTCATTTCCATTTCCAATGTTTCATAAATATTTAAACTTTTAATTTTATCTTATTAGATTTCAAATTTTGACAAATTCATCTTATTAAGTATTGCAACTTATCTTCCAATAAATTTTTATTTGATTTAAGTGTTGCAATTTTCAATCTGAGAAATTTTTATCCAAATAATTATTAAAAAATACAAGTATCTTTTACGTTTTTAATTTGGCTAAGATTATACAAAATTAGTAAACAAGCCCAAATTTAAAAAGAAAAATAGTTTTCAAATATCTTCATTTTCTGAAAGTTTCAAATATCTTTTTTTAACATTTAGTTAAGATTTCAAAAGAACACGTTTTTTTAAGGCCATGAAATTTTCAAATATTATCTTTAATTCAGTTTTATTTATTTGTATATATGATCTTGACCGTTGACATCCATGACCTTGTTCACAAGGTCACTGTCAATCACTGCCCTTGGATTTTCTTGGCAGTGACAATCGGACGGCCGGCATTGACTCATCCAATTACCATGGCCCACCACAAAAATTTTTAGAAGATTAACTAACTTAACAAACACTGTAACGCCCAATCAGGAAAAAAAATTCAAAAAATAGAAAAAAAAAATCTTCAGATTACGAAACGGAAAAGAAAAACAGGGGAAGAAGAAGAAGAAGAAAAAAACGTACCGGGAGCGATGTAGCCGTAAGATCCGGCGATCACCGACATGCATTCCGACGCGCCGCCGTCAAACATGAACTTTGCGAGCCCGAAGTCGGCGACGTGAGCTTCGAAGTTGGAATTCAACAGAATGTTGTTGGATTTCACGTCGCGGTGGACGATTAGTGGGGAGCAATCGTGGTGGAGGTAGCAGAGACCTTTGGCGGCTTCAATGGCGATTTTGTACCTCAAATTCCATCCGAGGAACGAAGCTTTTTTACCATGGAGGGCTTCGCCTAAGCTTCCGTTCCTCATGTATTCGTACACGAGGAGATTCGTCTCCTTGTTGGAGCAGAATGCGAGTAATCTGACGATGTTTCGGTGTCGAATGTTGCCTAGGGTTTGGATTTCGGCTCGGAATCCGTGGTCGTGGCTGTTAGGGCCGAACCCTAGGAGTTTCTTCACCGCGATTTCTACTCCGTTCGGCATTTTTCCGTGGTACACGATGCCGGCGCCGCCTCTTCCGATCACGTTCCCGTCTTTCACGCATTCCAGGACGTCGTAGACGGTGAAATCCAGCTTTTGGAATGAGGTCATTTTCCAAGAACCAGATCCGTTTCTTTTGAATGATTTCGCTTTGACGATCGCAGCGATGGCGAACACTAGAGAGCAAATCAGCAGGCCGAGGGCGAAGATTAGCTTGAAATACGCCGGAGTTTTGCCTTGTTTCGTCGCGGTTGTCGCGAAATTGCAGGGATTGTTGAGGAGCGAGCCGCAGAGTTGAGGATTTCCGGCGAAGGACGAAGCGTTGAAGAACGCAAGCTGTCCGGATTCCGGCAGCTTACCGGAGAAGTCGTTGAAGGAGAAATCTGCAATCGTGAGGCTTTTCATGGCCCCTATCGATTTCGGTAGGGATTGATTCAGGTGATTTCTCGACAAATTGAGGTAATTCAGAATATGTGCGTTTGAAATTTCAAGTGGAATCGGGCCAGAGAGGTTGTTCTTGCTCAAATCAAGGTAAGTGAGATGGATACAACTCCCAATTTCAGGTGGAATTTCGCCTGAAAGTGAGTTTCTGCTAAGATCAAGCTTCAGAAGTTGATTGAGCTCTCCAATGGAGGGGGGGATCGAACCAGAAAACTGGTTTCCATTGAGGAGGAGAATTTGCAGAGAAGAGAAATTAGAGAGTGAAAATGGTAGAGTACCAGAGAGAAGATTGTTGGATAGATTAAGTTGCCCTAATTTGATGGGTTTTGAAGAACTCTCCCAATTCTCTGAAATTGTACCTGAAAGGTAATTGTCTTGAAACTCTGCTAGATTTAGCTGTGGCAAGTAAATGAAGCCATTGGGAATGCTTCCATTAAGATAGTTCTGCCCCAGCCTCACTTTTGTAAGACTTGTACATGTACCCAATCCATCAGGGATTGGCCCAAACAGGAAGTTGTTCATCAGAATCAGTATTCTCAGCTGATTTGATGTGCACAAATCCTGAGGAATTGTACCCGTGAGCTTGTTCGTCGACAAATCGAGGAGCTGAAGCCTCCCATTTCGACCGAGATTCTTCGGGATTGTGCCGGTGAAGTTGTTCATCCACAGCCCCAAGGTCTCCAAGTTTGGCAAATCTGCTATGTAGTCTGGAATAGATCCGTGCAGTTTGTTCATGAAGAGGTTGAAAAGCTTGAGCTGTCTGAGATCAACGAACTCGGGTGGGATTTCTCCGGTGAGCGCATTGTTGGAGAGATCGAGAAAGACCAAGTTTGTCAAGTTGGCTAACTGCTTTGGGACCGAACCCGAGAGTAGATTCGTATGCAAATATAGAGTGTTCAAGGCCTTCAAATTCCCCAGTTCATGAGGAATTTGACCATCCAAACTGCAGTCTGAAATCTGCATGACAACCAAATTAACCAACTTCCCGAGCTCGGCCGGGAGACCACCTTCGAATGCATTGTAATGTCCCAAGTAAAGTTCTCTCAAATTTCTAAGATTTCCCAACTCACCTGGGATTTTACCATCCAAATCGTTCCCTGCAAGAGAGAGATATTCCAACCCTTCTAAACTGCCATAGCTTTCTGGGATTTTTCCATAGAAAAAGTTACCTGCAAGGTCCAAGTACTTGAGGTTCTGTAAGTCCAAAACCCCAGTGGGAAGCTGAGCAGTGAAGTTGTTGTCATAGGCATCTAACACTTCCAAATTCGGCACGCTCGAAAAGTTCCAGTCCAGCGCCCCGCTGAACTGGTTGTTCGAGATATTAAGGAATCGGAGGTAACTCAAACTCACAACCTCAATGCTACCAGTGAAGTTGTTTCCTGCAACAGACAACTCAGAAAGCTGGTCGAGCCTAGAAATCAGAGGCGAAACAGAGCCACCAAGGCCCAAATCTGTCAAGTCAACCGAAACAACTCGTTCGTCGGAGCACCGAATTCCAATCCATGAACAAACCGAGCTGAAATTCGAGGCAGTCCAAGTGCTCAGTGCAGGAGAGTCAGAGAATTCAAACCCTTGTTTGAGAGCAAGCAAAACATGGAAATCACTGACCAAACTGTGGGAAGAAGAGGAACCCAGAAGAGAGAAGAATGTAAAAACAATGAAAAACAACATTGTTTGTTTTCCCAGAATTGTTTCAAGAGAATTGAGTTTGGAAGAACAGGAAGCAAAGAGCAGGGGTTTTAAGCAGCTTTGCAATAATGGATTCTTCAGCAAAGTGAGGAGCTAAAGAAGGCAGAGGAATAATATGATGAACTTCTTCAAGTGTGTTTGGGCTTAAGGAATCAAACATCTTCACAGAAAACGAGTCTTCAAATACAAGTAAGGAAAAAAACACTAAGACTCTCCTTTTCTTTCTCCTCTTTTATCTGCTTTTCTTTCCTTTTCCAAGAGAGATGCAAGGTTGAATTTCTGCTACAAAATTGTTCCTTTGGCTTTGCTTTCTGAATTCCTCTAGGCCAAGTTTCTTTTAGCAAAGCTAGGAGATAAAGAGGCTGAAGAAAAGGAAAGCGAGAAGATGGTACTGTAGAAAGACAAGTTGCTACCAAAATGCAAATTACAAAATGGCCGTTGGATAACATAAAAAGATCAAATTGGGGGTGTGGAGGAAAAAAAGAAAAAAAAAATTAAAAGCAAAGTTGATGCTTTGTTTCCTTTCTTTATTCATATGACAATAATACCCTTTAGCTTTAATTAAAGGATGCTCTTTATTGCTTTGAATGATAGTGAGAGAGAGAGAGATGAGCTGAAGGATTTGCACTTTCCATCAATAAACATGGCTCTGATATGTTTAGTTTTGTCTCTTCTTTTTCTTCCTCCTCCAAATCATCCTATCAACCTGAAAACTAACCAGAAAATTCAGGACTGTACTCTGCTCTATGTACATTGTAGGCCTCTGTTCAAACCCACCCATAATGGCACTCCCAGATGAAGTTTTTTCGCTTCCCGACGACGACATAATCATAATCGAACACAAACCATCATTGTGTCGGTCTCTTCCAATAATTTTCTCTTCGAAAGGGGTGAATCTCGAGAGCAAGAGAGAGAAACATGAAAACTTTTTTAACCCGAGAATCCAATTATCCCAAATGATGCTCCCTTCCCTAATCCCATACCTCTTTAAATTCTGACCACAAAAGGAATATATTCTTATAAGCCAAGAAAAAGAATGCCACAAGGAAGATGATTCAAAACCATGGTGATGATTTTTCTTTCTTTTCTTTTTTTTGGTGTTTAGTGATCATATGATAAAAGTTATCCACTTTCAATATTTACCAGAGGCAATTTTAGAAATAATAATGAGTTGGTAACATGTGGATGGGAAAGAAGATGATGATTATTAATTTATCATTACAATTTTTGTTGAGTGATCAATTTATAATGATGGAATGGATGCAGCCTGCAGCAGGGGAAGAAGAAGAAGGAGCCAACAGGTCAGTGGGATGTTCTTTTTTTTTTAATTGAGGGTAAATTGTTATTATGATTATTTTATATTTCTAATTTCAAATGATTTCTCCTACTTTATTCCTTCTTCCTAGTTGCCCTACAATGGTGGACCAATTATCCATGTAAAAAAATGTGGGATTTGAAGGGCTTTATTAGAAGATGGAATAGTCTTAAAGGGAGAGCTGTAAAGTAAAAGCAGAGTAGATGCAATCTGCTTTTGATCTTCCTCTTAAAAAAGGAAGAGCCAGAGAAAAATCTACTGCTCATCTCATAGAAAACAGTGCTGTTTCTTTTTTCTTTTCTCTTTTTTATGATTTACAATTATAAATTATATTTTGGGATCCTTGTTGAACCCTTTTTTCTTTTCCCTTCTTTTAATCTTTTGATGCAGAGGTGTTCCCCTTGATTTATAAAATTTAATTGATCAATAAAGCTGTGTCACATTTTAAAAAAAGTAGAGCTATTTTCGAAATAATGGTTAAGAAGGTAGATAAAAGATTTTGGGTGAGTTTGGAATGTGTTTTTGAGAAAAGTGTTTTTAAGCGAAACACTTTTGGCCCTCCCTAAACACTTTTAAAAGTAACGTTAGACCATACTAAAATATATCATAATCTATCAGCTTAAGCTTTTGAATTTAGTACGAGAATTTAATATCGCATCAAAGTATAGTATCTCAATGTCATTTTCTATCTAGTTCATATGGTTAATCACTTTGTAGTTCTCGTCATGTCAAATTAATACCGATATTGATGTCTCAATTCAGGGACATTTTTTCAAGTGAATATAGATATTGATACTTACCAAAAACCCAATATCATAGTAGGGCTGTTGCGTAAAACTATGCAGCAACCCCTACGAGAGTTTAGCGGCGTTCTTTTATACGTCGTTAAAGATCATAATTCTTGTAGCGTAGACGGGTGAATATTTTAGTGTATACACGTCCACTAGAGATGAGAGATAGAAACACAATAATGAGTGTGATGATTGCCCTAGGTATGAGGGTTAGGAGGGAGTAGGAGCATTTGGATGCACACCCCAAACCCCCACTTCTTCCCACTTGTGTGTTTTTACACAGACTTTGACAAGTCCTTTTATCTCTCATGCAGGTGCAATTTGTGGGCCTCATTTTGAAGGGTCACTGTCTTTCTAGGGTGTCCCTCTCACTGTGATCTAAAGAACCATTTATGAACACACCCAAAATAAAAATTGTGGTCACCCCCTTTTGCTTTTCTTGGTAATGGCAATGCCTATTGCCAATGCATGCCCTTGGGACTACACAATGTGAGTTTTGGTGAAAGGGTATCTTTCTTTTTGGTAACGTTTTCGCTTTCTTTGTTTGAGGTCTCGAGGAACATGTGTATTTGATATCAGTTACTGTCTTTTATTTGTGGAAACAGCGTTCGTAATGTTGTATAGATTTTCTTTTTAAGTTTCTTGTTTTTTGTGTGGTTATGTTTCTAACTTTTCTTTTTTTGAAATGTTTGTGAAATTACTATTTTTGTTATAGGTTGGATTGGTAAGTGGTTTTGAATGCTTTGCTTTTTCAAATTTAAGTTTCAGGATACTTTGTAGGTATAAAAGTAAATTTACCGTCAATTCGATTGTATATATTAAATAGAAAGAATGGTTGAGAAGTTCAACTACACATCAAAGTGGTGTTTGGTAAAGTCACTTTGATGCTCAAATAAAAATTTATGACGACGAAAGACGTAAAGGAAGGTGTTAGCCATACGTAGCTTGAACAGTGATGGCCACAAGGTTTAGCTATTGTTGATCCCCAGGACGGAAGAGTTTCAATAGAATTTTTATCATATTCCATAGAAAAGAAAGCGTTATTGACAATTTACAAACATTCTTGTTTTAACTACACCGACGAAATAGATAATTATTCTTTGGTTTTTGGTCATGAATGTTGATTATCATATAAAAGATACTTTTAATACTACTAAAATTTTGAGTTATCAAACTCTTACAGAAGAGTTTGAGATAACTTAGAGTATGAACAAAGACGAATCTACTAAAAATGGAAAAACGAAATTCAAAACATAACAAACACGAACAATATCAGATCGTTCTCAAAATAAAAAAAAGTTATTTTATACAAACAAAACAAATTAAAGAAAAGAGGCATCAAATTAATTAAGGAGAAGGAGAAAAAAATTGAAGGCAAAAGCAAAAGGGGAAATGAGGAGAAGGCATACTCATGAATGTGGGGCTGAAAAGTAGTCACCAAAATGTACTAAACAAACCCACCCCCTCTTGTGTGTGTATTTTAGGGTTTTTATGCAAAGTATATCATAGCATCCATGGAAACAAACATCATCATCACCCTCTACCATCTCTTTGTGGGAGAACATGCAAGCAAGAGAGAGGGAAAAAGTGAAAACAAAAAACAATTAACATTAAATGAAGGAGAGCGGGAAAGTTTTTTAAGTTTTCAATCTTCGGTTTTGGTCTTTGTACTTTGTATGAATACCCGCTCTTGGTTAAATTCACCTAGACACTGTAGCGCATTGTTTAGCAAAGAGGGCGCTCGAAGAGGATTTAATGGAAGAGTGGGGTCCCAATACCCCTATTTAACTGGAAAACTTAGTTCAAAATGAACCGTTGGTTTCATTTAAGTCGTAATTTTTTTCTTTCTAAAAAAAATGGTAGACTATCTTGATATTGAATTCCATTACACGTGGTTAAAGACCCTCACAACATACACAAATTAGTTTTTATACAATGATAATGTAACTTTTTTTTTAAAATGCAATATAAATATTTTAACAACAAAGATAAGAAATAGATTAGCTAGGCATCCTAATAAAAATTTTAAAGCAACCAAAGTGGAATAATTAAAAAAATTCGACCAAAAAAATTAAACTCAGCATTTAGCAATATCACATATATAATCTTAGCCCTATTTGCTGATGTAATCGAACCACTTTTGATACGGCTCGTTTCTATTGGATAAAAAAACAAGAGGAGAATCTTTGTACAAGATCTTCTACTTTATGACGTGTAGTCCAAATTTTCTAATAATATAATTTATTAAAATTTAATATATAACATTGGACCATTTGACAATCTCCTATTCAAACCTAAGCAAAGAGTTTTATTTGTTTAGTGACGTTCATATTTTTATTTCATTTTGTTTTGATAAATAGAAATAGGTTGTTTCATGTTTTTTTTTTTGTTACTTTTTTATTATCGTTATCTAAAATTTTAAATTACAAAAATATATGACAATTGTATATTTTTTACTTAAATATTCAAACTTTCACGTCTTGTTTATTTTTTTAATATATTTTATAGGTAAAGAATAATAAAATAATACTTTTGATTATGTTTTGAAAAAAAAAAATAAGAAACTAGATTTTCTCGTTTCCAAATTTCTACTAAATTTTATAAATGTTTTTTTAAATAAAAAAAAAGAGTTAGTAATAACTAGTTTCCAAATGCTTATGTTTCTCAAAGATTGAAAACAAGAAACATTCGTAGACCAAGATAAGACTTCATAATCTCACTTCATGGTGCAATCTTAACCTTTTGACAACTTTGAAACAATCATAAGAGAAATTTTGTCGTATCTTACATAAACACCAAAACCCTAATTTTCTCTCTCTGCCTTTCTCTCTCTAAGCTTACTAAATATTCATTTCCTAGTTTATATATTTAATGAAGAAGGGTGTGGGAAAGCACTTTGAACAAGTGTTTTCAAATGTGCATAGTTTTTGTCTTGACTTGTGTTGTTTAAATCTGCAAAAGTTTTGTCCTCATTTCATTTGTTTTCATTTCATTGCTTTCAAGAAGGTTTTTAAACCTTTGGTTTCATATTATAAAGCACTTAATTAGTTCCAAATTCCAACCCATCAACTTTTTAAGACTATCATTCTTTCTTTCTTTTTATCTTATCATAAGATAATTTTGCTTAAAGAGTTGTTAGGTAACATTTTACGAATAAATTCATGGGTGTAAATCGATGGTTTACTATTGGCCGTGGACTGTTGATTGACTTAATCAAATATAAAACTGAAGAAATATTAAATCTAACATAAATTGCAAAAGTGATTCGATTGTAATTTGATTTACATAAATAGAATATAATAGTTTCATCAGAGATATAAATACAATTTTTATCAATACAACATGTGGGATGAAGATTTGAACCCACAATCTTTTAATCGAAGATAGATGCATTAACCAATTGAGCAACACAGGACTCGTACAAATGGTAGGTGATACCACAAGGCTCAACGTCTTTGTCACTCTATCATCCCCAGGAGACCAGTATTACTATTGATATGAGGTAATTGCTTTTGCTTATTGTTGTTTTTAGAAATTCTATACTTCTTAAAACGATATCGACCTATATTTTTAAATAGAGAGAAGCCCATCTTCGATAATGTCTAACAGAAAAAAGTCAACGAGGATTAAATTATTTCACTATTTCATTGATTTTTGACAACTAATTCTAAGCTAAATTGTTTAGTTAATTGTCTAATAATGATTAATGTAAGGTATCAAATAATAGTCAATAGATTCATTAATCTTCAAAACCTCTTTAAAAAAAATGCACATGTCTTTTAATAGTATTCATTAATTTATTGAAACATGATATGTATAAGATAAGCATTATAAGATTTTATTCCTTAAAAAAAACAAGGTTTTGTGACAAGGAAAGAGAGTGTGTGTGTCAAGAAATATCATGTCTATCTTAATTTCAGCTATGTCATTAAAAAAATATCATGTACTATGTATCAAAATTTCTTGGTCAAAAAAGCTAATTATTAATTATAAATTTGATCAACTATTTATATATACCATTTGATGCTTTTATGACTAGTCACACTCTCTCCAATATGCATAACAAAAATAATAATAATAATAATAAAATGTATAAATTATACAAAAATATACACCCAAAAATACCCTTATTGTATGTGACTGGTTTTTATTTTTTTTTCCTTTAATATTCTTTTTGTATTACAATTCAAATAGTAGGGTGGGATTTGAAGTAATGTAATAAAAAAATAAGATGAAAAAAGAATTATATTATAAAATATAACTTTAATACGTGTTTCAAATTCTAATTCTAATAATTTTTGTTCTTAGTTATGTAATTCAAATTGAGATGAGGATTGGAATTAAGACCGATAAAGAAGGTTACTAGTTAATATTTTGACGAGCTTTGAAGTCTTAAGTATTTTAACGAAAATTGCAAATCAAGAGTTTTGTAAGAGAGAAATAAATTAAAAGATGGGGTGCATACGGGTACAGCCACAATAATCACTGTTCCAATTGAAAAACAAAATTTATGTTGTTGTCAATGAGATTTACGCGATCGAATGTCATTATACATAATTTTTCAATATGATCAGAGAGTCATTCCAAGTCGTATAAAACTAGAGTTATTTACTCTCACCCTCTAACAAATCTCACTGATTTCGTTTTTTCTATTTTGAATCATGCTAGATCAAATTCTTCCAACATATCTTAAATTTCTTGCTCCCATTAACTTAGCACTAATTTTGAAACTTTGGAAAAAAAAATAAGGGATAAAATTGAAATCAATATATAAAGGGAGCCGAATATTTTCTATATATATATATATATATATTTTTTTTTTTTTGCGAATATTTTGTATAATTTAATGTTGAATGAAGAAAGAAAGTTGACTTAAAAAAAATGTATATATGTAGGCTCATATGCATGTGGAAGGGGGATGTGTGAGCCGACAATGGTGGAAATCCATGTCACATTCAAATGAGTTTGACAACATTTTTCACTTTTTCTTTCTCTATCATATCATAATCACTCCATTCTTGGATTTTCTTGATTCTCATTAGTTTTTTTTTTGTTTCAATACATTACTTATTCTATGTTGTACAAATATTCTATGTCATTTGGATTTTTAAAAACAAATAAAAAATACAATCGTAATATCTAACTTTCTTCACGAGCGTTTTTCTTTATCATGTTTGAGTTTCAATGTTGTTAAGGAACATTGAAAATAAAAAAAAAAAAGACCTAACAAAAGTTTATAATAGCCATGGACTACTCATGTCAATTGGTTTTAAGATAGAATTCATGAATATTAGTATGTTATCAGAGTCCAAAACGTTCAAATGAGATCTGACTAAGAAAAATGACATAACAAAGACAATTGTCCCGACCAGAATAGAAATCATATCTCAAAATTTCAAGCTTGTTAACAAATTCTTGGTGGGTAGTATGCGCTAGGGCGCTCATCCGTTACTTCAAGTGCTTTTCCTTGAGCTAATCCTCTTGCAGGAGCTCGGACAGTTCGAGCGTTAGAAGTAGCAGAGTCAAGGTAGCATTCCCTGTAGCAGCACTCTAGTATTTAGTAAATTCTTTGACAAAATTGCTCGTGTGTTGTCTTGTCATATCTTCTATCTAAACCTTTTAAGTTTCCCTCCAAATCACTATTTTTTTTTTTGGGTACTAACTCCAAGTCACTCTCTACAAATTTTAAAAAATAAAATTCCCTCTAACCATTTCAATAAAGTTAACCCCATTCTTCCCCTCATATCCAAAAAGGAAAAAGAAGAAAAATATTCTTTAATTGTTTATTGTTTGTTTGTTTCATTAATTCCTAAATTATTTTTCTCAAAAGTTCAGACTTCTAAAGGTGATTCGCCATTCCATATCATGAAAATGACTAATTTTACAATTTAAAATAAATGAATAAATTTATTAAAGAGATTTTTCTTGACTGAAATATAACGAATCAAAAGAAATAGAAGAAAGATTTTAAGAAAACTTGTAATTTTGAAGTATATATATATATATACATATATATATATATATATATATATTTCTAATTCATCCCTAATATTCGTAGAGCTTTAATCTTTAAAGTAGAAAAAAATATAAAAAATTCAATTAAGTGAGATTTTTAAGTTGAATAAAGAAATGATTATGAAACTATCGCTTTCATGTCTATCCTCTATTAGTAATAAACGTTTTCACCATAGGCATTTATAGACAATAAATATATAAAAGTAAAAAGAGAATTACATAAAAATGTCTGATTTTATATGGAAAAATAAATAAAATTTGTCATATTTGTAAAATCATAATCATGTTCAATGTAAATTGTCACCCATTAAAATTTTTCGGGTAAAATAATTTTTAGAGGCTGCGAAAGTTTCGATCATAAAAGTAATATTTTCAAATAGTATATATTAACCATTTATATATAACATGTCAAAGCACAAACCAACTCCAGTAAAAACTTGTTTGCAAAGAGTTTAATTATATAAAAGGAGATCTTCAAATAAATGACAAATGGGCCCTTCTTTTATTAACTTAAAAAGTATTTTATGAAAATTGTCCAAAATATATTATTATTGGCCTTTTTCTTTTTTTTTTCTTTTTTACTAATAGTTCTATAATTTATTTTGCTCTAAATATAACTAACATATAACATAACAAACATTAATTGTAACTTGATGAGACACTAACAAACATCCAAATAGTTTCAATAAATAAAAAAAAATCCAAATAAAATGATGGATTGAATCTATTGGAGGTTAAAAAGAAGAAACTTTTATTTTCCACTTCAATTATTGTTATTATTATTTTATTTTGCATGCAATATATATTAATGGAAGTCCTTATCTTGCCAAATCCAATTATTGTTAAGTATTTTAGAATTTTATAAAATTATGTATGGGAACCTTATGATAAATTAATTAATTCATGTATTTATATATGTGTACGTGTCGTTTGTACGTGTGTGTGGAAGGTGGGTTGAATTTTTTTTTTAAATGCATAAGCATATATATGTTTTATTATTTTTCTTAATTCAATAAATGCGAAGGTGAGATGAAAAGTAATAAATATCTTATCCACTTAATTATATTTAAATTATCATATATATGGTTTCTTTATGTATTAAAAAAGGAAAAGTCAATTTTATGCCTATACTTTGTGGCTAATTTTAATTTTAATTTTTTCAATTTCATTAAATTGAACTCTAAATTTCTATATCAACTCAAATTAATACATGGTAAAATTAAATTAGAAAGTTGTCTTGAAAGCCAACTAACCATACTCAAAATTCAACTAATAAAGAATTTGAAATGAAGTTATAAAAAAAAAGTTATATCATGCAGCTCGCTATCAAACACAGCCACCAAAAAAAGAAACATAACTTTGTTAGACCACGTAAATATAGCTAGCGATAAATGATATTTATTTTTATTTATTTTTTTAGTTAAGAGATTTTTATTCGGATATATTTAGAAAATATATAAGTACATTCAAAAGAGTCCAAATAAATTTTCATGGGCTTTTAAGTTAATCCAACATAAAGCAAGAACACAAGTGATCTAATGGGCTAAAAAGCCCAAATTTTAGTTCTTTGGCAGGCCGGGCCGGGCTTCTCTGAACGTCGTCGTTTCATCCCATCACCTCCGCCTATAAAACCACCTTTTCTTCAATTTTCTGAGATCTGTTTGGTTGCCGAGAAAGTGGAGCGAATAGCGATTCAACGCCAAAATTCGATTAGCGTCCAGCCTTCGATTTGCATTTTCTTTGTTATTTACTTTCTTGTTGAATGGTTTTCATAGGAATTCGAAATCTACGAAACGACGAGAAAGACAATGGAGTACTACGACCAGAATCTGAAAGCCGTATGATAGGAAAATCGACCAAGCGGCAAGCATTTTTGTTCTGAATCGTTGAAGGTTCTAGGTGATCGGAACTACGAATCCAGAAATCGGTCGGATTTCAAATTCCGCCATTGGATCTCCGGCAGCACCTCGAAACCCTTAAATTGTGAGAGATTTGGAGGTAATTTCATTCTTTCGAGTCTCAATTGGATTATTGTGAGGGCAGAAGCTGCAATGCAATTTTGAAAACAAAATCAGGGGAATAAATTAGGGCTTCGATGCACCAAATTAGTTCATAATTATTATATTAGTAGTCGCCTTCAATCTTCGCCTTCTGCTGGAATTCACTCGGACGTTGAAGCAATTGCTGCTACTTTCAATTATCTCATAATTATATATATTATAGCTGTAGAATTGTTTGTTTTTTATACAAAGAAAATCATCCAATGGCTGCTGGTGGAAGAAAATGCGGAGGATGAACGCCAGATTATTTACATTTAAATTTACATTTATTAATTTTAAAATACGATCAGGTGATGGTGAATAGCTAATATTTGATCATTTGGTTTTATCACAAATTTAGTCCCATTTAATTCCCAAATTAAAAAAAAAAAGCAATTAGATCCAAGTTAAAATCATTTTTGCCATAGATGTATTTCTCAATTGGAGTAACGTGTAAAAGTGTTTTTGAAAAATGAAGTGTTAGGTGGGAAAACACTTGTATTGTGTTTTTAGAATCCTAGAACCAAACTCAGATTTATTACGAAACATTCTTCTAAATTCTTATAAAGAAGTACTTTTTTTTTATAAGTACTTTCAAATATATATAATTATACTTCAATTTGACCCATTATTTGAAGTTACAAAGTTAATGCAATAATTATTATTATTATTATTTGACATTATATCATTAAACTTCTAAAATTGTTGCTGTTAAATACAATTATAATAACATTATAATGGTAAGAGTGAGAATTTGAACCGTTAAAACGACAATGGCTTAAGTTTTTAAAGGGATGGGTCATTTTAGGTGATAATAGCTCGTATTAAAAATGGAAAGTTTACTTTTTTTTTCACCCTTTTTGTTAATGTTTCCCTATCTTGAAGGGTTTCTTTAATAATGTTAATTTTTAAATCTATTTTAAAATTAATACTAATTTGAAACTTATTTAAAAAACAATGTTTTGAAAATTCTTACCGTCACCAAGTCATCTCTTACAAAGCCAACTTTGTCTATTTACCTAACTTTAAAAGAAAAATGGTAGGAGAGAAAACATATACCTATTTTAAGTATATGGGGTGACTTTAGAATGATCTTGCAAGCCAGTTGAAATCTCAATATTTTTTTTAAAATAAATTATAACTAAGTATTACTTATTAAAATCTCTTCTCTCCCCGTCAACTGAGTATAATTCAACATCAACCATGAGGTTAATAGTCTGAATCTTCAGCGTCATGTAATGCAGTGAAAAAACTATATTATTAAATATTAAAAAAAAAATCCCTCTTCTAAGAGGAAAAATCCCACGTTTGGTAAGAATTCTGAAGAATTTCTGGACCTGCAGCGGCGGCTGGCAGTCACTGGCCCGATTCTTCCGCCCACTGTCTTCTCTTCGCCGTTCCTCTTCTTCTTCAACACTTCACTCTCCATTTCTCGCTGCGCTGCTGCTTTCTCAGTAGCTCCCCGAAAAAGGTCAGTTTTTTAATGTTCTCTTTATTTCTCCTCCAAAACCCAATTTCTCCCTCTCTTTCTACGTTTCAACTTTCGGGTTTCCCAATGATTGTAAGAACAGGAAAACAAACCAAAATTTTACAGCTCTCTCCCTTCCCAATCCACAGTTTTTTCTAAACTTGCAGCACCAAACCAGTGGACTTGACCCATTGGATTGTGGAATAAATCGATTCTGTCGAATTTCTCCCCATTGACGACCGAGCCGGTCCGGAAACCTACTCAATATTTTATATTAATTTCTCTTTCTTATCTTGTGGGCTCTGTCAGTTTGTTTCGCCCTTCGAATTCTTCGGTCGTTTTCCATATTGGTGTGTCGCCTCTCTGAAGGGTCATTGAAATTTTCAATAATAAGGGATTGGGAGCTTTCGATTTTATCTCCATCGCCTAAATTTCTTGCTTCGTTTCTGCAGTTTTCAGGGGCGATTTTGAAACAAGAAAGTTATAGAGAGTTATGTCTTGCGCTACCTATAATCTTGGTGGAGGGTCGCTCAAGTTTTGCAGCATCAATAGGGGCAGCCAGATAAAGAATCATCTCCGATTCTTTAATGGGTTTATGCCCAATGGCCGCTTCAATCTAGTTTGTAGCTCTGCAATTTCTTTCTCTGTTGGATCCCTCCGTTTGAATTCTCTTCCTCCTCAGGATTTGCTCTTCCAAAATCGTTCTCGTTTCTCCTCCCATGTCATCAACTGCTCTATTGTAAGCCCAGAGGCTTCAAATTCTTCTAAGAAAGCTAGTGGTAATTTTGAGTCCTTGATAAAGTTGGTCTTGTTTGGATGTTTTTGGGGTTTGTTATTGAAATTGATGTTTGAAACTTCTTGTGTGTTGACTTATACTTGCAGATGAACGAGTTGTTGTGTTGGTGATTGGTGGAGGGGGGAGAGAACACGCTCTTTGCTATGCATTGCAGCGCTCTCCTTCCTGTGATGCTGTGTTTTGTGCCCCGGGCAATGCTGGGATTTCGAGCTCGGGCAATGCCACTTGTATTCCGGAGCTCGACATCTCCGATAGTGCCGCTGTCATTTCGTTCTGTCGAAAATGGAATGTAGGACTCGTTGTTGTAGGCCCTGAGGCCCCTCTTGTTGCGGGGCTCGCAAATGATTTGGTGAAGGCTGGGATTGCTACTTTTGGACCCTCAGCTGAGGCTGCTGCTTTGGAAGGCTCCAAAAATTTCATGAAGAGTTTGTGTGATAAATATGGAATCCCCACTGCAAAGGTTTGTTCTTGTTGAACTTATCTGCTTAATTCCTACTCCTAGCCGAGTTTATGTTGCACATTTTTTCGGTATTTTGTTTACGAATCATGCCTTTGTATAAAATGAGGTTTCAATAGTATGCAACCAGTGCTCACTGCTCACCAACAATGTCATGTTAAAAAATGTATTCATTTTTTTGGTACTCAACAGAAATTTGTCTGCATAATTGTTGGTTAAGTGAGCTTAAAACCGAAAACTATTTCGTGTCTCCTTCGACCGCGTTTGGGCGTGCATAATCTCGTGAGATAGATTGGTTAAGGGGCTAGTTAGATACTCTTTGATGCCCACGGTGAAGATAAGCACTTAAAGAGAACTTGTTAGTGTAACGTTTGATCTTAGCCTTGCAACAAAGAGTTAGAGTAAAAGGTTCAAAGCATTTAAGAAACATTCATAAGATAATTGAATAACTTTTTCTTTATGTACTCTTCTCTTATGTCTTTGTTTAGATCTGACCATACTTAGTCACGTGGATTACTTGGTACAGTATCAATCATTTACAGACCCTTCTGCAGCCAAGCAATACATTCAAGAACAAGGTGCCCCGATAGTCATCAAAGCTGATGGCTTGGCTGCTGGAAAAGGAGTTATAGTTTCTATGACATTGGAGGAGGCCTATGAAGCTGTTGATGCGATGCTTGTGAAGGGTGCTTTTGGTTCTGCCGGTGGTCGTGTCATTGTCGAGGAATACTTGGAAGGGGAAGAAGCATCCTTTTTCGCCCTTGTAGATGGAGAGAATGCCATACCCCTAGAATCTGCCCAGGATCATAAAAGAGTAGGGGACGGTGACACTGGACCCAATACGGGCGGTATGGGAGCTTACTCTCCAGCCCCTATAGTGACAAGGGAACTTCAAAATATAGTTATGGAATCTATAATTCTACCTACGGTAAAAGGAATGGCAGAAGAAGGTTGCAAGTTCGTCGGGGTTTTGTTTGCCGGTCTTATGATCGAGAAGAAATCTGGCTTGCCGAAGTTGATTGAGTACAATGTACGCTTCGGGGATCCCGAGTGTCAGGTTAGTTGACACACCCTAAAACTAATTTGTGTGCAATTTGACTGCGTTCACTTGCGTATACATTCGGACATAGAACGGGTTAGATATTTTTTACACTATGGAGTATATGAAATGACTTAACTTTTTTTTATTTTTCATCTTCAATAAAATACTTCATCACTTCATGTGATAGAATATATACTTTTAAGGGAAATTGAACAAAGGGCTAACTTGTAAAAGGTCAGAAGAAGTACAAATAAAATAAACTGTCTTAGAAGAAGTTTGAACCGTGGACCCACTTTTCTTGGTTTCCTTTCATTTTTGTGTTTGACACCCTTTTCTAATGGTAGTCCATAAAGTTTTAGAAATTTCCTTTGAAATTGTGCTTACTTATTTCTCGATTCGAAATTAGACGCTTTTGTATTCTTTCATTTTTCTCGATGAAAGTTCGGTTGGGAGATAATTGGGAGCCACCCCCACGAATTCAAGGGCCTGCTTACGGTCCAGCTCCTGGAAACTTTGAGGCTGGGGAATTCCATTTATCTCCAGCACTCATGGTTCGAGCTCGGGACCAGAGAGGTCGTTCCTTGGGGTGTTATATATTTCATTCATCCTCAAGTAAAAGACTGGCTTTTATTTGATGAGGTACCTATCTTGTGACTGTAAGCAACTCTAAAATACACAAAGAAAAAGGCATAGATGATGATATAAAAACTACAATGGAACATAGCTCGAAGTCGAGACTCGATATCAGTACAACGAAAAGGCATCCTGAAAGCTCAGTGCTTTCTTTTAAGCAATTGCTATATTCTTTCATTTTTCATTTCCTTTTTAGCCTGTTATATCTTGTGAGAAGTATCAAATTCTGTGTTATCTTCTCTGTTGTAATATCACTTGACAGAGAATAACCTTTTTTCTTGACATTTTCTCTGATGAATAACCTCTTGCCTTGATGGGAAAATAGGTGCTGATGGTTAGGTTGGAATCAGACCTTGCAAAAGTTCTTCTTGCAGCCTGTAGAGGAGAGCTAAGCGCGGTTTCACTGGACTGGTCCCCGGGATCTGCAATGGTGGTTGTAATGGCAAGCAAGGGCTATCCCGGGGCGTACGAGAAGGGAACTGTGATTCAAAACCTTGACGAAGCAGAGCTTGTTGCTCCATCTGTTAAGGTATTTCATGCTGGCACTTCCTTCGACTCCAATGGCAACTTCATTGCTGTTGGCGGACGTGTTCTTGGGGTTACTGCAAAGGGCAAAAACATTGAAGAGGCACGGGACAGTGCGTACCGAGCAGTCGAGGAAATCCGTTGGTCGGGCGGGTTCTACCGGAAGGATATAGGGTGGAGAGCTCTAGAAAAAAAATTTGCTTTGAAGAAATGATGCAGTAAGTAGAAAATTTTGGCATTTGGTTAGAGAATTGTAATATGTATGAGTTTCATGTCGTCGTGAATAAATTCACAGCCCCAACTATCTATTTCTCACTGCTTTCTCAAATTGTGGGGAAAACTCAGTTTTATACTTCAAAAATGATGAATGTTTTTAAACTTAGAGCATTTTCAGCCTTTTAAATGTTGATGGTAAAGGAAATATCTATTTCTTACTCTTTTGAAAATGTCTATAGAAATATCGATAAAATACCGACATCGATGAATATTTCTTAAAATAAACATTTACTTTGTTGATATTTTTATATTTTGTCGATGTTTTTGTTACATTATAGAAATATTGATTCACCTTCAAATTTAAGCGGCCGAAAATTCAGACAAACAAAATCCTCAAATTTTAATTTTAAAAAAATAATGTATGAAAAGCAAGAAAATGAACTTCACTATCAACTTTAAAGAGTGAAACCAATGTACAAAATACAAGTTTACTATGTGTTTCTTCATTGAGATGGTTAGTTTATGATAATTACATACAAAAATAAACAATTATATCAGCTTAAAAATCCTTTGTTTTTTCTACTTTTTTTCTTCTTCAATTAGTTTTGAAGAGTTTAGCAAGATGTTAGAGGGAAAAAAAAAGCATCTATGCTTTTGTAAATGATAGAAATAAAATGAAAATGATGAAAACATTTTTAGTCAAATAATGCATGAAAGAAACAAAAAATAAAAAAGTAGGAAAAATAATCTAGTTATCAAATGTCAACTTTGTCCCTTTGCAAAAATAAATGTCAACTTTATCAGACACATATATGACTATTATTTTCCTTTTTCTTTTAGAAAAAATATATATCAGAAATGTATTTCTTGGTCGATAATCTTTTAAAATTCTCAATTTTTTGGATTGGCCTATAATCTTTTAAAATTTTTACTTTTAATAAATTAAAATTTATCAACGAGTCTAAAAAAATTTCTATTTTGACATGAAAGTATGCCACTTGAGAAAAACGAATTTTGTTAATTAATGGGTCGAATTTTGCTAATGAATTGATATGTTTCATGGGTTTGGTAACATGTGAGCAACATGTAAATATATTAATAAAATAATAATTTAATAATTTATCAACTTTTTTAACAAATTTTCTCTAAAATGGTTTAATTGAGAATTTTAAATATCAAAGATAAAATTGTAAACGAATTAAGAACCAAATTTGAGAATCAACCCAAAGAATAGAAATCATTTGTATATTTAACATTTTTTTTTCTTCTTTTCATCATTCTATCTCAATTCCATGTTCCTACTCATACTTAACTTATAACAACAATCGATAATTAAACAAAATTTTATGCTTCAAAAATACTTCTTATAGAAAATAGAGAAGAGAAAAACATTATTCCATCTCAAGTAAAATTTATAGCACTCTTGTAAATGAAATACTATTAGATTGAATTTTGGCCTAAAATTGAAACAATTTTGTACTTTCACAACTTATTAAACAAAAAGTCGTAAAAAAGTCGTTTCATTAATAAAATATATATCACTTTTTCATAGTAAATATTTTTCTAAATATTTTTATACTGACTTTCTGATGTGACATATTTTTATTAAGCTATTTCTATTGTATTTAATAGACAAGTGGATCTCACTAAAACTTTTGAGTCAATTAAAATACGACACATCAGAAAGTCAATAAGTTCCTACCGACTTGTGTATATGTAAGTATTTTTTTACTAACCATAAACAAGGTATAAAGACACCGAAATGAGATAGAGAGAATTTAAAGTTTGAACTAAAAAGTAAATTTATCAAAAAAAAAAAGGGGGAAAAAGGAAAATATCATGTGAGGAATTGAACTTTATCACATGACCTTTTTATTCCTCAAACACATAATGCCATTGATTTCACTTAGAAAACAGACTCTTATTAATTATTTGCTGTTTCATTATATTCTTGTAAGAAAATAAATAAATAAATACTTAATTTACCATTATATTTACACAATAAAGAGTGCAAATGAACTAATTATAATTGGTATGCAATCAATGGAGGAGGCTCAATCATGAACTAAAGTATTGTTTTTAACAAATTATTTCAAGATACCAATAACTAAAATAAAATGAATGTATATACCCATTTATGATTTAATGAACATTTTTCATTATTAAAAAAACATTTATTATTTTAATTCATTTTCAAAAATATATATATAATCAACAAACAATCAAAACCTAAAAAAGCCACTCTATGGAAAGCTTGCTCATCAAGTTTTGTTCTTAATATCTTTAGAGGATTTGGACATATAAAGTGGTCTTGAAAAATAAAAATTAAAAGTGGTTGGTTCCAAAATAATTATAAATTAATTTTAAAGAAACCATTTCTTGACAAGATGTATCTATAAAATAGCTCCCAAAAGATGATTTTTCCTTGATGATGAGCAAAAATTAATCTATTATTTGAAAATATATTGAAATTTTACCTTATCAAATTAGATATCTATGAGCTAACATCTGAAGAACATTTTCTTTTTTTAACTAAGAGGAAAGCTTATTACTTGAAAAAATTTGTTTATGTCTGATAACAGTATGAACTTTTTGAATCTTAGAACTTTTCATAATCATGAACACCAAATTAAAATCAAGCAAAAATTATAAGAATTGAAGTGATGACTTAAATTTATAGTCAAATTCATCAATTTTAACGTCTCTAATTCAAAATCAAACCTAAAATTTTGAAAACCTAAAACCTTGATTTCATTCAGCTCCGCAGGTGAATCTATTGGAGAACAGATACTAAACTAACATTTTGTGGGTATGCTTAAAGTTTCAATTTTTAATGTGCTTGTGCTTGAATTTTTGTTTTTTCTTTTGTGGTTGGATTCCTAAATATTTTTACTTTTTCTTTCCCCCTTTTCTTCACCAGAAGTACAGAAAAAAACTGATCTCCATAACAAGACATTCCTTTCTTCCCCTAATTATTTTCCATTTATTTCAAACAAAATAGCACAGCACAAGAGAAAAAAGTAGGGACCCCAGAATCATTTTGACTCAGAATTCCAATGTAACCTTCCTGTTCTTCAGGCATAGCCATCATTTCCCACTCTCACACTACAGAAGTGAGAGAGAGAGAGAGAGAGGAGAGAGAAGCACATGGATATGAAGTGGAGGGTCGCCAGTGAGAGAGCGAAAGAAGGGGGAAAAAGAACCGAAGCCACGAACGTGATGAAGAGGTGAAGAAATCCCAATTTTATTTAATGTAACTTTCAACTTTTTGCCACGCAGTAGTTGTTTTTTTCTTTTTGTTTATTACAAATTTTTCTTTTGTTTGATTTCAAACATCGAGGAATTTCTTTTGCTTGATTGTTGGTAAAGTAAAAGGATGCGTGAGGGTGGGGACTTGGATAGGAAAGAAAAGAGAGAAATGGAGAGGAAGATTTATGCTTCAATCTATTTTCAACCTCTTCTTTAGTGTGCTTTCTTTTCATGGGGCCCTTTGCTTTTAAAAAATGTCTTACATGGAAATGGAAACTTGTTTTCCCTCTTTTTTTTTTTTTTTTCTTTTTCTGCTGCCCTTTTGCATGAAATGAAATGGGTTGTCTGTTTTGTGAGAGAAATTGATGAACCACATTCTCAAACTTCATCAAATCTTGTTATGATGATCCATTTGTCTGCACATGAAAATGGGATTTTGGTTTTCATTTCGTTTGTTTGTTTTAGCGGTTGAAGAGTGGGAGATAGCTACAAAGATTTTCAAAATTTGGGCATATTTTGTTCTATTTGTGTGACTTTTGTGGCATGGTTAAGGCACTTTATGTGTATGAGCCTCATTGAAACAGACAGATAATTCTTTAACATTGGGGTCATTTTGCTGAAACTGAGGTTGTTTTTTGAAATTTACTAGGTGGTCCTAAAGTTTATAGGCTTTCAATGTCATCATCAGACATGGTGATTGTTCTGTTGACAAAAAGATCCTCAATCAATGCATTTTAGGCAGAAGAGCCACATATGTGTTGTAATTATTGCAGTTTTCTTTTCAACAACACTTTGATTTCTCTAGTAAGGAGAGAAGTCTTTGCTTAATAGTTCTGATTCCTTCATATCAGGTGGGATGTAATGAATTAAATATCACAATATCTGTATAAAAAAAATGAACCTAAAAATCATGTAGAAGAAAAAAGAAAGAGGAAAATGGTAATAACCCTAATGCATGATGGTCTCCGGTAAATGCTCGAGATGTTTGCCATGGTTGAGATGTTTGAAGATACCCCAGCGTCTTGGATCCAAGTCCCTAAGTTTTCAAAACTTAGATCTCGTCTGATAATCATTTCGTTTTTAGTTTTCTGTTTTTGAAAGTTATACTTGTTTGTTCACAGTTTTTTTTAGTATGTTTTTACCTTTTCTTAAAAACACATTTACATTCTCAAATTCCAAAAATAAAAATAAGTTTTTGAAAACTACTTTTTTTCTTTAGTTTTCAACCTTCGGCTTGGCAAAACAAAGAAATATAGGAGTGAAAATAGTGTTAACAAGCTTATTTTTTAAAAACAGAAAACCAAGGGCCTTAATAATCTTAAATATTTGTTGTCACCGAAGCTGATTTCAGGTAGGCAAAGCGCAGAGCCTCTCCGAAACTAGTAGAAGGTAGACCATGAACATAATATGACTAGAGCCCACTTACCCCGCTTATAAGAAGAAAAAGGAACTGAAAGCATGGTTTAATAACTTTAACCACACATTACACTTGCAGGCGGTACAGCAAATGGCTTTAGTGTTTCTGACAAAAGTTATGGGTTCCTCTCTACAGGTTATTTGAAGAGGAGAGATATATGAGGAATAATTGTGGTCTACATCACATTCTTTCCTACCTTTGCTCTTTTTTGCCACCAACCCATTTTCTTTCTTCTCTTGAATCATATGGATGTGCTTGGTACAGCATAGCTGTAAGGTGAACAAAACATTATTCTCTTCTGCTTCTCTTTATTATGTCGTTTTATTTTTAGATTCTTTCTCCAGAGGAATAATTTGCTATCCTTTCCTTTTGTTTTTTGGATAGAAAATGGCTACACAAACAAGACATGCCTTCACTTTGGGCAAGCTTTTGTTTTGCTTGAATTAATATCAATATCATAACTGCTTTTTGTATTCTTTTTTCCTTTCATCAGCTTTCTTGGTTGTGTTTTTGTATGAGATTGTGCGAGATATTGGTTCCCTCCCTATGATGACATCTGAAAGGGTCATATTGAATATGAACTGGGTTAATGCATTCATGATTCAAAAATAATTCTTGGGCTAAAAGGATATTAAAAAACTCGAGAAACTATTCAATGTGGCTGTCATTTTAGGACAGTTAGATGATATCTAAAAACAAACACATCTAGTGGCCCTTTCCAACAATTTCTCTAGAGAAATTATTTAGTATGGCTCCCGTTTTCATGATAAGCATTTAATCAATAATGACGTGTTTTTCGTAAAACCGTTATGGTAGAATGATTAATTATATGAAAGCACATAGTTTATGTCAGTAAATATAGATGAACAATCATTATTGAGGTGGAAAATAATGGTTATGGGTCTGGTTTTAGTGCATACAATTATTTGATTCAAATGTTATCTTGGAAATTTAGGTGATGATCTGAATAAGCATGCTGTAAAACCTCCAACTTTCCAAAATCCTTTAATTACCTCATTCATGGTGACCGGGTTAGATTAAAAACTTTTCATCTTAATGAAATATGGTTCTTTTAATCGATGGGAACTTTCTGAAATGACCAATAAGCCATTCTCATTTTTGCTCCCCAGACAGGGAGGGCCATTCTTTTGCTTTCTTTAAGTTTGTTGCTTCAGACAAAGTATAGTTTTCACTAAGCTAGGAATCACAATTAAATGGAAAAAGCTGTAGCAATCAAATTATCATTAACCCTTTTCCCATTTTATTTTATATACTTTTTCTATAGTGGAAAAGTGCAACTTGGGTTGGTTGCTTTCTCTATTAAATAATGCTTGGAGCAAAAATAGATGTCTTGTTTTTTCATGACAGGGTAGCTATGGAATTGGGAGTATTGGATGCAAACTACCCTTCAAAGCCTAAATCAAAACTTAGAAACTCTTGAGAAACTGATTAGTTTTATAGCAGATGGTTTTGCATCATTTTCAATATCGCGTCATCCGAATAACTAACTGCCATCACAGAGAATCTTGGATACCTTCTTCCTCTTCCCTTGGCTTCTGTAAGTGCTTGCCTTGCTGTTTACTATTCTCTTCTTCTCATTCTGGTTCTAACACTCCCCTCCCCGGGGCGGGGTTGATATCTTAGCTGTCATTGAACCATGAACAAATAGGAAAAACAAAAAAGAAAAACATTGGAAGTTCCTTTTCCTGCATTTCTTTAGCTGAAAGGTCTGAAAGGTAAGACAAATAACCCCATATTGTGTGTTTGTGGTGGGGTTGGAGGGGCTAAATTTTCATGGAAGTTCAAATTTTAATGTTTCTTTTTTCTATCTTGCCCCCTTTTTAACCAAATTTGTGGCTCTGCCTCTGGAGATTGGATTCAAATAAGAAATGCTGAGAAAACCAGTTTCTTTTGCAGGGCTAGAAATCAGCAGCAAATACATTCTTATGTAGAAGCCATTTTCATCAGTTGAAGAAGAAATTAAGCAGCAGCACCACCAAGTTATCAGAAGAGGTATGAGTGAGATTGGGAGTGAAAGATCAAAGTCATGGAACATTTACACAACTCCAGACCAGAGCCCATCAGCTCAAACAGACTTTGGTCAGGAAGCTCCTTGGAAGAACTTTGGATCCTCCATGAATGCCATTTCCTTTGGCTTTGTTGCCACTGCAATCTTGATATCAATGTTCCTTATCATGGCCATCTTTGAGCATCTGTTCAGACCAACTTCTCCTCTCTCCTCCTCCTCTGATGAAGTCACCAACAACTCTGCTGGCTCGGGTCCGGCCGAAAAATTCGCTTGTCCGAATATGGTACGTTTCGACCCCAAGTGGTTAGTTTCTTAGATTGTCATCCCCCTTTGTTTAATATCATTACAACTTTGCAGAACTTCCCCTTCCCTTAAAATAAGTGTTTCAGTTTAGGATGCTTTAAACTACTTAACTCTTCATATGTTCTTCCTGGTCCCAAATCTCTTAATAAGGAGCTCTAAAATAAATTTTCTTTGTGAACAAACATGGTTGTCCAGTTTATATGTAACTGGATTAAATTAGAGTCGAGAAACTCATAGGATATTTAATATTCTAGGTCGGTAACCACCAAATAATTTTACCCATGGCCTCAAATTCAATACTTTTTTTAATATTAGGACTTTGCAAACTTATGGGGAAAAGAAGATAATTTTTCTGATGTGGAAATGAGGTGGCACTCGTTTCTCACCCTAGGTTAATTGAACTCGTCTTTTGAGAGACGAGTGTCACATGTGGCTTCATAAACTTATCTCACGACGAAACTACCAATATCTAAACAACCATAGTCTCCTAACTAGTTTCATCTCTACAGTTCAACATTCGAGTGGATTCAAAGAAAATTAAGAAAAGAAAAAGGAAAAAAGAACTA